>NC_054476.1:149304893-150504893 GCF_017639515.1 Carcharodon carcharias | reverse complement strand
TTTCACTTCTGTGAGTGGAATTTGAATCTGGTCATTGTTAGCACACATTGTGCAGAACATCAATCAGAAACAGCATTCATCTCCTCTCTACAACCAGAGAGACCTCACACCAGTGTAGCATAAGAGTGAAAATAATTTATGGATCAAACCTTAGTTTGAGAAATATAGTAAGAATCTTTTGAAGATCTACCTAGCAGGGTCGAAGAAGGGAAACCAGTGTATGTAGTATATTTGGTTTTTCGAAAGGCTTTCAATGAGGTGCAAAAGATAAGGGCTTATTAGATCAGGTTAATATATTAGCATGGTTGGAGGATTGGTCAAAGGACAGAAAACAGTGTAGGAATAGATGGGTCATTTCTGATTGGCAGGCTGGGGTCTCAGCTATTTATATTCTATATAACGTAGATGAAGGGACGAAGTAGACTCATAGACTCACAGATATTTACAGCACAGAAGGAGGCCATTTAGCCCATTGTGTCTGTGCGAGTCACTACCCTACTAATCCCATTTTCCAGCACTTGGCCCATAGCCTAGGAGGCTATGGCAACGCAAGTGAATATCTAAATGCTTCTTAAATGTCATGAGAGTTTCTGACTCAACCATCCTTTCTGGCAGTGAGTTCCAGACTCCCACCACCATCCTCTTGGTGAAAATATTTCTCCGCAAATCCCCTCTTATCCTTCTACCTCTTACCTTAATTCTATGCCTCCTGGTTATTAACCCCTTTACTAATGGAAAACGTACCTTCCTATCCACCCTATCTGTGACCCACATAATCTTATGCACCTCTATCAGGTCCCCTCTCAACCTTCGCTACTCCAAGGAATACAACCCTGGCCTATCCAATTTCTCCTCATAATTCAGACCCTCCGGCCTTGGCAACACCCTGGTAAATCTCCTCTGCACTCTCTCCAGTGCAATCACATCCTTCCTATAATGTGGTGACCAGAACTAAACGCAGTACTCCAGTTGTGGCCTAACCAGCATTTTACAGTTCCAGCATAACCTCCCTGCTCTTGTATTCTGTGCCTCGGCTAATAAAGACAAGTATTCCATATGCCTTCTTAACCACCTTTTCTATCTGCCCTGCTACCTTCAGGGATCTGTGGATATGCACACCAAGGTCCCTCTGATCTTCAGTACTTTCCAGGGTCCTACCATTCATAATGTAATCTCTTGCCTTGTTAGCCCTTCCCAAATGCATTGCCTCACACTTTTCCATGTTGAATTCCATTTGCCACTGCTCTGCCCACCTGACCAGTCCATTGATATCCTCCTGCAGCTTACAGCTATCCTCCTCACTATTTACCACCTTACCAATTTTCATGTCATCAGCAAACTTCTTGATCATACCCCTACATTTAAGTCTAAATCATTTATGTGCACAATCAGCAAGGGCCCCAGCACCGAGCCCTGTGGAACCCCACTGGAAACAGACTTCCAGTCACAGAAACATCCCTCTACCATCACCCACTGCTTCCTGCCTCTCAGCCAATTTTGGATCCAACATGCCACTTTGTCTTGGATCCCATGGGCTCTTACTTTCTTGACCAGTTTGCCATGAGGGACCTTATCAAAAGCCTTGTTAAAGCCCATGTAGACCACATCAAATGCATTACCCTCATTGACACTCCTGGTTACCTTCTCAAAAAATTTAATCAAAGTTGGCAAACATGGCCTTCCCTTGATAAATCCATGCTGACTATCCCTAATTAATCTGTGTCTTTCCAAGTACAGATATATTCTGTCCCTCAGAATTCTTTCCAGTAACTTCCCCATCACTGAGGTTAGACTGACTGGCCTGTAATTTCCTGGTCTATCTCTTCCTCCGTTTTTTAATAATGGGACAAAGTTAGCAGTCCTCCAGTCCTCTGGCACCTCACCTGTGGCCAGAAAGGATTTAAAAACTATTGCCAGTGTCCATGATATCTCTTCCGTTGCCCCCTCAACAGGCTGGGGTACATCTCATCTGGTCCTGCGAATTTATCCACTTTTAAGGCCACTAAATCCACTAATACCTCTTCTCCCTCTATGCTAATTTGCTTGAATATTTCACAGTCCTCCACCCTGATGTCTATACCTGCGCCGTCCTTTTCCATTGCGAAGACCAACGCAAAGTACTAATTGAGGACTGTACTCATGTCTTCCGGGTCCACACACAGGTTACGTCTATGGTCCCTAATTGGCCCTACTCTTTCCCTAGTTATTCTCTTGCTCATTATATATTTAAAAAAACCCCTTTGTGTTTTCCTTTATTCTACCCACCCACCATTTCTGAATACTAGGTCCAGAACGGCCCTCTCCCTTGTTGGGCTTTCTACGTACTGGCTAAAAATGTTCTCCTGGATGCAACTTAAGAATTTTGCTCCCTCCCTACCTTGTATTCTAAAACTGTCCCAGTTAATAGTTGGGTAGTTAAAATCCCCTACCATCACTGCCTTATTATTCTTACACTTCTCTGAAATTTTATTACATATTTGATCCTCTATCTCTCCCTGACTGTTTGGGGGCCTATAGTACACAACCAACAGTGTTTTTCCTTTCTACCCATATGGCCTCATTTGATGATCCTTCCAAGTTATCATGCCCCCTCATTCCTTTAATTGATTCCTTGATCAATATTGCGACCTCCCCTCCCCTTCTGTACCCTTCACTATCTTGCCTGAATACCCTATAACCAGGAATGCCAATCTTGCCCTTCTTTTAGCCAAGTCTCGGTCATAGCTATAATATCATACTCCCATGTGCCTATCTGTGCCCTCAGCTCATCTGTCTTATTCCTTAGGCTCCTTGTATTAAAATATATTCCAGTTAGCCTTGCTAAACTCACTTCTTTCTAATCTAGCCTATGTTTCCTCTGCCCTCCAGACTCACTAGCGTTTTAGCTTCTAATCCCATCTCTTTTCTCTCCCCTCTGAACTACTTTTCAGGATTCAATTTTCAAGTTTTGTCTTCAATTTTCTCATGATACAAAGCTATGCAGGAAAATGTGAGGAGCACACAAAGGGTCTGCAAAGGGATAAAGATAGGTTAAGTTAGTGGGCAAGAAAGTAGCAGATGAAGAGACACCAGTGGATGGGGAATGTGGGGCAATATGAGGTTATTCACTTTGGTAGGAAGAACAGAAAAACATAATATTTTAAATATTATACATTGGTGTTCAGTGGGACTTGGGTATCCTTGAAAAAGAAAAACAGAAAGTTAACACGCGGATACAGCAAGCAATTAGGAAGGCAAATGGTATTGGCTTTTCTTACCAGGGGATTGGAGTACAAGAGTGAGGAAGTCTTGTTGCAATAACATGGAGTTTTAGTGGGACCACACCCAGGGTGCTGTGTACAGTTTTGGTCTCCATTCTGCAACAAACTCTTGATACTTATCTTAAGTTGAGTTCACAAGTTGGAGTTCAGAAACTACAGTTCCCAGTGGGCCTTAGGCCTTCTGCACATATGCCAGCCAGGAAATGGCCACACATGTGCTGTTCATCCAGTTCCATGTCTTTAGGCTGGGAACTGGAGGTCAGGTGACCCGAGCCAGAGCACCTTTCGAGAGAAAGTGTCTCACGGTGCAGAATACTGTAAAGAGGCAGGGAGAAGGTCCCAAACCAGGGATTGGGATAGAAGGAAGCCCCAGAAGAAAGTCCTAGGCAGGAACAAAGACAGGGACCAGAGAAAGAGCCAACTGAGTTAAGATAAATGACAAGATCAGCGAAAATGGCTCCAGGTTAAAGAAAGAGCTGCGGGGAGCAGACCTGAAGTGAAGTGGGCTTAAGAGCTCTGAAGACCTGAGAGGACAATCAAAGGTTGGTGACTCCATGCTGCAGGCCGTAATGGCAAAGGAATCCTTTTGGAGCAGTGGTGGTCTGCTTGGCATGGCCAAAGATCTGAAATTGTGCCTGGAAGGTGAAGCTTAAGATTCAGGGGATAAGTATCTCGGAAGGTGAGAGTGAAATCCTGGAGGTGGATCCTTGTTAAAGCCATCTAAGTGGGGCAACGTTTGGAATGAATTTCAAGAAAAGTTCTTCTTTTGCGAGAAAGACAGAGTTTCAGTTAGACAGGTTGGCTCATGGTGTGACAGGTGCATTGTTGAGAAATCCATGGATTCTGCTTTGGTCGCATCTGTCATTTGTTTTGGAGTGTGGTGTGTCTGTCCACAGTTCACCAGTTGGTTCACATATTTACCCCGAATATTAGAGTAAAATATAGATGTGGTAAATTGTTTTATCTTTCCGAATTTGTATGTGTCTGAAAAGATATAGCTAGGGTGAAGGAATCGTGAATGTTTGAATCATTTTCTTGTGTTTGTATTGAGATCATTCCAACCTTTTTATCTGGTGTGATATAGTCATATTTTTCTTGTTTAATAAATGTTTAATTCTTTGTATTAAAAGTTCACCAGCAGACTCCTGTAGATTTGTTCAGTAACTTTCCTCCATGGTTTCAAAAAAAAAGTTAGATTTATCAAGCCAAGTTTCAATCTGGGATCTGACTTATCCAGTAGTAACATCAGCTGGGATCATAACAATACCTAAGGATGGATATACTTGCCTTGGAGGGTGGTTAAGTAGTTTGATTCCTGGAATGCAAGAGTTGTCCTATGAGGAGGGATTGAGTAGAAAGGGCCCATATGCCTTGGAGTTTAGAAGAATGATAGGTGATCTCATTGAAACATAAGGTTCTGGGGGGGGCCTTGACAGGGTGGATACTGAGAGGCTGTTTCCCCAGCTGGAAAGTTGAGAACAAGGAACACAGTAAAGAGTCAGCCATTTCAGATTGAGGTGAGTAGAAATTTCTTCAGTCAGAGGGTTGTGAATCGGTGGAATTCTCTACCCTATAGGGTTGTGGATGCTTAGCCGTTGAGTATATTCAAGGCTGAGATTGATAGATTTTTGGAGTCTAAGGGAATCAAGGGATATCAGCATTGGCCAGGAAAGTAGAGTTGAGGTCAAGGATCAGCCATAATCTTGTTAATGTTGGGGCAGGCTCAAGGGCCCATACAGTCTACTCTTGCTTCTACTTCTTATGAGCTCCAGCTAACCACAAGTGAAACACTGCTCAGTTGACTTTTTATAGATAGGAGATTTGATGGTTATGGCATGTGAACATGCAGAAATTTGTGGAATGAATTAAACATCTGGTTCAGATAGAAAGTATATCTGCTTTCCTTCCTCCATTTCCTCAGATCACTTTAGTCAGAAAATGATTTACCGAAATCCATCCTGATGCATAAATGAAGCTGAAAAAAAAACATTGGCAAAAGTACAACCTTGGCAAGATAAAGTAGCATGGATATCCCTCATTTTCTGTACAGAAGGCAACAAAAAATATGTAATTTTAAGGATTCTCTGCTATGGTGTGTGAAGAAAGGGCAAGATGATAAATTAAAATAAAAACAGGAAAAGTTAGAAATACTCAGCAGGTCAGGCAGCATCTGTCAGAGAGAGAAAAGCAGAGTTAACATTTCAGGACTGTATCTTGCCATTAGAACTGCACAAGGTTAGAGGTGTAAGCGAGTTTTAGTAGCTTGAGCAGGAAACAGAAAGCAACAAAGATGAAAAAGTTAAAAGAGACAACCTGAAATCCTATTGGAGAGAACAGCAGAATTTCTTCCAGGTGGCCATTCCTGGAAAAGAATTGGCAGTGTCAGAGTTAATGTTTCAGGTCAGTGACCTTACATCAGAACTGGAAAATGTTAGAGATGTAAGTGAGTTTTACATCTGGTAACCGGTTCTGCTTGTTGCTTGTAGTCTCCTCCTAGCCCCATTTTCTATTGCCAGTGTACTGTTAAGTAGAAGGTCTTTGATTCAACCTTGGTTCATGCTGCGCTAGCTAATCTCAGCTGA
Source organism: Carcharodon carcharias (assembly GCF_017639515.1). Taxonomy (NCBI): domain Eukaryota; kingdom Metazoa; phylum Chordata; class Chondrichthyes; order Lamniformes; family Lamnidae; genus Carcharodon; species Carcharodon carcharias. The sequence continues at coordinate 150,499,051 of NC_054476.1, read as the reverse complement.
ATTCTTGCTTTAAGGGGGAAGGGGAGGAAATCAGCCATATTTTCAGATCTTGACTGAACCCTCATGGAATTGAATGAGTGGCTGTAAGCACACACATCTGGACTTCATGCCAGGACAGAAATGGGCTCATACATAAAGGATGGGCACATGGGCAAGGTAGTAGAAGGTGCTTCACCTGGGGTAATGTGCCCTAGCGAAGAGTTACTACATTAAAGAGTTAAGGGGAGAAATTTAATGACAGATTCAGACAGACAATAAAAAAGTAATTTCAACCTCCTGCTGCTCTTTGGAAAATTTAGTACAGTTTATTTATTTTTGCAAAACATTAAATATTTTCTCACTTTCCCTTTTATTAAGATCCCTGAAGCCAGTGAACAGAGAGGCAATCAGGCAGCAAACAAAGATTATTTGTCTTTCCAACATGTACATTTGTTCATCTGAGTAAATATTACTGTGTCTTTGTAAATTTGCATAGTGGATTGTAAGTCTTGAATCTGGCATTAATTATACAATAAGGTAACTTCTTCCATACATTTTCTTCCCTCCTGAAAGCACAGTGGTGTATGTTTCCATGGAAGCTTGTAGCTCTCTGTTAACTTGCTCGAGTTACAAGTGTCAGCCTCAACAGTGATGCACACAGACTATTTGGCAATTTTAGGCTTTGCAAGCTACATCAAAGCTAGTTCTTCCGTTGTCAAATTAACTATAATCGTAAGTCATGTGCAGACAGACTTGGAAACTGATTCTAAGTAAATAAGATGTACAATTTGCTGGCTATTAAACCATTCTGTTTATCCTGCAGGGTAGTTTCACAATAGGAAAATGTGGGTTGGGGGAAACAAGTGGGAAGTAACATTTTTTAAAAATTTATTCGTTCATGGGATGTGGTCATCACTGACTGGACCAGCATTTATTGCCTGTCCCTAATTGCCCTTGTGAAGACGGTGGTGAGCTGCCTTCTTGAACCGCAGCAGTTCACGTGGTGTAGGTACACCCACAGTGCTGTTAGGGAGGGAGTTCCAGGATTTTGACCCAGCGACAATGAAAGAACGGCCGATATATTTCCAAGTCAGGATGGTGAGTGACTTGGAGGGAAACTTCCAAATGGTGGTGTTCCCATGCATCTGCTGCCCTTGTTCTTCTGGTAGAGGTTGTGCATTTAAAAGGTGCTGTTGAAACAACCTTGGTGAATTGCTGCCTGTGGGAGCAAAAGCAATGATGCACCCATGACTATCACAGAATTATGGAAGTTTCAGCACAGGAGACATTTAGCCCATCCTGGAACTGCTCAACCTTTGTCTTGTTCCCTTATTTGTAACTATTTTTCTTCTTCCAGTGTTTATAAAACTCCCTCTTAAATGTAATATTTCCAAATTTGCTGACGACACAAAACTTTGTGGGAATGTGAGCGATGAGGAGAGTGTTAAGAGGCTTCAAGGTGATTTAGACAGGTTGAATGAATGGGCAAATACATGGCAGATGCAGTATAACGTGGATAAGTGTGAAGTTATCCAGTTTGGTAGGAAAAACAAAATGACAGAGTATTATTTAAATGGTGATAGGTTGGGAAATGTTGATGTACAAAGGGACTTGGGTGTCCTTGTACACCAATCACTTAAAACAAGCATGTAGGTGCAGCAAGCAGTTAAAAAGGCAAATGGTATGTCAGCCTTCATTGTGAGAGGACTTGAGCAGAGGAACAAGGATGCCTTACTGCAGCTATACAGGGCCTTGGTGAGACCACACCTGGAGTATTGTGTGCAGTTTTGGTCTCCTTTCCTAAGAAAGGATATACTTCCCATAGAGGGGGTGCAGTGAAGATTCACCAAACTGATTCCTGGTATGGCAGGATTGTCATATGAGGAGAGATTGGGCTGAATAGGCCAGTATTCACTGGAGTTTAGAAGAATGAGAGGAGAACTCATTCTGACTGGGGGGTTTGCACCAAGGGGTCACCATGTCAGGGTCAGGATACGGGGATACGGGAACATTTAGGACTCAGATGAGGAGAAACTTCTTCATTCAGAGGGTGGTGAACCTGTGGAATTCTCTACCTAAAAAGGCTGTGGAGGCCAAAGAGTGTAAACACCTAGACATCAAATTGGCTTTACCTTAAAGCTGGTGCAAACCCACTGGTTTAAAAGAATCAGCACTGGTATTACAATTAGGTCGATCGGGAAATCAAGGTTGAGGCTTTTAAAGGAGTCCGATTCAAATTAAACAAATTGCTGCAAGAGAAAAACCATGTTTATTTTGCCATCACAAACTCAGAAGTCGGAGCTGACCAGAATATGTAATAACGGCAATCCCTCAAGGTAGCTCATTTGGAATAAATAAAACAGAGCAAAAAAGACTTCCAAGATCTGTGCACAACCGACAGGAACAGAATCACCTAATTCTTTGTCGTTGATTTGGTTCGTATTTGCACCTATAAAAGGGAAGCAGCACTGCTTCCAAAAATGCAACTCAAAACAACTTCAAAGGAGTACCCACACCACCATGACTATGGTGTTTCCATATTTAACCCTGGGAATAAGAAGTTATTGCCAGCTTTCTGTCGTGCCCCCAGATCCGTTCAGGAAGTGGAGTGAGACAAACCCAAACTCATTTCACATAGCAAAGACTTTTACAACCAGTTAAGAGACAGATGACCTTTTGAACCCTGGTCCAGATTTGAAAGGATAGCACTCCAAAACATTAACCCAGACAATCCCTCTCCCTTCAAGTATTAATCTAAAACAAAGGTTATTAAAACACTAATGTGTGACACAAGCAGAGCAAGGTTCAATACTGGTGCAGAGAAAATATTTTTTGCAATATGTTGTTTGTGTTAGTACAGCAATGGAAGAATGAATACTGGGCATGACAATCATTTGAAACACATCTGTTCTCTGACTGCTGGCTGCCCACATTGTCAAGAGGTCAATGAGCTTATTTTTTGGTAATTAAGCATTCATTTTCACAAGCTGTAATTTTCAAGATACATAAATCAAAATTAATTTTGTGTTTCTTCACTGGCCTGTAAAATGAAGATTGTACTTTAGTTTAAAAAAAACACTTGCCTGAAAAAGATGTATAAATGTTAATTCATTTTTTCTTGTGTTTAACCAATATATCCGTAACAGCTCTCTGTAATTAAGAGACTTTGTGAATTTTAACATGAATACAGTTGTTTAATGATGACTGAAGTTTTAATTGATTTTGTTAGTATCAACGTTGATTTCCTGTGGTACTGCAAAGGAGAGTGAAAAAATTTTTTCAGGGTTTGTCTCTCACTTGTTAATTCTGCCTTCTATACTCTCCATATTTATCTTCCACACCATCCAACTTCCTTTTATTCTGTGTCGAGGTATAAATCTAACGCTTTCTCGTGTTGTCATCTGTTTGTCTATGATTTATATGCAAACTCATTTTCCAAAAAACTATCTTAGAAACATCCTTGATGATACTAATCAATGTCACTTTCTCTGCTCACTTAAAATGCATTGTAACAACTTTATTAATTAAAGGAACATCTTTAAATATCACCACGATGTCAGTGAAATCTAAACCTTTACATTGAATTGTACATAATATTGAATTTTTAGAGCAGCTTTCAGTTCTTTTCCAAATGATTATATGGGATAACATAAAGGGAAGACACCTATATCCAATTGTGCAATGTGATTTAGAGATGAGGTGGGTGTCATTCAGAAGACTTTGCAGCAGCATCTGTGAGAATGACCAAAGAATGTGTTTATGAGTCAGTTTTTGAGCTTTTTTGCCTGAATTGCTCATTTTATTTGTGCTTATTCCATTCTATATGTTATTTTTAAGAATATGTAGTCAGCCAAATGGAGAAATTTCACAGTGGTTGCATGCTCCAAAAACTATCCAGGGAAGGGTAAGATTGGTATTTTTGTGACTAAAGCACTTAGCAAAGATAGTTCTGTGATCTGATTGGCCCCAAGTGACTTGGTTTAAGTGCCTCAGCCCACCCGCAACTGAAACGTTCACCTGTGCTTTCATTAGCTCCAGACCCCACCCGTCCCATTCTCTTCTGGCTGGCTTCTCATCTTCCACTCTCCATAAACTTGAGTTCACCGCCTTCCCCATCGAAAGACATTCGCTTCATATCACATGCAATTTCACAGGCTCTGTTGGCACATCGCCTCAGTCATCTTTATTTGCATGGAAGCCTGTATGACCAGTTAGAGCAGAGAGTCATCTCAGGTGAGCCCGATTTTTGACCTCATCCGGTGTCCATGTTTGTTTCCAGCAGGGGTTACTAGGCTCACCAATTTTTCAGCAACCGAATCCTGAGCTGTTGCCGCTCAATTTGGGATCCCCATAGCTAGTCTCGCAAAGGTCAGCTAATACAATGCAAATCAATCATCAAACCCAGAGCCTTCTGAGTCTGTATGGCATATTTACTCAATGGGTAAACTTGCTGAACCATCAGAGAGAACCTACTTTCAGTCAACAACATTTACATTGCACCTTTAACATAGTAAAATATCCCAAAGCACTTTACAGGAGTTAAATCAGATAAACATTAACAATGAGTGAAAATGGTACGTTTTAAGGAGAGCCTTAAAGGAAGATGGAGGAAGGTGGAGAGTTTGAAGGAGGGAATTCCACAGTTTAAGGCTGAGATGGCTGAAAACAGAATTGTCAATGGTAGAGCTAAGGAAGAAGGGGATGACCAAGAAGCCAGAGTTCTTTAACATTTAACCGAGTGGTAAGACACTGGCTTCACAGCTTTCTGGTTAGCAGAGTCCTGAATTTGGTCAGGCTACCAGAAGAATTCAGCAGATGTGTGTAATCACGGCCCTTTTGTGAAAGGGAAGGAAATTAGAGGAAAAGTCAACCCCAATTACTCTCTAATCCTGGCCTCCCAACAATCACAGAACAGTGGTATCTACTGTCTGTGCTCTCAGCTGGTGAATGTTGCTTGGTTTAGGTTAGATCTTGAGATGGTGCAGAGATTTAGCAGAATGGTTCCAGAGATTAGGGAATTTAGCTACAAAGTTAGGTTGGAGAAGCCGAGTTTGGAGTTAAGATGATTGTGGGGTGGTGGGGGCATCTGATAGAGGTGTACAAGATTATGACAGGTTTAGATAAGGTGGACAAAGAAAAGCTGTTTCCATTAGCTGATGGTGCAAGGACTAGCAGGGACATATTTAACATTTTGGGCAAGAGATGAGGAGGGATGTGAGGAAGAACATTCTAACACAGTGAAAGGTAATGACCTGGAACTAGCTGACTACCAGCATGGTGGAAGTGGAGATGATTCATGATTTCAAAATAAAATTTGTGTAAGTACTAGAGGGAAATAAACCTGCAGGACTATGGGAATGGGCATGACTAGATTGTTCCAAAGAGAGCTGGCATGGAAATGATGGTCTGAATGGTCTCCTTCTGTACCGTAATGACTGTGCCTGTTAGGGAGAGGGACAGGACATATCTAAACCGGGGGGAAGGAGCACACATCTTGTGTACAATTAGTTTTTTCTCCGGAACCAGCATCAAGAATAAAAAATGCCACCTAGTGGAAAAGTGAGACCAGCAGCTGTAGCTGACGGGAACATTGGCTTTGATGCTGCTTACAAAAGCATGTCAATTTTCAAAAGCTTGTGGGTATTTTCTTATTAAATCATCCGCATTTCATTTAGAATATTTTCAAATCAATGTCGTTAGATAAGCTCCTGTGAATTTAACATAGGAGCAAAAAGGACTTTGACAGTTATCTTTTTTCTTAAATTGCCGGAATATTCATTTTTGCAGTATATTTTCTAAGTATGCCAGAGCAGAAATGGTAGCTTTCGAAACGAAAAACGCCTTTCTACTGGACAAAATCCATTCCTTTATATCCTGGATTAGTCTGTTTGATGCACTTTCTGTACTTACTTATTTCTGTACTTTTAAATGGTCTGCTTTTAACTGGTTGCTCTCTTTTTAATTGTGATCTTCCCTTGGGGCATATTTCCATGATAGTGAAATTATGCAATTAATTGCCCAGTGCAACAAACATCCAATAATTATTTTTCTAATTTGCATATCACATCGGATTGATCATACACAGACTTGCAATAGATGTTGGAGAGTGACATCTGCTGAGGGGCACGTGTGTGCAAGAAACAAGATATGAAGGGATGCAACACCACTATCTGATATTCTGAATTATTTACACCCAAGCTCCCAAACCTGCTCAATCTCAGGACTGCATCATTCTGCTGCTCCTCCTGAAGCCCAAGTTTGACTCCCATCAACCTGGCGAGGGACTAGAATATTTTTGCATTATTATGTTAAAAACTGTATTCTTTAGATAAGAGTCCTCTATAAATACAGCTGTGTACTTTTCACAGACAGAATGCAGTCCCTCAGGTTCCAGCAAGTTCAATACTGTAACATTTGTCAATGCCTCCTAAAATCAATGTAAGACATTATCAAATTCGCTGATAAATTTCCTGGGATTGCCCCTGACTTCTCCCACTCCACACAAACTGTGACATACATATAACCTTAGGCCCAAATCTCTACACTGCAGCAGAGTGGGAGAGGCGTTAGAAAATTTGAGAGGGAGATACAGTAGATGTGCAGACAAGAAGTGCATCAAGCAGTGTGGCTGATGTGAAATAGATTCTCAGCTAAATGCGCACCAATTAATTTCAAAAGGTCAGGAACAGGATTGAGGGTTATGAGGACTCCACTGCTATGGGGTTGTTGAGTTTCTAGGACTACATAAATGTCATGCCAAAAAAGGCAACCAATCAGGGATAAATAATGCAGCATGAAAAGCTAGATGGCGGCGATTGAGTTTTACAGCTGGCTAAATGTTTGGAGAGTTTACCCTCAGATTAAATGGGTTTGGTTAATGATGGAGCAGACTATTCATTATCTTCAGAACAAACTGAATGGACCCAACTGGCCTTTTCCTATGCTTTACTGTGAACACATAGTGTACCACGCCACGCTATCAGACATCAAGGAAAGGCCATTGAATAAGGCCCTTCCACCATAGCACACTGAGAAGCTGAAACCTGTTTAAAAATCCCTCGGGCTGTTTGACATGAAATGTAAATGAATGTTGTAAATAAAACCTGTAATGGCAAGTGAGGCATACTGGAAGAAACTGATCTCTTTTGCACTTTATGTAGTGAGAAATTTGAACTGTTATGTAATGTACTTTTACAAATTCTATGAATAAAGTATATTTCTGGAAACAAGGCTAGCTTTGTTGAGGGCCAATCATCTCAGTCCCAGGACAATGATATGGGAGTTCCTCAGGGAAGTGTTTTCGGTCCAACTATTTTCAACTACTTCATCAATGATCTCCCCTCAAAGGTGGAAGGGTCATGCGGACTTGAAACATTAACTCTGTTTTTCTCTCTCCACAGATGCTACTAAATCTATTGAGTTTTTCCAGCATTTTCTGTTTTTGTGTCAGAAGTGGTGATGCATGCTGATCATTGCACAGTAGTTCAGTTCCATTTGCCATTTTTCAGATAATAAAGCAGTACGTAATTGGATGCAGAAAGACCTGGACAACCTCAGGACTTGGGGTGAGGTGGGGGTGGGGAGCAAGTAACAAAAATAAATTGGATGAGTACATGAGAGAAAAGGAAATAGAAAGAGATGAGGTAGATGGAATGGGAAGAGGCTCATATGGAGTATAAACACCAATATGGGCCAGTTGGGCTGATAGGCCTGTTTCTGTGCTCTCTATTCTATGTAATTAAATATACATGCCACAGCAAAGGTGGCATGAAGTGGAAGCTGAAGTCTGAAGAATATGGAACTCGGGGAAGGACTTGTACAGCTGGAGGAGGTTCCTGAGATAGGAAGGTGTAGCAAGAGGAGAAGGATTTAAACACAACACTGTCTTTCATTGGGTTGCCAACCCTCTAGGATTGTTCTGAAACCTTCAGGAATTAAAGATCAATCCTCTGGACACTGTGGCAAGCAACCATGGAGAAATGTTAAAGAGGCTTCAAGAGGGAACGAGGGATGGACTGGTCTTGGTGCAGAATAGGATAGTGGTAACAGCGCTTGGGTGAGTTAACAATTCTTATTTTAAATAAACATAACTTTCTGCAATCCAAGCTAGAACTGTGTAGGACCCTTATCAAACCACATGAGTATTGGGACTGAATTCTACTGGGGGAGCAGAGTCCCCAGCCCAGGCATATATGTCAGGGGCGAGCTCGCCCTTGTTTGGCTGGCTCACTCTGTAATTATTTAACAGCCGTTAGGCCGTTAATTGACTAAAGGTGGGCCTTCCGCTCCCACCGGGAAGTCCCACTTCCAGGAACTGCCAGCCAATCAAATGGCTGGGAGTTCACTTGGCCCAGCTGCACCGCCAGGCCACTGCTGGGACTACGCAGTCCCAGATGGAAGGAAGCTGTGATGGAGCAGGACTTGAAGGCAAGTCCAGGATCTCACTGGGGCCAGGCAGGCAAGCTCTGAAGAAGGGGAGGAATGAGTGTCAGGGTGGAGAGGTGGTGGGGGAGAGGGGAAACCCAGGGGTGGAAAGATATGGGGGGGCATCCGATGAATAAATTCCCAGTGGCAGCAGGAGGAGGCCCGTTAGTAGCCATTAATTGGCCACTTAAGGGTTTCAATTGGCCCACAGTCAGGTGGATCACCCAACACCTCCCCCACCTGGGGAGGTGATGGCATAGTGGTATTTTCACTGGACCAGTATTCTAGAGACCCAGGGTAATGCTCTGGGGACCTGGTAAACACTGGTAAAATTGTTGTGGGGTAGCGGGTGTGCTGTAAAATTCAGTCCTCTCCGTACTATAGAAAGGAAATAGAAGCATTGAAGAAAACTGCAAAAGATGTTTACAAGTATGGTACTGGAGCTGGTTACAGGTATTGGGAAAGATTGAACAAGTTGGAATGTTTTAACTTACAAAAAGAGACCCCCCCTCCCCTCAACCCTTCTGAACTCACATTCCTTGTTAGCCAGAGCTCAATGGGTAACAAGGGTTGCCAACTGTGTTTAAATGTATTCCTGGGGGTTGCATCATATGACTCGCCACACGTTCCTGCCATTATTCAGCCAGCACATCCATGCTTGTGACATACTGCCTTCCTACTCCAACTGGAAAGCAAAAAAACTCAATTCCCATTTGGATGAAGATTGACTGTCAGCCAAACAGCCTTAATTCCCATTGTTATGAAAGTCAAACTTAGCTTAGAGTGGAGCGGAGAGTTGAGAACAGAGATTGGGAACTTCAACTCCTGATGGGCTCTGAAGCTCTGAGGCATGCACAGACCAGGAGCGGGCTTCACATACACAAATCAGCATTTTACATTCTTTGGACCCAGTGCGCCTGTGCATAAGGAAAAGAACAAAGAACAAAGGAAAATACAGCACGAGAACAGGCTCTTCGGCCCTCCAAGCCTGCGCCGATCATATTGCCTGTCAACTAAAACATTTTGCACTTCCGGTGTCCGTATCCTTCTATTCCCATCCTATTCATGTACTTGTCAAGCTGCCTCTTAAACACCACTATCGTATCTGCTTCCACCATCTCCTCTGGCAGCGAATTCCAGACACTTACTAACCTCTGCATAAAAAACTTGCCCTGCACATTTCCTTTATAGTTTTCTCCTCTCACCTTAAATCTATGTCCCCTAGTAATTGACTCTTCCACTCTGGGAAAAAGCTTCTGATTATCTACTCTGTCCATGGCACTCATAATTTTGTAAACTTCTATCAAGTCGCCCCTCAATCTCCGTCACTCTAGTGAGAACAATCCAAGTTTCTCCAACCTCTCCTCATAGCTAATAACCTCCAGACCAGGCAGCATCCTGGTAAACCTCCTCTGCACCCTCTCCAACACCTCCATATCCTTCTGGTAATGTGGCGACCAGAATTGCACGCAATATTCCAAGTGTGGCCTAACCAAGGTTCTATACAGCTGCAGCATGACTTCCCAGCTTTTATACTCAATACCCCTGCCAATGAAGGCAAGCATGCCATATGCCTTCCTACCTTATCCACCTGCGTTGCCACTTTCAGTGACCTGTGCACCCAGATCCCTCTGCCCGTCGATGCACTTAAGGATTCTGTCATTTATTGTATAATTCCTGCCTTAAAAAATGGCACAAAAACACAGGTCAAGTGAACGGGAGCAAAACGCCATCGAGAAGAGTCCCAGGCAGAGGGCAGGGAGAGGTCCAAGAGGGAAGAGGGACAGGGAGAGGTCCCAAAAGCAGAGTCCCAGAGAGGGGCCAGGGACAGGAAGAGGCCCAAGTTCTGTTAAAATGAGAGAAGCAGAGAAAAAAGGCTCAAATAGGGAAAGGGCTGCAGATAGCAGACTTCAAGTGTAGACAGTTCAAGGGAAGTCCTGGTAATTGAAGAGGACTCAGGAAAAGCCCTGAAGATCCAAGAAGGCAGCTGAAGGTTGGTGATGGGCCACTGGGGAAAGGGTACCCCTTTGGAGCAATAGTGTTCTGCTCAGCACAGCTGAAGGTCTGAAATTGTGCTTGTGGGTTGGCGTTTGAGTGTATACTCAGCAATCCAGGGGAACAGAATCTCGGGAGACAAGATTGAAACCCTGCGCAGTGGGCAGTTGTTGATGCCATTCAAGTTGGAGTGACTTTTGGAGAGAATTCCAAGGTTAGACCTTCAAAGGTGAAGCCTGGAATCCTTCATGAGAGACAGAGTTTCAGTGAGATTGGTTGACTGACAGTGTTACTGATGTCTGGGTGGTTTGAAAAATCTGTGGACTCTGTTTCAGTCGCAGGTGGCATTTATTGTGCAGAGTGGTGCGTTCGATCACAATTTGCCTGTTAATTCACATGTACCACATATTAATCCTGAATGTTAAAGCAGAAGATAGATATCACAAATTGTTTTATCTTTCTAACCTTATATAGTAAAGTTTGTTTATTCAAAACCCATGGGATCTTGTGGTTTTATTCACTGCGCAAGTTATCTTAAATCTCAAACTTTGTCCACTTTAAACAAAACATTTTTGGTCCCTAGCTGGATATTACCAACAATTTGGGAGTCTGGTCAAGGAGCATTACACCATTTTCAACATTAAAAAACCTTGTAAAGAGAAATGCTTAAAAAATAAAAAAAGACTATCTTTTTTAATCTCCGGATGATTTTTCTCCAGGGATGCACACGGCAGTGTCCTGAAGATTGATTTTCAATTCCTGGATACTCCAGGCCAATCTTGGGGGGTTGGTAACCCTCTGAAGCAGAAGATTGTGGGTAGAAGTTCGACTGCAGAGACTTTTGTCTCAAGGACTAGGCCAGTACTGAGGGAGTGCTATACTGTCAGAGACGCTGTCTTTTCAATGTGACGTCTATCTGCTCAGGGGGACGTGAAAGAATCCATGGTGCTATTTATTTCAAATAGCAGAGGGCAGTTTTCCCCTGTGCCCTGACCAATGTTTAACTCTTGACTAGCATCACCTGAAAAAAACATCATTATCACTTGTCCAGTCCCTTCCCACCTACATCGGTGATTCCTCTGACACCCTACATCACATCAACAATTTCCAGTTCCCTGGCCCCAAACACCTCCTCTTCACCATGGACGTCCAATCGCTCTACACCTCCATCCTCCACCGGGATGGTCTGATGGCTCTCCGCTTCTTCCTCGAATAGAGGCCCGAACAATCCCCATTCACCACTACTCTCCTCCGTCTGGCTGAACTTGTTCTCATATTGAACAATTTCTCCTTAAACTCCTCTCACTTCCTCCAAATAAAAGGTGTGGCTATTGGTACCCGCATGGGCCCCAGCTATCCCTATCTCTTTATGGGGTATGTGGAACATTCCTTGTTCCAGTCCTACTCCGGCCCCCTCCCACAACTCTTTCTCCGGTACATCGATGATTACTTTGGTGCTGTTCCATGCTCTCGTCTGGACCTGGAAAAACTTATTAATTTTGCTTCCAATTTCCACCCCTCCATCATTTTCACATGGTCCATCTCTGACACTTCCCTTCCCTTCCTTGACCTCTCTGTCTCAATTTCTGATGATAGACTGTCCACCAATATCCATTACAAGCCTACCGACTCCCACAGCTACCTCGACTACAGCTTCTCACACCCTGCTTCTTGTAAGGACTCCATCCCATTCTCTCAGTTCCTTCGCCTCCGTCACATCTGTTCTGATGACGCCACTTTCAAAAACAGTTCCTCTGACATGTCCTCCTTCTTCCTTAACCGAGGTTTTCCACCCACGGTGGTTGACAGGGCCCTTAACCGTGTCCGGCCCATCTCCCGGGCATCTGCCCTCACGCCTTCTTCTCCCTCCCAGAAACATGATAGGGTCCCCCTTGTCCTCACTTATCACCCCACCAGCCTCCACATTCAAAGGATCATCCTCCGCTATTTCCGCCTACTCCAGCATGATGCCACCACCAAACACATCTTCCCTTCATTCCCCCTGGCGGCATTCCACAGGGATCGTTCCCTCCGGGACATCCTGGTCCACCCCTCCATCACCCCCAACACCTCAACCCCCTCCCACGGCACCTTCCCATGCAACCGCAGAAGGTGCAACACCTGCCCCTATACTTCCCCTCTCCACACCATCCAAGGGCCCAAACACTCCTTTCAAGTGAAGCAGCATTTCACTTGCACTTCCCTCAATTTAGTCTACTACATTCATTGCTCCCAGTGCGGTTTCCTCTATATTGGAGAGACCAAACGCAGACTGGGTGACTGCTTTGCAGAACACCTTCGGTCTGTCCGCAAGCATTACCCAGACCTCCCTGTCAGTTGCCATTTTAACACTCCACCCTGCTCTCATGCCCACTTGTCCATCCTTGGCTTGCTGCATTGTTCCAGTGAAGCTCAACGCAAACTGGAGGAACAACACCTCATCTTCCGACTAGGCACTTTACAGCCTTCCGGACTGAATATTGAGTTCAACAATTTTAGATCTTGAACTCCCTCCTCCATCCCCACCCCTTTTCGATTTCCCCCCCTTTTTCCCAATAATTTATATAGATTTTTCTTTTCCCACCTATTTCCATTATTTTTAAATGTATTTCCATCCATTGTTTTATCTCTACCTTTTAGCCTTTTTCAATTCCTTCACCCCACCCAACCCCCACTAGGGCTATCTGTACCTAGCTTGTCCTGCTTTCTACCCTTAATTGGCACATTCCTCAGATAATATCACCACCTTCAACACCTCTTTGTCCTTTTGTCTGTGACATCTTTTGGTTATCTCCACCTATCACTGGCCCTCTATCCAGCTCTACCCCCCCCTCCCCCCCTTAAACCAGCTTATATTTTACCTCTTTTCTATTTTTACTTAGTTCTGTTGAAGGGTCACTCGGACTCGAAACGTTAGCTGTATTAAAATAAAAACAAAAATATAAAAACAAAAAACTGCAGATGCTGGAAATCCAATACAAAAACAGAAATAGCTGGAAAAACTCAGCAGGTCCGGCAGCATCGGCGGAGAAGAACAAAGTTGACATTTTGAGTCCTCATGACCCTTCAACAGAACTAAGTAGAAATAGGAAAGGGGTGAAATATAAGCTGGTTTAAGGGGGGGAAGAAGGTGGGGGGGTGTTGTTGGGATAAGCCAGCAGTGATAGGAGGAGATAACCAAAAGATGTCACAGACAAAAGAACAAAGAACTGTTGAAGGTGGTGATATTATCCAAAAGAACGCGCTAATTAAGATTGGAGAGCAGGACGAGCAAGGTAGCTCTAGTGGGGGTGGGGTGAAATAAACCATGGGTGGAATACATTTAAAAATAATGAAAAATTTATATAGAAAAATCTATATAAATTATTGGAAAAAACAAAAGGGAGGTGGAAGAAATGGAAAGGGGGTGGGGATGGAGGAGGGAGTTCAAAATTTAAAGTTGTTGAACTCAATATTCAATCCGGAAGGCTGTAAAGTGCCTAGTTGGAAGATGAGGTGCTGTTCCTCCAGTTTGCGTTGAGCTTCACTGGAACAATGCAGCAAGCCAAGGACAGACAAGTGGGCAAGAGAGCAGGGTGCAGTGTTAAAATGGCAAGCAACAGGGAGGTCTGGGTCATTCTTGCGGACAGACCGCAGGTGTTCTGCAAAGCGGTCGCCCAGTCTGCATTTGGTCTCTCCGATGTAGAGGAGACCACATTGGGAGCAACGAATGCAGTAGACTAAGTTGGGGGAAATGCAAGTGGAATGCTGCTTCACTTGAAAGGAGTGTTTGGGCCCTTGGACGGTGAGGAGAGAGGAAGTGAAGGGGCAGGTGTTGCATATTTTGCGTTTGCATGGGGAGGTGCTGTAGGTGGGGGTTGAGGAGTAGGGGGTGATGGAGGAGTGGACCAGGGTGTCCCGGAGGGAACCATCCTTCTGTTAACTGTATTCCTCTCCGCAGATGCTGCCAGACCTGGAGTTTTTCCAGCTATTTTTGTTTTTGTTTTGGATTTCCAGCATCCGCAATTTTTTGCTTTTAACATTATCACATTGCAGTTTGTGGAATGGCTACTGCATTTCTTGAACCAGCGACTATGCTTCAAAGCTACTTCACTGGCTGTAAAACACTTCAAGACGACCTGAGGTCGCGAAAGCTAAATGTTCACAGATCAGAGATGGTAAGTCCAGTCAGCATGCACCTGGTGCATCTTCCACCACCTCCTGCTCAAACGTCATCACGCAATGTACATGTCCCCGCCCCGCGAAGCACCAGGTACAGGCACGTGCGCAGTGAAGGCAATGAAGCCGAGCCGTCGGGCAGAAGAGCTGATTGCGCTTGCGCATCGCCGGCGTCGTGGGAGGCCGGGCTCGCAGCGGGCCTCAACGTCATCACGCACAGTACGTCCACCCTTCCCCCCACCCCAGCCCCCCGCCGATTTATAAGCAGCGCCTCTGCGCAATGCAAGGAATGAAGCCGAGTTGCCCCGTCGAGAGGCTGACGGCGCTTGCGCATCGCCAGTGCATCGGGGTAGTCGGGTGGGAGCGCGCGCGCGTGCTGGGGTAATTTTGGCGCCAGGGTGCAAAGCGGGAGCGGTTGGAAGAAATTTTATAAGCTGCTGGGGACTCGACCCGGACTAAAGGATGGCGATTAGATTGTCGGAGGGAGCCATATCGGTGCGTACGCAGCACTTTTTGCCTCATGAGAATCGATTTTATTTTTATTTTTCACGCTCTTTGTTGTGTGGACCCGTCAGCCAGTGTCGCAGCGCGTAATTCTTAATTAAAGTTGCTTAAATGTGCCGGTGTGCTTTGAGAAGAAAAAGGGGGAGGGGGGGGAATAGCATCAGTTCATTATAAAATGGCATACTTACCTTTTTACACGAACAATTAAAAACATAAGGGGGGTGTGTGTGTGTGTGGTGGTGGGAGAGAACGTGAAGCCTCTGCACCGGGCCCTGGATGTGCAAAACAAGAGTTTAATTTGGCCGGTGCTGCAACCTTTTTTTTTAAAAAACCTCGCAACTTTCGCTTTCGGATGAAAAGGCAAATGCAGCTGGAGTTAAAATGGGTTATCCCTTTCAAGTGTAAATTCCTAGTAGTTTTTTTTTGATACAGGTGTTGTGAATTTCCGGGGTAACCCGCACAACTTGTGTTTACATATATCTCTTTTAGTGTAAATTAAAATGACTCCAAAAGGCAGCTGGAGACAGGGCTGCCAACAGTGGGGCCATCAAAATATTACTTATTGGCTTTACTTGCATAAGGAAAATATGCAGTGGTGGAGATAGGCTTAGACTTGTGTTTCTGTACTGCCTGTCATGTCCCTACAATTTCCCAAAGTAGCCAACTGAGTGAGTGCACCTTTAACACGCAGTCACTCCTTACGTCAGTGGATATGACAGGCAACTTGTGCCCACAAAGGAAGTAATTTTGAATTGCTCTAGCAAAGATCGCACACAGACACATTGGGCTGCACATGCTCATTTTTGTGCTGTACACTTCTATAGGTTAGTCAGTATCTGAAGGACAAAGGTAAAGTTCTGTTCATAAGAAACTTTTTTGGGTCAAAAGATCATAAGATGGAATCTGGCAGGAGAATGATGTTTGACATGTCGAGCTTGTGCCAGCTGCTCAAAACAGCATTCCAATTTAGTCCTATACCTTTTTGTCCCCATACTCTGCAAATTAGTCCTCTTTAAGTACATCTTTATTCAGCCTCTGCTTGCTGATCCAGGAATTTATGATTAGCATCAAGTCTAAAGATGCTGCACTTGTTCTGCATTGAAGTGTTGAATGAATCCCCCTGCCCACCTCTTCCACCCAATTAAGCCATTGCCTCAATTCTTTGAAGGGATTAATTTTTAAAATATAAATTTCCTTTGGTTTCTCAATATTTCAGCTTCTGACTTCACATTGAACCGGATCATTCTATGATTGCTGACCCATAAGGCTGCCACAAATTCGATTCCCTATATGAAGCCTGAGTCATTTATTACCAATTCAAAGAAACCTCAAAATAGTGCACCTGCATAGCTGCTTCATGCAGTAGCTATGCAGTACATTTACCAATTTCAACACCAACTACTTTGATGTTCGCAATTTAATTTTGAAGTGACATCACAGAGAAAATAACTATTGTTTTTACATATATTCTGAAGAGGTAAAGCATGTAATCCAGAGATCCCAAGCTAGTGCTCTGGGGACATGGGTTCAAATCCCACCATGGCAGCTGGTGGAATTTGAATTTGGTTAATAAAATCTGGAATATAAAACTCATCTCAGCAATAGTGGCCATGAAACTATCATTGATCGTCATACCCACCTGGTTCACTAATGTCCTTTAAGGAAGGAAATCTGCCTTCCTAACCTGGCCTGACCTACATGTGATTCCAGATCCACAGCAATGTGGATAATTCTTAACTGCCCTCTGAAAATAGCCTAGCAAATCACTCGGTTCAAGAGCAAGTAGCGATGGGCCACAAATGCTGGCCTTGCTGGTGATGCCCACATCCTGTGAAGAATAAATTAATTTCTCATGCTCCTAACCTGGTGCTTTATAATACACCCCTGATGTTAACTGTCCTTTTCACTTTTAAAGGTGTCCAAGCATATCAGTTCATCATGCAAATTTATAATCTCCCACATGTCCCTAACAGACAGGATTCCTCCAACTTTTTTTTTACTTTTCTGTCTCTGTGCTGTTTCATTGTGTTATGAAACAAAACTTGGCATCAAGCCACGTGAGATATTAGGTCAGGGTGGAAAGCGGGAGCGGTTGGAAGAAATTTTATAAGCTGCTGGGGACTCGAGCCGGACTAAAGGATGGCGATTAGATTGTCGGAGGGAGCCATATCGGTGCGTACGCAGCACTTTTTGCCTCATGAAAATCGGTTTTATTTTTCACGCTCTTTGTGTGGACCCGTCAGCCAGTGTCGCAGCGAGTAATTCTTTAATTAAAGTTGCTTAAATGTGCCAGTGTGCATTGAGAAGGAAGGGGGAGGGGGGAATAGCATCAGTTCATTATAAAATGGCATATTATGTTTTAACTGTTCCTGTAAAAAAAAAAATAGGGTGTGTGGTGGGAGAGAACGTGAAGCCTCTGCACCGGGCCCTGGATGTGCAAAACAAGAGTTTAATTTGGCCAATGCTGCAACCTTTAAGAACCCCTCAACTTTCCCTTTCGAATGAAAAGGCAAATGCAGCTGGAGTTAGACTGGGTTATCCCTTTCAAGTGTAAATTCCTAGTATTTTTTTGATACAGGTGTTGTGAATTTCCAGGGTAATGTGCACAACTTGTGTTTACATATATCTCAGTGTAAATTAAAATGATTCCAAAAGCATCTCACAAGAGTATCATCAAACAAAATCGATACCGAGCCATAGATGAAGGTGTGACGACAGATGACCAAGGGTTTGGTCAAATACCTAGGCAGCTGGAGGCAGGGCTGCCAACAGTGGGGCCATCAAATTAAGTAATATTACTTATTGGCTTTACTTGCATAAGGAAAATATGCAGTGGTGGAGATAGACTTAGACTTGTGTTTCTGTACTGCCTTTCATGTCCCTAGAATTTCCCAAAGTAGCCAAATAAGTGAGTGCACCTTTAACATGCAGTCACTCGTTATGTCAGTGGATATGACAGGTGCCTTGTGCCCACAAAGGAAATAGTTTTGAATTGCTCTAGCAAAGATTGCACACAGACACATTGGGCTGCACATGCTCATTTTTGTGCTGTACACTTCTATAGGTTAGTCAGTATCTGAAGGAGAAAGGTAAAGTTCTGTTCGTAAACTTTTTTGGGTCAAAAGATCATAAGATGGAATCTGGCAGGAGAATGATGTTTGACATGTTGAGCTTGTGCCAGCTACTCAAAACAGCTTTCCAATTTAGTCCTACACCTTTTGTCCCCATACTCTGCAAAGTAGTCCTCTTTAAGTACATCTTTATTCAGCCTCTGCTTGCTGATCCAGGAATTTATGATTAGCAGCAAGTCTAAAGATGCTGCACTTGTTCTGCATTGAAATATTGAATGAATCCCCCTGCCCACCTCTTCCACCCAATTAAGCTAATGCCTCCATTCTTTGAAGGGATTAATTTTTAAAATATAAAATTAAATTTGATTCCCTATATGAAGCCTGGGTCATTTATTACCAATTCAAAGAAACCTCAAAAAATAGTGCAGCTGCATAGCTGCTTCATGCAGTAGCTATGCAGTGCATTTACCAATTTCAACACCAACTACTTTGTTCGCAATTTAATTTTGAAGTGACATCAGAGAAAATAACTATTGTTTTTACATATATTCTGAAGAGATAAAGCATGTAATCCAGAGATCCCAAGCTAGTGCTCTGGGGACATGGGTTCAAATCCCACCATGGCAGCTGGTGGAATTTGAATTTGGTTAATAAAATCTGGAATATAAAACTCATCTCAGCAATAGTGGCCATGAAACTATCATTGATCGTCATACCCACCTGGTTCACTAATGTCCTTTAAGGAAAGAAATCTGCCTTCCTAACCTGGTCTGATCTACATGTGATTCCAGATCCACAGCAATGTGGATAACTCCTAACTGCCTTCTGAAAATAGCCTAGCAAATCACTCGGTTCAAGAGCAAGTAGCGATGGGCCACAAATGCTGGCCTTGCTGGTGATGCCCACATCCTGTGAAGAATAAATTAACTTCTCATGCTCCTAACCTGGTGCTTTATAATACACCCCTGATGTTAACTGTGTCCTTTTCATTTTTAAAGGTGTCCAAGCATATCAGTTCATCATGCAACTTTATAATCTCCCACATGTCCCTAACACACAGGATTCCTCCAACTTTTTTTTACTTTTCTGTCTCTGTGCTGTTTCATTGTGTTATGAAACAAAACTTGGCATCAAGCCATGTGAGATATTAGGACAGGTGGCCAAAAGCTTAGTTGAAGAGATTGGCTTTAAGGAGCGCCTTAAAGAAGGAAAGAGAGGCAGTGAGACAGTGACTTGGGGAGGAAATTCCTTAACTGAAGACCAGGCATCTGAAAGTGTGTAGCATTAAGTAAATTTGCCTAAAAACAAAAAACTGCGGATGCTGGAAGTACAAAACAAATACAGAATTACCTGGAAAAACTCAGCAGGTCTGGCAGCATCGGCGGAGAAGAAAAGAGTTGACGTTTCGAGTCCTCTTGACCCTTCGACAGTTCTGTCGAAGGGTCATGAGGACTCGAAACGTCAACTCTTTTCTTCTCTGCCGATGCTGCCAGACTTGCTGAGTTTTTCCAGGTAATTCTGTATTTGTTAAGTAAATTTGCCTGTTGGTTTAAAGCCCAAACCAGGTAGTATTTTATTGTGAAATGTTGAAAATGTACCCAATATTACTATTGGAGAATGCATTCTCTAAAGTAGGACTGTTTTGACAATCTAAATAGGAACCATAAACATGACTTTAAAATTCTAATTAAAGCTGTTGTGCACAACACACTGCTGAAAACCTTTTACTATTTCTTTGCATGATTTGCCACTCTCGCTGAGAGGTCAATTTCATGACATGTTTGGTATCCTTTGAGGTGATATCAGTTAAGATCTAAGGTCACGTAATGTGGTGGGCTCCATGAGTACTGTCATTATTTGCCCTACTTTGTACTTGTCATTCTTGTTAACATCGAAAATCCGCATACTTGTGAAACTGCTGCACTAGTTTTTAATGCTGATTTGGGGGTGGCATGTAGTGCTGAGACTTTGGTTTATGTCTGCAATATGAAGTCTGATGTCATGAATTTGGGGAGATGCTAAAGGGATGGCAGGACCTTCCTAACTGGAAAAGAAATGTTGCTGTACCTTCCCTGAGATGAAGTGTTTCTGAATAATCTCATATTACAAACTCTTTTCAATTTGATTGCGAAGTACTTCAACCAAAAAGCCTGTCTTTTATGGTGACTCAAAGGACTGTTGGTTTGTAATTGCTGTGAAAAGGACAATACACATCTAACTCTTCAACTTTGTTTTGTAGTCAATAGTTCAAGGAGGAACTCCTTCACAACCGCTTTTACAAGTTATTGTAAGTATCTTCTTTTCTGTTGTATATTACGGCCTTATAATTATGTCAACTGATTTGGCATTACACATCATGTGAATGTCTCTACTTAACTGTGTGCCAAAAGTGATTTTGCAGTCTTGAGTACCACAGTTTAGAATTAAAAACAAGTCCCAGAGCATTGAAATACTGGTTTGAAAATATGAACAATACATCATTTGCCTAATTTGTAATCTGCTAATTTATTCCACTTATTGGTGAGATTTGACTTCAATTCTCATACAGAATTTTTTTTTTGCCATAAAATATTAAGTAGTGTTTCTGTTTTCTGTGCCCTCCCCACCCATTTATGTGCCATGGCACTATTGATAGGAAAAAAGGTGAGGATGGAAACTGACTCCACTGCCAACGATGCTCTTGATATTCCATACTGGGATGGGGAAGAGATTCTTGATTAGTTCAATGTGTTCTCTTCGGTTTCTGTTACCCCTGTAGAAAAATGTGCTTCAAATGCGCCACATTAATAATTATCAGTTGATCTCACTGTTTCATTACAGGGTGTAATGGAAACATCTAGATAATTTAAAAAGAATTTAGCATAATATGCTGCTCTTAATAAAAATTTAAAATGTGAAATTCTTGGTTTTGTTGCTGCAGATATTTTGCAGTCAGTTGAACAGAATGGGTGTTGCTTTTGTTCCTGTTCTGTGGGACAACTGTTAATTATTTTCAACATTTATTTATTTCCTCCTACCAAAGATAGTTGAACAGAGTGGCTCGTTTAGAGCAGCAGAAACATCACAGGGATAGACCTAGAACTGTAGGGTAGAGTTTTCTTTTCGAGCGCAGTTAGTAATTCGAGAGCACGTTGTGCTCAAAATTGAGCTAATTTCGAGAAGTGCTTTTTTTCCCTGAATTTCCACCCCTAATTCACTTGCAACACAAAATCTGCCAAGAACCAACACAATCATGTATTTTAAAACATAATTTTAAAAAGTAAATCTCTGCTTTAAAAATTGATATATTTGATTGTGATAATTTGGTGCAGTATGATTAATGCAGCTAAAAATGAGTTTTTCATGAAATTAACCTGTCAGTGCAGCACCTGTAAGTAACCTGAATTTAAATTGCGGAAAATGACTTTAAAGAAATATTCAGAGCCATTTGCTAGTAAGATTGAGATATGGTAGTCACTTTCCTACTATGTAAAAAAAAAAAACCTTCAAAAGCTATTACGACAGGTTCATGAGTGCCCAAAAGGACCAGCTCAATTTTTAAAGTTTCCTTGAAGGCCTGCAAAGTTGGCAGAAATTTCCATTGGTGGTTAATTCATCTTGGATGAGGCCACTTTTGTCTAACACCATGTTTATTAGACTAGTGCAAAAAATCAATCTTTTGACCGCATTCCATCAATTTCTGGCAAATTGCACCAAAAAAGCCAACAAAACCGAATAGAAACTCCACCCTTTTGGTTCTCTCTTCTAAGTTTCAAATTGGGCTTCAACACAGCTGTTAGGATTGCAGCATTAAATTGTTCAAGTTTTGGTAATCCCAGTTTGAA
This sequence comes from Carcharodon carcharias, assembly GCF_017639515.1. Lineage (NCBI taxonomy): Eukaryota > Metazoa > Chordata > Chondrichthyes > Lamniformes > Lamnidae > Carcharodon > Carcharodon carcharias. Next base: position 150,477,096 of record NC_054476.1, on the reverse strand, counting down.
TGAATCTGCAAACTGGAAATGGCCCCTTCTGCTTACTATCAAGCAAATCAATTGTATTGTATAGTTGTTGTTTACAGCCAATATTGTTTCTGCCATATGAACAATTTATCTTGATTCACATAGAGTATCCGACGCATTACAAATGGGCCCCCGAGGTATCGTGTGCTAATGAGTGATGGAATCAATACGCTGTCTTGTAAGTATTGCAGATCAGAATTTGTTTGCGTTAGCTAACTAAAAATAATTTAATTGTTCAACCAATTCATTGAATTTTATGTAACATACTAGCATGCTAATAATGGTTCATGGATTTACTTCATGCAATTTTAAACTGGAACTTCTCTACAACCACTTGTATGCTGCTTTTAACATACATTTGTGAAGTGCCTTCAAGTTTAGGCAGGAATTGAAAAATGACTGAAAACTTGCCTGCAGACAGATTTTGAGGAGGAGAAATGTGCCAAGCTTGAGCGTGTGTTTTTTAAAATAATTTGAGCACAGGATCATGATAATCGAGGGCCTTGCAGTGGAGCAAGGTGGAGGGGAGGAAGCACACAGTTGTCCAAACCTAAAAGCTAAGGTTGCGCACATGCAGGAGCGGGTTACATGCAGAATGTAGAAGGATTTGGACTTCATATAGTTTGAACTAGTTAGCTTTGATCTGACAGTTGTTTAGCTGAAGGAAGGTCTTGGCTTATCCACGACTTGATGTTTGGTCAGCAGCAGCAGTTGTGTAGTTGAGGTATAGTCGGAAGTCTCAGTATACGTTTGGGTAGGAACACCATGTTTGCAGCTTATGTTGCTGAGAAGTTCAGAGCTCCCAATCTTTACCAAAGATAGGATTAACCCACATTGCATGTGAGCTAGTTCAAAGTCTGATGCCCTGTGTTGGAGGAGCTGCAGCTTTGTCCAGTTAACATTGGGAAAACTGAACCAATTCGCCTCCTCAAATTGTCTCAAGCTGAACTGTACTATCTGTGGTCTTCCTGTCCTATTTGTCTGAGTTCAGCTTCTAATCCCATGCCCTCTCCATCACAAAGGATGCCAACTTCAATCTCCAGCATTGCCCAAGTTCTGTCCTGCACTTAGTCCCACTCATCTATCAAATCTATCCTTATTGACCTACGTTTGGCTGCTGGTTTCCCTGCAACTTAAAATGATCATCTTCTTGTTTAAATCCCTTTGTGGCTTTACCTTGTCCTATTTCTGTAGCTTCTACACAATCTGAACTCTGTGCCTGTGACTCTGGCCTCTTATGGACCCCACAAACTGTTCGCCAAACCATTGGTGCCTTGCCTTCAGCTGCCTAAGCTCCATGCCCTGTGCTCTGGTACTTGTTTCATTTCCACCTCCAATTCTTCCTTTTAAGTCATTCCTTAAAACCCACCTCTTTGACCAAGCTTTTAGTTTCGCCACCTAATGCTTCTTTGATTTGGTGTCCATTTTTATCTGATTTCACTGTTGTGAAGTGTCTTCGGATTGTTTCATGTGTTTTAATGCAAAGTTTTGTTCATTTTTGCCAGCCTTTTTAGCTTTGGTACTTTGCAAAACTTCAAAGAAAAGTTGGGTGGTGATCATTCAGATATATCATTGAGACCATTTTCAATATGGAAATGTTGCTTGAAGGAATTTGCATTGTTAAATTTAAATGTTATTGAATTGCATGAACATTTATCTGACAATATTGGAAATATTTTGGAATAAAAAGGTCAAAATCTTCTTTTTGCTTTCCAATTCTTTAATTACACAAAACCTCTGATCAACATAATCACAACAGTTTTATTTAAAGAATATTAATTAGCAGTTGATGAATTGATGAGGGGTCAGAGGTAACCCTGAAATATTAGTGAGGCAGCAGCTTTTACATCTTAACCTCTTCCTTTTTTCCAATTTTTCCATGGCCCTTGCCACTCCCTATCTGATAACTCTTGCAATGCCACAACCCTCCCCCGAGGAACACTGATATCTAATTCTGGCCTTTTATGCATTTTTCAATCCATAATTGCTCCACCATTGATGGCTGTACCTTCAGTTGTCTAGGCCCTGTGTTCTGGAATTCCCTCCCTATATCTCTCTACCTTACTTTCCTCCTTAAGGCACTTCTTAAAATCTACCTTTTTGACCAAACGTTTGGTCATCTGACTTAATATCTCCCATTTGTGGCTTGCTGTAATACTTTCCTTTATAACACTCCTGTTAGTGCCTTGGGACTTTTGTTACATTAAAGATGCAATAAGTTGTTGTTGTAGAGTTGGGATGCAAGATGCGAAGTGCTCTTAAAATCAATTTAAAGTAAAATTCTTATCCTCTAGCTTTCCTGCTTGCAACTCAGCTGAACTACATGGGTGATGAGGGCCTCATTGCAGTAAACTGTGTCTGCCAGATCAACCGGTTCATCTGTAATACGATGAAGGATGGAAGGTATGTGAGCATTGAAAATTATATTAATGTTTAAATGGTAAGGGGTTTCCCTGTACAATAAAGGACACTCTCACCTGGGCTGGAGGGGGAGAAGATTCAAGGGTAAGTGAGAAATATACTTACCATTGCCTGGTTCAAGAGCAGCAAAGAAGAGAAGATTGGCAAAGACAACGCGTATGGATCAAATCGGTGAATAGGTTTGAGAGAACTTGTATTTTTGTAACATCTTGTCCCAAAATAGTAGTAATGCTCTCACCCCTAAGTCAGTTATGGTAGTTGTGGCTTTATGTCTAACTCTAGAGACTTGAGCACATAATTGTGATTCTTTGGAATTCTCTACCCTAGAGGGCTGTGGAAACTCAGTCATTGAGTATGTTTTAAGGTAGAGATTGATAGATTTCTGATTAACAGTAATGTAAAGGGTTGTGGGGAAGTGTGGGTAAAAGGATAAAAGTGTTCGGTGAGCCATGATTGCATTGAATGGCCTTCTGTTCCTATATAATCTAGGCTGATACCTCAGTGTAGTACTGAGGGAGTAGTGTGTGGTTGGAGACACCACCTTTTGGATGAAACAAACTTAGGCAGGGTTTGGAAATCAGATGGATGTAAATGATTCCAAGACACTGTTCGGAGAAGAGCAGGAGAGTCCTCCCCAGTGCCCTGGCCAATACTTAAGTCTCAGCCTACACCCTAAATCAAATTATCTGGTCATTATCCCATTGTAATTTTTGGGAGCTTGTGTATAAATTGTGCTGCGCTTCCCAATATGACAGCAATGAGTAAACTTTCATAAGTATTTAATTGGCTCTAAAGTGCTTTGGGACATCCTAAGAAAGTGAAAGGTGCTATATAAACACAAGTTGTTTCTTTCTAGTCAGTTACACAGGAAAATACAGCTGGTTTACACTCAGCAGGGTCTCAGAGACATAAAAGAACAACTAGCCTGGTAGTATGGGTTGACATAACTATTGCCCAAGACACTGGTACAACTTCCTTGCTGCTCTTTTATAGAGCCATAGAATATTTTCTATTGTAGTTTCATAGGGTCATGGTTTAATGTCTCAATGGCACCTCCAAAGATGGCATCAGGGCTTCACTGAAATGTCAGCCTAAATTATGTGCACAAATTTTGAAATGGGCCTTGAGCCCATGAAGATGGGTAATATTTAAATAATGACAGGGATTTTTTTAATTAGAGCTCAAAATAATAAAATGGTGCAGATTCTGTGCTGTTGGAAATAGTAATGTGATGTGCTACTGTCTGTTTCCAATATTCAATTTCAGGTGAAATATGCAGTTATCATTTGAAGTGTCAGATTCTGTTTTTTAAAAATAAAAATGGCCTCTAGGGTAACATGAGCTAAGATGCAGTAAGCTGTCCTTGTACCAGGTTTATCCAGACACTTGGATAAATTTGATGGGCCAGTGAAAGTGAAGTAACAGTGTTTCTTTCTGGAAATAGTGTTTTCAGTTAGGATATTGCAATAAGAAACAAACTACCTCAAACGTCAACTCTTTTCTTCTCCGCCGATGCTGCCAGACCTGCTGAGTTTTTCCAGGTAATTCTGTTTTTGTTTTGGATTTCCAGCATCCGCAGTTTTTTTGTTTTTACCTCAATGTACCTCCTGTATTTTTTTTTTTGAGGATACCCTCCATTGTGTTTTGTGGCACTACCACCGTGCTAAATGAGATCGATTTTAAACAGATCTAGCAACTCAAGACTGGGCAACAATGAGGCGCTTTGGGCCATCATCAGCAGCAGAATTGTACTTTAGCACAATCTAACCTCATAGCCCAGCATATCCCCCACACTTCTATTACCATTGAGCCAGGCTCAATGAAAAGTGCAGGAGGGCATGCCAGCAGCAGCACCAGGCATACTTAAAAATGAGATGTCAACCTGGTAAAGCTACAACACAGGACTATTTGTATGCCAAACAGCATAAGCAGCAAGTGCTAGACAGAGCTAAACAATTCCACAACCAGCGGATTAGCTGTAAGCTCTGCAGTCCTGCCGCGTCCAGTTGTGAACATTGATGGACAATTAAACAACTCTCAGGAGGAGGAGGGTCCACAAATATCCCCATTTTCAATGATGGGGGAGCCCAGCACATCAGTGCAAAAGATAAGGCTGAAGCATTTGCTACAATCTTCAGCCACAAGTGCTGAGTGGATGATCTGTCTCGGCCTCCTCTGGAGGTGCCAGTCTTCAGCCAATTCGATTCACTCCACGTGATGTCAAGAAAAGGCTGAAGGCTTTGGATAGTGCAAAGGTTATGGGCCCTGGCAATATTCTGGCAATAGCACTGAAGACTTGTGCTCTAGAATCTGCCATGTCTCTAGCCAAGCTGTTCCAGTACAGCTACAACACTGGCATCTACTGGCCATGTGGAAAGTTGCCCAGGTATGTCCTGTCCACAAAAAGCAGGTCAAATCCAACCTGGCCGATTACTGCCCCATCAGTCCGCTCTTGGTCATCAGTAAAGTATTGGAAGGGCTCATCAACAATGCTGTTGAGTGGCACTTACTTATCAATAACCTGCTTGCTGATGCCCAGTTTGGGTTCTGTCAGGGCCACTCAGCTCCTGACCTTATTACAGCCTTGGTTCAAACATGGAAAAAAGAGCTGAACTCCTGAGGGGAGGTGAGAGTGACTGCCCTTGACATCAAGGCAGCATTTAATCGAGTGTGGCATCAAGGAGCCCTAGAAAAACTGGAGTCAATGGGAATCGGGGAAAACACTCCACAGGTTGGAGTCATATCTAGCACAAAGGAAGATGTGGAGGTCAGTCATCTCGGCTTCAGGAAATCACTACAGGAGTTCCTCAGGGTAGTGTCCTCAGCACAACCATCTTCAGCTGCTTCACCAATGACCTTCCTTGCATCATAAGGTCAGAAGTGGGGATGTTCGCTAGTAATTGCACAATGCTCAGCACCATTTGTGACTCCTTAGATACCAAAGCTGTCCATGTACAAATGCAGCAAAACCTGGACAATATCAAGCCTTGGGCTGACAACATACGCATCACACAAGTACCAGGCAATGACCATCTCCAACAAGAGAGAATCTTACTATCGCCGCTTGACGTTCAATGGTATTACCATCACTGAATCCCCCACTATCAACATCCTCGGGGTTACCATTGACCAGAAACTGAACTGGACTAGCCATATAAGTACTGCGGTTACAAGAGCATGTCAAAGGCTTGGAATCCTGTGTCGACTAACGGTCACCTCCTGATTCCCCAAAGCCTGTCCACCACCTACAAGACACAAGTCAGGAGGGTGATAGAATGCTCCCCCCTTTCCTGGATGAGTGCCGTTCGACAACACTCGAAGCTTGACACCATCCAGGATAAAGCAGCCTGCTTGATTGGCACCATATCCACAAACATTCGCTCCCTCTACCACTGACGCACAGTGTACACCATCTACAAGATGCACTGCAGGAATTCACCATGGCTCCTTCAACAGCATCTTCCAAACCCACGACCACTACCATCTCAAAGGACAAGGGCAACAGATAGATGGGAACACCACCTGGAAGCTCTCCTCCAAGATACTCCCCATCCTGACTTGAAAATATATCACCATTCCTTCACTGTCGCTGGGTCAAAATCCTGGAACTCCCTTCTTAACAGCACTGTGGGTGTACCTACACCACATGGACTGCAGCAGTTCAAGAAAGCAGCTGACCATCTTCTCAGGGGCAACCGGGGATAGGCAATAAATTCTGGCCCAGCCAGCGAAGCCCACATCCCATCAATGAATAGCAAAAAAAAAAAAAAAAAATTTTTTTAGCTGGCCCTAGAAATATAACCTTGGCTTACCACTTATTGCATTCGAAGGGAAAAAGTAGTGAACTTGTCTAAATTTCTTTTGACAGTGTTAAGACTGATCCATTGCCTCGGCATCAACACAAATTTCCTGGAGCTGCTCATTTGGAGATTGGGCTTGTCTGGCTCCAGATAAACTGAACATGGGACAGCAGACAAATTACAAATGGAAGCATTGTTACATACCACAGGAAGTAACTAACCACAAGAATGGCATTGTTTTTTTTTAAACATTTGGCTATATTTCACAGAACAATATTGCAATCCATTTGGACTTGTTAGCATTCATTTGAAAGAGAGAGCACTCTCATCCACTGTTGGATTGCTCGTGCCAACTGTTAATGCAAGCATCATATTATTTGCTGCTGCTTCAGTTCTCTACCTGACCCACAGCACTGCAATCTCCACCATGGGTAGGGCAAGGAGGCAGGTCCCAACTCCATCCCAGCTGGAACAGGGATCAAACCGCATGCTGTTGGCACCAGTCTGATCCACACAGGTTATCCAGCCAACTGGCCTTCCAAGGAGTCCAAATTGCTGTGGCAATGTACACTTGTTTTTACAATCTTATTGTATTCCGGAGATAGGAATAGTGGTGGTAGAGGCTCCAATTCTCTTCCCATGAAATGGCTGACCAGGAATCTCTCCCTCTCTTCCCACTTCCCATTGGCGCATACTGGAAGGATTTGCTAATTGATATTCACATCTGTTTGGCATAATATGAACACACTTTTCTTGGCCATCAAGTCCTGGAGCGGAACTTGAACCAGGAGCTACTGGCTTGGAGGCAGGCATGCTACTTGCTGGGCCACAAACTTTCTTATCACTACTTGCCATGATTGAAAATGTGAACGTCTTTGATTGCTTTCCTACTGTCTGAACTATGTTCTCCCATTAATGATCAACCACCCAACTTCTCTTCCGCTATCCCGCTCCATGTATTGGGCAACACTGCAGCTACAACAATGAAAAGTAAGCAAATTCAGTTCTGCAGCATTTCTCTCTCATCTTTGCAACTTAAAACACCTCTGTCATGCTGCATTTAATATATATAATATCGAGTCTTATAATGGAGAGTCAATATAGGATTGAATGCACAAAATAGCAGCAGGATTAGACTGCATGGTCCACTGAGTTCGCTCCGAAGGAACAACCATCGTGCAGAAAGAGTACCTATATCTTATTCGGAAGCACAATAAGCCCTGTAATCTAACTGCCAAGATGTTTTGACAGTGGACAATTTAGTTTTCCGACTGCAGTGCTGAAGTTGGCAAAGCCCATAACCAGCTCTAGTGCACATATGAACAAATTTGTGCTGGATCCAAGTTCAATTTGAAATGTGTGAAAAGAGTTGTATTCTCTTTCTTTCTTTAGCTGCCATGCACCGTTCCAGACACTACTTAACCTAGCATGTCCCAGAAAGATTATATTTACATTGTTTTATTTAACACTACAAGGCACTTTTATACAACATAAATTGCTAGAACAGTTCAGATCTGGCAGCTTCTGTGAATAGAGAAATGGGGTTAATATTTCAAGTCCATATGACACTTCTCCAGAACTGAAGAGAAGCTACTTTTATTTATTCGTCGGACAGCCTGTCTCAATTTTGTTCCAAGTTTGTTCCCCTTCATCACAAAAGTTGTTTGCATACATCAGATGTCACCAATATTATGCACAACCTAATGATTTCTCAGGCTGTTTCTGAAACTGGCCCCTTCATAGTGCGGTACTAATGCTTCTAATTGCATATTAACAGGAATATAAGTGTAGGGTACTGAAAAGTGCAAAAATAGTTGAGAACAAACCGTGGCCTCGATTTTAAATAGTATTTTAAAAAATAATGGTAGATTAGAAAAATCATGTTGAGTGAGTCGCAAAGAGTCAACAATGAAGAGCAGAGGTCTTAAATGTAACCCAAATTAGTGGTTATGTTGCCTGCATATTCTATCAATCTATTTTGTTTTCTCCAATATCAAATGCATCAAGGACTGAAGGAAGGTAGGTACTTGCACCTTGGCACATGATCACAGCTCTGGAACTGCTGCTTATCGGCCTTGTAGAAGTCTGATGTGAAACATTCCCTGTTGGGAGGCTAACCCAAAAGACAAATGCACCCAAGGATGAATATAGCCAAAACCTCACTGGGGAGTCTCTTCAATGCTGAAAATATTTCCATTTGGCTCAGCATTGACTGCATCTTGTTCAAGTTCAGATATTCAATGTTCCAACTCCAATTAAAAGCACTCAGGTTTGGATCAGTAAAAATAGTTGCCACTATGTCAGGATTTGAATAACACATTTGTATAATACCTCAGGGTAGTGCTGAGGAGTGTTGCATGCCAGACATGCTATCTTTTAAATGAGACATGATTCTGAGGCCCTGTCTGCCTCTTGTGCTATTCCAGTGTCCTAGCCAGCCCCACTTTAAAACCAATTAACTGGTCATTTACTTAATTGCTGATTGTGAGACATTGCTGTATGCTAATTGGCTGTGAAGTTCTTTGAAAAGTCTTACTTTATGCTCAATCTGTCTCACTTTTGTTTCTTCCTTTGTCTTTGCCTTTTTAAAAAAAATACAAATCTGCTGTCTGTACACATCCAATCAGCCTTTTCCATTTTAAGCTTCTGTGCCTATATTTATCATGGAAAGCTTGTTACACTTTAATTACATCCTCTCATCCTCATTAGGGTTAAGTCATGTGTTGAAGAGTTTGGATGCAAATTGGATGATGAACCATGAAGCAGTGTATGGGGTTGTGTGTGGGTGCGCATAGAAATGTTGAGGGGGCACATGGATGATATAGAATAGAATAATGTGCTTTTGGGGCAGCAGTTGATGAGCTTGACAGTGGTTGAGTGGGTGGCACAACAGGACAATGTTGGGGGTGCTTGGTGCAGTAGGTATGAGTGCATTTAACTCAATGGAATGGTGTTTGGGACGCATTTTTTTTAAAAAATGGTGATCCTTGGATTTAATGTAGGCGTAAACTGAAAGAAGCTTAAATAGTAATTTAACATTGCTGATAGTATGAGGTTCAGTTCTTAAGTCACTTTTCTTCAATTTGTTAAACCTATTCCATCAGATTGCCTTATTCCTGCAAAAAATCTACTGTCTTAGTGCCAAGATTCATTTTAAAAATTCATGATCCTCTAAAGCAGTTCTAATTTGGTGGAGGTTTCATCTCATTAAAGGATTTCAATCTTTTACTACAGATTGGACTGTCTCACTTCTTGCTGGGATGTGGTAAAATGTGACTGTGTGACTATTCATAGAATTAAAAGATTAGCAAATTAGTAGGCTAAGCAAGTGGTCATTTATATGCTTGATTTATTTTTCCCCCATTCTAGACGTGCAGTGGTGATTGTTGACTTGAAAGTTGTCAAAACAGCCGATCAGGTGAATGGGAAAATTGGTAATCCGGTACCAATCAACGAAGGCAAGTGTCATCTAAGAGTTTTTTCACATAGTTTAACTTGTATTAAAGATGAGTATGTTTGGTTATGATACATTAGTATGATTCAATGCTTTGGGTGGAAAAGTGGCAAATGGAATTCAATCCAGGGAAGTGTGAGGTAATGCATTTGGAGAGGGTGAACAAAGCTAGGGAATACTCAATAAATGGGAGAACATTGACAGGGGTAGAGAAAGTTAGAGACCTTGGAGTGCAAGTCCCATAGGTCCCTGAAGGTGGCAGGACAGGTGGATAAGGTGGTAAAGAAAGAAGATGGAATGCTTTCCTTTTATTGTATGAGTTATTGAATACAAAAGCAGGGATGTAATGCTGGAACTTTATAAAACATTGGTTAGGCCACAGCTGGAATTTTGTGTCCCGTTCTGGCCACCACATTACAGGAAGGACATAATTTGCTGTGGAGAGAGCAGAAGAGATTTACAAGAATGTTGCCAGGGCTTGAAAATTGCAGCAATGAAGAAAGATTGGATAGGCTAGGGTTGTTTTCCTTAGAACAGAGGAGAATGAGGGGTGACATCATTGAGGTGAACAAAATTGAGTGGCCTAGATAGGGTAGATAGGAAAGAGTTTCCCCTAGCTGAGGGGTCAGTTACAAGTGGATTAGATTTAAGGTGATTGGTAGGATTAGAGGAGGCATGAGGAAAAACTTTTTCACTCAGGGTGGTGAGTGTCTGGAATTCACTACCTAAATTGGTGGTTAGGGCTGAAATGCTCAACTCATTTAAAAGGTGCTTGGATATGCACCTGAAGTGTTGTATCCTGCAAGGCTACAAACCAGGTTGCTGGAAAATGGGATTAAAAATGAGCAGCTAGCTGCTTTTTTTCCCCCTCTTTTAATATGGGCTGAATGGCCTCTTCCTGTGCTGTAACATTTCTATGGTATGCAAAATAACATTAAGTTGAGCTTTGATTTTTCTAGTTTTTCTCTCTCTCTCTCTCCTCTCTTTCTCCCCCCGCCCCGAGAATGTTGTTTTTTCATTTTAAATTGGCGTAGGTCACCAACATTTTTAAATTTTGGCATTATGCAGGTCAGACACCGCAGCCAGCTGCTCTTGCCAACCAGCCAGCAGTTAAACCACTGCAAAATAGCTATGCATCTGATGCTGCTTCAGGTAAGAAATTATGGTGTCAAGCCCTTCATATTTATATTGATAAAGTCCTGCACTGCTTCAAATGCTTTCCCACGATTTATATACTTTTTAAAAATGCTTATTTCATGGTCATAATTTTGTAAAGATGCGAATGCTGGAGCTCCTTTCTAAATATTTCAGTGAACTTAATGGAGCATGGCCCTAATAAGTGTAATTTCGTCACTTAAAAGTATTTTTTAAAGTGCTTTTTAAAAGATAAAATTGGAAGGGCAGGGAATGAGTATGTGGATAACTCTTAGAGATTCAGCATGATGGGCTGAATGGCTGCCTCCTATGCTGTAAAATGCTATGATTCTAATTAGTAAATGATAACGAAGAGGCAATCTCAGAAGAAAATAACTAATTTGCTCCTGAGTCTTATAGCTATTCGGTACACTTAATTTTGTTGAATGTGAATTTGTAAAATCAACCATGAACATTGCCTAGAGCCTTGTATAAAAGTTTCAACTTTTTTTTAAGGAAGGATGGCATTAATGTGCAAAATATCTGCTTATAGTTCACAGTACTCTAGTAAAAAATGAGAACAGGATACCAAGCAAACCTGGTGGTATCAGAGGACTACCCAGCAGCACTGGAGGGTCACAGATCAAAGTGGTACCCATTGCCTGCCTTAACCCCTACCAGTCCAAGTAAGTGAACTCCAGCCTGTTCTAGTTGTATGGCAGATTCAATGTTAGTGGGTGATTGGTTTGGTCCTGCACTTTTAGGGTTAGCATTTTGTTTCTCTGAGGTTAACAGTGCATCTGCGATTCTCTCCATAGAAATTAGGTAAATATTAATATCTTGCCTTCTGTGAAACACAAACTTGTTAATAGCAATTGCACAATTAATTTGGTCTTCAGGTTAAGTAATTGATGTTTAAATTTCACTACAGTAGTTTTCTGAATTAGAATTGCAACCTGCTTCAATGTCATTCTCCACACTTTTTTCCTTTGAAACATCTAAGGTTTTAATTTAAAAATTGGTGTTTGGATTGTACATGATAACATGCCATGCATACATTGTGAAAATTGCATCTTCATAAGTAAAAGCACAGGACACAGAAGGAGACTATTTGTCTCATCAAACCCAATCTTTCAGTAGACCAGGTATAATTTGTTCTTTCTTGGATTGTATGCTCATTCAATCTCCTGAAGGATGTGAATAACGGGTAAAAAATTTGAGAGAGATCAATATCTATGGCTAATCGCTAACTCCCAAGGGTAATCATGCAGAATTATAGGATATCAATATAGCATTACATTATTCTAATTGACAAGTTGCATTTCACATGACATTTCCATTGTCCTAGTAGTACAAAATACAATGGAGTATTTGATCCCCTTTGTCTATACTTGGGCCTATAACCTTTAGGCTATCTTAAGCAAATATTTATCCGCTTAAAAATCAAATTAGCAATAGCTGATTTTTGCTGGGTGTTTTTATATTTCTTAGAGAAGAAAGAAATTTCATGCAATTTTTTTAGTCTCATGTCCTCCAGTTTTGTAGCTTCAGCCTTATCACGTGCTACAGAAGAAAGATGTTTGCATTAACTGATGCTTCAAGGACTAGGGGATGCAGATTTAAGGTTTTGTCAGGAAATATGGAAAGATGTGAGTAAGGACTTTTCACGCAGTGAGTGGTAATGGCCTGGAACATTCTTGGAAGCTGAGACAATCGATGATTTTGAAAGGAAATTGGGTGGGCACTTGAGAGAAATAAACTTGCAGGACTACAGGGATAGTGCGAATGAATGGAACTGACTGGATTGCTCTACAGAGAACCGAATAGCAGCCTTCTGTGTCGTTATAACTCAATGGAGACGATTGACACTATTGAAAGTATCGCACTTGATTTTTAGGCCAAATGACATAACTATAAATTACAATTGAATCTTTTTTGTAAATGTTAAAAGAGCCAAGTATCTGCTGCTGATTTTCCACTGACCTGGAAAAGTTGGCCTCTGCCCAAGAGGAGGTGCTGAGTATTTACAAGCAGCTACTGATTTTTGAGCACCAGGGGTCCAATAAACTTATTCCTCCTGCTGACTTGGGAAGAAAACAGGAACTGCAGCTGACTTTTTTTTATATTTTAAAAGAAATAACAACAAACTTCCCTCTGCCATTAGCCTCTAATTGATCTTGGGATGTTCCTAATTTGGAGCATTTCTATATGTGGGGTGATAGACCGGTTAAAAGATCATTTGTCTGGTATGCTGTGCTCCAGTGGTGCTTTTAGCCTTAAGGGAACAAACCAGTTTAAACACCTTAGCAATAAACAGTTATCCTCAAAGCAGTCACACTCTATGCCTGTCGGAAAAGGGTTGCCAAGCCAAACATGTATCCTTTGTTATATAATGCGTTGTGTAGAGTATGACACAAAACTCCTGTCACTTATAAAATAGTGTAGGCAGCACCATGGGAGATCTAATTTAAATAAATTAACATCTTTATCACCAGATAATGTGATTACAACTACATCATCTTTACCTGTCATTTTGAAGGTCTGCATAATGCCCCCCTACCAACAATACTCTATTTCCCCATTGCTGATGAAATATATTTGACATTCTCGTATTGCCCTGATTCATAAATTGTCATCCTTTTATAAGCCTCTAATATATTGATGAAATTTTTAAGGATAAGATGCCCTACCACTGAACTATTACTGTGGTCTTACTAATAACAATAAAATGTTTTGATGCATTCCAGTCTTGAACATTTCAATTGATCTGCCATACACAGCTTTCTGAAGGAGTGAGCTTCAGATCCCTCTATCTTCAAGTGAGAAAGTATTTCTGATTTCACTCCTAAATGGCCAAACTCAAATGTTTAAGATTATATCCCCTTGCTCTGGATTCCCAACACACAAAACGGTTGATGCAGCAAAACTGTTGAATCCTTTTTTCAGACCTTGGTTAGATTGCTCCCTCAATCAAAGCAATGCAAACCAAACCTGTTTCTAAAATCAGTTTCTACAACCAGTCCTCATAATTTAGTCTTTTGAGTCTGGTATCAACCTGGTGAATCTGCACTATGACCCCTCCAAGGCGAATACATCTTTCCTGAGGTTTTGTGCTCAACTGAAGGCAGTGCACCAGATGTAGTTTAATAAAGGCTATGCACAGCTGCAGCATGACATGGTTACTTTTGTACTCCTCATCCCACAGATGACTTTTTTATTTTAAAAAAGCATGCTATAGAGAAGATATTTTACTTGTCTCCTTCTAAATTCAATTATTAAGTCAGTCTTCAGTTCAGCTAGCTAATTTGCAGTTAATTCTTTTAGTTTCAGTCTTTCATGTGGATCTTTTATAAAATGCCTTTTGAAACCCAATATCTTGATAGCCATCTGTTAATTTGGTTGCCACATCAAAAGAACTTGAGTTATGATTTATTGCTTTAAGAGCCAAACTTATTATTCCCAATGTGGATATACATCAGTAGCACTTCACCAAATTGCTTTTGAAAAATTATTACTTTTTTGTCCCAATTGTTTAATGTAGCTGTTCTACTTCTTGGTGTCTGTCCTTTGGAAAGATGCACCGTTGGTTTTAATAATGTCACTCCTTTGCTGGTAATGGGTCTCATTTGCACACTGTTTGCCATGGCTCTTTTTTATCATTCTCCTTTACAGCCACATTTGTGATCCCCTTAATAACCCTGCCAGTCATATGAACCTTACTTGATGGTGTTTTCCTAATGCTTTAAAGTATTGATTCTTGCCTTCCCCATCTTGTTATCTCTATTAGAAATCATTGACATTTGTATTACTTTTTTTGGAACTTCGAAGTTTTCCTACTACCATGTGGATAGCAATAGGCATTGGTTAAAGAAGGAATTTGCATTTAGATAGTGCCTTTCACAACTCTATCTCAGAACGCTTGACAGCCAATTACTTTTCTTTGAAGCGTAGTTACTGTTGTGATGTAAGAAATACCATAATTAATTTATTCACAACAAAGTCCCACAAACAGTAATGAGATAATGACAGATTCAACGTTTGAGTAATGTTGGTTGAGGGGAAATATTGCCAGGACCCCAGAGAGAATGTCCTTGCTGTTCAGAATCGTGCCAGGGGATCACTTAAGTCCACCTGAGTACAAACACAGCATCAGACTAATGTTATCCAAAAAGAGAACAACTCTTCCAATGGATCATGTTGTTACATTACTGGAATGTCAGCCTGAATTTTGTGCTCAAATCTCCAGAGTGGTACTTGAACCTGCAACCCCCTAACTCAGATACAAGAGTGCTTCTACTGAGCCACAGCTGAGATCCACCAAAAGATTAGCTCCATCACCATCTAAATTCTGATTTTAAATGAACCATAGTTTTATGCTCTTCTGCGTTAACAGCTTATCTCCTCATACTGTCTGCATCGTATCATTACTTTAAATGTTCCTTCCATTCAAATGTAGCATTAACAGCAAAAAGTTGAAATTATATAGCACCTTTCATGTAATAAAACCTATGTTTCATAATCTAACACAGCTATGGAAGATGACCTTGGGACAGGTGATCTAACACTTGGTCAAAGAGCAAAGTTTTAACTGGATTCCTAAAGAGGGAGAGCATGTTTTAAGGGTATTCAAGAATTTAGGACCTAGGCAGCTGAAGATATGGCTGCCAGTGGCGGGGCAAACAAAAGTGTGGGATGCACAAGGTTGCTCTGATGTATGCAGTTGCCAAACAAGTTGGTTATCACTTTTATTAAGAAAAATACTTTTGAGCAGCCACTTGGTTTGTCAATAAATTAAGACATTCTTGGGTAACAGGCTGGGGAGGTGAAGTCACTATATTAGTTGCTGCTTTTTAATTAACTCAGATACACCATAAAATGTGCAGTACTTGCAGTATTCTACATGTAAGAATGTTTCTGAATGTTAATGGAGCTCTGCCAGGGATGTTGCTACTGATTGAGTTTGACCTGGCCTTAGGGAATTTTTAGATGAGCAAATAAAATGGGTGTTTTTTTGAAATATGAATAGTCGGGCCAAACAAAATTGGAGAGTTGATCAGACTTCAGATATTTGTGTCTAGTCAGGTCTCCCCTGGACTGTGGGGGAAAGAAATATTGGCTGAGCAAAGTAACCCTAACCTGCCCCCCATTTGTAACTGCAATATTGCTTGCTCAAGGCATCTTAAATGTACATAGATATTCTAACAGTACTTGTTCATGGGTAACTTTGATGTAAGTTTCCAAGATGTGCAACGCATAGAAGAAGAAAAAAGTGTTCTTTCCTGAGGACAAGTCCTGCTTCTCTTTTGTTGATTACGTTAATCCATTACAGTGTTTCACAAGTAACAAAACATTTTAGAATATTCTACAAATTGATTTTTGTCTGTTTTGCCAGAGTATTAACAAGGCTGTTCGGTATAATCTCTGCTCAGAGTCTATTCTGTTGAATTGGCTTAAGTTGTGAAATAAAAAGGCTCTATTAAATCTCTCCTTTCCCTAGGTGGACAATCCGGGCTCGTGTTACCAATAAGAGTCAGATTAGAACGTGGAGCAACTCCCGTGGAGAGGGAAAGCTGTTTTCCATTGAGCTGCTAGATGAGAGTGTAAGAATCCTACTATGAATGTTTCTCTGCAATCAGTTTTGTGCTTTGTTTACTCAGCACCAGGAGGTGGTCCCAGTAAACAGCTTCATCTTCAGCAAACCTTGTGCTGGTCAGCAGGGGGCAGTCTTCAGTTGCTGCTTGACTAGGCCTTAAGGGAAATCTTTGTACATGGTGACCAAATCAATCTATCTTTGTTTGGACTGTTTATACATAGAGCATATTTTAAAGTCAACTTATTGATTGAGTTGATGGACTTATTTTTTTAAACCTTTTTAAAATTGCGTATTGATTTGTTTTAATTTTTTTATTAGCCATGTTGGTTTCATTATTAAGGCTTTTTGGGGGAAAAAATCCAATATACTATTTAAAATGATTTGTTGATAATAGCTTTTCAAATACTTGTTTGCATGTTAGAGCACCGTGCAGGCCAAAGATTTCACAGTCTGGCACCAGACTGTCCCGTGGTTTCTGAAGACCTGCCATAACCTGATTTTTCTGTGGTCTGCACAGCCAGCGCTGATCCAACATTAGGTTTCAGGCCATCCTGATGATTGCACTTAACGGAAGGATTTAGAGCTACTCTCTAATTGATTTGACAAACTGCCTTTCAGATATCATTTTCATATTGCCATGCCAAAAATATCTGCCAAAAAAATTGAAGAATCTTGTTAGCTGATCCAGTCCTGTTGTCTACCTGTTAACATTTTCTGAAGACTCAAGTGTGCGAGCTGAATTTCTATTTCCCTACTAATTTAAAATATAATTTTAGCAGCTGCAATGATTGCCACAATTAAATGCAGTTATTTTATGCAAATGAGGCTTTTAACCCTTTTTCCAATATCAGAACGGTTTCTATTAATGTAATTTATAACGGTTCTTGCACTGTTTTCTAACAGGCAGGCTGGCGAATTGTCCCCAGCTGCTGGGTGTTCTGAGTTGTGCGTCTGACTTCAGTTTAGAATGCCTGGGGTCACAGAAATATGATCCTTTGTAAACTGCGTGCATACGTCACATGAAAAAGCATTTTCTCAGATGCAGTATTTTTAAAAAGATGTAACTATTCAAAAAATATATATTTTTTAATTCTATACCCCATTTTTTTGGTCTTTCCCAAGATGCTAACTCATTGTGTAGGTGTTCTATAAACACTTGCACTTTGGGAAATTGGTTGGGCACTTGAGGGAAACAAACCTGTAGAGCTACAGGGATAGAATGGGGCAATGGGACTGACTGGATTGCTCTGTAGAGACCCAGCATGGAATCAATCAGTCAAATGCCCTTCTGTGCTGTAATAATGACTCTGACTCTAGAGGTGACTGTAAGCAGGCTAATTTGATCATGGGGAAACATCACAACTGTACTCATTGCTGATCCTGTCCTAGATATGGATGAAGAGTGGAAAGACCAATCTTTTCCCCTCACTCTGCCACCCAATCTGAGTTTTGAGGATGTTTTAGCTTACTGTAGGAAAGCTGCAGAGGTGAGCTAACTCTACTGACTAAGAACAGAATCTGCATGCATGGCTTATATACTATCAATGTAAATGCGCAATCATCAATTATAGTATTGAGTCATAGAATAGTCACACAAACAGGCCATTTGACCTGTTATGTCCATGCCACCTCTCCAAGAACATTTCATCTTGTCCCACTCCCCTGTCCTTTTCCTGTAGCCCTGCAGACTTTTCTCCTGGGACGATTATTCAATTCTCTACTGTCATGAAGCTATTAATGTATATAACATTTTTGGAAATTGTGTTTTTAAAAGAGGTTTAGTCTATGGGTGTGTCTTAATTGGATTAAAGCCAGAAAGGTAGATTACATTTGCATTTTATTGAATAGAGCATTCAAGAAGGGGAGTGAAACCTGGCACCTAGCTAGCAGAGACCAAGCAACGTTTATATTACTAATAAAATTTGTACTATGAAAGGGGTTTTATTGTTAGGAAAGGTGGAGTTCAAAGGGGCTGGTGATACAATGCAAATTTACATTCAATGAGATGTGCTGGGTATAACCGATAGTAGTTGTGTGTGCGCAGGGCAGAGGCAATGTAAGATCAAAGCCTGTAAGCTTGCCACTGTTTCCACAAAGGAGTGAAATGAACCTCATATTTTGAATTTGTAAGGTGAAAATGCTTTGCCTGGTGTCTGCATAAAGTCTATAGGTTGTTGCCTTAATGGAGATTAGTTTGGGGTCACTGACACGATGAGCAGCAAAGTCTCTCACAATACCCTGTACGAAGCTGTCCGTGAGGTCCTTCAGGGATCCCAACAGAAGTCTCGCAAGTAAATCTGTCATGAGTGCCTAATGTCTTAATGTAGGATGGGCACTTGTGGAGTGTAAACAGTTTATATCTGGTATAAGTAGACATGACGATGCACTTCATAAACATTGAAACGCTTTTGAAGCGGTGTTGTATTTCTCAATGATTTAAGTTCAGTCTGGTTAGATGTTTGTGCAGAAAAGGATTTTCTGCCCTTGTCTTCAAGTTTGCATGTTTCTTTTCTGAAAGGGATTCTTGCATTGTGGGGCACTGGTTATTGGGAAAACAATAACCCTAGAGGGGATCCTTTAAAGGCTGGTTCAAGAACAGATCTGGGTGTCTGCACATGTCACTTGCTGTTTCCAGCTTTACATGGATAAATGGTCAACACAATGCATCAACACTTGGCACCTTGGCCATTGTCTTCTAATCAACTTTACTAGTCCTTACAAATCCTGATAACAGGTATTATTTATTTGCATCCAGTGATTCCATTCATGCTTTGTGGTTGAATATTAATGACCTCATGGTGGCTTAGAATGTCCATAGAGAGTGGTGAATATATGGAATTCATTGCCACAGAGGGCTGTGGAGGCCAGGTCATTGAGTGTATTTAAGACTGAGATAGATAGGATCTTGATAAGGGGATCAAAGGTTACGGGGAGAATGGGGTTGAGAAGCTTATCAGCCATGATTGAATGATGGAGCAGACTTGATGGGCCGAATGGCCTAATTTCTGCTCCTATGTCTTATGGAATTTGTTCAAAGTTATGATAGTTGTAATTTGTAGCCACGTGATATAGTTAATTTGTGTAAATTAATAAATGTCTCATGTAGTTTGATTTAAAAACCTCTTGAACTGGTGGCCTGATTCCTAAATTTATAGCTGCATCTCAAATATACCACTTAAAAATATAGGTTATGACAGTTGTTTAAAGCTTCTCTCTTGGAGTTTTAAATAACTCAGCATTACCAACTGCTATGTTTTAACATCTACCCATCTTCAACTCCTGGCCTTTGATCGCCATAAGAAGCGGCTCATCAGGTTGGGCTCTGGAATCCTGCATAGATTTTGCAACAGTAAGTTCCAGGTATCTAAATTTGTCGGCTGTCTGATTTTTATTCTCTCATCTTACTATAGCAATGTGAGGGAGGATGCTCTGTTGGAAAGATCACAGCCTGTCAATTAAATTTGGTTTTAACCACAGGACAGTGGTGGATTGGCTACCCACCATAAACTGCCAGCCTGCCTCACCATCTTTTCATGACTAAAATGTAATGAGGGATAAGGCCCCACAGGAAAGTTATGAGGATGGATTTATTGGTCTCTGTACTTTGGGTGTCCTTGAGCAGCTAAACTTTGCAAAGCATTCTGGCGACATTCTAGTTAGTACTTTTTTTTTTGGCTAATTTTTTTTCAAATTAAACTAAAGTCCATTCCTGCATGTAAAGGTTTAAAAGAAAACAGCCATTGAACAATGCAATTGGTAAAAAAATAATATGCAGCTTATGAAGTTGGTGGTGAGACTCCACAGTCAGTGTCCATTGCCATGGTAACATGCTGGCATGGCAAGATATGTAACTGCCTTACCTGTCGAAAAGATCAGCAGGCACTACTGACTGTTATACTCCCGGGGCTGCAGGCTGGAGAGAGCACAATTTCAACAGCACTGCAGCTGAAAGTGGGCCAGCAGTCAAGCTGTTGCCCAGCATGACTGCCATTTGATTTTTTTTTTTACCTCCTTGTTTTCCCATCCATAGAAAATGCTGTAACTTCCAGTAAAACGTGAAGGGAACGACAATCAGACCAATATTCCACCCACTCTGGTGCCGAGTACTCTAATCCTTAGCGGCTGTGTGGCTCAGGCACAGCTCTTCCCTTTCAGTATCCCATGTCTAAGCTATGAACGGAGAGGTTTTGGCTGTCATGAAAGGCTGAAGATCTCTGGAAATTAGATGGGTGACCTAATATGGGCCTTGCAAATCATTGAGTTGTTTGATAGGGTAGATATAGAGAAGATACTTACACTTGGAGGGTCGACAGGCAGGGATGATTGAATCTGGGACTATAAAGATATGGTTAATAAATCCAATAGAGAATCCAGAAGAAACTCCATTACCCTGAGGACATGTAGAACTCAGTACCACATGGAACAATTAAGGCAAGTAGCAGAGATGCATTTACAGAGAAGCACACAAGGGAGAAAGCAATAGAAGGATAAACTGGTAGGGTAGGATGAAGAGGGTGGAAGAGGAAGCATGTGAAGCAATAACACCAGCATAGAACAGTTAGGCTGAAAGGCTGTAGAATGAATGTACTTTCTAAGGAGCCATCAATCCAGTGTCACTTGTTCCACATTCCTAGCTAGTTATCCATCCTCCTGTTAGAACATTTGTGTCTTTGACCAGCAAAAAAAAAAAATTCCCTTCTGCTGTAAAAGCCCAAGTAAGAATGTTGTTCCAGTGGGAATTTGATCTGTTGCTTCCAGGTTTAGAATCCCAGTACTGCAACTTTGAAACTAATCAAGCTGTTTTGGGTGTATTTACAACATATTTTGGCAACATTGAGCATTATTGAACAGAAACCATGCACCCAGCAGAGTAGGCACTAAGTTAATACTGCAGATCATGATCTCCATTAAACAGTTGACCTTAGAACTTAAGAGAATTGCATGGGATGCAACTTGTACCTGACTCCTCAGAATTCCAATAGTTTTTTCTTTATTAAACTAAGGGATTTCAATTTATGTATGGTCTTGCTGGGTCATCTAATCACAAAATATAACACGCAATGAATTGTACAACAAAGTTTGCTGTTTACTGATATTTGAATGTAGGCACATACAAGGTAAGAGGATGTAGAGAAGAGCCATAGTATTTCTATTTGGAAGACAGCTCTGAAATTTAGTCTGCAGTTCTTTGATTAATATAAGATAAAAATGTTGTCATGATTACATACATAGATTCTACAGCACGCAAGCCAGTCATTTGGCCTTTGCCACTGGTTATATTCCTCACACTCTGTCTGGTCATCTCTTTTCACCCTACTCACATATCCCTCTATTCCCTTCTCCATTATGTGTCTGTCAAGTCTCCCCCTCAAATTTATCTGTTTCATCCACTCCATGTGGCAGCAACTTCATTTTCACCAGAGGGTAACGCAATTCCTCCAATTCTTCATGTTATCTGTAAGTGGCTATATTTTTTTCATTCCACCCCCTGTTCTGGAATACTCATCTCCTCTTTTAAACCGCAGACCATTTGCTTCATCCTGGACCAGTTGACATAACGCAAGTTGCAAATCATGCACAAACTGGATAATGTAACATAAGGTGTAACTCTCCAAGAATTTAATATACCTGAAGCTACCCTCCACATTATTGCTTCAAATGTGTTCCGACAGTTCTTAATACCCCTTCCTATGAGGGGTCCATGAACTCTATTCTTATGCGTCTAAGTTTGATATTTGAACATCAGAGTGATTCTGTTTCATCTTTATTACCTGGACTGTAATCTGGAAGAATGAATTTCACACTTTTCATAGAACACGTCTGATTTTCAGGACTTTATTTTACTGTGTAATGTAATTTGATTTAACCTCTTTTCAGTTGTTACTGCTATTTTTTGTACCCCGACCTTAACATTTCTCTGGCATTGGATTGATCCATTTATAATTGTAATACTTATTACTCTACACCCATATGTTGCTCATTGCGATTTAACTGCTGATTTTTGCATCTGCAAATTCATTCATTCACTTTTTGTGACTGCAGCAATGTTTGTATCTATTGGCATTAACACCATTATATCCATATATCTCTTGCTACTTGAGTGTAATACTCTTGCCATACCTTGGTGCTGTTTTTAAAGGTGCAATATTCCTTTTGGTCCCAATTACGAGTGGATCTATGTAACACCTGCCTTTGCAAAAGAAATGTTGATTTGGATCTGTATAATCAAGTGATCTGTTTTTCTACCCTTCTTTAAATAAAAGCTTCTAACAGGAAGATCCACAAAGCCCACTTCTGAAATGTCCTTTTACTTTTTGTATCAGGATTGGCAAATGGTAAATTATGGATTTTTTGGTTGAAAATTGGTGCATTTGGTTTCAGCTGTCAATTTTTCAATTGTTTTGATAACTCTCTATTTCTTACTGCATTTTTTTCCACAAACACATTGCATAAGTGTCTTTTTCTGTTCTCTTGTTAATTTCTTCAACAGATAATCAGGAGATGTTTGGTTGGAAGAACAGTAATATCTAAAATAGATTCCACTGTACTGCTTGTTAAAATACAATGAACTTTAATTTAAAAAGTAAATGGAAGCAATTTGTCTCAAAGCAGACTATTTAATGGAATAGTTTGGTAACATTGATTTTTCAATGAATTACACTAAGCATAAAATAGCATAAGTTAGACTGTCCCACTGACACACAATTGGAACATAGTTTCTCACCTGTGACTTCCCTGCACAGTAATTTCTTGATCTCAGCTGAGACCCTCTGGGACAGTTCCTGATAGAGAAATTGTATTCTTAACACACGGAGCATGGGGCAAGAATGAAATGGAATGTTAGTGAGCCTGCTGGAGGCTATCGATGACTGCAGTAAAAGTTAATTCATTTTGATCTTAATGTAGAAATCTTCCTTAACTAGATGCAGAATTCCTATTGATTTGAATTGCTTTGTTTTACAGGGTGAAATTAGAGCCACAATTTTCACAGACCAGGTGGATAAGTACTTCCCGCTTATTGAAGTGAATAAGGTAAAGAGTCCCATGTTATTCTGCAGAAATGCACCACAATACTTAAAATATGAAAGGATTGCTGACTGGTTGCTAGGCTGTATTCCTAAAATATCTTTCAGCATAAACTCAGAAGTATTACATAATGTATGCTCTAGTCTGGAGAAACGAGATTTGTATGCAGGAAACTTGCTTCCAAAATGAAGGTGATGTTGAAAAGTGGACAGATACTTCTACATTCACTGACTGTTATTTGATGCTATTGTACTATGGTGGTACCTACCTTCATTTCAGATGGAGCTTGAAATTTACTAGAACATAGCTAATTTTCCTTATATAAAATGACTAATATTGTGGAATTAATTTACACTTGCAACTGTAAAGTTTGTGAAGTGGTTTCACTTTGCAACAACCTAATTACATTATAAATCTGGAGTGTGGATCTGCCTGATTCCCAAAGTGTAGCAGAAGTCCCTTACCGACAGTGAGTCTTCACTTTGCTTTGGAATCAATTGAAACTGAAAGTGGACTTTAGCTCCAGGGGAAAGCCGAACTCTTTTACACCAGCACTACAGTTGCATTGATTGACTTCCTCAGAGTTTAAAGATCTTTTTGATAGAAGGCATTGTGTTCCCTACCCTGTGGGCACTTCAGTTCTTTTGTTATTTGTTCAGGTGATGTGGATGTTGCTTGGCCAGCATTTATTGCTCATTCCTAGCTGCTCTTGAGAAGGTGGTGGTGTGCTGCTGCCTTGAACTGCTGCAGTCCATGTGTTGTAGGAACACACCCACAGTCCTGTTAGGAAGTTGCAGAATTCTGACCCAGCAACAGTGAAGGATGGCGATATAGTTCCAAGTCAGGATGGCGTGTGACTTGGAGGGGAACTTGCTGGTGATGGTGTTCCCATCTGTCTGCTGCCCTAGTCCTTCTAGATGGTAGAGATTGTAGATTTGGAAGGTGCTGTCGAAGGAGCCTTGGTCAGTTGTTGCAGAGCATCTTACAGATCGTACACTGCTGCTACTGTGCATCGGTAATGCAGGAGTAGATGTTGAAGGTGGCAGATGCCAATCATGTGGCTACTTTGTCCTGGATGTTGTCGCACTTGTGTTGTTGAGCTGCACTCATCCAGGTCATGAGTATTCATCACATTCCTGACTTGTGCATTGTAGATGGTGAACAGGCTTTGGGGAGCCAGGAGGTGAGTTACACTGCAGAATTCCCAACCTCTGACTTGCTTGAGTAGCCGAAGTATTTATATGGCTGGTCCAGTTCAGTTTCTGGTCAATGGTCATTCCCAGGATATTGATAGTGAGGGATTCAGTGATAGTAATGTCATTGACTGTCAAGGGAAGATGGTTAGATTCCCTCTTGTTGGAGATGGCATCTTGTGTGGACTGCTTCAGTGTCTGAGGAGTCACGACTGGTGCCAAACATTGTGTAGTCATCAGCAAACATCCCCACTTCTGACCTAATGATGGAGGAAAGATCATTGATAAAACAGTTGAAGAAGGTTGGATTTAAGACACTACCCTGAGGAATTCCTGCAGTGATGTCCTGGGGTTGACATGATTAACCTCAAACAACCACAACCATTTTCCTTTGTGTTAGGTATGGCTCCAACCAGTGGAGAGTTTTCTCCCTGATTCCCATTGCAAGATTTGCTAGGGCTCTTTGATACCACACTTGGTCAAATGCTACCCTTGATGTGAAGTGCAGTCATTCTCACCTCACCCTTTGTTTTCATCTTTTTTGTTCATGTTTGGACCATGAGGTCAAGAGCTAAGTGGCCATGGCAGAACCCAAACTGAGTGTCAGTGAGCAGTTATTGCTGAAACATATCCTAATGTCTAAATGTGATAAGTGAGTGAAGAACGGCTGGTATGGTATGTAGTGGGTTATGGCCATTTTAACAACATGGTTGAGATTGTGGGTGAAGTTTTGCCTGCTTTTGAGTCCTTTTTCAAATTAGAGTATAAATCTAAATTTGTAAAAGATCTTGCATTAATGTACACTTCTGTCAACATTTTCATTGTAAACTCAGGTCCATATTCATGGGCTGGCTTCATTTTCATGCTGTAATTGCAACCTCTCACCAGTGGAGATGCTGCTGCTCCAACATTGGCAAGAGGATTTAGTTAGTTTTCATTGGCAGCTTCCATTATAACTATGGGAATTCAAAGATACAATGGAATTATAAAGACAGAATATGTGACTTCAGAATGGTTAATGGCTTGCACTTGCATGTCCTGGTGCCTTCTAACCCAGCTTGACTTGACTTTTTTTTTTACTCGTCGTATGCGACACTGAGATTGACTAGTATCCTTATTCCTTGGAATAATTGGTTAATGTTATGAAGAAATTTTTCACTGGCAGAGTGAAGCTAAAGCAGATCCAAGAGTTTTTCAGAATCATTAAAGGTTTTGAGAGGACAAACAGTGGTAGGCTAGTTCCACTGGCCATTGCATTGATAGCAAAAGGGAATGGGCGAAGAGTTATTAGCACCAGGAGCATTAAAGAGGTAATTGCTGTTGAGTCAGAGACTATCACTTAACAGGAATATAAGTATGTGATAAGGGAGAATAAAATAAACTGTTTTTCCTTTTTATGCATTTATGGGATGTGAATGTTGCTGATGTGGTGGGATTTGAGCTCGTGCTTCTGCATCATTAGTCTAGGCCTCTGGGTTACTAGTCCAGTAACAGCTGCAGTGCTACTGTTTCCATTAAATGTTATTAGAAGTTTCCATTTGAAATTATGGCTTCAATACAGGCAGAATGGGACAAATGACACCTGAACATGTAATTTTGATGATCTCTGTCTTAACTATCAATTTTAAAATTAATTGCCATTTCTATTGTAAATCAGAAGACAAAATTGAAATAAGTTATCTATTAACACATAATACTTTTGTTAAAAGCTATAGATTACTTAAAAAAAAATGTCTCTGGCCTGAAGTCTGTGTCCAGAGTCCATTTATTTTCTGCTTAAAATAGTCTGGCAATGAAAAATACTCTGAGATGGTAGCCAGTATTTTACAGCATAATGTTGTGGAGAGATCACTGCTTGGCCTTTTGTTTCTTAGTTCCTTACCACTGCAGTTTTGGATGATGGTCAGGCATTTACACATTAGAGGAGGTTGGTCATAGGAACAGGAGTAGGCCATTCAGCACCTTAAATCTGTTTAGTGGATCAGGAAGGGTGTCTTCATTGAGTTTTTTTTTATTGTGCCTCTTGGGAGCGGTCTTCTTGGCCAGAGGCATGTAAGGATTGGGAGGAGGTGCAAGGGCTCTCAAAAACAAAAAATGCAAGGGGTGAAGCCAGTACCAAGTGATGTGAATAATTATGGTCAGCTTGTGTATGGCAATCTTCACATCATTACCATTGAGCTGCTTTATTTATGAGCTACATGCGGAGGTTTGTATTGACTTTAAATTTGAGATTTGGTGCAGGAAGTGGGAGAAGATATGAATCTTTACCAGTGGTATGAAAAGTACTTGAGTGAAATACTGCTTCTGCTTTGTCATTCCAGGTATATTTTGTGTCAAAAGGAACATTGAAGACTGCCAATAAACAGTATACTTCTGTGAAGAATGATTATGAGATGACTTTTAATAATGACACCACCGTGATCCCCTGTGATGATGTAGATGACTTGCCTACAGTCCAATTTGAGTTTGTATCAATAGATCAACTAGAAAACAAGAACAAAGATACAATGCTAGGTAAGAGACTTTAAAGGGGGAGGATTAGTGCGAGACTGAAATTTCCAAAGTATAGTACTGCTTATGATCACTGGGTGGTGCTGTCTGGAAACAAGTTAACAAAAGGGAATGCATTGGATGCCTCACCCTGTTCTTCCCTAGAGTCATAGAGGTCTACAGCACATAAAAAGGCCCTTTGGCCCATCGAGTCTGTGCTGGTCAAACAAGTAGCTAACTATTCTAATCCCATTTTCCAGCAATAGGCCCATAGCCTTGGCATCGCAAGTGCACATCCAAATACTAAAATGTTATGAGAGTATCTGCCTCTATTACCCTTTCAGGCAGTGAGTTCCAGATTCCCACCACCCTCTGAGTGAAAAAATTCTTCCTCACATCCCCGCTAAACCTCCTGCCCCTTACCTTAAATCTATGCCCCCTGGTTATTGGTCTCTTCACCAAGGGGAAAAGTTCCTTCCTTTCTACCTTATCTATGCCCCTCATAATTTTATACACCTCAGTCATGTCCCCCCTCAATCTCCTCTGCTCCAAGGAAAATAACCCCAGTCTATCCAATCTCTCCTCATAACTAAAACTCTCCAGCCCAGGCAACATCCTGGTAAACCTCCTCTGCATTCTCTCTAGTGCAATCACATCCTTCCTATAATGCAAAATCCAGAACTGCATGCAATACTCTAGCTGTGGCCTAAGCAGCATTTTATACAGTTCCAGCATAACCTCCCTGCTTTTATATTCTGTACCTTAGCTAACAAAGGCAAGTATCCTATATGCCTTCTTAACCATCTTATCTACCTGTTCTCCTACGTTAAGAGACCGGTGGACATGCACACCAAGGTCCCTCTGACCCTCTGTACTTCCCAGGGCTCTACCATTCATGTATTCCCATGCCTTGTTTGTCCTGCCCAAGTGCATCACCTCACACTTATCTGGATTAAATTCCATTTGCCACTGATCAGCCTGTCTATATCCTCCAGTAATCTAAGGCTATCCTCCTCACTATTTACCACTCCACCAATTTCCGTTTCATCTGCAAACTTACTGATCAACCCTCCTACATTCAAGTCTAAATCGTTTATATGTACCACAAACAGCAAGGGACCCAACACCGATCCCTGTGGAACCCCATTGGACACAGGCATCCAGTCACAAAAACACCCCTCATCACCCTCAGCTTCCTGCCACTCAGCCAATTCTGAATCCAATTTGCCAAATTGCCTTGGATCCCATGGGCTCTTACCTTTGTTATCAGTCTCCCATGCGGGACCTTATCAAAAGCCTTGCTGTAGTTCCAAGTAGACTACATCAAATGCTTTACTAGTGCAACTTCTATCCACTACAAAGTGGATTAAAACGTGTATAGTAATTTGGCAGATTTTTCCTCTTAAGACAAAATAAAAATTAGCTCCCCAAACTTGCCATTTTTTTAAGAACATAAGGAGTCTGCTCTGCCATGTAAGATTGTGGCTGCTGATCCTCAACTTAAGCTTCACTTTCCCACCCAGTCCCCATATCCCTTGATTCCCTGAGCTGACCTCAGACTTGAATGTGTTCAACAGCTGAGCTTTTCGTTTCCTTAGAAAAAGGCTCTGCTTCAACTGTAACTTGAACTTGGGACAATTGGCTTTCAACCCACATGGATTCTGGGCCACTAAATTCTGGGCATTGTACGCGTCCTTGTTCTAAATTCTCCAAAGCCCTGTGGGTATTTGTGCTCCTTTTTTTGATTAGTATATCCTTTTAGAATTTGTGTAGTATATCCTTTTAGAATTTGTGTAGTATATCCTTTTTAGAATTTGTGTAGGTCACATTTTTTTTAAAATGTCTCTTTCCAGATGTTATTGGAGTCTGCAAGTCATTTGAAGATGTCACTAAGATAACAGTGAGGTCAAACAATCGAGAGGTATCCAAGAGAAATGTTTATCTGTTGGATATCAGTGGAAAGATTGTCAGTACAACACTCTGGGGTGAAGACGTAAGTATCTCCTTTTTTATCAGAATTTTTTTTAGATCAAATTAATCAGTAGTTTTGCAACTCTTGAAATTATGTGCATGTTCTTGCAGCAGAGTTTATGCAAATTGAGTATATTGGCTATTGACTCAATTCTGATAACTATGGATATTTTTGTGCTGCAGCTTTCAGGAGGGAGGCAATGGGCACCAGTCTCCTGATTGTGGCTTACACCAATACTGCACACTACTTGGAGATGCAGTTGTACCAGGGTAGCTATAACTAACATCCTCTTTATTCTTGCATCTATCTCTTCCTTAGACTTTTCACATCAGACAATGTCATCCAGCTATTAATGTATATAACTGTCCCTTTTGTGTGTCCTAAAAGTCTGGCATTCTGCCCTGAATTAAATTTAAGACCATGGATAAAGCGCTAATCATCCAGTAATGTATCTGAATCAGTTCAGCCTTGATTTTGTGTATTGCATTTCATCTTGTAAGTTTTGTGCTCTGGAATTCCATGTAATTGGAAGCTTGTCACCCTTTTTGAAATAGATAAATACAAAACCAGTTTGCAACATCAGGACAAATGCATTCATTTTTCAGGTAGAAGTGGGGCATCACGGATTATGAAAGACTGCAGGAGTGCATGGATACATAAGGAGATTGGGCAGATAGGAGACAAATACAATTCAATGTAGAATACATTTAAGTAACAATTTGGAAGTAAAAATAGGGAAAGGAAATACTTCCTAAGACTCCAAATGGAGCAGGGGGACTTTTTAAAAATTTGCTCATGGGATGTGGGCATTGCTAGCAAGGTCCATCTCTAATTGCCCTTGAAAGCAGTTAAGAGTCAACTACATTGTTGTGATTCTGGACTCACATGTAGGCCAGACCAGGTAAGGACATTGTGAACCAGATGTATTTTTATGACAAATCAATTGTTTCATGGTTACCATTACTAGATGTTTTAACTAATTGAATTTAAATTTCATCTGCTGTGGTGGGATTTGAACCTGTGTCCTGGGAGCATTAGTCTGGGCCTCTGGGTTACTGGTCCAGTGGCATTACTGTTACATCGCTGTCTTCCCCCTTGGTATGCAGATACTCAAATCATTAATGATGGCAATGCAAGTTGATAAGGCCATAATGCAACCAAAATCTCTTGGCTTTGTTTCTGGAGCCATAGAATATAAAGACAAGAAAGTAATTTTGGACTTGTTACTCTGTGATACGCAGGTTCTGACATCCTGTTATAACTTGAATATAAAAACAATTGAAAATGTACAATGTAGGTTCACTCACATATTACCATAGATGAGGGATTACAATTTAGAAGATATAGGCTGTCCAGGTTCTGTTGATGTATATAGTGATTAATTGTTTACACTGATCAGTGAGATCATAACAAGGGCACTAATTTAAAAATACACTCAAGTGAAAGTTAGAAAACATATCAAGGGTGATTCAAATGTGGAATATCCTGCCGCAAACTGATGAAGCAGTGCCCATACGTTTATTTTTAAGAGTTTTAGATAATTGATCTTCATTACAGTTAAGTGAGGCAATGTAAAGAGTGGCTAGAGGCCATAACTTCCGAGCCCTCTAGCGTAGCATGGGAGGGTGGGGTACCCCAATGTTGCACTGGGGAACCTCCCTCAGAACTTCAAAGGCGAGGGTCTGCATGGCAATTTCCCAGAAGCACAAACTTCCTCTGGGCAATTGCCCTGTGCTGGGAACCATCCAAAAATGCGATTTAAATTGCAAACTTTGGATGGCTCCAACAGGGTTACACCAATGGTTAATCAGAGAAAGTTAGAAGAAACAACCTCCTCCTAACTTTTGGGTAACTATTGTTACCTCACCTCCATGGCATTCCCCCACCCCCATAGGACTACCTCATTCCTCCTGAGGTTCGACACCCCCCCCCCCCCCCCCCCCCACCAACCACCACCCAAATTCTGTCCACTTACCTTAGACACTTACCTTCTCCCTGGCCTGTCAAGGACCTTTAAATTTCAATGGAATCTTCAACTGATTTGCAGCAACTAGTGCAGTTTTTAAAAAAAAAAAGAGGGGGGCATGTCCTCCTTCACTGACAGAACTGGACTTCGATGGTGGACATTGAGGACGAGCTGCACTGCCTGGATCTCACCTGGCCTGAGTTGGAAGGTTGGGCGACACAGGCTTGGGGAAAAAATTACGTACGTAATTGGGCGCGGAGTGGCAATCCGACACTGAGTGCCACTCCGAAGAAGTTAAGGCCCAGATGCCTGTTTCTGTACTGTTATATTTTGATTCTGATTTGCAGATGGGGTTGCATCTGATTCCCAAAGTGACAACTTTGTGATTTCTGGCTTGTACTTCTGGGGGAGGCACATTGATAGTAAGCAGTAGGTGCTCCTCCTACAGGGAGGGGAAATTCTCATAAGAGCTATTTTTGGCCATTTTATCAACACAGGTTCCTGTCTCAAGGCCAGCAGTGGCAGAGACCCTGGGACGGGTGCCTGCTTCTCTGTGCCAGAAAATGCTGAAACTTTTTGCTTTAAATGATCTTTAGCCACCATTGATTCCAACTTTTTTTCTTCTTTCTCTTTTCTAGGCTGAGAAGTTCGATGGATCACAGCAGCCAGTGGTGGCTATTAAAGGAGCCCGGCTTTCAGATTTTGGTGGACGATCCCTGTCTGTTTTGTCATCCAGTACCGTAATGATTAACCCTGACATTCCAGAGGCTTTTAAACTGAGGGCGTGGTGTGTTAAAATTTGATTTTTTTGTTCTTACTCCCCAAAACTAACTCGTGTACAGTGTTTGAATCTTAAATATGTTGTAATGTCTATACTTGCAACTATAGTGTCTCCATAGCCTGTTCTTGCTTTGCACCAATGCTGCAGTTCTAATATAAATTAAATCAGAATCTGGAATATGACTTAGTTTGGGCTGTAAACACCTGATTTAAGCAAATTTAGTGCTGATGCAATTTGCAACTGCTTCACACAGATGCTATAACGAACATGTGATTACCAGTATTTTCCAGTGCTCTCATGAGGCACTGGATGTACGTAACTTACTTACCCCATAGAAGGATGAAAAATACATTGTGCATCCCTAACTTGTTGCTGTTGGATGCTAGAGATGTGAACAGATCACATGCCTATTTTTCTGCATGATGTACAAGTTCATACTACTGTGCAGCAGCTGTTGAAAACCGATTGTATGTTTAACTGCGCAGCACCTCCCTTACTGTATTGCTTTTAATGACTTCTACATTTTGAAGGTAAAGCAGCATTGCAGAGTCATTATGAAGACATTGAAAGTTTTTCTGCAGTACGAGATTAATTGTCAAGGCATGTGTACCTGCCCTATTGGCCTCAGATCTTCATCCTCAGGACTTCACAAGGTAGATGGAGAGGTTGTTACCCCTAGCTGGGGAATCTAGAATACAGGATCATAGTCTCAGGATAAGGGGCCAATCATTTAGAATTGAGATGAAAAATTTTTTGACTCAAAGGGGTATAAACCTTTGGAATTTTCTACCCCAGAGAGCTGTGGATGCTCCATCATTACTATATTTAAGGCTGAGACAGACATTTTTTTGTCTCAGGAAATTGAAAAAAGTGGAGTTGAGACTGAAGATCAACCAAGATGGCATTGAATGGAGGGACAGGCTTGATGGGCTGTGTTCTTATGAGCTGGTTTTTGATGAGCAGGGGCCAGAGAACAGGTCAAAGCTGTATATAAGTGCATATTTCTGGAATTGATCTCTTCCTATTCCAGAGTGGATGGTACTGGGAAAATTTTCAAATAAGTGGTGCATTATATGCAAGCCTATTTTATACTCTGCAACAACTTGGGGAAATTGTAGCTTTAATCAATGAGTGAGGAGAAATTGATTTGATCCTCTGAAATTCTGTTTTGGATTAGATGTATGTTAATCTACAGCAGACCCATTTGTCTTGCCAGCAAGTCTAAGAAAATGCCTCCAACTGACAGTCAGTGTCAACAGTGAAAATCTTCCTTGTAGTTTTTATAGGACTCCTATCAATAATTCAGCTTGCAGACATGCAACGCAGGCCTGTTTTATTCCATTGCTCGCATGCAGTGGTGGAGGCAGGAAAATTATTGCTTCCAGTTTGTATAATGGATTCATTATATTGACAGATATGGATAAGGAACTAAACAATACACACAGGAGCTTTGGTGAAATTGTGCTATTGTATTTGAGAAGTTGCACTTAAAAGGAACACTAATACATTTGAGCCAGCAAATTCAACATGTAGATGACCCTAATGTGAACCTAGTGTTCATTTTAGAATGCAACTTGTGATAGTGGAAGTATGAAGCAGTATATCTACACAGTTAGAACCAAGCTGTCCCCTTTTCCCTATAAACTTTTTTTGTTGGCTTTATTTTAGAATTAAGCAAACTGTGGCAGAGAAGTTATTTAGGATATATTTCTGAATGTTTTGTACTTAAATTTGTTGTTTTTGTTGTTGTATACTAGTAAAGGGTGGTAGTAGGTTTTCCAGTTTGTATCCATTAACGTGCTGCTTGGAGCACATGCAGATCAAGCACAACAAAATCAAGATCCAGGGCAAAACTCCCAATACCATGTTTCAAAAGTGCCTGAGACACCTTGAATAAGCACTGCCAGCTGTACCTTTGTTTCCCATATCAGCCAGCTTTACACCCTGAATGGAGATTGGTGCTGAGTCATGAGCAGTTTGATGTTGTGAACTTCCAGGAATTGTTATACTCCCTAGACTGATTTTGCTGTATCTGGCCTGCCTTCATTCTTTTATCCCCCAGAGAAAAAAATACTTCTATGTTTTAGCTGCTTAGCCTTCAGGTCTCATGTATTGAATTGAACATCTAGTTCAGTGAGAGCTTGACGGGTCTGTTGGGTAATGTATTGGAATCTACAAAATTGTGGTGGGGGGCGGGGAGGTGGGGGTTTGTGGAGTGCACCTGGAAATTATTCTGGTGGTTTATGTCTTGCACGTCATCTCCAACCTAAGCCCCTGGCCCCCCCATAAACAGTTTATTGAATCAAAAGTGGAATTAATTCATTTTTTGTATGCTCTTATATTTGCAGATGTTCTGCTTTTCAGTTTTAAATTTATTTCTCTTGGTTTCACCATGGCAGGAAATTCTTGCCTTCCATCTCCAGTCTATGCTGATTCCAATCAGAATGATGCAGAACAATGCAGTTAGGGTCAATATTCCTGGGTATGGGAGAGGAAAATGTATAGGATTCATGATCTGATCAATATTTGATGCACCTGTTGTTGAAGTTGTGGGGACTGAATTGGGCACCACAGTGAGGCTCCTGAAGTTTGAATAAACAGCTTGTCTTTACTGACTGGCTTAAGCAGGAACACCTGCTTAGACAAGGTCCTGAAGGATGACCAGTGTCTGCAAACCTTGCCCCAGTAAGAAGCTAATACATTTCAGAAGGAAGTGGAGAAAATTGGCAAGAAAAGTAAGGGCATTCTTTCTTCTCCACCTCCCATGGACACCACAAGCCCTTGCTGAACTCAGATGTTTTAATTTAACACATTCGAGCTGAAGGCTATGCAGCTAAAACACAGAAGTCTTTTAACTCTGGGGGGCAAAAAAACAAATGCAGGCCAGGTGAACCAAAATGAGTCTAGGGCGTTTCACGTGGTCTGGTTATAGCAATCACTTCTGACTCACTAGCTCCACTAGTTAGTTGTTTGAAATTATTTTTTTTTAAAAAGAAGAAATATAGAACCATGCCAATAATGTGACAACTGTTTTCGGAACATAACAAATAGGAGCAAGAGTATACCATGGGTCATCAAGTCTTTTCTGCCATTCAATACTATCATGGCTGATCTTGGGCTTCAACTCTATTTTCCTGCCTGCTCCCCATGTCCCTTCGTTCCCTAAGAGATCAAAAGTCAGTCTGTCTGTCTGTCCCAGCCTTAAATGTATTCAACAATGGAGCATCCAAAACCTTTGGGTAGAGAATTCCAAAGACTCACAACCCTTTTGAGTGAAGAAATTTCACCTTATCTCGTTTCTAAATGATTGGCCCCTTATCCTGAGACTGTGTCCCCGTGTTTTAGATTCCCCAACCAACAGAAACAATCTCAGTACCCACACTATCAAGCCCTTCAGAATTTTGTACGTTTCAATGAGATTGCACCTCATTCTTCTAAATTCCTGAGAATATAAACTCAATTTACTCAGCTTCTTATCATAGGACAACCCCCTCATCCCAGGGACCAATTTAATGAACCTTCGCTGTACTGCCTCCAGTGCAAACGTATCCTTTCTTAAATGTTGAGACCAAAACGCCACATAGTACTCTAGATGCTGTCTCATCAAAGTCCTGTACAACTGTAGCAAGACTTCTTTATTCTTGTACTGCAGTTCCCTTGCAATAAAGGCCAACATGTCATATGCTTTCCTAATTACTTGCTGCACCTGCATGCTAACTTTTGTGTTTCTTATACAAGCACACCCAAGTCTCATTGAACATCAATACTTGCAAATTTCTCACCTTCTAAGAAATATTTCGCTTTTTTTATTCTTACGAACAAAATGAATAACTTCACACTTCTCTATATTGTACTCTATCTGCCAACATGTTGCCCACTCATCTAACCTGCCTATGTCTCTCACATTTTTCTAGCAAACTGATTTGGACTGTGAAAGCATGTATGTTCCTGCCTATTTACCATGTTTAGCTCTGTTTAGTGCTGCTAGACAGTCTGTGCCCACTACTCTACTTTCAGCCTAACTGGAGCTCAACCAGGAGCTCTTTTTCACCCCATCCCCTTCACCTGCTACACTCATTCCTGACCATCAGCTGTAGCTTGGGCTTGACCATAAACCCTCACCTGTCTGCCCTGCCATTAGACATGCCAGGTCAACATGCACTTGGGACCTGCAGTATCTATATCGGACCTGGATGGCATAAGTTGAATTTGTGAAATATTTTGCTGTGAAGGTTCATGTATACATGTTTGCCACACAGGTTTGATACGGAGGGCCAAGCGTTAGAAGGGACATCCATTTCAGATGTGAAGAGTGGTTCCTTTGCTGGGGGAAGCACAAACTGGAAGATGCTGCTTGAGGTTAAAAATGAGAATTTGGGCCATGGAGATAAGGTGAGTTTAGATTGATTTTTGGCATGTAGCCCAGCTGGCTGCAATGATGATGTAAAGCTTGTACAATCAATTGGTATATGCAGTTAATGATTTCATGCTGAGAATTCAGCACTAGGACTTCTGGTGAATTATATAGTGTAATAAAAATTTGTGTTTGTGTTTTCCAATAACACAGTTGTTTCACTTTTCCTCTGCTTTCAACTTTCTTTGCCCTTTTTCACTTCCTAAATGCTTCACATATTTGTGGAATACATTGCCATGGATGCATGGAACATATCAGTGTCTTGCCCAGGTTGACAATGTGGGTGTTTCAACTAAGTGTTGTAGGCTGTTTGAAGAGTTTTGAGGTCAAATTGAATAACCTTTACCTGATATTTGCTTCTAGTTGGAGTTTGGGAATGAAAAACTTTTCTCCTTCTACCCCATCTGCAAAAATAATTGATACAGGGGCCTGTTGTAACCACTGTCTTGGGTGAACTCAGGCTGTGGACCAAATCTGTGTTCTCTCCGGTCTGTATGGATCTGCAAAATGCCAAGGGGTTGAAATGCTTAAAGGCATGGGAAACTTGCTGCCCCACATCAAACTTGAACAAAACTTATTAGCTGAACCAATTTTGAATGTGTTAGAGTATAATGATAGAAATGTAGTAAGGAAAGGATGAGAAAAATAGTGGTATATATATTCTTACTCAGCTGTATATGAGTGTCCTTTAGTTTAAGAACTGTATCTTTAGCCTGTACTTAATTGTTCTTCTATATCATTTCTAAAGCTGAGAACTCATGATGCATCTACTGGTTGTAGATATTTTGGTACTTAGCAGTGTTGGGGAAGGGAGATGGGTTTGGCTGCTTTTAAAGGTGGTCCTGTGCTTTGGTTAACACTGGAAAATGGTCTTAAAGTTTCACTGTACCTATTGGAATTTCACAGGAAGGGGGATTATTTGACCTGGCATCACTGGGAAGAGGAGTTTGGATGTGGAATGTAGACCCTGAGGCCTTGCAGGGGATGGGTGCAATTCCTGGTGATTATCAGCAGTGCAGGCAATAGCAGACTATGGCTTGATAGCACTGGATTGAGGGGATCCCACCTCTGACGGCACTGGTTTGTGGCTTCCTAAGGGAGCTCTGTAAATATTGAACTTGGTCTTTTGTGACTGGTTTCTATTTATCTTCTCTCTCGCTTTCTGACAGCTGTCAGAAAATATAAAAATTCAAATTTGACCAACAAAATGCTAATTAAAGCACTCAAAATACAACCCCTTTTTTAATGGAGGGAGTGAACTCGCAGCATGGCATCTGTTGATAATTAGATTTTTACATTTTCTGGCATCAACAAAAGCCGGAAACTGTCTAAAGACCTACTTCTAAATTCAAACAATTTATGATCTTAAAGTTGGAGGAAAAACCATAGCATGCGTTTGTTTGTCTCTGTATCTTGTAGTTGCTCACTGGATTTCGCTTCTCTCTCTAGATCTCTCGTGGTTTTGCTTGCGCTCTCAGCTTAATGTGCTTTCTAAGGCTTATAAAATGCAAAATCGAAGTTATAAAAGTATAATCAGTTCTCTTTTTCTCACCCATGTGCAACTTGTCATTTTTAAGCTCAAAACTCACTTTTTTAATAAATAAAGCTTTTAAAATTTGTCATCTAGCTTTTCTCCAAATAATTTTGTAAAACAACTAAGTAGAAGCTAAAGATGAGATATTATCGTGGTTGAACTAGTGAATGATAACATGCTCAGACTGCACCTTGTAGATTCACCTGAGTCCTGGTCGTGAGAAAATATAAAGATAATGTTCAGGCTTTTGGAAGAGGCTGCTCCCAAGTAGACTTTTTTTTATGAAGGCAATTCATTGGATAAATATAATTGTGTCATTTAAATATTTCATTTTTATTTTGAATGAACACTTATTCAGGACAATTGAAGCTTCAGTTACTTAGGCATAAAAAAAGTCTTTTTGAGTGACTTATGCAGAAGGAAAGCAAAGTATCACCTATTGGCCAGGTTGGCAAATTTACATTGCAAATGTGGGCATAGGAATTTGTTGGATAACATTGATACAAAAGTGGGACAAATAATGCCACAATGGGAAGTATGGTTTTGTAGGGAGGAAATGTCTACCAGTGTAATCTTTTTGTTATTGTGCTGTGGCCTCCTTCCCTGATGGATCTCTCCACATCACTGTAATTATTTTCAAGGAAGGGTACTAATTGTAATTGTGCTTCCTGGAGAGAGGGTAAATCTGAAATGTTGCCAAGTCATGCAGCTGTTGTGCACACACCAACTGATCTAGGAATAATGGCTGCATGTGTACTGGTTGCCCAGGAGCAAGACAGGGAAGAAAAAAACTTTTTTGCAAATGAAATGTAAGGAAGGAGACTAAGAAGAATTGGGCCGCTGAGTGTGCATTTCCAGTTAAGGGCCAGAGTTAGAATCCAGCACTGCTGTTCCAAGCTAAGCAATTGTGGACAACTTGTTTTGACTGCTGTTGGAAATATTGTACCTCAGTAGTCAGACCGTCAGTGTGGACTTTTCCATACTGCTGTCATGATGGAGATCTCAGAATGGACTTTTAATGCATGTTTTAGTGTGCAGTAACTTCATCAATTGGTCATTTCTACTTTGTGTAATCCTTTACCTGAATAACCTCTCTCCTGCAGGCTGACTATTACACCACTGTCGGTACAGTTGTGTACCTGAAGAAGGAAAACTGCATGTACCAGGCATGCCCCACTACAGAGTGCAACAAGAAGGTTGTTGATCAACAGAATGGCCTTTATAGGTGTGAGAAGTGTGATCGCGAGTTTACCAACTTCAAATATCGTATGATCTTATCAGTAAGTACAATCTGAGAACATTGCAGAAGATTTGGTTTCAACTGTCTTACTAAATATCCTATTCCCATGATGCAATGCACCTAGCAGGTTCTGAACTTTCCAATCTGTTACATCCTGATGGATGCACAAAACTGAAGGAGATGCCTATCATCACTGGCATGCATGGAACAACTCAGTGATTTTGCTCATGACTGATGTTCTGTGAGCATAGCTGTTGTGTTTAAAACCTAGAATAGAAAATTCTCTTGGAGGTTGTGTGAAAAAAATCAAATTACTCATCATGCATAGCTTCTAAGCACTCTAATCTTGTAATTTTGTTAATCCAACAGGACTGCAGCTAGAAGTTTGTGTTACTGGAAGACTAGGATAAAACAATTCAAATCAACTATTTAAGGGTCTTCATCTTGTAATTCTGTATTAACATTTTATCTGAAGGTTTTAATTACATGGAATTAGGCTTGTGAAATTTCATTCAAAGCTTTATTCCACTTTTTTAATATAAAAGAAATTGTCCTTACAATTAAACACAATATATTAACAGTATGCCAGTGGTGGGCAGTGACTGCACATTCACTTGTAGTCCTATCAGTAGACACATACTGAGATTGTGGTTGTTGGGTTAGGAGAAGCATGTTGTAATGTGTAACTCATAAGTGTTTAGAAAAAGTGGGTAAAGATTGGCTCCAGTTTTATCTTTCAATGGGTGTCCTGGAGTTAACACAACTTTTTTAATGACTAGCATTCAACGTTGTTGTCCAGGTAAATCTAGCAGACTTTGGAGAAAACCAGTGGGTGACGTGTTTCCAGGAGACTGCAGAGGCAATTCTTGGTCAGAATGCTACTTATCTTGGAGAGCTGAAGGACTCGGTAAGTGTTTTTTTTTTAGTTTAAGCAAACCTGTTGTACCTTTCAGCTTTAGACAGGAACAGTTAAACTTCCTCTACTATTTTTGTATTTCTTTCCACCTCCCCTACTTCTGAAAAATTGTCACAGATCATTTGCTATCACTGTATCAGCTGGTCCCAAGGCACTACTAAATGCTACTGTTGAAGCATTTTTTTTCTTCACATTTTGGGACTGAATAGTTATTGTATTTAATTGGGGTTCTTGAATTAAAAATGTTTGTTTTTAAAAGCTACTATCATTACACTAGAGATAATTAGTTTTTTTGACACTGCTAGGGTTTGTCCAGATTCATCTCTACAATTTTTAGGCACTTTGAAAGCTGAGTTTTGCAGAAATCAAGTGCTGTGGGAGAAAAATATGTAAATGGGAGTTTTCAAACAGGTCCAAGTTCTCAAGATTTATTTTGCAAAAATTCATTTCATTATATGTTTGAAATGTTGTACACTTGGTGTATCTAAGGCAATAATCAACCTGGACCTTCTGATTAATGCTTAGCATTTCTCACAGTTGAATGTTATCTGAACGCTTGAATTTCCCATTCACTGAAGTGAATCCGTTATCATGCCTGCTTTGTCCAAGCTTTTGTCTTTTGTGGACTGCTTGGGTGAATTTCATGAAGCAACAGATGCCATATATAAAGTTTATTTTCATGTTCACATAAATCTGCATATATTTCAAGATGCTGATACTTACAGATAATTGAGAATTTATCCCCCAGTGAGGCAGCTGCCCTTTCCAATTCTCCAGGCCCATAAAATTCAAACAAGACAAACCAGTGCAAATAAGACTGAATTGGTTGGGCTTTACAGCTGGGCCACCTGGGCTCAGGGATTGTATATGTGGCACTTATGCTGCAGTTGCAATGTGTTGTGCCTCCTGTAAAATGATCATTCTTGGTTGACCCTCTTTTGTCTGCCAGCGAGCCCCATTATATTGTACCCAATCGAGTTCTCTTTTAATCTCAAAACATTTCTCATAGTCACACAGCTAAGCAGGAAAAACTAATACACTGTAACCTCTCCAATGCAGAATGCTTGGGAGCAAGTCATTTCTAGATTTCAGAATTTTCTGGATATAGAATGATGTTAGAATGCTTAACCACAAGTATGTGAAATGGAAAACACTGTAGATATAAATATTTACCTGAATCATAAAATAGTGTTACAACATTATAAAGCAGTAATAAAAATTGTTTTACTTTCCTAAATGCTGTATCTTCCATGTTTCTGCTCCCAAAGTATTGTACTAAAACAGTCTGAGAGTTGCTTGGGTCTATTCAAAAAATTTCTGGACAATTGGTCTTTCTGAACGATAGATTTCTGGACCAGAAAGGTTATAGTGTAGTAATGAAAATGTAAGCACTGAAAAGTGAACAGTTTTCAAAACTGAATATATTCAAGGATGTACCAGTGAAGGGTTCTATGTTGACCTGCCTACTCTTTCACATGATGATTAACCCGTGTTGCATTTCTGGCACTTGGCTTTAATATTTACAAAATTTATTATTTTTTAACCTAATTGGTGTTTAGGTCTTTTTAATTATCAGCATAGTTTGAACAGCTTTCAAAGACACATGAGCATACCCCACTCCACTTCCTCTCTTCTCTCTTTTCCCCCACCCCGGCAAGCTTTATCATATGTTTTGTATTTTGCGGATTTCTTCTCTAAGGTCTACCTACGGTATTATCTTGTCTTTGTAGCCTTTCAGATGTGTTTTTGCATTTTAACAGCAGGAAGGTAGAAAGATATGAGG
The DNA here is from genome assembly GCF_017639515.1 of Carcharodon carcharias. Lineage (NCBI taxonomy): Eukaryota > Metazoa > Chordata > Chondrichthyes > Lamniformes > Lamnidae > Carcharodon > Carcharodon carcharias. The sequence continues at coordinate 150,435,361 of NC_054476.1, read as the reverse complement.
TGTAATGGGCCAGAAAAGATTCAAGATGAAGGAGCAACAATTGAGCTTCGATGGAGGGAGAAATCCACATTGCTTTCTAGCTAGTGATTTTATTTGCCTTCATAACTGATTAAAACTGGAAAGAAAGTTGTACAAGTGAAACTTTCTAGCCTAAGTTGCATGTTGCATTTCCTTTACCTATTTGATCAAGAAAAGCTGTTCAGTTAAGTTTACTAACGTCCAGGTGAGTGTTCAGTGTTTTATTCAGTCAGTACTATATGGAATAAAAGATGTCAGTGTGATCCTGAATTATAGTTTCTGTACTCAGCACTCATGCTGATATAAACACAAAACCAACGAGGCAGAAATGACAGATGGCAATAAATAAAAAACAATTAAAGTGAAATATGATTGCATTCTAGTGTGCTGGAGAAACATATGCAGCTGTTTGGTGATAGTTTTCTGGTTTAGGGCTGAGGTTTGAGTCTTTCTAACAGTTCATCAAAATATTAGGTGGCCGTATGTTATTACTTGTCCTGAGAGGATGGACAGGTGCTCATCAGTTCTATTTTTGAGCAGGTTCTTAGAGAATTTGCAAGGTGCATTTGGTTTCCTTCCCCTACCTCCCATTCCTTCTCCTATCCCATGGCTAGGGGTGAGAGCTGGAGAGGGGGAAAAGTGTTAAACCACCTTGACTGTGGAAAGGTTAGGGAGCTTATTGGGCTGAGACTTTGCTGCCATACCTAAAGTCTTTGAAAAGACAGTTGAGTGAAGTAGCCTTTCTACTCGACTCTAGGGGTTACTTGTAACCTGAATTGCATGCCTTGATCAGAAAAACATTTTTTTATTATTTGTGGCATTATTCTTGCTTTCTTCGTAGAACGAGCAAGCCTTTGAGGAAATTTTCCAGAATGCAAATTTCCGGTCATACATCTGCAGGATCCGTGTAAAACTCGAAACATACAATGTGAGTAATTTCATCTAGAGTAAGTTTTTTATATTATGTGGGCAAGTTTTCTTTCAAGGAAATACACCAGGGTTAGTGCCACAGTCACCTTATTTCAATAGGTTTTCAACAAAATAAAACGCTCAACAGTGCTTCAATTATTGTGTCTGATGTTTACCTTTCTAATTGAGCTTGCAACCTGACAGTTTGAGAGGATGGAGTGTCTATGACATTTGATCAGTCTGTATCAGATCTAGGCCCCACTGCTATTAAACTTGCAGTGGTGTACTGTGGTGTCACTTGAAGCTGAAGTTGGATCTAGTTGTTCAATTTTACTCCTACCTGGCTTCTTCCCAACTCTTCCAACTGCTGTGTGCCAGTTCCTTCTAAAAACACCTCAGAGCGTATTTTAGTCTAAAGGCAGTATATAAATGCAAGCAATTGAAATTGGATTTTAATGGGGTTTGAATTTCTTGACATTTTGGCCTTCTGTCTGCAATCAACATAGACATAGGGTATTTGCAGGCAGTCAAGTTGCACAAAATCATTTCCCTTAACAATGAAACGTAATTGTGTTTGCCTCCGGTAAATTTAATCCCCTACTCCCTTTTAATAATTCATCCTTTTTGAAAAGGAACATCTTTGACTGTGGGCATGATCTGGGAAGTAAGAGGGGGCCACATTTCTGGCATAAAATATCAAATGTATCTGTGCAAAATAAATTAAACAACCACACTGAAAATATATATAAAAACTGCTTTCACCAACTCCTGGAAAATTGCTATTCTCTTCTCCTATTGGATTATAGTAACTTTACTGGAGAGATCTGTTGACTGTTTAGTGTCTGTGGCTGACCTTGAAATTGCTCTTGAACAAAATTTTAACCAAATGGAACGTAAGAAATAAGGAATAAAATGTTAGAATCTAATTTGCCCTCAAATGTTACCTGTTCAGAGTGGGCAGTTGTTTGATTTACGGATCAAGACTGCAATGTGTTTTCCACTCCACCCATAGCAGGTACTGTCATTAGTAATGCCCCCTGTGACTTATATTCTGCCTGTCCATGCTTATTGTTTATCTCTCCACTGTCTATAATACCATTGATCTTCATATCTTCCAATGTCCCTTCTCAGCAGTCCACCTACATCTTGCTGCTCTCTCCTGGTTCTGTCCTTACCCACCTCAAGTGATTTGCATATCTTCCATTGATTTCTATTGCCCTGCCTGCACAGCCATCATTTGAGGTTTTCATCCTTTGTCCCTGTTGAATTCTTAGGCTTTTACTCTATTTTTCTTTAGTATTCTGTGTTTTAGAATGCAGAGTAATTGAGCAACAACGGCTTACATTTTTAAAAGTGCCCTTAAATGCTCCTGTGAAGTAACTACTTTATCAAACAAAATTTGATACCAAGCCACATAAGATATGGCTTGGTCATAGAGAGGGCAGGTTTTAATGAGTATCAAAGGAAGACAGGGAAGTAGAAGGGTTTAGGAAGGGAAATGCAGAACTTAGGACCTTGGAAGTTGAAGGCATGACTGCCAATGGTGGAGCATTTAAAAATCGGGATGGTCAAGAGACCAGAATTGAAGGAGTGCTGATCTCAAAGGGTTGTAGGGCTGGAGGAGATTACGGAGATGGTGAGGGGTGAGGTCATGAAGGGATTTGGAAATGAGGATAAGATTTTTAAAATTCAGGTGTTGCTTATCTGGGAGCTAGTGTATGTCAGACAACACAGGAGTAATGTGAATGGAGTTTAATACAAGTTGGGACAAGGACAGAGAACCCACTTTGCTGTGATTTTACCTTTCTGGTTTTATCATGTCCTCGACTGATCGTCCTTGACATTAGAAGGCAGTATAACAAAGCTACAGTACCATGGCTTCAGCTTTAACAGCCAAACATTTATTGAACAGTAACAATCATACAACATAGAATTTTACAGTAGTTATTAAACATAACTGTCTCCTTGAGCAGGTGGAAAATAATTTGTAACCACTGCACCAAAATCTGTATTAAGTGGCAGTTCATTTTTTCCTTTTCTCTGTCCATGGAAGCGCTCTGGATCAACTATCACTGTCTCTAATTTGAACCAGCCAGGCTGAGAATTAATTATCAGAAAACCACTGGGATCGAGCAGATTTAAATAATTGTCTGTTAAACTTGAAAAAAGTGCCAATCAAACACCTATTTGAACAAATCCCACATGATGTTTGTATTTGAATTAAAAAGGTTCGGCCCCTCCTTCAGATGCTGAGTTGAAACAAAATTACTAAACTCTGTAACATTCAATCAGGATAACTTAGAATTTGATACGTGGTTGAAGCTGGCTTTTAACTCCGCCTTACTTGACAGGCGAAAGCCATGTCACAAGATGTACAAATTTTTTTGCCACAGTCTTCTGTTGATACAAATGTACCCTCTTGGTGACTCCAAGAAACATGAGATTGGATTCTACCTTTATGCTGGTGATACACATTTTACCTTTCCACCTCCTGTTTTGAGTCAAATGCTGTTCCTCAACTCAAAATGCATTGGATGAATCAAAATTGCTTCCAACTCAAGTGTGAGCCATCCTAAAGCTATCGTGTCAGCTCTTACGTGTCTGCTTTTTTAAAAAAAATTCATTCATGGAATGTGGGCAAAGCTGGATGGTCCAGCATTTATTGCCCACCCCTAATTGTCCTTGAAAACGTAGTGGTGAGCTGCCGCCCTGAACCACTGCAGTCCATGTGATGTAGGTATCCTACAGTGCTGGTAAGGTGGAAGTTCTAGATTTTGACCCGGTGACAGTGAAGGGACGAAGATATATTTCCAAGTCAGGATGGTGAGTGACTTGGAGGGGAACTTCCAGGTGGTGGTGTTCCCATGTGTCTGCTGGCCTTGTTCTTCTCGGTGGTAGTGGTCGTGGGTTTGGAAGGTGTTGCCTAAGGAGGCTTGGTGAGTTGCTGCAGTCCATTTTGTAGATGGTACACACTGCTGCACTGTGCATCGGTGGTGGAGGGAGTGAGTGTATGTTTGTGAAAGGGGTGCCAATCAAGCAGGCTGCTTTGTCCTGGATGGTGTCAAGCTTCTTGAGTGTTGTTGGAGCTGCACTCATCAACACTCAAGAAGCTTGATACCATCCAGTAAAAAGCAGCCTGCTTGATTTTCACCCCATCCACAAACATCCACAAACTCCCTCCACTACTGACATACAGCAGCAGCAGTGTGTACCATCCACAAGATGGACTGCAGCAACTCACCAAGCCTCTTTAGGCAACACCTTCCAAACCCACGACCACTGCCATCTAGAAGAACAAGGCCAGCAGACACATGGGAACACCACCGCCTGGAAGTTCACCTCCAAGCCACTCACCATCCTGACTTGGAAGTATATCACTGTTCCTTCTATTCTTAAATGCATACATGTGTTTAAATACTATCTTGGATTAAACCCAATAGTTTGGGACCTTATTGTTTAATCTGGAGCTTATCTTCCTTCCCCACACCTGTTTAATCAATGCCCTTTTGAACCTGTGAAATAGTGCCTGTCTCTGCTCCTGCTTGTTCTTTTCCTCCTCGTATCTCCTCACCCTACAGTTGCCAAGACACAAATCCATGCCTTTATAATGCTTGTCCCCCTGCTCGCTCCGTAAGTTACAACGCGTTCCAAATTCTGCCTCTGTCCACATCTTTGCTCACATAAGCCCTTATGTTCCCTCTCCCCACTCAGTATCTATTTCAAAATCTTTCTCTCTTCCTTTCAAGCCCCCTCTGGGCTCAACCTAACCTGCCTCTATGATTTAACTAAACTCTGTGGCTTCAGTAGCTTTTCTGACATTGATCTGCCATGTTCTCTATCCTCTGGTGACATTTGCAGCCACCATATCTCTTATCTGGAACTCCGTCTAAATCCGTGTGCTTTATCTCTCTCTCTCTCTCTCTCTCTCTCTCTCTCTCTCTCTTCCTCCCCCCCCCTCCCTCCCTCCAACCAGCTTTCAGAAGTTGTCTTAAACCTTTTTTGCTTGCTTAATTCCACATGTTCTTCCTCCCCATCTTGTATGTGTTTCTTTGCACTTAAAACTTTTCAAGATACCTTTCTGACATAATGAAGTGCTATATTTACTTAATTATTTAAGGTGTGTTTCTTCCTATTGAACAGCTTGGAGGTGCTTTTTGACATATTGTACATTTAATTCTTTCTAGAGCTTTGAAAATGTTCAAATAAACATCAAGTAAAGTAACTGCCCAAAAATGTTCCAGTATTTGCAGGTGTTGCTGTAAATCTTAAACTACTGAGATGCTTTAAATCTCCAGTGTTCAGGTTATGGAAGATTACTATGGCAGTGACCAGTTGTGAATGAGTTCAAATAAGAAAAGATGTCAGCAATTATGCTTGCAACCAATTCCTAGAGCATGTTTCCCAAATGAGACCAGACTTTAAATCCCCATTCTGCCCGTTCGCTTGCTAATGGAGTACATTTGTATTCAAGATGAAAAATGATTCCTTTAGCTTTTACAGATTATGATGAGTCATACAGCCACTCAGAAGAGCAATATACAGAGGTATATAGTCAGCTTGTACAGTTGGATAGCACCACATAAGGACATATAATTGGTATCATTTTATGGGATCAATCTGTGCAGGCCAAGCAAGGACAAGAATGATGACAATATTTAGTGAGAGACTGATGGGGTGGGTTCTTTTACTATTTTTCCTAAGCACTCGACTTAGCGGCAAGGTTGTCAGGTGAAATTCAGACAGAATGAGTATTTTGGTGTCTTTCCAACATGAGACTTGCTTTATACTGCACCTATTGCAGCTTGCAGAAGTCCATTTTTAGCCATGTATACAGTATGGTGAAGATAGCAGGATTGTGCCACAGTTTGAATATATGCCCCATGGCCCAGAAGGAGATCTTTGCGAGCCAGCATGTTGACTATGCCGTATCACAGATTGAGCATAAGTATAAAGATGGTAGAGGAATAAGCTTGTTCCTGTGCCTCCAGGGCATTCATCCAGAATGATTGATGGTGTTAATGGTATCTGCATGAAATTTTGAATGGGCTGAAAAATTCTCACTAGCGAGTAGAGTATAAATACAGCAACTTAAACTTAAGTGCAACAACTCAAAGTGCAGAAATTATAAAAGTTTAAGATTAGAAATGATTTAGGTCAAACCCATTAAACTGTTGCAGCTTGTCTGTACGTTTTATATCAGTGGCCATTCTTTAGAAGTAGATTGAGTGGGACAAAAAAACTACCACTTGTTATCTTTCATATGCATTAAAAAGATTCCAATGCAATTTGAACAACTGGAGGTGATCTATGATAATAAGGCAATGAGAGAGCAAATCTGTGATATGGATTTTAATTGTTTCTGGTTCATATTTGCAGGATGAATCTCGCATCAAAGCGACAATGATGGATGTGAAACCAGTGGACCATAAGGAGTACAGCAAGAGACTGATAATGAATATTAGGAAACATGCAGCTACACAAGCTTACTGAATGCTGAGTAGATGTGAAGAATGAGCACTGCACAACTGGAGGAAGCTGGGTGCTTTAGATCTTCAATTAAAAACACTTTGTATTATGCTTTGAAAGCTTAAGACTTTTTTTAAACTTAGAATCAGTTCCAGAATTCTGCATTTCCATGGATGCTATAGAAGTGCCACCCCGTGAGAACTAGAGATGTTGAATTCTGATCAACATGTGTTGGATGATGAGACAGAATATTTGTATGTCGATGTAGGCTTTCCTACCAAGGTATGGTTTACCTATGTGAAGTAACATTGTAAATCACTGGGCGGACTGCAAAACCATTTTTCCTTTTTTTTCCCCCCTTCATACTTGCACAACTTATTTCAGTGCTTCATTCTAATAAACACTGACAAATAGCTTATGAGACTTGAGTGTATCTGTTGGAATGATTCTGTATCAAAATGACAGTGTAGTGATGAAAACTATCTGTTCAATCTAAAGGCCTGTTTTTAGTACTTGCAGTTGATTTTCCTGTGGCATTGCTTAAGGAACGAAAAAAATTATTTTCTCTCTTTGTCTTTGTTTTCTCCTGTCTTTTTGTATCACTGTCCTCTCCTGTTTGTATTCAACTTTATCCCCTTGGGTATCAGCCATAGCTCAGTGGGTAATGTTCCTGCCTCCAAGTTATAAGTTCAAACCCACTCTAGAGATATGAGCACATGATCTGGCTGACACTCCAGTGCAGTACTGAGAGTGTGTTGTGCTGTGTGGTTGTTAGCACACACTAGTTATTTCCCCCATTTGAAGGAGTGAACAGTGGGAGGGATTTTGTTTTTGCCCTATGAGCCACAACAGTCTGCTTGATAGCTTGTTCAGAGCATACCCTCCAATTTCAGCTGGTGCATAGTTTAAATGACAAAGCAGGGTTTTGTCTTTTGAACCAGTAAGCCAGACTTCGTTATGAATGAGACAAAAGCATGAGCTGGCCCTGGTAACTTAGACACTGAATTATTTTTGCCTAACGTTTAAAGGATAGCAAGCTAGAAGCCTTTCAAAGAAAGACCTTGAAAGGCTATCCAACTCCAGTTGTTGCATAGGGTATAACGCACCGAAGCAGATTGCTCGGCTTAGCCTGTCCATGCTGGTGTTTATACTCCACTTGAGTCTCCCCCAGCTTTTATCTAAATCTACCATCATAACCATCTCTTCCATTTTCCCTCATGCTTTTCTAGTTTTCCCCTGAAATGCATCTATACTATTTGCTTCAACCACTTCCTGAAATAGCGAGTTCCACTTACCACTCTGGGTGAAGAATTTTCTACTGAATTCCCAATTGGATTTCTTGGTTCCTATCTTATAGTGATGGCCTCGAGTTATGCTCTTCCCCACAAAGGGAAATCTCTCTCTATAGTATATCACACTATGCAAACCTTTTATAATTTTAAAGATCTCTAGGGCGCACCTCAGCCGCCTTCTCTCTTGGAGACTTAGCCTGTTAGAACTTTCCTGATGTGTATGCCCACAGGTATACATCTGGTATCATCCTTCTAAAACTTCTCTGCATCCTCTCCAGTGTCTATAAGCCTTTCATAATATGGCACCCAGAACTGCAGGCAATATTCCACATGTGATCTAACCAAGTTTCAATACAGGTTTAGCATAACTTGCCTACTTTTCAATTCAATTCTAGAAATAAAACCTAATGCTTGATTTGCCTTTTTTAATGGCCTTGCTAACCTGTGGTGCAGCTTTTAGCGATTTGGTATTTGTTCTGAGATCATTTGTTCCTTTACCCTACCAAGATTTGCACCTTCCAAGTAATTAAGTGACCTCCTATTCTTACAAAATGTACTACCTCACTCTTATCTGTTGAACTTCCATTTGCCAATTATTTGCCCATTCTGCAAATTTATTAATATCCTCTTGTAATTCATTGTAGTCGTCCTCAATATTAACAATCCCCCTCCCCATTTGGTGTCATCCACAAATTTAGAAATTGTGTTCTTTGGATTCCAAAGTCCAAATTGTTAATATAAATTGTGAACAGTATTGGTCCCAGCCCTGATCCTTGTTCAGCACCACTTCCCAACTCCTGCCACTCTGAATAACTATCTTTTATTCCCATACTCTTCTTTTGTCTTCAATCCAGCTAGCAACCCATTCTGCCACTTGTACACTGACTCCACATTCTTTGACTTTACTCATTAGTCAAAGACCTTTTGAAAATAGTCTTTGGTCAAATGCAACATAAGATGCACCTTCTGTGATTAAAATGATTCTACTCTTCTTTGTAGGCAAGTCAACAGGAGACTAACCTTTATCAATTATAGATTCTCCTCTTTATTGGATAAGCCACCAGTTTAAAAAAAAAAGTGATTCTAACCCTTTCAATTTATCAGACCCAATATCGTTTGAAGCATAATTCCCCATTTTTTTTAAGAGGGGATGGAGTATTTAAATTATGTACTCAAAACTGTATAGAGACTGATTTCAATATCATCGACCTTTTTGGTTGAGTCTGATATAATAACATGGATATTAAGATGCTGGTCAGAGATACAAATTCCAAAATTATATGAAGCATTCCCATACCTTTGTTGAAGGTTAGGTTTTAAGTTCTGTATTAATTTTTGAAGAGGGACACAAACTGCTTTTCAGTGAGTTTTTTCCTCACTTAAACTGGATGCAACATTTGTATATTAGTCTTCAGGAAGCAGGTGTGCATAATGTGGAAAAAATCAATATTGACTGATAGATGTTTATTAGGCAAGAGTATTAAGGGATATGGAATCAAGGTGGCTAAATGGAGTTGTGCTGCAGGTCAACCATGTTCGAGTGAATGACTGAACAGGCTCAAGGGGCTGAATGGCCTACTTGTGTTCACTATCGTTTCTTTCACTTTCCTATAATGCTTATCTGTTGCCTTTGTTATTGTTGAACATCCTTTAATGAAGCAAGAAAGCTTAAAAAATCTAGCAATAACAGCTTGAATTCTAGCTACAGGGGTTGAGAGTTTCAATCCTACCCTTGAAGTATAGGCACAATATCAATGTGCTGATTTAGGGAGAACAAAATAACATTTACTTCTTGTCTAATTAAATTCATGGGTATAATTAAATGTTTGACTGATTAAGCTTGGTTTTATTGGCAAGAATCGGTTGAGTTCATCCAGCACATTCCTCACCAAATGCATGAGTTCCCCAGTTGTTTTGCTCTCCTGGTGTAAGTGATTGTCCTTCTACCCTTCAGGTGAAATTTATGAAAGACCCTACTCACCTCGTTACCTCAGCCACTGAACGTGGGCAGAGGTAATGTTTTCACCCCCCGTTTGTTTGTAAACAATATATCTCAAAAGCTAATGGACGGGTTTCAACAACGCTTGGTCAAAGAATAACTGATGAGTTTTTGGCAAAATTATGGATCCAAATCCTGGAGTTCTGTAAACTAACTGGAGGTGAGCGGAGGTAATGTTTTTATACTGTTGTAGGTTGTCTCAGTTGTTATGGTGGAATTTGTCACAGGTGTCAAAATGAACAGTTTTCAGAATAGATGGTTAGATGAGGATTGGCCTGAAGCTGCCTCAGTGAGATGGAAGCTCTTATTTTTTTTTCAGCTTTGCAGTTACAGAACATCAACTAGGCAGGGACAAATTTTGAGGAAGAACTGTAATTGTAATAACAGTGACTTAACACAAGAGTGGCAGAGGGAAGCGCTCAACTGAGTGCACTCTTATTGAACACGTAACTTCTTATCTGAGTACCTTTTTGTTTGCAGAGTGTAGCCATTGGGAAACTTGGGTATCTCCTGATCTTTGCACTTGTCAATTTATAAGACTTTGCCTTCATTAATCTGATTAGCTGCAAACAACTCATTTTTGCTGTGGCTCTTGAGAGGGCTGTTGAGTTCTCGTTTTACAAAGCAGGAGTGCAGAATCAGATTTCTTTGCTTGTAGCAATGAAAATTGAAGACCTTTGGAGTAGTGGAACCAGGTAAAATGGGGGTAAGGGTGGTGCATAGTGTTTCCTGTGTCGGCCATTTTGGCAAGATTCCTTAATGGATATTAAAAATGGCATGGGTACAATATTTTCCTTAAATTCCACAGCAATTTCACTTATTTTTGGGTATCCTACCAGCACAACTTGGTATTCTTAGAATAATTTTGAAAACCCTAAATCTATTAAATCAATTGAGTATTGGAGGAAACATGGCTTTGCACAACAGACTTTCTTTCACCTTCTCTCCTGCAGATTACATGCCTAGGAATGCCTGCACTGCTTTGAACTGGTCTCCAGAATATGTACAAGACCGTTTCTGGAATGAATCCCTCTTACCACCACAACTTTCAGTGATTAGCCTGAGATTGATAGTGCAGTGATGTATTTGTGGGTAATACTGCCTGCAGCACAGTCTGTTGGTGTCCTGACTAGCAATGTCACTCTGCTGCCAATAGGTAATTGAATACATAACCTATTTCCAGGCTATATGTGCCTTACAGTAAGTCATAGATACGTTCAATGGCTGGAGGCCCAACAGATCATCATAATATTGAAGCATGATCTATCATTGCAGTGCACTGTAGAAGAGCCATCAATATAGCCATTTCTGCTCTACAAGCTTGTGATTGCATATTTAATCCAAGTACATTGGTTTGTGTGTATGTATATCACATTCCCTCTTTCTCTGCATTGTAGAATGTGAAAGTAAGTGTAATTTTTGGAAAATTCTTCAGGAAACATTTGGATTCTTAAAGTCAGGAATGTGGGCTGTGGTGTTTGGGCCATAGAAGAGTTCTCTCTTTTTAACACTGATTTTAGAGCATTCCCAGGATAAGGTAAAAATTTACTCTACCTCAGCTTTGACCCAATCCCTGCAGGATTTGAAACTAAATTCCAGAGGTAAAAGGGTCTGTTCAGTTCAATGTAATACCCAGACCCCGTCTTTTGAAATGTTTCTTTTAAACAGGTTCAGTGTGAATATATAAATAGAATAAAATTTGTAGAGTTTGTGAATTAATAATGCTTTAAAGCAGATTTTGCTGCACCCGAACTACTTGTATTTTTCATTATTTTTAGTCTCGTTGACGTAAGTTGCGTGATTAGAGGGTATTTGATTTTTTATTTAAAATGGTGACCATGAATACATGACATGGTTTGGGCCTAGACTTAAAACCCACAATAGATAGGCCAGACACTTGCTGTGGTGCAAAAGGAAAAGCCCTTTGCCTACCCCTAACAATCTCTTTTAGGATGACAGTGCCTGAAGCCAGTGTGGCCACCTGGTGTCATGGTGTTATCATAACAGGATATAGTTTATGGTGTGGGGAGACCTAAAGTAGATAGAAAATACCTTATAAAAAAAAAAGTAAAATAATTCTTGCCTTCAAAAATGCTACTTATATTTGATCTTTTCGGATCCTGCTGGAGGAACGGAATCGATTGGGGAGGAGGGAAGCATTAGACTGCTGTCTAATGGCACCTGCTGGAAAGTACACGTGTGAATGTTGAATAAGGACAAGAGTTGCATCACCTGTAGAGCAGGTGAAATGCCAGGTGTGAGGTGAAATAAAATACTGACCTGAATGTAATGGAGCTCCAGTTGTTGACGATTTGATGCAGTTAGTGCTGTGATGACTCTACAACCCAAACCAGCAGTGGAATGGTAGAATGAATCGCCTCTTAGGCAGTAGGAATGTCCTGAAGTTACCACACTTCCTGGTGATTGCCTGCGGTGGCTGATTTCACTGCAAACAGCTATTGCTATGTCTAGTACAATAGAAGAAGGTTACATGAAGGTGTCAGAAGCACTAAGAGGATCATGTTAATGCAACGGACTGTGTCAGTTTTATCTCCTATCCATCAGCAGTGTCCTCTAACACTATCCCTGTGGACACTTTTTTAAAAAAGATAAGGAATATACTATGTAGGCTTAAACTAAACACAATCCATAACACTGACAGCAATCACTTGCCCTAATATCTCCTTTGGAGTCCATTTTTGTTTGCTGTGCCTTGGGATGTTTTACTGCTTTAAAGCTGCTGTATAAATGCAAGCTGTTATGTCAGCAAAGCATAGGAATGTGGTTAGCAGAGCTAGGAGAAGTAAAAGTTGATGCATTTGGAAAAATTCTCATTTTCCCACAGGAGTTACTTAGTAGCACTTAAGAGCCGGCTTTTTTATTTGCACTTCCTGGCCGAGGAGTACTGAGGTCAGTTGTAGCAGCCCGAGTGAAAGCATCGACCAGGACTGAACTTCCAATAATATAAAAGCAAAATACCGCGGATGCTGGAAATCTGAGATAAGAACAGAAAACCCTGGAAAAATCAGGCCGGCAACATTTGTGGAGAGGGACCTGTGGACAAGTCATTTGGACTCTAAACGTTAACTCTGTTTCTCGCTGAACTTTTCAAGGTGGTTCAGTTCTGGGCAGTACATTTCCCAACAGGACAGGAGGTATCTCAAAAGCATTTCCCGATAGCTGCTAATAATGCAGCAAATCAATTAGATCACTCCGTAGAAGCATGCATTTTGGGATGGTTGGTACAGAAGAAAGGCTTGGGTTTATACTGCACATTAATATTTTCTTTAGTGATGCTGGTTGAGGGATAAATATTGACTGGGGAGAAGTCCCTTCCTGTTCTTTAAAATAATGCCATGGGGTCCTCTACACCCATCCTGATAGGGAAAATGGTACCTCATCTCAGCTGAAAGACGATGAAGCAGCACTTCCGTGTCGCCTAGGTTTTGTGCTGAAGTTGCTGGAGGAGGACATGAATCCATAATCCTTTGGCTCAGACCAATGGGCTACCAAATAAGCCACAGCTATGTCAAAGGAGAATTAAATTAACTTGTTGGTCTTAGATTTCAGAGCTTTTGTTTTTTTTAAAGCATTGTTTCCAGTTGCTGCTTCCAGTCCAGTAGATTGTACACACGATCGCTTTATCAGCACTTTTTGCTGGAAATCTGTGGCTGCTGTGAATTGTTGTTTAAAGGGTAGCATTACAAGACTTGTGTTTTTTTTCTAGCCCAATGACTTCAATGGAAAGGAAACTCATGAGGAGTGTATAATGTACAGTCAAGTTAATATCATTCACCTTACACTATATCGTCTAAACTAAAAATGATCCCCAGGCCTCCTTCCCCATCTCTTTAAAGTTAGGTTTCCAGGCCTCGATCTTAAAATCCTTATTTTCAGGTTCCTCTGTGGCCACCACCTCCCTATCTCTGTAAGCTCCTACAATCTGCCAAGATCTCTGGGCTCCTCCAGTTCTGGCCTCCTGTACATCTGGGATTTTAATCGCTCCATCATTGAAACTGTGCCTTCAGCTTAATCAGCCCTAAGCTCTGGAATTCCCTCCCTAAATCTTCCTACCTCTCTCCTTTAAGATTCTCCGTAAAACCTATCTCTTAGGCCAAGCTTTTGATCATCTGTACTAATGTCTCCTTAGGTGGCTCCATGTGAAATTTTACTTGATAATGCTCCTGTGAAGCACCTCAGGATGGTATACTATGTTGAAGGCACTAAATAAATGTAAGTTGTTGTTGGTTGAGTAGTCCGGTTCATTGGCCCCAAAGTGCAAAGAGCTTTGGAATGGTCGGGCATGGGCTCACGACGCAAACCTCTCAATGGAGCTCAGGTGATTCTCTGCAACAGGATGATGGGAAAATCTAGGAGATAATTTGTCACCGGACCATTTCCATGTCCTTTGCTGTAGCAAACTCAAAGGTGCTTGGGCAGAGGTCCCACAACAGGTTGCAACTCTTTTGTTGCAGTTGATTTACAGTCTAGCAACACAACATACTTTATAACCTTTACCATAGCAAAGCATCTTAAGTCAGATGTCAGGCAGGAATTGGGAGGATTAAGGAAATTACCTAAGGGGAGAGAGAACAGGAAAGAGGCTTTTCAATGCAGGGAAATAGAAAACAAATGTAGGAAGGGCTTAGAGAAAGATATGTACGGTGCGTTTCATGACCACCCGACCTCTCAAAGTGGTTTGCAGTTAAAGGAGTACTTTTGAAGTGCAGTCACTCTTGCAATGTAGGAAAAATGGCAGCCAGTTTGTGCACAGCAAGCTTCCACAAACAGTATTGTGATAATGAGAAAGTATGAGAGGGGAAGGCCAAAAAGACTGGGAGTCATACTCCAGAAGAGTGGAATGTGTAGGTTGAAATAGAGTCGAGACTATAGAGATGGGAGTAAGCAACAGGTGGAAAATAACTTGAATAATTAAGTTAGTTGTCCTGAATAGTGATTCAAAAGACCAAACTGATACCCTTGATGGATTTCTGCAAACATTCTATAACAAGCAACTAGAACCTATAAGAATAACACACAATACCTGTGTTTTATTTTCCTGAACACTCCCCTACGATCAGAGCAGCTGAAGCTCATCGTATGGGGAATTGCAGGCAAAATAAGCTGACCTATGATTGTATGTTTGTACATCAAGTCCCGTGCCACTGAGATTACTAACCCTTTTTGATGAAAATGGAGCTGTCTCTTATCAGGACTTCACACTGCAAGCACAGTTGGTTTTATTTATAAGAAGCTGTGATGACTGCCAAAGTAAATTTTGTCAAATGTATATTTAAAAAAAACAATATTTGCAAATAACAAATTTGCTGGGTATCTTCATGCACACAAACAACAACAGCTCCTTCCAGTAAAGGATTGAACGATTAAAGACAAATGGAACCATTGCTACATAGAAGTGAATGACCTTCCTCAGCTACATCTAAAATGTATTAAATGTCTAAAATGTCAAACTGACTGAAATTGGTAACAAGACAGGTCTTATCGTGCATAACTAAATCCTGAAAGAGCTGCTCAAAGCTGTAAACAGGAAAACACTTTGTTATTTGAATTTTGAAATTCATATTTCTAAAATTGTTGTTATTAACACTTTAACTTTTTAAAATTCTCCTCCTCGAGCTCTGATGGCACTGAGGTAGAATCCCCATGCAACAATACACACACTTCACCTTCATTGGATAGCATTGAACTGTGTCTAGATGGTTTCTGCTGACAGGCTATTTGATTATGGGATCCATCGCAGCAGATTTGCTCTCATGACATCTGCAAGGGTCACTGGACAGGAATCCTAAACCCTTGAACCTTTATTCCCCTCTGCTGCATTGAATTCTCAATAGTGACCTGATGAAGGCTTGATGTTTTCTCTCAGAGATGGGTTTTTTATTATTCATGGAATGTGGGCATTGCTGGCTAGGCAAGCATTTATTGCCCATCCCTAATTGCCCTTGAGAAGATGGTGATGAGCTGTCGTCTTGAACTGCTGCATTCCATGTGGTGTAGGTACACCCACCGTGCTGTTAGAGAAGGAGTTCCAGGATTGTGACCCAATGACAGTTTAGGGGAGGAGACGGTACATGGTAATCAGTTGGAAGTTTCCTTGCCCTTGTTTGACCTGATGCTATCAGACTTCATGGAGTTCAGATTCAATGTTGAGGATCCCTAGGGCAACTCCCTCCTGACTATACCACTGTGCCGCCACTTCTGCTGGATCCGTCCTGCCATTGGGAAGGACACTCAATACATGGTGCACTGACTTGTTATTAAGTACCCAAGCAGGGACATTATGTATTTAATAGAACTGCTTTTTACTGTTTTAACACCTCACAGACTTTCTCAAGTCTTCCTGATCAATGTATAATATCCTAGTTCAGAGGTATTTTCCAATGCTACTCTTTGAAGATTAGAGGGTTTGGTCCTGGATGACTCTTTGGATGTCACTTACCATAGCCCCAGGCACAGAACACAAGCTCATTCATTGGCAGTATGACTGACCTACATTGGTTCCCAAACCCCCAATGGCTGAATTTTAAAATTCTCATTGTTTTCAAATCCCTCATGGCCTTGCCTTTTCTCATCTCTGCAACCTCCTCCAACCCTCCAAGATCTCGGTGCTCCTCAATTTCCCAATTTTCATTGATCCACATATTAGCTGTGCCTTCTGTTGACTGAACCCTAAGCTCTGGAATTCTCTCGCCAAAACTCTCCACCATTCTCCTCACTCTCCTTTAAGTTGCTCTTTAAAACCTACTTATTTGACCAAGCTTTTGGTGAGCTGTCTGTCCTAATACTGCCTTATGTGGCTCGATGTCAAATTTTGTTTCTTAATACAATGAATACAGCACATAAAGATCAAGTGTTCAGGAGAGAAAGGAAAGGAATTGGTGAAATCTGATGTATTAAGAACACCTGGGAAATTATAAAACTACTTAGTGAACTGCTCTGTTTAGACATCTTTAAATGGGAGAAGTACAAAGTTAACACGGGAATGCTAGTGAGCACTAGGTTAGAAGGAGGAGGAAGACTACATTATAAAGAGGATAAAAACATGCAAAAACAACAATTTTAGTGGGAACTCCAATTAAAATTTAAACGGGATGCTGAAATAGTTTGGTGTCCATCCCATCATCCTCCCCCTCCTCTCCATCTCATCCTCCATCCCATCTCATCCTCCCTCCCTCTTTCCATCTTATCCTCCCTCCAGCCATCTTATCATCTTCCCTCCCTCCCACCTCATCCACCCTCCCTCTATCCCATCATCTTCCCTCTGTCCCTCAATCCCATTTCATCCTCCTCCCCTCTATGCCATCCTTCTCCCTCTGTCCATTTAACCCTCCCTCCAACTCATCCTCCTTCCATCCCATTACATCCTCCCTCACTCAATCCTATCTCATCCTCCTTCCCTCTCTCCATATCATGCTCCCTCTTCACCCTATCATCTTCCATCTCTCCCTCAATCCCATCTCATATTCCTCCGTCAATCCCATCTTCCTCTCTCCATCAATCACATCTCTCCATCTCAGCCTCCTCATCCTCACTCCCTCCATCCCATCATCTTCCCTCTGTCCCTCAAACACATTTCATCCTATTTCCCTCTGTCATCTTCCTCCCTCTGTCAATCTTATCCTTTCCTCTCCTTCCATTTCACCTTCCGCCCATCTCATCCTCCCTCCATCACAGTCACAAGGGAAACATCTCCTCTTGTGGCACATCTATTATCTATAATCTTCCCTGCTGGGATTGGGAACTGGCTCCAAGCTATAGTATTGACTTTGAAAACATTTTCAATGCCTCTTGTTTTCATAGAATGAGATCAGCTGAGACTGAAGACTGGGCCTGACAGCTAATTGCCCATCCCATTAAATATATCATTTCATTGACAGGAATAATCTATAGCTGCCTGTGACAGTTTGGTGCGTATTTGATGAGTGCTGCTGAACATTTCCTCTTGTTAAATGCGCTCCCTATTGTGAGTCTAAGTCATAAAGAGTACTTCTGTGCTAGACTGGAGGTAAAGTCCATGAGGGTACCCATTTCCATCCTGATCACGATTCATTAACCTCAGCAAGAAAATACGCATCCTTATGCAGGTTGGAACTGAGTTACAAATTCCAGACTCTCTCATGAGTAAGGGATAAAAAACACTGGGGCCTCTTTAGCAAGCTCCCAGTGTTACCAGCATATTAAGAAGATACGAACCACAGGTTGGGTGAAAGGACTCCTGCAGGCCATGTCTTAGACACCCCAGTACTAAGTGACAGTGAAAAACCAATAACCAATACAGAATGAGCAATTTAGCAACTTAGCCCCGAGGCAATTGCATTCTTAAACTGACAGAGCTTTGCATTCATGAGGTGACTGTCACCTGCCGCAGACATCTCTGTAATTAAAAATCACCCATAAAACACACATCACACTTTAATGATTGGTCACAGGCATCACTTTAAATTTGGCACTTGTTAATCTGTCACACTATAAGGATTGTTTTAAAGAACCAGGAAAAGACCTGTTCAATTAAGTATTCTGATTTGCTCAATTACTACCACACAAGCACAAGGAATGAACCAACCAGATTACGCTAATAATCTTCTCCAAATGGCTTTACGTTGTTATTTTCCTTCCTCACTCAGGTTAGCACATAAGAAAGAATGGCTTGGCCTGAATAGCCAAGTGGTTATGGTACTGGGTTTGTAACCCCAAGATCAAGAGTTCAAATCTCACAATGGCAAACTATGAAACAATGTAACTTCATCTGAAACAGATGGAAACAGGTTTACTCAAAAGAGTATCAAGAGTTCAAATCTCACAATGGCAAACTATGAAACAATGTAACTTCATCTGAAACAGATGGAAACACGTTTGTACTCGAAAGAGTTATAAGAAAGTATGTGCATTTATATAGCACCATTCACAATCTCAGGACATCCTAATATGCTTTACGGTCAATGCAACACAATTGAAGTGTAGTCACTGTTGTAATATAGGAAACGTGGCAGCAAAATTGTGCTTAGCAAGATCCTACAAACAGCAACTTGATAATGTCTAGGCAAGAACTTTAGTCATATAAACTTCAGCATTCTGGGAGTGCTGCTGTGTGTAGGTGGTTGGGGGGCAGTGGGTGGGTGATATTGTGTGAGACACTTCACGGTAGGATACATGCTTGCACACATATTCTGTGTGCACTGTTCACTGTAATAAATGTCTCTGAATATTCCAGCTATGTACAAATCCTAATATGGTGTCAGAAGTAAACATCAGCTAAGTGTAAATACTTACAGAGGACAAACTACATGCAAATACCAATGCTAAAAAGAAAGGGACACAGCAGCATGGCAAAATTCAGCCTGCCAGACAATTTCAACTTCAGCCACCTGGAGTAGAGGCCTGAGTGGAAGCAGCGCTTTCACTGGTACAGGATTGCCACTAAGCTGAACAAGGAGTCTGGTGAAGTTCAGGTACGCACACTAATTTAAGCGCTGGGGAAGGAGGCAGAGGAAGTTATTAAAATGTTCTCGTTTGAGGCGGAGGAGGAAAATGATTTTGACAAAGTGCTCGAGAAACCGACTGTATATTTTGTGCCCAGACATAACACCATTCACAAAAGAGCTAAATTTCACCGAAGAGTGCAAAAAGAGAGCAAATCGATAGAAGAGTATAGCAGGAGCTTGAAAGAACTAGCAGAAATGTGCAAGTTTGGGGGAAAAGAGAAAGGAAAGTTTCC
The DNA here is from genome assembly GCF_017639515.1 of Carcharodon carcharias. Lineage (NCBI taxonomy): Eukaryota > Metazoa > Chordata > Chondrichthyes > Lamniformes > Lamnidae > Carcharodon > Carcharodon carcharias. The sequence goes on along the minus strand of NC_054476.1, from coordinate 150,415,941 downwards.
GGGACAGACTCACGATCGGCGTTACTGAGAAAGAAATGTCCCAGAAGCTACAGTTAGAGCCCGACTTGACGCTGGAGAATGCTATACAGCTAGCACGTCAGTCAGAACAGACAAAATCAGAGATGCAATAACAAGTGACTAGTAATGCATTATGTGAAGTGTTTCGGAAAGTTGATAAACAAATGGGGCTGAGTGGATGAAAAAGGGGGGCAGAGAAAGGAGTATACTAAGAAAAACCCATTTGAAACAGGGTGATGGCAGCACATTTCACAAGCAAGGCCAGACACTCACAGCCGCGAAAAGCTTGAAATGTACATGTTGTAGCAGAGCACGCGCTCAGCGAGATCATTGCATTGCAAGGTATGCTGAGTGCTACAAATGCAAGAAAGTAGGACATTTCATTGTGGTTTGCCACACCCATGTGGTCAACGAAGTAACTGCGGGCAATGTGAGAAATAAAGAAGACAAATGTCTTTTCCATGACTCTGTCACACACGTAAATAACGATAGCAAGCCTTGGAAAGTAGAACTTACAATTCAAGAAACAGTTGTGATGTTTCAAAATAGATCCTGGAGCAGCCACTAGTATAATTTCCAATAAAACATACTTCGCCTTGAAGACTCTTCCGCAGCTCAATGGCAGTATTGTCACTCTTGACAATCCAGGAGGGAAACTGCAATGCTGGGGAAAATTCCTTGCAAAAACACAATACAAAGCGAGACATTACCAATTTAAAATGTATGTGATTAATGGGGCGCCAGTGAATAATTTGCTGGGATGTGATGTGGCCACAACAATGGGCATAGTTCAGCAAGTTGATGAGGTCCACTGTGATACCTTTGGAGAAATTGGCCTGTTTAAGATCACACCAGCTAAGATCAGCCTCAAAGAAAATGCAGTGCCCAACAGTATTCCATGTGCAAGGAGAATTTCACTGCCAATACTCCCCAAAGTCAGAAAAGAATTGGAATGTATGGTCAACTGTGATATTATCGAAAGATCAAAGAGCCAACTGAATGGTGTGCCCCGATGGTACCTGTGCCAAAGAAAAATAGATCAATTAGGATCTGCGTTGATCTCAAAAGACTTAACAAGGCAGTACTGAGAGAATAATACATCCTTCCAACGCTCTATGACATCCTCCCAAAGCTAGCCAATAACCCAGTATTTTCATTGCTGGATGCTGAGAGTGGATTCTGGCAAATTCCACCACGTGAAGATTGTGCTAAGCTGACCACATTTATAACTTCGTTTGGCAGTATTTCTTCCACAGATTGACTTTTGGCATTACCAGTGCACCAGAAGTCTCTCAAAGAGAGATGACAGGCCTGTTTCAACATCAAGAGGGCATCATCATGTCCATGGATGACATCCTGATCTTTGGCGTGACTGAACAGGAACATGACAGAAGACTGTCTCAAGCATTGCAGACCCATGATGCCGCCTGCTTGAAGCTCATTAAAGGGAAATGCTTGATTTGACAAACAACCGCATTGCCTTGGACACTGCACTGTCAAGCATAGCATACACCCAGACCCTCAGAAGGTCCAGGACATCGTGGAGATGAAGCTTCCAAAGAATGTCTCAGAGCTGCGCAGGATCTTAGGCATGATACATTACCTTGGCAGGTTCCTACCCAACTTTTCTGATCTCACAAGACCCTTGACTGCACCCTTGAGGAGTGATGCATGCTGCAACTGGATGCCAGCACAAGAGCAAGCCTTTGTGAAGGTAAAAGACCTGATTTCAGAGGCTCCTGTGTTAGCCTTCCATGTTAGTACAAAGTCTACTGTTGTCAGCGCTGCTGCAAGCAGCTATAGCCTCAGTGCAGTCCTACTGAAGAACCACAATGGAGATTTGAAGTCTGTCGCTTATTGCTCCAGAACCTTGACAGACGCTGGAATGTGGTATGCACAAATTGAGGAGGAGTGCTTAGCAGCTGCTTGGGCTTGTGAGAAGTTTTCTAAGTATCTGTATGCCCTAGATACATTCACACTCCACACAGATCAAAAGCCTCTGATCCCTATGATTAATAGCCGAGACTTAAACTGTGCACCGATACGGTGCCAATGACTTTTAATGCAGATGATGAGATGCAACCTACAAACAGAGTATGTGCCAGGGCAGACACTTGTCATGGCAGACACGCCCTCAAGACATCCTCTACCTGCTGTCCAGCTTGATGTGGCTGACTTGAATGAGGAGACTGATATGCATGAGGACGCAGCGCATTCTGCGCAACCAATGTCCAAGACTAAACTAGAATTGGTGAAGCAACCGACAAGCGTGGACTCTGACCTGCAGACTGTGATCCGCTATGTCAGGTCTGGGTGGCCAGGATATGCAGCTAAAGTGCCAGAGAATGCGAAGGCTTGCTTGACCCAGAAAAACTGCCCTGTCAGAGTCAGGAGGACTTCTGCGTGGCAACTGAGTAACCATCCCAAGCAGTTCCCAAGCAGCTTGCCTAACGAGATTTTGGAACAGTTGCTCAGAGGTCACCAAGGCATCACCAAGAGTTGTGAAAGAGCCAAACTGAGTGTGTGGTCACCAAGGCATCACCAAGAGTTGTGAAAGAGCCAAACTGAGTGTGTGGTCACCAAGGCATCACCAAGAGTTGTGAAAGAGCCAAACTGAGTGTGTGGTCACCAAGGCATCACCAAGAGTTGTGAAAGAGCCAAACTGAGTGTGTGGTCACCAAGGCATCACCAAGAGTTGTGAAAGAGCCAAACTGAGTGTGTGGTCACCAAGGCATCACCAAGAGTTGTGAAAGAGCCAAACTGAGTGTGTGGTCACCAAGGCATCACCAAGAGTTGTGAAAGAGCCAAACTGAGTGTGTGGTCACCAAGGCATCACCAAGAGTTGTGAAAGAGCCAAACTGAGTGTGTGGTCACCAAGGCATCACCAAGAGTTGTGAAAGAGCCAAACTGAGTGTGTGGTCACCAAGGCATCACCAAGAGTTGTGAAAGAGCCAAACTGAGTGTGTGGTCACCAAGGCATCACCAAGAGTTGTGAAAGAGCCAAACTGAGTGTGTGGTCACCAAGGCATCACCAAGAGTTGTGAAAGAGCCAAACTGAGTGTGTGGTCACCAAGGCATCACCAAGAGTTGTGAAAGAGCCAAACTGAGTGTGTGGTCACCAAGGCATCACCAAGAGTTGTGAAAGAGCCAAACTGAGTGTGTGGTCACCAAGGCATCACCAAGAGTTGTGAAAGAGCCAAACTGAGTGTGTGGTCACCAAGGCATCACCAAGAGTTGTGAAAGAGCCAAACTGAGTGTGTGGTCACCAAGGCATCACCAAGAGTTGTGAAAGAGCCAAACTGAGTGTGTGGTCACCAAGGCATCACCAAGAGTTGTGAAAGAGCCAAACTGAGTGTGTGGTCACCAAGGCATCACCAAGAGTTGTGAAAGAGCCAAACTGAGTGTGTGGTCACCAAGGCATCACCAAGAGTTGTGAAAGAGCCAAACTGAGTGTGTGGTCACCAAGGCATCACCAAGAGTTGTGAAAGAGCCAAACTGAGTGTGTGGTCACCAAGGCATCACCAAGAGTTGTGAAAGAGCCAAACTGAGTGTGTGGTCACCAAGGCATCACCAAGAGTTGTGAAAGAGCCAAACTGAGTGTGTGGTCACCAAGGCATCACCAAGAGTTGTGAAAGAGCCAAACTGAGTGTGTGGTCACCAAGGCATCACCAAGAGTTGTGAAAGAGCCAAACTGAGTGTGTGGTCACCAAGGCATCACCAAGAGTTGTGAAAGAGCCAAACTGAGTGTGTGGTCACCAAGGCATCACCAAGAGTTGTGAAAGAGCCAAACTGAGTGTGTGGTCACCAAGGCATCACCAAGAGTTGTGAAAGAGCCAAACTGAGTGTGTGGTCACCAAGGCATCACCAAGAGTTGTGAAAGAGCCAAACTGAGTGTGTGGTCACCAAGGCATCACCAAGAGTTGTGAAAGAGCCAAACTGAGTGTGTGGTCACCAAGGCATCACCAAGAGTTGTGAAAGAGCCAAACTGAGTGTGTGGTCACCAAGGCATCACCAAGAGTTGTGAAAGAGCCAAACTGAGTGTGTGGTCACCAAGGCATCACCAAGAGTTGTGAAAGAGCCAAACTGAGTGTGTGGTCACCAAGGCATCACCAAGAGTTGTGAAAGAGCCAAACTGAGTGTGTGGTCACCAAGGCATCACCAAGAGTTGTGAAAGAGCCAAACTGAGTGTGTGGTCACCAAGGCATCACCAAGAGTTGTGAAAGAGCCAAACTGAGTGTGTGGTGGCCTGGTGTCAGGAAAGATGTAGAAACTAGGGTGGGAACATGTACGGTTTGTCAAATAGCCAAGCCCACCCAACAGAGGGAGCCACTGGTGACCACACCACTGCCAGAAAGACCTTAGAAGAGAGTGGGAGCTGATATATGCGAACTGAAGAAGCGATACTACCTAATTGTCATCAATTACTTCTCCGGATGCCTTGAAATTGCTTACTTATCGAACACGGCCAGTGACACTGCGATATCCAGACTGAAGAATATCTTCACTTTCTGGAGGTGCCCAAGCAAACTGGTCACCGACAGTGGGCCCCAGTTCACAGGCAAGGGGTTTGCTGAGTTCGCCAGAGTATACGGCTTTCAACATTTAATGACCAGTCCGCCTCATCCACAGGCCAAGGGTGAAGCGGAATGAGCTGTCCAGACTGCCAAGAAGATTCTGCGTCAGGACTGCCCTGCTGAACTACAGAGCTACTCCTTTACAAGCAACCAGATTTAGCCCAGTGCAGCTTATGCTCAGCAGGTAGCTCAGAACTAGCGTTCCCACAACAGAATGGCCCGACTTCAAGTCAGTCCGTAAAGTTGACGATTCAGCTACTGCACGCTATAGACACTTTTACGACAGATGACATTCTGTTGAAGAGCTGCTCACCCTATGTCCTGGTGAAGAGGTTGCATTGAAGCTGGATGAAGAGCAAGGTTGGACTATCAAAGCTACGGTGCTGCAGCCAGCTGACAGTCCAAGGTCCTACCCAATCCAATTGGAGAAGGGCGTCTTCCACTGGAACAGACACCGTCTGAAACTATCAGGGGACAAGCTTCAAATGTGGAAGACTTTGAAGATGTCAACTCTGAAGTTTTGCCAGCTAGTGACATGCCACAAGACCCACCAGACACTGGAGGTGTTGCAGACATGTCTGGAACTGACAATTCCCAGAGCCCACAGAGAATCACACCTAGAGGCCAGATTGTTAGAAAACCTGTACACTAGAGGCTATGAAACCTGAACAAAAAAAATGTAGCTAGCTGCTCGAGGCAGAATAATCCTCATCGGCAGTCTACCTGGGTGCCTTCAAGTGAGAACTAGACATTTGTATTAGTTAACTGTTTGATTAGGAAGCTCATGTGATATGTTAAAAAAAAGTTAAAATGTTAAATGTTACTTTCTAGTTAATGACTAGTTTAAACGTCCTTCTTTAAGACACAGTAGACTTGTTAATGACATCCACTGTTCTTTACTCAAAACAGGAGGTGATGTCATGATATGTCTAGGTAGGAACTTTTGTACTCTGGGAGTGCAGTTGTGTGTGGGGCGGGGGGAGGGGGGGGGAAGGGGGGGGCGGTTGGGGGGGTGGGGCGCAATATTGTTTGAAACACTTCACAGCAGAATCCATGTTTGCTCGTGTCTGCATTCTGTACGTACATTCAATAAAGCACTGTTCATTCTAGTAAATGTCTCCGAATATTACACCTAGGTACAAATCCTAACAGTGGGAGTACCTCCACCACATGGACTGCAGCGGTTCACGAAGGCAGCTCACCACCACCTTTTCAAGGGCAAATAGGGATGGGCAATAAGTGCCCAGCCAGCAATGCCCACATCCTGTAACTGAATACATAAAAATAAGTTATTAAAGTGGCTGAACTGAGGAGAAAGACTTCAATAAAAACAGAAAATGCTGGAAAAACTCAGAAACAGAAACAGAGTTAACATTTCGAGTCCGTATGAACCTTCTTCAGAGCCCCTTTGCATAATAATATATTTGTTATTGAGGGGAAGACTTGTTTGAATGGTCAGGGCAGTTTGGAGATGGGAATTTCTTTGGATGAGATCTTCAGGAATGCATCCAGTTACAGTTAGCAACCCTACCCACCCACCCACTCATCAACCCAGTGAAGACTTGAAACCTTCAAAAACTTACTGGAACACAACAGCTGATATTTTAACAAGGGAGTGTGTCCTCTGAGTTGCTCCCTCTTTGCTAGTTTTCTCTTCGATCCCTGTCCCGAGACTTTACTGTTGCAGTCGGATTCAGAAAGTGCTCAAAAGGTGAACTCGCAATGCGAGCAGCAGCTCTGAAGATCTGGCCCATTGTAAATCTAGAATGCAATGTATACCTAAAAGAAAGATGTAAAGTTCCCACTGCTTACAGTGGGTGCATTGGCGCAAAAGCAAATTGCATGCTGTATGTGGTGGGTGGATTATATGAATCTATGTTGTTTGTTTGTAACTCTGTACGGTGCTACAGATGAATCATCTCCACACATTTGCTTCTCATACCACCTAATAAAACTGAACATTAAACTTTGAAGTCTGACACAATATTCACTTATTGCATGCAAAACTTGACATGTTGTTTTCTGTGCGAGTAAATGAGGGAGGCAAACCGCCACCAATAAATAAACTCTCGACGTAGAGTTATTTGAGTTGGGAAGCACCAAAAGTGAACGCGGCTTTCAGATATCACCTCAGCATGTGAAATGCTCCACTAGTAACTAATTAAAAATAATCTATCTGAGGCACAAAAGCTGCCCCTGTTCACGCTTTTGTCAAACACCTCGAATATTAGCCGACACCACTTAGAGGTGATTAAGTATAATAAGTAATTGCACTTTAACGAGGTGCAAACTGCTCACTCAACACCTGTTCCTGCCCAAGATGACTGCATATAGTGACAGCTTGGGGCAGCTGGCGCAGAGGCACAATGGGGAAAGGCCATTGTCTAAGCAGGCTCTTCAGCCACAATACACAGAGGGGCTGGAAACTAGGTGGGACCCCTGGAATATATGTGGTAATCATCAAGAGTATTGAAATTGAGTTGAGGCACCTTAGAGTGGAACATGCTGTATGGAGAAAATTTGAATTCTATTGAACTTTGTTCAAAATAAAATGTCCTGGAATGTTCTTTGACAAATTTTATGAATAAAGTAATTTTTTGGGGAAAAATATAGTAACAGTAACTGTTCCCAGTCAGACAGAAGATGATTGGGTAAGTCCTCTGTCGATCTCTAAAATGAAAGCAAAATACTGTGGATTCTGGAAATCTGAAATAAAAACAGAGAATGCTGGAAAAACTCAGCAGGGCTGGCAGCATCTGTGGAGAGAGAAACAGAGTTAATGTTTCGAGTCCGTATGACTGTTCAGAGTTAATGAGAAATGGAAATTTGATGAATTTTATACTGTTTAAGAGGGGGTGGATCAGGTGAAGCAAGATAGAAGATCAGGGATATGTGGGAGCTAAGGTGAGATTGACAAAGATGTCATGGACACAAGACAAAGGGAGTGTTAATAGTAGTGCTAAGGTAAGGGCTAAAGGAGGTGCTGATAGCAGCAGAATGTGTTAATAGCAGAGCAAGGGTGAGTGCTCTGTGAGAGCACAACATAGAAACAAATGACAGATCGCCCTGTGGGGGCGGCAGGGAGACATTGGGGAAAACGGATTTTAAAAATGAATGAATAAATTAAAAACTACTAAATAAAAAACAAAAATGAAAATAAGTAAGAATAAAAATTAAAATTGAAATAAAAATAATTTTTAAAAATTGGATCAAAAAAGGAGTAGAGGTGGAGGAGAGAGTTCATGGGCTGAAGTTGTTGAACTCAATGTTAAGTCTGGAAGGCTGTGAGGTGCCTAACTGGAAGATGAGGTGCTGTTCCTCCAGTTTGCTTTGGGCTTCACTAGAACATTGTAGCAGGCCAAGGACAGACATGTGGGCATGAGAGCAGGATGGTGTGTTGAAATGGCAAGCGACAGGGAGGTCTGGGTAATGCTTGCAGACCTGGTGAAGGTTTTCCGCAAAGTGGTCACCGAGTCTGCGATTACTCTCCCCAATGTAGAGGAGAGCCTGTCACTGGCGTTTGGGGAACCACTCTGCTGTAAATGACTGAGGTCGACTTTATACACAGAATTTGTATTACATAACTACCCTCCAGTCATTGTATTTTGCTGATGAAATAATCCTGCCGTTATCGGGAGATGTTGCTGTAGTTTTAGTCATGAGCTCTATTTGCTGCAGTTCATATAGACCCTATTTGCTGAGTAAACAAATTGTTTCCTGTAAAATAGATTGCTGTGAGTCTTGCCTTTCCTCCAACTCCTTGTCTGGCACTGTGGTGCTAACAGACATTCTGACCTAAAATAGTTAACATCTTGCACGTTATGTGATTGACAATAATGGTGGTAGCAAATGGTTTGCGCCAGTTGCCTGATTGAAATGTGTGCCCTTTAATTGGTGGGAACTGCAACTGAGAATAAAAGGTTTGAAGAAGATTGCATCCATCTTAAACAAATATTGAGAAGTAGTAGGCAAATTATGTTGCAAAACTTGCATTTATACAGCATCTTTAACCTAGGCCCATATCTTCCGGTCTTCAGATAGTCGGAGACCAGACATTCCTTTGAGGATGCATTATGGGACCCCATGGATATCCCAACACAAGGACACTGCAGGAATTAGCTGGGAAGTTTCAACTTCTGATGGGCAATTCCCCTCCACCCAGAACCCTCCGCAAAACTCTCCAATTCTGAGCTAGGGTTGGAGACTTCAGAGCGTTCCTACGCAGTTACCTAGATAGCCACCCAAGAAATGTTAGACAAAAGAAAAAACAAGCCTAACTACTGAATAACTATACAACTGACAACCCCAACCCTGCCACCGACTCCCCACTGACCCTCCTGACTACCCCCCAACCCTCTGATCCCCCGTCCCTCTGACTTCCCCCTGACCCTCCAACTCCATGACCCTCCGATCCCCCCCCCCCGCCACCCCCGACCCTCTGAATAAGCCCCCAGACCCCCGACTCACTCCCTGACCCTCCGACACCCTAGCACGCCAACCTCATCCTGACTCTTCGGCTCCCCCGGCCTAATCTCACCACCCTACCCTCCATGTCTCCTACCACCCTACCATTTACCACCTGCCATCCTACCCACCTTGCTATCCTGCCCACCCTGCACTGGGCAGGCAGCGCTGTGAAAACCAGATCCCTAGTGAGGGCGGGTTACGGAAAACACTGCAGCCTGGGTCTGAGGTCATACCATTGCACGTGGCGACTGCAAGGCAGCACAAAAGAGAAAAAAAGCAGCTGCAAATACTCAATGCTCCAGGGGATGAGAGTGAAGAGATTATTGAAATAACTTAAAGCAAAGCAGTTTTTAACAGCTTTGCGGCGTTCAAGAAATAAATACCAAGTCTTGCTGAGAGATCCCCCAGGGAGAGACACTGACCACAGTGGGTCTCAGTGAGAGGCTGAACAGCACGGGAAAGCTTCAAGTACTGGAAAGAAAATTTAAAACTTTGTGTAAACCACCTAAAAGCTTAGAATAGCCCTGGATCCTAAATTAATGCTACCTGAGAGGTTTGGAAGGACCAAATCAAACTCAAAACTGGGTATTTTGGAGAAAAAGACTCTGAGGCTCTGAATTGTTTCAGGATTGGACAGTAAGTCTGAAGCTGACTGGGTCAACACCTTACTTTACCCCATAGGAACAGCAGCAGATGATGTTATTGCAAGACAGGGCGTCAATAAGACCTCCGATAAACTTGAAGAGATCTTAAAACTCTTCAACAACTATTTCAACCTGAGGAGCATAGGATGCCGGAAAAGGCCAAATTCAACAAAAAGGCCTAGAGACCAGGTGAACCAGTGGATGGTTTTATTAATGACCATTATAGGTTGGTTGAAGGGTGTAAGTATGGAGACCTAAAAACAGAATTAAAGCGAGACCACATTGTAGTTGATGTTATCGATGAATCCCTATCAGACTTATTTCAATCTAAGGTAGGCCACACCTTAGACAAAGCAACACAGCTGCTGGGCAAACAGAGGACTATAAAAAGAACAGGGCAATAATGAGAGGTGAAGAAAAACCTTGGCTCAGGAAACATCCAGTGACCATAAAGTTCCTTAAGCCCAGGAATGTAAAATAAGCATCAGAAAAGAAGGTACAACTTGGAGGGCAAGTGCAAAATGGCTTAAAACCCTGCCAGTACTGTGGCATCAAAAAGATCCACAGGCACAAACAGTGGCCTGCAAATATCGCAGAGTACTTTCTCAACAGAAGAATTGGCTATTCGAGGAAGATGTGCCAAAGTAAAACCTCTAACTCCACAGGTTTCAAAGAAACAGTGGGGTGGTGAAAAAGGCATATGGGACACTTGCCTTTATCAATCAAGGCATAGATTACAAAAGCAGGGTGGTCATGTTGGAGTTGTATAGAACCTTAGTGAGGCCACAGCTGGAGTACTGTGTGTAGTTCTGGTCACCACATTATAAGAAAGATGTGATTGCACTGGAGGGGGTGCAGAGGAGGTTCACCAGGATGTTACCTGGGATGAAACATTTAAGTTATGAAGAGAGGTTGGATAGACTTGGGTTGTTTTCTTTGGAGCAGAGAAGACTGAGGGATGACCTGATCGAGGTGTACAAGATTATGAGGGGCATGGACAGGGTGGATAGGGAGCAGCTGTTCCACTTAGTTGAAGGGTCAGTCACAAGGGGACATAAGTTCAAGGTGATGGGCAGGAGGTTTAGGGGGGATGTGAGGAAAAACTTTTTTACCCAAATGGTCTGGAACGCACTGCCTGGGAGGGTGGTGGAGGCGGGTTGCCTCACATCCTTTAAAAAGTACCTGGATGAGCACTTGGCACGTCATAACATTCAAGGCCATGGGCCACGTGCTGGTAAATGGGATTAGGTAGGTAGGTCAGGTGTTTCTCACGTGTCGGTGCAGACTCGATGGGCTGAAGGGCCTCTCCTGCACTGTGATACTGTGATTCTGTGAAAATGCCTTCATGCATTAGGCTGTTAATGAAGTTGAAGAATTTTCACCAGAAGAGGAATAAAATTATTTCCTGGGTGAGATCAATAGCCCTAATCATGTATTCTGGAATGCAGAAATATATATCAATAGACATATCACCAACTTTAAACTAGATACTCGAACGAGTGTAGCGATTTTATTAGACAATGAACCTTGGTAACCAGCGCATTGCCTGCAGCCAATGGAAACCCAGCTATACTGTCCAGGGAAGCAGATATTGGAAACATTGTATGTTCTACAGAATAAGAAATTGTCTCTTTTAACTAGAAGAACTTGTGTAAGACCTTAGTCTTATCAGGAAAGTGTAAGAAGCCAATCAGCAAGAATCCAAGGGTGACTTCAGAAATGAATCCCTGAAACTATCCAACTGCAATGCAGTTCTGGATTGTGACTTCAGCACTGACTTTTTAATATTCTTCACAGCCATTTTGCAGGAGGACATCCAGGAGAGGGGAGGTCCACTCACTCACAACAAATGCACAGTGAAAAAATTAGACCAGAAAAAACACAAGAATAAGAGCAATCACTCATCACTTTGTGGTATTGCTTGGAAAGTGAAAGATGAAATCTGATGACTGAATATTCTGTTCAAATACCACATTCATCCAACAGTGGTGATCTTCTAGAAAGTACATCTGCGCCTATCCATCCACCAAAAGTGGTCATCAAAGATGCTAGCAGTCAAAGAAGTCAAAAACTAGACATGGAACCAAGCCATGCAATGTCAGCTTTTTCAATATGGGAAGAAAGTGAACCTATTGATAAACCAGGTCTGCTGGATTTTGAAGGAAACCAAGACGTTGATCAGGTGGATTCCTCACAGCTTCCCATTCTACCCAAAGCATTACTTCCCGGGCTAGAAGTCCAGGACTATCTGAGAGTTCAAGAACGCGAGACTGCAAAGAATCATCGCTCCAGAAGTGAGGAAGGACAGAAAAAAACCAAACAAAGGAAAGAGGGAAAACTCAAGCAAGGATAGGGACATGGAAAATACAAAAAGAGGGATACACCTGGAAAATCAAATTAAGAGAGATCGATAAAAGTTTAACAGTGAAGAGAGGAAGAAATGGATCAAGTCCAGGTCCAGAAATCGGACCAAGTGATATAAGGAAACCTAGAAAATGAAGGGTCATTCGGCCCTTCGAGTCTGCTCCACCATTCAATATGATAATGGTTGATCCTCTATCTTAACGTCGTACTCCTGCTCTCTCCCCATACCCCTTGACACCTTTAGAGTCTAGAAATCTATCTATTTCCTTCTTAAATATATTCAGCGACTTGGCCTCCACAGCCTTCTGTGGTAGAGAATTCCATAGGTTCACCACCCTCTGAGTGAAGAAGTTTCTCTTCAACTCAGTTTAAATGGCCTACCCTGTATCCTGAGATTGTGAGTCATAGTCCAGAGAGATGACAACCAACAGGAATCTTCTTTACTGCATACTTCAGAAGGTACTATATGTAGAAATCAGATGAATCTTATTTCTATTCATCAATGTCGACAATCAGTCATACATTTGGAAGAACCAGATGTTGAGTCAGAAATTAGTAAAGAACCAAATACTACAAATCTTAATGAAGGCCATCCAAGTCAAGGAACAAGAGTTCAGAGAAACACTACAGATCTTCCAAGTCTGAGAAGAACGTGATCAGGGAGATTTGTGAAGCCTCCTGACAGACTGAATCTGTGATGTCAGAGACTCGGCGGGGGAAACAGGAATGTAAAAAATATGGACAAAGACCTTGGGGGAGATGTAGTATTAGGGTTTATAAAGATTAATGGCACGTCCCATAATGATGATGCAAGATAACACATGACAAGGACTCAAGAGGGAAAATAACCAGGGCTTCAGCAGTGTAACACCTAGTCATGGATAATACATAGTCCAGTTGTATATAATAAACCAGTTATTGTTTGAACATACCAACATCTCAGTAATCATTCCGAAGCTAGACTAACCAACATACAACTCCACCCTGCTTCCCTACCCGCCTACTTCACTCTCACCCATTCATTAACACACTGAAAAGCTATTTAAATGTCCCAAAGATTTTCACTGTGTTAGTGAATGTGACTTAACAAAATACAGCAGCTAGTGCCATGAAAAGGGGACGTGGCTTGGTTTCCCCCAGTGATCCTGCACTATGAGGAAGGACTCCGAGAACAGGTTTGATCTGCATTTCTGAAGAGGCCCAGTTCAGAAATCTGGGACAGTAATGTGGAGCTCCATCTTAATGTAAGAAGTAGGAACGGAATGGCAATCTGACCGTTTACAATGGGCTGAACCTTCTGAAGAATGGCAATCTGACAGCAAAACATCTCAGGGTGCTTCACAGGAGCATAAATCAGACAAAGGAACTGACCCTGAGACTAAGGAGGAGACATCATGACAGCTGAACAAAAGTTTGGTCAAACAAGGTTATGTGTTAAAGGAGGAGATAGAGGTGATGAGGTGGAGAGGGTTAGGGTGGCAATTTCAGAGTTTAAGGCTGAGACGCGGTGAAGACATGGCTGCTAAGGGTGAGCAAAGGAATTGGGAATGAGGATAAAATTGGAGGAACACAGAGATCTCAGAGGGATGTAGGTTGCAGAGATAGGGAGGGATCAGGCCACAGAGGGATCTGAACACAAGGGAGAGATTTTAAATTTGAGATATAATTTGTTTTGAACAAGGCATCTTTCTGATGGCACCAATTGATATTTGGATTTGTAGATGTTGCAGCAAATTATATTTTCCGCTCTACAGCTCCACGTACACTGCAAAGGAAAATACAGAACCCTGATGGTTTGGCAGCTACAAGACCACAGTGCTAAATTCAACATGTCAGAGGTGCTGGACATTCACACTGGGGCATGATTAATTGTCAGTTGCCTCACTGATGTTGTGCGATCTTGCTGTATGTAAATTGGTACTGTTTTTTTCCTACATTACAATAGCAACTACACTTTGAAGTTCCTTCATTGGCTGTGTAGAGCTTTGAGACATCCTCAGGCTATGCAAGGTTTAATATAATTGCAATTTATTTCTGTAAAGAAGGAGCAAATGTTCCAGCCGGTTAAGCTAAGTTTGGCATGGGGAACCTATTGATGGATTGGCTCCTGGCTCCACTGACTGCAGAAGACAAGGGTGAACGTGAAAATGTTAACTTGAGAAAACTGCAAAAGGGCATTAAGGCAAACAAAAATCCAACAAGGTAAAGTACTAAAACGACAAAAGAAAAGAAACATGGTGACTGTCACATCTGGAACCTTCAGTCAAATCAAAGTACATTGAGGGAATAAAGGTTTCATTGTTGATTACATGGTTCCTGAGTAAGTGAGTCTGGGTAGCTTGAACTAATTCCAAAGTATAAGGCAAGTCCCCAACGATAAATCTGTTGTTTATTCAGAGAGGCCACAATGGTGTCTGCTGTTGGAAATGCTTAGTGTCACTGTGGCACAGTGAGGACTAGTCTGATGTTTGGAATTATATAGAATTACATAAAATGCTGGGCTTCATCCTTCACATGAGCCTCCTCCCACCACTTCATTTAACCCTAAAAAAGAATGTGAAATCTTCAATAAAGAAAAACAGAAAGTGCTGGAAAAACTCAGCAGGCCAGGCAGCCTCTGTGGAGAGAGAAACAGTTAACGTTTTGAGTCCAATATGACTCTTCTTCAGAACTGAACTTTGCTTTTATTAATGTGAAACCTTCTATTTCTTTCTCTCTCATCTAGCTTCCCCTTAAATGCACCTATGCTATTTACATCAACCACACCCTTTCATGTTCCACATTCTAATCACTCCCTGGCTAAAGAACTTCCTTCCCTACTGAATTTATAAGACTATCTTATATTTATGGCCCTTCATTTTGGTCTACCTACAAGTAGAGACATTTTCTCTATGCCTACCTTATCAAACCCTTTCAGGATTTCAAAGACATCTATCAGGCCACTGCTGGGCCTTTACTTTTCTGCAGAAAAGTCCAAGCCTGTTCAGGCTTTTCTAATAATTATAACTGCTCAGTTCAGGATCGTCCTTGTAAATCCTTTTTGCACCTTTTCCAGTGCCTCCCTCATTTTTTTTTAAAGAATGGGGGAATGAGAAGCAGAATTCAATATAAAAATTGTGGGATATCTAATCTGGAATTTTTGGTTGTAAGTCCCTCCCCTGCACCCCGCCCCACCAGCCACCATTCCAAAACCATGATGACCATAAAAAATCATTCCTAACTAACCCCCAGCAAAGCCCCCACCCTAAAATAAAAGCAACCAAAAATGAAAAATCAAAACGTGAAATTCAGGTGAAACTGGTGAAATCAGTTGGCAAGCAAAACCTTGTTTTCTGAGCTTTATCCTGCTTCCGTAAGTGTGTGTGTGTGTGATTAATTACTTCTTAGAATTTAAGCAGGAACGGTATAATAAAAGAGCAGTAAAGATCAGCTCATACCCTTTATAAACGCAATCCACCATTTTAATTAATCCACCAACTGACATCCACAAACACTCATGATTACTGACATGGATTAGTGCATCAGTTTGCCTGATTAGACACCAGATTTCCGAAGAATTACACACAGCTGCAACAGCTGTTAAGAAGACAGGAACGTATTTAGTACTGATGATAACACACCTAATCCACTCTTAATACTGTTCCAAGATTCACATTTGAAAGCACCTTCCCATTCGCTCCCTTTATACAGAGACCCTGATCCCCGGCATAATTTCCATCCATTTCACAACACTCACTTGACAAACTCACCACACATTTCTGAGGATCTAACTTGCACTGATTGATTGCTGCATGAAAAGCTATTAACAGACTTGAGTCCTGTTTGGCCATCCTTATAAACAACATTTTCAAAGGATCTTTCAATAGAAAGATATAAATGCAAATCATTACATGGCATACAAGATATGCTAAATTGGGCTCCCCAGTGTCTTCCCTTGGAACATAGCGACATGAGTGGATCGTTCAGCCGCTTGAACCACTCGATCAGATTATGGCTGATCTGAAACTTAATTCCATCTACCTACCTCGGTTCCGTGAGCCTTAAACCTCCAAAATGCCATTCCAATGTGCTTTGCTGCAGAATGCTTGGAGATAATCTTCCAACCCCATCTAATCTCAGCCGTATTGCCATGACAATGGAAAGCAGGCACTGCACCACCTCCACTTCACATCCTTTCCCCCCCCATCCCCCCTCCCCACCCCTGGAACCCTGAGTGGATAAACTGGAGAATTGCCCTAGACAATCTTCCAATGGCCTACCAAACAACACCATTCCTTGAGACCTGGGCTCGGTTCACTTTACTTAGAATTCCATAATACATACTACACAGAAACAGACCCTTCAGCAAATTCCACATTCTACCCACTCTCTGAATAAAGATATATTTTCTTATTTTCCATTGACCAGAAACTGAACCGGACTAGCCATACTGTGGCTACAGGAGCCAGTCAGAGGCTAGGAATCCTGCAGTGAGTAACTCACCACCTGGCTCCCAAAAGCCTGTCTACCATCTACTAGGCACAAGTTAGGAGTGTGATGGAATACTCTCCATTTGCCTGGATGAGTGCGGCTCCCACAACACTCAAGAAGCTCGACATCATCCAGGACAAAACAGCCCACTTGATTGACACCCCTTCCACAAATATTCAGTCTCTCCACCACCAATGCACAGTGACAGCAGTGTGTACCATCTACAAGATGCACTGCAGAAACCCACCAAGGCTCCTTAGGCAGCACCTTCCAAACCCATGACCACTACCATCTAGAAGGCCAAGAGCAGCAGTTAGATGGGCACACCTGGAAGTTCCCCTCCAAGTCACACACCATCCTGACTTGCAAATATAACGCTGTTCTTTCACTGTCGCTGGGTCAAAATCCTGGAACTCCCTCCTTAACGGCACTGCGGGTGTACCTACACCACATGGACTGCAGCGGTTCAAGAAGGCAGCTCACTGCCACCTTCTCAAGGACAATTAGGGATGGGCAATAAATGCTGGCGCAGCCAATGAATTTACAGTGAATTTACAGGCCCACCCTGTAAATGAATTTTAAAAAATGAGTCTGTGCCATTGTTTACAATGCACACAAATGAATTCCATTCTATTCTATTCCATCCCATTCCATCTACTTCATCTCAGCCTTTCAGTATCTTTCTATCCCCTTTTCTCTCATGTACTCATCTAGTTCCCTTTTGAAAACATCAAAGATGTCTTCCTCAACCACCTTCTATGGTAGTAAATTCCACATTCTAATCACTCTCTGAATAAAGATATATTGTTTTATTTCCCCATTGCATTTATCAGTGACTATCTTGTATTTATGGCACCTAGTTTTTCTGCCCTCTGTACAAGTACAGAGGATGTACATGTGACACAGGATGACCTATGAGGAACAACACACTCTTCATGATCAATACGTTCCAGTGACCTCTAAACCCATTTTCTCTCATGTCTAATTCTAGTGAAATCCAGAAGTCTTTTAGAAGACAATTGCTAAATTGAAGTAATCATTCCCCATGATACTCTTCAAGATACCATTGCATAATGCTTGGGAGAGATAGCAAAGATGGTCACCTAGGAATAACAAGTAACACTGAGTCTACCAGGTCCCTCCTGCTAATGGAACCAAGGAACAGGAGGAGGCCATTGAGCCCCTCCAGCCTGTTCTGCCGTTCTATGGGGTGATGGCTGATCTGCGCCCTAACACTATTTACCCAACCTTGCCCCATATCCCTTAACCCTTTTGGATAACAAAAATCCATCATTCTCAGATTTAAAATTAATTGATCTAGCATCAATTACTGCCCGTGGAAAAGAGTTCCAAGTTTCTACCACCCTCTGCATGAAAAAGCGCCCCCTAATTTCACTCCTGCTTTTTTCCTGTTTTGTAAACTTCATGCTTTTTTCCCCCCTCCTGTTTTCCAGGCTTGTCGGCGTTAAAGTGAATCGTGGAGACAGGTGACCTGTTCATGGTGCTAATTCAGGTTTATGAGGTTGGCGGTGGGAAAGAGGGGCGGAGTTTAGAGGCCATGGTCTATGCATGAAACGTTGAGAATAGTGATCAGGGCCTCAAATTTCTGCAGTGGCTGTCCTGATCAAGAAAGAGAGAGAGAGAAAGACTTACATAAAGAGGGAGGAATGTTACGGGGGTTTTCAGTGTCTCGGCCGATGGCTGTAGAGCCAGTGAGAGACCTGCACTCTCTCCTCATGGGTGAGCCCACTGTGTTACAAGCCAGTCAGGCAGATGAGAGGTCACCGGCGGGCCTTTCACAGGATTAGGACCCCAGGGCGGGAAGTCCCAGTCGCTTTTGCTCAATAGCACCACCGTGGAGGTAGTGGTTGCTGTGGGAAATACAGCCACTGGAGGCCCAGGATCGCAGAGCGATCCAAGCCAGAGGTAAGTGATGGTGAAAGTGGGTAGGGGTCGTAGGGAAAGTGCTGTAGTGGGGTTGGCAGAAAGAGCATGGGTGGGTGGGGCTCTCCGCAGGTTCCCCTTTCCTGATGCTGGGCTGTGCAATCAGGCACTGAGTGCCTTTGAAATAGTCCCCAACTCCCGGATGACCGTGAACAACCCGCACAGTCTTACATGCCACGATCCCCATGGGGGTAACAGGCCCACCTGCCTCTGGTTAATACCAGCGGCAGCGGAAAGGAGCCCTTAATTGGGCATTAATTTCCTCCTTAAGGACCTCAATTGGCAGTAAGGTGGGGAGGCAGTCCACAGGTCTTCTCGCCACTGACATAAACGGGGTGGAGGTGGGAAGGTGACAGGGTGCCCGCCTGGAACCATCCCACCCGATTAAATGGCCTCCCTGTCTCCAAACTCACCTTGAGCGCTGGCACCCGCTGTGTTTCTCATCACCTCGGGGCATCCCAAAGCTCTTTGAAGGCAATGAAGTACTTTTTTTTTGAAGTGTGGTCGTTGTTGTAATGTAGGGCACTTGGCAGCCAAGTTGCACACAGCAAGCTCCCACCAACAGCAAAAGAAAATTACCTGATAATCTGCTTTAGCAATGAGCTCAAGGATAAATATTGGCCAGGACACTGGGGAGAATTCCCCTGCTCTTTTCCAGAGTACCTCGAGACCTTTTATGTCCACCTGATAGGGCAACTGGGGCTTGGACAGCTCATAGGCAGGCACTCTCACCTCTGAGTCAGAAGGTTATGCTTTCAAGACCCACTCTGGAGATTCGAACATTGAATCTAGACTCTTACTGCGGGCTGATACAGGCACCCACGTGGGGTTGCAGAAAGAGTACTGATCTGTCAGAGACGCCAACTTTCAGAAGAGATGTTAACGATGGGAGATTGTTGGAACCCGTGGAGAAACAGCAAACATAGCCATTTGCAACCCTGTTTCTCAGGAATTGTAGTGTTCCTGAGCCTACTGAGGTGATAATAACATTACTTGATTTTGTTTCCTCTACCAGCCCCCCCACCCCCCCCCACCCCCCCACCCCCCCCACCCCCCCCCCCCCCCCCCCCCCCCACCCCCCACCCCTCCCCGGCCGCCCCAGGAGGGGTAATGAGACAAACCTAACATTCCTTGAACAACAACAACTTGCATTTATATAGTGCCTTTAAAGTTGCAAAGTACCCCAAGGTGCTTAAAGTCCATGAAAGAATAAATATACATGGTCGGAGCAGGGCCGGGTGGGTCAAACTGCTTTTAGGCACTCCAAATTTTTTTATATTCCGTAGCCTTCTCTGCTTCTCGTTTTCATACTTTGGGTGAAAAGGTTTGAACTCTTTATCAAAGTGAATGACTTTCTTGGGACAACACTGTCAATTCCTTTCACAGTGTTGGAAACTTCTGTTCAAGTTCTTTACAGTAAAGTTCTTTTCCAAAGAAATAATGCTGCTTCTTCCTTAACCTCGGTGCTAGACCTGATGTCCCAGTGCCTTCCCTCATTCTAGTTTGAGTGGCACCAGCAAGAGATTGAGATATTTCAATTCTTTTCTTCTTTCAGCGATTCAGATAACAACTGTGGCATGGAATGTGACCAGTAAGCCTTTCTGAAGCCTGAAAATCCCACCCATTGTTTACATGAAATATCTTCAATTTTTTTTTGCAAATTGAATCCACCCCAACTCTAAATAGTGGATTGATATCAATGTTGCCTTTAAAATTTAGTTTTTGTGCATGGCCAGTTGTTTTTCAGTGCGTGGTTGCTTTAAGTATTTTGCACATCTGCATACATGTGCACAAGCGGACGTACACACACACACACACACACACACACACGGTAGGAGGTTTAGCGATGCAGAGGGTAGTGTTCCTGCCTCTGAGCCAGAAGCTCCAAGTTAGAATCCTGCTCTAGGACTAGATGGCCAAGAAAGTTCATAAACCAGCTAAAAGGGTTAAGTATCAACCTGCAAATCCATCTAACATACACCAATAGCAGTGGTAAGAGTGAGAGGGATTCCTGGTCAACCATGTGATGGAAAGCAAATTGGAGCCTCTACCATCACTAATCATAACTCCAGACTACAACATACATGGAAAAGTGTATGTTGCCACAGCAACTTTGATTCCTTGGCTGAGTAGGGGTACCGGGGTCCAGGGTAGGTACTGGATGGCTGGTGTCGATCAGATTGGTGCCAACTTCACAAAGTTCAATCTCTGTTCTGGCTGGGATGGATTTGGGACTTGCCTCCTTGTTCTACCCGTGGTGGAGGTCACTGTGAACCATAGAACCATTGAACACTACAGCACAGAAAACAGGCCGTTCAGCCCTTCTAGTCTGCGCCGAAATATTATTCCGCTAGTCCCATTGACCTGAACCTAGTCCATAACCCTCTAGACCTCTCCCATCTATCTGTGCTGTGGGTCGGACCTACCTTTGGGTCAAGAACCAAAGAAGACATGCATAGTATTCATCATAGAACAGGGCATGGTACCTTCCAAACTGCTATGTGTCTGTGACCCAAACAGCTTTGTTGGAACTTTGATTGAAACCCAGTGGGAGACTTGTGTGTGGAGACTGACCAGTGGCCTCAGTGATCACATTCCTGTTTCTGAGAATGTGAGGTGTTGGGTGCAGGCCACAGAGTGGAGAGTGGAAAAAGAAAGACGGAAGTCTCAAAGCGCTTTACAGCCAACGATGTGCAGTGTAGACACTGGATGAAAAGCAGCAACCAGTTTCAGCACAGCAAGCTCCCACAACCAGCAATGAGACAATAACCAAATAACTTGTTTTAGTGATTTTGGTAGATGGATAAATATTAATCAGGATGCTTGAGAGAACCTCCCCATCCAAGATTCTTAGAATTGACACCAACTGTTTGGTTTACAGATAATTGTTAATGGGTTTGACCAAGTCTTGTTACAGGCCAGGAGAGGTTGGGAACCCGACATGCAGACAAATTCCCGGTCCCCACCCCACTATGTTATTTTCATATGCGGATGCCCTAACTGGGCCAGTGGTGAGCCCAATTAGTGGCGCTGGGTGCTTCCAGGAGGCGGGAGCTGACATCTGAGCACAATCCTCAAAAGCAGAAGGCAGCCATGCTGTGGCCTGCCGGTGCCTTGCAGAATAGAGGAGGTGGTACATCAGAGGGCTAGTGTCTTAGCACAGAGAAGCAGCCGAATGGCCATTGACCCTCATTGCATTATTCTTCTTAAACATTATTCTTCAGAAAAAAACATTAATTGATGGCTCCCCGCAATACCCCTAACAACTGTGCACTGACATGCACCAGACTGTTCAGGTTTGGTGATCTGCGATTTGAAAATCGCCTCTGGCCCTCCCCGGCCTATTAATAAGCAGTTAATTGGAAGCAAGTGAGTTGCTGGCCCACTCCACTGCCTTGTTTTGAAAATAGCATCTTATCCTAGAGGACATTGACATGCTATTCAGGAACTATTTTCAAAGTGAGTCTGTATCCATTCTCTCCCCATGGGTGATTGAAAATCAAGCCCTCAAGGCCTTAAGCAATAGTCATACAGAGAAATAAACAATTTTACCCACTTTGATCCTGGGTAGAGATGCAAACATCATAGATTTTTTCCGTTCTTATCTCTCTGTCTTTGAATTCTGAAAGCAAGTTTAAGATCTTTATAGTGCTTTAGTCATGCACACTCATGCCTTGTAACCTTGATAATTAATTATGGCTCTTTATGGTTCATTTTGGCCTCCTTACCTAAGCAAGGATATAATTATCCTAGACGCAGTGAACCTTCGCCACATTGGTTGCTGGGATGAGGGGTTGTTTTATGAGGAGAGTTTGAGTAGACTAGGCCAATATTCCTTGAAGTTTAGAAGAATGATAGTTGATCACATTGAAGCATATAGAATTCTGAAGGGGCTTGACAGGATAATGCTGAGAAAACATTTCCCCTGGCTGGGGAATCTAGAACACGGGGTTACAATCTCAGGGTAAGGGGTCGGCCATTTAGGACTGAGATAAGCGGAAATTTTTTTACTCAGAATGTTGTGAATCTTTAGAATCCTCTGCTCCAGAGAGCTGTGTGGATGCTCAGTTGCTGAGTGTGTTCAAGACAGAAGTCGACAGATTTCTAGTTACTAAGGGAATTAAGAGATTTGGGGATAGTGCGGGAAGGTGGCGTTGCGGTAGAAGATCAGCGTTGATCTTGTTGAATGACAGCTGGTTCGAAGGGCTGAATGGCCAATTCCAGCTCCAATTTCCTAGATTCTTGTATACTTAGGGCGAGATGAGAGCTACTTTTCAGCTTTCCTAAGTAATCTTTTGTTCACTGTCTTGCTTGTTTATGATATTGGCTACTCTTATAACTAGAAGATCTTTGACCCCTTCTTCAATATTTCATACCAAGAAACCACTCGTTGCTGGCAAAATTTCTTCTTGCTGAACGTCATCCATCTGTTGAAGTGTCTTGGGAATGAGCAAATTGACCATTTTATTATTTCTAGCTGTAGTGCAAGTTTCCAAGGCATCTATAAGTGAAGAGAAAACAAAAAAAAATCCTTAATCATGTGAGATTAAACCAAATCCTATTTCTGAATATATATGTATCTATAGAAAGGGCATCTTTCACCTCCTCTTCTTTAAATAATGCCATGGGATCTTTTACAATCACCATTGGTCTTCAGTTTAACATCTTGTCTAAAAGACGCCTCTGACAGTTTCTCAGTACTAGACTAAAGTGACAGCCTATTTTATGCATCCAGGTCTCTGGAGGGAAGCTCGTAACTATGATCTTCTGACTCAGAGGTGAGAGTGCTACCACTGAGGCAAAGATGACACAGGATATCGCTTCTAACGTAATTGCTGGTGAGTGTTCTACACCTCCAGTAGGCAGTGGGACTGTCGGAACTACCATGTCAAACAATCACAAAACTTTGCCAAAATTGAAGTGTTTCCTTGCAGAACCCACAACCAGGCCAGGATTTTTAGAAGAGTTGGTGCCCCGATCACAGGTGGGCAGGCATGCAGTTTGGTGCTGCCAGCCTCCGTGCCAGTTCCCTGGCATGATCTTGACTCCTAGTCATTTTGAATGAGGGCGGCTTGGGGTCGGATTGGTTTCCCGCTGGCAATAGGCAGGCAGCCAATAAAGACCTATTAAATTTAATGAAGGGGCCCATTAAGGCCCCATCCTTGCACTGACTAGAATTTCCAGCTAGCATTGTGGGTAGACCACTTCGGCCTTGACCAAGTCCTGGGCCCCTGGTGGGGTCATGGCAGGGGTGGAGCCATGGGTAGGGCCATGGTGATGGTGATGTTGGTGGTGATGGTGGTGATGGAAATGGTGGTGATGCTGGTGATGGAGGTGCTAACGGTGATGATGATGGTGATGGAAATGGTAGTGGTGATGGTGATGGTGATCATGATGGCGATGGTGGTGGTGGTGATGGTGGTAACGGTGGTGGTAATGGTGATGATGATGGTGCAGGTGGTGATGATGGCAGTGGTGATGGTAATGGTGGTGCTGGTGATGGTGATGGTGGTGATGATGGTGGTGGTGATGGTGATGGTGACAGTGATCATGGCCAGACAGCAGTGGCTTTTTAAAAATTACTTTTGCCTGTCCCTTTCTCTCTCCATCCTTACATCGGCAACTCCCACCTTGGCCAGTAGGACTGTCAGTCACTGAATGCTGGAGGGCCTCCCATTGGCCCTTCCCATTCCTGATTGGATAGGGAGCCCACATCCTGGCCTTTAACTGACTGAAGATTTGAAAACCCATTCAAGGTTGGGGCCTGGAACTAACCCCCATTTCCGATTCCTGACCCCCGATTGAAAATCCAGCCCACAGTTTGTGAGACAGTCACTTCCAACACGTGTCAAAAGACAATGAAAGGTGGAAGTGTTAACATCGTTTCACATTCCCGTCAGCATAAAAGATCCCACAGAATCCTTTTGCAGATCAGCTAAGGGAGATTCTCCTTTTGCAGATCAGCTAAGGGAGATTCTCCTTTTCCAGATCAGCTAAGGGAGATTCTCCTTGGTGCACTGGCCAAATTTATCTTGTAACCAACATCCATAAAAGAGTTGATCTGGTGACTTATCCCATTGACGAATGTTTTGCATTCTTGGTATCGCCTATTAACCAGAAACATGGTGCAATTTACCAAGATAGATAGGAAAGTAAGTTGTCATGGAGAGGTAGAGAGTCTGCAAAGGATTATAGACAGGCTGAGTGAGTGGGCAAAAATTTGGCAGATGGAGTATAATGCGGGAAAATGTGAGCTTGTCCACTTTGGCAGGGAGAACAGAAAAGCAGTATACTGCTTAAATAAAGAAAGATTGCAGAACTTGGTGGTACAGAGGGATCTGGGTGTCCTGGGACGAGTCATAAAAAGTTGCTATGAAGGTATTACTACTATGCAGTGATTAGGATGGCAAGTGGAATATTGGCCTTTATTGCAAGGTGAATGAGTATAAAAGTAGAGACATTTTACTGCAGATTTACAGGATCTTGGTGAGACCACAACTGGAGTACTATGTACAACTTTGTACAATGGTGACCCAGAGGCTGCTTTAAGAATGGAAAGGCAGCTCCTTGAAAGCTGCCAGGGAAGAACGTATCTTCTGTGTTGTGAACACTACAGTTATGGATCAGGAGCGACTGGAGATGCCAGCCGGGAGGGCAGGTCAGATGGGCTCTCAGCTCCCCAAGTTTTTAGATGAGGGCTTCGCGGTCCTCCTGGAAGAGGTGGCTGCCAGGAGGGACACCCTTGTCCCCAGAGCTGGAAGGAGGAGGCTGACAAAAAGAGCTTGGGGAGGACGTGGCAGTGCAGGTCGACAGCCAGGATGTTGTGCGGCGCACATGGGTGCAGTGCTGCAAAAGGTTTAATGACCTGCTGCAATTGGGAAGGGTGAGTACCGTGTTGGCATGGGTCAGCGTGTTGAAGTGTTAAGGTGTGGCCGTCCCTCTCATGGAGCTCAAGGGTGTTAGAGTCTGAGCGCCAACTGTCAGTGACACCGGAGCTGGCCAAGGGGGTGAGCCCTGGCTGCTTGTACTGAGTGCCTTGTGGCTCAAGGCCCATGACTTGGATGAACCCTGCAAGGTGTTTCTCAGATGCGATTGGCCAGGCTGCAATGGTACTGCAGGTAGAGAGTGGACTAATCCATGCTGCTCTGTCCTTTCAGGGGAAGATGACCCATAACAACATTGAAAGGTCACAGACAGGCAGAGGCCCCCAAACCTCCTAATCCTCTCCAGATTCGAGCAGGACACCTTGGCATTGGAGAAGTGCCACGCACCTCAATCAACCGGCCACAGAGAGGCTGGGATGTCAGACGAAGGTAAGAGTGCAGTGCACAGAGGTGAGAGTTTTGGATGGTGCAAACATTCTTATGTAGTCTCATCATTGATGGGAGCCTCAAAACTGAATTCCCCATTGATCATTGAAAGACAATTGCACCATGATGCAGATCTCCATTGTCTCACCAGGGTGCCTGGCATGCGCAGTAAGTGTGATGACTTAAACTAATGACATGTTGTTGTTCTCTCTTAAGTTCGCCAGCATGCACTCAATCACAGGACCCAGAAAAGCCACCCCTGATGCCAGAGGACCACCAGGCTTCACATGCACCTACGTCACACCCATTCTCTGAACTAGGCACCAGCCCAGATACCAGCACCTCGGTGGGCATTAGATCCTTGGTTAGAATGTCGGAGAACTGTGGTGAGGGTGCTTCTCACTCACTTGAGGAGCAGGCAAAGGCAGAGAGTGCCCAGGGTGCCAGCAGTTGGAGGACTGCCAAAGGCCAGGACGATGCTGGGCTGAAGGCAAGTGATGAGCCTCTGGAGCTGTCCATTGGGCTGGATGTCCAATGGGATGTGTGGGAGGACCCATGAGGATCTGCATGTCATGGTCTGTGTTGTGGAGGAGTCCATGCAGAGAATGAGCAGTCCGTTGACCCCCATGGCCAAGCGCACTGCCTCCTCCACTGAGAGAGTGGCGACTCTCATGGAGAGGCAGCTCCAGGGACAGAATCAGTGTTTCCTGGGGTTGCGCTCAGACCAACAAGCCCTGACACAGGCAAGCACCTCAGGTGGTCAGTGCCAGTATGGGAGATGAATGAGGCACCTGGTATCCCAGCTATGGTGAGCAGAGTGGTCCAGAGTGACCTAACATTGGCACACGAGCTGCTTTTTGTCTCTGCAGCTCCTCTCAGGGCACTCTAGATGACAGCAGCAACTCTTCCCCCCTCTGCCAGTGACTGTGGCATCTGATGAGGCTGCGATGACTGGGGAGATGCCAGCCGTGGTACTGGCCACTGCCTCCCAGGCGGGGCCAGCACATGCTCACTGGCCAGGGGGCAACTGCCAAGGTCATCAAGGCCAACGAGACATCAGAGTCAGCAGGGTGTCCCCAATGCTGTTGCGAGCGAGGGGGGCACCAAGACGTAGCACTTGCAAATGTAGGTTTAAGCACAAGAGGGGCTGGTCATGGGTGATCGTCTGTTGTGTGATGTTTTGGGCTGGGAATTAAGACCAGAGAAGATTATGTTAATTTTTTTGGATTGTCAAAATTAGATAAATTTTGTTTTCATTCTAATGGCCTGAATATGCTTCACCTTTGTATATTTTGATGCAGGATACGCCTGAATGTAAAGTTGGACATGAGTGGCTCTAAACTTTATTGCACAGGCACTGAGTAGACATTGGGTTCAAATGAAAGTCATTTTCAACATCTAAGTTGGAGGCGGCAGCCCTGGCATGAAGTGGAAGCAAGTCTTTGGCAGCCTAGCTGAAGCAGCGTTGGGTCAAATTGTCCCTGGTGTCTCTGCCTCCTTGGAGGTTCCAGAGGTCTGCCTCCATGCCCTCAGTGTTGTCCTCTTCTAACTCACTACTGGATTCATCCTCTGTGGCCTGCGGAGTGTGTCAAGATCCTGTTCCTCCAGTGGGTCCCCCCTTGCCAGTGCCAGATTGTGGAGAGTGCAGCATGCAACCACTATCAATGACACCCATTCTGGGGGATATTGTAGTGCACCCAGGTCCAGGCATCAGAAGCACATCTTCAGAAGACCTATGGTTCTCTCTATCACCGCCCTTGTGGAGGCATGACTTCTATTGTAACACTGCTCTGCCTCTGTTCTTGGGTGGCGGAGAGGCGTCATGAGCCACCTTTTCAACGGATAGCCCTTGTCACCCAGCAGCCATCCATCCAGTCGGGCTGGAGCACTGAGGATCCTCGGCACCTGGGAGTGTCTCAGGATATAAACATTATGCCAAGGTAGCCTTGCACTGACTTGCAGAATCTGAGTCCTGTGGTCACACACTATCTGGATGTTCATCAAGAGGAATCCCTTCCTGTTGATGAAGGTGCTCGGATGACCCACTGGTGCCTTGATGGCCACATATGTGCAGACGATTGCACGCTGGATGTAGCGGAACCCAACAATCGCTACAAAGCCTCTGACTCACTCAGTCTGGCTTGTCTCGTCTGTACGGAAATGAATAAATGTCATTACCCACCTGAACAGAGCTTCTGTCACCAGCTTGAAGCAACTGTGGACAGCCGATTGGGACATTCCACAAAGATCCACTAATGAGCCCTGGAAAGAGCCAGAGGCATAGAAAGTTGAGGGCCAATGTGACCTTCAGAGCTATTGACTTGGGGTGTCCACCCACATCTCAGGCCCAATCATCTGACAAATGGAGGTCATTGTCTCCCTGGGGAGGTGGAGCCTCCTTTGGCATCGCACCTCGGACATATTGAAGTAGCTGCATCGCTGCCTGTAAACCCTGGCAGCAGGTTAGTGGCATCTTCTGCTGCCCCTTCTGGCTTGGACAACCTGCTGGCCCTGTGTCCCTTGTGCCTGCGCCTCTCCTCCCAAAGGCCCCTCCCCTGGAATCTGCAGTGGGACACCTGGCCTCCTCTCCCTTCTGCCCCTTTCTTCCTCCTCAGAGGAGGCGCCTCCAGAGAATACCAGAACCCCCATTACCAGGGTCACAGAGGCTGCCTGATACCTGGAAGGGTCCACAAAGTCAAAATCCTCCGGGGGGCCTTGGAGACACGAGTGACTCCTGAAGTGAAGCCTGGAAATGGTAAGAATGAAGCTCAGAATGGGGATGAAACTGACAAGTTCAAATAAGCAACCAGCCACAAACTATCTCCTAAACTCCTCACTACTCACACTGGCAATGCTGCTGGCCCTTTTTATCCTGTCCTTGGATGAGGTTTAGCAAAATGTGGTCTGCCCGCCTGCCTCTTTTACCCATGCAGTGAGTGTGAAATCGCACAGGTAATATAAAATCGTTTTCAATTGGGTTTTTAATGGTCTTAAGTGGCCTCTTAATTGATGGCGGGCGCAGCTCCAACTCCCATCTGCACCCGCTGACCTGAAGATTGAGTGTGTGCAGGATAAGGTCGGGACGCTTGTCCGACACCTTCTCGTGCTATTTTACACCCGATCAGGTCGGGCGCACGCCCGCTTTCCGGGCGTAAAATTTTGGCCATAATTGCATGAGAAGCGGTTCAGAGAAGGTTCACTTGACTCACTCCGGGGATGAGGGGCTTATCTTATTAAAAAAAGTTGAGCAGGTTAGGCCAATACCCATTGGTGTTTAGAAGAAAGAGAGGTGATCTTATTGAAACATATAAGGTTCTGAGGGGGTAGATACCAGGAGGATATTTCCACTTGTGGGAGAGACTAGAACCAGGGGACACAGTTTAAGAATAAGAGGTCTAATGTTCAAGATGGGGATGAGGAGAAAATTTTTCTCTGAAAGGGTCATTAGTATATGGAATCCACTTTCCCAGAAAGCAGTGGTTGTCATTTAATTTATTCAAGGCAGAGTTAGGTTTTTAACAGATAAGGGAGTCAAGGGTTATGGGGGGGGGGGAGGGGGGGGGGGGTGCAGACAGGAAAGTGGAGTTGAGACCCCAACCAGATCAGCCATGATCTTATAGAATGGTGGATCAGGCTCAAAAAGCTGAATGGCCTCCTCCTGTTCCTAAGTTCTCTGTTCCTATGTACTGCAATAATTTGCTGTTGCCTTCTGCAGTTTGGCTGACCAGGGAACTCTCCTGCTCTTACCACCTGCCCTCAGGTGTATTGGAAGGATTTACAGGCTGATATTCAACCGGTTTGACCACATTATGAACGCACTTTCCATGGCCATCAAGCCCTGAAGTGGAGATTGAAGCAGGAGCTTCTGGCCAAAAGTAAGGATGCAAAGAACAGATTACCTGGCCATCATCTCATTGCTGTTTGTGGGAGCTTGCTGTGCACAAACTGGCTGCTGCGTTTCCTACATTACAGCAGTGACTGCCCTTCAAAACTACTTAGTTGGCTGTAAAGAGCCTTGAGAATTTATGAGGGTGTGAAAAGCGCAAGGTGAATGCAAGTTCGTTCCTTCATTCTTTTACCATCCACAGACCCAGTCTGCTCCACTTCCTGCTTTGGAACAGCAAACCCCGCCAATTTCAGAATCAGTGATCTAGTTAAGCCGAGGGCCATTGATTGTAATATAAATATTGGATAAAATTTCCCACATTAATTATTTTGTCTGACGTTTCTGGATAGTTTCGGTGGGACCACTGGATGGGAGAGGCCTGTTTCTTCATAGATTAAAGTGAACAACAGCACACTTGTATTTATATAACACCTTTAACATAATGAAACACCTGAAAGTGCTACACAGGAGGGCTACCAAGCAAAACTTTTCACCGAGACACACAAAGTAACATTAGGGCAGGA
Organism: Carcharodon carcharias; assembly: GCF_017639515.1. NCBI lineage: Eukaryota > Metazoa > Chordata > Chondrichthyes > Lamniformes > Lamnidae > Carcharodon > Carcharodon carcharias. Next base: position 150,385,740 of record NC_054476.1, on the reverse strand, counting down.
TGTAGGCCTTAAAAGAGGAAAGAGCAGTGGAGAGAAGGAGAGGTTGAGGGAGGGGGATTTCCAGAGATTAGGTTCTAACCAGCTGAAATAACTTCATCAATGGTGGTGCAACTAAAATCAGGGATGTTCAAGAGACCAAAATTGGAGGAGTGCAGAGATCTTAGGAGGAATATAGTGCTACAGGAGGTGGGAAGGAGTGAGAACATGGACATCTTTATTGAACCGGCAGCGATTGTAGATCAGCGAGCACACCTGGCTTATCTCTAAGCCACACAAACCTTCAGGTCCAAGCTGTTTGGGCTCGGCTGAGCTTGCCAGGTTACGCTTGCACTTGGCCCCAACATGCCTGGGTTAGGGAGGGAAAACTCAGCTAGACTTCCCACTCATGGCTGTTATTCAATCAGTGTGTACAGCCAACAGGCCCCAACATTATCGGAGTCAACGATGCGGTGTTTTTTGTGTGCCACCCCCCCACCCCACAAACCCCATCATCAAATTTCAACTCAAGTGTCTGCAGGAAAGGGGATCTGGACAGGTACCTATATAATGGTCAAGGCTTGAAAGTAGCAATCTGTGGACTAAAAACCAGTGTGGGCAAAGGTTACGGCCGCTTGACCATATGAGGGTGGCTGTAAACTAAACCAGTGCTTCCAATTCAGACATCCTTGTTAATCTCAGCACGCAGATCATTTTCAAACACTCACCAATACACTCAGTGTAAAACTCATGCGCTGGGAATACTGTAGCTGCAAGAGAGATCAATGTGCCTTATCATTGTATGTTTTTAATTATAAATTGAATTTTACACAAGCCCTCTGCATAGATGTAGAAACTCACAGATGTTTTTTCATGTTATCTGTTGTGAGTTTCAAATGGTGGTACTTTGTCAAGAAGCAATCATTCTGCCAGCCCCAGCCAAATCTACATCAGTCATGAAATGAAGGGAATATCACCAGTGAACACTTTGAAGTTTATCAATAACCCTTGGGAGCCAATTGTGGATCATGAATAAAACTAAAATCTATTATTTATTTGACATTTTGCATGAGAGAGCTGCCAGCCCTTTATGTTGACTCTTGGCTGTATATCCAAACTGACATCCCAGTTTCAGCCCCCTGGCTAGCCCAGTCTAGCACAGCCCATCCCAAACCAGCCTAGACTAGGCCAGCCCAGCTCAGCCTGGACTAGGATAGACTAGGCCAGCCCAGCTCATCCCAGTTCAGGCTAGACTTGGCCAGCCCAGCTCATCCCAGTTCAGCCTAGACTAGGCCAATTCAGCTCAGTCCAGACCAAGCTAGACTAGGCCAGCCCAGCTCATTCCAGACCAGCCTCAACTAACCCAGTCCAGTTCAACCCAGTCCTGCTCTCACCCAAGATGGAAACTTTCTGGTTCCACCGAGGCAGGCTAAGAGGTGGGACCTGGGGGAAAATTGGAAAGGAGGTGATTAGGTCAACAGGCTGATGTGGTGCTGCCTCCTGCCGCGTATATGCCATGCGCCCCCTTCCCCCCAACCACTCAGGTCAAGACCAGGCTAGTGGCCGGCGGCTGCTTGCTGTTGGTTGGCTGGTTGGGGAATGGGTGCCAGAAGGTCTTGTTTAGTTGCTTCCCCTACCAGAGCTGCAGGCATCAGCAGGCCGCAGTGCAGCGACAGGCCATCCTGCGATGGCGTTTCCAGTGGAAGAGCTCTCGCAGCCCTCCTCCTCTTGCAGAGGGAGTGGCCCATTTCTCAGGATGGGGGCCACCACCCTCCCTCTTATTTGGTGTACAGCCTCAGGAACCCACCCGCCATCCTTAATTAGATGGCAGTCTTAGAGGTGGCCAGTTAAGAAGCTGCCTCCCATAAGATTGTGCTGGTGGGTCCAATCCTAGCAAGAGTGGGATCGGGACCCGGAAAAGATCCCAACCAGAGGTTATGGTTTAAAGGGTATAAGATTCCACCCAATAACTGCACAACCCACATTGTCCAGCAGGAGCCACTGAGCGTTGAACAGCAGCAGGAGAGTCCTAGGCTGATCATTCTCACAGAGAACACTGAGGCCAACTGGAGGCCCCTTGTTGCTGCCCCAAAAGAGACCCATTAATGCCACACAGACTTGAAATTCAAGCTGCACAGCTCGCTGCCTCACTATCCGGCGAGGTTACCCAGTGAGCTGGTTGGGAGGCAGCACGAGGCAAAATTGAGCTTAATTATTATTTTTCAGTGAAGTCTTGAGTGTTTCAACATTCCGATTCTCTTAAAGGATTGCTGTGAGGATGTCAGTTTTGATATAGGATCTAGAATCAACATAAAGGGCTAGCAGCTCTCTCATGCAAAATGTCAGATATATAATAGATTTTAGTTCTATTCATGATCCACAATTGTCTCCCAAGGGTTATTGATAAACTTCAAAGTGTTCACTGGTGACACATCATTAGTTTCTTGACTGATATTGATTTGGCTGGAGCTGGAAGACTGTTTATTCCCTTCTTGACAAAGTTACCGCCATTTGAAAAACACAACCAATAACACGAAGAAACATCTGTGAGCTTCCAAATTTACACAGAGTCATTGTGTAAAATTATTTCTTTTTAAATTAAAAACACACAAAGATAAGACTCGTTGATCTCTTTTGTAACTCGAGCTTTTTCCCAGTTGGTGTGTTTGCATTGCAGATGTTGGTGAGTGTTTGAAATCTGATCTGCATACCGAGATGAATAAACTGGACAAGGGAGAGATCCAGGTCTGTAAAGCCCACCTTCTGCCACCCTGGTAGTCACAGTGATAGTGGAGTTTGGCAGTACGAACTTGAATCTTGCTGAAAAGAGAGGCAGGTTGCTGAAGCTTTTCGTCTTGCACTCATCAGGACAAACACAAGAAGGCCAAATTTCAAACAATCACAAAAATTTATACTGCTGAAGAAAAGGGTGCTGATTGGTTGCCAAGTTGACTCTGATTGGCTGAGGTGTTGCCATGGAGAAAGCAACAGGGAACAATAGGCTCCCCAAGAACCAGGGAATTTTTAAAAAAGTCTTGCGCCATTGCTTTCTCCATGGTAACACCTCAGCCAATCAGAGTCACCTTGCCAACTAATCAGCTCATCTTTTCTCCAATAATATAAATTATTGTGATCGTTTGAAATTTGGGATCCTTGCATGTGTCCTGATGAGTGCAAATCGAAAATACCCGGCAACCTGGCTCTCTTTTCAGCAAGATTCAATAGTGGAGTTGTTTACTAATCACGACAACACTCTCTTATCAATTAGTCAACAGAAATGTGGGGAGCTTTGGGAGCCATTGGCTCAAACTCTCTGTTCCTCCCAAACTTATTCCACTCACCACACATAATACCTCAGATTATGCATTGACTGTATCGAAAAATGCTCTTTTCTTAAAGAAATCTATCAAATTTGCATTTGAATGAGTCAACTCAACACCAATTTCTTTCACTGTCCCCTAACACAGCCTGTCCAATGATGAGCACTCACTCACTGAAATATTGTTTCTGCAGATTAGTTTTGAATTTAGCCCCACTCTCATCATCACCCTGCCACCCCTCCAACCACCAAACTCCCACCCCGCCCTTCAAGTGCAGGTCATGTCCCCTGGTTCGACTGCTCTGGACAAGGTGAAACAGTTCATCATTGTCTGGATTATATAGTTCCTGGAAAGGACATTTTTGTTCTCAACAGTACCTGTATTGTCAAACTGCTGCAAACATTGTTCATGTTGGTTTTTATTTCTAACATGCTGACAGGCACTTTGAACCCAAGACCATGATAATTCATGTATTATTTTTTCAAAACTTCCATTATTGCACACTGTGGGCAGAATCATCCACTCCTGTTTGTGGCAGGAGTCATAGCAGGGCAGGAGCAGAAAATTTCGGGAGATTGCAATAATCGGTTTCATGTCATCGTAAAACCAGTTTGCGATTGTCCGCTCCAGCCATCAATGGCAGACCGTGTTTCCCACCACCGCACATCGGGAATCTAATTTTAATACTTTAACATCTCATTATTAGCCAGGCTCGCCAGAAACATTCCCCACGCTGGATCATACGAAAGCGTCGGCGTGTGTTTAACAACTGTACATGAACAATGTGCATCTGGTAACCTGCTCTTTACTCGGGACTTTGAGGTTTATTTGCCTACCTTGCTTCGGGCAGCACTTGCAGTCATCAGTGCCAGACTTTGCAGGCAGCACCACTTCACCTTTAGTCACAGGCAGGTCTCTACCTACCAGAGCAGCTGTAAGGCAGGGGTGGCTTTTCAACAGCTGCAGGGCAAGGGCTTGCTTGGGGAAAGGGGACATGTGGCCGCAGGCAAGGGAAGAGGCTGCAAGATGAGGGCTCTACTGGGGCGGGGGGTATCCCAGGCTGTGTGTGTGCAAGTGGCCTCAAGATGGTGAGGGCTGAGGAGGGAGTCTCCAGAGGAGATGAGGCCAGATGGAGATGTGAGGGTGTGTGAGATAGAGGGAGTGGCGATATCCCTTGAGCTGGCAGTGAGTGAGATGTCAGTGAATGTGTGATGGGCTTCTGAGTGTGTGAGTTTAGAGTGATGAGATGTTTGACTTACCCTGGGAGCACGAATGAGATCATTCATCCGCTTTCTGCCCTGGATGGCCAACCTCTTCTGTGCAGCGTTGGCACTGACCACCTTTGCCATTGCCACCCAAGCTGGAGTGGTGAGACTGCTGGACCTCCTGCAGACAGAGCGGGGGTGGAAGACATCACGTGGGCCTCCTAAAGGCATTGCAGTGATGGGTCACTGAATTTTTCTTGACTTTCGGGGCCATGTCTTCACTGGAGCCTTCCTGGGCTGCAAGCATTAAGGACTGTGTGCGGGCTGCAGTTTGGATATGGCACCCAGAGTGAGGGAACGGTGAGGTAACAGTGTGGTGGGTGATACAGAGGCCACCCACCAGCGAGATGTGGCTACATAGTTAATGAGGCGGGAAGCAGACAATACGATACAGTGCGAAAACCCGCCATTGCGGCCGGCGGGTAAGACGTCGTTTTTAACACCTGCTACCACACTTAGTGCAAATCTGGGACAATTCCACCCTGTGCCTTCTGATGGTGTATGTTTGGCTCCAATATCTTTCCCCAAGTGGTCATTGTTACATTGAGAGTTGGGATAGTGTGAAACGCCACAGGCAACTCAACCATGGAGAGTGTTGCATTTGTATTGAAACTTGGCATCCGCAAATGCAGGTTGGGTAACAGTCAGGAACAGGAAGCCTCCATGACCCTTCGTCTCCCTGGCTTAGGTCTTTTGGGCTCAAATGCAATGCAACCCACAGCTAACTCACGTAGGCCGAAAATATTGGATATGCTGCTTTTTTTTATTCGTTCATGATATGTGAGCATGACAGGCAAGGCCAGCATTTATTGCCCATTCCTAATTGCCCGTGAGAATCACAGAGTACAGAAGAGGCCCATCGGCCCATCGAGTCTGCACCAGCATGAAGATGGTGGGGAGCTGCATTCTTGAAACGCTGAAGTCCATGTGGTGTAGATACACCTACAGTGCTGTTATGGAGGGAGTTCCAGGATTTTGACCTCAGGACTGTGAAGGGATAGAGATATAGAGAGGGCACAGCGGAGATTTACGAGGATGTTGCCAGGACTGGAAAATTGCAGCTATGAGGAAAGATTGGAATAGGCTGGGGTTGTTCTCCTTGGAACAGAGGAGGCTGAGGGGTGATTTGATTGAAATGTACAAAGTTATGAGGGGCCTGGGATAGAGTGGATGGGAAGAGCCTATTTACTTTAGCAGAGAGATCCTACTCCTGGTTCCACCCAGAGCGAGAAGATCAAACAGTCCACATCCCATATAATAAAAACAAAAAAACTGCAGATGATGGAAATCCAAAACAAAAACAGAATTACCTGGAAAAACTCAGTAGGTCTGGCAGCATCGGCGGAGAAGAAAAGAGTTGACGTTTCGAGTCCTCATGATCCTTCGACCGAACCTTTTTTGTAGGAGGGGGTTGAGGAGTAGGGGGTGATGGAGGAGTGGACCAGGGTGTCCCGGAGGGAACGATCCCTACGGAATGCCGATAGTGGGGGTGAAGGGAAGATGTGTTTGGTGGTGGCATCATGCTGGAGTTGGCGGAAATGGTGGAGGCTGATCCTTTGAATGTTCGGTTGAAGGGTCATGAGGACTCGAAACGTCAACTCTTTTCTTCTCCGCCGATGCTGCCAGACCTGCTGAGTTTTTCCAGTCCACATCCCATGATGGTCATAAATCTATTCTGCACTCTCTCCAATGGCTTCACACCTTTCCTATAAATTGTGGCACCCAGAACCCAGACACAATACTCCAGCTGAGGCCTGACCAGTGTTCTATACAAGTTTAACATGAATCCTTTGCTATTATACTCGATGTTCCCTGATCTCCAGTATAAAGTTTCTGAATATCACATTGATTCTCATGCCCAAATTCTTTAACCTCGACCTGTTGTTAGCCACAGCCAACATTCCTTCTCTAACACCTTGAATTCCACCACAACATTAACATAGGACCATCATGGGATGTGGACTATTTGATTATCTCACTCTGTTTAGGAGCAGGAGTAGGCCATTCAGCCCCTTTAAGCCTGTTCTGCCATTCCATTTTCACACACTTGCTCCACATCTCTTGATACCCTAAGCTAATAAAAATTTGTCGATCTCAGTCTTGAAAATTTCAGTTGACCTTAAGCATCCATTGGGGTGGGGTTTGGGGGGGGTGGATGGGGTGCAGAAAGTTCCAAACTTCATAGATTAGAATCATGCAGCAGGGAAGGTGTTCTTTTAGCCCATTGTGTGTCTGTGCCAGCTCTCAGCTAGTCTCACTCCCTCGCCAAAGAATCACTTTCACTTTTGGTGTAAAAGTGCTTCTTGGTTCCACTTCTGAATGACCTTGGTCAGATTTGAACATTGTGCCCCCCCCACCAACCCCCGCCATTCTGAATGCCCCCATCAGAACTAATAGTTTTTCTGAATCGACCCTATCAAACCTTTTTATCATTTTAAATACCTTGACTAGATTACCCCTTAATCTTCCAAAATCATGGGAATACAATCCAAATTCATGCTATCTGGTCTCATAATTAAACCTGTTTAGCCCTGGTACCATTTAGGTACACCCCTTCTCAGTAGATATTCACCAGTTGTCTTCTGAGGGGGTGAAGTGACACAGACTTAAGTGTTTTTGATGGTGTCTACTTCACATCCAGGAACAAAGGCTCAAGAGAATACCATTCAGCTGTTCAACCTGCTCTGCCATTCAATTAGACCTTAATTCTGTTTACCCACCTTCACTGCATAACTTTTAACACCCTCGCCCTACAAAAGACGATCAATCAAGGGGTGAATTGATTGAAGTATACGAGATCCTGAACGGTATTGACAAGGTGGACGTGGAAAGAATGTTTCCTCCTGTGGCTGAGTCCAGAACTAGGGGGGCACTGTTTTAAAATTAGGGATGGCCCTTTTAGGACAGAGATGAGGAGAATTTTTTTCTCTGAGAGGGTTATGCGACTTTGGAACTCTCTGCCTCAGAAGTCGGTGGAGGCGGGGCTCTGAATATTTTTAAGGTGCAGGTAGATAGTTTCTTGTTAGGCAAAGGAATCAAAGATTATCAGGGGTGGATGGGGAATGTGGAATTCGAAATACTAACAGATTAGCCATGATCTTATTAAATGGCGATACAGGCTTGAGGGGCCGAATGGCCTACTTCTGCTCCTATTTCATATGTTTGTATAAATTTCAGTTTTGAAATGTTTAATTAACCCTGCAGCCTCAATAGCTTTTTTGTGGGAAAGAGGTCTAGATTTCCACTACCCGTTGCATGAAGAAATGCTTCCTGACATCACCCCCAAAAGGCCTGGCTCTAGCTTTAAAGTTATGCCCCTTATTCTGGTCACCGCCCCGTACCCCCCCCACCCAACCCTCACTCTCCCCAACACTTGAGGGAATAGTTTCTCTCAACGTACGCTGTCAACTCCTTTAATCATATTAAACACCTCAACTAAATCACCCTTTAATCTTTTATACTTGAGGGGGTACAAACCTGATTTATGCAACCTGACCTCATATTTTAACTCTTTAAGCCCAGGGTTATTGCACTGTGTGTAACAGAGGTTCTTTTAATCTCTAGTCTTGCTTGAGACTTGTTTGATTTGGATCTGTGTGCAATGATTCTGAGCTAACAGTCAGTGTCTAATGATCCAGCTCCATCTACGCCATCTGTGCTTCCCAACGTTCTACAAATCTATGCCTTATATTTCTAGCAGTATTCTCCCGATTTCCCCCCTCTAACTTCAATGGAGTATAATGGGAAGTGGAAAATAGCACTTCCAGCAGGATTTCCACCAAATTCATGGTGGGAAGTTGCAAAGGGCTGCGTGAGAATTCTATCCCTGGGTTACTCTCCCCCATTGCCCCTCCCTCTTCCCGCCCAATCCCTGTCAGTCAGTTGTGGCACAGCGGGCAGTACTTCAGGGACTTGAGTACATAATCTAGGCTGACACTGCCATGCAGTACTGAGGGAGTGCTGCACTGCCAGATGTGCCACATTTCAGGTGAAATCTTAAACCGAGGCCCCATCTGCACTCTCAGATGGACATAAAAGATCCCACCGCTACTATTTGTAGATGAGTGAGGAGACTTCTTCCCAGTGTCATGGCCAATATTCATCCCATAGTCAACCGGTAAAACAGATTATTTAACCATTGCTACATCAGCTTGTGGTGTGAAAATTAGCTGCCTGGTTTCCTCCATTACAATAGTGACTACACTTTAAAACTATATAATTACACAAAAAGAGCGTTGCAATGTCCTGAGGTTATGGAAGGTGTTGTATAAATGCAAGCCTCTCCTTCCTTCCTCCCTCCCTCCCCCCTCTCTCCAATATATCAATGTCCTTTTGAAGGTGGGAATCTGAAAACTGCACACAGTATTCCAAGTGTGGCCTCACCAATGATTTATACGAGGTTAGAATTTTCTATCGACTCCTAGTCAAATGCCCTTGAGACATACCTCAAGCCTCTTCACTGCTAAATACATTAGAATATTTAATTTGTTCTTTCCTTTTCCTTAAAGACATTGATGTTTCATAAATATTAATTTCATGTGTTCTTTATGTTCATTCATATCGGAAATGTCATTAGTTTAAGGGTGCATACAATAACAGGCCTAGAATGAATCTCGTGTCTCATTTACTAACAACAGACTTACCAGTCATTTTTTACTGAATTGAAATGAGCTGGCTAGGTTTGTGCCTTTGTCCCTTCTTTAGTCGTGTAGATCATGATTCTTTTTTTTTCTTCATGGGCTGTTTCAGAATTCAGAAAGTCAAGAGAAACTTCTTCACCCAGATTGTGGTAAAAAGGAAACTAAAGACTTGCATTTGTATAGCACCTTTTGTGACTGCAGGATGTTCCAAAGTGCTCTGCAGCCAATGAAGTACTTTTTGAAGTGCGGTCATTATTGTAATGTAGGAGCCAATTTACACACAGCAAGCTCCCACCAAGAGCGATGACCGAATAATCTGTTTCTTTGATGCTTTTTGGGGATAAGTATTTGTTAGGACAACTGGAAGAATTCCCCATCTCTTCTTCAAAGTCATGGGATCTTTTACACCTTTGCAGTGCAGACAGAGGGGTTCTCGGTTTAATGCCTCACCTGAAAAGTGACACCTCCGACAGTGCAGCACGCCCTCAGTCTCAGCCTTGATTTTTGTAATGTGGAAACGGCTACAGCAGCGAGTGGTTGAGGTGAATAGCATAGATACACCTAAGGGGAAGCTGGATAAGCACATGAGTAAGGAAGGAATAGAAGGAAAAACTGCTAGTGAAATTAAGAAAGGTGGAATTAATCTTTTCTTTATCCTTTCATGGGATGTGGGCATCACTGGCAAGGCCAGCATTTGTTGCCTTGCACTGAATGGCTGGCTAGGCCATTTCAGAGGATGGTTAAGATTCAACCACATTGCTGTGGGTCTGGAGTCACATATAGGCCAGACCAGGTAAGGATGGCAGATTTCCTTTGCTAAAGGGCATTAGTGAATGAACAATCATTATTTTGCAAAAATTGGATGATAGTTATTACAGTCACATGACTGAGACTAGCTTTATATATTTCAGATTTATTGATTGAATCAAAATTCCACCAGCTGCTGTGGTGGGATTTGAACCTGTGTCCCCAGAGCATAGTCCAGTGATGGTACAACTATGTCACTGCCTCCCCAGGCTGTGTGCAGCTGGCATGGATCAGTTGGGCAGAATGGCCTGTTTCTGTGCTCTAACTTTTGTGTGATTTGTCATTTTATGTGATGACAAAGGTATTCATTTTCATGTTATTTGGGAAGTAGTTTATACTGCAAACCCCTGTTTAGTGTCCCCAGCTGAAGGAGCTTTCAGGAACAGGGGTCCTTCAGAGAAGTGGGAAACCTGGAGCAACCGTAATGTTGCATCCAATTAATTCCAGGACAAACCTCAGGTAACAAGGAACCACCTCAGAAATAATACCAAGTTTTGAAGAATGAAAGACGATTTAAATTCTAGAGAGCTTTAGTGTAGAAAATCAGTTTATGTTCTTTGTTTAGCTGAACAACCTGTTTAAGCAGTCCTGGCTGCCTGCTTAATTCCACACTAAACCCTGAAGTTAGAGCAGCAAATTTCCTGAGCATTAGGACTAATGTGCATAAACAGTATGCAAGTCTGAAGGAGGAGTGTGCAATATGTGTCTCTTGCTACAGAATACCCTATGAGATCAGGAATGAGTATTATTAAATCTCAAGAAAAAGCAGAAAATGCTGGAACCACTCAAGCAGCGTCTGTGGCAAGAGGAAAGTGCAGAGTTATCATTTCATGTTGATGGCCTTTCGCTTGAACCTGAATAAGAGGTCACTGGCCTGAAAAATTAACCTCACGTTTCTCTCACCACAGATTTAACAAGCAGTGAGAATTTTCTGTTTTCGGTTCAGATTGGTAACATCTCGCAGTATTTTTTGCTTTTCAATGTTAAATCCCAATCCTGCTGGTTACAGGACAAATTTGGGGGAGATAAACTTGACTTTGGGAGTTAGTGTAAAAAAGGAAATATAGGATCAGCACTTCTCCCCTGCACCCCCGTGCCCTCCCTCCCGCACACTGCACTCCCCCTGCACACCACCCCCCAGGCACACTGCATCCCTCCCCTGCCGTACACCCCCTCCTACCACACACACACACACACACACCAACCCCCCCCCCCCCACCCCCCCCGCCCCCACCCAAACGCACCCAACCTCCAAGTTATGCATCTCTCTGGATTTTTGCTTCCATTTACTTCATAGGATTACATAGAATATACAACACAGAAACAGGCCATTCAGCCCAACCAGTCCATGCTCCACTTGAGCCTCCTCCCATCCTTCTTCATTCAACACTAACAGCTTAACCCTCTATTCCCTTCTCCCTCATATATTAATCCAACTTTCCCATAAATGCACCTATACCATTCACCTCAACCACTCTCTGCATCAGCAAGTTCCAGATTCTCATCATTCTCCAGGTGAAGAAGTTCCTTCTGAATTCTCTATTCAATTTCATGTTGACTATCTTATGTTGATGGCCTCTAGTTTTTGCTCTTCCTCACAATTGAGAATATATACTCTGTACCTACTCTTGCATTTATATGGTGTCTTTTACAACCTCAAGCATCCCAAAGAACAATCTAGAGAGAGGTACATTGGGCAGCTTGTTTGACATTACTCGTCTTATACTGTCACCCATTACCTCCATTCACTTTTGAAACACTCTGTAATTCTCCCAGTGTAGTTTAGAATCTGGATATCCTCCTGTGGTTGCTGCTGTAAAAGCAGAACGGGGGCAAAGGTGATCTTGGCTCAAGTTTCCCATGTTTCCTTTGCAACATGTGTAAATTTGCTGAAGACCTTGCCAACATCTCCACAGTGTAAGTACAGAAGTTGCCACGGAGAAATGGGCTCTTGGTTTGAGAAAGTGGAATCTCAAAATTAAAAAAAAAAATATTCATTCATGGGATCCAACACAAGAATCCATATTGTAACTCCTTGTTCAATTCACTGCTCCCCCCCCAACATAAGAATCCGTATTGTAACTCCTTGTCCAATTCACTGCTCCCCCCATCATAAGAATCCGTATTATAACTCCTTGTCCAATTCACTGCTCCCCCACAACATAAGAATCCATATTGTAATTCCTTGTCCAATTTACAGCTCCCCCCCAACATAAGAATCCGTATTGTAACTCCTTGTCCAATTCACTGCTACCCCACAACATAAGAATCCATATTGTAACTCCTTGTCCAATTCACTGCTCCCCCCAACATAAGAATCTGTATTGTAACTCCATGTTCAATTCACTGCTCCCCCCCCAACATAAGAATCCGTATTGTAACTCCTTGTCCAATTCACTGCTACCCCACAACATAAGAATCCATATTGTAACTCCTTGTCCAATTCACTGCTCCCCCACAACATAAGAATCCATATTGTAACTCCTTGTCCAATTCACTGCTCCCCCCCACAACATAAGAATCCATATTGTAACTCCTTGTCTGATTCACTGCTCCCCCCAACATAAGAATCCCTGTTGTAACTCCTTGTCCGATTCACTGCTCCCCCACAACATAAGAATCCATATTGTAACTCCTTGTCCAATTCACTGCTTCCCCCCAACATAAGAATCCATATTGTAACTCCTTATCCAATTCACTGCTCCCCCCAACATAAGAATCCATATTGTAACTCCTTGTCCAATTCACTGCTCCCCCACAACATAAGAATCCATATTGTAACTCCTTGTCCAATTCACTGCTACCCCCCAACATAAGAATCCATATTGTAACTCCTTGTCCAATTCACTGCTCCCCCCAACATAAGAATCCATATTGTAACTCCTTGTCCAATTCACTGCTTCCCCCCCAACATAAGAATCCATATTGTAACTCCTTGTCCAATTCACTGCTTCCCCCCAATATAAGAATCCATATTGTAACTCCTTGTCCAATTCACTGCTTCCCCCCAACGTAAGAATCCATATTGTAACTCCTTGTCTAATTCACTGCTCCCCCCAACATAAGAATCCATATTGTAACTCCTTGCCCAATTCACAGCTCCCACCAACATAAGAATCCATATTGTAACTCCTTGTCCGATTCACTGCTCCCCCACAACATAAGAATCCATATTGTAACTCCTTGTCCAATTCACTGCTTCCCCCCAACATAAGAATCCATATTGTAACTCCTTGTCCAATTCACTGCTTCCCCCCAACATAAGAATCCATATTGTAACTCCTTGTCCAATTCACTGCTCCCCCCAACATAAGAATCAATATTGTAACTCCTTGTCTAATTCACTGCTTCCCCCCAACATAAGAATCCATATTGTAACTCCTTGTCCAATTCACTGCTTCCCCCCAATATAAGAAGCCATATTGTAACTCCTTGTCCAATTCACTGCTTCCCCCCAACATAAGAATCCATATTGTAACTCCTTGTCCAATTCACTGCTTCCCCCCAATATAAGAATCCATATTGTAACTCCTTGTCCAATTCACTGCTCCCCCCAACATAAGAATCCATATTGTAACTCCTTGTCTGATTCACTGCTCCCCCCAACATAAGAATCCATATTGTAACTCCTTGCCCAATTCACTGCTCCCACCAACATAAGAATCCATATTGTAACTCCTTGTCTAATTCACTGCTCCCCCCAACATAAGAATCCATATTGTAACTCCTTGTCCAATTCACTGCTTCCCCCAACATAAGAATCCATATTGTAACTCCTTGTCTAATTCACTGCTCCCCCCCAACATAAGAATCCATATTGTAACTCCTTGTCCAATTCAATGCTACCCCCCAACATAAGAATCTGTATTGTAACTCCTTGTCCAATTCACTGCTCCCCCCAACATAAGAATCCATATTGTAACTCCTTGTCCAATTCACTGCTCCCCCCAATATAAGAATCTGTATTGTAACTCCTTGTTCAATTCACTGCTCTCCCCCCAACATAAGAATCCGTATTGTAACTCCTTGTCCAATTCACTGCTACCCCACAACATAAGAATCCATATTGTAACTCCTTGTCCAATTCACTGCTCCCCCAACATAAGAATCTGTATTGTAACTCCTTGTTCAATTCACTGCTCCCCCCGCCAACATAAGAATCCATATTGTAACTCCTTGTCCAATTCACTGCTCCGCCACCCAACATAAGAATCCATATTGTAACTCCTTGTTCAATTCACTGCTTCCCCCCAACATAAGAATCCATATCGTAACTCCTTGTCCAATTCATTGCTTTCCCCAACATAAGAATCCATATTGTAACTCCTTGTTCAATTCACTGCTCCGCCACCCAACATAAGAATCCATATTGTAACTCCTTGTCCAATTCATTGCTTCCCCCAACATAAGAATCCATATTGTAACTCCTTGTTCAATTCACTGCTCCGCCACCCAACATAAGAATCCATATTGTAACTCCTTGTTCAATTCATTGCTTCCCCCAACATAAGAATCCGTATTGTAACTCCTTGTTCAATTCACAGCTGCCCCCCAACATAAGAATCCACATTATAACTCCTTGTCCAATTCACTGCTCCCCCCAACATAAGAATCCGTATTGTAATTCCTTGTACAATTCAAAGCTCCCCCCCAACCCAACACCCAACAGAAGAATCCATATTGTAACTCCTTGTCCAATACACTGCTTCCCCCCAACATAAGAATCCATATTGTAACTCCTTGTCCAATTCACTGCTCCCCCCAACATAAGAATCAATATTGTAACTCCTTGTCTAATTCACTGCTTCCCCCCCAACATAAGAATCCATATTGTAACTCCTTGTCCAATTCACTGCTTCCCCCCAATATAAGAAGCCATATTGTAACTCCTTGTCCAATTCACTGCTTCCCCCCCAACATAAGAATCCATATTGTAACTCCTTGTCCAATTCACTGCTTCCCCCCAATATAAGAATCCATATTGTAACTCCTTGTCCAATTCACTGCTCCCCCCAACATAAGAATCCATATTGTAACTCCTTGTCTGATTCACTGCTCCCCCCAACATAAGAATCCATATTGTAACTCCTTGCCCAATTCACTGCTCCCACCAACATAAGAATCCATATTGTAACTCCTTGTCTAATTCACTGCTCCCCCCAACATAAGAATCCATATTGTAACTCCTTGTCCAATTCACTGCTTCCCCCAACATAAGAATCCATATTGTAACTCCTTGTCTAATTCACTGCTCTCCCCCAACATAAGAATCCATATTGTAACTCCTTGTCCAATTCAATGCTACCCCCCAACATAAGATACTGTATTGTAACTCCTTGTCCAATTCACTGCTCCCCCCAACATAAGAATCCATATTGTAACTCCTTGTCCAATTCACTGCTCCCCCCAATATAAGAATCTGTATTGTAACTCCTTGTTCAATTCACTGCTCTCCCCCCAACATAAGAATCCGTATTGTAACTCCTTGTCCAATTCACTGCTACCCCACAACATAAGAATCCATATTGTAACTCCTTGTCCAATTCACTGCTCCCCCAACATAAGAATCTGTATTGTAACTCCTTGTTCAATTCACTGCTCCCCCCGCCAACATAAGAATCCGTATTGTAACTTCTTGTCCAATTCACTGCTACCCCCCCAACATAAGAATCCATATTGTAACTCCTTGTCCAATTCACTGCTCCGCCACCCAACATAAGAATCCATATTGTAACTCCTTGTTCAATTCACTGCTCCGCCACCCAACATAAGAATCCATATTGTAACTCCTTGTCCAATTCATTGCTTCCCCCAACATAAGAATCCATATTGTAACTCCTTGTTCAATTCACTGCTCCGCCACCCAACATAAGAATCCATATTGTAACTCCTTGCCCAATTCATTGCTTCCCCCAACATAAGAATCCGTATTGTAACTCCTTGTTCAATTCACAGCTGCCCCCCAACATAAGAATCCACATTATAACTCCTTGTCCAATTCACTGCTCCCCCCAACATAAGAATCCGTATTGTAATTCCTTGTACAATTCAAAGCTCCCCCCCAACCCAACACCCAACAGAAGAATCCATATTGTAACTCCTTGTCCAATACACTGCTCCCCCAACATAAGAATCCATATTGTAACTCCTTGTCCAATTCACTGCTCCCCCCAACATAAGAATCCATATTGTAACTCCTTGTCAATTCACTGCTCCCCTCCAACATAAGAATCCGTATTGTAACTCCTTTTCTGATTCACAGCTCCCTACCCACCCTCCCGCCCACCCCAACACAAGATGAAGTCACATTGGGCCCAGTTGAGAAACCTTTGATATTTGGCTATTGAGGACATGCCCTTGAGGCTACCATTAAAATACTGCCTTTGTATAACATTGGTTAGCCCTCAGTTGGAGTATTGTGTTCAATTGACACCACACTTCAGGGAAGATGGCAAGTCATTGAGAGTTTACAGAAGAGATTTACTAGGCTGGTACCAAGGACTTCAGCCACACTGAGAGACTGGAGAAGTTGGGGTTGTTTTCCTTAGAGCAGAGACAGTTAAGAGGAGCTTTAATGGAGGTGTTCAAATTCATGAACAGATGTTATAGTGTAAATATTTCCAGGGCTGGAAATACAGTACTCAAAGGTGAGTGCAGGGAAGGCTGCAGAGCTATGGGGAAAGAGCAGGGGAATGGGATTGTAGTTGGATAGCATTACTAGCCTCTACAAGCACAGGCATAATGGGTCAATAACCTCCTATGCTGTATCGTTCTATGATATGTGAATGAGAGACTAGGACTTTACTGCTACTTAAGGAATGTTAGTTAAAATTTAAAATAAAAGCTTAAGCTTCAAATTAAGTCTGTCTGCAAAAAGGACAAAATAAAATGGTTGTTCAACCAATGTTCAAAAATGGAGACGTAGGGGCGGAAGTGGTGTTTCACCTCTATGATTATGAATAAGGGTTCTATGTAAACTGAGTAGGGGCAATATCAATGCAGTAGCTGATGAACAGCATCCTATATTCAACTCTTGAGTCACTCAAAGAGCCCGCAGATGGCTGAAATTGGACCTGAACAGGATCATGCTGGTCCAGTACCTGGCAATGTTTGAGGTTGGGGCTGAGAAACATTCTTGAGACATTGTAGAAGTAGATTCATCTGCACCAGCCATATGTTATACCTGACCTAGACATAGTTGGCACTTACTCTGGGGACCTAAAATGGGAAGTGCTCCAATGTCCCAGTATGAAGATTCCTCAGCTTAATACGCTGAAAAAAGAGATTTTGTCAAATCTTTTTATCTTGCACTCATCAGGACACTTTGCAAGAATACCAATATAGGGGAAAACAACAATTTATACTGTATATGAAGAGAGTGCAGATTTGTTTGCAAGTGGACTCTGATTGGTAGAGTGTTGCCATGAGAATGCACAAGTAATGGTGACTGACAGTTAACTGCCGAGCATTGTTTGAAATTTTAAACCAGGCAGCTTGACCCTGATTGGTCAAGACATTATCCTAAGGATTAAGTCAACAAATGGCTGTTACTTTTTTTTTTAGCAAATGCACCACATCGTGAGCCCGACTGACAATTTTAAATTGGTTATCGGTGTAATTTTTAGCACACTGAAGATTATTTAACAAATGTAGTCCAATCCCAGAATCACAGCTAATGTTGGACACTATGTTTTGAGTTTTGCAATCATGGGCCGTTTGGTTACAGTCTGTACCTTGCCCTTTGTGAACAGTAATTAGGACATGCTATCTGATATGATCTGTCAGTCTTTGGGACGTACAGCCTATATACCTAGCATCACACTGGCATTGAAATTCAATGCTCAGCAGTTAACTGTCAGTCACCATCACTGGTGCATTCTCCATGGCAACGCCTCTACCAATCAGAGTCCACTTGCCAATCAACCAGCACTCTCTTCACAAACAGTATAAATTGTTTTCCCCTTATATTGGTATTCTTGTGAAGTGTGCTGATGAGTGCAAGGTGAAAAGCTTTGACGTCTCTCTTTTTCAGCAAAATTGAGTAAGTGTAAAGATCACAGAAAAATGAAGGCATCCAAGACTATTTCTGCTTGCACGTGAATATCCATTAACAATCATGAGAGAAAATCTTTGGAAAGCTGCGTACTTTCATTGCATGGCATACTTCTTTTTATTGAAGGCATGTTTTGGAGCCCTCAGCATCCCACACTTATTGATGTGAATTAATGGGTTGATTGATCTGATTAGACAGAGCGAGTTTGGAAGAAACAGTACAAAACAACAGCAGATGTTTGCAGGATAACATTACTGTTCAACATCTGCTAGCAACACCACAAATAGAGCCACAAGTTTCACTCCAAATCAGATTTTCTCTCTTCTGAATAAAGATGTATTAATTTTTGTGCTCATTGGGGCTGAGGGAAGTTAATTCTCCGAAACTGAACAGATTGCTGTTTCAGCGTTTCACACACCAAGAAATCCCAGGTTAACTGCAGGAAATGAAAAGTATTCCACACCACTTCCCCCACCTCCACACCTTCCCCCACCATTCTGTGCCAGAAATGCACCTTCTCTCCAACTTTAGCAGATGACCACCTACTCAGCCAACCCTGCCCAGGGAGAGGGTGAGGGTGATTTGGTGGTGGCATGGTCAAAAAATTAAAGCCAGGCCTTTCAGGAGTGAAATTAGGAAACATGAGTTTGGTCAAGCTTAAAGCAGTAATTACTAGACAGCAAAACTTTCCCTAACATGGCAATATGCCACTCAGTGAGGCCACTGGATAGTTAGCATGGAACATTAGGAACAGGAAGAGGTCATTTAGTTCCTAAGGCCTGTTCCACCATTCAATAAAATCATGGCTGATCTGCGTCCTAACTACAGTCACCATTGTCTCATTTCCTTAATCCATTTGGTTGACAAAATTTAACACTAACTAATGACCTAGCGCTAACTGGCACTTGCAGAAGGGAAGTTCCAAAACTTCTACCATACTTTGCGTGTAGAAGTGTTTTCTAAGTTCCAGGTCCTATTTTTAGAATAGTCTTAGTCCTAGACGCTACCCAATCCCAGATACCCCAGCCAGCAGAAATAATTTCTCTCTATTTATGTTGTAAGTTCCCCTTAATATCTTACATTTTGATCAAATCACCTCTCAATTTTCTAAATTGCAGGGAATACAACCCCAGTTTCTATATTCTCTCCTTGTAATTTAACCTCGGAATCCAGATTTCATTTGAGTAAGATACACTGCAATGCCTGCAAGGCAGAAAAGATTAACCCTGCTTTTAGAATTTCTAAATTAGGATCAATTTACTCCTCATTATATTTTATGGCCTGTTTAAAGACCATACTGGCATAATACTGTGCAGAGCAGGGTTATAAATGTCAGCTATAATAGTTCAGAAAGAAACCATTAAGACTTGGATACCTTGTGCTCTCAGTAATTGTAGCAGGATTAGCAAAACTAATTCGACACTTATCTGCAGCTGGGCATCTTTGATTCCAGCACCGGTGGAACTTGCCAGAATGTGTACAGCACAAGCTCCGACCAGTTCCAACCTAAAATGGCAGTCGAGGTCCTATTTACATGGTAGGATCTCGATTTCCATATTAAAAGGGGTATATTGCCTGAAACAGGCAGCACTCTGGACACCCAGAAGTGAGGTCCTTCCAGCATGGATCTGGCCACATCACCATGAGTGTTAAGTAGGTGTTGAGCCCTCATGACGGCCAGTCTGAAGCTATAATTTCCCCATTCAATCAGGAGGGGAGAATAAAAATTGACCCCTCTATCATCGAAGTAAAATGGTCATTGCTCAAACTTATTATACCTGCCTGGGAAGCATTGGAAGTGAATATAGAACAATGGTCAACTAACATGAAATTATAGAAAACAAACCCTTATTGCATCCACCAGAGGTGGGCATGGACCAAAGTTCTAAGAGAGCTATGATGTACTACACACCCTAGTCTCAATCAGGGAAATGTGACATTAGCCCCTCTGTCTCCATATTTATTCAATCCCAAACCCAGAGATGGAAGGGAATATTTCAAGTGCACTGCTTCATTCATGTTCTCCCATCAGAAAGATCTCGAGTCGCTCTGTCTGGTCTAAATTTGAAACTATGTGCTTGGAGGGGGCCATGCTTCAGATGCGATATCAAACCGAGGCCTCCCTCTCTCTCTTTCTCTCAGGGTGTTACAATAAATGTTAAAAGTGCTATTCACAGAACAGCAAGGAAAATCCTGATCAACATTCCTCCCCTCATCCAGAATATCACCAAAACAAACCTGGTCACTGATTATTCCTAACAGCACTATGGATGTACCTCCACGACATGGACTGCAATGGTTCAAGAAGGCGGCTCACCACCACCTTCTCAAGGGCAATTAGGGATGGGCTACAAATGCTGGCTCAGCTAGCGAACCCCACATCCCGTGAATGAATAAAAAAATCAATCCATCTCATTGCTTTGTGGGATCTTGCTGTGTGCAAGATGGCCACTGCCTTAGCTGCCATTGCAACAACAGATCTCAAAGCGATCATGTATGTCAAGGGGACACTGCGATGTGATAAGCGACCATTCTAAGTGCAAGTTTCTCCATTTCTGTCTTAGCCCTTAGCCCCAAGGTGAAAGATCAATGTTGTACAGGTAGCTACCAGCAACATGCTACAAAGGTCTCTAGATAAGTAAGAAGAGAAATATGAACATGCATTGGAAATTACTAGACGAATGAAACATTGGCAAATGATAAACCACCAGCATAATATACCGGTCAAAACTGTTATGGTACATGTTTTATTCAGTGCTCACAGGGAGTGTAACAGTGCCATTGAAGACACAGAAACAGTTAAAGGTAACAGCACAATGAAGTTCCCCAGCAATATAAACATGCTAGACTCCAAACCAGATGGTGGCAGGTCCAGGCTTTCCCATCTAAACTCCCCTACCTCCTAATTGGATGGGTTTAATGCCTAGTCGTGGCTGGACCATGAGGGGCTAAATGAGAAATATGCGTTCTGGGCCTCTACCAAGGTCAAGCATCCTTCCCACTCTCCCACCCTCAGCCATTTGAGCAGGGTGATGGTAGTCGTGCCATTAGCTCCCAATCCCAGATGGTGGAGGACACTTCGGGGGGTTGAGCAAGAATGAGAAAAAGGTTTAATCCCATCCAGCTTTTGTGGGGCACCCTGATTGGCTTTTGCACCCCCAGAGGCAAGAGAGGACGGAAAGCAGCAACGGTGAGTTTAGGGTCGGGGGGTGGAGTGGTGATGGGGGAGCGTGTCCCTGCTTCTGATTAATGTCTGGTGACCAACACTGGATGAGGGGAAGATTGGACCCAATTGAAGAGGCCCCATTCCTTCCATCTCCTCTCATGCTCAGGAAACCCGCTGACCGTTCTTTATTGGAAACCAAAGTTGGCTACTTGGTGAAGTACTGAACAAATAGCAAGTAGCTGGAGTAGCAGTGCCTTGTGAGTCAGCACCCTTTAATAGAGTGTGGGGGGAGTGGGGGATATTTTGGGAAGGCGGGGGCGGGTGGTGGTGATTAGCAGGGAGATACTTTTATCAAACCTGCAGAGTCCCAGGGTGCTCTGGAATGGAAATGTGCAATGTGTGCTATGCTAACACCCCGTCTCTAGTACATCTCTTGCTTGTGAAGTCATTTCTCTCTCTCATTCGTAGAAGCTGCAAAATTTGAACGATTAGTTGAAAAGAAAACTCAGAATTTGAGCAGGAAATCTTGCAGAAATGAAAGATAGTTTTGATTTTTTTGCCTCGTTTCCAATAAGTATCTATATTGAGATGTTTTAAGTGTTTTGATGATTCTTGTTATATCAATCCTGATTTTCCCCTCCCCACGTTTAGGCTTCTTTTTCCTGTAAGTTCTTGCCTGCAAGCTCCAGGGGCACTACCAGGACACTTCCAGGCCCCTTAGAAGTTGCTTGGCTTGGAGGCCTGCCTGTTGTAACATGGTCACTGCTTAAATCTGCAGCAAAGGTTACCTACAAAACATTAATGTTGCAGCTTCCCTTTTACTTCTTTAATGAACCAGACACAAAATACAACATAGGCTGAAAGAACAAGCTACTCTCACTGCATAAGTACATAAGAACTAGGAACAGGAGTAGGCCATTTGGCCCCTTGAGCCTGCCCTGCCATTCGATATGGCTGATCATCGACTCTAACTCCGCTTTCTCGCCCGCTCTCCACATCCGATTCCCTGAGAGGCCAAAAATCTATCTCAGCCTTAAATATATTCAACTATGGAACAAACACGTTGCTCCTCTGAGGTAGAGAATTCCAAAAATTCGCAACCCTTTGAGTGAAGAAATTTCTCCCCATCTCAGTCCTAAATGATTGGACCCTTATCCTGAGACTGTGCCCCTGTGTTTTAGATTCCCTGACCAGCGGAAACAATCCCTCAACATCCACCCTGTAAAGCCCCTCAAGAATCTTGTATGTTTCATTTTTTGTCATATTTTTTGATACTTTTCACTGAGGGATAGCCCGATTGAGGTGTACAAGATTATGAAGGGCCTAGATAGAGGAGATAGGGATGTCCTGTTTCG
Source organism: Carcharodon carcharias (assembly GCF_017639515.1). Classification (NCBI taxonomy): domain Eukaryota; kingdom Metazoa; phylum Chordata; class Chondrichthyes; order Lamniformes; family Lamnidae; genus Carcharodon; species Carcharodon carcharias. The sequence continues at coordinate 150,363,158 of NC_054476.1, read as the reverse complement.
CCTAGTGGACAGGTTAATTACCAGGGGACACAGATTTAAGGTGATTAGTAGAAGGATTAGAGGGGACATTAGGAAAAATGTATTTACCCAGAGGGTGGTGGGTGTTTGGAATTCGTTGCCTGATTTTTGAGGCTGAAACCCTCAACTCATTTAAGAGATACCTGGATCAGCACCTAAAGTGCTGTAACCTGCAAGGCTATGGACCGGGTGCTGAAAGGTGGGATTAGAATCGGCAGCTAGTTTTTCATGTTTTTACTTTCTCAGCCAGGGCAGACATGATGGGCTGAATGGCCTCTTTCTGTGCCGTAACTTTTCTATGGTTTCTCTCTTTCTTCACACCCTTATATTTTCTTCTCTCCTCCCCTCAAGGTTGGACTCATCCAGGGATACAACTTCACATTTTCCCAATTGACCTTTCCTTATAAGTGTGGGCGGGTAAATCAACCACATATGGCATCACACCAAACCTGTTTCTGTCATAACAATGTCCCCCCTGAAGACCTTAATCATTATATCCTTATCCCTCCCTAACCTTAGGGAGGTCTGAGGCTATCTGTAGACTGCATCCCAGCTGAGATCAGGGATTGAACGTGGGCCCTTCCAGATCTGTGTAGCTTAACGCAATCTTAGAGGCCTATCCTTGCCTTATGAGGCACTAACACTTAACCTTTCAAAATAAAATCTTACTGCTATTAAAGTTAACCGCTGTGAAATAATTTATACCGCAAAAATGAAATAATCTCTCCTATTCAGAAAGGTTTTGGAAATCAGAAAGCCACCCCTTGAAAACAGGCCCACCTGGGGCTGAATGGCCTACTCCAGTTCATACGTATATGATTTACTATTCCCAATAGCATTTTACAGTATTTTACTTCTTAAAAAAAAGAACAGTATAAGCAGTAAATAAAATTAGGTAAGGCTGTCATTTTGCGCTACCATTTTATTTGGTGAGTGCTGTACAAATTGTTTATTCATTATATGGTAAATGAAATCTTTTCACTGGAAGAGTGTAATGGGGAAGGGTGTGCTGCACAGGTATTAACAGTCCTTGGCCCACTTTATTTGGGGGACGAAGCTCCTCATCTTTCAATTCCGTCTAATCAGCAAATAAACATCAAAACATTACTGCAATCAGGTATCATTTCTTACTTTCCCTTGTGTCATCTTATTTCGGGCAAATATGCTTATTCATCAGAACTGTTACTGCTGGAAGCTTTTATTCCTGTTTTTGTTACCCCGGGGAGGATTACTGCTTGTAACACCGTCATAAGTGCATTGACAAGAAACATGTTTACAACATAAACAAACACATGAGGGAGAGAGGACTAGAAGGATACACTGATAGGGTAAACTGGAAAGGTGGTGGGAGGAGGTTCATGAGGAGGAGCATAGACACCAGCATGGACTGGTTGGGCCAAATGGCCTGTTTCTGCGCTGTTCATTCCGAGTAATTCTATGTACTCGTGTCAATGCGCATGCAGCCTCTGACAACATGGAGTACTGCCATATGGGCAGAGCACGTTGAGATATTGATTAAAGTTCCCTCTGCTCATCCCAATAATGCATTATTCCTGGTCTTAGAGAAACATCTCTCCTACTGCGCCAACATGAGCTTTTCCATCTTTCTGTGCCACCTGGTCATTATGATCCGTGGGTGACAATACCAAATTGTACCAAGTTAAGGATAGACTTCTAAGTGGACTGAGCTAGGTGGAGCCTGCCCTAACCCATTTCTCATTGGACCCTGGAGTGAAGAAAGAGAGTGAGGCTTTCATCCTCTGGACTTGAGCCACGATTGTCCGAGGTGAAAACAAGGAATGTCTAACCCAATGTATCTTCCAGCCCCGTGCCACCCACACTACCTTCAATAAAGTCCCTTTCACGAGATATCACTCTGCCTGCAAAAATAAACTACCCCTTTAGAATGGAGGAGGGTTTCATAAATGAAAAGGGAATGATGTTGAATGGATGAGTACAGCCATGGTATAATACATTGGAAGTGTTGGATTGGCAGAGGTGGGGGTGGGGGGAGGGGGCATGGAGTAATTAGGCTTGGCTTCAGGGAGAAGAAATTCTGCCCCCTCCATGTCCCAGTACTGAAGCTTCATCCCTCTGTCCCAACATCCCAACCCCATTAAAAGCAGAGTGCTTCAAACTTGTGGGATCACCACGGTGTTGAAAGAAGCCTACGCAGATTTACATTTTCAATTGTTCAGATGGATGAACATGAAGGGATACAGCACTTGTTATCCTGATTTTCTTCCAAAAAAAAGTTTTTGTTTTTTTTAATAGATATATATATATATATATATGTATATATATATATAAAGCAATTCTGTAAATTCAGGTACAACAAATCTTAATATTTAGTACAGAAAAAAAATAAATGGAAAGGATTTAGCTTCCTTGTCAAATGGAGCCACATCCTCAACACCAAAGGGTAGCGTCTTATATCCATTCAACTCTGGGCAACCACCATCCAAATTTAGAGGGAGACAAAGCAAAAGCCAACGAGTTAAACCAGAACAGCACAGACTCCTGCGTCCATCCTATCTGGATCCATGGCTTATGTATAAAGCATCCTCCATCTCCTCGAGACAGAAAAACAAACACCTTAGTGTAAGCTGTACTAGGGTAGCAATATAATCTGTAAACATATACTTCCAGAAATTAATATACGTCAATTATATAAGGGCTGTGTATTGTCCAAATGATAGGTAGACACATAAAAAGAATTATTCCATTACGAATCTTTTCATACAATTATCTGGCCTCCAGTTTTTGGTACTTGGATGAATTAAGCTCTGAGTTTTATGCCATGTTCATCCTTTGCGATTATGCAATGCATATTATTCAGCTGGGGTCCGATCACAATGAAACCTCATTAAAAGGTGGGTGAGGCCAGCTTTGTTTTAGGGTTTGAGGAATATGCCTGTGTCGACGCAGAAAACGTCTAGAACCACCATTGCTTTGTTAACCATCACTCGTCCTCACCAGATAGAGGAATTCCTCTATGAAACAATGGTGCGATCAAGAGTTTTAGGGTTGTTCCCGAGGACACAGTTAGCAGCAGGTATGTCAAATTGACTCCGGGAATTTTTTGTTAAAATATTATTTCCGAGTGCTCTCTCCGATGTAATTCCTGCTGCCTGTAGGTCGTGCGGGAACCCTTATCCACGTCATCCCGTGTTGCCGATTCATTTCCATTGGGCGTATTATTCCAACGATTTCCAATTATATTCCAATGGTCCAAAACAGAATGCCATCCAATAAATCCGTGGTCTGCCTTAGCACAAAGTAACAGTATTAATCGCTTGTAAATTTTAAAAATTGATTTTTTTTTGTTGTTTTTTTTTAAATTTTTTTTGGTCCCTACTGGATTGACGGCAGTGTTAGAATGTTTTTGCCCTTTTCATTACTGGGTGTAGCGGGCTCAACGGATGATGAGGACCAGGGCCGCCAGGAGGGTGAGCCATCCAGCCCTAGGGCAGGGGCTGTTTCCCCCTCCAGCGGGCTGCTGGATTCCGGGTGGGGGCTCCAAATGCGTGCGGCGGGTGCACTTAACCCGTGGCCTGCGCCTGGGTGGGAACGGGCGGATGGTCTGAGGTTTCTGCCCAGCGTCAGGCAGGTAATCGCTGCCCCACATCCCATCAGGTACCCCGTCCGGTGATTTCTTTGGGGCACCCTCCCCCAGGTAGGTTTTGTCCGCGTCGTCACGCTGGCTTGTGCCGTTCTTGCCGGGCAGCGTGTGTTCCGACCCCGGTGCCAAGCCCCGCGACGAGTGCCCAGGCTCCAGTCCGTTCTTGACCCCGTGATGGGGGTGCTGCCTAGTTCGGATCTGGTTGAGTGACTCCGACCCTGTGCAGTTCTTGAAGAGGCGGGAGGAGAGGACCTTTAAGTCGATCCCTTGTAGATCCCTGGGGGATTCACAGATGACACTGCTGCTTGATCCTCTGAACCTCTGGAGCCATTCTAACAAAGATCGAGCTTTACAGGTACATTCCCAAGGATTTCCATTCAGCCTGAGATACTGCAGTGATCCAAGCTCTGCCAGGCATTCCCCAGGAAGCGAGCTCAGGCTGTTATTGAACAAATATAAAGTGGCCAGCCTCCGAAGATCATGGAAAGCTCGTTTGTTAACCCAATGAAGACGATTCTGATGCAGCAAAAGGCGATCAAGGTTGACCAGCCCTCTGAAGGTGTTTTGGGACAAACTCAATAACTTATTCCCATGCAAGAAGAGTTGCGTAAGGTTGACCAGCTCCAGGAACAGATCATCCTGAAGATACTCTATGTGATTATCCTGTAGGTACAGATATTGCAAGTTGTGAAGGCCTTCAAAGATTCCATTGGGCAGAAAGGTCAATCCACAACGATAGAGGTGCAAAGCATGAAGTTTCTCCAAACCATTAAAGGTCTCTGCATCCAGGAACCTCAGATGCCGATTGTCCCCAAGGTCAAGCTCTTCAAGGAGGTTGAATCCACGGAAGGCCTCTGGGTCAATGAACGTGATATTGTTGGAGTACAACCAAAGGGTGACTGTAGACGGGCTGAATGTGTTCCTCAACAGAAGAGTTATCCTGTTATTTTGAAGGAATATTCTTTCGCTGTTGGTAGGAATTCCTTCCGGGATGGAGGTGAATCCATGCGACTGGCATGTGACAGTCATTGGAGAAGGGTAACAAACACAGTGTCTGGGGCAAGAGACTGAAATATGGAACTCCAATCCAAGCAGCATCAGGAACAGTTCGAGGTTACAGCCTACAATAGCAGAAAACACATGTTGAGTCACAATATTACTTATATACAGTCCTGAACTTACTTTTAAAACTTTAAATAGTCAAGAAGAAACACTTGAAAATAATTCATTTTGTTCCAGTATAATAGCATAGTTAACCAAACTAGAAATAAATTCTCCAAGAGCAAAGTACTATGGATGATGAAAATCTGAAATGAAGACAAAGAATGCTGGAAATACTCTGCAGGCACTTCACAGCCTTCCTGACTCCACAGTGAGTTTAACAGTTTCAGATTGTAATCTCTGTCTCCATTTTGTTTCATTTTCTTTGCAGGTTTCCTTTTTTCTTTCTCTCCTTTATGCTTTTGGACAGTGTCACACCTGTTCTAGGTACGTCTTTTGTTTCTTTTCTTGTCTCATCATGTCAGGTGTATAACACAATGAAGAACCAGGCTCAATACAGAAGGTTCAAAGTGGGCCTGAGGAAACAAATGAGAGAAGCAAAGAGAGAGTATGGGAAGAGACTGGCAGCTAACATAAAAGGGAGTCCAAAAGTCCTCCATCAGCATATAAATATTAAAAAGGTGGTAAAAGGAGGAATGGGGCTGATAAGAGACCTAAAAGGGGATTTATGCATGGCTGAGATATTAAATTAGTAGTTTGCATCTGTTTTTACCAAGGATGAAGACTCTGGAGGTAGTTGAGATACTTAGACTTGGAAGCTTCCTGCATCTACTGGCACATGAGGCAGACAAAGCACATGCTTATGTCTGTTTCCATGGCCAATTTTCTCTGGAACAGGTCGCCAACCTGTCACCAGAGGCTATAGCTTAAGGGGCACTACTCCACATCAAACATAGCTGACCAGGAGACTCTCCCGCTCTTACCACCTGCCATTGGCATGTGTTGGAAGGATTTTCAAGTTGATAATTAACCTGTTTGGCCACATTATGAATGCACTTTCCATGGCCATCAAGTCCTAGAGTGGGACCCAAACCTGGAGCTTCTGGTTCAGAGGGACCCACTGCACTGCAAGACCTCCTTTGAGGCTTTGGATAGGCTAAAAATATATGAAGGTGAGGTATTAAACAGGATGTCTGTATTTAAAGTCACGAGGATCGGATGAGATGCATCCAAGGATGTTGAAGGAAGTAAGGGTGGAAATTGCAAAGGCACTGGCTATAATTTTTCAATCCTCTTTAGATACAGGGGTGGTGCCAGAGACTGGAGAATTACAAATGTTACACAGCTATTCAAAGAAGTGTGTAAGGATAAGCCCAGAACAATAGGCCAGACGATTTAACCTCGATGCTGGAGAAGCTTTTAGAAGCAATAATCCAGGAGAAAATTAACAGTTACTTAGGCAAATGAGGATCAATCAATGAAAGCCAGTATGGATTTGTTAAAGGTAAGTCATATTTAACTAACCTGCTTAAGTTTTTTGATGAGTTAACAGAGAGGGTTACTGAGGGTAATGCAATTATTGTGGTGTTCATGGACTTCTGAAAGGTATTTGATAAAATGCCACATAAAAGACTTGTCAGCAAAGTTAAAGTTCATGGAATAAAAGGGACAGTAGCAGCATGGATATGAAATTGGCTGAGTGACAGGAAATACAGAGTTGCTTTTTGGACTGGAGGAGGGTATATGGTTGGTTGGTGTTAGGAACCCTATTTTCCTGATGCATATTAATGGCCTAGAAATGGGTGTGTAGGGCACAATTTCAAAATTTGCAGATGACACAAAACTTGGATGTATTGTGAACTGTGAGGAGGATGGTGTTAAACTTCAAAAGGACATGGACATGCTGGTGGAATGGGTGGACAATTGCCAGATGAAATTAAATGCAGAGAAGTGTCAAGTGATTTATTTTGGTAGGAAGAATGAGGAGAGGCAGTATAAAATAAAGGTTACAATTTTATAGGGCATGCTGGAGCAGAGGGACCTGGTGTATGTGCATAAACCATTAAAGAAGGCAGGGTGGATTGAGAAAGCGGTTAATAACATAAATGGGATCCTAGCTTTATAAATGGGGCATTGAGGACAAAAGCAAGGAAGTTACGATAAACCTGTATAAAACACTGGTTCAGCCTCAACTGGCGTATTGTTTTCAGTTCTGGGCACCATACTTTAGGAAAGATGTGAAAATATTAGGGAGTATGCAGAAAATATTCAAAGAATTTTTTTTGATCATGCATTTATTGCCATTTCAGATCCAGGCCATTTCAGAGTCAACCATGTTGCTATGGGTCTGCAGCCACATACAGCCCAGACCAGGTAAGGACAGCAGAGTTCCTTCTCTAAAGGACATTAGTGAACCAGATGGGTTTTTGCAGCAATTGACATTGGTTTCACAATCATCATTAGACTTTGAATTCTAGATACAAATTTCACCATCTGCTGTGGTGGGATTTGAACCCAGGTATCTGGATTACTAGTCCAGTGACAATATTACTATGCCAAGACCTTCCTCTGGTCCCAGGAATGAGGCACTTCATTTACATGGATAGATTGGAGAACCTGGGGCTGTTCTCTTTGGAGAAGATTAAGAGGAAATTTGATAGAGATGTTCAAATTCATGAGGGCTCTGGATAGAGTAGAGAGAAACTATTCCCATTGGTAGAAGGATCCAGAACCAGAGGACACTGACTTAAGGTGATTGGAAAAAGAAGCAATGGCAACACAAGGAAAAACATTTTTACGCTGTGAGTGGTTAGGCTCTGGAATGCACTACCTCTGTGTGTGGTGCAAGCAGATTCAATCAATGCCTTCAAAAGAGAATTGGATAATTATCTGAAGAGAGAAAAATTGCAGGACTATGGAGAAAAGGCAGGAGAATGGGATTAAGTAAGTTGGTGATGTAGTGAGCCAGCAGGGACACAATGGGCCAAATGGCCTCTTTCTGTGCTGTAACTATTCTATGATCCTATGACTACTCACACTGGCCTTGAGTCACTAACTCTTCTGTCATTTAAGCTTTCCTGTCTTCCACCCTATCACAGACCTTTGCATCTTTTCTTTTCCCCAACCTCCCCTGCACAAACCCTATTATGTTTCCCAGTTCAGATGGAAGGTGACCGACCTGAAATGCTAACTGTTTCTCTCTCTCCACAGATGCTACCTGACCTGCTGAGTATTTCCAACATTTTCTGTCTTTATTTTGGAAATATGTTGTATCGGCTGCATCTCATCTAGCATTTATCACACACTGTGGACCAGATCCTACAAAGCCTCATCATCTTAACATCTTGAGGCCTTCTCACCTGTCGCCTCCAACCCCTCTCTCTCTCTCTCTCTCTCCATGGCAACCTTCTTTGTTTGTCAACCAATCTCTCACCCACCATCTCCTACTCCAACCCACTCTTTCACAGGACTTTGAGGGCGCCAGAATCTCTAGCATAAACTCTGCATTACCTCACTGTTATTTCTCAGCTTGCATTCGTCCTCCATTCCTGCACTTTCAAACCTGAACGTTTTCCACTACTTCTAAATGAAAATAAACTCTTTGTTCATTAGGAGGTAGCAGGCTTTATCTTCTTCTCAGTTCTCAACTTCAGCTACATGTTGATAGGGAGGTGAGTCAATGGAACATTCTCTGGATCATATTGCAGCTGGGTTAAATTCAAACCATGACAGAAGTAGTTATTATTATTTCCCTTGTCGCTGTTTCATGTTGGCTTTTGGCCTTTGTTCTGGAAGTGGTCCCTCTCAAGGCAGCTAGCAGGGGTCAGCCATTAGCAAGGTTTTCGTATATTTGGCCCATTCAAGCTGTCCCGATAAGCCGTACATATTGAACTCAGACAATGTGCACCGATTTCTTAAGTGCCAGTTGTCTCTCAGTGAGAAGCACTTCTGCTTCTGATTCAGAAGGTTCTGGGTTCAACTACTGCTCCAGAATTTTCGGCAATATTTATCCCTCAATCAACCTTACTAAAAATCAGTTTATCTGGTCAGTATCACATTACTGTTTGTGGGAGCTTGCTGTGTTAAAATTGGTTTCTGTGTTTCCTGCCTTAGGACAGTAACAAGCCATCCAAGGACAGCCTGAGGTTCTAAAAGGCACTATATGAATGCAAGTCTTTCTTTCCTTAACTGAGGGAGTGCTGCACTGTCAGGGGTGCTGTCTTTCAGATGAGACGTTGAATCAAGATAACAGGTGGGTGCAAGAGATCCCGTGATATTATTTTGAAGAGCAGCTGTAAAGTTTTCTGTCCAATGTTTACTCCTCAGCCCACATCGCTAAGACAGATTACCTGGTCATTATCACATTGCTATCGGTGGGATCTTGCTGTGCACAAATTAGCTGCCGTGCTTCCTACAATACAACAGTGACTGCCCTTCAAAAATACTTTGTTGCCTGTGAAGTGTCACCCTGAGGTTGTGAAAGGTGCTACAAAATGCAAGTTCACCCTTTCTTATTCAACCATGAAGGAGCTTTCATTGTCGAGGCCAATGCAGCCTTCGGCCCATGTTGATTGGACTGCAGTCAAGGGTGGAAATCCTGATTGGTTGTTTCCCCTTCCCAGCCAACTGCAGCCAAGGCAGTTTAGCACACTCTACTGACATCCAGTCAACATAGCTAATCCAGTGCAAAATGGGATCACAGGCTACCTGTGTGTGTGTGGCTCAACCTCACCATGTTTTTAAAAATGTATTCTTTCATGAGATGTGGGTGTCACTGGCAAGGCCAGCATTTGCTGCCCATCCCTAATTACCTTGAGCTAAGTGGTTTGCTAAGCCATTGCAGAGGGCAACTAAGAGTCAACCACACTGCTGTGGGTCTGCAGTCACATGTAGGCCAGACTGGGTAAGAATGGCAGATTTCCTTCCTTAAATGGCATTAATGAGCTAGATGAGTTTTTGCAACAGTCAATGATAGTGTCATGATCACCATTACTGAGACTAGCTTTCAATTCCTGATTTTATTAATTGAATTTAAATTCCATTAGCTGCTGTGGTGGGATTTGAACCCATGTACATAGCATTAGCTTCTGGATTCCAGTGACATTATCCCTTAGATGATGCTCTTAGCTGCAGAACCATTGTGGGGGAGAAATGCTACTGGAAAAATAATGGAATATTTTGTAATGATGACTGAGGGGTAGAGAGGCAATGATGGGCCAAGTGGCTTCTTCTGCGCCTTGTGTGTTTGGCTTGTGCACTCTCAGTTCTGAGTTGCACACTTCAGCAATGGTGTCTGGTGAACCAGCCACTCTACTTGTAAAGTCTTGTGTAATTTTTTTTTTAACTTGTGCAAGGTGGGAGCTGTACACAGATTCAGTGTTGTTGCAGGAGACTGCAAGTTTAGATAGCTAGATGAGCTAAAGTTGAAGCCTGAATTTTCCAAAATTACTTGTCTCAAGGGAAATGCTTAGAAATATATGGCATTGGCGTAGCAACGGGCTGTGGCACAGACTGTGAGGATGTAAAGGGTCACTCCTGTGTATTTGCGCTGTGTTGTTAATTCAAACAAGGCAGCCTGAGGAGAGAGAGAGCGAGAAGAGGGTGGGGAAGGGGGAGGGGGTTAGAGAGGTGGGGAGAGAAAGGCTCATTATAACAGCACTACCCGCCCACATATGGTTTACCAGAGTGGCTTTCACAGCTGTACCCCTACCTGGATGCAGGGCTCCTTGTGGAGGTGAGGTGGGGATAGGGAGGGCAATGCAGTGGTAGAAGGTGAACCAGGAAAAGGGGGAGTTTTTTTTCTTGGTGCTTAAAAAAATAAAATGTAAAGAAAAATGGAACAGTGTGGCTACAATGAAGATAGTCTTGGGAGTGAAGAAGAGGGAGGAATAACCTGAGACAACAGAGTGACAACACTGTAGGATTAAGCAGCTTCAGAGAGACCAGAAACAATTTCAATTTGTCCCTTTGTCTCGCTCCAACGTGTTCAGTCGTGGCCCTGGCCTTAATTGTGCTGACCAAGGGGAACACGTTGGGGCAATATCCTAAAACAAAAATAGGTTTTAATCCACAGGATTACTCCCTACGTGGAATTTGAAGGCCACACGAAATGGGTCCTGGCCACTAAAATGGGTCAGGCCTTTCAGGTCTAGGGACTGGGTTCAAACATGATCCAGAAAGCTGCGATTGATGCCTCTTCTGTCCATGCCTGTAAGAGTGTTTGATCCAAGCCCTAAGTTCTGGAATTCCCCCCTCCTAAACCTTTCCACCTCTTTCTCCTCCATTCAGACCACCCTTAAAAACAATATTTCTGGCCAAGCCTTTGGCCACTTGTCCTAATGGCTCCTCCTTTGGCCTGGCACCAATTTTTTTGTCTGATAATGCTCCTGCAAAGTGCCTCGAGACATTTTACCATGTTAAAGGCACTATGCAAATGTAAATTATTGTTACTGTTGTGCATGCCCCAGGATGATTGGGATTGGGGTGGGAAGAGGACAGAGGGATCTTATTATGTAAGAGCTTTGTGAAGGGCATGCCAAGAGGAACGGCAAAGATAGTGCCTTTCAGCTCCATGCGCCTTGTGAATCATTGTTTTGAATTATTAAAGAAACATTCGTGGGATTTTTTCCCCCCTCTTACATAGCTTAAACCTGAAATCCTGCAAGAAATGGAAGCAATACGAGTGGTTTTAAAAAGCGATTGAGCATTTTTAACTGGTGAAACAGATATAAAACGTATAAAGAGGATGCTGAAGCCCTAAAGTAAAAATAGATACCTCTTGAGTACAAAACAGGTCAGTCAGCATTTGAAAAGAAAAATGACATGTTATGACTCCCCAGCCTGTACCCTTCATCGGAATTGATTGAACACACACACAATGTTGTGACCCGTTTTTTTTCTCTGTACAGATGGTGAATGACCTGCTGGATATTTCCACACTTGCATTTACACTCCTGATAATTCAAAGTCCTTGTTGCCCTTTTTTAAAAAAAATTATTCTATCACATGCAATATAAATCGTGCAGCAAAGTAGAAACTGAGCCCCAGTGAAAAATATCCATCGGCAGATAACTTGAATGAAGTGACTTCAAATGAAGAGGGAAAAGAAAGAACCTGCATTTGTGTAGCACCTTTCACGACCTCGGAATGCCCCAAAGGATAATGGACCAAGAGCTGGAAAGTGGGATTGGGCTGGATTGCTCCTTTTCAGCCCACATAGAAACAATGGGCCAAATGGCCTCCTTCTATGTCGTAAGTGTTGTGTGTTTCAAAGTGCTTTATGGCAAATGAGGTACATTGGACGTGTATTCACTGTTGTAATGTACGAAATGTGGCAACCAATTTGTGCACAGCAAGCTCCCGGAGCAGCCATGCGATGATGGCCAGACAATCTGTTTTTTTCGGTAATGTTGGCTGAGGGATAAGTAGGAGCAGAATGTATAGGGTCAAGGATGGATTCATCAAGCAGTCAAAGGCTTGAAGATTTACTAATGATTAAATGCTGCACAGGCTCATGACCAAACATCCGAGATTACAAAGGACGGTTTGCCACAGAAGATACTGCTCACCCTTTCTGATACATTCCATCTTTATCTTGCTGCCTATGGCAATGATGTTACACCATTTATACAGTTTGTAGCTGCGCCGATCCTAGAGGCATCCTCATTCTGTAAACCCTTTACACGGTCTCAATATCTGTTCTCAAGTCTTTTTGATCTCGAGTTCTACAGAAAAACATTGGTGTTTAGGGTCAGTGTGTGACAAAATGGGGTCACACCACAGTATTGAGTCTTCAGTTTAGAGCAAAGAAGCAAATCTAAATGTAAACATACATCGGCCTGGCCTCTTGAACGGATATTGTATCTTTGCTTGACTTTCTCAGTCTTTCATTCTAAGATTTATCTGCACAATATAAAATGGGAGCTCATTTAAGAGATTCTTCTGTGTAAAACGGTTGTCTTTACTATTCCTCAATCTATTCCCTTAAGAGCAGGCAAAAGCAACAGCCATTTTGCCCACAGCATATATTCCACAATTAGCAATTGGGTTTCAACTTTTTAGGGCGGTGAATGCTGCTCTTCCTTCAATAGTGCCATGAAAGCCTTTAACAGCGTCCTGAACCACTTGAACAGGCAAATGGGGCTCGGTTCAATGTTTCATCCGAGAGCTGGCACCTCCAGCTGTGCAGCCCTCCCTCAGTACCGCATCGGGAGTGTCAGCCCAGATTATGAGCTCAGGTGTCTGGAGTGGGACTTGAATCCCTGCCCTCCTGACTCAAAGGCAAGAGTGCTATCCACTGACATGTTCAAACATGTTCTTTCTAAACCATTTGTTATGTTATGGGCAGCACAGATGTAGCAACTTTGATTTGGTCCACTCCTCAGTTCCTGGTCAAAACTGACTGCCACCGTGGGGCAGCACTGAGCAGTTCAACATTCCAACCACTCTCGGCAGGAACTCACCTGCATTCCCCATTAAATTTGTCAGAGACTGTCTTACATTGATGGCCCCTAGTTTTGGACTCAGCCCACAAGTGGAAACATCCTTTCTAATCCTACTTAACCTATCGAACACCTTCGTAAACGTCGACATTCAATGACACCGCCTGCCTCACCTCCAGCCTTCTCTTTTCTAGAGAAAAGAGCCCCAGCCTGTTCAATCTAACTCTCAGTTCTACAGAGAGGTGAATTTGACCAAGCGGGCCGACTGAACGAGTGCCTCATCAGTTGTTTCGCACACTCCCTCCACAACTTCTCCACCTCTCTGCTGTGCAACTGAAAGGGAGGAGAAAAAAAAGGTCTGAAAACATAGTTTTCAATGTGGGTAAGTTTCTGTGAGCAAGGACCAAAGGCCAGGTTATATGAGGACTGGGTGCCGCAAGGGGTCATACTGACCTTTGTCGGGGGGGGTTGGATTTCATGGAGGCATTAAGTCTCGCTTACCGGCTGGAGAGCCAGCGAGAGACCCCCTTTGCCACATCTTGGAAGGCCCACCGGCGCTAAAGTGCCGGAGAGACGGAGAGGCTGTTGTTCTACGATGGAAGCTGAGACATATCGCTGGGGACTAGGTGAGAGCTTTCTTCTTTCTGAGTCAGAGGGTTGTTGATTCAATCCCCACCACGGAGACTTGGACACAAAATCTAGGCTGACACTGCTGGTGCAACACTGAGGGGGCGCTGCACTGTTAGATGAACCCCGCTTTGAATGAGATGCCGGCCCTCTCAAATAGTTGTGGAAGATCCAATGGCACTGCTTTGAAGATCAAGGGAGCACCCCCTCATGTGCTGGCCCAATTTTTATCCTTTAATCAACATCACTAATAAAACAGATTATCCAGTCATTATCCCATTGCTGTTTGTGGGAGCTTGCTTTGCATAAACTTTGTGCTGCAGTTCCTACATTACAACAATGACTTTGACAGAACTTCATTGGCTGTAAAGTGCTTTAGGACTTCATGAAAGGAGACATAGAAATATTTTTAACTTGTTTTTTTTTATTCACTTTTTTGTTACTGGGATGCTGTACAATACCTGACTGAGCATTCAGTAGATTGTTGGCTCAAGGGCACTCTCTAACCCCCTTCCTCTCAGTGAGTTCTCTTGCATCTCAGCCAGTGGCGCGACGCACTAGAGAGAGTGTCGGCCAGGGTTTTATAAATAGTGCAAGGCCAGCACATTGCGAGCTGTGTGCATGTGGGTGTTTCTTCACTGGTGGGGCCAGAGTGCAGCAGTTACGAAGCTGTGCGGAAGAAGTTTTGTAGCGGGTTTGTTTGGTGGCTAATTAGCAGAGAATTTTCGCTTTAGTCACAGCGAAGCCCACATTCTCTGTTTACATCTGCCACTGCCCACGGGAAGTTAAGTAACATAGAAGCACACCTTTTCCTATTAGCTGTATGAGTAATTCTTAACAATTATTTGTTAAACACTTGTTGGGAACCCGCGTTTTAGAGCAGTGAGTGGAGAGCATGTTGCTGTATGCAGCCCACTTTACAGGCAAACACATCAGGTTCTCGCTACGATTAATGCGACAGTAACTTCTCCAAGAATTTCAAAGTCACTTTCTTGCCTCAACAGTCTCACCGGAAAAGAAAAGAAAAATGTGCATTCATATAGCGCCCTTCACAACCGCAGGATGTTCTAAAGCACTTTGCAGCCAATGATGTCATTTTTGAAATGCAGGGCTGGATTTTATGTTGGTGGTTGGGGGGCAGTGGGGGCAGGGTTGGGTGGGGGAGGTCAGCCTGCTTGTTCCCTCCACCCTGCAGAAGGAAAGTCAGCCAATAGCTGACGCGTCCAAAAGAAGCCCCCCTCTCCCCACAGCCATAACGTTCCCATGGGTGGGCTAAACTGGACGACAGTGGGACTCCTGCCCCTCAGCGGTAAGTCCCGTCCTCTAGAGATGCCGGACTATCAGATTGGCCGACAGCTACAGCAGTCCCAGTAGTGCCAAAGCTCAGCGGTGGGCACTGCCGGGACTGCAAGCAGGCCCAGGTTGAAGAGAAGATGAAAGTCGAAGGCAGGAAAGTCCAGCCATTTTGGGTGGGGAGGGATCGGGCAGCCTAGGGAGGCGAGCGGGGGTTGGGTGAGGAGGGGCGTGATGGTTTTGGAGGCCAGGTAGGAGGGAACAAAGTGAGGGGGGGCCCTTAAAATTTTGCAGGGGTTGCCCGCGATGGACTCAGGGCACTCCCTAAAGAATGTACCCCCTCTTCCTTCCCACCTTTTAAACACTTATGTATAAAAGTGACTGCCCACTAAGTGACCGCCCACTCCCGCTTGCCTGCCCACCCCAGCTGTATTACGGCGTGGGCAGCGCATTATCCGTGTCAATTGGCTTGAAACAAGCTCAATTGACCCTAATTATTTATTTAAATATGGCTGGTGGGGCTGCCAACTTAGGTGCCCACCCAGCTAGTGTTTTATTGGGGACAGCGCAGCCGTGGGTGGGTAGGTGGTGGGCCTGCCACATGGCGTATTTTACATGTCCCCTCCAGAGGAGCCAGAAATTTCAGCCTGAAGTCACTATTGTAACATAGCGAACAAGGCAGCTAATTTTTGCACAGCAAGTTCCCACAAATATGTATGAGATAATGACTTTTGCCCTCTCCTGCTCTTCTTCAAAACCGCACCATGGGATCTTTCACTTCCATCGGAGAGCTAGGGCACATGGCCCTTGGTTTAATTTTTCATCTGAAAGAAAGTACCTCTGATAGTGCTGCACTCAGAATGTCTAGCCTAGATTTTTGCACTCAGGTCTCTATAGTGTTAATTGGATCCCAAACTAGATGGTGAAGAATGAAACTAGACACCTATTCCTTTTCTTGATAATAGGTTTATTTACAGAATGCAGGATTACATATGTCTGCCTTCTAAGTACTCCAACAAGTGTCCCAACAGTCTTTCCTTATAAGTGCCCTAGGTACTTAATTAAACAATACCATTCACCAGTGCATCTTGACAAACAATTAACGTACCTTTAGCATGGATTGTGACTTAAAAACACAATCTTCTGACTCTGAGGTGACAGTACTATCCACTGAGCCATGGCTGAAACCCCATGTGGGCTATGAGGTCCACGACTCTGATTCTTCTGGTTTGGGATGAGGCCCTGAGGGCGTCAAGTGGAGATCAGGCACTCTGCCACGGGGAGAGACAATCCAGAGGGCACCACACAACAGGGAAACCTAGAGCTTCCAGAGCAGGGGATGTGAGTTTAGAGATTGAAATGAACGAGAGGGAAAAGATTTTGGAGAAGACTTTTGGAAAAGATGTCTGGCCCCTCACTGCCAAACCTGTGAGAGGATTTAAACAAAATAGGTTTGTGTTCACTTGATTTTTTTTTTTGGCTAAGAATGAAAATTTGACTTTCCTAACGTGAATGATTTGGATATTCAGTCCAGGAGGGTCACCTGTAAAATTGTATTAAGCTGGTAGAAAGCTAGTAAATATTATAACTGCTGGCGAGGTCCATGAGCGAAGGAGGGAAAATAGATCAGCCAAGGCTCCCACTCTAGATCATTATATAAAGATGCCTGTGGAAAGTGTTTGTGCTGATGGAGGCAGGGTCAGGCTCAGCTGTAGTGTCCTCCCATCTCCCCCCACCACCCCAGTACATGCATGCCCAGCTCCCACACCCCCACTTTTATATGCAATAACCTGACGGACCTCGATACCTAGGCTCACGGGTGAAAAAAAAACACTTCTGGAAGCAGAGGGTTGTCAAGACCTACAAACTGCACACCAGGAGCTGCCCACAACCCACCTGCCCACCTTCCCACAAACCCCAACTCCCCCTCACACAACCTCCACCCCCCACCGCACCCCCGCCCCACCCCACCCCCACCCCCGCCCCGCCCCGTGCTTGCATCAAATATGGCGTGACGGCATCCGGTTGGCAACCCAACATCATCATGCCACTCTCCAGTATTCCGGAATGCGAGCGGCTACAGAAATCAGAAGCCCTCCCACCATTTTGAAATAACCGATGAACAAGCTATTGAATTTTGCTTTGCCCGCTCCATTTCTCAGTCGTCTGATGGGAAAAGAGACAGCGTGTGAGTGCTTTGTGCCAGGAACGAAGAGGAGGCACAAGGGCAGAAGGAAAGGCCGGCCAATGCTACCATGGCTGCGTGTAGCAGCAGAGCCTGTTTGCGCCTGGCGGGGACAGCATTTGTTTGATTTTAGACTTTATCTATTCACTGTTTTCAGGCTGCCATAAGAAAGGAGAGAACGAGAGGGCAGGGAGCCGTTAAATTGGTGGCCGTGACAGACTGCCGGTTCACATCGTAGCCCCAGCTCCTGCCTGACCTCTCGGCCTAGATGCCCCACTGGGCTTGGGCACCCCCTCAACGCACTGCTAATTGGCTGCCTTCCCGCTGAGCACCCGCTAATGGGTCTTAGATGCCCGATTTATCATGCTGGGATGGCGGGGGTGGGGACGGGAGCAAGCGAACCACTCAAATTTCCATTCCCACTGAGAAATCCGGCCCCGTGTGTGTGTGTGTGCGCGCGCTTGCGCCGGTGTGTATAAATAGAATTATTGATGATTGGGAGCAAGTAATAAAGCTGTAATTTAATCTGAGTTCTTGGTTGACAGATTTATGGATGACATCTGAACCCCTCGATTAAATTACAGCCTTTTACTCCTTCCTTATCACCAGTTATTCTTTTTGCAATATATAACGTGATCTGGACAAAACCAAAACAGTGCTAATGACAGTTAAACACAGAGCTGGAATTACATGGATTGAAGGTGCAGCAGCTAATGTGATATCAGGATTAGCTGTTCAGTTGCTGCATTAGTTGACTTAAAGGAACCCAGGGGACACAGGCATATGGCGGGTGGCTGGTCACAAGGCTGTAATAGCCAATGGTCTCAAAGGACAGCATAGAGAACACAACTGCTCTCGTGCGGGCTCTTCTTAAATGTATCCTTTCATGGGATGTGGGCATCACTGGCTAGGCTAGCATTTATTGCCCATCCTTAATTGCCCTTGAGAAGGGCTTCTTCAATGGCCTTGAAATGGGGCTGACCTTAAACGCCAGCAGGCAACTGACCATCCTGAAGGCGCAGCTCTATTACAAGTCAGCAATTCCTGTGTTAAAATTCCATTTTAGTCTGGGTGGCAGGTGTGCAGTCAGAGGGTGAAAAGCTTTCACTGGCAGTGTTTTTGTGAACTTCAGCTCAACTGCCCATGACTTCAGGATCAAAAGGGCAAACGATGTGCAAACCACTGTATAACTGGCCAGTTACTTAAAATCTCTCCCTTGCTCTCCAGCACTTCTCTTCTGGAATGTACCAGTGGATTTTGTGTCATTATCACTGCAGTTGGCAAACCACTGCAGTACCTTGCCAAAAATAATCAGGGACCAATCCAATGAAAGTCCATGGTCACCAACACCCTCTCAGGGCCTGGTACCTGAAGGAGGAGGAGGATCACTGCGGTGACTTGGACTCATTGTCCTATAACACCGGCATGCCCAGTCCCAATTTCCACCATCGCCTCCCTACCCCAGTAAAAGCAATACTCTCCCACACTCCAACACCCTAGGGTCACCAAATCTGATTGGGCGTGTTCCTGGGGGTGACATCTCATGACCTCTTGCTGCCCCTCCGCCCTATAAACCTGCCATTGGTTGCTTGACACGTCAATCATCAGAGTGCCCTGCCTTCCCATATCAATCAGAAATCGAGCAGGCTCTTCATTAGTAAACTGGGTCATTCTTGACTGCCAGCTTTTTCTTCTACGTTTGATATTTGTCGAGCTAGTAAACAGAAGTCTTCAAAGAAAATTTTTTTAAAAGCACAATTTTTTTGATCGCCCCACTGATTTTCCTTCAGGGTTACTGGCAGCAGGGACCTGGAGATTAATCTTTAATTCCTGGAGACTCCAGGGCAATCCTGGAAGGTTGGCAACCTTACAACACTCCCACCAAATACTTCTCCCCTCACATTCCTGCCCCTACAGGATCGGTCTCTCTCTCTCTCTCTCAATCTAGTCACTTTCTCTCCCTGTCACCCTAACAAAACCTCTCTTTGTCTCTCCACCAGCCCTAACCAGGAGCCCAGGAGGTCACCTCTCCCGTCTTCCCTACTCCTCCACTTAAGAATATCTTTCTCCCTTTCCCCCCTCAACACTCACTCTCCTTAGTGCTTTTCTCTCACTCTTTTCCTCCAGTCCCACTGATCCAACAGGAAGTGTGATCGAAAGGCAGCTGCTCCAAGAATCAGGAGCATGGGGGAAAATGGTGGCATAATGGTAACATCACTGCATTTGTAATCCAGAGGCCCAGGCTAATGCTCTGAGGACAGGGTTTCAAATCCCACCAAGGTAGCTGGTGGAATTTAAATTCACTTAACAAATCTGGTATTATAAAGCTAGTGTCAGTGATGGTGACCATGACAAATATCAATGATTTTGTAAAAACCCATCTGATTCACTAATGCCCTTTAGGGAAGGGAATCTGCTGCCCTTACCTGGTCTGGCCTACATGTGACTCCAGATCTACAGCAATGTGGTTGACTCTTAACTGCCCTTTGAAATGGCTGAGTAAACACACTCAGTTCAAGGGCAATTAGGGATGGGCAACAATTGCTGACCTTGCATGAAAAAATTCAAAAAAGGTGTGGAGAAAAGTAGTTCAGTTGCTTGGCATGAGGCTAAACTATACAGACTATGAAGGGCCCAGCTTTAATCCCTGGTTTGAGGCCTAGGTCCTGACAGAAGCAGGGGTGCAATAACTGGGCTGCAGGGAGTTATCCTTGAAAATAGGCCAGTGTTTCTCTTCTTGATTTCTGCCAGGCGACCCCTCCCCTCTAGCCCAGAAAGTGTAGACACGTGGGCACTGGATGGCCCTCTGTTAAGATAATCCCATGTTTGAATAGGCTCTCGCCTGAAGAAATGTCCTTTCATTGAGGTGCCGGAGGACTGCTGCAGCTGTGATTACATCCTCCAGCCAGCGCTGGCACTGCAGTGCCTTTATTGTGAGGAGAGGGCACTCACAAAGTTTACACTGGAAGCTTCCATTATTAATGTGACCATAGGAATTTAGAATGGAAAATAGTTAACAGGAAGTACCTGCAGATATTAAAAATTTTATATTGATATAAACAGTATCTGTATAGATCTGTAAAAACCAGACAGCAAACACGGACGACGGAGCACATTTTAACTGCTTTCCATTCCCCTTCTGAACCCAAGCCCCAGATTAGTGTCTCATTGTAGATAAGGGATATGTTATTTCCTTATAAATTAAGCTGTGATAAATCCTGATAGCCCTGCTGGTCAAACAGCTTGGCACATTTCCAAAACTGAAGTGCGTGCACTATCAGTTTTATCTCCAGACATGCTATAAATGGCAAGGTGCTCTCACCCCTTGGTGCCCACCACCAACACCTTTAATAGTTGTCTCTCTTTCATTGCTGAAAACAAAATCCTATTTTCTGTACTGCAGTTCCACGGAATCCTCCGGACTGTCATCTTTCTGATGAGACATTAAACCGAGACCCTGTCTGCCCCCTCAGGTGGACCTGACAGATCCCATGGCACTGTGTCGAAGAAGAGCAAGGGAGTTATCCTCAATGTCCTGGCCAATATTTATCCCTCAACAGGTTAGCTAATCATTATCACATTGTGCTTGTGGGAATCTTGCTGTGTACAAGATGGCTGCCATGTTTTCTGCATTGCAACAGTGACTATACTTCATTGGCTGTAAAGTGCCTTGTGACATCATGAAAGGTGCTACATAAACGTTTCTTCGGTTTTTTTGTGCCCCAGTGACCACTTATTCATTAGCGAACCTTGACAGTGAGTCTTGGCAGGCTATTCCACTGCAGATGCATCACTGCTGGGCTATGTAACTTAGTGGTTACGACACTGAGTTCACAGTCACAGTCGTGCATTCAAATCCCACCATAGCAAGTTGTGAAAATAAATCTGGCGATTAGCACCAGGAAAGTGGATTACAAAAGCTACCTGGTTATTGTTTTGAACTAGTTGGGGGTTTAATGTTGCTCGGGGAAGGGAACCTGTGATTCCTATCTAATCTGGGCCACACACACACACACACACACACATGCATGCACGCATGTACACACACACACACACCAGCCATTGCAAGGTGATTTTGACTGATTTCTCCTCCTTAACCCAGGGATATTGAGGTCAATTGTATTTTCCCAACTGTTGCCCATAAGATTCTTGATTCTACGCAATGCAAGTCAGGATTCCTGATGGTTCCGAGTAAAGTCTTCAACTCTGACCATGCAAAACAAGAAGATCCCAAGTTCAGTCACAGATCTGTGCTGTCATAGCTGGCCTCACTGAGGGCTGATCATTGACTCCGGCACGTCTGTCACAGAGCCAGAAAGTGAGGTGTGAACCCAGAACCTTCTGACTTCGAGGCAAGGTTGGGAAACGTTCGTTCCTGCTTTGGCAAAGCCTCAATTTCAAAATTCTTAACCTTCCAATCCAAAGTTTCATTTTCCCCTCTCCTCCCCATCTCTAAAACCACATCCAGCCCCTATGATCCTCTGACATCCCTGCACGCATCTTACTCTGGCCTCTTTTGCATCCTTGATTTTTACCCCCCCACCTTTAATGACCATGTCTCCAGCTGCCCGGGCCCTGAGCTCTGGAATTCCCTCCCTGAACTGCTCCCCTTCTCTACCTATTTCTCCTCCTTTAAGATGCTCCTTAAAACCCAGCGCTTTGACCAAGCTTTTGAGCCTTAAGATGTTTTATTACATTGCCGGCGCTATATAAAGGTACCTATTTATTGTTATTCAGCAACACTTTGGTGGAAGTATCCCAGTGAGAATGGGGGGCAGGCTCAACTGTTGATACCATCCTCAGTGAGATAGGTTCTGAAATCAGATCACATCCAAAGCTCACACATGAGGCCTGACCACTCAGCGTGAGTCTCCTGAGGATTCACACTGCCTGTAAAACCATATGTAGAGAAGCTAGTTCACCCCTTCAGGGCAGGAGGGGAAGGGGAAGGTCGAAACAGGGGAGAAAGGGGAAATAAATAATGAACTGGCAATTCTGTAAGTGAGTTCCATTGACTTGTCTGTTGTAGTCTATCATGCCACCTCAACCCCTTGAAATAAAAACAGAAAATGCGAGAAAGGCTGACTTTAGTACAATGTCTTATCTTGCCTCACAACTTCACCTCTAGTAGGCACATGTTCATTGCCCCAGAGTGACGTGAAACATTTTGAGACATAACAAAGCGTCATACAAAAGAAAGTCTTTTGCACACACCCAGTATCTCGCAAACAGCAAAGAGGTGGATGGGCAGTTGCTTGAAAGCCAAGTGTTATCCATTCCGTGGCTGTCTTCCCTGCCCTTGAGATATCACCATGAAACCATTGCTGTCTAACCATTGAACGCTTCACTCAAAAGGATAACATCTTCAACAATGCAGCCCTCCTGCGCTGGGGTGACTTCTGGGACAATGAGTTCAAGTCAACCAACAAGCCAGGTTGACCCTGATAAGTTGCTCTGCATGGGAATAGATGAGAGATTTATATCAGAAACATTAACAAATGCTGATGGGCCTATTTTTAATCTCCAGTTCCCAGAGTCTGCCATTACCATATATGACTGCCTTGGAATAGACTGTCATTCTGTGTGTCATTCACCTGCAAGCAGACGTTATTCATTGCTCTCTCCAACCAGGATGTTCCCATTGAATGGATTTTGTCATTAATTTTGAATTGCTTTGTGTATTTTATTATTTAAATCTGTAAAGTTATGAATTTCCCCTTAATTGCATGAGCCCCATTTCTTTTGCAGAGAGTGCAGTGTTTAGTCATAGATGACACCTCCAGAACAAGACTGCTTACTGTAAAACACATGACATCTTCAATCCTCTTTGAAGGCAACATATTGGATTATGTTACAAGAAACTGTTGCAGAAAAGCAACCTGCCTACCAATTCACACCTACAACCCTTCTCTCCTGATGTTGTTGTTCCATTTGGGGTATGTTTCCACTGGCCATTGCCAACCCTTCTGTCACTTTGTCCATGTTACCATTCATGTTGTGTGAGGCTTGGCTGTTCAGAGCAGGGAACCTGATCCATAATCCAACCTGATGTCTGCAATCATGCTTCCTCCAGCATCATTCCCAGGATAACAATCAGGAGTGGGAATCGGGAAGAACTTTCACGACCTTCACTGACAGCCATGTCTCAGTGGATAGCACTCTCACCTCTTGGGTTCAAATGTTGAGAGATCAGGTCCTGCTCCACAGACCTGAGCAGACAATTGTAGACTGACATTTCGAGTGCAATACTGAAGGAGCGCTGCACTGTTGGAGGTGCCGTCTTTTGGAAGCAGCATTAAACTTAGGTCCTGTCTGCCCATCGTTGAAAACATTTAAGACTGGGATAGACAGATTTCTGGTCTCTCAGGGAGTTAAAGGATATGGGGAGCAGGTGGGAAAATGGATTTGAAACCCAAGATCAGCCATGATCATATTGAATGGCGGAGCAGGCTTGATGGGTGGTATGGTTTACTCCTGCTCCTATTTCTTGTGTCCTTATGTCCTCTTGGTCGAATGTTAAGCAATGTAGTGCAGCATTCTAAATAAAAGCGGGTGAGTCCTCACCGGAATCCTGGTCAATATTTATCCCTCAACCTAAATCATTATTAAAAATTGGACATCTGGTCACTTACACCATTGCTGTCTGTAGGATCTTGCTTTGTTGTGCATTACAACAGTGTTAACATTTTCAAAGCGCTTCATTGGCTCTAAAGCACATTGGGAGGTCCTGAGGTCATGAAAGGCGATACATAATAGCATGTTGTTCTTTTTCTTTCTCTCCCTCCCTCCTTTACCCTCTATTTTTAAATTTAAGAGCCAGGCCGTTCAGGGGTGATGTCAGGAAGCATTTCTTCACACACAGGGCAGTGAAAATCTGGAGCTCTCTCCTCCAGAAAGCTGCTGAGGCCTGAAGGGTCAATTCAAAATTTCAGTATTGAGGGGTTTTTTTAAGGTAAGGGAATTAAGGATAACAGAACCAAGGCAGCTAAAAGGAATTGAGATACAGATTAGACATGATCAACTGAAAGGTAGAACAGGCTTGACCAGCTGAATGGCCTCATCCTGTTCCTACATTCCTAATTTCTAAATTTAGAGATTGGAATTTAAGGAATAGAAACAGGAATGGATCATATGGCCTATTGAGCCTGCTCCACTATTCAGTAAAATCAAGGCTGATCACGTACATCAACTCCATAATGCTGCCCTATGCCCATATCCCTGATTTTAATAACGTCCCAAAATCTATCAATCTCAGATTTGAATATATCCATCGACTAAGCAGCCACAGGAAAAGAGAGAACTCCAAAGATTCGCAACATCCGAGTAAAGAAATTTCTCCTCAACTCAGTCCTAAATTGCTGACTCCTTACCCTGGGACCCACCCCTAGTTCTAGACTGTCCAGCCAGGGGGAAACATCCTCCCAGAGCCTCCTACTCTCTCAAGCCCTCCGAAAATGTTATGTGTTTCAATGAGATCACCTCTCATTCTCAACTCCAGAACTCACCAATAACAGAACAGGTGCTGAGGTGTTTCAAGTGATTTTTTTTGAATGTTAAGTCAGTGTTGCTTTGTGTGTGAACTCACAGCAGGAGACTCACTAATTGTCAGACTACACTATGTTTGCACCTTGCCTGTGTAAATCCTGTGGTGTCATCCTACAGAACACTTAATGAGCTCTTATCAAATTTTTCCATCTGCTGTTTCAATGGAACCATGAAGCTGATTATATTAAGTGGGTTCACACCTGTTAAACGACCAGAAGACGGAACTCAATTGGAGTGTGTTGGGAAAGTAATACTGGATGGTGAAAAAACAAACAATCCCTAGCCTGAGCATTGGTTGAAAGCCTCTTGCTATCTGTACACCTCCTCCTTTGTTCTGCTGGTTTCAAACATTCAGAATCAGCTGTTGTGCGACCTCTGTGAAAAGACAAGATTATTTGAACAACAGAACCAGCTTCAGAAGGAATTCCAATAATTGTATTTTTTTTTAGGAGAAAGCTGTCTTTCAAAAGTGTCCCCGATGACAGCTCTGCTCAGTGGGTTAACTGTACCATGCAGTGTTGCACTGAGCCATAAGAAGAGTGAGGCCATTGGTTCACTTTCTCCTTGGTCTGTGCTGGCCGAACCGATCACAAGCCCAGTTGTATGGGGCCACTGTAATTGGTCTCGCAGCTCGTAGGCCAGAGAGGGAGAGAAAGAGAAGAGATTGTTCCAGGCTGGTGATTGTGGTGTTCCGCTGGCAGAAGTGTCAGTAGCCAGAGGACACTGGAACTGCAATGTTATGTTCTGAGCACCATACACTAGGAAAGAGGCGAAGGCTTTGGAGAGGGTATGGAAGCAATTCACCAGAATGGTTCCAGGGAAGAGGCATTATACTTACATGGATGGATGGAAGAGACTGGATTGTTATTCTTAGAGCAGGGAAGGCTAAGGGGAGATTTAAGAGAGATGTTTAATATTTAGAAAGAGTAATTAAAGAGAAACGGTTTCCAATGGTTAAAAGATGAATAACCAGAGGACACAGGTTTAAAATGATTGGCGAAGCAACCAGAAATGAACTAAGAAAAAACTTCTTTGTGCAACAAGTGGGAGCAGAGATTTGTCAGAACGGCTCCAGCGATGAGGAATTTTAGCTACATCATAAGTTTGGAGAAGCTGGTTCTACTTGGAGCAAAGAAAACTGAAGGGAGATTTGGTGGAGGTGTACAAGATTATGACAGTTGTTGATAGACAAAGAAAAGCTGTTCCCATTAGCTGATGGTACAAGAACTTGGGGAAACGGATTTAGGGTTTTGGGTGGAGAGATGTAGGGGGGAACATGAGGAAAAACTCTTTTACATAATGATTGGTAATGACCTTGTCCTCACTGACTACGCTGGTGGTGGAAGCGGAGACAATGAATGATTTCAAAAGGAAATTGGATGGGCACTTGAGGGAATTAAACTTGCAGGGCTACGGGGATAGAAAAGTGAAATGGGACTGACTGGATTGCTCTACCAGAGAGCCAGCATGGACTCGATGGGCCAAAAGGCCTCCTTCTTTGCTGTAATGACTCTATGGCCAGAATTTTATTCTGGTTGTGCAGGCACGCGCCCCACCTGACAGCACGTGAAATCACGCGAGAAGACATCGGGTGCTCATCCAGACGTCACCGCGCACTGGTGGGATATTTCGCTCGGGTGCATGCAGCAGTTGGAAGTGCGCCCACTAACAATTAAGCAGGTAATTACGTCTGTTAAAGAAGCAATTGAGATCCATTTTATCTGGCCCATCCACTTTTAGTTGGTGGACGGGCGAATCAGCCAGGCGGCCTTTACATTTTCACTGAAACCTCAATCCGGGGGGGAGCGGGTGAAATACAATAAAGAATGATATCTGGGGACTGATGTTTTTTGAGTTCTGCTGTCAGGTGCTTGAATATGTTGAACAGGCAGAGTTTGGTGCACTTTTTCTTCTCATTTAATCTGTCCAGGCCTGCAGCTCCCTGATGCAGCTCCGCAGCAGCTGTCTGCCTTCAGGGAGCTCACTACAGCCTCCTTCCCCACACCCTCACTTTTGTCAGCACCTGCCCTCTCCGGCAGTGCTGAGGCTTTCTCAGCCCCGTTAATTGGCCAGCCGGTGTGAAATTGCGTTCGGGGGCCGATCGTGGGCAGAAGCGCAATTTTGCATCTGTTTCCGGGACCACTGATCACACGCGCCTGATGAACGTTACAATTCAGGCCTATGACTCTTTGAGTGGTCAAGATAAATGAAAAAGAAAGTCTTACTTTTATATAGCGCTTTTCACAACCATCAGACATCTCAAAGTGCTATACTGTTAATGAAGTACTTTTTGAAGTGTAATCACTGTTGTAAGGTAGGAAATGCAGCAGCCAATTTGTGCACAGCAAGCTCCCACAACCAGCAATATGATGACGATCAGGTAATCTGTTTCTTGTGATGCTGATTGAGGGATGAATATTGGCCAGGACACTGGGAATAACTCGCCTACTCTTCTTTGGAACAGTGCCTCGGGGTCTTTTACATCCAGGCAAGATGGGGCTTCAGTTGAACCTCTCATTCCAAAGACACATTTGAATGATTTGGACAATACTGCCTGATAAGGCTGGCGGAAACAGATTCACCTTCGAAAGGGAACTGGATAAATACTTGGAAGGGGAAAGAATTGCAGGGATATGGAGCAAGGCCATAGAATGGGACGAACTGGATTGCTCTTCAGAAAAAGTGGCACAGACTCAATGTGCCAAATGGCCTCATTCTGTGATTCTATGATCAATATGCAGCAATTGCCACTGTAACATGCACACAAGTAGGTGTTGGCAAGAAGCATCAGATTGCATTAGTGATCAGCCCTCTCTTGGACAAATAGCTCAATTCTTCCAGTCGCAGTGGGCATGGGGAGAATGGTCACATGGGCAAGGCATTGGGAGGATTGTCAGGGGACACATTCAATTTGCCCTCAAATGGTGTTAATGTTTTTAGGAAAAGAGGGAAGGTAATTCAGTGTGTTATTATACTTCCCAAAGGTGTATCAATGTTTTATAGTTAAGGAATGCCACCAGCTGATAGGGAAACTATAACTTTCATTTATACAGCATCCTTAATGTAGCAAGACATCCCAATGTGCGTCACAGAAGCATAATCAGATGAAAGTTGACACTGAAAGAGACATTAGGAGGCATGATTAAAAGCTTGGTCAAAGGAGTAGAGCAAGAGGTGGAGGTGAGGAGAGGTTTAATGAGGGAATTCCAGAGTTTATGGCCTAGACAGCTGAAGGCACAGGCATCAATGCTGGGCTGAATGGAGTGGGGGGATGCATAAGAGGCGAGAGTTGAAGGAATATATAGATCTTGGAGAGCTCGTAGAACTGTAGCAGCTTTCAGAGGTAGGGTGGGGTGAGACCATGGAGGGATTTAATCACAAGGAGGTGAATTCTAAATTCACAATGTTGCTGGGCCAGGAGCCAATGTAGGTCAGCAGGGCTGATGGATGAACGTTGGATGAACGGTTGGATGTCTGGGTGCAAGTGAAGTAACAGGGTTTAGGATGCATTCAAGTTTATGGAGGATTGAAGACCGAAAGCCAGCAAGGAAAACTTTGGAATAATCTAGTCTGGAAGTGACAAAAACATTAGGTGAGCACAAAAAGGTGTAAAGAATGGTATAAAGCAGGCAATATTGGATAGACCACCCATTATTCACTCGGCCTGATTTTTCCTTCAATATATCAGGTCAGGTCACTATCCATCCCTTTTATAGGTACAACCATGGAGGATGATCACTACCAAACCTGAGTCTGCCTTTGCCTCACAGTCACCTGGGCATGTTCTAACACAAGGCGATGGATTCTGACCAGGATAGCAACCTGGGCTGTTATTTTATTCCCTCGCCCTAGCTCAGGGACTCAGTCCTTTTTTTCTGCTTACTTTCCAGTCTTATATGTGAAAGCATTAATTATTTAAGGGTTTCAATGAATTTTAATTAGCAGCAAAGCAAACATCAGAACTCAAGCCACGAGCAAATCCCACCACTACCCCGCACCTCACCTGCACTTTGCAGAAATTGACAACTCTAATATATTACATGAGCTTTTGATCACGAACACGGAGAGTAATTGTTTCCACCGGCAGCAGGGTCGATAACCAGAGGACATGGATTTAAGATCATTGGCAAAAATTACAGGGAGGAGACGAGAAGACATCTGCTGTGCCAGTGAGTTGTTATAATCTGGAATATACTGCTCGAAAGGCTGGTAGAAGCTGATTCAACTGTAACTTTCAAAAAGGAACAGGATACATATTTGAATAGAAAAAAAACTGCAGGGTTATGGTGAAGGAGCAAGGGTGTGAGACTAATTGGATAATCCCTTCAGAGAGTCAGCACAGATAAGAGGGGCTGAATAGTCTAACTCTGTAGGTGGTATTTCCCAGCTCAGTCCTTAGCCAAATGGCAGGACCACTGGTGGGTTAGGACCTCGAATTGTGAAGGAGCAGACTTTGCTGAAGGTCATTAGCTGAGCCATGGTATTAGCATCCACTCCCTGGGGTTCCCCAGCCAATCAGAAATCACTGAAACCCCCACTATTCACGTCCTGGGCATCACCGTTAACCAGAAACTTAACCGCATCAACCATATAAATACTGTGGCTACAAAAATAGGTGAGGGGCTGGAAATCCTGCGGTGAGTAGCTCACCATCTGATTCCCCAAAGCCTGTCCACCATCTACAAAGAACAAGGCAGGAGTGTGACAGAATACTTTCCGCTTGCCTTGCAGCCCCAACAAGAATCAAAAAGCTTGACACCATCCAGGACAAAGCAGTCTTCTTGACTGGCACCCCATCCACCATCGTCAACATTCACTCCCTCCTTCACCTACAGTGGCAGCAGTGTGTACCATGTACAAGCTACAGGAACTAGCCAAGGCTCCTTCAACAGCATCTTCCAAACCTGCGACCCCAACCACCTTGAACGACGAGGGCAGCAGGCGCATGGGAACACCACTACCTGCGAGCTCCCCTTCAAGTCACACACCATCCTGACTTGGGACTATGGGCTGAATAAGAAGTGCTGCCGCGGTGGGCGGGACTCACACAAGAAAGTGGGCGGCTTTCAGACTCCAGGCCCCACCACCCAAACTAGGCCGTATAAAATGGCAATTGTGCAAATTCGGGCCTGAGGGCGGGTTTCCGGCCTGTGAGGCAAAAGTCAGCTTGAAGCCTGCCCAATTGCTGCTGGAGGACGGGATGTCCAGTGTCCAAAGCCGTTGACCGTGCCCCAGATGGGGGTCACAGTCACTCATTTAAAGAGCACCCTGGCACACTGGCAGCGTCAGGTTAGCCAGCAAATGTGTGCCTCTCCATATGTCTAACGAATTTATTTCAGGAATACAGTATGGGGCTTGGGTTTCAGGTAAGTGTGAATGTTTTTAATCTTTCTCTGAAATATCCATAGGCTAAGATAAAAGCAAAATACTGCGGATGCTGGAAATCTGAAACATAAACAGAAAATGCTGGAAAAGCTCAGCAGGTCTGACAGCATCTGCGAAGAGAGAAACAAAGTTAACGTTTCGAGTCTGTATGACTCTTCTTCAGAAATGAAGAGAAGTGGAAATGTGATGAAATTTATACTGTTTAAGGGGGGTGGGGCAGGTGGAGCTGGATAGAAGGCCAGGGATAGGTGGGGGCAAAGGAGAGATTGACACAGATGTCATGAACTAAAGGATAAAGGGAGTGTTAATAGTAATGGTGAGTGCTATTTATTAGAACCCACTATTGGCACCTTTATTTAGCACTCACCACTACCATTAACACTCCCTTTATCCTTTTGTCCATGACATCTGTGTCAATCCCTCCTTTGTCCCCAACTATCGCTGGCCTTCTATCCAGCTTCACCTGCCCCAGCCCCCTTAAACAGTATAAATTTCATCACATTTCCACTCCTCTTCAGCTCTGAAGAAGAGTCATATGGACTGGAACCGTTAACTCTGCTTCTTTCTCCACAGACACTGCCAGACCTGCTGAGTTTTTCTAGCATTTTCTGTTTTTGTTATCCATAGTCTAAGGTTGTTTTTTGGCCACTGATCACAGGTGGCCTTCAATTTGAACATGCTTTTGAGATCTTTACATAGAGGAGATGTCTACTTCTAGCATGGTGTCCTCCACAGATGGCTGAGGCAAGGGGAGGAGGAGTTGGGGGGGTGGTTGGCGAGGAAGAAGGGCAAGAATAGCTCCAAGGTTTGATGAGGAATCCCTCCAGGCCTGAGCGACTCATGCCAGCTGACGGGAAGAGGAGAGCCCCCTCAGTGGGATGTGCAGCCTGGGAGGAGGTGGCAGCAGAGGCATGGCGCCTTGCACATGGGCATGATGCCAGGAGAGGCTGAATGACCTCCTGAGGTCAGCTGCCGGTGTGGGTGGGGTGGGGGGGGGTAAATTCTCATTATAGTTAGCAGCTCACGGGGGGGCGCTCGGTCTGTTTGTTTTTTTATACGTCTCATATCGATTACATAAATAAACCTTGGATGGAACTTTACGCTGGTGGGACTCTGTGGTCCTGCCAAGGTCAATGGAGTTTGGAATGGTTCGCCGTATTTTACAGCCCTGTCCCTGCCTCGATGTGGTCGTTAAATTCCAGCCCCTCATGCACGTGGTTATGTCAGTGCCTTTGAACATCTTTTGGGAGATAAACAGCTCGGCGGGCGGGCGGGTGGGTGTGTGCCCGACCTGCTCAAGCGTGGAATGATGCACACTGACGTCAGCCGAGCGTGCCGACATCCGCGCGATAGTTCAGTCAGCGGGCACGAGCCAGAGCTGGTAGCGCGCCCGCTGTCAATTTAAAGGCCTGTTAAAGCCATTAAATAATCAATGAACCTAAATGTTTCACTGCCTGTCCAACCTACCGGTCGACAGGCAGGCGGGCGAAATCTCCAAGCGGCCTTTGCACTTTTTTGGAAACCTCATCCACGGGCGGGGTGAGGTTTCCAAAAGCAAATCAAAATAAAACCTAAGTTTCACAACCGAACTAATAACACGTCTTTGCTGATGCGACATGAGGGGACATGTTTTATTACCTTTTTTATGTGCTTTTTTTTTTAAACAGCGCTTCATCTCCTTGAGGCAGCTCTGCCACTCGTGGTTAAGGCTCGCCGGCGTGAAACCGCTCTCCGGGACTGCTCACGGGTGGTGGTCAGCTCCCCGACCACCCCTGCCCACCCCCGCTGAGCCTGTCCGCCAGGGGCAAAATTCTGCCCCGTGGGCTTTATTAACTGGGTGGGGGAGGGAGGTGGGCAGGATGCATGGAATGTCAAGGGCTGGACATGGCAAGTGTGCTGACGGGACATTGATGTGAATCTCACATTCCATGTGGAATGACATTGAGACACATGCAGCACATGCACCTCTGAGGCTGAGACTTCATAATCTATTGGAAA
Organism: Carcharodon carcharias; assembly: GCF_017639515.1. Classification (NCBI taxonomy): domain Eukaryota; kingdom Metazoa; phylum Chordata; class Chondrichthyes; order Lamniformes; family Lamnidae; genus Carcharodon; species Carcharodon carcharias. The sequence continues at coordinate 150,331,042 of NC_054476.1, read as the reverse complement.
CTCTGTCTTGTCAAGGAATCCCCTGTGGTGACAGCCATCCATGCGATCTCGTCCATGGCCGTGCACCTCGAAGTCAGGTTGTTACCTCACCTCGTCTTCCCCCTCATCGTCAGATGAATTCCCGCTATCTGGCATACCCTCTTCCTCATGGGCATCCCCTCTCTAGATAGCGAAGTTAGGGAGGGTGCAGCACCCCATAACCATGAGGGACACACGTGATAGAGCGTGCTGCAATGACTCTCCTGCTCGGTCAAGGCATCTTAACCTCATTTTTAATAGCCCGATTGTCTGTTCGACAACGGCCCTGGTGCTTCCGTGGCTGAGTAGCTGCTCTCCATGTCTGTTCTCGGTGTCCTCACTGGAGTCATGAGCCATCTCTTCAAAGGCTGGCCCTTGTCATCTAGAAGCCATCCATCCAGGGCATCAGGGCCACCGAACAGGTCTGACATCGGAGAGTTATGCAGAATGTCTGTCGTGGCTGCTGCCCAGGTACCTTACGCATACCTGCAGCATCCATTAACTGAGGTCACAGACCAGCTGGAAGTTCAATGAGTGAAATCCCTTCCTGTTAATGAATGTATGGGGCTTTATGGCAACATGCATGCAGTCAGTCGCTCCCTAGAACCTGGGGAAACCTGCGATTGCCACAAAGCCTCTGGCTCTTTTGAGCTGACTCTGGCGGTCCATTGAGAAATAGATGGAATGACCTGCCCTTCTGAACATTGCATCAGTGAAGACCTTGCTCCAGTGGTGTGCAGCAAGCTGTGTAACACCACTGAGGTCTCCACATGCTTTCTGAAAGGATCCTATTGCAAAGATGTTCAGCGCAACAGTTACCTTTCCAGCTACAGGCACTGGGTGACCACCAACACAATTGGAAGATATCTGCCTGCCAGCATGTCACAAAGAGCAGTTGCTGTTGCTCTTGAGGGCCTCAGCTTTCTCTGACATTGTGTCTCAGTCATCTGAAGGTTGCTCAGTCTCTGCCTATACACTCAAAGGACCACATAAGTCCTCCTGCACCTCTGTTGATGCATCATGATGCGTGCATCAGCTTCTTGGTCTTGTGCAGCTCTGCCATCCTCATGCACCACCAGTGCATCCTGGGCCTCTCGATCAGCCCTTCTTCCTCTCACTCTTAATCTCCTCCTCCCCATTGCAGGAGGCAACTATTCCCTATCTTTTCCCTAGTAAGAAGGCCAAGGTGCAGGTGAGGGTCAAAGTTCATCTCTCAGCATGAAGAATAAGGCCTGGAAATAAGAGAAGTATAAAATGGAAACTCCGCTTTATATATCAAGCACTGCCAACAGTCAGAACGCCCTGAACTGCTGAGTTCAAACTCAGGATTTAGCTGGAGACTCTAAACCCATCCTTACAAGCCAACTGCTCCAAAAACAAGAAATACACCTGGTGTGAAACGTACTCTTCAAGCGTTTATTGCTCCCACCATGTAATATTTAAGTCAAACGGAACATTAACGAGCTTAAATATCCAATTTAATTAAATTTGAATAAGATGAGCGGGCTCCCAATTTCTAGCCCCGCCCACCTGCCATATTATCAGGATTGGCCTTGCTGATGTAAGGAATGCAACCCAACGTCATCGCGTGCCATAATACGTTGCCACAGGTGAATGATAGTCCCATTTTCTGACTGTATTATTCACCCCCGCATTGCTGTCCCTTCACTGTCGTTGGGTCAAAATCCTGGAACTCCCTCCCTAACAGCACTGTGGGTGTACCTACACCACATGGCCTGCGGCAGCTCAAGAAGGCAGCTCACCACCACCATCTCGAGGGCAACTGGGGGTGGGCAATAAATGCTGGCCTTGCCAGCGACGCCCGCATCCCACAAATAAGTAAGGAAAGCTTTTGGGAGAGGCAAAGATCCATGGGGGTGTTAGCCTTCTAGTGACAGGTAAGTTGATGGCCACTGGCAGTGCATGTCCACCTGTTCCACTGGGAAAGAGGTCCTGTTCCAGGAAGCTGCAGATGTCAGCAACAACCTGCCATGAGTGCCTGAGTCTCCTGAGGCACTGGTGCTCAGAAACGTTGAGAGAGCTGATCCTCCTGCCTGTAGATCCTGTGCTGGGATCTTACCTTCCTTCAGCTGAATCACTGTGTCCATCCCATCTGCCCTGTGGAGGGACATGCAGCTGAGGAGATGGCAGCTGGTGCTGCTGCTGCTATTGCTCCTGCTGCTACTGGATGCCATTGGTTTTGGTGTTGTTTTCCCTCGTGTTCCCTCATTAGAAGGGCAAGGTTCAAGAGGATAAGCTGCTCCCATATTGGACTGAAGGCTGGCAGCAGGGAAGTTGCAGATGAGGGTGAGTGAAGTGCAAGTGAAGTGTCTTCCAAGAAACTGACAATCACTTGTCAAGCAGCGATAGCTCTCTCTCAGGGAAGAAGTGATTGAAATAGCCACCTGGCATTGGCTGGGGCTCTTCAGTTTCATTGATCAAAGCCTTCCCAGCCTGTCAGTTCCACTAAAGAAGCTCTTCCTGCTGAGTACTTACCTCATTCATCTTGGCAAGTTGCTGACAGGGTGGGAAACAGGTGCCCTGGCTAATAAAGCCAGAATCAAGGGTTAAAAACACAAGTTAATTAATTATTATATTATTTACATGCCTTACCCGACAGCTGCACAGATGTTCCCCAATCACCTTCAATCCCATCCCAGTGAAAGGTGGAAAAGGGCAGGATGATGTCAGAATCCCAAATGGTGTCTCTTTTAGGGGATTGAACGCCTCATACACCTGCCTTCCTTTACCTGGGAAAACTTCCCCCCTATAACTCTAGCTGCGTCCTTCCAGATAGTGCCTTTGAGGCTTACAACTATGGGTGTGTGCCCATAGCCCATAGTCTCATAATTTGTACCCATACATCTCCTGATTTCTACCAATGAATCTGGCATTTACCCATTCATACCTCTACTGAACCCATATTTGTCCTGGTGTGTACCCCTGTCTATACTGCTCCTTGTATGTGCCCAAACAACTCTGGATATGCATATATATGGGTGTGCCCATTATCACTCCTGTTATGTATTTATACAGTCCTATTATATCCCAGCAATAACAAAGATTCGATCTGGTACTATTCCCTATTTATTGATGTAGTTAACATTTATCATTTCAGGTTTTGAACATTTTTGTCTGGTACAGATTGCATTTTGAAATGAAATATGAAGCCAAAGCCTTTTCTTTTATGTAAATAATGAGCTTTTCTCTCTTCTATTGGATTTATATGAAACACAAATCTTAACTGCCGCCAGCCTCTTGAACAACGGCCTTCATACAATCTCCAGGTCAACTGATATTTCATGCTTTGGTTGTTTTCTCTCTTATCACAATATTCAAGCATAGCAGTGTTTCGGATGGCTTAGAAAAAGATATCTACCTTAGCAATGAATGAGAAGCTTTCAGATGACCTCCATACCTTTGTCTCACAGTCATTTGATTTTCAGGATAACTATTTGCTTCATCTATTAGCTCCTACACTGATGAAAGGGAAGCATACAAGCATACAAACAGGAGTAGGCCACTCGGCCCCTCGAGCCTGCTCCGCCATTCAATAAGATCACAGCTGATGTGATTGTATCTCAAACCCACACCCCCACCTACCCTGGATAACCTTTCACCCCCTTGCTTATCAAGAATCTATCTAGCTCTGCCTTAAAAATATTCAAAGACTCTGCTTCCACCACCCTTTGAGAAAGAGTTCCAAAGACTCACAACACTCTGAGAGAAAAAATTCTCATCTCCATTTTAATTGGGCGACTCCTTTATTTAAATAGTGACTCCTAGTTCTAGATTCTCCCTCAAGAGGAAACATTCTTTCCACATCCGCCTCTCAGAATCTTATATTTTTCAATCAAGTTGCCTCTTACTCCTCTGAGCTCCAGTGGATACAAGCCTAACCTGTCCAACCTTTCCTCAAAACACAACCCTCCCATTCCAGGCAGTGGTCAAGTAAACCTTCTCTCAGCTGCTTCCAACGCATTTACACCCTTCCTTAAATAAGAGGACAATACTGTACACAGTACACCAAATGTGGTCTCCCCAGTGCCCTGTATAACTGATGCATAACTTTTGTATTCAATTCTCCTCCCAATTCCCCTCCCCTTTGCAGTCCTTGGCTCAGTACCTCATTGCAACTCAGCCCCATTTTAACTCCCAAGAAAATAAAGCAAGGGAAGCGGAATTCCTGACATCGGAAACGAATGAGGTGTTTAAGGTGGTCAAAGAAGTTGATAGGGTAGGTAGAGGGAAATTACATCCCCGGTGCAGGGAGGCTGGAACAAGGAAGCATCCATCACCTTAAAATTAGAGCCAGTCCGTTCAGGGACGATCTCAGGAAGCACTTCTTTATGCAAAGGCCGGGTGGGACCACCACGGGCGAGACAGGGCCCCAGTCAGAAGTCCATGGACTTGTGGCGGGACCGGAAGATCGCGGCAGCGGGCGGGTGTGGAGAATCCCGCCGAAAGGGGAGTGGAAATCTGGAACTCCCTCCCCTAAAAAGATTTTGAGGCCGGAGGGGTAAAGTGAAACAAACTTGTTTGGGTGAGTGTAACAAGGGGTGAAGTTAAGATATCTCTCAGCCCCTAAAACGACAGAACAGGCCCGAGGGGCTGAAGGGTCGACTTCAATAGGTTTCCCAGTCAATTCTAGAACCAAGAAGTTAGAGATGTGGCCTTGGCTTTAATTCTAGATTTGGCTGTGGAAAATTCATTGGAAGCCTCAAGAGTCGTAATAATTAATAATTAACGGCTCTGCCTAATAAGAGGCACAGTAAAAGTGGGCAAACTGAATTTTATAGAGACGGAGAGACATGAGATGGCTGCTTTTCAGGCAGACCACTCAATTCTGGGCGGGTAGAAGCCCAATTAGGCAAATTATGCAGCAGGGTTAAGGAATGTGTAGAATCATGGAGGCTTACGCACTTTAAAGACAGGCATTGAGAAATAATGCAGCTGTGGCATCTTTCCTGCCACTGAACATGTCCTGGTGATAGCAAGAGGCCAAAGGGACTTCGATTACTGCCAAAAAAAAGACAAAAGACAAAAAAAGGAAAAACAGAAGAAGAAAAGCACAACAGCTGGGACAAACAGGTCGAGTGTCGAGTGCACGAAGCACACATCCTGCCTATTTCCACCTGAAAATTACAATCAGACAAACAACCGGCACAGGAACCCTGATTTGCAGATTTAAGCAGTCTCCTGCTTCTATGTGGAATGTTTGTGATCACTGAAGATCAAAGAGATCCTGGCTTGATAAATGAACAGAGGAGTTGAGTTCAGGGAACATGAACAGTCAAAATTACCAAGGGAAAAACAACAATTACCAATGTGTGCAATCGGGTACAGAGCTACTCATCCTGGGGAAAAAAAAGGAAATGGGAGCTTTCTTCGAATAGCATCTTACAGCAAAGAATGAGGCCACTTGGACTATCATGCCTGTGTGTGCTTTTTGAAAGGGCTAAATTAAGGGGAGGTTTGGGAGGATGGGCTGGATAGAGAAATGTTTACTGTGCATTATACCCTGTTGCAGAGACGTTACAACTCTAATTAAGAGTTGCAACCCCAGTCCACAAACTCTAAGTCTAAATTTACTGAGTTGTTGGAACGATTTAAAAGCTAGTGAGATGTTATTCTTTTCTCGTGGAGTTTCTTGTATTTAGAAAAGGACTGTTTTTAGCATCAACCCCAGCTTTTGGCTGGATGACTAATTTTATAAATTCATATCTGTACGGTGTTAACACCCAGTGCCACTAAGCATGTGCGGATGCAGATGTGAATCTGCCCCCCACAACTGTAACAACTATGGGAGTCCCTTCAATATTTTTGGAAGGCTTTTTTTTTGTCTCCATCTCCCAGAATTGCCCTGATATGCCCCATCTCCTTATATGTAGATGCATCTTTGCCATGATGCTTAGATCCCAGTTTGAGGTCCAACGAGTGCAGACTTTCCAAGTCCCATCTGGGTAGCCCCTAATGCCGCCAAACAGTAAGCTGTTGGGGGGCGATGGGGGGGCACAGTAGCTATTGTAGGCAACTCAAGAGTTGGTCAAGAAGAAAGGGGAAACAGTACAGGGAACAGAGGGACAATTCCCAGAATCATGTGATTTGAAAAAAGACTGAAAATTCCTGAGGGAGTTTGTAGTTTTTAACACAGGCCTTTAAAATTGCATTCAGAGATGGTAATTTTCCATAAAATTGAGTCTGCAAATGAAGCAAACAGTTAAAAAAAATCTGGAACAGTTCTACAAGCCAGTTAGTGGCAACAATCTGGAATAGTTCCAGAGATGGTTAGCTAGAAATTTCTCTAGAATGGTGGGTTAACTGCAACTAATCTTGAATTAGGTTAACTAGAAATAATTCCACAGTGGTTCTTTAATTACAAAATAACGGAACCGGCAAAGAAGTTGGTTTGCTTCCAAAATCTGGAACAGTTCTACTTTCAGGTTAGCTGAGCACACTGCACACTGCTTTCTAATCCTGGTTCTCAACAGGAAACTGGAACAGTTCCAGAGATTGGTGAGCATTATAAACCTGGCACTGATCTTGAGGCTTGTTAACAGCACAGATCTAGACCTGTAATGGCTGGGAGTATAGACAGCTCAGTTTAGAACGATTCTAGAAACCAACAGCAGCCTGCGGTAGCTGCCCCTGTGCCTTTAATGGTTTACTTAATTATTGTCCCATGTTTCCAGAATGAGCATTACCACTTGGGAAGGTGGTGTGGGGGTGGACTTTTAAATATAGCAGGACTTCAAATTACAAAGAGGTTTGACCTTTCCCACTAATAATGACAAATGTGTTTTAAACTAAAATGCAAATAAAGAGAGACAGTCAGGCACATAGTAAAATAAAACACACAGCAGTGTTGAATTACATGGATGCAGTTAATTAAAAAGCAAATCAGCATGTCAATTAGAAGAAATTGGTGGGGGAGGGGTTGTAGAAAATGCTGTATCTTTTATCTTGCACAGTAGCAGTCAACAGAGATGGGGTCTTATAGAGGTATGTAACCCAGTAAATGGTGTCATTCCAGAGCATCACTTCAAATTAAACCATGACAATGGAACAAGCAAAGGCAAGTCTCAACTAACAAAAGGCAAATTTTTCATTGATATCACAAAGTTTGTCATCACTCAAAGGTTCAGGGAGACATTGAAAGGACAACCAGGTAGGGCAGTGGAGGTAAAACCACTGGAATTGTTTAAGAAGCAGCTGTATAGTATGATGAGTGATGTAGGAAGGGTGGGGTGAGAGGAAATGTTGGATTTCTTTTTGGATGGACTGGTTCAATTGAACTAAATGCAGCCCCTCCTCTCTATCCATCTTGTAAGCTCCAACATTTAGTACCTCTTTTCTGCTGTAATTGCTGATTTTGGTGTTAATCTAATAGATCAAGAGAGAAAATACTATCTTCAAATAATAGGGGACTTGGTATTGAAGAGGTAGAATCCGTCTCTGCACCATCGGTATGTGGCCAGAGCCCCTCTGCAAACTGCTGTGATGGCTGCCAGCAATGTGTTTGAAAAAAAAATTCAATTGGGTAAAAAAAAACCGCACAGCAGAGTTTTTGCATAGCAAGAGCTTCAGTTTTAAAAATTCAGAGTTAATCCGCAAGTTTGCTTCAGAGGCTGGATCCTGTTTGGCTGACCTACATACAGCCTTCCCCAAACTCACACGTTTAAAAAAAAAACCTAATCAGGGCACTGGTTCCACCTGCAATCCCCTCTGCCTGAGAGACTGCTTCATACTCTTCCACCCCAGTCATTTCCCAGACAGGTTTGGTGACAATGAGATGACACACTTAGGAAACAAGTCATGGAGAATGGTGTGTAACAGCATTGTATGAACAATGACAACCGATGCTGCCAGTGTCTATCAGATCACTTCTGTGGCACCATGTGATATGAATCATTCCATTATAGAGGAACTTATGTAAATTTCTTTTACAGTGAAATTTAAGTTACTGAGAAGCTAAACCCAAAGGACCAAATAAAATGATTCAGAAACTGGGCTATTTTCTTCCTTATGACAGAGATTTATCCCATCCTCCGACAAGGCTCCCCGCCCCTTCTATCCCTCAGGGATTAAAAAAACCTTTTTACTTTCTACTCCCGATAATTGAAAGCCATTTTCTACACTAAAAACAAATTGAATTATCCAATTATGTGAATTAAACAAAGCATTGCAAAAATGGGGAATTTAGAGTAACTAGTATCACATTATCAGTTAATTTGAATTACTTGTCTTTGAGGAAGAGGAAATGGATGTCGTTGCTCAACATATGTTTTTTTTTAAAAAAAAGACCAAAAAAATCAGACCAGAAAGGAAGGTTGCTTCAGAAATGATTTCTAAATCATTTGAAACAGACCTAGCCTGACCATTCCCTTTAAAACTTGACTGATTTCCCAGTCAGAAGTTTGAACCTCGGCAGGTGGATGGTGAGGAGAAGCCAATGAGCTGAAAGATTTTTTTCATTATTGAAGAACATAGATCCACTTAGGTATCCTGATGCTCCACTGGTGAAATAATTAGAACTGCCTGAGGTTTTTTCTTTGTAACTGCTGCAAGTGATGTAGACATGACTCCCGGTCCCTTTAACATTTTAACATCCCTCTTTCCTCTCCATTCTCCAGCTGTCCAAAGTGACCTTGTTAAAAATAATGTATTATTCCATCTCGATCACTCTTGCTGCCACCCGATTCAGTTCAGAAATCACAACCAGCCCTCACTCCAGCAGTAGTCCCAACTTACTTACAATGCTGTATTAATAGTGTGGGTTATGCGGTTTGATAGGTAAATACAGTAACACCCCTCCCAGCTAAAAATATACACACCAGGTCCACTGGTTGTCTGTCTCACTGTGAAACTCAACATGGTTATTTCCTCCCTCTGTCTCTCCCTTATCTCTGAATTTAAATGCAATCTTCTGACTGAATTGGGATGTGGAATATTTTCAGACAACTTGTATTTAAAGAGGAAGCATGGGAATGGTTGGTGGGGGCGGGGGGGTAGGGGGGGTGGTGATGTGGGGGGCGGCAGGGCACGGCGACAGCATTTTCCAACTTCCCTTAGGACCCTCTGCCCCAGTTTCACACACTAAACAGAGCTAGTGAGTGTCTGGAAACTGGGAGAAAACAGATTGTGAGAGGCATGAAAATGCCATTAAACTCAGGCCAGCATTTGACCCATTTTACAGCAAACTGCACTCTTCCTGATGGATAAATAAGTCGCAGTATCGCATGGCTGATGCCTGGTTCTTGTTCTCCATTGACCTGGACTGTCTGGCCCCTCTCTTTCCCCTCTCCTGTTCCACCCCCATCTTACTTGCCACGACCCACTCCCACCGCCGGCTGGTTAGTTTCTGAAATTGGCAATTCACCGCTTTTTGGGGGAGGAGGAGGAAGAGGCTGGGGACAGGAATTTCAGCTGTGGAATATGCATGTACATCGTATGACATGAGCCTGTTCGTCCTCATCCAGCTAACCCTTTCCCTGCTGCAACCCTCTACATCTCACAACAATGGACAGAGGTGCACTCTACATCTCACAACAATGGGCAGAGGTGCAAACCTTTTGTGCGAAGACCTGCTTTTCTAAATAAGGCTCCTTGCGAACAGCCTGGGAACAATTGCATTGTGCACTCACAATTGTTATAACACTGATCTGAAAAGGCATATCATTCTAACTCAGGGAGTTATTGACACAACTATTGTGTGTGTTTTATTCTCAGATGCAGTGAATATCTTTTTTATTGTTGAAAAAAGATGTCAAACCTTTTCTTCTTGCACTCATCAGGACAGGTGCAAGAGTGCCAAATTTCAAAGGAAGCAACAATTTATATAAGATGTTCCTGTGTGCGTGTGTTCGTTGTTATTGTCTCTTGTGTTCTGCTTGCAGTTTCATTTTAACCATTCCCCCTCCTCAGAGCAGATTGATCAGTCAGGAATGATCTGCTCCAGTTCTGCTGCTGTCTGTATCTTCCTAGCTGACCCTGATTCTCCCGAGATGCAAGGCCCCCTCCCCTTCTACTCACACCCAAACCCAGTCACGTACTCACCACCCATCCAGTTACCACAACGGAACAACGGTGGAACACTAGCCTAGCGGAATCATCCAACCCTAGCAATTCATTCTGCATTAAACTGCACTAACTCTCTAGGAGTTCCAATTCTAGGGCTGCTCATTGTGTACCCCAACCTGGCTGCGACTGCCTTACACAGATTCCCAAGCTGACTGAATGCAAGCACTGACAGCTGGGAGTTCCTGGTTTAGGAATTGCAGCAAAAGTGAATGGAAGAGCAGGTGCCATGTGTTATGAACTGCGTACCAGTAAAGATAGGGCACTTCATAGAAACTGAGTGGCTGACTAAAACTCATCCTCAGAAATTGCTTTTGTTTTCATAATTTGTTCTCCGGCAAGTTTTAGTGGATAACTGGATCTGTAGAAATACCAATTTTAGTAAGCCATATACACTACATTCTACGTGCACTGTCTAAAAACGGTAGCCATTTAAAATACTCTCTAATGCAAAATTGTAGGGGCCATGAAGCCTCAGCTTTTGTGTATCTCTCAGGTACTGATTGCTGTGATTTAAGATGAGGCCACAGTGATGATATGAATCGTTCTTTCCAATCCTCAGGGCCCACAAAACTCCAACAGGACAAATAAAGGATTAAGAAGTATGCACCTGTAGAGGTTTGTATGCGTGGGAGGCTAGGAGGGGCCAAGAGCAGCTCATTGGCGCCAGCTTGGGCTCCATTACACCATAGAGCGCAACATCACATGCCACTTAATCCATTTGACACAATCTATTACATTATACAATATCTAATAGCTTATAGAGATCAGAATGATGGCACTCCACCAAATGGATTTTACATCTATGGTCTGAACACTCCTCTGTTACTATAACTTCAGTACACTCCACCATTCAGCACACCCACTATTATTACATAATTTAACACATCTCATTCATCCCTCCCATCCTACTGTTACCAACACCATCTAACAAACTGCACTGCAACCTACAGTATCTCCCACACCCCACTATTTACCCATGCCCTCCCTCATACCCACCTTTACCCTCACCGTCCCTCATGTCCCAGTATTGCCCATGTCCTCCCTCACACCCAAATTTACCCTCACTGTCCCTCATGTCCCAGTATTACCCATGCCCTCCCTCACACCCACCTTTACCCTCACTGTCCCTCATGCCCCATTATTACTTACAGCCCTCCTCACACCCAACATTACTGTCACCGTCCTTCATACCTAACTGTTCCCTACATCCTCGTTCACAGCCAACATTACCCTCACTGTCCTTCATGGCCCACCATTACTTGCACCCTCCAACACTGATTTCTGGGATGAGAGGCTTGCCCTATAACCAGAGCTTGAGTAGACTGGTCCTATATTCTCTGGAATTTGGAAGAATGAGAGGTTATCTCATTGAAACAAATAAAATCCTTAAGGAGTTTGACAGGGGAGATGCTGGGAAGACATTTTTCCTGACTGGAGTTGCGAACACAGGGGGCACAGTTTCATGATAAGTGAATAGGTTGGCCATTTAGGTTTGAGATGAGGAGAAATATCTTCACTCAGAGGGTTGTGAATATTTGGAATTCTCTACCCTAGAGGGTTTTGGATGTTCAATAATTGAAGATTATTCAAGATTAAGATGGATGGATGTTTTTGATGCTAAGGGAAGTGGAGGATATGGGGTTAGCCTGACAAGGTGGAATTGAGGTAGATTAGTCATGGTGGAGTAGGGTTGAGGGACCGAATGTCCTACACCTGCTTCTACTTCTTATGTTAACACATTTCACCATTACCCACACTCCACTGTCACCATACCATCCAATAAGATTATCAATATTACATCATTCAATTCACAAAGCACTAGATTGCCCTTTCTATTGCCACCATATAGTTCTGTGTTGTTATAGTGGCAGTAACAGAACACTTTCCACCTTCATTACTGTGTGCAATGTCCAGCACCCATTCAGGATCTTCAATCCCCAGAGGGAACAATAGTGACACAAAAAAAAAGCCAGCCATTAACCTGGAACCAAAGGAATCAGTCTTTAACAAACAGCCTGATCAGTATTGTGCGTACACAAGGAACAATAAGGTGGGTAATGCAAGACAGATCCATGATTCAAGCTCAATTTTCTGAGAACATTGCAAACTGGGTGAACTTCGCTCTCTAGCCATCAGAACCTCCACTGGCTCAACCACCGCCCTTGAGTCTCAGTCAGAGGCAGCTCTTCTTCCCTTCGAGGCTTTCCGCCTCGTTATACTTTTAAAGCGCTGGACACTTCTTTGCTGCTGTTGCTAAATAGCCCGTTCGTGCGAAGATAGGAGCTGCTGATTCCACCCCCCACCGGGTCTAGCACTTTAAACTTTGTGACATTTATACTCATCGCCCAATCGCCTGCGCTGCTTCAGGTTCGATTCAGGAAAATCTACCATTTTTTTCAAACAAATTCAGACTCGGATGCTGCTGCTCGGTGGTGGTGGTGGGGGAGAGGGAGGGAGGGGGTGGGTGGGATCAGTGAGGTTCGGTCTGAGAGATGAGCAATGATGGGCCTCGCCCATATCTATCTTAGCATCTTAAAGGTCTGTCTGCAGTATTGGATTTATACAGAGCAATATTTACGCCGCTGCCACTATCAAGATGTACTTTTGACAAGATCACTGTATTCCCTCTCTTTTGACATTATCAAAGGTTTAAGGCGCCAACCGCCTGACAGATATATATATTTTTTAAAAGCGTGTGGTTACAAATTACAGCATAAAATCACTCCCTTTTCCCCCCCACAAACTTGAGCAAGGTGCCCGGGGGTGGGGTGTGTGTGTGTGTCTGTGTGTGTGTGTGTGGTGGGGGTGGTGGTGGGGGGGGAGAACATTTAACTGTAGATCCAACAGAACAGGTTTAACCTCTCTCCAAAGGCGAACCGTGGCTCAGGGGAGGTTTCGCGGAGCCGCTTTGAGGCAGGGAGACTGAGGTCAGAGTGCGTGCCGCCAGATTCTTCAGAAAGGAACCCTTCAGCTTTACGTCTGGGTGACCCATATTAAACACTTGAGTCGCCCCACTCCCCCCGACTCCGGGTTTGTTTTGGCATTGACAGCTTCTCGGAGCCCTGATGTTGAGCTCAAGTTCCATTGTCAGTTCCACTGCCTTCGCTCTGAGCCTGAGCCCTGCGAATAAAGGGAGGGGGGAGGCATCGGCGGTCACCAGTCGATACTCTAAAGTATTTCCATAACCGGTTAGTCACATCGAAGGAACCTATCCTTTTGAGGGTGGGGGGAAAAAGGTTAGATGCTCCTCTTAAACTTAACGTTACGTTTTAAATATACTGTGACCTTTAAATAAATATATGTGTATATGTGTGTGTGTGTGTGCATATCTTTGCATGCACATATAAACCTTTATCCAAAACTATAAGCAAAACTGAATGACTGAATTATCCCCACCAGTCTTTCCATTACATCCTGGGCTGAGAGACACTAGAGGAATTGCGGCAGTCGAATTTTCCACCTATAAAACTTACATTAGCATTGACGCTGCTAATATTTAACAGAAGCTTCTGTTTAACTTTTTATACTTAACCAACATAAAAAGGGGTGATTATTTTTGCCCCCCCCCCCCCTCCCGAAGGTGTTTTTTTATGTACCTCCCACCCCACCCAGTGCACGCTGTCAGGGGCAGCTGGCTTGGTCTGTCAGGAGTTAAACGCGGCGGCGGCTGTTATTTGGGTTAATCGCGCCTTTATTTATTTAATAATTTATTGTTGCTGTCTGCGCACTGGCCGAGGTTCTTGTGTCTGGAGGGTTGCAATCTGTTCTGGGTTGCATGAGGAGATCAAGGGTTGTTGACAAACAGGATCTGCCCCCGTACAGACCAACTTTCATCCACCTAATCCTCTTCTTAGACTGGAGCATTATAGCCACTGCAGGCGCTAGATAACCAGAGAATGGCAGATCAGAGCCCGCGAGTCCCGGGCAACAGACAACAGCAACAAAGCTACAACATTAGAGTAACATTTAAAACACGCACACACACATACATACACACCGGGATACTTGCTGATGGGTAGGTGACACCTTGATTCAGAGAGAAAGAACTTGGGAGTTAGGAATGAAATAGTTTCTTTCAGCCACCTCGCACACCACCACCCCCCCCACCCCACCCACCACTCACCCCACTTTTCTCCGTTAGCAAGTGAACCAGGTGTCACCTAACGATGGGCTATATATAAACACACACATAAATATTAAAATAATAGCTTCAACATCGACTGTCGTTGTCATCCGCCGCTTTGAAGCGAGCGGCTGTACCTTCGCCATCTATTCTAACGCTAAGAGAGTGAGAGAATGAAAAATGAAAGGCTGCCAATTGTGGGTTTTTTTTACTGATTTGACCCATGAAATGCAACCAGAGGCGATAAGGGCATTGGAACAAAGAAAGGATAGACAAATTATGATTTTATATATATATATATATAACACGGACACCAGATCCCGTTTCAACACATTTTCAATGAACTGCTTGTAAACGGCTCCCAAACAGCCTGAAAACTTATATTAAAAGTCCGCAGTCTGTCTCCTCACGAGATTCAAATATAAATTCCGTGCAATCTTAAAAACTCGCATTGCGGCGATCCTTGCTATATTTAATAAATGTTACGTATTATATATATGAATATTTTATGCACTGAATCCGGTGTGGATCTGGAAAGAAAAAGGTTGGAAAAGCACAGTAGCTGCAACCACACACACACACAGCAAAAAAAAAATCCAATCTCCCCCTCCAGATTTTATCCCAAATTCCAACCGCACAAAACGGAAAATGGAACTCACCTTTCCTGCTCATTTTCGCCCCTGTGTCCGGCCCCAAGAAAAGTTGGCGCTTTTTGGCGGAATAAATCACCTCGAATTAGTAATGATCCGGGAGAGGGAAGCGAATCCTGGATTGTTGCACAGATATCCTGAACCAGCTCTTCCGCATCCTGGGAGCATTAAATGTATATATATATATATATATATATACACACACAAAAAAGAGAGACAAGCAAGAGAGAAAGAGAGGGAGAGGGGGGAGGAGGAGAAGGAGAGCAGCGATCGGAGCCGGCAGCTGCAGCCGACAAGAGGCGCAACGAAGCCCGGTTTACAGAGGGTCTGCGACCGGGCGTTGAGAGGGGAGGTGGTTAGGGAGGTGGGGGGGGGGGGGGGTTGGTTGTTGTCAGATTAAGAGGAGGGACGAGGAGGAAAGAGGGGAGGAGGAGGTTGGGTGGTGGTGGTGGTGGTGGTGGGGGGGGGGAGGAGGGGAGTGGGGGGGGGAAGTGGAGAGGGGTTGTTACAGAAATTAAAAAGCTCAATTTCTTTCAGGTTTTTTTTTTGGCGGAAAAAAAAATGAAACAAGAATATAAAAGCTGATGAAAAGCGGTTGGTGTGACAGGCGGAGTGTAAACCCTGTGTTCAATGCTGAAATGTTTAATTCAGACTGGAAAAGTGTGTTTTTGGGGAGGGAGGGAGGGAGGGTGGTGGTGGTGAGAGCTGCTAGGCTGACGTGCAACCCGCGCCTCTGTAGGGGAGAATCACGCTTCTCCTTATAAGGAGGATTGGGCACCTCTGCTTTATATTAAAAACAAGATACCAACACACACACACACACACTCTTCTCCCCATGCTTCCGATTGCACCCCGAATTCCTGGCCAGCTCTGAGCCAGGCCACCTGTCCTCACCCACCCACCCAGAATCACTGAAAATTGGGGGAAAAAAAAGAGGGAGGGGATGGGGGGGAAAGATTATTCCAAGTCCCGATAGATAGATAGATAGATAAATGAGAAGAAAGAGAGAGAGAGAGAGAGAGGGTGGGGGGTGGTGCGGCGTGAGGGGTGGGGAAAGTTTCTGACCCACTCCCCTACCCTGCAGCACTTTTAATATTCCGCACGATCTATGGTAACATCGCTGCGGGGAAATCAGAAATATTAACGGATTCCCTCAGAAATCTGCACACAGGCATGTGACTGTGGGAGAGAGAACTATGTGTGTGTGTGTGCGTGTGTGTGATTCAAGAATCGTGGATTTAGGGACAGAGGTAAATTCTATTTTTAAAAAGTTGAGAAAGTTGTCTGAACTTGACTAACTCACTCCCCTGCATAGTCCTGTTTTCAGCCCCACATTCTGGACACTTGTGACTGTATGTCACTGAATCCATTCTCATGCCCTTTTCGCCTTTTGGCTCTGTTGCCACTTCTGCTCTTTTTTTTAAAACTTCTTTTCTCTTCACCCCGCCTAGAGCCATCGCTGCTATTGTGTTACCTCCTTTCATTTCTTGGGTACCCTGCTCTCCCAATTCCCTACCCCAACTATTCAGTGCTCCTCAACATTCCTGCTGCTGCCCACTCTTGACTCTCTCCTTGGGTAAGCTTACAGCTCCCTCTCTGCCTCTCTTGGCATCCTCCCACGGGCTCATCAAGGCACTCCAAGCTGACTCATTATGAGCACAATTATCCCTTCCCACTCTCTCGTCGACCTTCCTGCCTTTTGGGGGGTTAATCTCGCCGACCTTCTCCCAGTCCAACTCACTCCTGCCACTGCTAATTCTGTCGACACTGCCAGCAAAACTGCTTTCACCACCCTCTATGCATCTTCATCCAGGGTAGTCATTCACTTGTGAACAAGGCCCTTGCCATCCTGGAACTTATTGTGGAGGATTGCATCGACATCATAGCCTTAACGGAGCTGAGCTGAGGGCTGATGACACCTTTTCCCTTAATGAGGACTCCCAACCTGGATTTACCTTGCACCACTTGCTCCATCAAGACCACCATGGTGAGGGCCGGGTTCTTATCAAACATCACACTTTGCCCAGACCCCCCCACCCCCCCGCCCCCCACAATTCCTCTGGCATTTTCTCCTACTTTGAGCAAACCACCCATCCCACTGACCCCCTCATTCAAAATCATCATTCTCCCCTTTTTAAATATGAAGAAAAAATTCTCACTGAGATATCATCTCTGCTTTCTTCCCTCAACCTCTGCACCAAGCAACTTCTCATCCTTCATGATTTCACCCTTCTAAGCTCACTGCTCTGTTAACCCCCACCTAAATCCCCTCCTCCATGTAAACTCCCCAACCCACGTTCACAGATCCCCCCCCTTGATCTTTGTCATTTCACGTTGTCTTTAATTCTATCATATCACTTACAGGTAAGGTCATCTGTTGAATCACTCACCACCCACACCCCCTTTCCACACCCTAACCCTACCTCCTTCTCTATCCGTCCCTGGAAAAACATCCCACAATTCATGTAATTCTGCAATTTTGAAATCCCAGCTCTCTAACCTTTGGCCCTCCATCAACAACATTTCTACAACTACTGATTCACTCTACGACACCTTCTCCTCCACCTTTGATGCTCTACTCCTCAATAAAACCATTACTCTCCTTCACCCAGGCTGTTCCCCTGGAGCCTCATCTCCACCCCCATAAGTCCAAGAGACACAGACTTGGGGGATAAGGTAGACATGGTCTAGCCATTCAGCGACAGATCTGGTGGACACATATAACACTATTGGGCTCTGTTCTCATCTGCGAGCTCTGCGCACCCAGGATCATCCTGGAATATAAAGATAACCCAGCTCCTTTTCTATACTACAAACCAACTCCTTAACCATCTCTCCCTGTGCCCGCCACACTCTCCTCCTACAATAAGGATTGGGAGCTTATGGATTTATTTGCCATTAAGATCGAGACCATCTGATTAGCAGTCTCTGTCACATCCCTCCCATCCACTAGCCCGCCTGGCCCAACCTTCTCTAAAGCCTTCCC
The DNA here is from genome assembly GCF_017639515.1 of Carcharodon carcharias. Lineage (NCBI taxonomy): Eukaryota > Metazoa > Chordata > Chondrichthyes > Lamniformes > Lamnidae > Carcharodon > Carcharodon carcharias. The sequence continues at coordinate 150,313,185 of NC_054476.1, read as the reverse complement.
CTAGCCTTAAATTCGGAACTTTCTCTGGTCTCCCTCCCATTTCCCTTCATATCCTCCCTGAATTCATCTTGTCCATGAGACCCATTTCCTATTTCCACAATCCTATTCCCACTAAACTGCTGACCTCCCAACTTCCCCTTACCCCGGTCCTTACCTTAGCCAATATTTTAAACAGTTCCCTCCCTTCAGGTGTTGATCCCTCTCTCCGTTTCATCTGCCGTCATCGCCATCTCCTCAAAAACCAACCCTTAATCACCACCACCCCCCCCGCATCCCCACCATCTACCATCTGATCTCCAACATCCCTTTTCTCTCCAAAGACATTGAGTGCGTTGTTGCCTCCCGAACCTTTCCCGGAAATCCATGTTTGCATCCCACTAATTGAATCCTACCCCTGACACAACAGCAAAACAGCCTCTTATCAAAGTCACAAATGACATCCTATGTGACGGTGATAAAGGTAAACTTTCCTCATTGTCTCGATCTGTCTGCAGCCTTTGGCATGATTGGTCATGCTGTCCTCCTCCAATGCCTTTCCATCATTGTCCAGCTGGGTGGGACTGCTCTTACCTGGTTCTAGTTTTATCCATCTAATCATATCCAAAGATTTTTAAAAATTCATTCATAGGATGTGATGCCACTGCATTTATTGCCCATTCCTAACTGCCCTTGAGAAGGTGGTGGTGAGCTGCCTTCTTGAACCACTGCAGTCCATGTGGTGTAGGTACTCCCACAGTGCTGTTAGGGAGGGATTTCCAGGATTTTGACCCCGCGACACTGAAGGAACGACGATATATTTCCAAGTCAGGATGATGAGTGGCTTGGAGGGGAACTGCCAGGTGGTGGTGTTCCCAACTATCTGCTGCCCTTGTACTTCCATATGGTAGTGGGTGTGGGTTTGGAAGGTGCAGTCGAAGGAGCCCTGGTGTGTTGCTGCAGTGCATCTTGTAAATGTTTCACACTGCTGCACTGCATGTCAGTGGTGGAGGGAGTGAATGTTTGTGGATGTGGTGCCAATCAAGTGGGCTGCTTTGTCCTGGATAGTGTTAAGCTTCTTGAGTGTTGCTGGAGCTGCACTCATCCAGGCAAGTGGAGATATTCCATCACACTCCTGACTTATGCCTTTTGATGGAGGGCAGGCAGGTTTTGGGGAGTCAGGAGGTGGGTTATTTGCTGCAGGATTCCTAGCCTCTGACCTGCTCTTCTAGCCACGGTATTTATATGGCTAGTCCAGTTCAGTTTCTGGTCAATGGTAGCCCCCAGGATGTTGATAGTGGGGGATTCAGCGATGGTAATGCCATTGAGTGTCAGGGGGCGACAGTTAGATTCTCTCTTTTTGGGATGATCATTGCCTGGCACTTGTGTGGCGTGAATGTAACTTGCCATTTGTCAGCCCAAACCTGGATATTGTCCAGGTCTTGCTGCATTTGGACATGGACTGCTTCAGTATTTGAGGAGTAGAGAATGGTACTGAACATTGTGCAATCAGCAGCGAACATCCCCATTTCTGACCCTATGATGGAAGGAAGGTCATTGATGAAGCAGCTGAAGATGGTTGGGTTGAGGACACTACCCTGAGGAACTCCTGCAGTGATGTCCTGGAACTGAGATGATTGACCTCGAACAACCACAACCATCTCCCTTTGTGTTAGGTATGACTCCAACCAGTGGAGAGTTTTCCCCCTGATTCCCATTGACTCCAATTTTGCTAGGAATCCTTGATGCCACACTTGGTCAAAAGCTGCCTTGATGTCAAGGGCAGTCACTCTCACCTCACCTCTGGAGTTCACTTACAATGTATCACTTACAATGCTTTTTCTGTCGGCTCCAACAGTGTTATCTCTAGTATCTCCCAAGGATCTATCATTGGTGCCCTTCTATTTCTCATCTATATGCTGTCCCTCGTGTAAGCACAGCATATTATATCTAATGGTGTGTTTAGGCCTAACCAAGTTCTGTCTAAAGGTGTGTTTTAAACAAGGACTACTAACTAACAGAGTAATCTTATGATTAGGGGACAATTTTGGGGTTAAGGGTAAAGTTCAGAAGATTGCTGTAATAGAGAAAATGCGATTATAGTGTGTGCAAACCATCTTGTGATGGTTGTCTGGAGCTGACAGCTGGGAACAGAGATTGAAAAAGGAAGGAGTGGTTGAACTTTGGAAAAGAAACGGCATGAAGATAAGGGCACCAAACATTTGTGGTAACGTGGAGCAGGCTTCTCTCTGAGCAAGGCGGCCGATAATAATGGTAAAAGGAGAAGTCTAGCAGAACCAACCAGTTGCAGTGGAGATGCTACCCATGCATCCCCCCCCCACCCTCCCCCCCCAGGCTAGAAGTCAGTTAGGAAGGACCAGCAGCATAAGCGAGACTGAAGTTACATACACCCATAAGCAGAAGTGGAAGTAGAGCAGAAATGGCAGAGGAGCAGTGTACCAATCTGAAGGTAGCGTACCAGTGTTTTGTGGAAGAAAAACAGAGGTTGACTATCACCGAGGAGATCATAGGACATGTTAGGACAAACTCCGCAGGCTAAAGGAGACCTTGGCAAAGACCAATCTGACAACAGACTGTGGGTGGCATACTGGGCATCAGCCCCTGGGGATATAGAGAACCGGACCAACCTGGACGGGCAGGCCCTGAGCCATTGGCTCAGGACCTTGATAGCCCATTCACTCCCATATTTACAGATGGCATTCGAGGACTTCGATCCCAAAGTGACCACCAACACTGAGGCCGGCGTGTTGGGGAAAATGACCCTGTGCTTCGAAAGGAGGCAATGGGACCAAAAAAATGGGAGTGGAACAGAAACCAAAAGGGAAAGTCTGTGAAGTAACAGGGGGGGCCCCACAAAATGTTGGAGATAAGAAGGGAAAGGAGGGGCCAGGAGTGGATCTACAGGCACCTAAGGAGAATGTTATAATTGTGGGGAAACGGGGCACTTAAAGAGGGATTGCAGATCCTCAAAGAGGCCCCAAAAAGGTAAAGAAGGGAAAGCTGGAAATGGTAAGAGCGCCAATGAAATAGAGGATTTGCGCCGCACTCTCGCAGATTTAAAGGAAAATATGGGGGAAGTTCATGCCCAGACTGGGCAGAAGGCATCCCCCTCTGCCCCCATGTCCAATACCTGGTGAAGGGGCCGCACCCATCCCGGGTACCTGTGCTGGCTGGAATACAATGAGTGGGGAAGACCCTGTAGCCACCTGAGTGTGGAAGGCATACAGAGAATGTATCTAGTGGATATGGGGGCCTCCCATACAGTGACCCACTCATTGAAACCACTGGAATCGCCCCTTTCCAGTGGAAGGGCTTACCAGCTGGAGCATTTCACAGGCAACTCGGCAATGGGAGCAGTATCAAAAAAATTGAGTCTGAGATTGGGGCCCCTGGAGACTCAATGGGAATGTATATCAATGAAATGGGGAAAATCGGACGAATGGAGTAATAGGAGCAGATTGGCTCATTACATATTGGGTGGCAGTAGATATGGCTAATGATTGCCTTTGGGGAAGAGTGCCGTGGGAGATGGGAATCACCGCAATTCCTTGCTCAAACAAGGACATTGGATGGGTGGCCACGAAGAACGATGCCACCGAACTGATAACGAAGATACCAATCAGCACTGAGACCCAGCCCGAAGGAATATAGACATAACCCCAACACATAAGCATGATTGAGGAAGGATGAAAGGGATGGAGGTACAGATAAGAGGGCGCCCTATGAGTAGACCGCCAGAAGCAGTGTCCCTTTCCAAAGGAGGCAGAGTGAGACGTAGAGGGTGCAGTGGGATCACTGGTGGAACAAGAGCCCCTGGCCACTAGTATAAGCTCCCCAATTTGGCCGGTCCGGAAATCCAACGGGTCCTTGACCAGAGATTATCAGATACTGAACAAGAACATCCCAGCCAGTGCGCCCACAGTGACCGCAGTAGCCGAACTTACAGCAGCCATTCCAAGTGACGTGAAGATATTTACAGTATTGGACATTTCGATGGATTCTGTTCTGTACCCATGAGAATGGAGGACCAGCATAAATTTGCATTCATGTTCCAAGGCCAACAGTACACATGGACGTGTCTGCCACAGGGGTTTTACAATAGCCCCTCGATATTCCATCAGTTTATGGCTGAAGAATTATAGGAATTCAGTGCCCCACACCAATTAGTGCAATATGTGGATGACCTATTACTGTTTTTAGTTACTGAAGAGCAACACGTGGAACACTTGGGGGAACTATTGGAACTGTTGGGGGAAATGGGCCTCATGGTGAATCCCAGGAAAGCACAGATTGGGGAGGAAGAGGTGCAGTTTCTGGCTCTAACCATAAGATCAGGAGAAAGAACCATAGATGGAGAAAAACGAAGGGCAGTGCAAGAACTGAAGTGGCCCAGCTGTGTGACAGGGGTCCCGGTCATTCCTAGGATTGACCGGATATTGCCGGGCATTCCTCAAGGGTTATGGAGCCACGACCTCTCCCTTACTCAGACTGCTCCGAAAATGGGTGGAATGGGAATGGACCAGTGAGTGTGAGCACGTGTTTGTCTGGCTGAAGCAAGATCTGCAGACTGCGCCAACCCTTGGAGCAATAGACCACAAGAAAGCTTTCACCTTAGAGCTGGCGGCCACAGACTCAAGTCTTAGCGCAGCACTAATGCAGGAGGTGCACAGTCGAGCCTGACTGGCTCCTGACTGACTCCCGCATCCTGTCGGATGTAGGCGAATGGCACCTCCTGGCTCGTGAAACATTTCCCAGTGTACACAGGCACCAGGAAGGTAACATTAACCACCCACTATACGCCCACAAGGCTTCTGTTAGAAGGTAGGATTAAGGATGGCACCTTAAGCAGTGCAAGGGTGGCCCAGTGGTCTTTGCTCCTCAACAGAATGGATTTGAAGGTTGGGCCACTGACTGACCCAAAGTTAGCAGGGAACTTTGACTAGGAGGGGGAAGCCCATACCTGCAACATGGAAGGAGTATGGGATACCAAGGGTGAGATGTGGGCAAGAATCCACCTGGAAAGGAGAGGCATATACGTTGATGGTTCTAGTTCAGTGGTGGGAGGGGAGTGAAGAATGGAGTTGGGTATATATGATCTGGAAAGGAGGGTGGAAATGGCCCTAAAGCTTCCCTCAACCCTAAGCGCCCAACATGCTGAATTAGCAGCCATAGCCTATGTGATCACCCACCCCCAGGAGCTTCCCCCGCCATACACAATTTGTTCGGACGCTATGTTCACCTGTAACTCATGTACAGAGTATTTAGCTATATGGGCCTGGAAGGGGTTCACCTCAGCAGAAGGAAATCGCTTGGGACGGAGCTCCTGCTCCGAGCCATACTGGAAGTAGTCAGTAAAGATCCAGAACAACAATATTACATCCACAAGTGAGACCAGATGGGAAGGGAACAAAAGGGGTGACAAATTAGCTGAGGAGGGTGTGGAAGGGGGTGTTCCGTGGGATCAAGAGTCAGGAATAATAGCAGCCTTGACAGGTCAGGAGGAAACCAACCAGGTACCCCTACCCCCGGACCTCACAGAGGTCCACAATGGGACCCACCTGGTTTTGAAAGCCGTGATATAGGCAAAGTTGGTGGGAGAGGAACTGGAAAGGCCATGGCCAGTTAGTGACATAAAGGTAAAACAGGGAATGCTGTTTAAGGAGGACAAATGGATAGCACCTGAGGGATACAGGATGGGGGTGACGCAGTTGGCCCATGGGCTGCAGAACTTCAAAGGGACTTAGGAATTTATTAGGCAGGTAGGATAGTGGCTAGAGATGAGAACAGACGTGGAAGAATATATGCAGGGATGTTTGGTGTGTTTGACGAATAACCTGGATTCGGAAAAAAGGAAGGCTCCTGACAACCAGAAATAGTAATGATTGTAAGAATAAGAATTTGCCAGTGACTCAATAAAGTTCAACGTGATTTTATTCAGACTTGCCTAGTGTGGTTGAGGGGGATTTGACTTTGGGCCACTGATGTGAACCTGGGAGGGTGCTGTCTTAAGGGAAGGACAGCCTACGCTTGGCAACATCATTCAAAAGCATGGTGTTACTTCTCACACACATGCTGGCAACACCCATCTCTACTTCACCACCACCGCTCTCCACTGTTGCTAAATGATCAGACTACTTATCCAATATCCAGTACTGGATGAGCAGAAATTTCCTTGAACTAAATGTTGGGAAGACTGAAGCCATTGTTTTCAATCCATGTCCAAACTCCATTCCCTGGCTATCAACTCCAGGCCTCTCTGAGATTAAACCAGTCAGTTTGTAACCTTGGTGTCATGTTTGACTCTAAGATGAGCTTCTGACCACATATTGATGCATCAGTAAAACTGCCTATTTCCAACTCTGTAACATCAGTCAATGCTGACCCTATCTCAGTTCATCTGCTGCTGGAACTTTCATTCATGCCTTTGTTACTTTTAGGCTTGACTATTCCAATGCACTCCTGGCTGGTCTCCTGCATTCTACCCTCTGTAAATTTGAGGTCAACCAAAACTCTGCCGCCTGTGTCTTACCTTGCACCCAGTCCCATTCCCCTATCACCCCTGCGCTTGCTGACCTACATTGACTCCTGGTCAAGCAACATCTTGATTTTAAAATTCACATCCTTGTTTTCAAATCCCTCCATGGTCTCACCCACGTCTACCTCTCTAATCTCCTCCAGCCCCTCAACTCTCTATGATATCTGTGCTCATCTAACTCTGGCTTCTTGAGCACTCCCGACTTTAATGGTTCTACCACTGGTGGCCGTGCCTTCAGTTGCCTAGGCCCAAGCGCTGGAATGCCCTCCCTAAACCTCTCCGCCTCTCTACCTCGCTCTCCTTTCAAGATATTCCTCAAAACTTACCTCCTTGACTAAGCTTTTGGCCATCCAACCTAATACCCCCTTTTGTGGCTCTGTATCATGCTTTGTTGGCATAACGCCTTATGATGATTCACTGAGTTAAAGGTGCCATATAAAATAAGTAGTTGTTGTGTTCACAGCTCTCAGGGTTAATAGTCATTGTTCCAAATATAGAATTACTGTAACTGGGGAACAGTGATTGGATTGATGGTGGCTAGGCTGTGAACATGCTTCTCTCCTAGTTCCAAATTTGAGTCTCTTAACTGCTGCATGACTAATAGCAGGTTAAATAGATTCAGGAATAACACTAAACATTGATGAGTTTAGAAGTTCAGACCTTGTAAATGCACAAGGGCAGTGGTTGTAAAATAATAGCTAGGGACACCTAGTGGTGGGATACCAATGATTTGCCACAAACTACGTTGTGCAACAATAAGTTGAATTTATATATGGCCTTGGTAGCAAGCAATCCATGGCACGTTCCAATTGGCAGCGGCAGTGGTGGGGGGGGGGAGGGTGAGGAGGACGGGCGGTGGGGGGGAGGGGTGGCGGCGCGAGGGTGGGGGATGTTGGTGGTCTTCAGGCAAGAGAACATTTCCTCTTGTGAGGAAGAGCATAACGAAAGGCCATCAATATAAAATAGCCACCAAGATATCCAACAGGGAATTCGGAAGAAAATTCTTCACCCAGAAAGTGGTGGGAATGTGGAACCCACTACCACAGGGAGTGGTTGTGGCAAATAATATAAATCCATTTAAGTGGAAGCTAAACAAGCAAGGAATAGAGGGTTACGATGATAGATTTAGCTGAGGAAATTCTGGAGGATATTCATGTGGAACATAAACACCGGCATGGACTGGTTATAGACATTCCCACTTAACCTCAAACCATGTGATCTTCAGTGGGAGGTGAAAATCCAGGTAATAACCCAGGCCAAATGTGAGGAGGGAGTGGGGGGTGATAAAAGAGTCTGGGACATTCCTCTTTGAGCCATCCAGGCAATAAAAATAGTTCAGATCAGGAGTGGACACTCAGTGATGAACAATACACAAGGAAGATAGAGGAAGAGGTATTGCAAGCGGAGAAGGATGTTCCTGAGCAGAGGATAAGGAAATATCAGCCCCTGGCTTCAATAGTGTGTAGATGATGATCTCAGCAGTCCTGCTGTGAAAGCAAGGATGCTGCCAGATCATCAGACTCATATGAAGATACAGCAAGAGCCGCTCTGAAAATGTGTAACAGATGGCAGGGCTGGCGTCAGAGTCCATTGCCCTCCTTTGTGGTAGCGTCATCGAAGGCTCCTCAGGAACACAGAGGAGCTTGGAAGGACTGGCAACTGCATGAGTATTTGTTGGCATGACGTAAGAATGTAGTAATGAGAAGTGGCCATTCAGCCCTTTGAGAATCTTCTGCCATTGAGCGAGATCATGGCTGAACTGTATTTTAACTCCCTGCACCTTGGCTCCACATCTTTTTAAAGCCTTGCCTAACTGTTTGCCTTAACCACTCTTTGTGGCACTGAGTTCCACATTCAAATCACTCTGAGTAAAAACATTCCTCCTTATTTCCCACAAGTGGAGGCATTCTCTCCACTTCTACCCTGACCAAACAATTCATAATTTCAAAGGCTTTTGTTAGATTTCCTCTAAGACTTTTCCTAATAGGAGGAAGCCACAAACTGCTCAATCTCCCCTATTGCCATACATTCAGTCTAACATTACCCTTGTTTTTTCCAGCACCTCTCCTCCTCCAAGGACCATACCCACAGACTTCATCCATGATTATACTCAAGCACAGTACTGGTTTGCCATTGCCTTCAGCAGTACAGGAAACACTCCCATTCTTACCACCAGACACATTGAAAGGATTTATAGGCTGATAACCAAACTGTTTGGCCAAGCTACAAACACATGTCCCATGGTTATTAAGTCCTGTAGTGGGATTTGAACCCAGAGCTTTTGGGCCAAAAGCAGGAACACTAATACTGCACCACAAGACCTCTGCATGGCTGCCGTTGCCTTTTTTAGTATGGAGGCTAGAACTATGCAGTTTCTCTAAGTCCTGTTGGACCAGGGACCTATACAAGCTTAACATAACAACAATACCTTTGAATTCCATACCCCTAGAAATAAATCCCAGTACTCTACTCGTATTTTTAATAGCTTTGTTGACCTGTGATGCTGCTTTTAATGATTTGTTCATTGATATTCCAGGATGCCCTTGTTCCTCTACCCCACTGTGTTATTTTTATTTTCTGAAGTGTTGGCAGTGATGTCTCTGCTTTTCTGTTGAATACACAAAGTTGCAATAGAAATTGAAAATTTTTTGTCAATTTGGGGCTATCATGGGACTTCTTCTAATGATGAAGAGAATGTTCTGAAGGGTTATGAATATAAATTATGTCGATCGTCCTTGTTGTTACAGGCATTCTACAAGTATAATGTAATAAGATGCTACTGAAAGTCTCTGTGCTATGTTTGCCTTGTAGCCCTCCCTCAGCAGTCATCTATTACTCTGCTCTACCCTCCTAATGTTCACGTTCCTGTCTTGGGGTGTTCAGCTCCAACTCCATCTTCTCCAGCAATTGCAATTTTCAGGCCCTCTTCTGAAGTGCAAAGCTGTGGAGGATACCAGAGGTTACCACAATATTGGGAGCACATTGGATGGGGAGACTGACCTAGACAGCAAAAGCTTACTTTTCAGCAGGGCACTGACCTGTTTCCACTCATACTTGAGCAGGGCATTCAGCTCACTGGTGGTCACCTACAATACAAAACCAACTTAAACCAACTGCTGTAAAATTGGATATCTCTTGACTTTAAGCACTGCATTACCCTTAATCGTGAAAGGATGCACAGGCAGCTGTCTGCCAAAGGATGAATGATTCATGGTGTCTGCCTGCATTCAACAACAGTAGTATTGCATCTTACATATAGTAAAACACCCCAAGACTGTTCACAGGAATATCAGAAAAGGAATTTGATACTAGGTCACATAATGAGACATAAGGAGAGGTATTCAAAAGCTTGGTCGGAGGTTTTAAGGACTGTCTTAGAGGAGAGAGAGGTTAGGGCAGAATTCCTGAGCCAGGCAGCTGAAGGTATTTCTGCCAATGGTGGAGCGATGGAAATCGGGGATTGCTCGAGAAGTCAGAATTGGGGGTGCACAGATGTCTCGGATGATTTTAAGGCTAGAGGATGTAGCAGAGATATAGAAGATTGAGGCCATGGAGGGATTTGAAAACAAGGATACCAATTTTAAATCAGCCAGATCGGCACCCAATGCAGGTCAGTGTGCACAGGGGTGATGGGCGAACAGAGTTTGATATGAATTAGGATATGGGCAGCAGGGTTGCAGAGGAAGCGCTCAAAATTATGAAGTGTGCAACATGGGAGACCAGTCAGCAGAACACTGGAGTGGTTAAGTGTGGAGGCAGTAAGGACAAGGGTGAGTGTTTCATCAATAGGTGAGCTGAGGCTGAAGAGGACAATGATATGAAGAAACCTGCACCTGTAAACACACACTAATTAGATGTTAGGGAGTCAGAACCTCTTTTGTCAAAGTTAAGTTGTGGGCTGAGAGTAGGGGCTCAAGTGGCCACATAAATGCAACTTGTAGCTCTAAGCATTCACACTGACTCTATGAACTAACGAAAATTAATGGCGCATTCACTCAATTAACATGCCCCTGTGCCATAGGTAATGGCAGTCCTGCCAAACAGGGTGATAATACATTACCATATGCAAGAATGGACTGGCTAGCCTGATCTCACCTACTGTCTGTTGGAATGAGCCAGCGGCCAAGATATTAAATGTTGCAGTGGCATTCTAAGTCACAATAATCACTATCCTCTTCCTGGAGGAAGTTTATCCACCTTACTTTAAGATGGAACAAAACACTTCTTGGGCTTGAGGAGTGGACTGCGGCTTCTTTACACATAACTTCAGAGATATATTCAAATAAGATCTTCTGGGCGTCTACACTCTGTTGGCTGGGTATCTGTGGAAGAGTGTGGGTCTCCTGTGCTCTGTGCCCTATGAGCCTGACTTCCTGAATTATCTGCTGTTCCTCCTCTAACACATAAATGATCAAGATGGGAATATCTACGAAGAAAGCCATTTCTTCAGTCCTCCCATGTATTTTAGGAAATTTGGCAAACAAGAAACGGGTGTAAGGGTGACTTCCCAATGAAGTTAGGAGCCTCCAAAATAAAGAAAACAAGACACCAAAATTTAGACATAAAGCAATATAGTGATGGGATGAGGAAGGTTTTCTTCATATGCAGCCAATTGTTATGATCTGCCTGAAAGGGGCAGTGAAAACAGATTCAATAGTAACTTTCAAAAGGGGATTAGATAAATACTCAAAGAAGAAAACTTGTCAGGCTATGGGGAAGGAACAGAGTGGGGTCAATCAGATATTTCTTCCAAAGAATCAGTACAGGCACAATAGGCTGAATGGCCTCCTCCAGTGTTGTATGATTCAATGGGCAGGATTTTAATGTGGGCTCTAGAACCCTGATGTTGGGATCAAATTGGGGCTCTGAGCCTGCACTTGCTGGGAGCCAGACTGGGGGCACTGTTTTCCTGGAGTCAGCTTCCCAATTGGCCGCCTTTCCGCCCGCTGTCCCTATTAAGGACAGTGGGCTGGCTCTTGATGCTGCTGGCTGAATCACAAGGCCGACAGCTCTACAGTCTCAGTGGCTCCACTGGGAGAGCTGGGCACTGTTGAGGCAGGTCAGAGACCTGGAGGGCACCTTAAAATGGTGGTACACTGAGAGGCATAAAAATAAATAAACAAATCAGAGCGGGGTGTCAAGTAGGCCCTTCTGGTTGGAGTGAAACCACTCCGTTTGGATCACTGGGGCAGCCTTTCCTGCCCACAGATCCTCTTTGGAAGATGGAGTCTCCAGCTCCTATGGACCACTGGACTGCCACAGGAAGGCTACCACCATGGACCTGGCAGCCTTCATATGGGGTGGGGGGTGGTGGGGGCTGTTCTACTGTCAGTAAAATGTCAGCAAGGCTTCTAAATTGCCCTTAATTGTCTAAAGTGGCTGCCTGTGTCGAGAAGCCAATCTAGGCTGACAAGGTCAGTACTGAGAGAGTGCTACACAGTCAAGGATGTTGTCTTTTTAATTTGACTTTAAATTGTCCTCTTGGGCGGATATGAAAGGTCCCACAGAACTATCAAATGAATGTCCTGATGTATCCATTGTTGGAGTTTTGGTACAGTCTTACTCCTGATAAATAATCAGATTGTAATGTTATGAAACACACAATTGCACAACAGTATGAATTAAACAATTAAAATAAGTCAGAAAAGTGGAACCTAGTCTAAAAAAACTAAGACCATTTGACTAAAGTTACTTTAAGTGAAGTGGAGTAATCTATACCCTTCTGTACCTGTTGGCTCACATTGGATAAATCCCTTCACAAGTAAAAATATTTTCTGCCATCATCGTCCTGTCTTGAAGTTGGGACAAGGGTTCTCCTGCAATGTATCAATATACGCAGTATACAAAATAAGGTAAATGAGCTTATGGCGCAGATTGAAATGGGCAGGTATGATGTGGTGGGCATTACATAGACATGGCTGCAAGGGGATTAGGACTGTGAGCTAAATATCCAAGTGATATACATCCTATCGAAAAGATAGGCAGGTTGGCAGAGGGGGTGGGGTTGCTTTGTTAGTAAGAAATGAAATTAAATCGATAGCAAGAAATGATGTAGGGTCAGATGACGTAGAATCTGAGTGGGTAGACTTGAGGAACCGCAAAATTTAAAAAACCATAATGGGAGTTTTGTACAGGCCTCCGAACAATAGTCAGGATGTGGGGCACAATATACACCAGGAGATAGAAAAGGTGTGTAAGAAAGGCAAGGTTACAGTGATCATGGGGGATTTCAATATGCAGGTAGACTGAGAAAATCAGGTTGGTAGTGGATCTCAAGAAAAGGAATTTGTGGAATGTCTACGAGATGGCTTTTTGGAGCAGCTTGTGGTGGAGCCCACAGGGAACAGGCAATTCTAGATTTAGTGATGTGTAATGAGGCAGATTTGATAAGGGAGCTTAAGCTGAAGGAACCCTTAGGAGGAAGTGACCATAATATGATAGAATTTACCCTGCAATTTGAGAGGAAAAAGCTGCAATCAGATGTAACGGTATTACAGTTGAATAAAGGTAACTACAGAGGCATGAAGGAGGAGCTGGCCAGAATTGACTGGGAGATGAGCCTAGCAGGAAAGACAGTGGAACAGCAATGGCAGGAGTTTCTGGGAGTAATTTGGGTGACACAGCAAAAATTCATCCCCAGGAAGAAGCAGCATACTAAAGGGAGGACGAGGCAACTATGGCTGACCAGGGAAATCAGGGACAGCATAAAAGCTAAAGAGAAAGCATACAATGCGGCGAAGAGCAGTGGGAAACCAGGGGATTGGGAAGCCTACAAAGACCAACAGAGGACAACTAAAAAAGAAATAAGGAGGGAGAAGATTAAATATGAGGGTAAACTAGCCAGTAATATAAAAGAAGATTGCAAGAGATTTTTTTGAGATATATAAAGGGTAAGAGAGAGGCAAAAGTGGACATTGGGCCACTGGAAAATGATGCTGGAGAAGTAGTAGTGGGGAACAAAGAAATGGCAGAGGAACTGAATAGGTACTTTGTGTCAGTCTTCACAGTGGAAGACACGAGTGACATCCCCAAAGTTCAAGAGAGTCGGGGGGCAGAGGTGAGTATGGTGGCCATTACCAAGGAGAAGGTGCTAGGAAAACCGAAAGGTCTGAAGGTGGATAAATCACCTGGACCAGATGGATTACACCCCAGACTTCTGAAGGAGATAGCTAAAGAGATAGTGGAAGCGTTAGTGGTGATCTTTCAGGAATCACTGGAGTCAGGGAGGGTTCCAGAGAACTGGAAACTCACTAATCTAACCCCCCTGTTTAAGAAGAGAGTGAGGCAAAAGACAGGAAATTACAGGCCGATTAGCTTGACCTCGGTTGTTGGTAAGATTTTAGAGTCCATTATTAAGAATGAGATTTCAGAATACTTGGAAGTGCATGGTAAAATCGGGCAAAGTCAGCATGGTTTCATCAAGAGGATGTCATGCCTGACAAATCTGTTAGAATTCTTTGAGGAGGTAATGAGTAGGTTAGACAAAGGAGAGCCAATGGATGTTATCTACTTGGACTTCCAGAAGGCCTTTGACAAGATGCCGCACAGGATGCTGCTCAGTAAGATAAGAGCCCATGGTGTTAGAGGCAAGGTACTAGCATGGATAGAAGATTGGCTGTCTGGCAGGGGGCAGAGAGTGGGGATAAAGGGGGTCCTTCTCAGGATGGCAGGGGTCAGTGTTGGGACCACAGCTTTTCATTTTATACATTAATGATCTAGATGAAGGAACTGAGGGCATCCTGGCTAAGTTTGCAGGTGATACAAAGATACGTGGAGTGACAGGTAGTATTGAGGAGGTGATGAGGCTGCAGAAGGATTTGGACAGGTTAGGAGAATGGGCAAAGAAGTGGCAGATGGAATACAATGTGTGGAAGTGTGAAGTCATGCACTTTGGTAGGAAGAATAGAGGCATAGACTATTTTCTAAATGGGGAGAGAATTCAGAAATCTGGAGAACAAAGGGACTTGGGAGTCCTGGTCCAGGATTCTGTTAAGGTTAACTTGCAGGTTGAGTCGGTAGTTAGGAAGGCAAATACAATGTTGGCATTTATTTCGAAAGGACTAGAATATAAAAGCAGGGACGTGCTGCTGAGGTTTTATAAGGCTCTGGTCAGACCACATTTAGAATATTGTGAGCAATTTTGGGCCCCGTATCTCAGGAAGGATGTGCTGGCCCTGGAGGGGTTCCAGAGGAGGTTCACGAGAATGATCCCAGGAATGAAAGGCTTAACATATGAGGAATGTTTGAGGACTCTGGGTCTATACTCAATGGAGTTTAGAAGGATGAGGGGATCTGATTGAAACTTACAGAATACTGAAAGGACTGGATAGAGTGGACGCGGGGAAGATGTTTCCATTAGTAGGAGAGACTAGGACCCGAGGGCACAGCCTCGGAGTAAAGGGAAGACCTTTTAGAACAGAGATGAAGAGAAACTTCTTTAGCCAGAGAGTGGTGAATCTATGGAATTCTTTGCCACAGAAGGCTGTGGAGGCCAGGTCATTGAGTGTCTTTAAGACCAAGATAGATAGGTTCTTGATTGGTAAGGGGATCAAAAGTTACAGGAAGAAGGCAGGAGAATGGGGTTGAGAAACTTATCAGACACGATTGAATGGCGGAGAAGACTCGATGGGCCAAATGGCCTAATTTCTGCTCCTATGTCTTATGGTCTTATGGTCTAATATTTACAGATGTATTCATGAGAATATCTTTTCAATTAGGGCTCCCAGCATTGTTTCAATATTTCCAGGGGTTCCCCAGGAGTATAGCAATGTTTACAGGAGCCCCTTTCAGCCCCCAACCCAGACTGTGTCAGTATTTGCATGGGCACCTCAGGAAGGTATAAATATGTACAGGTGACCCTCATGACTCTTTCATTATTTGTAAGTGGTGTGAGAAGTGTATCATTATTTACAGGACTCTGCAGAAGTGTTATCAATATTTAAAGGTGGCCATTAGCAGTGTATCAATATTTGTAGGAGTCCTTAGGACAGGAAAGATAGGCTAATTGGAGTAAGATATAGTCATGTTGGCATGGCTCAGGGTGTGGGGGAGGGGGCGGGTGTCCTCAATATTGACTCTGGATCCCACAAAATCTAATGACTGCGGGTCAGCAAAGTCAGGGCATGAGTTACGTTCCCCTGTTCTCCTGCCTCAAATCCAGGAAAGTGTTCCTTGCTTCACCCCCCCCAACCCGTTATGGCTGTTTCACACTTCATACCCACTTTGCCTCGGAACAACTTGCACTGTGAGTGGGGTTCAGGTGAGGGGAGAAAAAGGGGACAAACATACGAAACCTGAGAAAGAACATATTGATCGTAATAAAAATTGTAGCGTGGCACTTTGAAAGATTTCATTACATCTAATTGAATCGTGATTACACCAGTCAGTTTAAGCTTCTGTTGCTATCCCTGAAGGAATAGTGGGAGATGCTTCGAACTTCAGAGATCAGCCACTTTTCATTATGGAGGAGAATGAAATTCAAGTTAATATTTGATAGTCCTGTTATTCCAAGGTATTGCAGAACAACCAAAGGCCATTTGAAAGAGAAGAAAATAAACTGAGAGAGAAAGCACCTTCTTCCGATTGGATGAATCATTTGAT
This sequence comes from Carcharodon carcharias, assembly GCF_017639515.1. Taxonomy (NCBI): domain Eukaryota; kingdom Metazoa; phylum Chordata; class Chondrichthyes; order Lamniformes; family Lamnidae; genus Carcharodon; species Carcharodon carcharias. Next base: position 150,297,053 of record NC_054476.1, on the reverse strand, counting down.
TAAGATTAATAGCGAATCCCTATCTCGAGCAAATGGGAATTCAACGGAGATAGAATTTTTTGCCTTTTCTTTATTGCAGTCAGGATTTGACCTTAAAGCGAACGAACTCTATAAATTCTTACATGTGAAAATAACTCCTTATAAAGTGATTAATAAGGGACTTTGCAATTTGTGTAAGAAAAAACGTTTTATTTAATAATATGTTTGAAACCCATGATTGGTGCGTCTCCTCCTTACATCTGCATGAAATTTTTAAGTTGCTCCCTTCTCCCAATGAAAGCAGTGGCTTTTGCTGAGCTGTGATTGCATGACTGTCAATAATTCTCCATTAGCTTGCAAAGTCACTATGCTTCATGGGCCCTTTAAAGTTGAACATCTTAAGACTACATTTAAGAGGGAGCTAAATTGTTTCTCTATAAAGGACCATAGGGAAGCAAAGAGAAGGAGATCAGTCTAGGTGAGTCATGGCAAAAGTTAATGGCACAGGCATTGAGAGCTGATTAACCTCTTTCTGTGCTCTTGGCTTTCGCATGATCTTGAGTCATTGATACAACATTTGAAGAAGAGGTAGGGTTGGAGGAGCTTTTTGACAGAGGGATGTGACGCAGTCAGGTAAAAGTGTTTAGAAGAAGGATTCCAGAATACAGGGATAAAATGGCTGAAAGCTGTACCGGTGATGGCGGAGTGGGGTGAAAGTGGTGGGGGTGGCGGTGGGGAGGAGAAAGGGTTTTGGGCTGGTGCAGTTTGCAGAAATGGGGTGGGGCCAGGCTTTGGTAGAATGTGCCAACCAGGACCGACATTAAGAAAACAAGCCCCGCACAATTTGTGTCAATGGGCTAGTCCACTATCAGAAACATCACATCCAAGCTACTGCAGTTCTCAACCAATATCTGCACTCGCATACCTTATAATTCATACCATTGAGGAGCAATCAGATGTAGCCCTTCCTCAGAGCCTAGACACTGAGCCTAATTGTAATGTCCACACCCGGGATGAGCACAAATACTTCAGCACAGGTCGATTGAATTCTCAATCGTGAAACATTTTCGGAGCACAAAAATCCTGCCTGGAAGGAGAGTGGAAGCTGATTTAATAGTAACCTTCCAAAGGGTACTGAATAAATACTCGAAAGGTTCAGGGTTATGGGGAAAGAGCAGGGGAGCGGGACTAATTGGATCACTCACTCAAAGAGCTGGCACAGGCACATCGGACCAAATGGCCCCCACCTAATGCTGAATGATTCTATGATTAGGGTTTGGACATTGGGTCTTTCTCAGGCAGTACGGTTTTAGTACCGTAACACACAACGCACTTTGCATCCGAGTCATTAGTGGAGACCCATGATACATTGAGCTAATTTTTTTAAGCTCTGTCACACCTTTTTCCAGCTGAGATCACAGGATGGCAACCCCTGCCCCCATCGCCATTCCATAGTTGGCTGCCAGGGGGTGGTCAGATGACGCCCAGGTTGACTCCCATCCCAGGGCCAGAGAAAAGAGCATGGTGTGGAGACAGCAGGCATACCTACAAATAGAAAAAGATTTGGGTTTACATAATGACTCTCAAAAGCACCTTAAAGTTCTTCCTATGATGAATTACTTTGGAAAAAAGGCAGTGGCTGCTCTTAATTGGGCAAAGGCAACCTGTGGACAGTAAGATCCCACAGCCACCAATGAGACAAATGATTAATCAATATGTTCCGGTTGGTTTAGGTTGAGGAAGGAATGTTATTCAGGGGACTGAGACAACGTTTTTTTTCAAAATATTGCCCAGGCTCTTCAGCATCTACCTGAACGAGGAAGACAGGTCAGAAGAAGAGTCATGTGGACTCGAAGCGTTAACTCTGTTTCTCCCTCCGCAGATACTGCCAGGCCTGCTGAGTTTTTCCAGCACTTCCTGATTTTATTTCAGATCTCCAGCGTCCGCAGTATTTTCGCTTTTATTTCAGCAAGGCAGGTCTCCAGTAGGGCAATGAAGTGTTAGCTTCGATTGTGTACTCAAGTCTCGGACTGGGACTTAAACCCACAAAGCGTTGCTTCAGAGTGAGAATGGAGCCACTGGAATAAAGCTGGTATTCTACACCCTGTAGCCAGATCCATGTTGGTTCCAGAGGGAAAGTTGTGCATTTGCTATGGTCAGAAGGATTTATAGGTTACAGCAGTCTACTGGAGCTTCATTTGATTGTCTTAGGATTTGGAGACAAATCTCCTAAGCTTACATTGCATTCAGTTTTTTTAAACCTCTCCCAAGAGATTGCTTAACAGATAGAGTGGGGTAGACGAAGATATATATGGCTTTCCTATGTCTTGATGGGACAAGTTCAATGGACCATTCAGTCTTTTCCCAACGTTGTTTCTTCAAGTTGCTCTGTCCTGCATTTTCACTTTTTAGTTATTTTGACTGCACTAAATTCTAATGCTCCAGCCTTTTTTATGCCCTGGTATGTTTTAGTTTCACCTGAAGTTGCACCAATCTCCTGGCTGTTTGTGTTGGGAGGGTGTTGGTTATAGAACAGTGTCTCAAAGAAGTCTTCATAGTCTTCTGAATGTGAACAGCAAGCCTTTATTAACTACTTGTAACTATATACATATACACATACATATAAAGGGTACAGGCAAGGGGCTATCTCCATGTCCAGTTCTTCACAGGTCTCTGCTCAATGCCACATTGACCCTAGGTCTAGATCATGTGCCTTCTTGCATCACTGTTGTGGGTGGTACTGTACTCAGTCCTACATTAACCCTGTATGTGCTAGACCCTTATACTACACCTTCCCCCAAGCCTTTATCCAATATATATGAGGTTACATTAGTTTACTTCATGCCTTATCTTGTTATCAGTCTCATGCATTTACATTGTTGTTACCACATTCTTGCCATTATGACATTATTACAATATTCTCACTACCACATCTCCCCACTTCAAGTCCTTGAAGTTAAAGATTCAGGTGGTCTGGAGGCCTTATAACCCTTCCATATCTCATTCGCCGTTCTGTCAGAGGAGTGGTAGGCTATGTTGGTTCTGGTTCTTGCTGTTGGCTTGAAAGTTGGGCTGGCATTTGGATATGCTTTCATTCTTTTCTTCCATTGCTTCATGTTAAACCGCAGTTGGTTGGTTCGGCGGTTGTGTTGATCATTGGTTGCTGCTACTCAGTATCTTGCAGGGGGTGGGGTGTCAAACTCCTTGGTGCTCTTTCTCTCCTTCTTTTGTCAAGTGGCTGTCTCGATGTCTATGGGCATTGATGTTTCAATAATGGAACATTCATTTGCACCTGTTTGATAATTTTAGACAATATTTTGATTATTTTCTCCTTTTCCAGTTTTTCGAGTTACAGGACTTTTTATTCGGCTGCAACTACTCTGATAGATTTGTTTCTGAGTCATCTGCGGAACTCTTATATAAGTTTGCCAACTTCACCTGGGGTCACTGACAGCTGTTTGGACTTTTTCAGTTCGTTCGCTAGATCCTCAATGTGTTTCTTAGAATTCTCTAGCTTTGCTTTCAAAGGCTGGGTTTGCTCTTCCAAACTGCACATCTCATCCATCATGTTGTTCAGATTGGACCGGAGTTCAACTATTTCATCAGTTTTGGTTATTAATTCTGCATTCAAGCAACTCTTTGGATTATTCAGCAATTCCTTCTCCTGTTCCAGGCATTGTTCACGATGTTTACTAGAGACAACAGACGTTTGAAGTTTATTAAGTTTTAACTGAAGGCCCACCTTTGTTGAATTTGTTTGTAGAAGTTCACCATTTAAGTGTTTCACGTCCTCTTTTAAATGTTCTACTTCCTGTGAGGGACACTCCAGTGTTCTCATCACATCGTTTTTCCTTATCAAACTCATCTTTCATACATAAAGGTTGATTCTTTACACTGACCAGTTTTCCTGGGCAGGGTATAATTCCTCTGTGCTACCATTCAAGCTCACCTTCTGTAATTGCTCTTCTGCCAATTGTTTTTGAAACACCTCACGCTCCTTACTTAGAACTTCTACCTTCGCTTGCCATTCTATGTTCTTGATTTTCGTGTTTGCCTTTGGAAATGTAATGTCTTTCCATGCTTTCTTCCAAATATGCAACTGTTTCCTTCAGAGCTGCAGTCTCTTTCTCGGACCTCTCGGCTTCCTCCCACATTAGTGAACATTCCTGAGCCTTCTCTGAAAACTGGTTCATCAGTTAAATTAATCTTGTTTAACTTTGTAATGTTTCAGAGGAACAAACCCTGACCTGAGGGATCCTTGTAGTGTGTGAAGATCCTACAACAAGGTTTTCCTTTTATTTATGAAGCTCATTTTACTTCCTCTCGAGTTTTCTTGTAATTTACCAGAGTCTCACTGAGTTTGTTCTGCTGATCTGCCACTCTTCTGCTCAAGGTATTCTTTATTCCGTCATGTTGCTGAAGAGCTATGCACTGTTTCTGTACCTGATCCTGAAGGGCAATTAGCTGTTCTTTCAACTGTTTATTTTCTAGATCAGCTCTTATCTTTCCACTCTGCATTTTAGTGTATTGCTTTGTCACTGCTGATAGCTTCAACACAGCTTTTTTTGAAGTAGCATTCAACATCTTTTTTAACTCCTTATGTTTTTCCAGGGGCACGTATTGGTCCTTCAAAGAGTCTTTTGAGGATGCAACTCCATTGAGTGCCTTTTCAGTCTGTTGTTGTGTCTGGCTGTACATGTGGTTGCTTTTCCCCAACTCCTGCTTCGGTTTGCCAACCACGGAATTGAAGGTCATTATTTTCCTCCTGGTACCTTCGTGTCATCTCTGAAATTTGTTTGTTCTTATCTTGAGCAGTTTGGTTCATTGAGTTTATCATGTGTTCTCAGCTTGAATCTTGCACTTCAAATCTTCCAGTTCAGCTTTGATATGAACATCTTCTGATTTAACTTCTGCTTTTTCTTGCTCTGTCTGCTGCAGAGCATTTTCTTTGTCATTAACTACCAGCTGCTGGTACAGTGGCGGAAACATATCTGGGTCTTCAAATCACTGGGGGCTTCTGCCTCAGGCCTTGAGTTCTGAAGCTAAACTTCTAAGGGAGATTCAATTGAGTATTCTGCTGCAGTAAGATCTCTGCCTTCAGCTTCCTGGCCTTTTCTCTGGAGCATTTTCTGGCGAATTTTCTTCGTATCTCCAGCTCCTGTTGGGAGCTTCTCTCAGGTCAGAATTTCTGTAGAAGCTTTTGCTTTTTATTAGCCTTTCAGCATTTTTAGTGAGGTTGAGGGGTTTTGATCCCAAACTGCAACCATGTTGGGAGGGTATTGCTTACAGAATGGTGTCGATTAAAAAAGTTTTCAAGTCTTCAATTGGTTAACAACAAGCCTTTATTAACTACTTGTAACTAGATACGGTAAAGGGTACAGGCAAGGAGCTATCACCATGTCCAGGTCTTCACATGTTGCTGCTCAACACCACACTGATCCTAGGTCTGGGTCATGTAACTTCTTACATCAGTGTGTGGGCGGTGCTGTACTCAGTCTCATATTAATCCTGTATGTGCCAGACCCCCATACTATAGTTTGTAGTTGTGTTATTACAGATTCTTTCAGGTGAAGGAGTGAGAGTTATACTAGACAATGGTCAACTACAATCACAGAATGGTTACAGCACGGAAAGAGGCCATTCTGCCCTTCAAGTCTGCACCAAATCTCTGCGAGAACAATGCAGCTAGTCTCACAACCCCACCCTTTCTCCGTAACCTTGTGCTTTTTTAATCATCAGGTGCTTAACAAATTTCTTTTTAAAAGCCTCAATTGAATCTGCCTCCACCACACCCTCAAGCAGTGCATTCCAGATCCAAACTACTTGCTGAGTCAAAAAAAAATGTGTTCCTCCATCACCTTTGGTTCTTTTACCAATCACCTTAAATCTCTGTCCTTTGGCTCCTGATCCCTCTGCCAAAGGGAACAGTTTCTCTCTACATACAGAGAGAATGTGTAACCAGAGAGTCTCTGACAATTTGCGCGAATGAGACTGAGCTTGTTCTTGTCAATAGGGACAGTTAAGCAGTATTGAACCTCAGGGTTTAAGAAATGTCTCTCAAATAGTCGATCAAAGCAAATGCAGTTCTACTAGCTACTTAATGCTGATTCCCTTATCAGAAAAGGGACCACAGCATGGGATTAAAAGAGAGAGAAAAAAAAAACACACATTGAGACTCTGAAAATGCACAGCTAAAGCTATCAGTGTCTGAAAGGGGCTCTATGCTCAGGTTAATGCTTTGGATAGAGAAGCCTCTTCAGAACTGTTTTGGACCCTTCAATTCCCATGAAACTACAGGGGATCTTAATGATGAGGTAGTTAGTTACTGAGCGGCGGATGACTCATTCCATTTCGCTCCAGAGCAAGAGACTTGCTCCCGATTGGAATATTGTCTTGTCTGCCACTCAAGCAGATTGTGGTTCTCTTCAGTGGATGCATGTATGGGCCAATCCATAACAGACCTAAATCACTTCTGAGTTGTTCCCATAACGTAAGGTGCTTTTAGGTGGATGAGTTGCTATCCTGGCCCACATTGCCCCAGAGGGTTGACTTTTAGTCTGGTTCCTACTTTTTGACCTGTTTGCCTTGGATGGTTCTGCCAGGAACTCTACTTCCACCACAGCTCTCGGAGCCGTGTGAGCATGCAAGAAGACCCACTCTCTTATGGCTGCAGTCCTTAGGGATGGTTCATAATGAGGGCAGCCTAGACAGATTAAAGAAGGTGGGTGACAGTGAGCTATGGTTAATGGTCCCCCAGTTGTGTGCCAACACACTGTCGCATCTTGCACAGTCATAGTCTTGTAAGTGTCTCTGCACCCCTTTGTTCTCCAGTGAAAGAACAGAATGACAGAGGGATATGGTGACACATTGGCACTCTAATGATGAATGCCACAGAATGTTTGCAGTTGTACTCCCCACCTCTTGGTCTTCGCCATTCTGTAGAGGGAGAGGTCAATGAAGCAATAGTCTATAGGCCAGTGCAGAGGGTGCGAGTTTACTCACAGAAACAAATCCCAAACCCCAACAATCTGGCTGAAGCAGGAAACTTGGTTTCATTCTCAGATGGAAGGAAGGCAAGATTGGGGAACAAGTCATGCACCAGTGCACTTCCAAGCAGCAGCCACAAGGGTGCAGCTGGCAGAACCTTGGTGCCCCGATATTTACTGGGGCAGGATTTCCCATTGGGGGACAGAAGCTAGTTAACTGGATCCAAGCCAGATGGGGAAGTATGAAACTAGACACGGATCCTTTTCTTGATAATACGTTTATTCAGAGTTTGCAGTATTACATATCTCTGCCTCCTACCTACTTACCAGCCCAGTGTCCCAGCGGTCCCTTTTTATACTCTTTTGAGTACAACAATTAAACAAATGAGCAAATTAACAAATTGACAGCCCCTTAAAGGGAAACTATAACTAAAAACAAAAAACTTCAATAGAAACTTATATGCCCTTTTGTAAACCATAAATCAGTAAAATAAACTAATTAACAAATAAACTAATTAACAATTTGAAAGCCCCTTTAAGGGACAATAGGAACCTATATGTACTCAAAGTAGTTAATTAATCATTACTTTCCACTCGTTTATCCTTAACTTTAATGATACAATCAACATAACATTAACAGAGTTTAAGTCAGGAAACCAGGAATTCTGGGTTTTCCCAAATGATGTGGCATCATCAGGCTTATTTTCTTTTCAACAGGTTCCATGCCCATAAGCAAGATTGACAGCTTGGCTCCCTGTCAGGAAGGGAACATGGCAGAAGAGGCTGCTACCCAAGAACAAGTAGACTGCATGCTGCTGGGATAGAGATCACAAAGGTGGGGTGGGGGGAGGGTAAAACAATGCTCAGAGGATGGAGGGGGGGGGCGGGGTGGCAGTGGGGGGTGGGGGGGGGTGATCATAAGTGTTCGGAGAGGGATCAAGGGTGGAGATGGGATTCAGCTGGTCTGAGATTACAGAAGGAGATCTGTGTTATCACAAGGGGCTTCTTGACGGAAGGGGTGATGTCCAATTGTGGCACTGGAGTTAATCACGGGGTATCCTACCATGGGGAAGGATGCAGGTTAGCTAGTGGAAGGGATGGGTGTGATGGGGGTGGGAAGCAATTCTGCTCCTGGCCCACAAGCAGTGCTGGAAAAGCCTTAACTTCTTCCAAGCAGCAGTCCTCAGGCCTTTGAATTAAGTCTGAAACACATGAAACTTGAGGCACATAACCTGATTAAAATATTTCATGGAGCAGGCCAACTCCTGAGAGCATGTTGGGCCTCCCCCAGCACCGCCCAGTGCCCCCAGTCCCCCATTAAAAGGACGTGGGCAGATTCAAGGCAGGCTGGGTTCAGGTTTGAGAAATTTTAAATTGTCACATTCCACCTGAGCCAAATCCACCATTTTTGGAGGTTATAATTGTTTCAAAAGCCTCACTTTACTCTTGGCTAAGACCTGGAGATAAGCAAAAGAAGAAAATGGGTGCGTTCGCCTCCCTTTTTCCCCCCTTTCTTTGCCTCTTTGTGCACAGGAATCGGAAACAGCCCTTCAACCCTTCGTCCCTGTCCCGCCGTTCATTTAGTTTGTGTCTGATTTGTATCTTAGGTCCATCTATCCACCTTGGTTCCATAACCTTTAACATCTACTCCTAACAAAGATCAATCAATCTTAATTGTTATATTTTCATTTAAACCCCAGCCTCAAGGGTTTTTTTTGTGGAGAGAGTTCCACATTTCCATTACACTTTTTGTGTGAAGAGGGGCATCCTGATATCACCCCTGAATGGCCAAGCCCGAATTTAAGATTATCCCCTGTGCTCTGAACGCCCTCTACCAGAGGAAATAGTCTCCATCTACCTGATCAACCCCTTTATTCAACTTAAATACCTCGATTAGATCACCCGCCGATCTTCTTAAGGGAATGTAAGGCTAGTTAATGAAACATGCCCTTATAATTTAACACTTATAGCCCCTGTAACATTCTAGTGAAGCTACTACCACAGCTGAAATGAGGCGGCGGGGGGCGGGGGGGGGGGGGGGGGGGGGGGGGGGGGGGGGGGGGGGGTGGGTGCAGGAAAGCATACCCCTTCACACCCTCCAATGCTGTTGCCAATACCATTGAACCATGTAACTGGGCACCAGGGTGGCATGGGGAGCACTGGTTGTGCCACCAAACCCCTCTCCCCACAATCCGACCATGTTCCATTTTGCCTGCAGAGGTACGGTGCAATGTTCACCTCGAAACCTTGGGTTGGAATCGCCCCAGATTTGCACAAAGTGCGGTAGCGGGCTGGCTAAATGGTGTTTTACCCGCCGGCCGCCATGGCGGGTTTTTATGCCATATCGTCCCAAACCCGCTGCATTACTTGTGCAATCCCAGGAAACACGCCGTTTCCATGGCGGGCGGGCTCTCATTCACCCACCACGCCATCACCTCACCGCTGCATCACGCCAGACGCCATATTTAAAGTCCAGCCGCCTGCACACATCTCAGTGCTTCCAGCCCATGACTGCTGCAAAGAAGACATGGCCCTGAAGGGCAAAGAGACTGCAGCCCCCAGGTTCAGTGACATGTCCCTCGAGTGCATTTTGGATGCTGCAGAGGCCCATCACGATGTCCCCTACCCCTGCTCTGGCCTCAGGATGGGCAGCAGCATGACCAGCCAGGCTTGGGAGGCAGAAGTAGCTGTGGTCAGCAACAAATCCCTTCAAAAGAGGACAGCCATCCAATGCTGCAAGAGGATGAATAATCTCCTCCGTTCCGCCAAGTTAAGTCACTCCTCTCATCACTCTCAACTCACACACTCGCAAACCCATCACACATCCACAGGCATCTCACTCACTGCCAGTTCAAGGGACATCGCCACTCATTAATTCACCCACACATGCCAGGCATACTTATCATCTGGCCTGGCGGGTGTCCTGCTTACACTCTCTCCATCTCTATTCATGCAGGACAAGCTGGCACACAACAAGGGGGAGAGGTCACAGACTGGTGGAGGAATGCCTGAAATCAGGGTCCTCACAGGCCTTGAAAACAAAGTCACCCAGCTGGCAATGATCTGGACCAGTCCTGTGCAGATGGTGAGGCTGACAATCCTCTACCAACTGAGGGTTCAGCAGTGCAACATCCATCAATAACCATGCTGTGAGTGATGTGTCCTCTTTCACAGGCCACTGCCATAATCTAATTATCTCCCCTTGCTCCTGTAGGTACATCTGGGAAACAGCCGATGGAGTCCATGACCCAGGGCCTCCAATCAAGCCCCTAAGAAACCTCTGAAGTGGAATCTGAAGATACCCTCCTTGAAGTTTCTTCACAGCGCTCACCCACACCCTCCACTAGCGCAGAGACACACACTGCGGTGAGAACCAGCTTTGAATTAGCCTCAGGATCACAATCTGGTGAGCACATCGCACTTTCTGATCCACAGCAGGCAGAGGCAGGGACTTCCCAGGGGTCCAGCACTCAGGGGACTGCTGGCGGCCAGACAGGAGTCAGATATTCTCGGAGGCTTTGTGAAAATCCATAGAGTGTCCTCACTGCATGTCATCATCATCCTCCAGCAATCGAGTGACCATTAGGGCCCTATGGTGCCTCCATTACAGGAGCATTATCATAGAGGGTATGTGCATTGCCATCAGCCAGACCAGAGTCAAATGTTCATAGATACAATGTGAGGATCTATGGTGCCTCCTCACTGCATGCTGTCATCATCATCCACAAATCTAGCAGCCACGAGGGCCTCCCGAGCACACCTGCCTTGTCTGGCCATGGCAAGGACTTCATCACCGTCATTGTTGCCTTCGAGGACCTCCTCAGCCTCATCCCTATCAACATCCTCCTCATCCAAGGAGACCTCCAGCTCCTCCATCTCCTCCTCAGCCAGCTCCTGCCCCCGTTGCAGCGCCAGGTTGTAAAGGATGCAGCAGGCAACAAAGATGTGTGACACCCTCTGTGGACTGTATTGCAGGGCTCCACCAGACCGGTCCAGGCACAGGAACCTCATCTTCAGGATCCTGATGGTCTGCTCCACCAAGTTGCTGGTTGCAGCATGAACCTCATTTTACCGTCACTCTGCTGCAGCCTGAGGCCACTGCACGGATGTCATCAGCCACGGCCTCTGTGGGTAGCCCTTGTCCCCGAGGAGCCATTTCTGCAGTTCCTGTGGACCCTAGAAAACATCAGGGATCTGTGACCGACTGAGAATGTAAGAGTCGTGGACACTCCCTGGAAACCGTGCGCAGACCTGCAGGATGTGTTTGTGGTGGTCACAGACCAGCTGCACATTCAGCGAATGGAAGCCCTTACAGTTGACATAGTTGACTGCATGTTGCGACGGAGATCTAAGTGCCATGTGAATGCAATCGATCACACCCTGCACCTGTGGGAAACCTGAGATCTGGGCAAATCCAATCGCTGTTGCATCCTGGCTCTCTTGGTCCTGGGCGAAATACACAAAGTTGTGTGCCCTCGCAAAGATGGTATCCATGACCTCATGGATGCATTTATGGATGGAGACTTGTGATATCCCACAGAGGTCACCTGTGGAGCCCTGAAAGGAGTCACTGGTGTAGAAATTGAGCACCATGGTCACATTCATGGCCACGGGCTGTGGATGCTCTCCATGCCCCCATCACGCCAAATCCTGCAGCAGCAGACAGATGTGACTGACAAATTCCTTAGATGTGCGCAGTCTTCGGCAAAACTGGTTCTTGGTCATCTGCAGGAATGAAAGATAGACCTTGGGTGTTGCAAAACGCTGACCAGCAATGTCTCGCTGTGGGTCTTTGGCGATGTGTATGGGAGCCCCAGCCACCCTTCGTCCTGAGGATGCTGTTCCTCCCTCTGCACAGCCAGGCACCTCCGTCGCTCTCTTCCCCATCATCTTCACTCTCTGTACACCATGAGCCATACAGCTAGTTCACCAGGCTCCCTGATCCTGATGCACTCCTTCTGCAGGATGAAAGACAGGGATGCGTGGGTTAGCATGGGTGTACTAAGGACCTGTCTTGGTTAAGTGTGAAGGCCCCTTAACACATCCTGGAGAGTGCTGGCCACCACTTGGATGGCCAGAGATTAGTGCACTGCACGGCTGCTCGAAACCCCACCCTTCTCTGCCCCATTCCACCTGACTGATTGGCAGCAGCTTTGCCCATTGGACTGCATGCTGTGCTCTCAGCTCAGACACAGGCATTCTCCTAACCTGCACTGCAAGGCTGCACTGTTAGCTTGAACCATGGGGGAGACTGGTCCAAACCAGGGTGATGACATTGCCAGGGGCTGTGAGCGTCTACACCAGTGACTACTCCATGGCCAGCTTCAGCAAGGAGATTGTACAATGTGTGCAGTCGTCCAGCTGTTCTGCTGTCCACTGAAATGCACATTACTTTGCAGCCTGTGCCCGAGGGGTGAAAATCTCTGGAGCACCTGCTAGTACTTTGATGCCTCTGCATTGCTTCAGTAGGCATATAAGCTAGGGGCCTGACTCCAATCATGTCAATGTGGCTGTGCCCGAACTGTCTCAGCTGCAGAGGAATGGTCACTTTATATAAAGTGTCCCTAATGCGGTTAAATTTAGTGCACAAGCACTTGGGCTGGGGAGTAGGGTGGGTGAGGGAAGCGCCGCTTCCATAGCACCCCCTACCCCCCACAGCCTGAAAGCTTGTGCACTACATTTACCCGCAGGACTGCCTTTGATACCCCCCACCCCCCAATTTGCCACCAGGTCACCTCAACCACAGGGCTACCCTTGTCTCCCACCAAGTCATCTCAAACTCAGGACTGCCCTTGCCCTTGACCCCCCCAACCCCGACACCCCTCCAACACACCTCAAGCTTGAAGTCCAACAGGTGACCCGCGCAATGTTGCTGTGCACTTGCCTCCGAGTTCCCCCCAAAGTACAGCCCGCCAAATGCACGCCTTTTATATGCTGTTGTGAAATACTTCGGCGGGAAAGCACGCCAACATGGGCAGTCGACTCTGCCGGGGTGGGGGGGAATGGGGTGGGCAGGCCTAATAACGATATGCAGATTACAATGAGGTTCCCAAATTCCAATGGCTGGAAACACGGTGCGCCGTCAGCGGGCTGAGCAGACGATCACAAACTGGTTTCACGCCGTCGTGTAATCGATCGCGCCATATTGTCTGCTCACGCCACCGACCATGCCCAACGTCGGTGGGCATGGAAGGTCCCAGCCATTAACTCTGTTTCTCTCTTCACAGATGCTGACAGGCCTGCTGAGTTTTTCCAGCATTTTCTGTTTTGATTTCAGATTTCCAGCACCCGCAGTACTTTGCTTTCACTTTTCATGGCTCAGACCTCGGACGGAGAGAAGCAGGACTCATATAGGCATCCAGCACTACAATTCCCCCACCAACCTGCCCCTCCACTCCGCACCCCCAAGCCTCAACCTTCCAAGGCCGCAGGGCTGGTGCAGCACTACTCATTGCGACCAGTCCACCTTAAGATTCATCTTCAAAATAGAACAGGTACAAAAAGGAGAATGCTAATTAAAAACATATTAAGCAGGTTAATATCCAACAGGAGATGCCAATTAAGAGGACTGAACTGTTCATTGATCCTTGGTGTCTTTTAGACTTTATTGCAATCCTGAAGAATGCACTCAGAAAGGCATTGCGAATGCCGAATATATATCCCTCTGCTAAAAACAAAAAAACTGCGGATGCTGGAAATCCAAAACAAAAACAGAATTACCTGGAAAAACTCAGCAGGCCTGGCAGCATTGGCGGAGAAGAAAAGAGTTGACGTTTCGAGTCCTCATGACCCTTCGACAGTTCGACTCGAAACGTCAACTCTTTTCTTCTCATCCGATGCTGCCAGACCTGCTGAGTTTTTCCAGGTAATTCTGTTTTTGTTTTATATATCCCTCTGCGTTGTTACAGCTGATGGCTGTTTTTCACATGGACCTTCCAGAAGGTGGAAGATTTTGGGAAGAAATTTACTCTGGTACATTGTATCTGGAAGAAAAGTTGGAGATGAGATTATTCAGCCTCAGGGGTCAGCTGTGGCTCTGTCTCTGATATTAGAAGGTTGTGGGTTCAGGTCCCACTCCAGACATTTAAGCATAAAATCCAAATTGACAGTGCAGCACTGAGGGTGTGCTGTCCTGCATGTGAAATGCTAAACTGAGGCCCCAGATGATCCCATTGCACTATTTTGATGAAGAGCTAAGGGAATTCTCCCCAGTGTCCTTTCCAACATTTATCCCTCACCCAATGTCAAGGGGGAGGCAGTGGTGGAGTGGTGTTGTCACTGGACTAGTATTCCAGCAACCCAGTAATGCTCTGGGGATCTGGGTTTGAATCCCACCGTGGCAGATAATGTAATTTGGATTCAATAAAGATCTGGAATTAAAAGTTTAATGATGACCATGAAACCATTGTTAATTGTTGTAAAAGGCCATCTGATTCACTAATGTCTGTTTAGGGAAGGAAATCTGCATGTTTTTAACTGGTCTGGCCAACATGTGACTCCAGACCCACAGCAATGTGGTTGACTCTTAATTGCTCAACTGTCTCTAAGGAATGAAAGCAGGTGGGCCACCCAGCATGACCTAGGCACCAGACAGCACTGTGGGTGTACCTACACCACACGGACTGCAGTGGTTCAAGAAGGCAGCTCACTGCCACCTTCTCGAGGGTAATAGGGACGGTCAGTAAATGCTGGTCCAGCCAGCGAAGCCCAGATCCCGTGAATGAATTTTTTTTTTAAATTTAAAAATCACTAAAACAAGTGATCTAGTTATTATCACATTGTTGTTTGTGGGAGCTGGCTGTCTGCTACATTACAACAGTGACTACATTTTTTAAAAAGCACCTAATTGGCTGCAAAGCGCAATCGGATGCGCTCAGGTTGTGAAAGGCACTATATAAATGCAAACCTTTCCTTTCTTCATACCATACAAAACCATTTTCCTAATTGAACAGTAAACTGACAAAGTGGATTTCAGCTGCCTGTTATAGAACCCACTCTGTAGAAAGGTTGAGATTTAATAATTATTTACAATTCATTTCTAGTTTAGTTATGTGTAATCAAGTAATTGAAGTGTATTAATCAATTAACTCAATATGAAATTCTGCTTAATTGTAGTCAGTGCAGGACATTAGTACATCATATGACTAGCCCCTTGTTTGTAGTCGCATCCTCACTTGACAAGTCAGAAACACCACATGCCCCACCCCATATGAAGTTATACTTTTAGGCTGCATTTGCAGTCAACACCGCGCACCCACAGCTCTAGTGTTTCGCCGCCATGTGAAACAGGAAGACAAATTTCACCTCAAAGAGATAGACATTGTGCAGTGGGGGCCGCAGGCAAAACTGTCTCACATCACTTCACTTCACTTGAAATTACTAGGCAAATAAGTGCTAGCTCTGTGCTCAGAAATACCATTACGCAAAGTCATTCATTCAAAAAGACAATTCTATCTGAAATCTGCAGAGAATATAACAGGCTCGAGAGTGTTAAATATGGGTGATGTTATGACCCCAGCTGATGTTACCACTGGACAAGCCTGATCCTAGAGTGGAACCCAGCTTGATAGATCCTAATTTTTAATTTGTTTGTTTAGATACGTGGAGAGTGGCTAATGAACAGAGTCACCGGAGTCAGCTAATGAACTTTTAGCAAAAGAACAAAATATTTATTTAACAAGAAAAGATGAACTATGTTATAATATTCCTTCAACCACAACTATACCTTGACAGATATATACAGATTTGTAAGGATAACACAATTTACAAAAGCTATCTTATAATCCACAGTAAGTACACAGTCCATGTAAACCAATAGGTGACCTGTGATCAGATACACCACACACTGAAACTAAGCACACTCTGAAACCAGATGCCACCTCAACCAGATGCTATGGGTCTCTTCTCAACTCCCCCTCAGATGCTTGTCACACAGTGAGCCATCCAGTCTCACTGAACTCTCGTCTTTCACAAGAGAGTTTCCAATCTCCACTATCCAAGAACTCGCGTTGGTAACATCTCCCAAACTGACACTTTCACTCAGATACTTTCCGCAAGGGTTCATCTCCAGGGTTTCACACTCTCCTTCCGATGTTCCTCTCTCCTGGGCCACCATATGCATTCAAGCTTTCTTCCACACACTCTCTCTCACTGACTCAGCTGTCAACAGCACACCACTACTTCATATACCCATAGCAAAGACTTCAGTTGTCTCTTTGCACCTTCTGATTTTTCCCAAGCCTTTATCTCTTTAAGCTTGAAGCTTGGAACTTTTCTCTGCTCCTCACTCTTAACTTCACTTAACAGGACATCTTCCATGTTCCTGTCCTTCCTTTGACTAGGTCTTCTTGGGACTTTCTCCTGTTCCACTCCCCTGGATTTGGGGAATTTCTTCTTTAGCTTGGGACTTGCTATCTGTCCCTTTTGCTCCAGTCTCTCTCTGGCACCTACTTTCAACCAACTTTAGCTTGGGACTAGCTATCTGTCCTTTCTAGGTTGCTTCTGCCTGGCAGCTGTCTTCAAACCCAAACTCAAAACTGTTGTTTCTTTAGTTTTTCTGTGTGTGCATTTGTGTGTGTGTCAGGGGGGGTGGGGAGGTGGGGGGGGGGGGGGGGGGGGTCGTCAGGGTGGAGGGTGCTTCTCTGGACCCGCGTTGCTAGGCAACGGCACAGTTTTTTTCTACTCTTGACGGTTAACTTCTCTCCAGGAGTCATAAAACTCAATTAGAAATGCGGGCACCTTTTAAAGTGAAACTAAAACTCAACTTGACCTTTTCTTAACACACAGATGCAGAAATACAAATCAAACGTAAACAACAAAGCTATAAAACATTCCTAACACACACAAATACAAATATAACTCACTTAAATGGCCTCTATTTCCTAACAGTGAGTATGAGATTAGTACTGTGTTTATCTCTGATACAATATCAGTGAGAGATGAGACTGCATCTTCTGTCTCTCCAATTTAAGTTTTCCATTTATAAATGGAAAAACCAGACTTCACAAGGTTTCCTGGAACCGATATTTTGCCTGACCGTCTGTGTTTCACTGCCGTAACTCACTCTGAATTTCAGTCCACCCTCTATTTTTTTTCTCCCTTGTACTGTATAACAAAGTGGGACGCTGTTACTGAAGGATAAACATATTTCCATATAAAGGCTTTCTGGCAGGGTGGGCACAGTAGAGTGATGTCTGCGCAGACCAGTGTCCATGCGCAGATGGCCATATTACATTGGCAGGAGACACAGTGATACTTTTATGGTCTGGTTACAGAGCAAGTGCTGTGAAGTTAGTCAGGTTTGTTCAGATCTGAGTGTAGAGCCGCTATACTCCCTAGCAATTAACACTTATCAATTTGTATCGTCTAACACTCAAAAGCCTATTGTGTGAAGCAAAACAGCTGTGAATTAGTTTAGTCATTTTAACTTGTAGTATTGTAAAAAGCGAAGTAGCAGTCACTTTCTTTCACAACATGTAACCATCTTTAGTTCTGTAAGCTTAGAATTAAGCTCCGTAATCAGTTTTTGTAAATATGTAGCTCTCCTGACTTTTATTGCTGAGAAACATGTATTAATTGAATGTAATGTTATGTGTATCTTACTATCTCAACCTTAACATACCAATCATCTTTATGCACTGATTTTATGTATTTTATATAGAGCTTATTTATGAAACAACTTTGTAATTTCTGTGAGACTATGCACCACTTGTAGTCTTTTACTATTTTTAATTAATTTGTACCAAGCACTGGTAGATATGACAAAAACATACATAGCAAAGCAGATACCATAACTGAAACATATTGATAGGCACCTGTCCTAATGAGAATGCTACACGATATCTACACTGAATTAGATATTGGGAATAACGAGTCCAAATATTAATCATTAGATCTTGACATCATATGTTCTCTTATCTCAAATAAGCGGACAAAGGAAATATATTAAGGCATCCCACTATTTCAGTAGAAAGCCACAAAATTTAATGAAGTAACAGAAAAGTTATAATGAGGGGATGGTTCCACAAATAACTGACACATTAGAGGACCAGCCAGGAGCCAACAGGAAATGACACCAATAGATGACCATCACCCTCAACATCATCAATCGGAAACTGATTATGCACTATCTACACCAGTCAGGGACTGATCATGCCCTGCCCGAGCCAATCAGAATTCAGGAACATGATTGATCATGCACATGGGCTGTGGTTTGGAAAGAGTTTTTAAAAAGTACCAGTTTTGGACTTCTAGAAGTGCTGAATTGGAAAATTGAAGACAAGAGACTGCTTTCCAGCTGGGAGTGGAAGATCACATAACTGACCAAGAGAGAGAGAGAACTGACCGCGAGAAAGAGAGAGAGAGAACAGACCAAGAGAGAGGACAGACCGAGAGAGAGAACTGACTAAGAGAGAGAAAGAGAGAGAGAGAGAACTGACTGTGAGAGAGAGAGAGAAAGAGAACTGATCGAGAGAGAAAACTGACCTAGAGAGAGAGAGAGAACTGACCGAGAGAGAGAGAGAACTGACCAAGAGAGAGAGAGAACTGACTGAGAGAGATAGAGAGATAGAGAGAGAACTGACCTAGAGAGAGAGAGAGATAGAGAACTGATTGAGAGAGAGAGAACTGATCGAGAGAGAGAGAGAGAACTGACCTAGAGAGAAAACTGGCCTAGAGAGAGAGAAAGAGAGAACTGACCGAGAGAGAGAGAGAACTGACTGAGATAGATAGAGAGAGAACTGACCTAGAGAGAAAGAGAGATAGAGAACTGATTGAGAGAGAGAGAGAGAACTGATCGAGAGAGAGAGAGAGAACTGACCTAGAGAGAAAACTGACCTAGAGAGAGAGAGAGAGAGAACTGACTGAGAGAGAGAGAGAGAGAGAACTGACCGAGAGAGAGAGAGAGAGAGAGAACTGACCGAGAGAGAGAGAGAGAGAGAACTGACCTAGAGAGAAAACTGACCTAAAGAGAGAGAGAGAACTGACCGAGAGAGAGAGAGAACTGATTGAGAGAGATAGAGAGATAGAAAGAGAACTGACCGTGAGAGAGAGAGAGATAGAGAACTGACCTAGAGAGAGAGAGAACTGATCTAGAGAGAGAGAGATAGAGAACTGACTGAGAGAGAGAGAGAGAGAACTGATCGAGAGAGAGAGAGAGAACTGACCTAGAGAGAAAACTGACCTAGAGAGAGAGAACTGACCGAGAGAGAGAGAGAACTGACTGAGAGAGATAGAGAGATAGAGAGAGAACTGACCTAGAGAGAGAGAGAGATAGAGAACTGATCGAGAGAGAGAGAGAGAACTGATCGAGAGAGAGAGAGAGAGAGAACTGACCTAGAGAGAAAACTGACCTAGAGAGAGAGAGAGAGAACTGACTGAGAGAGAGAGAGAGAACTGACTGAGAGAGAGAACTGACCGAGAGCGAGAGAACTGACTGAGAGAGAGAGAGAACTGACCGAGAGAGAGAGAACTGACTGAGAGAGAGAGAGAACTGACCGAGAGAGAGAGAGAGAGAACTGACTGAGAGAGAGAACTGACCGAGAGAGAAAGAGAACTGACCGAGAGAGAAAACTGACCTAGAGAGAGAGAGAGAGAGAACTGACCGAGAGAGAGAGAGAGAGAGAACTGACTGAGAGAGAGAGATCTGACTGTGAGAGAGAGAACTGACCTAGAGAGAGAGAGATAGAGAACTGACTGAGAGAGAGAGAGAGAGAACTGATCGAGAGAGAGAGAGAACTGATTGAGAGAGATAGAGAGATAGAAAGAGAACTGACCGTGAGAGAGAGAGAGATAGAGAACTGACCTAGAGAGAGAGAGAGAGAACTGATCTAGAGAGAGAGAGATAGAGAACTGACTGAGAGAGAGAGAGAGAGAACTGATCGAGAGAGAGAGAGAGAGAACTGACCTAGAGAGAAAACTGACCTAGAGAGAGAGAACTGACCGAGAGAGAGAGAGAACTGACTGAGAGAGATAGAGAGATAGAGAGAGAACTGACCTAGAGAGAGAGAGAGATAGAGAACTGATCGAGAGAGAGAGAGAGAACTGATCGAGAGAGAGAGAGAGAGAGAACTGACCTAGAGAGAAAACTGACCGAGAGAGAGAGAGAGAGAACTGACTGAGAGAGAGAGAGAGAGAACTGACTGAGAGAGAGAACTGACTGAGAGTGAGAACTGACCGAGAGAGAGAGAGAGAGAGAACTGACTGAGAGAGAGAGATCTGACTGTGAGAGAGAGAACTGACCTAGAGAGAGAGAGATAGAGAACTGACTGAGAGAGAGAGAGAGAGAACTGATCGAGAGAGAGAGAGAGAACTGACCTAGAGAGAAAACTGACCTAGAGAGAGAGAACTGACCGAGAGAGAGAGAGAACTGACTGAGAGAGATAGAGAGATAGAGAGAGAACTGACCTAGAGAGAGAGATAGAGAACTGATTGAGAGAGAGAGAGAGAACTGATCGAGAGAGAGAGAGAGAGAACTGACCTAGAGAGAAAACTGACCTAGAGAGAGAGAGAGAGAACTGACTGAGAGAGAGAGAGAGAGAGAGAGAACTGACTGAGAGAGAGAGAGAGAGAGAGAGAGAGAACTGACTGAGAGAGAGAACTGACCGAGAGAGAGAGAACTGACTGAGAGAGAGAGAGAACTGACCGAGAGAGAGAGAACTGACTGAGAGAGAGAGAGAACTGACCGAGAGAGAGAGAGAGAGAACTGACTGAGAGAGAGAGAACTGACCGAGAGAGAGAGAGAACTGACCTAGAGAGAGAGAGAGAGAGAACTGACTGAGAGAGAGAGATCTGACTGTGAGAGAGAGAACTGACCTAGAGAGAGAGAGATAGAGAACTGACTGAGAGAGAGAGAGAGAGAACTGATCGAGAGAGAGAGAGAACTGATTGAGAGAGATAGAGAGATAGAAAGAGAACTGACCGTGAGAGAGAGAGAGATAGAGAACTGACCTAGAGAGAGAGAGAGAGAACTGATCTAGAGAGAGAGAGATAGAGAACTGACTGAGAGAGAGAGAGAGAGAACTGATCGAGAGAGAGAGAGAGAGAACTGACCTAGAGAGAAAACTGACCTAGAGAGAGAGAACTGACCGAGAGAGAGAGAGAACTGACTGAGAGAGATAGAGAGATAGAGAGAGAACTGACCTAGAGAGAGAGAGAGATAGAGAACTGATCGAGAGAGAGAGAGAGAACTGATCGAGAGAGAGAGAGAGAGAGAACTGACCTAGAGAGAAAACTGACCGAGAGAGAGAGAGAGAGAACTGACTGAGAGAGAGAGAGAGAGAACTGACTGAGAGAGAGAACTGACTGAGAGTGAGAACTGACCGAGAGAGAGAGAGAGAGAGAACTGACTGAGAGAGAGAGATCTGACTGTGAGAGAGAGAACTGACCTAGAGAGAGAGAGATAGAGAACTGACTGAGAGAGAGAGAGAGAGAACTGATCGAGAGAGAGAGAGAGAACTGACCTAGAGAGAAAACTGACCTAGAGAGAGAGAACTGACCGAGAGAGAGAGAGAACTGACTGAGAGAGATAGAGAGATAGAGAGAGAACTGACCTAGAGAGAGAGATAGAGAACTGATTGAGAGAGAGAGAGAGAACTGATCGAGAGAGAGAGAGAGAGAACTGACCTAGAGAGAAAACTGACCTAGAGAGAGAGAGAGAGAACTGACTGAGAGAGAGAGAGAGAGAGAGAGAACTGACTGAGAGAGAGAGAGAGAGAGAGAGAGAGAACTGACTGAGAGAGAGAACTGACCGAGAGAGAGAGAACTGACTGAGAGAGAGAGAGAACTGACCGAGAGAGAGAGAACTGACTGAGAGAGAGAGAGAACTGACCGAGAGAGAGAGAGAGAGAACTGACTGAGAGAGAGAGAACTGACCGAGAGAGAGAGAGAACTGACCTAGAGAGAGAGAGAGAGAGAACTGACTGAGAGAGAGAGAGAACTGACAGAGAGAGAGATAGAGAACTGATTGAGAGAGAGAGAGAACTGATCGAGAGAGAGAGAGAGAGAACTGACCTAGAGAGAAGACTGACCTAGAGAGAGAGAGAGAGAACTGACCGAGAGAGAGAGAACTGACCGAGAGAGAGAGAGAGAACTGACTGAGAGAGAGAGAGAACTGACCGAGAGAGAGAACTGACCTAGAGAGAGAGAGAGACAGAGAGAACTGACTGAGAGAGAGAGAGAACTGACAGAGAGAGAGATAGAGAACTGATTGAGAGAGAGAGAGAACTGATCGAGAGAGAGAGAGAGAGAACTGACCTAGAGAGAAGACTGACCTAGAGAGAGAGAGAGAGAACTGACCGAGAGAGAGAGAGAACTGACCGAGAGAGAGAGAGAACTGACCTAGAGAGAGAGAGAGAGAGAGAGAGAACTGACTCTGTGTGTGTGTGAGAGAGAGAGAGAGCTGACCTAGAGAGAGAGAGAGAGAACTGACTGTGTGTGTGAGAGAGAGAGAGAGAGAACTGACCGAGAGAGAGAGGGAGAGAATTGACTGAGAGAGAGAGAGAGAACTGACTGAAAGAGAGAACTGACCGAGAGAGAGAGAGAACTGACCGAGAGATAGAGAACTGACCGAGAGAGAGAGAGAGAGAGAACCAACTGAGAGAGAGACAGAACTGACTGAGAGAGAGAGAACTGACAGAGAGAGAGAGAACTGACTGAGAGAGAGAGAACTGACAGAGAGAAGGAGAACTGACTGAGAGAGAGAGAGCTGACCAAGAGAGAGAAAGAGAACGAACTGACTGAGAGAGAGAGAAAGAGAGAGAGAGAGAGAGAGAACTGACCAAGAGAGAGAACTGATAGAGAGAGAGAGAGAGAACTGACCGAGAGAGGGAGAGACCAGGTGTAGCCTCGTGCCTGAATCGGGAAGCAAGACTCACGTTGATATAGTAAAGCCGCTGTCTAGCTTCAAAGTATTACTTATGTTGCTGAATAAATGTTTCCTGAGTAACATCATTAGATTATCTCCTATTGTCTGAATCGTTAAACTCTGAAAAGAACAAATTAATATTGAGTGAGTCCAAACCCATGGATTTGGAGGCTAAACACCTCCAGGAGAAACCTGACAGCTCTGTGCTCATTCCCAGTGAGTTTTGGATGGAGGTGAAAACGAGATGGGTTCTATAATGAGCACATGATCGATCTACCAGTTCAGTCCCGAGTGGTGAATGTTTGACTAGCTGGCATGAGACATTGGAAATGCACGGAGGTCCATGAGTATCTAAAGAGGTTAACATTGAACCCCTTAATCTGTCCATTTATGGATGCTAATGAAGATCTTTTAAATTGAGGTTTGCTGGGTGGGGAGGAGGTTGGGGTTGGTAGGTGGGGTTGGTAGGTGGGGTTGGTGGGTGGGGGCGGTTTGTTGCATAATTGACCACAACCCTATCTTTATGCCTGGGAGTTGTCACTACAGCGGACTACAGCTACCAACTACCTATAGGCATATTGAACGTTTCTTAAGGAAGACCTGTGTTTTTAAAGAAATACAAGTAAAGGCTGATCAAAAGGTGGCTGATAATGTAAAGTGACCACTTTCTAGAAAACTCCTATGTGGATTAAACTGACAGGCCTGTCCTATGGAAATATGGAATGTTGCACCTGAAGAGATGTCAAGGCCTTCTTCAAACAGAGACACTTGAGAGGAAGGTATGGAAAATGCAAAAGACTGGACTTTACTCTCCCTGGGTTTGTGGAGACAATAGAGGCTGATTCCCACATCTTAGCAGTCATCCAAAAATCCATCCCCTGGTGCTTTCTATCTCGGAATGTGTAAAATGGCCTGAGATGAAAGAAAAACGGACTCTGGGTGCAATGGCTATTTCCCCTTCCAGAAATACACAAGGAAAATGGGGTAAGAAGCTGGCTGCAAACCAGTGTTTGTGCGTGACAGAAACAAGAAGAAACACCAGTCAGTCACCGATGGAAAGACAAGCAGGCGATTTGTCTCTCTCTCTCTCTCTCTCTCTTTTGCTGGGGTGCAAGTGTGTAGAACACAGAGACCTCAAGTAAAAAGAAACAAGATAGCCTGTTCAGTTACCCTGCAGAGAGAACAAGCGTTCCTCCCCCTTGGACAAGCCGACAAGTGTCTCCAACAGACTGCGAATCTGCCAATGTCAGCTTTATCAAAATCACCCAACTTAACGGACGCAACATAC
This sequence comes from Carcharodon carcharias, assembly GCF_017639515.1. Taxonomy (NCBI): domain Eukaryota; kingdom Metazoa; phylum Chordata; class Chondrichthyes; order Lamniformes; family Lamnidae; genus Carcharodon; species Carcharodon carcharias. The sequence continues at coordinate 150,272,938 of NC_054476.1, read as the reverse complement.
CACCATCTACGCCTCACAGACAAGCCAAGGACTGATTTGTATGTTTTTAAACTTTTATTTGGACTCTTAATTTCTCATTTCCGATCTGTGTGTGTAAGTGTGTGTCGTGCCATTTTATTATTTTTCCTTGGGTTTTAGTAATTAATAAACTTACTCTTTCTTTGACTCAAGGAAGCCTGGTTAAATTGGCTCCTTATAAAACGTAAATATATTTGGACTGGGAAAAGGTATCCATGGGGAAAGGATGTTCAAACTAACCTCCTTGTGACCAGCCAAGGGGGTTGAACAGAGAGGGGAGCCAGCCCTTTCCTCCTCAACCAGGGTCACAACAAAACTGGGGTCCTGTCCAGGTCGTAACAAATTGGGGATCTTGACCAGGAATTTAACAAATTGGGGACCTCATCCAGGGCCGATGGTAACAGAGTTCACAGGCAGAAGGCATCCACAACTGATGATTCCAGATTTACTGAGTTCCATTTTGTTAAAAAATTAGAACAGAAAATGGAAAACCAACTGGCGTTGGCAGATTGGCCCTGAGAATGTTTGAGATAATTTGAAAGGAAATTAATGTATAACCCTCAGAACTGTGGATAAAGTAAATAGAAAATAACAAAGGGGAGTGATAGCAAGGCAATCATCTCATCAAAGCCTTTAGTGGGTCACTGGCCATTAAAGCAAGGTTTGGGCTTCATCTGACACACAACCAATGTGAACACAGCCTTATGATCATTTCATGACTTCTTAAAAGCTTTTTTATGATTAATTACGGTGAAATTCAACAGGGTTCCTGTGTTCCATTCTCAGTCCTTTCTTCTCTTGCCGATGAATGATGACAGATTCTGACTTGATCAGGGGTTGTACTGCAAGTAATAACCAGGAAACAACACAGTCTATTTAAACAGCACCCTTAAATCCTCTCCCCTTTCCTAGAGACTCCAGCTAGATACATTTCCATGGGGCCCAAGCTGTCCTCCGCCACCTTGCCTAAAGTGGACACCATTGTGGCGTGATCATAGAATCTTAAAGCACAGAAGAAGGCTATTCAGCCCATTGTGCTGATGCTGGCACTTTGAAAGAACTACCCAATAATCCCATTCCCCAACCCTTTCCCCATAATGCTGCAAATTGTTCCTCTCCAAGTATTTCTCCAACTTCCTTCCGAATTCCAGATCACAATCACCAGTTGTGTAAAATAAAAAAACAACGTGGCCGGGATTTTCCTGTCGTCGGGCAGGCTCGGTGGGGGCGAGCAGGAGCGGCCGCGAAACAAGCCACCACCCGCAATCGGGCCCCGACTGCGATTTCACGCTGGCCAGCCTATTAACGGCCTACCGGCGTGAAACGCGCGCTGCAGCGCTCAGGGCGTCCAGGGTGGGGGTTTGGTGGGGTGGGGGGGGGGGGGGGGGGTGGTGGGCGGGAGGAGCGTGAGTGCTGAAGTTCACGCGAGTGAGCGCTGGCACGTGCAGTGAAAGCTCCCTGAGTCACAGGGCTGCCTCAGAGAGCCGAAGGTTTTTTTATAATGAAAAAGAAAGATTTTTAAAATAATGAAAACATGTCCCCCCCCACCCCCACCCCCACCCTCCCTGACTCGTGCGACTCTGTCAGATAAGCAGGGGCTTGCAAAACATGAGCGCAAAAGGTTTTTATTTTTCTTTTAATCCCGCCCGTGGATAAGGTTTCGCCAAACCAAACAGTTGGATGGGCAGCGAAAAATTCAACCCAATTGATCAACTATGGGCCTTCATAAGCTGCTGAATTGTCGGCGGGTGCGCTGCCAACTCCCGTGTGCGCCCGCCGACCAAAGTATAGCGCGAGCGCACAAAGAGTTCGGGACACTCGGCCGACAACTCGCGGCGACTCATTTTACGCTCCGACGTGTCAGGCGCACGCTCGCATGCCGAGCGAAAAATTCTGGCCTGTGTGTTCTGCCAACACAATGTGGCCATGCAAGATGGCCAGCAAAAAGTGTCTAGCTTAAAGGAAAAACATATCATTGTGCAAGAATGCTGGCAGGTCAGAAGATTGGGCAGAATATAACAAAACCAGCAAAGAATGACTAAAACAAAAACAGAATTACCTGGAAAAACTCAGCAGGTCTGGCAGCATCGGCGGAGAAGAAAAGAGTTGACGTTTCGAGTCCTCGTGACCCTTCGACAGAACTGAGAGTTCTGTCGAAGGGTCACGAGGACTCGAAACGTCAACTCTTTTCTTCTCCGCCCACCACCTGTATTTTGTAATTAAGAATTCCCATTATGACAGTTGACCTGCTGAGTTTTTCCAGGTAATTCTGTTTTTGTTTTGGATTTGCAGCATCCGCAGTTTTTTGTTTTTATTATTAAAGAATGACTAAGAGGTTAACATGGAGGGGATAATTACAGCATGAGAGAAAGCTAGCTAAATACAAAAACAGATAGTGAGAGTTTCTATAGAAATTTTAAAAAGAAAAGTTAACAAAGTGAGCCTTGTTCCTATGGAAAATGAGTCTATGGAATTAATAATGGAAAACAAGAACGGCAGATGAATCAAACAGGTATTTTGCATTAATCTTCACTATAGAGGATACAAGTGACATCCCAGAAATAGCTGTAGATCAGAAAATGGAAGGGACGGAGGAACTCAGGAAAGTTACAATCGCTAGGGAATTGGTGCTGAACAAATTTTCGGAGCTCTGGGCTGACAAGTCCCTGGGACCTGATGGGCTTCATTCTAGGGTCGGAAAAGAAATTGCTAGTGAAATAGTTGATGCGTTGGTTTTAATTTTTCAAAGTTCTCTAGATTTGGGCAAGGTTCCATTAGATTGGAAAATAGCAAGTGTAACTCCTTCATTCAATAAAGGAGGGAGACAGAAAGCAGGAACCTACAGGCCAGTTAGCTTAACATCTATCGTAGGGGAATACTGGAAGCTATTTTTAAAGATGTTATGGCAGGGCACTTAGAAAAATTCAAGGCAATCAGGCGGAGGCAACATGGTTTTCTGAGTGGGAAATCATGTTTAACCAATTTGTTGGAGTTCTTTGAAGAAATGACATGTGCTGTGGATAAAGGGGAACCGGTGGATGCACTGCACTTAGATTTCTGGAAGGCATTTGATAAGGTGCCACATCAAAGGTTATTGTGGAAAGTAAAAGCTCATGGTGTAGGAGGTAACACATTGGCCTGTGTAGTAATTGTAAGCTAAAACACTTCTTCCTTTTATGGGGATCATGTGACTGTATAGGCAAATCAGCCCTAAGCACGGGGAATCTTAGGGGCGGTGCTTTTAAGCCTTGGTCTTGGAACAAACATGTAGCCTCATCTGGAGTCTACAAATAAAGTTCACTGTATTTTTTTACAAGAAACCCATCCTGCACTCCAAGTTTATTACAGCGTGGATAGAAGATTGGCTAGCTAACAAGAAACAGAGAATAGACATAAATGGGTCATTTTCTGGTTGGCAAGATTAGCAAGTGGTGTGCCACAGGGATCAGTGCTGGGGCCTCAGCTTTTTACAGCTTATATAAGTGATTTGGACAAAGGGACTGAAGGTATGGTTACTAAATTTGCTGATGACACAATGATAGGTAGGAAAGTAAGTTCTGAAGAGGGCTTAAGGAGGCTACAAAGGGATGTGGATAGGCTAAGTGAGTGGGCAAAGATCTGGAAAATGGAGTATAATGTGGGAAAATGTCGATTTTGGCAGGAAGAATAAAAAAAAGCATATTACTAAATGGTGAGAGATTGCAGAGTTCTGTGATGCAGAGAGATCAGGGTGTCCTAATGCACGAATCGCAAAAGGTTAGTATGAGGGTACAGCAGGTAATTAGGAAAGATAATAAAATGTTATCATTTATTGCAAGGGGAATTGAATATAAAAGTAGGGAGGTTATGCTTCAGTTATACAGAGCACGAGTGACACCACATCTGGAGTACTGTATGCAGTATTGGTCTCCTTATTTAAGGAACGATGTAAATGCGTTGGAAGTAATTCAGAGAAGGTTTACTAGCCTGATACCTGGAATGGGCAAGTTGCCTTATGAAGAGATGTTGGAAAGGTTAGGCTTATATCCGCTGGAGTTTACATGTTTCAATCCTGAGGGGTCTTGACAGGGTGGATGTGGAGAGGGTGTTTCCTCTTGATGGAGAAGCTAGAACTAGTTGAAAAATAAGGGGTCACTCATTTAAGACAGAGATAAGGAGAATTTCTTTCTCTCAGAGAGTTGTGAGGCTTTGGAACTCTCTTCCTCAAAAGGTGGTGGAAACAGGGTCATTGAATATTTTTAGGGCAGGGATAGATTCTTGATAAGCAAGGAGTTGAAAGGTTATGGGGGTAGGCAGGATTGTGGAGTTGAGGTTATAATCAGATCAGCCATGATCTTATTGAATGGTGGAGCAGGCTCGAGGGGCCGAGTATCCTACTTCTGTTCCTAATTCGTATGTTCGTATGGTTATAAACAAACATTGTGCAATTGACAAAATAGACCTAAGAGAAAGAGCTGTCAATCAAGAAATGTTTTCACTTGTGGGAAGCTGTTTCAACAAGATAATGGATGTCTGGGCTCTGGATGGAGCATATATTGGGAAGGGGACATGAGTAAGTTCTTTGCTTTCAAAAGGATCCCTCATCCAGATGATGGTTCACGACACTTGTGAGGGGCCTTGAACCACAAACCCTTCTAAAGCCAGCTCAACCCCATGAAAATTGAGGCTGTCAAGGAGGCGCCTATCAGCACAATGGAGTCGGCCAGGTTGGGCGTGCAGGGTACGGCTCACGACCGGCACCAGCCTACGCCATTATCCTGCGTTGACTAAATTGTGGGCGCCGGGAATGGGGCTAGGAATCCTGGAATCGGATCCTGCCCACCATTTTGAAAGGTCCCCCCAACTTCATGAAAATCCAGCCTAGTATCTCATAGGAAAGGCAGCATCCCTGGCATTGTAGCATTCTCACAGCCCTGGATTTCATCCCCGGTTAAATAGCTCAAAGATAAGAGGACTGTGCACTAGTACTTACAATTAAACTGACATGGGGTGGGATTTTCCTTGCCGGCCGGCCTCAGGCGTGTTCAGTGGCGTGAGCAGACAATATAGTGCGATCGGTTTCACGACGGTGTGAAGATTGTTTGCGATCGTCTACTCAGCCCGCCGATGGCCATTGGACGTCGGGAACCTCATTGTAATACATCAGCACATTATTATTAGGCCAGCCCACTGGAATCGTCCCCCCGCCCATTGAATCGTCCACCCAGGTCGGCGGGAATGTACGTCGGTGTAGAACATGTTTTGACAGCCGTGACATGCAGAAGTCGGACTTACCTGCCAGAGCTTTGCTCACATCGCGGACATCTTGGGAGCAGGAAGTGCTGGAACCTGACAACGACAGCACACTGGAGGAACATCCATGGCAGGCTGGATGGATTCCCATGGACATGGCTCCGGTGTGAAGCAGAGCACAAAAGTTGGACAGTCACTGTTGATGTTCATAACGGGTGATGGTCGAAGGGGTGGGAGAGGAAGGGCTAGGATCTGCGGGGAGAGGAAGAGGTGTCGGTGGGGGTGAGGCTGGGAGAGGGGGAATGAAGGTGTCAGATGGGGCGTGATTGGGAGGGGGCAATTGAAGGTGGCGGGAGGGGAGGTTTGGGGGGAAGGAGAACGGGGGAGGAGGGGGTAAAGGGGGAAAAGACGACCACAGGGGAGGTAGGGGTAAGGGGGGTGGAAGGTGCAAGAGAAGGAGTGTGGAGAGGCGAGTATGTCCAGGGGGGAGAGGCAGGGATGCAGAGAAGGGAGGGAGTAAGGATTCAGGAAGAAGTAACAGTAGAGGAAGGAGTCAGGAAAGGGGTAGGATTAAGGCTGGAGGAGGAAGTGAGGCTGGAGGAAGTGGTAAGACTGGAGGGGGGACTGATTAAGGGCAGGGGGATTCCGAGGGGGAAGAGGTTCCGGGGGGAAGGGATGTGGAGGGTGAAAGGGGTGCAGAAGGGGAAATGTGCAGGTGAACGTGCACGGGAGGGGTTGAATAGGTCCATGTCTGCCTCCTGGGGAATGAACTGAGGGTGAGCATGGTACAGAGGAAGGATGGGAATGACCCAAGGGCAGGGTGAGATGGTAGGGTGAGTGGGTGAGGTTTTGAGGGTAGCAATAGAAGGGATAGCGAGGGTGGTTGGTGGGGACCCGGAGGGAGACATGGACCCTGGAGGTGGGAAGGAGGATCTCAAGGAGGTGAATATGGATGGGATGGGATTTTCGGGAAGGAAGGGAACGTGCACATTCACCTGGACATCCCCAAAGGAAAAGGGTTGTGGCTCATAGGTAATGGAGGGAAGATGGAAGGATTTGCCGGAGTGGTCAACTGTGATGGGGAAGGGAGAAAACTGGTGACTGGGGGAGAGTAAAAGATGGGAAGCGCACAAAGCAATGAAGCTAGACCATGCTTGCGAAATCAAAAGTGAAACAAGAGTCGTGGTGGTCAAGTTCATGTGCTGCATGTGAGTGTGATCAGTGGGTGGACGGAGATGTAGGTCAGCTCAGCTGGACAACTGAAAGCGAACCCCAGCAGGCAGCATTGAAAATGCTCAGGACATTGAGATGAGTGTGATATGTGAAGGATCCACGTGTGTGGGACAGTGCTTGCACAAGGCTCCTAAAGGCCCTGCCAAACACACACTTCCCTCTCCAGAATAACTCGTGGGCAGCTACTCCCTCTGCGGTGACAGGTCTTCTGGGCTGTTCATTTCCATCTCTTCACCGTTCACCTCTCGGCTGCAGATGAGGACGTGGATGGAGCTAAGGGACTGGCTGGCTGAGGATTTCGGTACCTTGGCAGAACCCCCTGTGAACCAAAGTAGAGATAAGTAGTGCATGGCAGCAGAATCACAAGCAGGAGAGAGAGCCCTCACAGTTACATTGAGGGAGGAATAATGTGGTGCAGGATCCTCAGGTGGGTGTTTGTCACTGACCTCACCGTCGCCACAGACACAGTCCACGTCCTCACCAGTCAGCGCAATGGCACGCTTCTCAAAGTGAGTGAGGGACCTAATGTGGGTCCCTCCACCCCCAGTCTGGGACCTCTCCCTGCTGCTGTGAGCCAACTTCTCCTGCATGAAAACAGATGGAGAGAGTATGAGCAGGACGCATGGCACTGTGTGGATTGTTTGTTTGATATCATTTGGATGCTGTTTCCTGGCCTGTTCGAAGTGGCAATAACAGATGTTTTGGAGAGGGCTTTCCAACAGATTCCAATATAAACAGAAAAGAAAAATCCTGCTTGTGTTTTTAAGAAGACACAAAATTAAATAGATGCCCCTTCTCAAGTTGACAAGTTAATTTGGCTTCATCCATCTCTGTTTTGTTGTATTTGTGCATAAAGACTTAACCACCCTAATGGTTTCATTCATATCATTTAGGTATAGCATTCATTTATCATAGAACACCAATTATTAAAGGACACTTAGAGACATTGCACACATACTGATTTAGAGTTTATTTTATTCCATCTGAACTTTCAGTTGTATGACCCCAACATTTTTTATTTTAATCCAGGAGTACTCATTGGAATGAGGAGCCCGTGGGAGAAAGAAATTGTGAATGTATCTTTTATCTATTGGTAGATTTATCGCATTGCATGTGGCAAAGGTTAAGCGATGTTTTAATGTTAATTCCCTAATTCCATCTTGAAGGTGCTTTATTTTCTCCCCTTTAGTTCTCGTGCTACATTTCCTGGCTGACAGACTGTATGGGATTCATGCCTCCTAGACGGGAGCCAATACCTAGGAGGTGCATGAGAGGGATCCAGGATTTGGGGAAGGTGTTTTTGGGTTGTCAATATTTGCTGCTATCGCTTGTGCGGAAGATGCCAAGTGCCTGGATGGTGGGAGGGCAAGAGTTCAGCCAGGAAGCAGACCTACATGCCAAGGCTCTTTGGACCCACCTATCACAACCCAAAATAATTTTACACTCCCAACACCTGATTTTCTATAAGTGGTGTTGCCTCAGTTGCAAAATTCAGGAGAAGTCAGGCAAAAACAAATGTTTTATACTATTTATTCTGTTGACCAATACTTTTTTTTTTGAAAAATATACTCTATTCATAAAATATCTGGAAGACCATTACAAAACATTTCTAAATCACCATCACAAAAAGTACAATCAGATTCAACTTCTACATATGGATCACGAGGTGCTTCAATACAGTCAATGAATATTAGTCATTTCAATATGGTCAATGCAGACAATCAGACAATGGTATTGGAGATAGCAACATACATCATGTTTTACTCTGAGATGCTTCAATACAATTATAATACAATTGGTATTCAATGCATACATTCATTGTGAGCCGTACAGCCCAAGGGGCTCTACACAGTTCCCAGCCCCTCAGTGCACTATGGCAGAAAGGTCTTAGGCAGCGACCTTTCCCCATTGTGCCTTTGCAGTGGCTGCCCCAAGCTTTAGTGTGTCCCTCAGCAAGTAGTCCGAGACTTTGGAATGTGACAGTCTGCAACACTCGGTCGGGGGCAACTCTTTGCGCTGGAAGACCAAGTTTCGGGCAGACCAAAGAGCGTCTTTCACCGAGGTGATGACCCTCCAGCTGCAGTTGATGTTTGTCTCAGGGTGTGTCCCTGGGAACAGCCCATATAGCACAGAGTCCTGTGTCACAGAACTGCTCAGGATGAACCTCGACAGAAACCACTGCATCTGTCTCCAGACCTTCTTTGCAAAGACACAATCCACAAGGAGGTGAACAATGGTCTCGTCCTCACCACAGCCACCTCGAGGGCAACGTGCAGAGGGGGTGAGACTCCTGGCGTGTAGGAATGATCTGACTGGGAGGGACTTTCTCACCACCAGCCAAGCTACATCTTGGTGCTTGTTGGAAATTTCTGGCGATGAGGCATTCTGCCATACGACTTTGACAGTCTGCTCAGGGAACCATCCCACAGGATCCAGCCTCTCTTTTTCCCACAGGGCCTCTAAGATGTTACATGCCGACCACTGCCTGATGGACTTGTGGCCAAAGGCGTTTCTCTGTATAATTTTTTCCACAAGGGACTTGGAGCGTTCCGCGGCAGCGTGGCCAGACCCATCCTTCACAACACCGGGGATAGGTTGAACCTCAGCACATAGTGACACTTGGTATTTGCATACCGAGGGTCCACGCACAGCTTGATGCAGCCGCACACAAAGGTGGCCATCAGTATGAGGGCGACGTTGGGCACTTTTTTCTCTCTTTATCTAGAGGCTTGTACATCGTGTCCCTGCGAACACGATCCATTTTCGACCTCCAGATAAAGCAAAAGGTGGCTCAGGTGATCGCCATCGCGCAGGAGTGAGGAATGGGCCAGACCTGCGCCACATACAGCAACAGCGAGAGTGCCTCACACCTGGTGACCAGGTTCTTACCCACAATGGAGAGGGAGCGTCGCTCCCTTATGCCCAGTTTTCTTTGCACCATAGACTCTTGCTCCTTCCAGTTTCTAACGCATGCCCCAGTCCCTTTGAACCATATCCCCAGCACCCTCAGGCCATCAGCCCTGATGGTGAAGGGGACAAAGGATCAGTCAGCCCAGTTCCCGAAGAACATGGCCTCAATCTTCCCACGACTTACGTTGGCTCCTGAGGCCAGTTCGAACTGGTCGCAGATGTGGATCAGTCTGCGCACCGACAGCGGATCGGAGCAGAAGACGGTGACATCGTCAATGTACAGGGAGGCTTTGACCTGAGTGCCTCCACTGCCTGGGATCGTCACTCCTCTTATGCCCTGATCCTTCCTGATGGACTCAGCAAAGTGTTCTATGCAACACACAAAAAGGACATGGAAGAGAGGGCAGCCCTGCCTGACTCTAGATTTAATATGAAAGCTATCTGATTCCCACCCCTTGATAGAGACTGCGCTACTGATGTTAGTTTAGAGCAGTTGGATCCAATTGCGAATTCCCTCCCCAAACCCCATTTTGGAGAGCACATCCACCATGTAGGTGTGCGATATTCTGTCAAAGGCCTTCTCCTGATCCAGGCTGATGAGGCAGGTGTCCACACCCCTGTCCTGTACATAGGCAATCGTATCCCTGAGCAGCACGAGGCTGTCAGAGATCTTCCTGCCCGGCACAGTACAGGTCTGGTCAGGGTGGATCACCAATTCCAGAGCGGACTTGACCCGATTAGCGATGACCTTGGACAGAATCTTATAGTCCACCTTCAACAGTGAAATGGGTCGCCAATTTCTAATTTCCTCCCTTTCCCCCTTGTGCTTGTAGATGAGGGTGATGATGCCTTTCCTCATGGATTCTGACATACTGCCGGCCAGGAGCATACTCTCGTACACTTCTAGCAGGTCTGGGCTGATCCAGTCCCACAGAGCCGAATACAACTCCGCCGGCAAGCCGTCGCTTCTGGGAGTCTTATTCTTCTCGAAGGATTCAAGGGCCTTAGTCAGTTCATCAGGAGTTAGCGGTTTGTCCAGGCTCTCCCATGTACTGTCGTCTAAGATCTCCGTGATAGAGGACAGGAAGGACTGGGAGGCCATGCTGTCTGTGGGCTTCACGTCATACAATCCGACATAAAAGGGTTCGCTGATCCTCAAAATGTCAGACTGCGATGACTTTACTGAGCCGTCTTCTTCCTTCAGGTTGCTGATCACAGAGCTCTCTCTGTGTACCTTTTGGAAGAAGAAACGTGAGCACGTCTCATCCTGCTCCACAGAGCGGACTCTGGAAGATGATGCGGAGAAGAAAAGAGTTGATGTTTTGAGTCCTCATAACCCTTCAACAGAACTGATTTAGATGCTGCCAGACCTGCTGAGTTTTTCCAGGTAATTCTGTTTTTGTTTTGGATTTTCAGCATCCGCAGTTTTTTGTTTTTATCTCTGGAAGATGATCTTGGAGGTTTCTGAGGCAAAGAGTGAGGCTTGCTGGGTCTTCACCTCTTGGAGTTCCTCCTTGACATCAACCCCCATCGACTGCAGCCGGAACAGGTTCTGCATGTTTTTCCAGAGTCAGGACATTTCCCTCTGTTCCTTTCTAGCTTTCTGGGCACCTTTGAGGATAAAAAACCGTTTGATGTTTCCCTTGATCGCTTCCCACCGGTGTAACAGGGACTCAAAGAGGGGTTTCACGGTTCTCCAACCTTTGTAATCCCTCTTGAGCTCCTCAATCTTTTTGGGGTCAGCAGTTGCACGTTTAGCTTCCATGTCCCCCTGCCCACCCTCTGGTCTTCCTCTAAGTAACAGTCAGCCAGTAGGAGGCAGTGGTCAGAGAAAAACACCGGCTTGACGTCAGTGGATCTGGCTGCGAATGCACGGGACACAAACAGGAAGTCTATCCTGGAATGGATGGAACCGGCTGGCCGTGACCAGGGTGTATCTACACTGCGTTCCGTCTGCAGGGTTGCTGAAGACGTCGTGCAGCTTGGCATCCTTTACTGTTTCCATCAGGGATCTGGATGTAGTGTCCAAGCTGCTGTCGGCCCTGCTGGATCGTCCAGCCGCATCAATGATGCAGTTGATGTCACCGCCCAGAATGACCGGCCTGGAGGTCGCCAGCAGCACTGGGAGCTGCTGAAAAACCACCAGCCGTTCAGCCCCTTTGTGAAGGGGTGTACACGTTAATTAACTGGAGGGGAGCATTCTTGTACATTATGTCTGCTACAAGGAGGCACCCGGCCACCACCTCCTTAACCTCGGAGACGGTGAAGTTGCCTCCCTGCAGCAGAATCCCCAAGCTGCATGAACGAGTGTCGTTTCCTCCAGACTAGATCGATGGCCCATGGGACCACCATCGTGATCATTGCCTGTAGGAGCTGAGGTGCGGTATCACACACTCCTGCAAAAACAACAGGTCAGCTTTGATCTTGGCAAGGTAGTCCAAGGTTGCAACACATCGCATAGTAGATTTAATGCTACGCACATTTATGGACACAATCTTTACACCCATTTTAAAGCATTTAGTCTCTTACCAAACCTGTTGATTCTGAGAGTTCCAGACCTTTGGTCTGCTCCTGCATACCCAGAGTGTTCACAAAGTGCCTCACTTTGGATAGGCTGAGGAAACTGTCTTGAACCTCCCCATTGGAGATGTTCCGCTCAGGTGGCATCTGGGGTTTTGTGCAAGGAAAGAGATTTGAATTGTTCTCTGTTGGAGAAGACTCTCCGATCCTCTCCCCCTCTGGACCGTTGCTGCTCCCGGCTTCCTGGAGCTGGGGTGCGTTGAGCGATTCACTGCTCCCAGATTCCTGGGGCTGGGGTGCACTGGCCTCTTCGGGTTGTGGGCAAAGTTGGGGTGCGCTGGTCCCTCATTGTCTCCAACGTTCTGGAGCTCAGGTGTTTCGTCCTCTGACTCCCTAGAGCTTGGTCGCTTCTTCTGTTGGTGCCGCCCTGGCACTTCTTTGTCCGAAGAGCAGCTGCCCTTGTCATCCGTGTCGGATTGGAGATGCCTCTTGCCACTTGTCTGGGAAGTGGCTTGCTCCTTTCTTACCCCGTTCTTCCTTTTGGCTCTCTTCACCAGCTGCCACTACCCCTGCTGATATTCCGCTGCCTCCTCCTCTATTGATTCACTCTCCTGAGGAGTGGGAGGTTCAGGGGGCAGTGCTGTTGATTGGCTGTCTGCTGCCTCAATCTTTTCCTCCACCTTGTCCCTCTCTGTGTCCTCCTTTGTCCCTTTTTCTGTTGACCAAGCCATCCCTCTTTTCAATGCTTCGATAATCTGCCAAGAGATAGAATCATAGAATGATACGGTGCAGTAGGAGTCCACTCAGCCCATCCTGCCCATGCTAACTCTTTGAAAGAGTTGTCCAATTAACCCTACACCCAACCCCCACTCTTCTCCCTAACTGAACAATGCATCTTTTTGTCTACCCTAGTACACAGAGCATGTTACTCATGAGATAGCTGCTTCAGAACCACCTTGCAGTTTGGTTCACTGCACAGTGAAACTAATATTCAGATAACCAGTCTGCACTACAATGCAGGATCACATCCCTGATGGAGGCTGGAGGGTAGCATAATGTGATTCCCTCTCAGAGTATCCCTTCCTGTTGCTAAAGGAATTACATAACGAGGACAGGTTCTGAAGGCTAGGCCTGTATTTGCTGTGTATAAAAGATGAGGGGCTGATCTAATTGAGGTGTTTAAAAGGATTAAAGAAGTTGGTTGGATAGATAGAGAGTAACTATTTCCTTTGATGGGGGTGGGGGTGGGGGGTAGTGTAGAACGGGAGCAAAAGAGTTCGTTTTAAGGATTGTCCTAAAGGGAGAAAAGTGAGAAGAAAGGAAGAGAGGTTTAGGAAGAGGATTCCAAAGCAGAGGCTCCAGGCAGCTGAAGGCATGGCCACCAATAGTAGAGCGGTTACAAACTGGGATGAATCAAATTAAGGCCAGAATTGGAGGGGCACAGGTATCTCGGGGGGGCTGTGGAGCTGGAGGAGTTTACAGAAATGGGGAGGGGTGAGGCCATTGAGGGATTTGAAAACGCAGATGAGAATTTTAAAACCTTAATAAGGCTACTTAACCAGGAGCCAATGCATATCAGTGAACACTCCTTAAAACATACCACTTTGACCTAGCTTTCAGTCACGTGTCCTAATGTCTCCTTATGTGACTTGATGTAAAATTTTGTCCAGGTGCCTTGGGATGTTTGAATATGTTAAAGGTGCTATATAAATGCCAGTTGTTGAAACTTTGGCCAGTTATTTGCTCTGTTGAGTCTGGGAATACACACCATGGCCAAATGCATCGCTCATCCTTCCACAAACTAAATTCAGTAAATAGTACAGACCAGAGATGAAATCTTCCTAATCTATGTAGACACAGCTCAGGGTATTATTCAACTTGACTTTTATTCTATTTTTTTTCCCCAGGAGCTCATTATTTTAACAAACAAGAAACAGAAAAGAAAGTGCAGTCTTATGCAGGCAGTAAGCTTTGACACTTCCACAAAGGATTACTAAGAAGGTTTATTTGGAAAAAATAATTTAATAGGCATTAGAGGCTCATCGCTCGCTATTACATGATGTATTATTCAAGGCAATGTATTACGTAATGTGTGTGATACATATATACACTCATTAATTACAATAACAGTCTGCACTACACTGGAAGTTAAGTAGTCATAAAATTAGTTGAGTTTTGTCCATCTCAACTTGGTTGACAGGTAGCGTAAATTGAAAGGCATAATAGCACAAAATACATGGGGGTTAATAGAAGGAATATTAGTATCAATGTTGCTACAGTGCTCGTCAATCTTCAGTGCATGCCTGGACTTTTTTAGGGTCAGCTGTGACCCAGTGTATAGCACTCTCTCCTAAGGCTATGGGTTTAAGTCCAACCCCAGAGACATGAGCACAATGTCCAGGCTGACCCTCTCAGTGCAGTTACCAGGGGCTGCTGCAGTGCTAGAGGCACCATCTTCCGGATAATACGTCAAACCAAGGCCCCTGTCTGCCCTCATCCAGGTGGATGAGCACTATTTTGAAGAATAATTATCCTTCAATCAATCTCACTAAAAAGATTTACCTGATCATTTATCATATTTAGTGGTAGGCGGTGGTGTACTGCTAATGTCACTGGACTAGTAATCCAGAAGCCCAGGCCAACGTTCTGGGGACATGGGTCTGAATCCCACCACAACAGCTGGTGGAATTTAAATTCAATTAATAAATCTGGACTTAAAAACTAGTCGAATGGTGACCAAGAAACCATTGTTGATTGTCATAAAAAAGCCATCTGGTCCACTAATGTCTTTCAGGGAAGGAAATCTGCCATCATGGCCTACATGTGACTCCAGGCACACTATTATAAATGACTCTTAAATGTCCTCTGAAATGGCCTAGCAGCCACTCAGTTGCATCAAATCGCTACAAAGTCTAAAAGCAATGAAACTGAATGGACCACCTAGCATCGACCTAGGCACCAGAAATGACAACAGCACACCCAGGCCTATCAACCCTGAAAAGTCCGGGCGCTAGTGCCAAAATTGGGAGAGCTGTCTCATGGTTACAGGCAACAGCTTGACATAGTCATCCTCACGGAATCATACTCTACAGACAATGTCCCAGACACCACCATCACCATCCCTGGGTATGTCCTGTCCCACCAACAGGGACAGACCCAGCAGAGGAGGCAGCACAGCCATATACAGTCAGGAGAGGGTTGCCCTGGGAGTTCTCAACATTGACTCGGGACTCCCAGGAAGTCTCATGGCATCAGGTCAAACACGAGCAAGGAAACCTTCTTCTAATTATCAACAACCGCCCCCTCTCAGCTGATGAATCAGTACTCCATGGTGTTGAACACCACTTGGAGGAAGCACTGAGGATGGCAAGGACACAGAATGTACTCTGGGTGGGGGACTTCAATGTCCATCACCAAAAGAGGCTCAGCAGCACCACTACTGACCGAGCTGGCTGAGTTGTATAGGACATAGCTGCGAGGCTGGGTCTGCGGCAGGTGGTGAGGGAACCAACAAGAGAGAAAAACACTTGACCTCATTCTTACCAACCTGCCTGCTGCAGATGCATCTGTCCATGACAGTATCGGTAGGAGTGACCACCGCACAGTCATTGCAGAGACGAAGTCCCACCTTCACACTGAGGATACCCTCCATTGTGTTGTGTGGCACTACCCCTGTGCTAAATGGGATTGATTTCGAACAGATCTAGCAACTCAAGACTGGGCATCCATGAGACACTGTGGGCCATCAGCACCAGCAGAATTGTACTCGAACACAATCTGTAACCTCATGGCCCAGCATATCCCCCTGTCTATCATCACCATCAAGCAGGGGAATCAAACCTGGTTCAGTGAAGAGTGCAGGAGGGCATGTCAGGAGCACCAGGCATACCTAAAAAGTGTCCACCTGGTGAAGATATAGCACAGGACTACTTGCATACCAAACAGCATAAGCAGCATGCAATAAACAGAGCCAAGCAATCCCACAACCAATGGATCAGATCTAAGCTTTGCAGTCCTGCCACATTCAATCGTGAATGGTGGTGGACAATTAAACAACTTACTGGAGGAGGTGGCTCCACAAATATTCCCATCCTCAATGATAAGGGAACCCAGCACAACAGTGCAAAAGATAAGGCTGAAACATTTGCTACAATCTTCAGCCAGAAGTGCCCAGTGGATGATCCATCTCGGCCTCCTCAGGAGATCCCCAGCATCACAGATGCCAGTCTTCAGCCAATTCAATTAATCTCCATGTGATATCAAAAAATGGCTGATGGCACTGGATACTGCAAAGGCTATGGGCCCTGACAATATTCCCATAGTAGTACTGAAGACTTGTGCTCCAGAATTTGCCGCACCCTTAGCCAAGCTGTTCCAGTGCAGCTACAACACTGGCATCTAACCGGCTATGTGGAAAATTGCCCAGTTATGTCCTGTACACAAAGCACGACAAATCCAACCTGGCCAATTACCGCCCCTCAGTCTACTCTCAATCATCAGGAAAGTGATAGAAGAGGTTGTTGACAGTGCTATCAAGTGGCACTTACACAGCAATGGCCTGCTCACTGATGCTCAGTTTGGGTTCCACCAGGGCCACTCAGCTCCTGACTCCATTACAGCCTTTGTCTAAACATGGACAAAAGAGCTGAACTCAAGAGGTGAGGTGAGTGACTGGCTTGATATCAAGGCAGAATTTGACTGAGTATAGTATCGAGGAGTCTTAGCAAAACTGGAGTCAATGGGAATCGGGGGAAAACACTCCACTGGTTGGAGTCATACCAAGCATTAAGGAAGATGGTTGTGGTTGTTGGTGGTCAGTCATCTCTGCTCCAGGATATCACTGCAGGAGTTCCTCAGGGTAGTGTCCTCGGCCCAACAATCTTCAGCTGCTTCATTAATGACCTTCCTTCCATCATAAGGTCAGAAGTGGCGATGTTCACTGATGACTGAACAATGTTTAGCACCTTTTGTGACTCCTCAAATACTGAAGCAGTCCATGTCCAAATGCAGCAAGACCTTAGCAATATTCAGACTTGGTCTGATAAGTGGCAAGTAACATTCACACCACACAAGTGCCAGGTAATGACAATGTCCAATAAGAGAAAATCTAACCATCACCACCTGACATTCAGTGGCATTACCATTGCTGAATCCCCCACTATCAACATCCTCGGGGTAACCATTGACCAGAAACTGAACTGGGTCAGCCATATAAATACTGTGGCTACAAAAGCAGGTCAGAGGCTAGGAATCCTGTGGCGAATAACTCACCTCCTGACTCCACAAAGCCTGTCCAGCATCTTACAAGGCACAAGTCAGGAGTGTGATGGAATATTCTCCACTTGCCTGGATGAGTGCAGCTCCAACAACATTCAAAAAGCTCAACACCATCCAGAACAAAGCAGCCTGCTTATTTGGCATCACTCCCTCCACCACCATCTGCACAGTGGCAGCAGTGTGTACCATCTACAAGATGCACTGCAGGAACTCACCAAAGCTCGGTCGACAGCACCTTCCAAACACATGACCTCTACTATCTAGAAGGCCAAGAGAAGCAGATAGATGGGAACACCACCACCTGGAAGTTCCCCTCCAAGTCACTCACCATCCTGACTTGGAAATGTATCGCTGTTCCTTCAGTGTCGCTGGGTCAAAATCCTGGAACTCCCTCTCTAACAGCACTGTGGGTGTACCTACACCACATAGGCTGTAGTTGTTCAAGGAGGCAACTCAACACTACCTTCTCAAAGGCAACTAGGGATGGGCAATAAAAGCTGGCCTGGCCATCAATGCCCATGTCTTGTGAAAGGATAAAAATAAAATTGCTGTTTTGGGAGCTTGCTGCGTGCAAATTAGCTGTCATGTTTCTTACATTACAACAGTGATTAGACTTAAAAAAAAACTTGACTGGCTGTAAAGGACTTTGGGACTTCCTGTGGTTGTCAAAGGCACTATATAAACACAAGTCTTATTTTCTTTACAATCAGCCAGAGCCCTGCGCACCTCCCCCTGGACCAATCAGAACTGTTCAGCAATCAGGACCAGGCAGCTGGCTTAAAGGCACCTTAAATGCAACTCTTTATTTTTTTTTTTTTACCCTACCCATAGTCACAGTCGCTCATCTTGCACGTCGAGGGTCAATTCTGTGACTCTGACAGGGACTGACAGTGCAGCAACCAATTGTCTTTGTTACTGCTCCTGGTACCTTTGGTGGACCATCTCTTTCCCTACTATGGCCCCAAGCCAGCAGTTTCAGCGTTTAATCAGCCCGCCAATCACTTACTGCCTCATACGTGTCTGACAGACAGAAGTTATGATTAATTCTGCTGAGAATGCTTTCACTTACAGAAGTTTTATTTTTAGTTTCAAATCAACAGTTTAAGCTGAAGTGTTCTTTTGAACTCCTAAATTCAGCAAAAATAAAATCATTAGGTGGTCAATATTTAATTTTACTGGAGTCATAGACACATGTAAAAGTTTTAATCTCATACTAATTTGATCAAAAATGATTCCTGGCAGTCTTTGGACATTTAATCTGATTCTTGAGTCAGTTGGCTAGCTGTGACCAAGACCACTTTTAAATGACAAATGCTTATTGTGAAGAAAGCTCATGAGTTCTCCTAGGTGGCCTGACCAATATTAATTCCTCAACCACCACCTCAGAAAAAAAACAGATCACCTGCCCATTATCACGTCGCTAATTGTGGGAGCTTGCTGTGAAAATTGACTGCCACATTTCCTGTATTACAACAGTGAGTGCACTTCAAAAAGTATTTCATTAGCTGTAAAGCACATTGGGTTGTCCTGAAGTCGTAAAAGGTGCTATATAAATGCAAGTTCTTTCTTTCTGGAAATTAAAGGAGTCAGAATTTAAGTTCCGTGGAATAAAAACTGCTGAATGGAGCTTTTTTAAATAAAATATTTATTACATTTAAATCAGTGCTTGTTGTCTAGCTTGGTGGTAGCAGCTGGTTCAGGTGGATATATTATTCATCACTTTTTTTTGAACATGCTTAACTTAGGCATTAAAAACTTCCTAGGCATCAGTCTGGTTGTTGCAGGCCAATCGTTTAGCTCATATATTTTGAGCTGGGAGGACTGGATTCTCACTGGTCTCTCAGGGGATTTCTCGAGTCCTTTAGGGTTATCGGACCTCAGCATAGAGCGTCTGCAGCTGACTTCAGGAATTTGCTATGTTTGTTTAATTAAATCATTTTTTTTGCAACGTTCACATTTCCCTTAGCTACCCAGGATGGGCATCAATATTTGTAGGACCGTTGATATTTGTAGAGGATCCCAGAAGTCTGTTAACACATGCAGGAGGAATCCTAGGTGTGTCTTAGTACATGCAAGAGGTCCCAGAAGTATGTTAACAGTTACCACTAATCCCAGGAGTGTGTTAATATTTGTATCCCAGAAGTCTGTTAACACACCCCTTGAGGTCTCTTAATATTTTTGGGGGTCCCAGATGTGTAAAAATATTTACAGGAGGTCCCAGGATTGTGTTAATCTTTACAAAATGGAGGGGGTGCTCAGAACTTTTTTTTAAAATTCTTTCATGGGGTGTGGGCAAGACCAGCTTTGTTGTCCATCCCTAATTGCCCTTGGGCTGAGTGGCTTGCTAGGCCATTTCAGAGGTCAGAGTCAACTATAGGGCAAGCCAGGCAGATTTCCTTCCCTGAAGGAGGGCACTAGTGAATCATCTGGGTTTTTAAGATAGTTGGCACTAACTTTATATTCTGGATTTATTTAATTGAATTTAAATTCTGCCAGCTGCCATAGTGGGATTTCAACCCACTAGCCTGGGCCTCTAGGTTACTAGACCAGTGATATTACCACTATGCCACCATCTCCTGTAATTGTGTTAATATTTACAAGAGCGCTTATGGGATGTGCTAATATTTGCAAGGGGTCCCAGGAATTTATCAATATTTACAGGGGGTTCCAGGAGTGTATTAATATTCACAGGGGGTCCCAGGAGTTTATTAATATTTACCGGGGGTCCCAGGAGTGTATTAATATTTACAGGGGGTCCCAGGAGTTTATTAATATTTACCAGGGGTCCCAGGAGTGTATTAATATTTACAGGGGGTTCCAGGGATGTATTAATATTTGCAGGGGTTCTCAGGGGTATATTAATAATATTTCCAGGGGTTTCCAGGGATGTATTAATATTTACAGGGGGTCCCAGGAAGTTATTAATATTTACAGGGGATTCCAGGGATGTATTAATATTTACAAGGGGTTCCAGGAATTTATTAATGCTTACAGGGGGTCCCAGGGATATATTAATATTTACAGGGGGTTCCAGGGATGTATTAATATTTACAGGGGGTTCCAGGAATTTATTAATACTTACAGGGGCTTACAGGGGGTCCCAGGGATATATTAATATTTACAGGGGCTCCCAGGGATGTATTAATATTTACAGGGGGTTCCAGGAATTTATTAATACTTACAGGGGGTCCCAGGGAGGTATTAATATTTACAGGGGGTTTCAGGGATATATTAATATTTACAGGGGGTCCCAAGAGTTTATTAATATTTACAGGGGGTCCCAGGAATTTATTAATACTTACAGGGGGGTCCCAGGAATTTGTTAATATCTATAGGGGGTTCCAGGGATGTATTAATATTTACAGGGGGTGCCAGGAGTGTATTAATATTTACAGGGGGTCCCAAGGATGTATTAATATTTACAGGGGGTGCCAGGAGTGTATTAATATTTACAGGGGGTCCCAAGGATGTATTAATATTTACAGGGGGTGCCAGGAGTGTATTAATATTTACAGGGGGTCCCAGGAATTTATTAATACTTACAGGGGGTCCCAGGGAGGTATTAATATTTACAGGGGGTTTCAGGGATATATTAATATTTACAGGGGGTCCCAGGAGTTTATTAATATTTACAGGGGGTCCCAGGAATTTATTAATACTTACAGGGGGGTCCCAGGAATTTGTTAATATCTATAGGGGGTTCCAGGGATGTATTAATATTTACAGGGGGTGCCAGGAGTGTATTAATATTTACAGGGGGTCCCAAGGATGTATTAATATTTACAGGGGGTGCCAGGAGTGTATTAATATTTACAGGGGGTCCCAAGGATGTATTAATATTTACAGGGGGTGCCAGGAGTGTATTAATATTTACAGGGGGTCCCAAGGATGTATTAATATTTACAGGGGGTGCCAGGAATTTATTAATATTTTCAGGAGATCCCAGGAGTATTTTAATATTTATCAGAGGTTTCAGATGTTTTCCAACACTCACAGGTGTCCCTGGAAGTGTGTTAGTTTGTAAGTGGCCTCCGAGAGTTGGGGTGATGGGGAGGATGGGTGACTGGGAACAGGGAAACGATCTTTACAGTTATGAGCCTTGGGTAACTTTTCTGATGCCTGGACCAATATGGCGGATGCTGCATCTCCAGAGCACCTGCACGCGTCATATTGAACACGATCGTACTTGATTTTGCTCTAGGCATCATTCGTAAACTCAGAATCACACGAGGCTGCCTCTCTCACCGATGTTCAATCTTTTCTATAATCTGGATACCACTGCAGGCCTCTATTCAATGTCCGAGAGGCCCAGGCCAGTCTCCAAGATATAAAATGTCAAAGTGTTTTATTAGGTTGCTGTAATTCCCACTGTCAGGGTGTTTATGAGTCCACCCTGAGAGTCAAACAATTCATCTTGTCATTATGACCTCCCTCTTGTTTTCTGCAAAAAGTTCAGAAGTGTAAATTTGAGCACCACAGTTTTATTATTTTTGTAAAGCAATTCTCTGTAATCTGCTTTTTTTATTCAGCTCTCTGCTGTCAGTCACTCACCGTTCCTTTGTCTATTGAGCAAGGCATCCTCTGAATGCACTGCTCTGCAAACCCATTAGGTAGGCATTAAGTAGGAAGGCTTCGTGGTGGCTCTCTCAACTCTGCGTTTGAAGGTCATGGGTTCTAGCCCCATTCTAGACACTTGAAGTGCATAAGGTGACACTCCAAAGCAGTAGTGGGGGGAGTGCTGCACTGTCTGAGGTAGTGGATTTTGGATGTGACATTAAAGTGAGACCCTGTTTTCCCTCTCAGATGGATGTAGGAGATTCCGTGGCACCATTTTGAAGAACAGCCGGGGAATTCTTCCCTGTGTATTGGCCAATATTTATCCCTTATCCAACAGGACTGAAAACAGATGATTTTGTCATTTATCTTGCTGTGCACAATCTGGCTGCAGCATTTCCAGTATTGCAACAGTGACTACACTTCAAATATGCTTCACTGGCTGTAAAGCACTTTGGGGCATCCTAAGGTCATGAAAAGCGCTATATAGATGCAAGTCCTTCCTTCTCAAGAAGACCAGGGATTATTCATCCTCTGATTTGCCCTCTGTACCTGCACCACCTTTTAGCTTCACAATATATGAGATCGGAATGTCACCTTGTGGGGATTGAATTTGCTCCTGAACGCCCAGAGGCTCCATTGTATCACAGAGCACAGTGCAGGTGCAGACATGTCTCTTTGAATCTCCCTCCACCACCCCTCCCTCCCTCTTCCACCCACCCCACCCCGCCTCCCCCTCCGCTGCCCAACCCTACATTTACTTCTCCTGAAAAAGCCCAGCTTGTTCAGCGGCAGCCACGGACTCAAACTATCCAAATAAAAATGCCCTTGGACCCATTTATGTAACATCATCTCTCTTTGAATTTACTAAGAGAAATGTTCAGAGTGTGTGCTATACATCAAACTGTGTGCCATACATCATAGCCAAGTGGGATTTCACTTGTCAATCCATCTTTTGAGTCCCAGAAACGTCTAATCTACAAATTACTCATGACCGTCGTCTGAAACTACATGGGCAAAGGGTGTGACCTAAATCTGGAGATTTTGCCTTAGTGACAAATACCAACATTCCACTCCTCACCCACCCTCTGTCCCTCACATCTGATTTCCTCGTGTATAACTAATGCATTGTAATCTTGAGTGACCTCAGCTGCAATGTTCTATCAATGCTTCTGTTGTGACACAGTGTACTTTACCCAAGGCATCTATTTATAATCAAAAATCTTCACTATAAACCCCTATGTCTACATTTGTAATAGCAGCAAACTATGTAAACTTGTCACGCTGTAGTTACAGCTTCCTGCCAGTAGTGGTGTTATACAGCCTGAGTTGAGCATCCCATAGTTCCTTAGGCTGCACAGCCTAATACTACTTTCCAAGCTGCTATCTATTTTGCCATTCAATTGTAGATATGGATATCAATTCAAAGTGTTTTGTAAAAATATAGACAGAATGTACATTTTCAAAAATGGCGACTGAATTACATGTGCGAACAAAGATTCAATTACACTCACACACCCTCTAATTCAGCATCACCTGATACTATTTCTGGCTTTGACTCTCTGTGTGGAAGGCAGAAGATCAACTGGTTTGGAAGAATGTCATTTGGAAAGATGAGTTGGTACTTGATCTAACAATGTGCATTGATACTTAATTCCCTTATGAATAGTCCTGCTGAGCCTCATGTGCTATATACATTCAATGGCCATTTGAGTGAGAGGAGGGGTGTAAAGGGTGGCTGGTGCTCATGGAATTATGCTGAACATGGAGCCAACTCCAACAGGGGAGGAGGAGGAATCACAGGACCACAGAATTGTTTCAGTGCAGTAGGAGGCCATTCGGCCCATCGTGTCTGCACCAGCTGTCCAAATGAGCAATTCACCTAGTGCTATTCTCCCACTTTCCATCAAAAGCCGTGCACATTCTTCCTTTTCAGATAATAGTTGAATTCCATTTTGAATGCCTCAATTGAATCTGTCTCCACCACACTCTCAGGCAGAGCGTTCCAACCTTAACCATTCACTACATGAAAATGCTTTTCCTCATGTCGCTTTTTTTACAAATTACTTTAAGTCCATGCCCTCTCGCCCTCAATCCTTTCACGAGGAGGGACAGTTTCTCCCTATCTGCTCTGTCCAGGCACCTCATGATTTTGAATATCTCTATCAAATCTCCTCTCAGCCTTCTCACCTCCACAGAAAACAGTCCCAACTTCTCCATAACTTCATAGCTGAAGTTTCTCATCCCTGGAACCATTCTCATGAATCTTTTCTGTGCTTTCTCTAATGCCTTCATATCTTTCTAAAGTGCTGCACCTGAAATTCGATGCATTACTCCAGCTGAGGCCGATCTAGTGTCTTATATAAGTTCAACATAACCTCCTTGCTCTTGTAACCCGTGCCCCTATTTATAAACCCTAGGATACCGTATGATTTATTAACTGCTCTCTCAGCCTATCCTGCCACCTTCAATGATTTATGCACCCAGGTCCCTCTGCTCCTGCACTCCCTTTAGAGTAGTATGCTTTATTTTGTACTGTCTCTCCATGTTCTTCCTACCAAAATGAATCTCTTCACATTTCTCCGCATTGAACTTCATCTGCCACATGCCCACCCATTCCACCAACTTGTCTATGTCCTTTTGAAGTTCTCCACTTTCAGTTCACAATGCTTCCAAGTTTCATATCATCTGCAAAATTTTGAAATTGTGCCCTGTACATGAAGGTCTAGGCCATTAATTTATATATCAGGAAGAGCAAGGGTCCCAACACTGACCCCTGGGGAACTCCATCACAAATCTTCCTCCAGCTTCAAAAACATCCATTAACTGCTGCTTGCTGTTTCCTGTCACTCAGCAAAATTTTGTATCCATGTTGCTACTTTCCCTCTTATCCCATGAGCTGTAACTTTGCTCAAAAGTCTGTTGTGCCGTGCTGTGGCAAATGCCTTCTGGAAGTCCATATACACTACATCAGCATCATTACCCTCATCAACCCTCTC
Organism: Carcharodon carcharias; assembly: GCF_017639515.1. NCBI lineage: Eukaryota > Metazoa > Chordata > Chondrichthyes > Lamniformes > Lamnidae > Carcharodon > Carcharodon carcharias. Next base: position 150,248,195 of record NC_054476.1, on the reverse strand, counting down.
TGTTACCTCTTCAGAAGGCTCCAGCAAGTTAGTTAAACATGATTTTCCTTTAAGAAATCCATGTTGACTTTAATTAATCTGCATTTGTCCTTAATTTTGTCCTTAATTATTGTTCTAGAAGTTTCCCCACCACTGAAGTTAAACAGACTGGCCTGTAATTGCTGGCTTATCTTTACACCCTTTTTTGAACAAGAATGTAACTTGTGCAATTCTCTAGTCCTCTGGCACCACCCCTGAGTCTAAAGAAGACTGAAAAAAAAGGCCTCTGCAATTTCTGCTCTCACTTTCCCTCAAGAACCTTGGATAAATCTTATCTGGTCCTGGGGTGGGGTTTTTCAGTCCCGACACCGGTGGAGGTTGTCACAGGTGGGATGGGAAATTTTGGAGAGCAATTGAAAATTTTCCGTTCCTGCCTGTGATGATGCTACTGGTCCTGGTGTCTTATCAACAAGTACAAATAGCCTATCCAATATGTTGTTGGGCGTTAGTTACATCTTGGTAGATTTTAACGAAGTCTTTGTGGCCTGAAGTAGGTTAACTGTAAGCCTTTATTAACTAATAGAACTATGTGCAAACATACAGTAAAGAGTACAAGCTGGGAGATGTCTCCATGCTTGGGTCTGCATGTGGCTCTTCCAACACCACACTGACCCCTAGGTGCAGGTACTGCACTCAGTCCCACATCAATCCCACATTAACCCTGTACACGCTAGACCCTTATACTACACCATACCTCAATCTTATCAATTTTAAACCCTTCTAGTGTCTGAATGACCTCCTCTTTCACCATGGCCTGGGTAGCACCTTCCTCTTTGGTAAAGACAGATGCAAAGTATTCATTTAATACTTCAGCTACTTCAGGAGGGAAGGGATAAAGCAAACAAGAACGGAAGACAATAAATCTGGAATATAAAGCAAATCTCGGTAATGGTGACCAAGAAACAACCATCGATTGTCATAAAAACCCATCTGGTTCATTGATGTCCTTTAGGGAAGGAAATCTGCCATCCTTACCCTGTTTGGCTCCAGACCTCCAGCAATGTGGTTGACCCTTAACTGCCCTCTGAAGTCATCGTAGAGATCATAGCCCAGATACCAGCAGTTGTCAGAAGTTGCTAGCCCACTCCACCAATGTGTTTGTCTTCCACAAGAAAAGGCAAGTGACAGCAAGTGTCCACAATGTCCTCTAAGAGAATCAAGAACCTGTTGGAGATTGAAGACACGGGTGACAGTGATTTGGACGGTTGGGGGGAAGGATAGGAATTGGATAGAAACTGTAATCAGTACAGGATGTTTACAGATGTTGGAAAATGTAACATAAATAGTTTAACAAAATAATCCAATAGTTTGAGATTATACTTGGGGGGAGATGTAGAGCAATGAATATGTTAATGAGATCATGATGATATTAATAATGTAACTCTGACATCACTATTCAGATGACTGAGAAGCTCCAAGAGAGCTAGGTGCAGTGTGTCCTGAATAACATGTGTTTACCCTGAGGTAAGCAACAACCTGGGGGTTACCATTGACCAGAATCTGAACTGGTCTAGCCATATAAATACTGTGGCTACAAGAGCAGGTCAGACACTAGGAATCCTGCAGTGAGTAACTCACCTCCTGACTCCCCAAAGCCTGTCCACCATCTACAAGGCACAAGTTAGGAGTGTGATGGAATACTGTTCACTTGCCTGAATGTGTGCAGCTCCAACAACACTCAAGGAGCTCAACACCATCTATGACAAAGCAGCCCGCTTGATTGGCATCCCATCCACAAACATTCACTCCCTGCACCACCGACGCACAGTAGCAGCAGTGGGTACCATCTACAAGATGCATTGTAGCAACTCACAAAGCCTCCATAGACAGCACCTTCCAAACCTACAACCACAACCATCTAGAAGGACACCACCACCTGTACAAGTGCAGTAACACTTCCTAAGTCACTCCAACCCCCTTGCAATAAAGGCCATAAATTTTGTTCCTCAGTGCTTCAATTAAGGCTGTATTTGCTAGTCTCGGAAGTGCTTTTGATCCCCACACTGGGAACTCTGTTTGAAGAAGCAATTTCTTTTCCAGAACTTGAAGTTTAGCATTCTCTATGACTCTGTCCTGGTGACCCTGCCATTTCAATGAATGATGAACTTTGACTTGAGCATACAATCCGGGCTGCCACGACTGAGAGAGTGCTGCACTGTCTGAGGTGCTGTGCTTCAGATAAAATGTTCACCCGAGGCCCCATTTGCCAGGTTAATGTAAAAGATCCCACAGGAACTATCTTGGAGAAGAATAAGGGAGTTAACTCTGGAGACCTGGCAAGTATTTATCCTTCATAAGACATTAGTTTAAAAAAAACAATTATCTCATCGTTTACAACACTGCGGTTTGTGGGAGTTTGCTCTGCACAAATTGGCCACCTCATTTTCTGCATTTGAAAGTGACTGAACTTCAAAAAGTACTTGATTGGCTGAAAAGCACTTTGGGACATTCTGATGTCATGAAAGCTCCCTTATAAGTGCAAATTCTTTCATTTTGTATCACAATTCTCTTAATGTTTCTTGTTTCATACTTAATTGTGCCCAGTAGACATTTATATACGTCAGTCATCATTCAGTTGATCTCAGCATAAATCTCCAAGCATTGGCCAATATATATATTTTTATAGTAAACTGTACGAAAATTAACTCTAATTGAGATGTGGGTTGCACAAGGTAATAAATAGAAAATTCTCACCAGCTAGATTCATATCCCATAAGTGGACTGACCCAATAGCCAAAGTAATGGCCATTGCTGGGAGTAGCAATCAAAGTGATATCCCACAGGTCTTCATTATCTATTCTGTTTCTACCATACGTTAAAAATTAATTAGGTTAAGCATTAGGTAACATTAATTAGGTAAAAAGGTAAAAGGAAGAAAAGACTCCCGGTGTTCTGTATTCCTATGTGGTCTTGGTTCCAATGAACCTAGTGGGAGGTCAAGGCCTCATTAAGTAGTTATGTGTTTAGAATGTTTATGTTTTGAGAATTCACTTCAAACTCATTCTTGGATAGTTTTATATATATATATTTTATATATTTTTGTGTGTGTGTGTGTCTGTGTGTGTTTGTGTGTCTATGACAAGGTTGGTCTTGGCCCATGAATAACTTCCACAGATGAAAGGTCACATGGGTCAGAGTATTCACAAGTCCCTTCACAAGTTGATGTATTTATAAGGCCATTTTTGGTGAACTTTGTGTTTGCCCGTCCTCCTCTGTAACCTACTGTAACTTTACAACCCTACCCTCCACCAATTCTGGCCTTCCGCATATCCCCCACTTTCATCAACCCATCACTGGCAGCTGTACCTTTAGTCATCTAAACCCTAAGAATGATACCTCACAAAAGGAGGTCACATTTGACCCATCGTACCTGTGCTGGCTCTTCAGTGGAGCTATCCAATTAGTCTAATTCCTCTCCCCTTCCCCATAGAGCTGTCAAATTTGACTCTTCCAGCATTTATCTGGTTCCCTTTAAAGCTATTATTGAATCTGCTTCCATCAACCCTTCAGGCAGTACCAGATCACAACAAATCATTGTATAAAATTCTTCTTCCTCTACTTACCTCTGGTTTTGCCAATTACCCCAAAACTGTACCCTCTGATTAATACCTCTCTGTCACTGGAAATAAACCATCCTCCCAAGCTCTAAAATGTCCTCCCTAAACCTTACTGTCTGCTCTCTATTGTGTCATGAGCCATGGGACTCTTACCTCTGAGTCCCAAGGTTCCAGGTTCAAGTCCTACTCATGGGCTTGAGTACACAAATCACAGCTGACACTCCATTGCAGTACTGAAGGAGCACTGCACTAGCGGAGATGCTGTCTTTGAGATGAGACATTAAACCAAGGGCCCATCTGCCTGTTTGAATGGATGTAAAAGATCCCATGGCACTATTGTGAAAAAGAGCAGGTGAGATCCCCCCAGTGTCCTGGCCAATATTTATCTCTCAATCAACATCACAAAAGCAGATCATCAGGTCATCACTGCATTGCTGTTTGTAGGAGCTTGCTGTGCGCAAATTGGCTGCAGCCATGGCTGCACTTCAAAAGTACTTCATTGGCTGTAAAGTGCTTTGATGTGTTAGATGGTTTGAAAGGTGCCATATAAATATAAGTTCTTTCCTTCCTCTGGCAGTAGGTCATCGACCTGAAACGCTAACTCTGTTTCTCTCTCCACAGATGCTGCCAGACCTGCTGAGTATTTCCAGCATTTTCTGCTTTTGCTGATATTTCTAACATTTGCCGTATTCCATTTATATACATGCAAGTTGTTGTCAAGGTGTCAGATGCCAGTGCTGGAGAATGGAAGTTATTTTTTTTGCATTCTTGTCACCCATTGTCGGAATCAAGCACTCCAAGATGAAGCTCACCTCCCTCTAATGCAGGCTGGTCAGAAGAGCAACTTCCTAATGCAGCAGCATGGACTTTCCACTGTTCTCTACGAGTGAGAATACCAATTTAAGGCTAGATTTTCATTACTATGGAAACATAGCTAGCTTTCATCTTAACTTAATAACCTGTGGCATTGTACCATATGTTTTCTGAGAAAGAAATGTGATGTTAAATGGAAGCTATCACAATGCACGTATAATAACAATGGGTTAATGCAACAGCTAACAGGACATTTATCAAACCCTACATGACACGGCCTTCCGGAAAGTCATTCAACAACCATTTGAGAAAATTCTGATTTACCAATCTCCATGAGGGAGGAGCGCAGGAGCAGGAGGAGCCCATTTAACACTTTGAGCCTGCTCCACCATTCGATGAGGTCATGACTGATATACGACCCAGCTCCATTTACCTGCCATTGCCCATACCCATTTCTAACAAAAGCTGTCAATCTCAGGTTTAAGCTTAACAACTGAACACGCATCAGTTGCCTTTTGCAGAAAAGAGTTCCCAAACTTCGACCACCCCTTTACGTGAAGAAGTGTTTCCTGATTTCACTCCTGGCTCTAACTTTTTGACTATGCCAGCATCTCAACCAGCAGAAATAGTTTCTCCTGATCTACCCTTTCTGTTCCCTTTAATACCTTGAAAATTCTATCAAATCACACCTTAACCTTCTAAACTCCAGGGAACAAAAACTTAGTTTATGTAATCACTCCTGGCAGCTTAACTCTTGGCGCTAAGGTGTCATTCTGCTAAATGGGGAGATGGTGGCATAGTGGCCATGTCACTAGGCTAGTACTCCAGAGGCCCAGGCTAACGCTGCACTGGTTCACATCCCACCACAGAGGCTGGTGTAATTTAAATTCAATTAATAAATCTGGAATATAAAGCTAGTCTCAGTGATGGTGACCATGACAACTATTGCCAATTGTCGTAAAAGCCCATCCAATTCACCAATGTGCTTTAGGAAAGGAAGGGGATTTGCCATCCTTATCTGGTCTAGCCTACATGTGACTCCAGGCCCACAGCAATGTGGTTTACTTTTAACTGCCCTCTGAAATGACCTAGCAAGCCACTCAAGGGCAATTAGGGATGGTCAATAAATCCTGCCATTGCCAGTGACGACCACATCCCATGAAAGAATAGAGGGACAAAAAAAAAAATCCACCTCACTCCCTCCAAGGTCAATATATCCTCCCCAAGGGTTTGGAGCCCAAAACTGCTCACAGCACTCCAGCTATGGTCTAACCAGGGCTTTGTATAGCTGTCATATAGTTTCTAACCACTTGTAATCCATTCTTCTAGATGTAAAGGCCAACATTCTTTCAGCCTTTTTATTGTTTTTTGCAACTGCTCATGGCATCTTAAGAAATAAGGGGTTGGATGGATTGGGGGATAGGGATGGCATAGGATCAATGGGTGGGATAGGAGGATGGATTGGGGGATAGGGATGACATAGGATCAATGGGTGGGATAGGTGGATGGATTGGGGGATAGGGATGACATAGGATCAATGGGTGGGATAGGAGGATGGAATGGGGAATGGGGATGAAATAGGAACAAGTGGTGGGATAGGAGGATGGAATGGGAGATGGGGATGATATAGGGACAAGGGGTGGGATAGGAGGATGGGATGGTGGACGTTATAAGAAGGATGAAAGGAATGGGATGGGGATGACATCAGAGGGATGGCATGGGAAGGATGGGAAGAAGAAATATTTAAAGAAGTACTGTTGCAATAAAGATACTAATTTCATCACAAGTTTGCTGGGTCTCTGCTATCTGCAAATACAGGTAGGTTCAAGTCATTGCCCGTTTTGCCCAAGATCTACATGCATGGCGCCCAGGTGAGAGTGTGGGGGTTGATTGTGGGATTAGGTGTGGTGGAGTGTGGGGACCCCGATGCTTTCAGGGTCCTGGGAAAGAATGAGCAGGAGACGATACACTGAGTTTGGTTTTCAAAACAGTGAAGAGGAAAAGTGAGTAGGACATTTTTACACATTCAGAAAGCTGTGATGAAGCAGCACCATGCCTGTGTTAATTCATTATTAAACTATTTTCAGTTACACCAAGATCAAATCCAGAGAAACTAAATATTCCATCCACAGGTTTCCTGTGAAGATATAATGAGTGCAGAATACTTCCCAGGGGAATCGCAATGTGTTTTTTTGCAACAAAATAATGACTGTATAATCCTTTCCTCCCCACAACGCCTCTCCTTCATTTGTTTCCTGACTGCTGGGATATGATTGCACCTCCAACAAAGCATTTAGCTTGGGCCTCTGGATTATTAGTCCAGTGACATTATTACAAGACCACCATCTCCACATATCTGTGCACCTGCTCTTTGTAGCAGAGGTTTCAATGCCCTCCAACTTGAGCTTCCCAATTATCTCTTGCATTCCGCCCTACAGAAATAACAACTCATCCAAGACTGTACCATCTTGATCCCGTAGAATTTTGAGTGCCACTCCCCCAGTACTCACCTCCTCAAAGACTTGGTTTGCCTCCCCATCCCTTAATATATTGAATTCTCAACCTTACCCTCACTTACAAATTGTTCCACAGTCTTTCTCTGCTACCTCCTCCAAGCCTACACCCTAACCCCTGATCTATGACTCTCTGACTCTGACCTCTTACAAATCCTCTGTTCCCTCTGTTCCACTATTGGTGATGGGTCCTCAAGGCTTCTCAGCCCTTCTCTGTGGAACTCTCTCTCTTTATACTTCCATCTTGCAACTTCAATTAGATCATTGTTGATTTATTCTTCAACTCCTTTTATCACATTTGCCCCGTATCCCTTACTACTCTTACTCAACAAAAATCTATCAATCTTAGTTTTGAATTTTTCATTGGACCCCAAGTCTCAATAGCTTTTTAAGGGAGGGAGTTACAGATTGTTGCGACCCTTTATGTGAAGAAGTGACATCACCCCTGAACGGCTTAACTCTAACTTTAAGCTTAGGCTAAAAGCAAAATACTGCCGCTGCTGGAAATCTGAAATAAAAGCAGAAAATGCTGGAAAAACTCAGCAGGTCTAACAGCATCTGTGGAGAGAAAATAAAACAGTTAACGTTTTGAGTCCATATGACTACTCGAAACATTAACTGTTTTTTTCTCTCTCCACAGATGCTGTTAGGCCTGCTGAGTTATTGCAGCATTTTCTGTTTTTGTTTAAGCTTATGCCGCCTGTTTGTGGACTCCAGCCAGCAGAGGAAATGGCCCCTCTCAGTCCACCAGCATCTTAAATACTTCAATTAGATCACCCCTTAATCTTCATTATTCCAGTTTTCTGGAGCATTGAAATGCGTTGAATTCTTCCAGCAAGTGCTTAAGTACTATAACTAGAGACTGCCACAGTCCAAGGGAAACTGCAAGAACAGTGGAGTCCAAACAGTTGGATAAATTGTGAAGCACCAGGTGTGTTACATAGTACGTTATCCATAGTTCCAATGCTCTGAATTATTTTAATCATAAATAATTTGTTGAAAAGTTGTCCGAAGTGGCTCTAGTGTCTTGAATTCTCTATCTTCCTGATTGACAGGAACTGTAGTGGGCTTTCAGCACACACTCTAGTAAGTCGTTACTGTGACTGTGGTTAATTGCTAGCCCAGGCTGCTAGACATGATTTGGACAGAGAGTAAAAAGTGTAGGTTTCCACTGGGAGGTGATGAGATCCCTGGTCCTAAATACTGCCATGGCATTTCTGCGATAAAAGCAAAAGCTGTTGGAAAAAGCCCCAAACTATGTCAGATAGTTCATGTTACATTCTAAAGAAGTGGTGATGCACTCAACCTCCAAATTATCTCTGACAGAAGTTTGATAACTAAACAAAATAGCAAGGGAATCAATGGAGATCTCTGGTAACTACCGTGGAATACAATTATCAGAAAACACTCTATTGGTGCAGACATATCTATACGGAAGTTGCCAAACTACTCTGTAGGACTCCTGCCTGCATTAAAAGATTCTATTACAGCAAGGAGAAACTCCATTCCATTCTTGTCAAATCGTATCTGCAGTGTCTGGGGAACCAGCCTAGGCCCTGGTCTTGTTATCACTAGTGATATTACAAAACTTTCCTACAAGATCTGTCACATAGAAATCCCAAAATAAACCAGTTTGATCTGAATGAGTGAAATTAAATAAGAGCTTTTCTGTTCCATGTCCTGGGGCATTTTTTTCACAAATTCTTAAAATTAGTGTTTAGTGATGAGATGCATTTTTGAATTTGGTGGTGCTGTGGGTCTTTTCATGGAACCAGAGGATGGTTACAGCACAGAAGGAGGCCATTCAGCCTGTCATGCCCATGCTGGCCCTCTATGAGAGGAACCCAGCTAGTCCCAGTCCCCATCTTTTTTCTTCTGGCCCTGCAAATGTTTAATTATTCAATTTTAATATCCAATTTTATATCCAATTCTCTTTTAAAAGCTGAAATTCAACCTGCCTCTACCACAATCTCAAGCAGTGCATTCCAGGTCCAAACTGCTCAATGCATAAAAACATTTTCCTTCATGTTGCCTCTTTTGCTATTCACCTTAAATCCTGGTTCTTGATCCTACCACCAATGGGAACTGTTTCTCCCTGCCTACTCTTTCCAGACCCCACATAGTTTTGAACACCCCTGTCAAATCTCCTTTCAAGCTTCTTGGCTCTCTGGAGAACAGCCCCAGCTTCTCCCATCTATTCAAATCCCCAAGTCCCTCATCTGTGCACCCATTCTCATGAATCTTTTCTGCACACTCTCTAATGTCTTCACATCCTTCCTAAAGGAAGGCATTGATTGAAATGTACAAAATTGTGAGGGACCTGGATAGAGTGGATGGGAAAGGCCTATTTACCTTAGCAGAGAGGTCAGAGACTAGGGGGCATAGATTTAGAGTGATTGGTAGAAAGATTAGAGGGAAGATGAGGAAAAACCTTTTCACTCAGAGGGTGATAGGGATCCAGAACTCGCTGCCTGAAAGGGTATTAGAGGGAGAAACCCTCAACTCATTTAAAAGGTGCCTGGATATGCACCTCAAGTGTCGTAACCTGGACAAGCTATGGACCAAATGCTGGAAAATGGGTTAAAGTTGGGTGGCTCATTTTTTGGCTGGCACAGGCAGTATGGGCCAAGTGGCCTCTTTCTGTGCCGTAAACTTCCTATAGTTCTAAAGTGTGGTGCCCAGAACTGAACACAATCCTCCAGTTCACCTCTAGACACAAATTGAATTCACGGTGCTGATGAACTCCTCTGCCAACAACAGCATCTTGCATTTATATAGTGCCTTTAATGGAGTAAAATGCCCCATGGGGCTTCACAGGAGCGTAATCAGACAAAATTTGACACAGAGTCACAAAGGATATTTTACAACAGGTGACCGAATGCTCGGTCAAAGAGGTAGGTTTCAAAGAGCATCTTAAAGAAGGAGATGAAGAAGGAGAGAGATGGAGGGGTTTAGCAAAGGAATTTCAGAGCTTAGCGCCTAGGCAGATAGATGCACAGCGAAGGATGTCAGTCTGACAAAGGCCGCTGACAATCTCCTCCCTATGTCAACAGTAAAAGTTGTGCATATCATAGGGTAGAAACTGGATTGCACTGGCCTGTCAGCGCGAATTGGGTGCAGGGGATGATCCTGGTGCCAGAATTGGTAGGCCCGAGGCCCACTCAATATTGGGCTGGGGCCTTAGTTAAAGAGACCACCAATCTGTGGACCCCTGTGCCATGATCCCAGGTGGTTGGCTGATGAAGTGGATTTAAATCTCAGGTCCCTGCATTTCTGGCAGCAGACCCCAGTTAGGTTTTGAGGGGGATAGGGGATGCTGGAAGCAATCACGGTCCTTGCTCCTCCTGGCTTCGCATTCAGTTTAGATTTTTTTTTTCAAAACTTAGTGTTTTGGTGGTAGCTTTCAAGGAGCCCTTGTGTTCACAGTAGCCCCAATTTTGAGAAGAGGCCCTGAAACAGGCATGATGCCCCCTGTGTAGTTACATTAGTTTTGTACACAAAGAGTCTAGAGCTTGTTCCAGGCCCAAATTTGGATCCCTATACTTCAGCTATATGGCAGGTGGCGCGCTCTTGGTTCAGCATACTGCACGCAACATTGGATGCCAGGCACCTGTTTAGCGCCAGTGCAACAAGCATAGCACCCACAAATTTTTAGACCAACGAGTTTGGGGAGCCTGAAACCTGTTCTAGCCGTGTACCAATCCAAAGCACAAAATTATCTGGAATTTAGCATTGAGCAAAGGACTACGAGGATGATATTGGCATTCAGTATGAAACAGGTGATACCAGACCAGGAGTCCACTTTACACTCTGAACAACTTACTTTTCCATTAATTTCACCCCTTATATTTTTCAATAAATGCAACTGCTCCTCCCCCACACAGCAGCTCAGTGGGTCAAGGCACAGGGCGATACAAGGTGTAGAGTTGTTGTTCTAGGTTCAACTTCCACCAGAGTAGCTGGTCTCAGCCAAGGCTGCAATTTGAGAGAGAGGAGATGGGAACCTACCATTGACCTCAGTGCCAGGGTCTGAGCTGACTCCTGCTGACACCACTGGTGCCAGGTGAGAACAGGTCGGATACACTGCTGGCACTCGCTGTCCAAGAATGGCCACTTGAGGAGGGTATAGGAGGGTTGTGTCTGTCGTTGTGTCAAGTTGCCGGTATGGTTGCTTAGAGAGAGAGGAAAATAAGAAAGGAAAATGGAGGTAAAATTAGAGGCAGGGGTGTGAAATTATGAGGCAATCCTTTCTGTTAAGGCTACTTAGAGACATCCTTGAATGTCCTTCACATATCAATGCCTTTCAAACCTCATGCATTTCATGCACTGTCTGCTATCATCTGTTCCATAACTTACTGCCAACCTTTCTTCTCTACATCAAATGTCCATTTTCCCATGAGTATAGAGTTCTCTGGATTGAAAGCCCTGCATGTAACTGCCTCAAAAATGACCAGTTCAGCAGCAGTCTGTTGCATAGTGATTGGCTTCAATGGACAATAATGGCCTTGGGGATACAGATTGTAAGAACCTGGGAGAGAGTGGAGAGTGGCTTTATGAGTCATCACTTTCACTTTCCAGGCATCGAGGCAGGGATTTCTGACAGCTCCTTCAGGAACTGAAAAGCCTTCAAGGAGGCCAAGATGGGAGTTCTGAGTTGAAATGATGGTTGCGCGTATCTCAAGATGCTATTTGGTAAAAGAGCTGAATCTTGCGCTAGGAATGGCTGCCTGGTGGATCGTTAAGGGCTGATTGTCACTTAAACTGTCAACTCATGCTTCTGAATAAGGCAGCACAGTATTTTGCTGGATGACACTTGGCCTAACGCCCTCTTCTAACAACCAGCAGATAAAGAGTAAACTCGTCATTGGTGAGGATTTCAAGCACTACTTAAAGGTATATCATCTTTTACAGTTCTCTTGCTGATGAAGGTTGGAAGAGGATTTTTGAATTACATGAAATGGCTTTCTGGGACGCTTTCTCAACCCTTCAACAAAAGCATTTATTCCAAAAATCCTCTGAGGAATTCACCTAAAAAGCGTGTGTGCTATCCACCTTATTGGACATCTTATAGGAGCCACCAGGAGAGAGTGCTTGCTCATGGCCATCTTGCTAGGGGTCACCCTTGATTTGGACGAGGAATGGGAGGAGGACATGAGGCCAGGCAGAAGCAGCACCAGTTGCTCGAGCAGAGAGGGACAAGAGGGATATGAGGGAGAGGTGGCTTCTTCCACCAGGACTTCCAGTGCCACACCCGAGAATCTGTGCACCTTACTCCTCAGCCTCTGAGCTGTGTGCAAGCCGTGCACTGCACTGTACACCTTTCGTGGAAGTGGGTGTGAGGAGTCCACATATACGACTACACAAAAATTGCTTCTAATCAGCATTTGAATGGTAAAACTGCAGTGGTCTGTTTTAACACTTCAATGCATCTTCAGGTTGTGGTAATCAGGAGTTAGGACCTAAGTTGTGTGCTAAACCCAGACTTTAAAGCAGGGATGTCTTGTTAACACTGTACCTATTTAGCATCTTTTTCACCCCTTTTGCTAAAGTGACACTGAGGGTCCCACAATAGCAAACTGGGGGGAGGGGGTGGTGGTGGGGGACAGGGGAGGAGGAGGGGGGTGGGATGGGGGGGGGAAGTGGCGAGGGGAGGTGGGGGGCAGGGGGAGAGGTGGCGGGGGGAGGTGAGGGGGGTTGGGGAGGTTTGAGGGTTGGGGCAGGGGTGTGTGGAGTGGGGGGAGGTGGGGATTGTGCTGGTGCTCAAGGTTTTCAGCATCCTTGGCATGTTGTCAGGACCCATCAATATTTTTTCATGTCCAATGCAGTTGGCCATTTCCTAATGTAGGCTCATATGTGGCAGGGACCTCAAGGGGAGTTTCAGCTAGATTGTACACTCTGTCCTTACAGCTGAAGATACTACAAAAACTTAAAGCCTTGTCTCTAGTGCCTTCACCATGACTGAGGATGGAGACGTTCATGAAGCCTCAAGCCCCAGTTCACCTCCATTCTTGTTGGATATCATTCTGATCCATTGATTGTGGAACAATTATTTGTTTATTCTTTTCGCAGAATGTGGGCATCGCTGGCTAGACCAGAATTTATCGCCCATTCCTGATTGCCCTTGAGAAGATGGTGGTGAGCCACCTTCTTGAACAGCTGCAGTCCATGTGCTTTGGGTGTTGTTAGATAGTGTTGTTCCAGGATTTTGACCCAGTGACAGTGAAGAACGACGATACAGTTCTAAGTCAGGATGATGTGTGGCTTGGAGGGGAACTTGCAGGTGATGGCATCCCCAGGCATCTGCTACCCTTGTCCTTCTAGGTGGTAGAGGTCACGGGATTGGAAGGTGCTGTTGAAAGAGCCTCGGTGAGTTGCTGCAGTGCATCTTGTAAAAAGTAAACACTGCTGCCACTGTGGGCCGGTGGCAAAGGGAATGAATGTTTAAGGTGGTGGATATGATGCCAATTAAGTGGGCTGCTTTGCCCTGGATGGTGCTGGGCTTCTTGAGTGTTGTTAGAGCTGCACTCATCCAGACAAGTGGAGAGTATTCCATCACACAACTGGCTTGTGCCTTGTAGATGGTGGACAGGCTTTGGGGAGTCAGGAGGTGAGTTACTTGCTGCAGAATTCCCAGCCCCTGACCTGCTCTTGTAGCCACAGTATTTAAATGGCTAGTCCAGTTCAGTTTCTGGTTAATGGTAACCGCCAGGATGTTGATAGTGGGGGATTCAACAATGTTATTGCCATTGAATGTCATGGGGATTTGGTTAGAGTTTCTTATGTTGGAGATGGTAATTGACTGATACTTGTGTTGCATGAATGTTACTTGCCACCTGTCAATCCAAGCCTGAATGTTGTCCAGGTCTTACTGCACGTGGATATGGATTGCTCCTGTGTCTGAAGAGTTGCAATACCTCTGTTTATAGACTGATGCTTTCGGTGTTCAGAATGCAAGTAGTTCAATACATTAGCTGTGGTATGTGGTCAAAGTTCCTATCCTTCAGATGAGAGGTTACTCCAAGGTCCTGTCCAACTGTTCTGTTGGGTGGATTAGGATCAGCTTTGGGAAATTGCTGATATACTGCATGGACAAAATCAAACAGCTGACAGACTTTCTTTACCCAAACTGATCTAATCTTTATCTTTAAAACAAGGAACTGTGTTCTAAAAATACTCCTTTCATGTCTCTGTAGATGTTTTGACTTTCATTTTTAAATCCTTTCAATTTGACGACGAGGTCTCTTCATCGAAAGCTCTTTCCATAAATCAAATAGATGAATCCTGATTCATTATAACACCCTTTTGTTTCATCTGTTTCTATCTATTTCTTGAATAATTCTGCTCAATCAGTGAGTGAGGTTGACTTGGCTCAGGTTACTGGATTAGGGGAACTTAATGCAACAGTTCAAGGAATTAAGACATTAAAAGGAAAGTGTATTATTTGTGTATGTTAATATGACTCTGTAGGTTCATACCTCCCAACCATCTCATCAATATTCAATTATAACTTACGTTCTTTAATTAATATTAAGAGTGCCTCTACATTTAACGGTGCCAGCTTATTCAGTTGTTGGCAGTCTTTTCTCTGAGTCAGAAGCTTCTCTGCTCAAGGCCCACAGACTATCGTAATTGTGTGTGTAATCTTGGCTGACATGTCAATTAAGCACTGATGAAGGTGTTGCCTTTCCACTGAGACAACAAAATTTGCTGGGGTGGGGAGGTGGGTGTACAGGGGAAGCGGCTGGGGGTCCTGCCTGCTCAGGTGGATGTAAAAGATCCCGTCACATCATTCAAAGATGAGCATAGGAGCCAGCCTCCTGTAACCAGCAGCAACAAAAATAGATTAACTGGTTATGCACTCATTTGTTATTCATGGGACCTTGCTGTGTTTAAATTGGCTGCAATATTTGCTTATATAACAGTGAATACATTTTAAAAGTAATTCATCAGTTGTGAGGCATATTGGGGCATCAAAGACCCTACATAAATATAAGTTATTTCTTTAAATCAGCTAACTCCTACACCAGTTGGCTCAGTAACTTTCCCCACCCACTACTCCCAACTATTTAATGAACTTTGGCTCATAACTTATCACAATAACATTTGAAACCCACATTTTTCTCGAATTGCCCTTTGGCTCTTGCTGGCCTTTGTTGCTTTCTCTTCAGAGCCACAAAACTGGCTTAGCCTTTAAGCTCTGAAATTTCCTCCCTGCCCCTCTCCACCTCTCTACCACATGCCACTCATTTAATACGGTCCTTAAACATACCTCTTGGCCCGAGTTTTTGGTCAATTGTCCCAATGCCTCCTTCTCACTGTCATTTTTTTTCTTCTGTTTACTCTCCGGTGTGAAGTGCTTTGGGGTGTTTTACCATTTTAAAGGCACTTTTTTTTAGAGGTAGCCAGGCTATTAGATATCATCTGTGGGAGGGGTCAATTTTCAGTATTGGCGCAATGGTAACCAATGGGAAGCAACAGAGTGCAGGGGATGTAATGGCCAGCTGATCTCCAAGCGCCAGTTTACACCCACCCTAAAGAGAAAATTACTCAATGAAATGTACAAAATTCTGAAGGGGCTTGATAAGGTAGATGCTGAGAGATTGTTTCTGGAATCTAAAACAGTCTCAGGTTTAGGGGCTGAACATTTAGGACTGAGATGAGGAGAAATTATTTCACTCAAAGGACTGGGAATCTTTGTAATTCTCTAACCCAGAGGGTTGTGGATGCTCCATCGTTGAATATGTTTAATGCTGGGATGGACAGATTTTTGGTCTCTCAGGGAATTAAAGGATATGGGGAGTGGGCAGGAAATTGGAGTTGGAGCCCAAGGTCAGCCAAGATCGTACTAAATAGTGGAGCAGGTTTGATGGGCCTGAGAGTCTACTCCTGCTCCGATTTCTTGTGCTCTTGTATTGTTGTGTTGTGAAAGAATGAACATTTACATCATCTAGTTGCCATGTTTTGTCAGCAAATGGATATCAAGGTCCCATAAGCAACAATGAGATGAATGAGTGTCGTTTTAGTGGTGTTGACTGGGGAGAAATGGGGATACTGACAAAACTCCCTGATAAAACAGTGTCATGGAACAGTTAGAACTGACAGCTGGGCCCTTGGTTTAATGCCTTGTCCAAAATAGCCCCTGGAATACAATGCTGCCTGATTACAGGTTTCAACTCTCTGTATTGTCTTCAAGAGGAAGCTGGACAGGTTCTTGACTGGGGCAGAGACTGTACTATATAGACAGCAAGTGTCCATTGAACAATTACTCCACGTGATTCCCTGGACTGATTTTGATCACCGGAGGAGGCCCGAGAGGAATTTTCCAGGCTATTATTTCCATTATTGATCCTAGGAATTTCCTCTGATTTTTTTTCCCCCTCTCTGGAGATTGCATGGTGATGGGTATGGGATAGTTGGGGGCCAGGGAATGAAGTGCTTAGTCATGACACTCTGGTCAAAATGGTATGGGCCAGACTTGATGGACAAGCCAGAGATTCCTGCCTGTGAATTTCCTAAGTACAGCATCGGCTGTAGAAGGTTCACTTGACTGGTTCATGGGACGAAGGGGTTATCTTATGAGGAAAGGTGGACCATTTGGGTCTTTATCTATTGGAGTTTAGAAGAATAAGGGGTGATCTTATTGAAACATATAAGATCCTGAGGGGTTGTGACAAGGTGGATGCTGAGAGGACATTTCCCTTTACATGAGAGACTAGAACTAGGGAACACAGTTTAAAAATAACAGGCTTCAAGAAAACAAGAAATGGGAGCAGGCGTAGAGTACACAGTTCGTCAAGCCTGCTCCGCCTTTCAATACGATCATGGCTGATCTTGGCCTTCAACTCTACTTTCCCGACTGTTCCCAATATCCCTTAATTCCCTGAGAGACCAAAAATCTGTCTATCCCAGCATTGAACGTATTCAACGATGGAGCATTTACAACCATCTGAGGTAGATAATTACAAAGATTCCCAACCCTTTGAGTGAAGAAATTTCTCCTCATCTCAGTCCTAAATGTTCCAGCCCCTTATCCTGAGACTGTGCCCCCGTGTTTTAGATTCCCCGACCAGCGGAAACAATCTCTGTGCCCACCCTATCAAACCCCCTCAGAATTTTGTAGGTTTCAATTTGATTGCCTCTCATTTTTCAACACTCCAGGGAATATAAGCCCAGTTTACTCAGCTTCTCATCGTAGGACAACCCCCTCATCCCAGGGACCAACTTGGTTAATATTTGCTGTACTACTTCTAATGCAAGCATATCCTTTCTTAAGCTCCCATTTAAGACGCAGATAAGGAGAAATTTTTTTCTGAGGAATTTTCTTCCCCAGGGAACAATGGAGGCAAGGTCATTGAATATTTTTAAGGCTGAGTTAGATAGATTCTTGATTGACAAGGGAGTGAAAGGTTATCGGAAGTAAACAGGAAAGTAGAGTTGAGGCCACAGTCAGATCAGCCATGATCTTATCAAATGGCAGAGCAGACTCGACAGGCTAAATGGTATACTCCTGCTCCTAATTCGTATGTTTGCATATTCGTATCAGCACTCCCACAGTACTACACTGGCCTGTAGAGTTTCCAACCCTCCAGGATTGGCCTGGAGTCTCCAAGAATTGAAGGTCAATCTCCAGGACGGTGCTGTGTACAACCTTCAAGAAAAATCATTAGGACGTTAAAAAAAATAGTTTTAAAACATTTTCTTTGAACATTTCTCTTTAGCAGAGAGAGAAATTTTGAAAATGGGGCCAAAAAAAAATGCTTTTTGGCTGGCAGCCAAGCATCATCCAGTTGGGTAATGAGTCTTTTTGCTTCGCAGTTGGCGTAGAAAGGCAGTACATCACAAGGATGGATGTGTTGGCCGACTAATGGCTGGAGCGTGGGGGCAAGTCATGTAATGAAACCTCCAGGAATGCATTTCATCACAGTTGGCAACGGACATGTCAGCCTAGATCATGGGTAGAGTCCATGACAAGGGGGACTGTAGATTAGTTGTGAAAAGATTGGGGATTTGGGGCTGATGTGGCCTTTCCTTGGACTATGCGTAGCTCTGTACTTCATAGATCTTCTCTCTCATATACAGTGTGTGTCTTTCAACAAATTCTTGCCCCTATTTTCTTCTGACGGTGCTGCCCTTGCAGTCTTCTGAAACCTTGTTCGAGTCATTGTTTTTCATGTGTAACTCCAGGAGGCAGGTATTCACCTGTAGATGTAGAACCTAGATTCTATCCTCAATTCTGATGTACACCTATCAAGTTTCAGAAGCAGGAATTCCTTACTGATTGGGTCCCCTCCCTATCTGGGGTATGGGAAGACTATCACTTGCAAGTCCCCCCAAGTGACACACCATCCTAACTTGGAAATATATTTCCATTTCTTCATTGCCTTTGGGTCAAAATCCTGGAACTCTCTCCTTAACAGCACTGCCTACACGATACAGACTCCAGCGGGTCATTGAATATATCCAGGGCTGAGCTAGATAAATTTTTGACCTTTAGGGAAGTCGTGGAGGGCAGGCAGAAAAGTGCAGTTGAGGCCACAATCAGATCAGCCATGGTCATATTGAATGACAGAATAGGCTCGAGGGGCTGAATGGCCTACTCCTGCTCCTAATTCTTATGTTCTTATGGCACAAGAAGGTGGCTTATCACCATCTTCTCAAAGACAACTAGCAGTGGGCAACAAATGTTGGTCTTGGCAGTGACATACACATCCCATGAACAAATAAAATACTTGAATAAAAACAGAAAATGTTTGGAAATTCTTAGCAGGTCAAGCATTAACTCTGTTTCTCTCTCCACAGGTGCTGACTGACCCACTGAGTATTTCCAGCATTTTCTATTTTATTTTGGATTTGCAGCATCTGCAGTATTTTGCTTCTGTAAAATTAAAAACCTGAAGCCTAGGTCTACTCACGAGCAAAGTCATAGGAAACAGGTCAGCTTGCTTCCCAGGAACATGGGTAAACCACTCAGCTCTCAAGCAAGCCCTGCGCTACAGATCACTCAGGGAGTCCGAGTTGCAGCGGCAACATACACTTTTACACACGTCATAGTCCGGAGCTATGGAGAGTGATGGAAGAGGCTCCAACATTCTTTCCATCACATGGCTGTCCAGGAATCTTCCCCACTCTTATCGCCTGCCATCGGTGTATGATGGAAGGATTTACAAGTTGATAATCAGCTTGTTTGGCAATATTATGACATAACTTCCTTGGCCATCAAGTCTTGAGTTTGGAGTTGAATTTAGAGTTTCCAGTTCAGGGGCAGCGATGTTATCTACTGCACCACAAGACCTCAGTACCATGCTAGTAGATAACCTCAAATCCATTTCTCTGTTGTTACTCCTATTTCTTGATAACCTATTGATTTTAGTATTAAAAGTTTCAGCTGACCCAGCATCCATAGCCTTTTCAGGAAGAATATTTCCTCAAGTCCTTTGGCTGAAGAATTTCTTCCTGATTTCACGGCCATATATCTAATTTTAAGGTTGTGCCCCCAGTAGAGGAAATAATTTCTCTGCATATACCTAATGGAATCAATTTTTCATTTTAAAAGCCTTGATTATATCATTCCTGAGGAAATGCAATGCCAAGTTTATGCAAACTATCTTCCTGAGTTAGCCTTTAATTATGATAACCTTTAATCCTCAATGTAATTTTGGCACGTCTGCACTGTACAACAACAACTTATATCTATATAGCACCCTCAACATAACGGAAGGTCCCAAGGCTCTTAAAAATAAGATGTCTTTCTTATAAGACAAAGATGAGGAGAAATTTTTTCTCCCAAAGGGACCTTTTGTGTGGAATTCTCTTCACCAGAGAGCAGTGGAGGCTGGGTCACTGAATTTATTCAAGGCGGAGTTAGACAGATTTTTGATAGACGAGGGAGCCAAGGGACCAGACAGGAAAGTGAAGTTGAGACCACAGCCAGAGCAGCCATGATCTTATAGAATGGCGGAGCGAGCTCGAAAGACCTAATGGCCGCCTCCTGCTCCTACGTCTCTATGTTCACAGGAGCATTATAAAACAGCTACTTAATGAGATATTAGGTCAGCCAGCCAAAAGCTTGATCAAAGAGGTAGGTTTTAAGAAGTGTCTTAAAGGAGGAAAGTGAGCTGGAGAGATGGAGAGGTGCAGGGAGGGAATTCCAGAGTTTGTGGCCTAGGCAGTTGAAGGCACAGCTGCCAATGATGGAGAAAATATAATTGGCCAGAATTAGAGGACGTGAGTATCCCAGAGTGTTGTGGGGTTGGAGGAGATTACAGAGAAAGGGAGGGGCGAGAGCATGAAGGGACTTGAAAAGGAGGATGAGAATTTTAAAATCAGAATGTTGCTTGACCAGGAGCCAATATAGGTCAGCAAGCACAGGGGTGAAAGGGGAACTGGACTTGGTGCAAGTTAAGACAAAGGCAGGAGAGTTTTGTATGACCTCAAGTTTACGGAGGGTAGAATGTGAGAAACCAGCAAGTATGTGGGAAGAGTCGAGTCTAGAGGAAATGAAGGCATGAAAGATAAGCTGAGGCAGGGGCAAAGTGGAACGATGTTGTGAAGATGGCCTTAGAGATGATACGAATATGAGGCACCCCCATTGAGGGCAATATATTTTTCCTATGGTTAGGTGCAGTGCTCCAGATAGACTCTGACTAAAGCTCTGTACAACTGAAGCATCACTTCCTCACTTCTGTATTTCAGTCCATTTGATATAAAGGCCAACATTCCATTAGCCTTTGTGATTACTTTTTGTACCTGTACACTAGCTTTTAGTGATTTATGTACCAGGACACATAATTCCTTTTGCTCCTCCACAGCTCCGAGTCTCTCACCATTAAGAAAATATTCTGATTTGTCTTTCTCAGATTCAAAGTGGATGACCTTGCACTCCGGCACACTGAACTCTAAGCCAAGGTCCCTTTGTATTTTGCTGCTACCATCTACAACATTTACTGTGCAATTTCCTCACAGCCTTGTACTTTTCTATCTGGCTGTCTTTCTTTACTTCCCTCTTCCACATCCCACTCATTGGGTTATGGAAGCATGATGGTTATGCCACTGGTCCAGTAATCCAGAATCCTGGACGAATCATCCTAAGGCATGAGTTCAGATCCCACCCACCATACTAGCAGGGGAATTTATATTCTATTAATTAAATTAACTAAAAGGTGGGAATAAAAAGCCAGCATCAGTAAAGGTGACCATGGAGCCACCAGATTATTGTAAACACCCACCTGGTTCACTAATTCCAGAATAAGCAACTCACCTCCTGACTCCCCAAAGCCTGTCCACTATCTACAAGGCACAAGTCAGGAGTGTGGTGGAATACTCCCCACTTGCCTGGATGAGTGCAGCTCCAGCAACACTCAAGAAGCTTCACATCATCCACGACAAAGCATTCGGCACCACATCCACCAACGTAAACATCCATTCCTTCCAACACCAATGCGTTGGCCCACACTGCAGCACCACACCAAGGCACTTTTGATAACAACTTCCAAACCCACAACCTCTACCATCCAGAAGGACAAGGGCAGCAGATACATGGGAACATCACCACCTGAAAGTTCCCCTCCAAGCCACTCACCATCCTGACTTGGAAATATATCGCCGTTTCTTTACTGTCGCTGGGTCAAATCCTGGAACTCCCTCTCTAACAGCACTGTGGGTGTACCTACAGCACATGGACCGCAGCGGTTCAAGAAGTGGCTCAGCACCACCTTCTCAAAGGCAATTAGGGATGGGCAACAAATGCTGGCCCAGCCAAACACATCCACATCCCCTGAAAGAATAAAGAAAATCAATGTCCTTTAGGGAAGGAAATCTGCTCTGCTTACCCAGTCTGGCATATATATGACTCCCAATCTGCAGTGACATGGTTGTGTCTCAACTGGTCCCTGAAAGGATCTAGCAAGCCATTCATTCATATTTAAGGAATGTGGCTCACCATCGCCTTCTCAAGGACAATAAATAGTGACCATACCAGCAATAGCCCCATCCTGCAATTTTTAAAAAATTCACTTAATTCATTTGGTGGTGAGCTGCCTTCTTGAACCACTGCAGTCCATGTAGTGTAGGTACACCCACAGTTCTGTTGGGGAGGGAATTCCAGGATTTTAACCCAGTCACAGTGAAGGAACAGCGATATATTCCCAAGTCAGTATGGTGTGTGGCTTGGAGGAGGTCTTCCAGGTGTTGGTGTTCCCATGTGCCTGCTACACTTCTAGATGGTAATGGTCGTGGGTTTGGAAGGTACTGTTGAAGGACTCTTGGTGAGTTCCTGCAGTGCATCTTGTAGGTGGTACACACTGCTGCCACTGTGCGTTGGTGATGGAGGGAGTGAATGTTTGTGGATGGGGTGTCAATCAAGTGGAGTGCTTTGTCCCAGATGGTGTCAAGCTTCTTGAGTGTTGTTGGAGCTGCACACATCCAGGCAAGTGGAGAATATTCCATCACACTCCTGACTTGTGCCATGTAGATGGTGGACAGGCTTTGGGGATTCAGGAGGTGAGTTACTCGTCACAGGATTCCTAGCCTCTGACCTGCTCTTGTGGCCACAGTATTTATATGGCTAGTCCTGTTCAGTTTCTGGTCAATGGTAACCCCCAGGATGTTGATAGTGGGGGATTCAGCAATAGTAATGCCACTGAGTTTCAAGGGGTGATGGTTTGATTCTCTTTGTTTGGAGATGGTCATTGCCTGGCATTTGTGTAGTGCAAATGTTACTTGCCACTTGTCAGCCCAAGCCTGGGTATTGTCCAGGTCTTGCTACATTTGGACATGGACTGCTTCAGTATCTGAGGAGTTGCAAATGGTCCTGAACATTGTGAAATCATCAGCGAACATCCCCACTTTTGATCTTATGATGGAGGGAAGGTCATTGATGAAGCAGCTGAAGATGGCTGGGTCAAGGACACTAACCTGAGGAACTCTTGCAGTGATGTCTTGGAACTGAAATGACTGACTTCCAACAATCACAACCATCTTCCTTTGTGCTAGATATGACTCCAACCAATTGAAAAATGCTAGTCACCCAAAAGTCTATTGCAAAACTGTGGAAATTATTTGGAAAAATAAATGAACATTGCATAAAATACCCAGCTGTAAGTCAACACTGTCCTGGGAGAAACACTTACAAATGAAGAAGGATTTGGTAGTTGGAAAAAGCAACATGGCATCTGTTACTTGGCAACCATAAAATCTCATAACTTTTCCACCATTTATGAATTTTTAATGATTTTTGTAATGATTATTTTCACACTGAAGTTGGCAGTGCTGCAGCAGAGAGGTGATATACAGACAGAGTCACGTTATGACCACAGAAGCAGCAGTTAAGAGAGAGGGAATCAGAGTTGGGCCCAATTACTGATGAACCAAACACATACTGTGTTTAACTGACTGCCTTCCTACCCTGGTTTTTCACCATGGCCACAGCATAGGAAGCTCTGGGGTTGTCCTTTTATACGACTAAGTAGGAAAATCTACAAACGTCCTTTTCAATATCACAGCATTTTTCCTTATTCCTTCACGGGATGTCGCTGGCAAGACCAGCATTTGTTACCCATCCCTAAGTGCCCTGCTTGGCCATTTCGGTGGGGTGGGAGGTGGGGGGGGTGGTGGGCGGGTGCAGTTAAGAGCTAGCCACATTGCTCTGGGTCTGGGGTCACCTGTAGGCCAGAATGGGGATGGTTGAGTTCCTTCCCTAAAGGGCATTCATGAACCAAATGGGCTTTTATGACAATCCACGATAGTTTCATGATCACCATCAGTGAGACTAGCTTTATAATTCCGGATTTATGAATTGAATTTAAATTCCACCAGCTGCCGTGGTGGGATTTGAACCTATGTCCCCAGAGCATTAGTCTGGAACTCCAGAATACTCGTCCAATGATATTATTACTATGCCACCATCTCCTTGAATGGATTAGTATATCACAGTGTATAACCACTGGCTGACAGGCGGCCCGGCAGACCCCGAGCTTGCAACGTGCAAGGCAACAGCTCACAATACTAAAGAAAATTGTGACGGGCAATGGGAAAAATGAAAAAATGGTAGGTTTAATTTTTTTTAAAAATTCATTCTCCAGAAGTGGGCATCGCTGGCAAAGCCGACATTAATTGCCCATCCCTAGCTGTCTTGAGAAGGCAGTGGCACCATTTTCTCGAATTGCTGGTAGCGGTTTGATCCAACTGGTATTTGGTGGTTAAGAGCCAACTGATTTGGGGGTCACATGTAGACCTGGCTGGTTAAAGATGGCAGATTTGTTTCACTGAAAGGCATTTGTGAATCATAGAGTCATAGGGTTATTATGGCACAGAGTGCATCCATGCTGGCACTCTGTAGAGGAATCCAGTACCAACGAGGTTTTCACGGTAATCGTGGTCACTTTTGCTGAAAGCAACTTTTCCAGATTTTTATCTTAACTGAATTCAAATTCGCAGATTGTCAATGGTGAGATTATGAACTCAAGTTCTCTGGATAACTCGTTCAGGCCTTTGGATTACAAGTCCAGTAATACAACCACTGAAGCACTGTAACCAACTAAATAGGCTTGTTAAAAAGTGAAAGGTTAGTTCCGGAGATGGTTGCACCTTTGCGGGATGAAGGATTGAGTCTAATGGCAGAATGTGTAGACACGGTGGAGAAAATAAATAAACACTTAGAAAACATCTTTACAAATAAGGTAAAATTAGAATGTAGGTGAACTGGAGGAGGATTTGGAAAAAAGGTTAGAGATGAACTGTAAAAGAAGATATTGGTTTAAAAAAAAACAGATCTCAAGGCTGTTGAAAGAAATCAAAGTGGAGATAAAAGAAGCTACAATATAACAATTGGCTTTAAATATGCCAATTGTGTCATAGAATTGGAGAGCAGACAATGTGTCCTTTATTCAAGAAGAGGCTGAAGAATACACTTCTAATATCTAGTATTAGTATCATATAATGCAGCAGGAGACCATTCAGCCCATCATACCTGTTTCAGCTCTCTGAAAGAGCTAGATCATTAGTCCCATTTCCCCATTATACACAGTCCTGCAAATTTATCCTTCTTAAATACAGATTTAATGCCCCTTTGAAAATTGCTATTGAATCTTCTTCCAACACCCTTTCAGTTTGTGCAGCCCAGGTGACAACTTGCTGACTAAAAAAAATTCTCCCTCAACCCTGGTCGGGCTTTTTTGCCAATTATCTTAAATCTGTGTTCTCTGGTTACTGACCCTCCTGGCAGTGAAAACAGTTCATTTATTATTATTTACTAATGGTTTATCCTATTTACTGTATTGAAACCCTTCAAGATTTTGAGCATCTCTATAAAATCTCCCTTTAAGCTTCAGTACAGCAAGGCGGGTGATCCCAGCTTCTCCCACCTCTCCACATAGTTGAAACCCATGAGTCATGGCACCATTCTAGAAAGGAAGAAAGAAAGATTTGTATTTATACAGTGCCATTCATGACCTTAGGACATCTCCAAATGCTCTACAACCAATGAAGTGTAGTCACTGTTGTAATGCAGGAAATGTGGCAGGCAATTTGTACATAGCAAGATCCCGTAAATGGTCATGAGGAAATAATCAGATCACCTGTTTTAGGGATTCTAATGAACTGTAAGTCCAATATCAGTTCTGCACAAAGTCTTAGGATCCATAATTTCAGGGGGGAAAAATTGAGCAATCAGAAATGCATGGATTCATCAAAGATAGCTGACAATAATTCGTTAAAGACAAGTGGCTTTTGACAAATATAATAGTGTTTTGAATAGTTTACTAATTAGGTGGATATAGAGAAAGCTGTAAATATTGTGTATATGGATTTTCAGATGGCGTTCAATAAGCTTCCTTTCTGAGTACACACTGTGTTCCTCCTGTCTATCAGGAATATCAATATGTTTATTTTGAGGTTTTCAAACAACCACATCGCTTCTCCGAGATTTCAAAACTGCTCATCCCAGGGGATCTTCCAACTACCAGCTTTTCTTTGAGCACAAAAACTCCTCATACTCTAGAAATGAGGTACTGGGACTTCCTGAATTTTGAATGGCTTATCACTCAATTTCAAAAACGAGCTCTCAGTTAAATACAAACTGGGAAAGAAGTCCTAGCATTTATATAACACCTTTCATGACCCCAGGACATCCCAAAGTGCTTTACAGCCAATTAAGTTATTTTGAACTGTGGTGTCACTGTTGTAATGTGGGAAAGGCTGTACACAGCAAGTTCCCAGAAACAGCAATGTGATAATGACCTGACAATCCAATTTAATGATGTTGGTTGAGGCACTAGTAATTGTCGTGTTTCTATAATGGTATAAAAGGCATCAATCGCTCATAACGGATTGTATAAGCATGTTGTGGGTTCATTTATTGAGAACATTTATGTAGAGCCATAAAGCTTCAAGATTCCAGCAGCAAAGCTGTCTGTAGTACTCTGCTGAAAAGCAAAAGTGAAACTAAATCTGGATCGCATGACACACGTCCTTCTAGTGATGTCATGCTGTGATCCCTTACAGCCATATGACAACATTCCCTTTTCTTTTTAGAGATACTTTCACCCCTGCCAAAAAAAGTGTAACTATTTACATTACATGATTAAACAACACTTGAGGAGCTGGAATAGATCTGATTTGTCCTCGGTTTATGCCTCACCATTGCGCCTTTGTGTGGAATGACTTAATAGAACTTGGCTCTGAACAAATCCTTGCCATCTCGGTTGATTGCCATGTACCTTGTGTAGGATCCTGGCTGCAAACTTGTTGTCCCAACTGTAAACCTGGCAATTCCGTACCCACATTTTTATCATGCACATTGGTCATCTTCTCTTGTAGTTTTAAAAGTTGTTCTCTAGTTTCTAAGGGAGTAGAATGGGTAAGAGTAGATAAATTGATACACACAGGTCTGCTGAACATCAGCTCAGCTGGTGATAGAATAGTTACACTTGAAAGTTGTCGCTCTCAGATGTAACATTGCAATCTAAAGTTCTTGCTTGGTCTCAATTTTACCATGTTCAGCCTGGCTGTTAGATCTAGGGTAATAAGGAGACGAGGTAGTGTGATCAGTATTCTACTTCTCACACATGCCGTGGCTTACCAATAAATCGTGGTCCGTTCTCTGCAATGATCTCTCTAGGCCCACCAAATAATCTGAAAATAACACTTAGAGTGTGCGTAACAGTTACACTTGAAGTATTTTGCAATTGTCAAATAATGAGGTATTTGGTAAACTAGTGGACGATGACGATGAAGCTGTCTGCATGTGCTCTGCTGAAAAACAACTGTGAAATGAAATCTGGATTAAAAGCATATTACAACAATAATGGCCAGAATACCAGAGTAACTCCCTTGTTCTTCTTGAAAATAGTGCCTTGAGATCATTTACATCCACCCAGGAGGGCAGATGGACACTTGGTTAAACATCTCATTTGAAAGTCACCATCTCCAACAGCACACACTCCTTCAGTACTGCACTGGAACCTCAGCCTAGATTTTGTGCTCAAGTTTCTGGAATGGGATTTGAACCCATGACCTTCTGGTTCAGAGGTGACTACTTCTGTGTGAGCCTTCATATATTACATAGAGATGTTCATGGCTGTCTGTGTGTGCATATGCGTGTGCGCATGCATGTGTGTGTTTGAAAAATGGCCTGGTATGACCATGATGCTGACATTCACAGCTGTGGTACTCAGTAGCGTCACCTTTCTTATTTTGAATTGTTTTTTTAATGGTGTGCTTGGAAACACTGAAAATGGAAAATATGAGAAATAAGCAGAAATAAGAAGAAAAAATGCTGCAAATACTCAGCAAGTCTGGCAACATTTGTGGAGAGAGAGAACAGAAATGAGCTATAAGGTTGGCCTGATCGGCAAACTCTTAAATGGGGCCCGAGCCATTTGCTCACCATGCAAGCTTGATGCTGAAATAGGGCGCATCAAAGTCATCCCATGAGATAGTGGCTGCCCTGATCAGATTGTTGTGTATTGCACAAACTCCTGAATGGGCCTAAGGCTGCCACTTTCGGTCCTGAAAAGTGCCCAGTCTAACTCAGATTAGAGTAAGGCATCTCAAATATTTGAGCAACAGGTGAAGCTAGCTGTTTGACGCTGCTACAATGCAGTGGCAACATGAGTGGCATTCGTCACTAACAGGATGCTGCCATCAAGCCAAATAGACATTCTGCCTATCACACAAATGGGTAACGTAGTATATGAATTTCAGTGCCGGTGTGATGGCCATAGACCATATATCTCAAAGACTAGCGGATCATACCAAAGAGCATGTCCCAGCCGCTGTTTGCAACGGACAAGTTACTGATTGTACCCCACCAGCCAATGCTTGCAAAACTCAAAACATGGTGTTCAACATTAGCTGTGATTGGCCAGCACTTGCTAAACAATCCTGATTGTGCTAAGAATTACACTGAAAACCAATTTAAGATAGTCACTCAGGCTTGCAGGGTGGTGCACTAACATGTGCTAGAGTCTACATGTATTAATACACAGGGCCCCGTTCTTTACAGCCAGAAAGAACATGTACACACATTGGCCAGAATTTTCCAGCACCTCACGCCGATGGGATCTTCCGGTCCCACTAATATGAATGGAGATTTCAATGGCTTGCCGGCCCTGCCTTCGAGGGGGCTAGAAAATTCCAGCCATTGTGACTGTTTCAACTAAACAAAATTGGCGACAGCTATCCTTTGGTCCATTCCCTTGGGAAACGCCTTGACCAAATATAGTCAACCTGCCTAGTTTGAGTTTAAACAAAGCATGGCAGTTAATTGTTAGTTATCAGTTAACTGGTGCATTCTCCATGTCAACACTTTGACCAATCAGAGTTCACTTGCCAACATTCAGCACTCTCTTCTCATGAAGTATAAATTGTTGTTCTCTTTACAATTGGCATGCTTGTGAATTGCCCTGATGAGTGCAAGATGAAAATCTTCGACAGCATGTGTCTTTTTCAGCAATGCTCAAGTTCTGTACTACCAAATGACTATGTGAAACAGATTTAATGGACTTGATTTAATGCAGGAAACAGGGGTCTCACCCATTGGTTCCCCAACTGGTAGGACCCCTGTGTCACTTCCGTGGGAGAGGCCCAACAGAATTGAAAGGTCTGCCTGGCACTTGGCTGGCCAGTGTCACGCAGGCCTTCCCCGGGATTTAGGATCTTGGCAGTGGAAATCCCACCTGCCTGAGAGCCAGTCAGAGGCCCGAAGCTCTCCATTCCTGGCAGTGCTACCGGGAACAGTGGCTGCCGCTGGCAATGCTTCTGGAGCTTCACCAGAGATCTTTGTCCGATCCTGGACTCAGGTGAGTGAGAGTCATGTTAAATCCCTGAGCCACCACTAAACCCCAGTGGGCTCAGGGATAATTGGTATCAAGTAGCTCACTAATTAGCTTAGTTGACGTCCAACTGTGAGTGGGTGGGATTCCCACATCAGGCCCTTCCCATCCCCAATCTGATTGAGGGCAGTTTCCCAACACCAGAAATCTGATGTGGGTATTCCCACCCTATTTTCCGTGCCCCCCCCACCCCCCCCCCCCCCCCCCCCCCCCAACCCCCCCTCCCCCCCCCCCCCCACCACCCTTCCCACCTCAACCCTCCACTCCCTCGTGACAGGCTGAATTAAATTCCACCCAATGTTTCAGGTCAGTTTGTCAGAATTGGAATAAAGGTAGAGATGTAACTGATTTTAAGCAAGAACTGCGGCAGGTAAAGGGGGGGAAGGAGGAAAGAATAAACAGGAAGTTCTGTGATATAAAACAGAGTCAAGAGAGATTAGATGACCAAGGGATAATGGTGCACAGCAAAAGGAGATTCTAATGCAACAAATAAGAGAGGGGTCTAGAGGAGGTGTAAATGGGAATAGCAGAATGATTGCCAACAGCTGCTATCTAAAAAATTGTGGGCAGAGGCTCATTTATGCTTGCTAGAAGGTGAGGGGAGAGTGACCGTCCTTGACATCAAGGCAGCGTTTAACAGAGTGTGGCATTAAGGAGCCCTAGCAAAACTAGAGTCAATGGGAATCATGGAAAAACACTCCCCTGGTTGGAGTCATACCTAGCACAAAGGAAGATGGTTGCGGTTGTTGGAGGTCAGTCATCCCAGTCCCGGGAAATTGCTGCAGGGGTTCCTCAGGTTAGTGTCTTTGGCCCAACCATCTTCAGCTGCTTCATCAATGACCTTCCTTCCTTCATAAGGTCAGAAGTGGGGATGTTCGATGATGATTGCACAATGTTCAGCACCATTAGCAACTCCTCAGTTACTGAAGCAGTCCATGTCCAATTACAGCAAGACCTGGACAATATCCAGGCTTGGGCTGACAAATGGCAAATAACATTCACACCACACAAGTGCCAGGCAATGACCATCTCCAACAAGACAGTATCAAACCATCATCCCTTGACATTCAATGACATTACCATTGCTGAAACCCCACTATCAACATCCTGGGGTTACCATTGAATAGAAACTGAACAGGATTAGCCATATAAATACTGTGGCTACAAGAGCAGGTCAGAGGCAAGGAATCCTGTGGCAAGTAACTCACCTCCTGACTCCCCAAAACCTGTCCACCAACTACAAGGCACAAGTCAGGAGTGTGATGGAATACACTCCACTTGCCTGGATGAGGGCAGCTCCAACAATGCTCAAGAAACTTGACACCATCCAGGACAAAGCAGCCCGCTTGATTGGCACCCCATCCACAAACATTCACTCCTTCCACCTTGATGAACAAAGGCAGCAGTGTGTACCATCTGCAAGACGCACTGCAGGAACTCACCAAGGCTCCTTAGGCAGCACCTTCCAAACTCATGACTGCTGCCATCTAGAAGGATGAGGGCAGCAGACACATGGGAACATCATCATCTAGAAGTTTCCATCCAAGTCACTCATTGTCCCAAGTTGGAAATATGTCGCTGTTCCTTCACTGTCATTAGGTCAAAATCCTGGAACTCCCTCCCTAACAGCAGTGTGGGTGTACCTACGCCACATGGACTGCAGCGGTTCAAGAATTCAGCTCACCAGCACCTTCTCAAGGACAATTAGAGATGGACAATAAATGCAGGCGCAGCCAGCGATGCCACATCCCATGAAGAAATCTAAACAAAAATGCGCAGGGACCGGTTTCCTGCAGACAAAAGGAACATGTTCAAGCTTTGCACCTTTTTTCAATTACCCAGAAACCTGGGGATCCTATATTACCTTGCTCCTTTCTCCATGGCAACAGCTTGGTCAATTGGGGTTGACTTGCCAACCAATCAGCAATTGTGATTGTTTGAAATTTGGTATTCTCGCATTTGTTCTGATGAGTGCAAGACAAAAAGCTTCAGCAATGTGCCTCTCTTTTCAGCTGCATTCATGATCCAAAATTGTTGAACTCAACATTGTGTCTGGAAGGCTGGAAAGTGCCTAACTGAGAGATGGAGCACTGTTCCTCAAGCTTCCATTGAGCTTCATTAGAACAGTATAGGAGGCTGAGACAGAGGGATCAGAGTGGGAGTGGGACAGAGCATTAAAATGATAGGCGGCCGGAAGGTCAGAGCCATGATTGTGGACTGAACGAATTGACCTGAAAACGGTCGCCCTGTCTGCGTTTGGCCTCCCCAATGTCAAGGAGACAGTATTGTCAGCAGGGAATACTAAATTGAAAGAAGCACCAGTAAATCGCCAATTGTCCTGGAGGCAATGTTTGGGGCCCTGGTTCGGGAGAAGGGAGGAGATGAAAAGCATTGCACTCCTGTGTTTGTATGAAACAATGCTGTGGGCTGTCTCCATACCCGAGCATTATGATATGTGAAGTAAAGCAAACATGGGGCCTAGATATTCCACCTTCGAGGTGCCTTACTTTCAAGTTTGCCCAGAGTAGCCAATGGAGCAAAACCGAGTGGAAAAAGATAGCGACAGCTTTCCATCATAAGAATTTGCAGAACACATTTTCCTCTGGCCCTGTTGCACATGAATATCTTCACCCTCTGCATCCTTGACCTGATTTGTGTGTGAATAGCAGCAGATATGTGGGGGTTCAATGCAGTCCCCCCATCCAGCAGGTCATAGCTATAGGGAACAGGCATCTCAGAGGGAGACAGGTTGGTGCCCGCTTGTGGTTAGTCTAAGGTTAGGGTTGCCAACTCTGATTGGGCACATTCCTGGAGGTTTCATCACATGACATACCATCTCCCATCGCCGTGTCTGATCAGCCTCTTCTACCCTCAGCTGCCCAAACCATCTTCAGTGACGTTCCCTAATGGGAGCGGAGACAGCCGGATATGTGAGGGACACCTCTACCCAGGCAGCGGGCTGAGTTTGAAAAAAAAAATCCAGGAGTGACATCACAAGAAAACTGTAAGTTCATTGGTTGGTGAGAAGCTGCCTTTAGGGAGTGTGTTTAAATAGCTTAAACTAGAAAAATGTATCATTTACAAAGAACTAGCTACTTGGATTTCAGCAAGGAACACTAGCAATAGGAAAGTAAAGTTAAATCAAGTCAAAGTGAAACAAAGTAATAAAGTAAATCAAAGTAAGATAAAGTTAAGTTACCAGCAATTTCTACTACTCATTCTACTTACTCTAAGTGTAATAAATAGTTTTTAGAGTTACAGGATAGCAGGTCAGCTCAGCCAAGTGGAGTGTACATCCTGCAGTATGTGTGAAATCATGGATGCACCATGTGTCCCAGACAAACACATCTGTAGGAAGTGTCACCAGCTGCACAAGCTTGAGCTCTGGGTTTCGGAACTTGAGCGGCAGCTGGAGTCACGTTTGTGCATCCGCGAGGCAGAGGACTACAAAGATAGCACAATTAAGGAGGTTGTCACACCACAGGTCAGAAACGTACACCCAGAGGGAATGGGTGATCACCAGGCAGTGTAAGAGAACCAGGCAGGTAGTGCAGGAGTCCCCTGAGTCTATCCTGCTTGCTAATCGGATTTCCATTTTGGATGTTGATGATGGCGATAGTTCCTCAGGGGAATGCAGCCAGAGCCAAGCCTGTGGCACTACAGACGGCTCAGCTGTACAGGGGGGGAGGAAGAAGAATGGAAGGGTAATAGTGATAGGAGATTCCATAGTCAGGGGATCAGACAGGCGTTTCTGTGGCTGTAAATGTGACTCCAGGGTGGTGTGTTGAGGAATGATGTCAAGAAGACAAAGTTAAGGGCACTCTACCTGAATGCACACAGCATTCGCAATAAGGTAGATGATCTAAAGGCACAAATAGAGGTAAGTGGGTACAATATAATTGCCATTACGGAAACATGGCTGCATGGTGACCAAGACTAGGAACTGAATATTCAAGGATATTCGACATTTAGGAAGGACAGACAAGAAGGGAAAGGAGGTGGAGTTGCGCTGATAATAAGGGATGGGATCAGTGCATTAGTAAGGGAGGAGCTCAGATCGGAAGAACAATGTGTGGAATCTGTTTGGGTGGAGCTAAGAAACAGCAAAGGACAGCAGACATTGGTTGGAGTTGTTTTTAGGCCACCAAACAATGGTGGTAATGTGGGGCATGGTATTAATCAGGAGATGAGAGAAGCATGTAACATGGGCAATAGAGTAATCAAGGGTGACTTCAATCTGCATATAGACTGGGTAAACCAATTGAGTACTAATGCTGTGGAAGATGAGTTTTTGGAGTGTGTTAGGGATGGTTTTCTAGAGCAGTATGTTGAGGAGCCAGGGTACAGGCAATTTTAGATCTGGTATTATGTAACGAAAAAGGGTTAATTAATAATATTGCTGTAAAAGAACCTTTAGGGATGAGTGACGACAATATGATAGAATTTTACCTTATGTTTGAAAGTGAGGTAGTTCACTCTGAAGCAAGGGTGTTAAAGTTGAATGAAGGAAATTATGAAGGCATGAGGGCCAAATTGGCTGAGGTGGATAGGGAAAATACATTAAAAGGTATGACTAAAAGGTAGTCTTCAAAGAAATATTACATAGTTTACAGCACCATTACATTCCTTCAAGGTGCAAAAACCCCAAAATGTCAGTCAACCATGGGTGGCAAAGGAAGTTAAGGATTGTATAAGATTAAAAGAAAAAGCTTATAAAGTTGCCAGAAGTAGTAATAAACCTGAGGTTTTGGAGGTTTTTAGAGTACACTAAAGGAAGGCAAAGAAATTGGTAAAGAAAGGGAGAATAGAATATGAATTTAACTAGCAAAAAACATAAAAACGGACTGTAAAAGCTTGTGTAAGTATGTAAAAAGGAAGCATTTGACTAAGACAAATAGGGTCCATTACAAACAGATTCAGGAGAATTCGTAATGGGGAATAGAGAAATGGCAGAGAAGCTAAATGATTACTTTGTGTCTGTTTTCACTGAGGAAGATACAGGAAATCTCCCAGATTTAGAGACCCAAAGAACTAGGGAAAATGAGGAGTTGAAGGAAATTAGTACAAGTCAGAAGGTTGTATTGGAGAAATTAATGGGACTGAAAGTTGATAAGTCCCCAGAACCTGATATTCTACATCCCAGAGTGTTGCAAGAGGTAACTATGGAGATAGTGGATGCATTAGTGATCATTTTCCAAAATTCTACAGATTCTGGAATGGTTCTTGAAGATTGGAAAGTAGCAAATGTCACCCCACTGTTTAAGAAGGAAAGGAGAGAGAAAACAGGGAACTACAGACCTGTTAGCCTTACGTCAGTAGTAGGGAAAATGCTAGAATCGAATATAAATGGATACTTACATAATCATGATCCAATTGGGCGTAGTCAGCGTGGATTTGTGAATGGGAAATCATGTTTGACGAACTTGTTGGAGTTTTTTGAGAATGTTACTAACAACATTGATAAAGGAGAGTCGATGGGCATAGTCTGCTTGGATTTTCAGGAGGCTTTTGATAAAGTACCACGCAGGAGGCTGATTAGCAAAATAAAGGCATATGGGATACAAGGCAATATACTGGCATAGATAAAGGATTGGCTAACAGGCAGAAAACAGAGAATAGGAATAAATGGGTCATTCTCACATTGACAGGCTGTGACTAGTGACCGCAAGGATAAGTACTTGGGCCCCAGCTGTTCACAATATATATCAATGATTTGGATGTGGGCACCAAATGTAATATTTCCAAGTTTGCGGATGATACAAAGCTGGGAATGTGTTGTGAGGAAGATGTAAAGCAGCTAAAGGAAGATTTGGACAGATTTAATGAGTGGGCAAGAACATGGCAGATGGAAAAATGTGAGGTTTTCCACTTTGGTAGAAGGGACAGATGTGCGGAGTATTTCCTAAATGGTAAGAGATTGTAAAGTGTAGATGTACAAAGGGACCTGGGTGTCCTTGTCCATAAGTCACTGAAAGCTAATATGCAGGTATAGAAAGCAATTAGGAAGGCTACCGGAATGTTAGCCTTTATCACAAGAGGATCTGAGTACAAGAGTAGTGAAGTGGTGCTTCAATTGTACAGAAGCTTGGTTAGACTGCACCTGCAATACTGTCTGCAGTTTTGGTCCCCTTACCTCAAAGTATATTATTATCATAGAGGGAGTGCAGTGAAGGTTCACCAGACTTGTTCCGGGGATAACAGGACTGTCTTATGAAGAGAGATTGGGGAAACTGGGCCTGTATTTTCTAGCGTTTCAAAGAATGAAAGTGATTTCATTGAAACCTACAAAATACTTAAGAAGGAATAGACAGGGTAGATGCAGGTAAGCTGTTTCTCCTGTTTGGGGAGTCTAGAACCAGGGGGCACAATTTCAAAATAAGGGGGGAAGCCACTTAGGACCGAGATGAGAAGAAATTTCTTTACTCAGAGGGTTCTGAATCTTTGGAATTCTTTACCCCAGGGGGCTGTGGAAGCTCAGTTATTGATTATGTTTAGGGTAGAGATTGATAGATTTCTGATTAACAGTAACATAAAAGGTTATGGGGATTATGTGGGTAAAAGACACTGAAGTGTTCAATCAGCCATGATCATATTGAATGGTGGAGCAGGCTCAATGGGCTGAATGGCCTACTCCTATTCTTAGGTACCTATGTTGCGAACAAAAGCGTTCAAACAAATGGGGAAAAAATCCATACAATTATTTTAATGTGTTTATGATTTTTCTCCTGGGTCACACAGCAGTATTATGGAGATTAATCATTTCCAGAGACTCCTGGACAATTCTGGAGGGTTGGCAAACCTCCAAACCACATTGCCAGTGAGACCAGAGTTACAGTACTATTTTAAATTGTTTTATTTTAAAATTATTTTAAAATTTTTTGCAATTTTTCTTCATAAAGTTTAATAAAAACCTTTCCTTTAGTATTTTTGCTATTACACGTTTCATGGTTACTCAGATTTTAGTCAGCTAAAGTTCTCCAGAGGCTGTTCACCCAATACTGGTGTAGCTTTAAGAGCGAGTGCTAAGGATAATGATGAGGTAGCCCAGCTATCTACTGACAGAGCGCAATGAGCATCAGCAAGTGGAGGCTATATCCAGCATCATTTTTTTATTAATTCACAACAGGGGTACGTCGCTGGCTAGGCCAGCATTTATTGCCCATCCCTAATTGCCCTTGAGAAGGTGGTGGTGAGCTGCCTTCTTGATCCGCTGCAGTCCACGTGGTGTAGGCACACCTACAGTGTCGTTAGGGTCGGGGGGGGTCCCAGGATTTTGATCCAGCGACAGACAGTGAAGGAAAGGTGATATAGTTCCAAGTCAGGATGGTGAGTGGCTGGGAGGGGAACTTGCAGGGTGGTAGTGTTCCCATGGTGTCAGCTGCCCTTCGCAGAATCACAGAATTGTTATAGTGTAGAAGGAGGCCATTCGGCCCATTGTGTCTGCACCAGCTCTGCAAATGAGCATTTCACCGAGTGCCATTCTCCTGCCTTCTCCCTGTAACCCTGCAGGTTGTTTCTTTTCAAATAATCATCTAATTACCTCTCGAATGCCTCGATTGAATCTGCCTCCACCACACTCTCAAGGCAGTGCCTTCTAGATCCTAACCATTCACCGTGTGAAAAAGTTTTCCTCATATCAGTTTTGCTTCTTTTGCCAATTACTTTAAATCTGTGCCCTCTCGTTCTTGATCCTTTCGTGAGTGGGAACAGTTTTTCCCTATCTGCTCTGTCCAGATCCGTCATAATTTTGAAATACCTCTATCAAATCTCCTCTTAGTCTTCTCTTCTCCAAGGAAAACAGTTTCAACTTCTCCAATCTATCTTAATAACCGAAGTTTCTTATCCCTGGATCCATTCTTGTAAACCTCTTCTGCATTCCTTCCAATGCTTTCACTTCCTTCCTATAATGTGGCACCCAGAACTTTACATACTACTCCAACTGAGGTCTAACTAGTGTCTTATACAAGTTCAACATAACCTCCTTGCTCTTGTACTCTATGCCCTTATTAATAAAGCCTAGGACACTGTATACTTTATTAACCACTCTCTCAACCTGTCCGGCCACCTTTAAGACTTATGCGCATATACACCCAGGTCCCTCTGCTCCTGCACCCCCTTTAAAATTGTACCCTTTATCTTATATTGTCTCTCCATACTGAAATGTATCGCCCCACATTTCTCCTCATTGAACCTCATCTGCCACCTATCCACTCACTCCACCAAATTGTCTATGTCCCTTTGATGTTCTACACTGTCCTCCTCACAGTTCACAACGATTCCAAGTTTTGTATTGCGTAAATTTTGAAATTGTTCCCTGTACTCCAAGGTCTAGATTATTAATATATATCAGGAAAAGCCAGGGTCCCAATACTGACCCCTGGGGAACTCCACCACAAACCTTCCTCCAGTCTGAAAAACATTAATTAACCATTACTCTCTGTTTCCTTGTCACTCAGCCAATTTTGCATTCCTTTTCCTTCTAGGTGGTAGATGTTCTGGGTTTGGAAGTTGTTGTTGAAGGGGCCTTGGTGAGTTGCTGCTGTGCATCTTGTAGATGGTACTGCTGCCACTGTACACCGGTGGTGGAGGGTCTGAATGTTTAAGGTGATGGATGTGGTGCCAATCAAGCGGGCTGCTTTGTCCTGGATGGTGTTGAACTTATCAAGTGTTGTTGGAGTTTCAATCATCCAGATAACAGAAGAGCATTTCACCTTGTTCCTGACTTATAGATGGTGGACAGGATTTGGAAATTAGGAGGTCAGTAACTCATCTTTCATCCAGCGTCTCAGTGGCTATCCTGCTGCTGCTCCTCTTCGTCAGAGCAGAGGAGGAAAAGAGAGACCGAACTAGTTCCCAAAACCCAGCCAGGTATGCCCTTGTACTCCTGAGGTGCGTTATATACGGAAGGTATGAACATATCGCTCTGCATCTCCCCACACCTTCATATCATGCTTCTCTTCCAAAAACCCTGCCTCTCCTTCCCTCAGTATCTGCTTACCTCTCCCTTTATTATCTTTCCTCATCTGTATTCCCTTTGTAAATTCTCTCCCCTCAGTATCTGTCTTCCCCTCAGTACTTCCCTCATTCAATATCTTTCTCCCCTAAATACATCCGTCCTTCAGTTTCTCCTCCCTATATCTCTCCACCACTTATCTCCCTCCCTCAGTATTCCCCTCCTTCCCTCAATATCTCCCTCCCTCAGCATCTCTCTCTCAATATCTTTCTCCCTCATTATCTCCCTCTATCAATATTTCCCTCCCCAGTATGTCCCTCACTCAGTATGTCCCTCCATTATCTCCCTCCCAAAATATTTCCCTCCTCCATTATCCCCCTCAATATCTCCCTCACTCAATATCCCCTCCTTCATTATCTCCCTCCCTAAATATTTCCCTCCCTCATTATCCCTGTCCCTCAATATCCCTCTTCCCTCAATATCCCCTGTCCCTCAATATCCCCCTCACATCTCCCTTTCGATTCATGGAGCACTGCCCCCAGTACTGGGGAATATGAGAGCTGTACTTTTTGGGATGGTCAACATTTGAAATGTGCTGGGGCCAGTGTTCCCATTAGTCATATAACTAAGGAAGTAGAGAGGATTTTAAACTAACTAGAAGAGTTAAGAGATCATGTAGTGGAAGATTGAGTAAATTAAAGGGAAATGACAAGGATATAGATCAAGGTAGCAATAAAGGTAATGATAATCAGAGTATGGCAGGAAAGGACAGTGATTGCAAACTTAGGAGTGTGCCAGCAGGTAGGGCCAGAATTTACAAAAACACTAATAAAAAACTTAATAAAGGGCTCTGTATCTGAATGCCCACAGCATGCACAATAAAACAGATGAATTGTCAATTTAAATAGAAATTCATATGTAAGACATGATAGACATTACAAAGACGTGGCTACAAGGAAACCAAAGCTTGGACCTGAATATCCAAGGTTCTGTGACTTTTGGGAAGGACAAGAAGCTGGGAAAAGGTGGTGGAGTAGCTCTGTTAATTAAAGAGGACATTAGTACTGTAGTGAGAGATGACCTTAGTTCTAAAGGTCAAAGATTTAGAGTCAGTTTGGGTGGAGCTAAGAAAGAGAAGGGCAAAAAACATTGGTGGGAATTGTTTATAGGCCATCAAACAGCAGTGGTAATGTAGATCACAGTATAAATCAGGAAATTAGAGGTGCATGTAACCAGGGTAGTAGAGTAATCATGGGGGATTTCAATCTACATCTCAACTGGGGAAACCTAATTAATACTAATGTTGTGGAGGATGAATTCTTGGAATGTATGCAAGATGGCATTCCAGAGCACTACATTGGGGAACCAACTAGGGAATGGGCTACTTTGGATCTAGTATTGTGCAATGAAAAAGGACTAATTAATAATCTTGTTTTAAAGGAGCCTTTAGGAAAGAATGACCATAATATGTTAGAATTTTACATTTAAGTTTGAAAGTGATGTCATTCAGAGTCTAGAGTCTTAAATCTAAACAAAGGAAACTATGAAGATATGAGGGGCAAATTGGCTATAGTAGCTTGGGAACATACCTGTTAACAGGTATGATGGTAGAGAGGAAATGGATAACATTTAAAGAACTAATACATAGTTTACAACAAAAAATACCTTCCTTTAATGCACAAAAACCCATCAAGGAAAGTGTTTTAACTGTGGCTAATGAAAGAAATCAAAGATTGCATTAAATTAAAGGAAGAGGAATATAAAGTTGCCCAAAAAAAAGGTAAGCTTGAGAATTGGAAATATTTTAGAATTCTGCAAAGGAGGATGAAGAAAAAGATTAACGAAAGAGAAAATAGAATATGAGAGTAAACTAATGGACTGTAAAATCTTCTTTAGGTATGTAAAAAAGAAAGATTAGCAAAAACAAATGTGGGTCCATTACAAGCAGGGCCAGGAGAATTTATAACAGGGAATAAGAAATCGTCAGAGAAACTAAATAAATATTTTGTGTCTGTCTTCACAGATGAAAATAATAATCTGCCAGAATTAATGGAGAATCAAGGGACTGGTGTAAGCGAGGAACGGCAAGATATTAATATTAGTAAAAAAAAAGGACTAGAGAAATTAATGGGACTTAAAGTAGATAAATCCCATGGACCTGATGATCTACATCTCAGAGTGTTGAATGAGATAGCTGTGGAGATAGTGGAAGCATTAGTGATCATCTTTCAAAATTCTACAGATTCTGGAATGGTTTCTGCAGATTGGAAGGTAGCAAAAGTAACTCCACTCTTTAAGAATGGAAGGAGAGGGAAAACAGGGAACTACAAGCCTGTTAGCCTGACATCAGTAGTAGGGAAAATGCTCGAATCTATAATAAAAGATGTAATAACAGGACGCTTAGAAATTGGTGGTAGGATTGGGCAGAGCCAAATATGGATTTATGAAAGGGAAATGATGTTTAACCAACCTGTTGGAGTTTTTTGAGGACATAACTAGCAGAATGGAAGTGGTGTATTTTGATCTTGATAAGGTCCCACACAAGAGGTTAGTATGCAAAATTAGAGCACATGGGATTGGGGGTAATATACTGGCATAGACTGAGAACTGGCTAACGGACAGAAAACAGACAGTAGGAATAAATGGGTTATTTTCAGGTTGGCAGGCAGCAACTAGTGGGGTACCGCAAGGATCAGTGCTTGGGCCCCAGCTATCCACAATCTATAGGAATGATTTGGACGTCGGGATTAGATGCAATATTTCCAAGCTTGCAGGTGACAGAAAACTAGTATGAGTTGTGAGGAGGATGCAAAGAAGTTTCAAGGGAGTTTGGAGAGGCTTAGCATGTGGGCAAAAATTTGGCAGATGGAATACAATTTGGAGACATGTGAGGTTATCCACCTTGGTAGGAAAACAGAAATACAGAGTATTTCTTAAATGGTGAGAGGTTGGGAATTGTTGAACTACAAAGGGACTTGGGTGTCCTTGTTCATGAGTCACTGAAAGCTAACATGCAGTTACAACAAGCAATTAAGAAGGCAAATAGTATGTTGGTTTTTATTATGAGGACTTGAGTATATGAGTAAAGATGTCTTACTGCAATTATATAGAGCCTTGGTGAGACCACAACTGGAGTACTGTGTGCAGTTTTGGCCTCCTTACCTAAGGAAAGATATACTTGCCATAGAGAGAGTGCAACAAAAGTCCACTAAACTAATTCCTTGGATGGAGGGATTGTCCTATGAGTGTCGATTAAATAGACTGGGCCTTTACTCTGTGGAGTTTAGAAGAATAAGAGGTGATCTCATTCAAACACACAAAGTTCTTACAGGGCTCGACAGGGTAGATGCAGGATGTTTCCCCTGTTTGTGTGTGTTGGGGGGTGGTCTAGAACCAGGGGACACAGTTTCAGAATAAGGGGCAGGCCATTTAGGACCGAGATGAGGAGGAATTTCTTCAGTCAGAGGGTGGTGAATCTTTGGAATTCTCTGCCCCATAGGGCGGTGGAGGCTCAGTTGTTGCGCATGTTAAAGACTGAGATATGGGGATATTGCAGGAAAATGGTGTTGAGGCAAAAGATCAGCCATGA
This sequence comes from Carcharodon carcharias, assembly GCF_017639515.1. Classification (NCBI taxonomy): domain Eukaryota; kingdom Metazoa; phylum Chordata; class Chondrichthyes; order Lamniformes; family Lamnidae; genus Carcharodon; species Carcharodon carcharias. The sequence continues at coordinate 150,206,403 of NC_054476.1, read as the reverse complement.
TCTCATTGAATGGCAGAGTGGGCTCTAAGGGCTGAATGGCCTCCTCCTGTTATTATTTCTTATGACCTCATGTTCTCCCTCATTCATCATCTCCCTTCCTCAATATTCCCTCCTTCGTTATCCCCCTCCCTCAATATTCCCCTCCCTCAATATTCCCCTCCCTCATTATCCCAACTCACATTAACCTCTGCCTCATGATCTCCCTCCCTCATTCCCTGTCTCCCTCCCTATCTCTTATTCAGTGTCTCCCCATCCATTAGCTCCGGTGCGATTGCTCTGTCTGCATCGAGCCGCTGCTGTGCGATTGCTCTTGTCTTTTTGCGGCCCACGTGGGTTTTGTTTTGCGGATGGCGGAGCCGGAGCGGTTCCGCAGCCAGACTGAGACCGGGAGTCCCGGCGGGGCCCCGGCCCTGGAGCTCGTCCCGACTGGCGGCAAAAACAGAGGCAAAGCCGCAGGTGAGTATGGAGGAACTGGTGGAGGTTTCAACCCATTGAGAGAGAGAGAGCTGGGCCTGGGATAACATCTCTCCCTGTGCCCCCCTCAGTCAGAGGGATAGACAGGGGATACAATGTTACTGTGTCCCCCTCAGTCAGAGGGATAGACAGGGGATACAGTGTTACTGTGTCCCCCTCAGTCAGAGAGATAGACAGGGGATACAGTGTTACCCTGTGTCCCCCTCAGTCAGAGGGATAGACAGGGGATACAGTGTTACTGAGTCCCCCTCAGTCAGAGGGATAGACAGGGGATACAGTGTTACTGTGTCCCCCTCAGTCAGAGAGATAGACAGGGGATACAATGTTACTGTGTCCCCCTCAGTCAGAGGGATAGACAGGGGATACAGTGTTACTGAGTCCCCCTCAGTCAGAGGGATAGACAGGGGATACAGTGTTACTGTGTCCCCCTCAGTCAGAGAGGTGGACAGGGGATACAGTGTTACTGAGTCCCCCTCAGTCAGAGGGATAGACAGGGGATACAGTGTTACTGAGTCCCCCTCAGTCAGAGGGATAGACAGGGGATTCAGTGTTACTGAGTCCCCCTCAGTCAGAGGGAGAGACTGGGGATACAGTGTTACTGAGCCCCCTCAGTCAGAGGGATTGACAGGGGATAACATCTTCCTCTGTGTCCCCCTCAGTCAGAGGGATAGACAGGGGATACAGTGTTACTGTGTCCCCCTCAGTCAGAGGGTGAGACAGGGGATACAGTGTTACTGAGTCCCCCTCAGTCAGAGGGCTTGACAGGGGATAATATCTTCCTCTGTGTCCCCCTCACTCAGAGGGATAGACAGGGGATACAGTGTTACCCTGTGTCCCCCTCAGTCAGAGGGATAGACAGGGGATACAGTGTTACCCTGTGTCCCCCTCAGTCAGAGGGATAGACTGGGGATACAGTGTTACTGTCACCCTCAGTCAGAGGGATAGACTGGGGATACAGTGTTACTGTGTTACCCTCAGTCAGAGGGATAGACAGGGGATACAGTGTTACTGAGTCCCCCCTCATTCAGAGGGATAGACAGGGGATACAGTGTTACTGAGTTCCCCTCAGTCAGAGGGATAGACAGGGAATACAGTGTTACTGAGTCCCCCTCAGTCAGAGGGATAGACAGGGAATACAGTGTTACTGAGTCCCCCTCAGTCAGAGGGATAGACAGGAGATAACATCTTCCTCTGTGTCCCCCTCAGTCAGAGGGATAGACAGGGGATACAGTGTTACCCTGTGTCCCCCTCAGTCAGAGGGATAGACAGGGGATACAGTGTTACCCTGTGTCCCCCTCAGTCAGAGGGATAGACAGGGGATACAGTGTTACCCTGTGTCCCCCTCAGTCAGAGGGATAGACAGGGGATACAGTGTTACCCTGTGTCCCCCTCAGTCAGAGGGATAGACAGGGGATACAGTGTTACCCTGTGTCCCCCTCAGTCAGAGGGATAGACAGGGGATACAGTGTTACTGAGTCCCCCTCAGTCAGAGAGATAGACAGGGGATACAGTGTTACCCTGTGTCGCCCTCAGTCAGAGGGATAGACAGGGGATACAGTGTTACTGTGTCCCCCTCAGTCAGAGAGATAGACAGGGGATACAGTGTTACCCTGTGTCCCCTTCAGTCAGAGGGATAGACAGGGGATACAGTGTTACTGAGTCCCCCTCAGTCAGAGGGATAGACAGGGGATACAGTGTTACTGAGTCCCCCTCAGTCAGAGGGATAGACAGGGGATAACATCTTCCTCTGTGTCCCCCTCAGTCAGAGGGATAGACAGGGGATACAGTGTTACTGTGTCACCCTCAGTCAGCGGGATAGACAGGGGATACAGTGTTACCCAGTGCCCCCTCAGTCAGAGGGATAGACAGGGGATACAGTGTTACTGTGTCACCCTCAGTCAGAGGTATAGACAGGGGATACAGTGATACCCATTGTCCCCCCTCAGTCAGGGGGATAGACAGGGGATAACATCTTCCCCTGTGTCCCCCTCAGTCAGAGGGATAGACAAGGGATAACATCTTCCCCTGTGTCCCCCTCAGTCAGAGGGATTGACAGGGGATACAATGTTACCCTGTGCCCCCCTCAGTCAGAGGGATAGACAGGGGATACAGTGTTACTGTGTCCCCCTCAGTCAGAGGGATAGACAGGGGATAACATCTTCCCCTGTGTCCCCCTCAGTCAGAGCGATAGACAGGGGATACAGTGTTACCCTGTGTCCCCTTCAGTCAGAGTGATAGACAGGGGATACAGTGTTACCCTGTGTCCCCCTCAGTCAGGGGGATAGACAGGGGATACAGTGTTACCCTGTGTCCCCCTCAGTCAGGGGGATAGACAGGGGATACAGTGTTACCCTGTGTCCCCTCAGTCAGAGGGACAGACAGGGAATAACATCTTTCCCTAGTCCCCCTCAGTCAGAGGGATAGACAGGGGATAACATCTTTCCCTGTGTCCCCCTCATTCAGAGGGATAGACAGAGGGATACTGTGTTACCCCGCGTCCCCCTTAGTCAGAGGGGCAGACAGGTGATACAGTGTTACTGTGTGCCCCTCAGTCAGAGGGATAGACAGGGGAAACAGTGTTACCCTGTATCCCTCTCAGTCAGAGGGGCAGACAGGGGATACAGTGTCCCTATGTCCCTCTCAGTGAGAGGGATACACAGGGATACAGTGTTACTCTGTGTCCCCCTCTGTCAGAGGGATAGACAGGGGATACAGTGTTACCCTGTGCCCCCTCAGTCAGGGGGACAGACAGGGGATAACATCTTCCCCTGTGTTCCCCTCAGTCAGAGGGATAGACAGGGGAAACAGTGTTACCCCGTGTCCCCCTCAGTCAGAGGGACAGACAGGGGATACAGTGTTCTGTGTCCCCCTCAGTCAGGGGGACAGACAGGGGATACAGTGTTACTGTGTCCCCCTCAGTCAGGGGGACAGATAGGGGAAACAGTGTTACTGTGTCCCCCTCAGTCAGGGGGACAGACAGGGGATACAGTGTTACTGTGTCACCCTCAGTCAGAGGGATAGACAGGGGATAACATCTTCCTCTGTGTCCCCCTCAGTCAGAGGGATAGACAGGGGATAACATCTTCCTCTGTGTCCCCCTCAGTCAGAGGGATAGACAGGGGATACAGTGTTACTGTGTCCCCCTCAGTCAGAGTGATGGACAGGGGATAACATCTTTCCCTGTGTCCCCCTCAGTCAGAAGGATAGACAGCGAATAACATCTTTCCCTGTGTCCCACTCAGTCAGAGAGATAGACAGGGGATACTGTGTTAACCTGCGTCCCCTTCAGTCAGAGGGACAGACAGGGGATAACATCTTTCCCTTTGTCCCCCTCAGTCAGAGGGATAGACAGGGGATAACATCTTCCTCTGTGTCCCCCTCAGTCAAAGGGATAGACAGGGGATACAGTGTTACTGTGTCCCCCTCAGTCAGAGTGATGGACAGGGGATAACATCTTTCCCTGTGTCCCCCTCAGTCAGAAGGATAGACAGCGAATAACATCTTTCCCTGTGTCCCACTCAGTCAGAGAGATAGACAGGGGATACTGTGTTAACCTGCGTCCCCTTCAGTCAGAGGGACAGACAGGGGATAACATCTTTCCCTTTGTCCCCCTCAGTCAGAGGGATAGACAGGGGATACAGTGTTACTGTGTCCCCCTCAGTCAGAGGGATAGACAGGGGATACAGTGTTACCCTGTGTCCCCCTCAGTCAGAGGGATAGACAGGGGATAGAATGTTACCCTGTGTCCCCCTTAGTCAGAGGGATAGACAGGGGATGCAGTGTTACCCTGTGTCCCTGTCAGTCAGTGAGATAGACAGGGGGTTACAGTCTTAGGCTGTTTCCCTGTCAGTCAGAGGGATGAATGGGGGTACAATGTTACCCTGAGTCCTACTCAGTCAGGATGATAGCCAGGGGGTGCAGTGTTACCTGTGAATTATTAAAACCTGACTTGATGCAAGTGGGGAGAAAGGCTGAGCTGCTGGTATTGAGGAGATATTCAAGGTCGTTTAAACTTCTGTAGAAGAATAAAACAAATTGTCTTGTACTTATAAAGCATTTTTCACATCCTCTGGATATCCCAAAGTGTTTTCCCTTTTTGAAGTGTAGTCACTGTTGTCGGAATAGCAGCTGTGAGTTTGCACACAGCAAGCTCCCAGAATCAGCAATGATCTGATAATCTCCTCTCTCTGGCAGCTGTCGGAGGCTGAACCAGACTGTTTACCAGCTTGCTGTTGTAATTTTCCCTGAGATTAGCTTCTAGCCACATATCCACTATATCACAGAGTCCACCGATTTCCAGCTTTGTAATAAGGCCTGACTCTGCCCCTGCTTTAAATTATCTGTTGCTAAAATCTCCTCCATGTCTTTGTGATCTCTTGATGTGACTATTCCATTGATTTCCTATGCACTTACTCGCACCTAGTCTCATTCATCCACCATCTTTGTGTTCCCTGACCTAAATCAACTCCTGGTTAAATTTTAAAATCTTCATCCTCGTTTTCAAATCGTAGCCTTGCCCTATCTCCGTAACCTCCTTCAGCCCTAGGATCCTGATAGCAGTATTCCTCCAATTCTGCTCTCTTACGCAGCCCCCAGTTTTAATCGTTCCACCATGGGTAGCCGTACCTTCAGCTGCCTAGGCCATAAGCTGTGCAGTTCCCTCCCTAAATGTTTCTGCCTTTCTACCTCCCTCTCTCTTCACTTAAGATACTCATTTAAACCTACCTCTTTGGCCAAGCTTTTGGTCATCTGCCCTAATATCACCTTATCTGGTTTGATGTCAGATTTTTGGTCGTGTTCCTGTGAAGTGCCTTGGGATGTTTTATAATGTTAGAGGTTTTAAAAAAAAGGAAACAAGCCTTGCATTTATTTAGCACTTTTCATGACCACTGGACCTCTCAAAGTGTGTTCTAGCAAATAAAGTACTTTTGAAATGTTGTAATGTAGAGGTACTATATAAATATAAGTTGTTCTTGCTGTTGTTGTAATCTGCAACATTGAGGGATAAGTGTTGGCCAAGACATTGGAGAGAACTCCCCTGCTCCTTTTGGACTAGGGCCTTATGCCTACTTGAGAAGGCAGACAGGATGCTTGGTTTAATGTCTCAGTAGAAAGATGGTATCTCCAGCAGTGCAGCAAGGGGACACCATTTCAAAGTAAGGGGGAAGCCACTTAGGACCGAGATGAGGAGAATTTTCTTTATGCTCAGAGGGTTGTGAATCTTTGGAATTCTTTACCCAGAGGGCTTTGGAAGCTCAATCATTGAGCATGTTTAAAGCAGAGGTTGACTGATTTCTAAATACCAATGATGTAAAGGGATGTGGAGATGGTGTGGGGAAAAGGCATCAAAGTGGATGATTAGCCATGATCATGTTGATTGGCGAACCAGACTCGATGGGCTGAATGGCCTACCCCTGCTCCTACGTTCCTAAAGTTCCGCATTCCTCAGTGCTGAATAAGGCACCTACACGTTTTTTAAAAAAATAATTTGCATTTACTTAGTGCTTTATTACATCTCTCAAAGTTCCCAGAGCACTTCATGGAATTTTATATGGAGAACAGAAGTATGCACAGTACTGTACAAGTTTCAGATAAATTCTATCCCTCTAGAAATGAGCCACAGTGCAGGATTTGCTGGTTTTTTTTATGCATTATTAACCTATCCCTGCAGTTTCCTCCCCACCCCAAATAAGCTGTCAGTTTGGCTCCGTTGTTGACACACTGACCTCTGAAATCAGAGAGCTGTTGGTTCACGTACTACACGGCACAAGCATATCAGCTTCAGCACTGAGGGAGTACTATGTTGCTAAGAGGTGGGTGAGATAATAGGGCCAGCCTGACTACCTGTTCGTTTGTTGGTATCATCCTCTTCCCAGAGGGCTGAGTGCCATGGATTTCCACCTCTCAGTCCTGCGCTGCTCTTACACATTCCTCATAGGTCAGCTGCACCCAGCCCATTATATCCGTCATCCATTTTCTCCTCTGCTTCCCCCTCCAACTTTTTCCATTGATCTTCCCTCCAGTAACTGTCTGTGTGTGCCGTCTGCTCCTAATGATGTGACTGGAGGATTGTAGCTTTCTTTCGTGTTATACACTAATTTCCTCTTTTCTCCAGCCATTTCCAGCACTCCTTCATTAATAGTCATTTGGCAGTACAGAACTTGAGTATTGCTGGAAAAAGACATTTTGTTGAAGCTTTTTGTCTTGCACTCATCAGGACGAATGCAAGAATACCGATGTCAGGGGAAGCAGCAACTTTATACTGCATGAGAAGTGTGTGCTGATTGGTTGACAAGTGGACACTGATTAGTAGGGGCATTGCCGTGGAGACTAAACCAGTTAATGGTGACTGACAGTTAATTGCCAAGCGTTGTTTGAAATTTAAACCAAGAAGCTTGACTCTGATTGGTCAAGGCATTGCCCTGAGGAATGAACCAGCGAATGGCTGTCACTTAATTTGTTTAGCTGAAACAGGCACAATGTGTGATTTGCACTTTCCTTTCTGTCTGCAAAGAACAGGGCTCTGTGTATTAATATATGGAGCTTCCAGTACACACAAATGCACCACATTGCAAGCCCAACTGGCAATCTTAAATCGGTTGTCAGCGTAATTTGTAGCACCCTGAGGATTATTTAGCAAATGTTCTCCAATTGCGAAATCACATCTAATGTTGGACACCATGTTTTGAGCTTTGCAGGCATGGGCTGGTTGGGTGCAGTCTGTACCTTGCCTGTTGTGAACAGCGGCTGGGACATGCTGCTTGATATGTTCCGCCAGTCTTTGGGACATCTGGCCCACATACCTAGCATCACACTGGCACTGAAAATCATATTCCACATTACTCATTTGTGTGATAGGCGGATCATCTTTTTGGTTTGATGACAGCATCCTGTTGGTGGCAAATACCAATCGTGTTGAGTGACAGCCATTCGGTGGTTCATTCCTCAGGGTGATGCCCTGACCAATCAGAGTCGAGCTGCCTGGTTTAAATTTCAAACAATGTTTGGCATGCCTTGCTTCACAGGGTAGATGCTGAGAGACTGTTTCTGCTGGTTGGAGAATATAAACCCTGGGGGTGGGAGGGGGGGGTTGTGGGCGCAATCTCAGGATAAGGGGTCAATCACTTAGGACTGAGATGAGGAGAAATTACTTCACTCAAAGTGTTGTGAATCTTTGGAATTCTCTACCCCAGAGGGTTGTGGGTGTTCCATCGTTGAATGCGTTTAAGGTTGGGATAGACAGATTTTTGGTATCTCAGGGAATCATGTGGAGGGGGTGGGAAAGTGGAGTTGAAGTCCAAGATTAGCCATGATCATATTGAATGGCGGAGCAGGCTCGATAGGCCGTGTGGGCTATCCTTGTTCCTATTTCTTGTGCCTGTTCAGGTGGGTATAAAAGATCGCATAGCAAACTTGAAAAAAATGGCAGGGGAGTTCTCTCAGCTTTCCCGTTCCTTGTAGAATCTTGCTGTGCTCAAGTTGGTTGCCTTGTTTTCCTACATAATGCCAAGAGTTTATTACTAATTCTTTGGCTGTGAAGTCCTTTGGTTTTGATTTTTTATCTCTGCTGTGGTTGAACATTCGAAAAGAGATGGTAGTTTTCACTCATGAATACAGCACCTTCAGGGAGCTCGATCCACCCTCAGTTCTGCTGGCTTTGAGAGAGCTATCAACACTGCCTCATTTCACTGCCCCTGCACTGCACCTGCTCCAATCTCCAATCTCTTTACCTGGGTGATCCACTGAGGTGGAAAAAAAAATGCTGCACTTCCTTTAACTTTCAAATGAGAAGAAGAAAACTTTGAAAAAGAAATTATTTTAAAAGAACACTGTTTTATTTATGATACTTTGGATTGGAGGTTCTGCAGAATCTTGGTGTCTCTTGACAGCTAAGGTGTTAAATTGATGTGTTGAGATAAACAATGGCAGGATTTGCATCGGTGAATGTGCACAGCGAGAAAGGGATAAAAATCGGATGGTTGAAAGTCTGTTGTGTGCACGAGGTGCAAAAACTATACTCTGTAAAGGAAGTGAAAGCAGTGTGTACTGAGGCTGTGCACACAGGAGTCAGCTTGTAGTAGTTAATTTTAATTCAAATGATCTGATATTCCAAATCTCTCTTTAGTGTTTTGCTGTACTACTTGCATTTCTTAACTCAAGTTATTGGATAATCCAAGTTAATGTTTGAAGGACAATTAAAGAGCAGACTGTAGCCTTTCCCTATGGTATAATTGGGTCATTGCTCTTGTTCTGATCAGTAATCAGAGGCCTATGTGTATAATTGCGCTTTATAACTGCACCAATCAAGAATTGCGCGTAGGAAGCTGCATTTGTACTGCTGTGCAGTTCAAACTTGGCTTGGCTGATCTTATAATGCAGTTACCTCCGAGTCAACTAATGCCCCGTCTAGCTCGTGTTTTAGCAGTCTAGGTGAGTGTTAAAGATCCCTTGGCACTAGTCAGAGAAGAACAGCAAGTTCTCCCGGTGTCCTGGCCAATGTCCCTCTTCCCCCACCACACCTTCCCCCAGCCCTCTTCGACGCCACCAAACATAGATGATCATTCATCTGAATGTCACCTGACACGCCTCATGTGCCAACCACTGCTCAGTGGGTGGCGCTCTGCGCTCCAAGCCAGAAGGTTGTGGGTTCAAGCCCCACTCCAGAAACTTCAGTGCAAAAATTGTGGCTGTCACTCCAGTGCTATACTGAGGGAGTGCTGCACTTTTGGAGGTGCCATCTTTCTGGCGAGACGTTGAACCCCCCCCCGCCCTCTAAGGTGGACGTAGAGGGACTATGGGACTATTTTGAAGAAGAGCAGGGAAGTTCTTCACAGTGCCCTAGCCAGTATTTACCCCTCAATTCACATCACAAAAACTGATCACCTGGTGGCGGGAGCATGCTGTGTGTCAATTGGCTGCTGCGCTTTCTACATTACAACAGTGACTACGCTCCAGAAGTGTTAATTGGCTGTAAGGTGCTTTGGGATATCCTGAGATCATGAAAGGCGCTATGTAAATGCAAAGCCGCCTTTTACTGTTGCCTGTGTAACCAACTGCACTATCAAGTAGTGGCTATGTTTCAAAGAAAAAAATAAATAGTACAGGTTGAGTATCCTTTATCTGTAATCCTCGGGGCTGGTTGCATTTTGGATTTCAGGTAATCTCGGTTTTTGGATACCGCATGTAAACTTGCATTACAATTGCTTAAGTCTGGGCTAGCTATAGCCTAAAGTAAATAAAATGGCTAGAAAAGTAAGACTGGATAGCAAATACAGTGTATCTGTAATAAGTTTAATTTTTGACACAGCAAAAATCGCAAGGTAAGCAGTGCAGACAAACAACTGGACTTGCCCTAAAGGTCAAAGAGGCTCAAAAAAAGTGCAGTTTTTGGATGTGTTTGGAGTTTGGATTCACGGATAAAGGATACTCGACCTGTAGCACCTTTCACGGCCTCAGGCTGTCCCAAGCACTTTACACTCAATGAAGCACATTTGATGTGTAGTCACTATTGTAATGTCGGAAACATGGTAGCCAATTTAGGCAGAGTAAGCTCCCACAAACAGCAATGGGATAATGAGCAGATAATTGTTTTTAGTGATGTTGGTTGAACAATAAGTATTGGTCAGGAAACCACAGAGAACTTCCCTGCTCCTCTTTGAAACAGTGTCATGGGTTTTTGTTCACACCCACTCGAGAGAACAGACAGAGGTTTGGTTTAATGTCTCATCGGAGAGACAGGACCTCCAACGGTGTAGCACTCCTTCGGTACGATACCTGGAGAGTCAGCCTGGATTATATGCTCAAGTCTCTGGAGTGGAACTTGAACCCAACCTTCTGACTCAGAGGCGAGAGTGCTACCTACTGAGCCACAACTGACACCTAAGTGAAGCACTGTGGGAGATTTCGGAGGAGAATGGAGTGTGACATAATTGCGTGTCTGTCAGTCACATTGGCACATGGTTTGCCCACATGGAATGGAGCTTGCTGAGCACAAGAATGTCAATTGATAGAAAGTCCTGTCGGTGGGGCCACAGGGGGAAGCTATTGGCATTTATCCTCTGGCCGGAATGCTCCATTACCTGCACTGATGCACCTCAGGCCCCAGGTGTACGTGATCCTGCCATACAATTAAATTTTGCTGTCGGATCATCTTTCAGTAAAGTGCTACCAATTCACAGGCATGCTGTACTGGAGCAGTGATTCCTGGGGGCATGGGGACAGACAGAGTGAGGTAGCAGTGCTCCCTGGTACACCGTCGAGGAACAGGGCAGAAGGCAGTGTTGTGATACAAGGTGTATGTGATCAAAAGATTGCTAAAAATGCAGGGGCCTCCGAATAGGTAGTTTGCCTGCTCTCCCAGTCAGGTACAGTGGAAGACGTGAGTTGTGTGCAAAGGAAAATAGAAAGAGATGTGCCCGTGACATCTGCTGTATAAGGATACACACTAAACACTGACGACATCAGTCACTGGGTTTGTTGGTGGGAAGGCTGCAGATCATGGGTTAACTGAGCAAGATAGGGCTATCGTTAACATAAAACAAAGCTGTTCACTAAAAACACTTGGAGCTGATTCAGTAGGGCTGATGAGGGAAGGTTGATAGACGCAGCAGTAACTATCTGTTTTTCCCACTCCCTCTTTGGGATTAGGTCCTCGACGTAGGGTGGCGAATCAGATTCCTGAAGAAATCCTAAATGACAGAGAGCTTCAGGAGGCGGGGCATGTGCTGCCCAATAACTACAACTTTGAGATCCACAAGACTATCTGGAAAATAAAACAAGCAGAAGCTAAGAGAGGTATGGGTGTTTCTTTCCCTCCCCTATAAAGGCAGGAAGTGTGTGGAGATCTGTGGTCCTATGTAACTGTGATGAGAGTTACTTAGGCTTTAAGTTGGATACCTGGCCTGTGCTGAGTTGTGCGATCTTATCCAGAGCCAGAATAGAGGCCCCAAGACTTGGGCCTCTGCCCTGGGGTTAGAGCCAACCAGGATTCCTGACCCTACTCTCAGTCAGGAGAATCCTGGTGGAAGTGTGGCTGAAGCCTGGATCGGGTTGCCGTTTGTCTGATGATCTTCTGTCAGGTTGTTGAGTGAGCAATTGGCTTTCGGGCGAAGCAGCTCCTAAACTGGGACCAGTGAGAGGTCAACGCCCCCAAGAGGAGAAAATTAGCAAGAAAGGTGACTGGAGGGCTGGGGTTCTGCAGAGAAGCCCATTGCTGCTCCTCCGTGCTGCACTACTCAATGGTAGAATGGGAATGTGAGCGGTGCAGTTAATGGTCTCTTGTCACATGCTTCACGCAGCCAAACTAATGGTAGATATGGAACTGGTGGCCTGTATACGGTGCTCCTTATTTACTTTTTGTTCACATAAAGCCATGGCATGATTGTATTGGAAAACAGCAACAATGACCATCTCCAACAAGAGAAAATCTAACTATCTCACTTTGACATTCAGTAGCATTACCATCACTGAATCCCCCACTATCAATATCCTGGGGGTTAACATTGACCAGAAACTGAAATGGATTAGCCATATAAATACTGTGACTACAAGAGCAGTTCAGAAGCTGGGAATTCTGCAGCGATTAACTCACCTCCTGACTCCTCAAAGCTTGTCCGCCATCTACAAGTCACAAGTCAGGAGTATGATGGAGCACTTTTCACTTGTCTGATTGAGTGCTGTTCCAACATCATTGAAGAAGCTGGACACCATCTAGGACAAAGTAGCCCACTTGACTGCCACCCCATCCACCAAATGAAATATTCACTACTTCCACTAGCGGAGTGTAGTGGCAGCAGTGTGTACCATCTACAAGAGACACTTTAGCAACTTGCCAAGCCTCTTTGGACAGCACCTTCCAAACCTGTGACCTGTACCACTTAGAAGAACAAGGGCAGTGGACTCAAGGGAACACCACCACCTGTAAGTCCCCCTCCAAGCCACTCACCATCCTGACTTGGAACTAATTGCCGTTCCTTCACTGTTACTGGGTCAAAATCTCAGAACTCCTTCCCTAACAGCATTGTCGGTGTACCTACACCACACGGACTGCAGCAGTTCAAGAAGACCACCTTCTCATGGGGTGGGCAATAAACCATGGCCTAGCCAGTGACACTCACATCTCATGAGTGAATATAATATAAAAACATCTTGCATTAATGTAGTACCTTTCATGACTTCAGGCCATCCCTAAGTGTCTGCAGCCTACTTTTGAAGTTCAGACACTGCTGTAATGTAGGGAAACTTGACAGCCAATTTGGAGACAGCAAGGTCCCACAAACAGGGATGAAATAACAACGAGGTGCTCTGTTTAGCGACGTTAGGCGAGGGATAAATATTGGCCAGGACACCCCTGCTTTTCTTCGAACGGTGCTATGGGACCTGTTATGTCCTACCAAAAAGGCAGACAAGGTCTTATTTGAAAGACAGCACCTCTGACAGCACAACACTCCTTCAGCACTGCACAGGAGTGTTAGACAAGTGCTTAAGTCCCTGGAGCGGGACTTGACCAACAGCTTTGTGACTCAGTGGTGAAAGTGCTATCCAGTAAGCTACGGCTTAACTGGAATGCTTTCTCCCTTATGTAACCCAACTCCAGGCTAGAGCGCTGCTACAATGGAGTTGAGCATCCCCTGATCCACCCAAGCAATGGACCTTTATACAAATCCAAGAAAATACATGGACAAAATTGAGTCTATTTCCATTAGAACAATACGGATTAGAAGGCTATTTTTGTTTCAACTGTTTAAAGTTATGAAAGGATGGGACAGGGTAGAAAGCAGCAAACTGTTTCCAGTCCTTAAGGGGTCAAGAACCAGGGGCTACAGATCCTACATTAAATGTCAGGGATATAGAACAGAGCACGGGATAAATCTTTTTACGTAAGTAGTTGTGGAGATTGACGATGTTCATAATGCAGGTCCCTTTACGAGTAAACCAGGCCAAGCTTCAGCGTGAATTGAGAGTTGGTGATGCTCATTGAAGCCTATACTTAGGACCTGGGTTTTTTCTCCAGTAAGGGGGGGTTTTTTGCTTCTGGGCAAGGAGAGGATCCTGCAGGGAAGAATGGAAACTGGTATTTGTACTGAACTATAGTTTAAAAATAAAACAGCTGTGATTCACAGAATGTCTTCTGCCTGATTTGGTAAATGGGGATCACTTCCAGGGTTAGCGACTAAGGCAGAAACTATGTCAATGTTCAAAGATTAAATTGGATAGTTGAATGAAGTGTTACGTGACCAGGGTGGGTAAATGTAATTAGATTGATTCCTGGGATGAAAAAGTTGCCTTATGAGGAGAAATTGAGTAGAATGTACCTATGTCCTCTGGAATTTAGAAGAATGAGAGGTGATGTTGTGTTCCTTGTGTCGGGTCGCTTTGCTCAGTGAACGTGGTTGCACACTTATCTACCGATGAGTGAGCTGGTAAACAGGATACTGCAGATGCAGAGACCAATGTAAGATGAAGCACATGCTGTTTATTAACACAAGTCACAGAGCACTAACAGGTGTGCTTCTCCAACCAGACCCTATTCTAAAACTACTGATTAATATTGTAGCCCGCGCTGCACAGCAATTGGGTAATCCAGTCATGTGGCCAATCTGCTCACATTTTCTTAAAGGTGTATTGCGCCTCAGATTACCACATCCCTTCCCTTTACTCGAAAGTACAGTTTACAATCTTTACAATATATCAACTATTTACATAAATAAACTATTTACAAATTCAGTCTCTCTGGAGGCGTCTTCAAACGTGTCGAAAGACGTAGTTCTACGACTTCGGATCTTTAATCCGAGGCCTCCCTCTCAGGAGTTATCAGTCCACCAGGCTCTCCAGTAGGAACCTGTAAGTTTGTCTCTTCGATTCTCTCAGGCTCAATGGATCGCACAGGTACTTCCAAAGCAAGCGGAATTCCTTCCACATGTTGAGTAGTCTCCAATGGGAATGCTTGGACCCTCTTTCAGGCCCAATCGCATGCGCTCCTGCTGCCCCTCCCCTCCAAGTTCAACAGTACGAAGGTCAACCATCAGGAAGGTTTTCAAAATCAGGGTATTGGGCAAGGCTAAATTCAACACAGTACGATCAGCTCCCTGTTTATACAAAAAAAAATTGTGGGGGGGCCTTGTTAGTAATTCCGTTTTTTCTTCCTACCTGTCTTCTTTTGATGGGTTTTCTTCATGGCAGCGCTGACTTTAATCTCAGCCGCCTCTTCAATTTCCCTATTGGCCAGACTGGGCTCAGGTATAAGCTCAAGTTGAGCCTTCCAGCATTTCCTCGTCTGTCAGCTCCTTTGAAAACTCAGGGGGGGTCTCTATTTTTAAAGCTTCTTGGCTTCCACGTAGCAGGTTCTTCAGCTCTTCCATTTCTGTTTTTATATTTGTTAGTTGTTTCCTGGAGAATTAAGCATTGTTGTGTTTTCTCGGCTAATTCATTCTTCATCTCAGTCAGAGATGTGTGGAATTCTTTCTGTTCTTCCTCATACCTTTTTAGTGGTACAGATTGGGATCTGAGGGAATCTTGCAGTGTGTGAACGTTCTTCAGGTTTTCTTTTTCTTTTTGGAGGTGACTGACTTCAACTTGAACTCTGCCCTGAAGCATCCCTTCGATGAGTTCCTTTTGTTGAATCTTTCCATGCTCCCTTTTCCAAACAGCAACGTTTCCTGCTTCTGATTGAGATCTCGATAGTCTCTCAAGATTAATCTCTCTTAACCAGCCCCTTCCGAGGAGACTCAGTCCTCTGCCTGCTATCACTATTAGGAGTTGATTAACAGGAGTGAGAATGATTTCCATTCTGTACTGGAACTTTGCATTAAACCCCTTACTCGTATGTCTTCACCAGCATACGTCTTTAGTTTAGCATCTGGATTTTCCAGATTTAATGAGTGGTCTTCTTCATTCAGATATTTGAAGATATTTTCTCCTATAACTGTCGTGGGTGCCACTGTAACCACCTCCATTTGGGTGGGTGTCCCATTGACTTTCACCATCATGTAGATTGGCTCTGTTTTACCCATTTTTAAGTTGTGTAGTGAGTAAATATCTGACTCTTTTTTTCTGGTTTCTCTAGATTATGTGGATTTCATAACTTCTACCTTTTTGCTTAAAGTTTGTCTTCATCTGCCTTTACAATGTCGCATAATTTTTACAAAATTTGTTCATAGGATGTGGGCTGCTGGCTAGGCTAGCATTTGTTGCCAATCCCTAAATTGCCCTTGTTCAGAGGGCATTTAAGAGTCAACCACATTGCTGTGGATCTGGAGTCACATGTAGGCCAGACCAGGTAAGAGCAGCAGATTTCCTTCCCGAAAGGGACATTAGTGAACCAGATGGGTTTTTACAACAATCGACAATGGTTTCATGGTCATCATCAGACTTTTAATTCCAGATTTTTTTTTATTGAATTCAAATTTCACCATCTGCCGTGGTGGGATTCGAACTCTGATCCCCAGAGCATTATCCTGGGTCTCTAGATCACCAGTCCAGTGACAGTAACACTACGTATAATGTGTCAATTACGATGGCAGTAGAACCACTCAATTCCTTTAAATTGTCGTTCACTTGCAGACTGTATGGTTCCGTTTCTGCTGCTATTATTGTAGGTTTTTTCTGTTAAACCATTGCTTTTTGATGGCCTATCAATGGTGGCTGTTTCCCACTGAGCCCAGTGCTTCTGCACCATTTATAACCGGTGCTTCCCTCCCGACGTGAAGGATGGGACCATTTTGTGCTCCCTTGATTACTTCTGAATCCCTGACTGCTCTCTCCATTGCGAGCACCAACTCCGCCTTGGTAAAGTCTAAATTCGTTTCTGACAACAACTTTTTTGAATGGCGTCTTCATTAATCCCCCATACTAATCAGTCTCTTAACTTGTCTTTAATTGACATCCTGAACTTTCGGTGCTCAGTCAGTTGTTTTAAGGCTGCTACATAGCAAGCGACTGTCTCTCCAGGAGCGCAACATCGCAAATTAAGTTTAAAACGCTACATTGTTACTGAGCATTTCGGCTGAAAGTGGCTTTTCACAAGATTTACCAACTCCTCAAAGCTCTTGGAATCTGGGGCGTTGAGTACCGTTAGACTATGAATTAGGCTGTATGTTTTACTGCCACATATTGTTAAGAGGATCGCTTGCCTCTTCTCACCTGATATGTCGTTGGCCAAAAAGAAGAACACTGTCAATATAATGTGACCAGTCAGCGGTGGTCTGATCAAACAGTTCAATGCAACCAAACTGTGGCATACTGGAGGGAGGTAACTTCAACGGCCATGATGAAGGCTGTACTTACAATCACCTTGCAAGCTACGGCTGATTTACTTCTGTGGAATTTCCATGGATTTCTTTGATGACGTCGACTGGTTGTGTTTTTCCTCATCGCCAGTTGTTACGTTCCTTCTGTCGGATCGCTTTGCTGAGTGAATACGGTTGCACACCTATCTACTGGTAAGTGAGTTGGTAAACAATATACTGCAGATGCAGAGACCAATGTAAGATGAAGCACATGTTGTTTATTAACATAAGCAACAGAGCACTAATGCATGTGCTTCTCCAACCAGACCCTGTTCTAAACTACTGGTTAACATTGTAGCCCGTGTTACACAGCAATTAGGTAATGCAGTCATGTGATCCATCTGCTCACATTCTCTTAAAGGTGTATTGCACCTCAGATTACCACAGGTGACCACCGTGAAGCATATAAAATACTTCACAGGCTTGACAAGGTAACTGCTGAGAGGCTGTTTCCCCTGGCGGAAGAGTTGAGATTCTAGTCTCAGAATAAGGGATCGGCCATTTAGACGGAGGTGAGGAGGAATTCCGTCATTCAAAGAATTGTGATTCTTTGGAATCCTTTACCCCAAGAGGAGTGTGGAAGCTCAGTTATCGAGTATATTCAAGACTCAGATCGATAGATTTTTGGACACTAAGGGATTCAAGGGATATGGGGATCGAGTGGGGAAAATGGAGTTGAGATTGAAGATTGGCTAGGATCTTATTGAAATACTGAGCAGACTCGTGGGGCCCTATGGACTTCTCCTTGTATTTCTTATGTTTTTATTGTTCAAATCACTCCATATGAAGAAGGCATTAATCCAGTGATTGCCTTTTACCGGTCGGCCTCTTGTTTGGTCATCATTCTTTAACTTAAAATGTGGTGGTCTCCTGCTCGTACTGTGTCCTAGAATTGTTTGTTTACTTAGAGGATAAATGCTGATAGGGACTGAATGGCTCTTGTGAGGGCTGACGAGGCCTCAGTTTGATGGCTGACCCGAAAGGCAGAACCACTGACAACGCAGCACTCCCCCAGTACTGCAGTGGGAGTGTAAACCTAGATTTTTGTGCTCTCGACTCTGGAGCGAGGAATTGAACTCAATCTTCTGACTCAGAGGTGAGGGCACAACCCACTGAGCCATCACATCACTAGAGAAGCAAATTAATTATATTTTTGGTTTTGCCTTGTGTGTGGAGGGATTTTGGTCCTTAGACACAGCAAGTCTCTTTGGTTTTTCCTAATACACGTATGTTTGGATTGCCATCTGCATCTTGTGTGTCAACTGTCCGACAAATTTAATGGATTTGCCGAGAGCCATCTGATTGTCTGAAGTTCACAGGTGGGTTATGTTTGCTGAAGTGCTTTTTGCACAACAGCGAGCTCCAGGGATGATGGTTGTAGTGTGTGTTTATTTCTCTATTTGATTAGATTGGCGAGGGGGGGATGGAGAGGAGATAATCACATCTTTTTTTTTCCAAAAGATCAATAATCATGATGTTTTGGCATCCCATTAGTCTCTTTATTCTTCCTCTTGGTTTAACTAGATTTTTTCTGAGTGAACAAATTATCTTATGGGTTTTTATTAACCCTTTTGTTACATTGTTCGTTTCTTTGAAAGAGGATCTTTTATTTATTTAGCGCCATTCATGACTGCGGAAGCTTCACATCAAATGAAGCACTTTTTGAAGTGTGGTCACCGTCATAACGTAGGAAACAGTGGCAGCCCTTTTGCACACACCACCAGCAGTGTGATAATGAGCAGATGATCAGTTTGTGTGATGTGGATTAAGGGGTAAATATTGGCCAGGACACTGGTGGGGGGGTGGGTGGGGGGAGAACTCCCCTGCTCTTGTTTGAAAAAGTGACCATGGGATCTTTTACGTCCACCTGTTTGATGTCTCAGCTGAAAGATGGCACCTCTGGCAATGCAGTGCTGCCTCAGTACTGCACTGGAGTGTCAACCTTGATTTTTCTACTTGGGTCTCAAATTGGACTTGAACCCACAACCTTCTCGTTCCAGAGGCCAGAATGCGAATGATGGAGCTACAGCTAGGGAGGGAGAAAGTCAGTGCCCTGTGATGTTAGCGCTCTTTCTGCTGTCAGGCCTGCTGAGCGCTTCCAACATTTTCAATTTTGTTTAAAGTTGTTTTATTTTTAATGCAAATATTTGATTGCTGGGAAGGGGGAGGGGTGGGGTGGGGGTTGGTGGTGTGTTGCCCACGCGGGGGTAACAGAACAGTTGTCGACCTTTTGTCATTCCTGAGTGTTCCCAGGCCATCTGTAACGGTTCACAGAGTACAGTAAAACTCCGTCCTCTGTGTTTCATCGATAACAGCATCTGTCATTCGTCGTAGGGAGGTTTAGGGAGGGAATTCCAGAGCTTAGGAGCCCAGGCATCTGAAGGTTTAGCCATCATTGTCAGAGGGATGAAAATTGGGGATGCTCAAGAGGTCCGAATTGGAGAGGCACGGATATCTTGGAGGGTTGTGGAGCTGGCAAGGTTTACAGAGATAGAGGGAAGGGTGATATCAGGAAGAGATTTGAACTTGGGGATGTGAATTTACTGAGAGCCGGTGTGGGTCAGTGAGCGCAGGGGTGGTGGGGAACTGACTCAGGTAGGTAGCTAAAATAATCACATCTTTTGTGAGGTTCATAAAGCAGATTGAGCAGGTGCTGAGTTTTCCCGAAATAAGCAGAGCTTTTAAAACAGTGAATGCAGGGGATTAATTAATGATGGTAATCGTACTATAATGAGGTGCGAAGAGTTTTTCAAAGCTGCTTGAAGACCTGCCTGTGTTTGAACTAACTGGAGTTTTTAAATGGGAACGAGAGGTACCTTTGTAATTGACATTATGGCAAAGCCAAAAGACCACAGCCAGGCGGAAGGCATCAACCTGTGGTCTGCAATAATCGACAGCAGTAAAGGAACGGAAAAGAAAAGACTTGCATTTATGTGGTGCCTTTCACAACCTCAGGACCAAAACCAATGAACCAGCATAGTCACTGGTGGAATGAAGGAAACTTAGTAGCCAATTTGGGCACAGCAGGCTTCCACAAACAGCAACAAGATAGAGTTTTAGAGTGTTGGCTGAGGAATAACTATTGACCCGGATACTGGGGTTAACTCCCCTGCACTGGAGCCTCAGTCTGACTTTACGTGCTCAAGGTTTCCTGTCTTGCAGGCAAGACTGCCGTCCATTGAGCCACCACTGACATCTACGTGGTACAGTTACTGCTGCCCTGGCTGAGATCAGCTAACCCGGTGTGCACCTGGGTTTAACCATAGGACTTCAGTCTGTCTCGTTCAGGACCATATTGGGTGCATGTTCCCACTTGGCCATCAGGGAGAGTTTTGTTTATTATTTTTAATGATAGAATGACACTACCACAGGTTGCCTGGGCAAGATTATGGGAGGTCCATTGGCAGCCATTTTGGCTTTTTTGCATTGACGCTGAGAGTTCAGTGGAGTGAGGGAGAGAGCTGGCTGGCACCCACCTGAACGATGGCTTTGAAAGGGAAATAGCTGCATATAGGATAAATATGTGAAACTGTTGGCTAAATGAATACCTGTGCTCCACTGGGTCACCACTGACCTCCATCAAAATAAAATCAAACTTATTTGCTAAGTTTTGGGACTTCAGTCTGGTACTTTGCGTACCTCTGCCCCCTTTAACTCGAACCCTTCCCATCCCGGCCTCTCGCTCCTCCTCGCCTGAAGGTCCTGACTCCTGCTGAAGTCCGCTTCATGAGCACTGGCCTATTCTCTGGGACCTCTACCAAACTCTTATCCTACAATCCTGTGCTCCTCCAATTCTGTCCTCTTCTGCATCACAGATCTTTATTGCTGCGCCATTGATGGCCGTGCCTTCAACTGCCTGGGCCCTAAACTTTGGAATTACCTCCCTAAAACCCTCCAGTTCTCTCTCCTTTAAAACAATCCTTCAAACCAGCCTCTTTGACCAAGCTTTCAATAACCTACACCACCTTATGTGGCTTGATGCCAAACCTTGTCTGATAATCGCTCCTGTGAAATGCCTTGGAAGGTTTTACTGCGTAAAAATGTTATCTAAATGCAAGATGATATTAAGAGCTCAGACCATGAATGTCACTGAACCCATATCTCGGCAGTGATAGTGCAAATAAACGCTAGCTGAACACCCTGCTCCCCTCATGCCCTGGGGACGTGTAGGCCATTTTTGCAGCTCCACTGCTGCCCTGGATTAGATCTGGATCTTTGTATGTACAAGAAAGTAACATAGACAGGCCAGGGAGGGTGTCATATTGCAGACTGTTGCACTTTTACCCTGTGTTCCTGTATCTGCACTCCCATGATAAACCTCTCTGTATCTGTACACTCATAAAATACCCTCTCTGTATCTGCACTCCCACAACATACCCCCTCTGTATCTGCACTCCCATACTATACCCTCTCTGTACCTGTCATCCCATATTATGTCAGAAGGTGTTGTATACCCTCTGCACAATTCCTTGTTAAACTGCAGTATACTATACGTGCCTATGTTCTCAAGTAGAATTGTAGAGTATTGTATGCATTGTTCTACTGCAGGGTTTTATACAAGCCCACTGTCTGCAATCCAGTATTCAATTGCAGTTTTCTGTATGTGTCCCTCGCAGGCTGCACAGTATTCCCAATCCCTCGCTGCCAGGATGTAACACTTGCCGGTCACAGCTGTGACCATTGGCTCACAATTGGCACCTTTGAAAAGAGAATTAAATTCCAGTCTGGGCGTGTGGATGTGAAGTCTCACTGATTGCACAGAGATAGGAAGTAAGAGTGAAAAGCCTATATATAGGTTAGCTGTACCCGAGGGACATTTTGGTCAGGCTGTATATATAAGTTTATGCCAGTAATGGAGTTAATACCACGATTTCGATCTATTTACCCAAGAGATGTGTGGCCACAGTGTGACCCCCTGAAGCTGATACTGACTGAACCAATATTGCTTCAAGAATATCGTGTGCTCCACCTGAATTTTTAAATATTAATTGTATGTTCACAGGATGTGCACTGGCAGGGCCAGCATTTGTTGCTCATCCCTAAATAATTTTGCAAGGGTTGCTAGTGGGCCACCTCCTTGAACCATTGCAGTCCATGTGGTGCATTTAATGTAATAAAATGTCCCAAAGTGCTTCACAGAAGTGATTATCGGACAAAATTTGACACCGAGCCACATAAAGGTATATTGGAACAGATGATCTTTTGGTCAAAGAGATAGGGTTCAACGTATGCCTTCAATTATGAGAAAAAACTAGGGCTACAGAGAAAAGGCTGGGGAGTGGAACTAACTTAGCCAGCATAGACGTGACTGGCTGAATGGCCTCCTTAACCATGTAACCATGGTATGAGCGAGAATCAGAGAGGTTTCCGGGAGGGAATTCCAGAGCAAAGGGCCCAGGCAGCTGAGGGCACGACTGTCAAGTGGTGGGGCGATGGAAGCCAGGGTGAGCAAGGGGGACTGGAGGTTGAACAATTTGGTGAGATGTCAGCGAGTGACCATTGGTACCAAGCTTCGCCAAGAGCCAGCACCCTTAGTCAACATCACAGGACACCATGACCTGAACAGTGTTATTTTTGGGTGGCTTTATTTTCAGCCACCCAGTCTCTGCACTCTGGAATTATCTAGCTAAACCTTTGTGCGCCATTTGTAAAATGTAGAATTTCAGTGGATCTTAGTTTCAAATTTAGTTCTTTGTTTAATGGGACAGTTTGGTCGATCAAAGAAGTTTGGAAATTGTGACAGTGTGGCATGCAGCCAAATGGATTTGGATCACTGCAATTAGCAGGAATGGCTTTAGACTCACAAGGGATGGGGATGGAGGAAAGAATTAATCACAGTTTCCATGCCAGTCACTAACTAGTCATCCTGATGCAAATGTGGCTGTCAATAGTCAAATAACTTTCCAACATTTGTAACCTCGGTCCCACTCTTTGGAATTCCCTCCTCAACCCCTTTTGCCTCTGCTCCTTTAGACCCTTTTCTGAACCTGCCTCTGATATTATAGTCACCCTATCGAAGTTCTCCTTCTTTGACTAGATAGCCATTTCCAATCAAGAGACATGTGATGTTCTTCTATGATAAATTCACTGCATTAGAGCAAGTTATAGGAGGAGGTGGAAAGACAAAATTATGGTTATACAGGTAAGAGTTGGTGATTGACAAGCAAACGAGGGTTGGTATTTTATAATTGTAACCTGTTATCTGTGTCACTGCTTTGTAAATATTGCATTTAAGGTTGTGAATCTTTGCCTCCCCTATAATCTAAGCGTCATCTCGCTGGGTTGAAATTTCAATGTGAGTGACACATTTTCTTTCTTTGCAATCAGTGATGGCAGCACATTATCTCAGGTGACATGGGTTACTTGTAACCAGCTTTTGTGAACAGGCCCAGAAGCTCCTGTCAGCGAGAGGGTCCAAGGGAAGAAGAACACTTTATTCATTCATAAGATGTGGGTGTCGCTGGCTGGGCCGGCATTTATTGCCCATCCCTAGCTGCCCATCAGAAGGTGGTGGTGAGCTGCCTTCTTGAACCACTGCAGTCCCTGTGGTGTAGGTGCACTCACAGTGCTGTTAGGGAGGGAATTCCAGGATTTTGACCCAGCGATGGTGAAGGAACGGCCATATATTTCCAAGTCAGGATGGTGATTGACTTGGAGGGGAACTTGCAGGTGGTGGTGTTCCCATCTATCTGCTGCCCTTGTCCTTCTGAGTGGTAGAGGCTGCAGGTTTGGAAGGTGCTGTTGAAGGAGCCTTGGTGAGTTGCTGCGGTGCATCTTGTGGATGGTACTCACTGCTGCCATTGTGCGTTGGTGGTAGTGGGAATGAATGTTTAAAGTGGTGGATGGGGTGCCAATCAAACAGGCTGCTTTGTCCTAATGATGAGAAGCTTCTTTAAGTGTTGGAGCCGCATCCATGAGATACACGAGGAGTCTACAGTTTTGAAGTCTTAGGAAGGAGTCAGTAGGAGTGGGGGATGATTTGAATACAGTGAGAATGCGGGGAGGAGGAACCAATCATTTTCAGCAGGGTCACTTTCAGATGCTGATCACCCATTGAGACCGCAAATGGAAAAACCCAAAACAACTTTTTTTTAAATTCTGTTTTCCATGTCTTGCTCAGTCGCTCTGCAGATGCCTGAAGGACTCCTGATGTTTGCCTGCGTGATTGCTGATATCATTGAAAGGTAGGACAACAACTCATTAAATTAACAGCTTTGAGCACCAAATCCGCAGGGCCAGTTTGGGCTTGTAAGTAATTAAGGGAGATCTGAGTAGACACAGCACTTGTGGAGAATGTAGGACATCAGTTGCTTGGGTTTGTGTGTTGTTAAGGATGATGTGTTTGGTTGGATGGTTATTTTTTCCCATCAAATTTGCAGGGCAGTAATGGGTCAAGATGTTACAATTCACAGCTTTGTCAATGACTCAATTTGGTTCCTAATTAGCTGAAGGAATTAAAGAGAAGATAATGGCCTACATGTTCAGTGTCATAAACTGTGAGAGGGAAGCTTTGAGTGGTTTATATTTGTCATAGCTGAACCCTGGAGACATAGCTGCTACCTTCACTTCACTCACAGGGCACTTAACTGTAACGTGTAGCAGACGGTGAACTACCGTTTAATGTTGCTTTTGTTGTTGCTGTCGTGTCCTTCTCCTTGATGTGGGAACTTTCCAATGTTGTTTGAAGGCTATAGAGCTGGGCTGCGTGGGATGGGGAACGGGCAAAGTGGGCCTTTAAATCCAATGTCGAGAATTACGGAATGTTATTGCTGAAAGAGCGGAGAGAAACCTGAGTCATCAAAGTAGAATTTGACTCGCAGTCACCCGAATATAAAGCGGCAGTTTGCTTGGAATAGCTGCCCACTTGTGGAATACTTGACAAAGCCATTATATCGCAGCCCATTTCTATGGGAAAAAACAAGAACGATGGAAATGTTATCCCGCAAAAACATTGGGAAAAATCCTGAATCGCTTGTAATAAAAAATATATCTAACTTCTTCCCTGCAAACGAGTGAAGTATTGGATCACATGGCAGCCTCCCCTATATAAAGCAGATCTTTCTTTAATAACGCAGACACGAGTAAATGGAGATGTTTTGTTTCTAGTGGCAGGAAGTTTGTCAACCAGAGGACACGGATTTAAGGTAATTGGCAAAAAAACCAGGGGCGATTTCAGAAAATAACAGTTTTACACAGCGAGTTGTTGTGGTCTGGAATGCACTGCCTGAAAGGATGATGGAACGAGATTCAAGAGGAACTTTCAAAAGGGAATTGGATAAATACTCGAAGAGTAAAAAATATGCAGGGCCATGGGTCAAGGGAATGGGACCAATTGGATAACCCTGCCAAAGAGCTGGCACATGTGCTGGGCAGAATGACTGACTTTCATTTGTGCTGTATCATTCTAAGACTAGACCAAGGCTCATGGTGCAGGACAACCAACCTATTGGAAAAAGAGCAGGGGAGGTTACTCGATAAAGCAAGAAGTTGTTAGGTGGCAACAAGTTTGGGTTTTAGAGGTCTGTAGATTTTAGGTGGGGCAACTGAGAAACATTTGAAACATTTGATCATTCTGGAATAGCGGACGGTAAAATACTCCTGACTTCAATGTGGAATGCAAAGAGGAGGAAAAATGCTTCCTCTCAGCAGTGGAAGATTGTGTTGTCCTCGTACAGGAGCTTGAGTGGGAAGTGACTGTGGGAGGACAGCCCGATACTATAGGTTACTACGTTTCCAGGTCTGTGACCTAGGGCATTAACACAGTGTAGGATGTAACACAGGAGGCCATTCGGCCCCTTGAGCCTGTTCCACCATTCAATTCAATCATGGCTGAGCTGCATCTTAATTCCATCTGCCTTCCTTGGTTCTGTAACCCTTAATCAGAACAATAACTTTTACCTGGTCTCTTTTTTGAAATTTTCATTGGGAGGGTCAGTTTGCATTGACCAGCCTCGCAACCTTCTGAGTATAGAAGATGAAAGGGTGATCTAATTGAGGAGTTTAAGATAATTAATATATTTGATAAGGTGGGTAAAGTTGAAGACCAGAACAAGGAGCCATAATGTGAAAATTAGACCGAGGCTGTTCAGGGGTGATGTCAGGAAGTATTTCTTCACACAAACTCTAGTGGAAATCTGAAACTCTCTCTCCCCCGCAAAAAAAAAAATTTGCTGAGGCTTGGGGGTCAATTAAAAATTTCCAAACTGGCATTAATAGATTTTTGTCAGGCGAGGGGTATTAAGGATTTCAGTTCCAGCCGTGATCAACATGAATTGCAGAAAAGGCTCGAGGGGCTGAATGGCCTCCTGTTGTTATAATTGCTAAAAGATAAATCAAAATAATTGTTGGATGCCATCAAAATTGGGCAGTGAATGCCTCTAGATTGTAAGAAAGAGTGGGGTGCATAAGGAGCTTACAGATACAAACATGTACCCAGCCAGCGAAGCCCACATCCTGCAAGTAAATTTAAAAAATGCAATGAGCGTGCTTAAAGCTGTGACCACTTTAGAAAAGAAAGTTATCAGAGGTATTGGAATTGGATGGTCTGTTTCTGGGATTGCAAGAATGGCCGAGAGACACCCAAGTGTTCTGAGAGTCGGGCAGTGCTGTTTTCTCACGTGACTTATTGTAGACTGTGACATAGTTGTGACGAGAGCTGATCGGCCTGAAATGTTTACTGTTTCACTCTCCACTGATGCAGCCTGACCAGCTGAGTATCTCCAGCCCTCCTCTCTTCCCATTTCAGATCTCCATCTGTGGTATTCTGCTTTTGCAGTGACCCTCTCGTTAATTTGACTTGATGCAGCAAAGTAACGTACCTCGTGTCTTGCAGTAATTGATGACTCTGCTGCTAACGGTTCATCCAAGCAAACTCCTTTGTTTAAGAGAAGCAGCTGAAGTAAAAAGCGACTGAGATACTGGTGAGATGTGCAGACAAGTTGCTGCAGCTTTGGACATTGGAGGAGACTGGTCCCAGAGTCTTTTTGAAGTGCAGTCAATGTCGTGAGCTGGGAAACACAGCAGCCAGTTTGTGCATAACCAACTCCCATTGGTAGCAATGTGATAATGACTTGTTTTTCTGTTGTTTGAAGAATAAACATTGTCCAGGGCCCCATGGAGAAGCTCCCCTGTTCTTCTTCAGAATAGTGCCATGGGATCTTTTATCTCCACCCAAGAGAGCAAGCAGGGACCTCAGTTTAACATCTCATCTGAAAGATGGTGCCTCTGACACTGCAGCACTCCCTTAGTACTGCATTGGGAGTGTCAGTGTAGATTTTATGCTTCAGTTTCTGGCACAGGACTTGAACCCACAACCTTCTGGTTCAGTGCTATCCCCTGAGCCATGGCTGACACAAGAAACGTAGAAATGTTACAGTGCAGAAAGAGGCCATTCAGCCCATCGTGTCTGTGCTGGCCAAAAAAGAGAAAAAAGAAACTAGCCACTCATTTTAATCCCACTTTCTAGCACCTGGTCCATAGCCTTGCAGGTTACAGCATTTCAGATGCATATCAAGGTACCTTTTAAATGCGTTGAATGTGTCAGCCTCAACCACCAACTTAGGCAGTGAATTCCAGACACCCACCACCCTCTGGGTGAAAAGGTTTTTCCTCCTGTCCCCTCTAATCCTTCTATCAGTCACTTTAATCTATGCCCCCTGATTATTAACCCCTCAGATAGGGGAAACAAGTCTTTCCTGTCTACCCTATGTAGTACCCTCATAATTTTGTACAACTCAAATGGGTCACCTCTTAGCCTCCTCTGTTCTAAGGAAAACAACCCTAACCTAGCCTATCTGTCTAACTAGGCTGAAAGCCAACGTTTGTCCAATTTCTTACCATAACCAAGCCCTTTCGGATTTGGAATCGGCCTTGAGGCTCCTCTCTGATCTGCCTTTCAAAGCTTGAATGTCTGCCCTGTGTCTCCGTGACCACACTGGACCTCTGCAAGGTATGCTCTGGCTGGAGGATTGGACATTTTGATTCCAATTCCCCCATCAGGTATTTTACTCTTTTGGTTCCATACTTTAACATTCTTTTCTCATACCATGAATTTTTATGAAGTGCGGTGGTTGTTATTAAACAGGCAAACATGACAGCAGAGTGCGATTCCACAAGCAGCAGCAAAGTAAATGACTAGCTCCAAATGTTTTGGGTGCTGTTGGAAGAGGGAGGAATGTTGGCCAGAAACCAGGATAACTTCCTACTTGTCCATGGGTTCACTTTTATGGACAAACAGGACCTCAGACCAATGTACCATTCCAATAGCTTGGCACCCCCTCAGCTCCTGCAACAGGCTGTCAGCTTAGATTCTATGCTTAGATCAATACTGAGGCTCAAACCTTTTGACTCTGAGGCAAGTACCAACTTAAATGCAACTTTTCAAGCCATTGTATTTCACTTCCCATTGTTCGTGGTTACCATCTATATCCTGTTGTGTCTTTTGCCCCCCCAAAATTATACTTTATTCATAAAGATTGTAAAGGTACATTACATAGTTCAAATTTGACACTACATAAAGTGCAATACAGTTCAATTTTCAATATTTATTACTCAATGCATGTCAAACTTAACAGCCTGAGAGGTTTTACCCAATTTCCAGCCCCTCCAGGTGTTAGACAGTGGCCTTTCCCCATTGTACCTCTATGGCTACTACCCCAAGCTTTAGTGTGTCCCTCAGCACGTAGTCCTGGACCTTGGAATGTGTCAGTCTGCAACACTCAGAGACAAATCTTTGCACTGGAAGACCAACAAGTTTTGGGCAGACCAAAGAGCGTCTTTCACTGAGTTGTTGATCCTCCAGCTGCAGTTGATGTTTGTCTCGGTGTGTGTTCCTGGGAACAGCCCTTAGAGCACAGAGTCCTGTAACTCAGAACTGCTCGGGATGAAGCTCGACAGAAACCACTGCATCTCTCTCCAGACCTTCTTTGCAAAGGCACATTCCACAAGGAGGTGAACAATGGTCTCGTCCCCACCACAGCCAAGTGCAACATGCAGAGGGCGTGTAGGAAGGATCTGATGAAGAGGGGTCTTCTCGCCACTAGCCAAGCTACATCTTGGTACTTGTTTGAAAGTTCTGGTGAAGAGAGGCATTCTGTTGTATCGCTTAATTGAAAAGGAACTAGCAAAAATAGTGTCACTCTGTGCCTTTTGATCTCCAACAAATGCTGTCTCTCCTAATACACCTTTCCATTAGCCTGACCAGATACAATATCTTTAATATACTTGTTAATTAATGAGCTAAGGTTTAATTTTTTTAACTATTTTCAAAAAGGGAATTGGATACATATTTCAAAAGAGAAAAAAGTTGCGGCACTGTTCGGAAAGAGCAAGGGAGTGAGAATAATTAGATGGCTCTTATCAAGGAGCTGGCATTGGCACAATGGACTGTGCTATATTGTTCCATTAATTTATACTGTGACAATCTGCATCTGAGTTTTTAAAGGTTCAGGAAAAGGGTCTTATTCCTCATTCTGAGTTGGAGAAAAATCTGCGAATGTTTGAAGTCAAAGGGCAAAACAGCAAAGGCTAAAAATGTGAGTCCATCAGTGCCTGGAGCATAAAATAAAAAGCACAAGGATTAACATTTAGGATGTTATAAATATTCCGCGATAAACTGAATTCAAAAATGCTGGGATTTGAACTCACCTTCTCTAGATAACTAATGCGGTAATATAATCACTATGCCACTGCACCCCTTTCTACAAAGTCAGGATGATGATCTTGGATTTTTTTTTTTGAACGAAAATTGATTTCGCAAATGTGGAGGTTATGCAGAAGCCTGTTGTTGATGGGCGAAACGTTTGTCATCAAAGAGCAACAGTGCTGCACTCTGCTTGTTCCCTATCTCAAAAACCAGGATTCAAAGAAGCTGCCTGATCCTCCTGAATCTGCTTTTTTTTTTGTGTGATCTTAAGAAAGACAGTGACAGGTCAGAAGAAATCAGCTGAAGGATCAAAAGTACAGGATGTTTATGATGGAATGAGTTAAGGCCTTCACCAGCATACAAAAGTCTTGGTAATTTCTCGAATCGGAATTACTGCCTCTTACACCACAAACCAATGAGAGAAAGAAAACAAACTTTTTGTCCTAAATGTTTTTGAAATTTGCCCATAGGAAATAGTTGTCATGTCATAATGTGACAGTTAATTTGCGCACAGCAAGCTCCCACAAACAGCAACGTGATAACGACCAGATGGTCTAATTTTGTCATATTGTTGAGAGATAAATGTCGGCCGGGGTCACTGGGGACAACTCCTCAGCCCTTCCTAGAAAGGGGATCTGTTAACGTCCACCTGAGAGGGCAGATGGAGTCTCGGTTTAATGTCTCATCTGAAAGACGGAACCTCCGACATTGTAGAATTCATGCACATGTTGATTTGTAGGTTTATTGTATCTAAAATAAAGACATTAAGTCATAATTTGACAATATCTGGCACTGCCAGGGTTTTAAGTGCTGACACCTGATACTGTAGGCGGATGATTCTCCCAATTATTCCAGTGAGGATTGCAATGTCATTTCTATCTTGTAATTTGACAGGTTACAAGAAGTTAAGCGATTTTTATTGGTTTCCGTTGTAAGCTATTTTGTTTCCTCTCTCTCCCCAAAGAACAGATTTTTCGACTCAAAGTATGATTCAGCTATCCTTGCTTCGTAGCATTGTCTCCCAGTCAGAGGTTGTCAGTTCAAGACCCACTCCAGGCCTTGAGCGCACAATCTCGGCTGACATTGAGTAAGTGCTCCATGGTTTTCTCGATAAGAGGTCAAACCAAGGCTCCATCTGTCTTTTCCAGTGGTTCACGTGGAGTAAAAGACTTACCCTTGCTTTCTGAAGCAGCCTTCTTTTAATATCTTCTTTGATAACATTGCAAAAATAAATAGACTACTCAGTTGCTCATCTCATTTTTCTTTATGGGATCTTATTGTACACAAAATAGCTGTTAACAATAGTGACTACACTCCAAAAGCAGTTTATGTGATGCTTATGAGGAATCTCATAAGGAACTTGTTGCAAGTTTCAGGTTTACCTGAGAATCTTTAGTTAATCAATGCTGTTCTCTCAAGGCCAATAAGAAGAAATACGTCACACTGTTTCCCTATTAGAAGACTCAGCTAAGCTTTATTGCCAAACCTGGCGGTTTGCTTTTGAATAGGGAACCCATCTGCCCAAAGTGACCTGCACATCGTTATTCCTATTCACATGGACCGGAAATCAGCAGCTGCCCTACGTCTCTCCCCCTGTCCTGGGGATTGTGCAGTCAACCTGCGAATCAAATGTGATGCTGTATTCCTGGATGTTGTCCCCTAGCAACTATATCCTGCTACTCTTAAAATGAATGGCAGCATCAGTGGCATAATAACGTCCATATAAATGCAAGTTGCATTGTGTTACAAAGAATTTACAACATAGAAATAGGTCATTCAACCCATTGGATCCATGCTGGTGTTTAAACTCCACCTCCAGCCTTGTCCCACCCTCCTTCCTCTCACCTCATCAACACATCCCTCTATTCCTTTCTCCTTCATGTGCTTACCTAGCTTACCCTTAATTGCACCTATACTATTTACCTCAACCACTCCCTGTGGTAAGCGAGTTCCACATTCTCACCACCCTGGGTAAAGAATTTTCTCCTGAGTTCCCTATTTGATTTATCAGTGACTACTTTATATTTATGGCCCCAAGTCCTGGTCTCGCCAGCAAGTGGAAACATGTTTTCGTCGTCTGCCCTGAAACATCCTTTCATCATCATTTAACTTCTACCAAATCAGCTCTCAGCATTCTCCTTTCCAGAAGAAAGAGCCCCAGCCTTTTTAATCTTTCTTGATGGTTATAACCCCTCAGTTCATGCAAATAATTCTTTTTGCACCTTCTCCACTGCCTGTATTTCGTTTTTATAACCTGGAACCCAAAGCTGTTTGACCAGTGCGGTCTAACCAAGGTTCTATACCAGTTTAGCACAAACTTGTAGAAAAAGCAGAACAGCTAACATCACAGTTAGGGTGAATGTTAGTTGGCCTGGGACTGTCCTGGAGACAGCAGTTTTCCTTGGCGACGGGGAGCAAGGTGACTTTGTGGGCACTTTGGCTTCTATCTCAGCAGATGAACCTTTGCAGCTGCAGTTTCTAAACATTCCCCTGTGTCAGCCACGACTCAGTCAGTAGCACCGATGCTTCTGGGTTGCAAGGTTCCACATTCGAATCCCACTCCCAGACCTGAGCACAAAAACGCAAAGCCAACTCTCCAGCGCTGTACTGAGGGAGGGCTGCACTGTCGGAGATGCTGTCTTTTGGGTGAAACCACAAGCCAAGAACCTGCCTTCCCCCTCAAATGGATGTAAAAGATCCCTATTTTGATGAAGAGCAGGGGAGCTCGCCCCAGTGTCTTGACCAATATTTATCCCTTGATCAACGTCACAAAAACAGATCATTTATCTCTTGATTAACATCACGAAACAGGTCATTATTACAATGATGTTTGAGGGAGCTTGCTGTGTGCAAATTGGCTGCCACTTTTCCTACATTACAACAGTGACTACACTTCTGAAGTACTTCTCTGGTTGTGAAGCACTTTGGGATGTCTAGTGATTGTGAAAAGCGCTATATCAATGCAAGTCTTTTCTGTCTTAGGGGATAGTTTGAGGTTCGGAGTGGAGGCTAACCTACTCATGGCACTCTTTTCAGGGGGCATAATGTTGGCCTTAGCAGCTGGCACAATCTAGGAATTGGCAATGGTGGTGGGGGGCAGGAAGTAAAGACTAAAGTGCAGTGGTCAAGCAATTTTGACTGGTAAATAGCTAATGGAGAATATTACAAATTTGGAGAAATGTATAGAAAATTTTGCAATTTATTTCACAACTGTAAATATGTAAACCTTAAATGTTCAGTCGAGTAAATAAACTGTAAAGGCACACATGAAGTAAGCATAAGGGCTACCGGGAAAGCTTGGGAGAAGGTAATTAGATTGGGAATAAGTTTGGATGGAGTGTAAAAATTAGCATGGACCTGTTGGGTTGAATGGCCTGTGGCTTGTTGTAGATTCTTTACAAGGTAAGGCAGGTCAGAGCAACCATCAAAATGCAGTTACCCCTGCTTGCTGACACACCCCCCCCACCCCAATTACTCCCTCTTTAATGATTCCAGCCTACATTCTGTCTACTGTCCCACTCATGGACCATTTGAGGTATGAGTAGGTTCACTTGATTGATTTCTAGGATGAGTGGATTACTCATGTGCTATGAGGTGAGATTGAGTAGATTGGGCCTCTAGAATATAGAAGAATGAGAGTTGACCTCATTGAAACATATGGACTTCTCAGAGGGCTTGACAGGGTAGATGCTGAGAGGCTGTTTTTCCTGGCTGGAGAGTCTAGAACTCAGGGGCACAATCTCAGAATAAAGGGTCGGCCAATTAGGACGGAGATGAGAAATTTCTTCTGTCAGAGGGTTGTGAATCTTTGGATTTCTCTACCTCAGAGAGCTGTGGATGCTCAATTGATGAATATATTCAAGATGGAGATCGATAGCTTCTTGGGATCTAAAAGAATGAAGAGGGCATGGGGAAAGGGCAGGAAAGTGGAACTGAGTGCAAGTTCAGCCGTGATTTTATCAAATGGTGGAGCAGGTTCAAGGGGCCAAATGGTTGACTCCTGATCCTTTGTATTTATGTGTAAATCATTCTATGCTTGAAGGAGGCATAAGCCAGTGCTTCCCTTGTACCAGTTTGCCTCTTAGTTTGGTCACTATCCTTTAACTTAAAATGGTAGCCTGGATTAACATTTTTCAATCCATCTTTAAATGCTTCCTAGACCTCCACCTTTGCAGCGTTTCACGGTGATGGGCTCTGAATGTAACCTCACCTTCCCTTGTGTCTCTGTCCTCTGGCACTAAAGCAATCAATCGCGTGCCCCTTCACACTTCCTCCAAGGCGAAGGGTGTCACCTGGGTTCAGGAGGAGGCCATTCAGCCCCTCGAGCCTGTTTCCCCATTCAATTAGATCATGATCTTAACTCCACCGACTTGGAGTTCCGTATTTCTTAACGCCTTTGCCGAACCAAAAAAAAACCCTCGTCAGTCTCAGATCGGAAATGTTCAGTTGAACCCCCAGCCTCACCGCACTCCCATCCCTCACAACAGTGGAAGCACGGCACAAACAGTTTGTTTAAAAAGAAAATTAAAAGTAGCAGCAAACAAGTTGCTTCCACTAATATACTGACTCCCCCGAGGCCTGAAGGTAAATTGGTGCAGAAAACATAATTAGTGCAATATTCTTATACACAGCTGTTAATTAGAAATATCCTAGAAACAGACTTTATTGCTTTACAGGGATGATCCACAGTATAAGAACCTCCTGGTTCCTTATAGGCATCGTACTCTGTTGGGATGTAGCTCTGAGAGCCAGTGTGTGTTGTTTAGGGGACATAATTGTGCAGGTGTAGCCACGGAAGGTGTGAATGAAAACCTGGTGCCAACACGTGATTGTCTTTCTCTTTTTCTGATGAATTGTGTGTTAGGATTGGGAATGCACTGCCCGATAGTGGTGGTGCATTCGGTAGTGGCTTTCAAAATGGAAGAGAATAAATACTTGAAGGAGAAATAAATTGCAGGGATTTTGGAGGGGTGGGTGGGTGGCGGTTGAGGGAAGAGCAAGTGAGTGGGGCTCACCGGATAGCTCGTTGAAAGAGGCAGTGCCGACTCGATGGGCCAAATGGCCACCTTCTGTGTGCTGTTCTGTTCTATGATCTTCAGAAGTTTAATTTTTATCTTATAACTCTCTGGGAAGAATACTCATGCGTGTTTTTAAATGAAAATAAATCTTTGGGAAAATCGATAAGTGAATGTTCTCAGCGAGGGCTTTTGCCATATTTCTCCCATTTTGACGAGCGAGATCAGTGCTGGGAAACTAGAGTCCTCAGTTAATAGCATTTCACAAAATCAAAGTGTTTGTATGACCATTATTTTAACTTATTTATAATAAACTGGCTAAGATCTTTCATTATAGTGGGCAAAGGGATTTTACAAGAGTGAATTAATGCCACTGCACAGCAGTACTTGATGAATCTAATTGCGTGATCCAGGTTGAGAAACGTGGGGCATTCTGTCGTTTGGCTTTTAGAGTGCCAGGGGCCCCTGTTGCTTATTGCTTTCCTCGGTTGTTGAACATGCTGAGACAGTGGCCCCCTTTTGGGAGAGGGCAGTCGACTGAGAGAGGGGCTGCTTGCAAATTATTTTTAATTGGATGTATTTCAGGTGAGTGCCTGAGACTGTTGTATCTCCTCTTCATGGAGCGTTCATTTAATAGCCATAATGCAGAACGTAGTTTGCCACGAGCCCTTTAATCATTCCTGGAAAGTGCATCTATCTGTAGTCCAGATAAGCGGCCCGGAAACATGACGAGTTGAGTTCCAATCAGAGTGTGTTGAAGTTTGAGTGGGAGGGGGGCGGGGAGGAGGGATTCCATCATTAAGTAGCAATAGGTTTTGTCACTTCTCATCTTGGCTGCTAAGTGGAGCATCCACGATGAAAGCCAGATATTCCTTACTGATCATAAGGAAGAAATGCTGATCTACATCCTGCTCCACTGAAATTGTGGCCCCCTGCTGGGAGCTGCCAAGAGGCAGTGACAGTAGCCATAGAAACGTCTCCGGTGTGGGCAGACTTTGAATTTCTGCCTTGAGAAAGGAATCTGAAGGCCAATGGAAGGGTTATTGTGGGGGGGAGCCATGGAGAAATAAAACAAAAAAGCCCCCCTTTTTCTAGGGGAACACCCTGACTTCTGGGCTCTTTAACCTTTGATTTGTTGCTTTATTGTGGCCGTAGCTTAATATGTGCTTTTCTGATGGTGGCAGGATAGCAATAATGATAATGTGCCTTGTCTCCGCATTGCATTGTCAAGGAATTTCAATACACTGAAGCACAGCAAAATTATTGGTGTGTTAAAAGAAAGAAAGACTTGCGTTTTTATCATGTCTTTCACAATTTTGAGAGCCCCAAAGCACTTGGCCGCCAGTG
This sequence comes from Carcharodon carcharias, assembly GCF_017639515.1. Taxonomy (NCBI): domain Eukaryota; kingdom Metazoa; phylum Chordata; class Chondrichthyes; order Lamniformes; family Lamnidae; genus Carcharodon; species Carcharodon carcharias. The sequence goes on along the minus strand of NC_054476.1, from coordinate 150,170,638 downwards.
AAGCATTTTTTGAAGTGCAGTCATGGTTGTAGGAAACATGGCAGCCAATTAAGGCATAGAAAGCTCCCACAAGCAACAATGTGATAACTTACCAGATCCCCTGAGTTTCAGTCATGTTGGTTGAGGGATAAATATTGGCCCGAATCTCCTGGAGAGTGGCGAGCAATCACCATTGGATTGCCACTCTGCTCCTACTTCCCTGCGTCATGGCTCTGATCTGCATTTCCGGCTAGGTCTTCTGATCCCAGCTTCTTCAGAAATGTGGAGCGGTCTTCCATCACACTGCTTCCTTTGTACCATTGCTGTACAATTGGGGGAAGACAAGCCATGCCCCCTGTTTACAGCACTAGCTGACTCATTCTGGTAAATGTTCACTAACACACTGAAAAGCTTTAGGATGTTTAAACAGCTTTTCAATGTGTTGGTGAATGTGGAGGTGTATAAGTGGGTATGGTGGGTGAGATAAGTGGGTAGGGTGGGTGAGATAAGTGGGTAGGGTGGGTGAGGTAAGTGGGTTGGGTGGGTGAGGTAGGAGGGTAGGGTGGGTGAGGTAGGAGGGTAGGGTGGGTGAGGTAGGAGGGTAGGGTGGGTGACGTAGGGTAGGGTGGGTGAGGCAAGTGGGTAGGGTGGGTGAGGTAAGTGGGTAGGGTGGGTGGGATAAGTGGGTAGGGTGGGTGGGATAAGCGGGTAGGGTGGGTGAGCTAAGCGGGTAGGGTGGGTGGGATAAGTGGGTAGGGTGGGTGGGGTAAGTGGGTAGGATGGGCTGGGGGTAGTCAGGTTGGGAGGGATTTTCAGGTTGGAGAGTTAATCAGGGGCAAGCCATGGGATCGGGTTGGGAGAGTTGGGTAGTGGGGGCTAGTCAGGTCGGGTTGAGGCTGTGGGGTCGAGGGGAAGTTGGGGTTGTCAGTTGTATAGTTATCCAGGATTTTTGAGTCTAACGTTTTCTGGGTAACTATTCAGGTAAATATCGCGGAACTGTCCCAAGTCTCCGACTCTACTTCATGGCTGGTATGGTCCCAGGTAATAAGGTAATTGCCCGTTGGCAGTTCAAACTTCCTGGGCAATTCCTTCAGAGTCGGTGAGTCGGGACTTCCACAGGGTTCTGAAGCGCCTCTGGTAGGGTACGTCCGGTCACCGGCGATCCATGGAGCGCGAGATTTGGGCCAGGTCATTAGGGAAAAGTTCCCTGCTCCTCTTCAAGACGGTGCCATGGGATCTGATACTTTGCACCTGAGAGGACAGAGGGGACCTCAGTTTAACAGCTCATTTGGAAGATGGCACCTCCGGCAGTGCAGAACTCCCTCAGTATCGCACTGGGAGTGTCAGCCTAGATTTTTGTACTCAAGTCTCTGGTTTAAAGCTGAATAGTTTGCTCTGAAGTTTCCATTGAGTGGATTTCTAACTTCAGCTGCCTGTGGTCTTGCCCCAGCTCAATGCAGGCTGAGCTGGGGTAGTTATAATACCAGGTCAAAACCTCTGCACTAACATGGGAAATAGGAGCGGGAGTAGGCCATTCAGCCCATCAAGCCTGCTCCACCATTCAATAAGACCATGGCTGATCTTTTACCTCACTCCACTTTCCCATCCTATCCCCAGATCCCTCAATCCCCTTGCTGACCAAAAACCTATCAACCTCTGTCTTGAATACACTGAACTCTGGGTTAGAAAATTCTAAAGAACCACAACCCTCTGACTGAACTCATTTCTCCTCATCACCGTCCAAAATGGCCACTTCCCTATCTGGAGACTATAACCCATAATTCTAGATCCCAAGGAGGTGATACAGCCTCTCAACATCTATCCTGTTTTAAAATAAAAGCTAATCTTTTAATTAGATCACCTCTCATTCTCAAAAAATCCAGTGAACATAGGCCCATTTCACTCAACGTTTCCAATCAAAGAGGGTCATTCACCTCTTTTCTATTTTTCCTTAGTTTTGACGAAGAGTCATTCGGACTCGAGACGTTAACTGTGTTCCTCTCCGCAGATGCGGTCAGACCTGCTGAGCTTTTCCAGGTATTTTTGCTTTGTTTTGGATTTCCAGCATCTGCAGTTTTTTGCTTTTATCATCACTTATCCTGGTCTGCTTAGAACCGTAGAATGGCTACAGCACAGGAGAAGGCCATTTGGCCCATTGTGCCTGTGCTTTTCAGAGATATTGGGTCTATCTGACCTTATTGCCTCACCTTGAGACTTCAAGAGGCAAACAAATTTTCACAGCATCTCCAACTCATTCCATATTCTCTCACCTTCTGTCCATCTCTTGCCTTTCTCTGAAACCTTAAAGTTAAGTTGGAAACCCTGTACAGGCCGAGGCTCATTAGCACAGGACAACCATCCAGGTTTCCAAAAGGAGAGCAGATGAATTGAATCTGAATCAATAAGAAGTGGTACCAAGGTTGGGCATTAAATCCGAACTGATTTTGGGAAAAATGTTCCATTCACTGCCTTGCTTTTGTTCACAAGTTGCGCTCACAGCTCCTCCCCTGGGGCATAATGGCAGGAAACCAGGATACTCTGTTGCCATGGTGAATGCAATAAAACTCCCCCACTTCTCTAAGCAGAACTCACTGAAAGTCAAGTGTTTTGCCCAGTAATCCTTCTCCTGTCTAGACTGAAAGGAAAGCTCAAGCGGTTTATTGTCCTGCGAACACTCAGATGAGATTATTTTCATTGTGATCTTTCTTGCCCGCACATTATTTTTTTATATAATAGATATATATCCACACCAGTGTCATTTATAACAATTAAGGCTGACTTCTTGTTACCGAGTGCTGGCTGAAAGGCAATTTCACCTCCCCAACTCTCAGCCGGCGGGTGTTGAGTGTTGACAGGGCATTGTATTCAATTGATGTGCGATGACTGAAGGATTCAATTTGTGATGTAATCGCTACAAGATTGCTGGAATTCAATCTTCAGTGAATTGCAGGGAGTTAACTCACACATTGGTGTGAGGGTCTAGATGACATTCTAAACTGCGCAACTGAAGCTCGAGTGGTTTACAGCAGCCTTTGCACTCCAAGATTAGATTATAGGCTTGAAATCCCTCTAGGGTTAGCTGTATTTTTTTTTCCCCTATAATTCAAGTTTGGAAGTCTGTTTTCACGCCTTCAGTATCTGCCACTACTAGCAGTGACTGTCAGAGCTTTGTGCCATTGATGCTCAATGACGTTTGCACTGACGGATAAGTCATTATTATAGTTTTATCCCATTTTATTTCCTGCGTCGCTCAATCCCTCTTGGGCCTGGTAATTGAGGCAGTTAGCTAGTCTGTAGAGTACAAAAGCAGGGCCTCGTGAATGAAGTGCTGGGACTATCTAGGCAAAAGGGAGATGTCAGCCTATTTTTGGGGTCATGCTGTCCTTGAAAGCATTTAGCAAACCACAGTCAAGATGCTTTTAAAGGGTAAAATAGACCTCCTTGATTTGTTCAATAAAGTGACAATCCACGTTAACTGTGGCCCATGCCCGTGACCCTTCCAGCCTCCAACCCTCCGATATCTCTGCCCTCCTGCAATTCTGTCCTCTCGTCAATCCTTTAGTTTCATCGCTGCACGACTGCAGCCGTGCCTTCAGCTGCTGAGGTTCTGGAATCGCCTCTCAACCTCTCTGCCTGTCTCCCCTCCTTTATGGCACTCCTTGAAACCTAGCCAGTTAACTCCCAGTTTTTGATCACTTTCCCTGAATTTCCCTTAGTGATTCAGTGTTAAATGTTGTTTGATAGCATCCTGTGGGACATTTTATACTCCATTAAAGGCACTGTATAAAAGGAGGTTGTTGTTATGCGGAACACCGTAGGTAAACCCAGCCCAGCGTCCATACCAAGCTCTCCAGTGGGAGCCATTTCACGTTTAATCATCTTGTGAATGTAGTAATTTATCTCTTTATCATGACGTTAGAAACCTTATAACGCATCAGTTTAGGATTTAAAGCAGATGACAGGATTTTAAAAAATAAACATTGGAAGCAGCTTCATTGGTCACCCATCTATTTTCTTTGCTGATAAAAACAAAAAATTGCGGATGCTGGAAATCCAAAACAAAAACAGAATTACCTGGAAAAACTCAGCAGGTCTGGCAGCATTGGCGGAGAAGAACAGTTCTGTTGAAGGGCCATGAGGACTTGAAACGTCAACTCTTTTCTTCTCCGCCGATGCTGCCAGACCAGCTGAGTTTTTCCAGGTAATTCTGTTTTTGTTTTTATTTTCTTTGCTGACTGCTCATTGTTAATTGTTTTCATTTTTTTAAGAAGCACTTTATGTATCCAGTTTTCCTGCTTCCAGTTGGTATTCTGCACCTCCCTCTCTGCTTAGGTGTGATTTTATTTTGCTATTTATTAAATATGAAATTTTGGAGAAATGTGTGGTTCAATATGTTCCTGTAGCTTTGGTCACATGACTTCCATCTCCACCTGCCTCACCCCCATCCCCACACATCCATCTTGGTGCACTCAAGTCATAATCATGGTCATTACAGCAGTTGAGTCCATCCTTGCTCTTTATAAGGACAACCCCATCAGTCCCATTCTCCTGCTTCATATCCATAGTCCTTAACTGTCCAGCAGCCTACTTTCCCCAATCTCCAATATTTTTATAACTATGCAGCATGATTTGGATAACATTCAGGCTTGGGCTCATAAGTGGCAAGTGACATACAAGTGCCAGACAATGACCATCCCCAGCGAGAGAGAATCTCGTCACCTCCCCTTGGGACATTCAGTGGCATTACTATCATTGAAACCGCCAATATCATCATCTTCGGTTATCCCTCGGGGTCGAGGATGACTTGCTTCCACACTAAGAATGAGTTCTCAGGTGACTGAAGAGTCCAATGTGTGACCTACAGTCTCTGTCACAGGTAGGGCAGATGGTGGTAGGGGGAATGGTTGGGTGGGGTGCCTGGGTTGCCATGTGCTCCTTTTGCTGTCGATGCTTAGCTTCAGCTAGCCCTTGGTGATGGAACTTGAGGTGTTTAGCTCCTTCCTGGATGCTTTCCCTCCACTTCGGGCGGTCTTGGGCCAGGGATTCCCAAATATCGGTGGGGATGTTGCACCTTTTCAAGAAGGCTTTGAGGGTGTCCTTGCGTTTCCTCTTCCCTCCTGGCGCTTGCTTGTGGTGTCGAAGCTCTGGGTAGAGCACTTGCTTCGGGAGTCTCATGTCAGGCATGCGGACGATGTGGCCCATCCAGCGGAGCTGATTGAGCATGGTCAATGCTTCGCTGCCGGGGATTTTGGCCTGAGCGAGAACACTGGAGTTGGTGCACCTATCCTGCCAATGGATTTGCAGGATCTTGCAGAGGCAGCGCTGGTGTTACTTCTCCAGAGTTTTGAGGTGCCTGCTGTACACAGTGCACATCTCTGAGCCATATAAGAGGGCGGGGGTCACTACTGCTCTGTAGATCATGAGCTTGGTGTCGGGATTGAAGTCCTGATCTTCAAACACTCACTTCCTCAAGTGGCTGAAGGCTGCACTGGCACACTGAAGGTGGTTTTGAACCTTGTCGTCGATACCTTCTCTTGTTGACAATAGGATCTCAAGGTATGGAAAATGGTCCATGTTGTCCAAGGCCTCGTCATGGCTTTTGATAACTAGGGTGGAGGTGGGGGGGCATTGAGAGGGCAGCTTGGTCGAGGACCTTTGTCTTATAGATGTTTAATGTAAAGCCCGTGCTCTCATGTGCCTCGGTGAAAGGGTTGATGATGGTTTGGAGCTTGGCCTCCGATTGTGCGCAGACGCAAGCATCGTCTGCGTACTGGAGTTTAAGGACAGAGGGTGGGACGACCTTGGATCTGGCCTGCAAGTGGCGGAGGTTGAACAGGTTCCTGCTTGTTCTGTAATTTAGCTCCACTCCAGCGGGGAACTTACTATGGGTGAGATGGAGCATTGTGGCAAGGAAGATCGAGAAGAGCCTTGGTGCGATGACACAGCCTTGCTTGATCCTGATCCGAGCGTGGTTTGGGCCTGTGGTGGATCCGTTGGTCAGGGTCATGGCTTACATGTCATCGTAGAGCAGGCAGAGGATGGTGACAAACTTTTGGGGGCAGCCGAAATGGAGGTGGATGCTCCATAATCCTTCGCGGTTGTGTGTCAAAGGCTTTTCTGAAGTCAAAGAAGGCCATGTATAAGGGTTGGTGCTGTTCCCTGCATTTCTCTTGCAGCTGCCATGCAGTGGAGATCATGTCTGTTGTGCCCCTTAGTGGGCAGAACCTACATTGCAACTCTGGGAGGAGCTCTTCAGCTACAGGGAGAAGGCAATCGAGGAGGATTTTGGCGATGACCTTCCATGTGACCGACAGCAGGGAGATTCCTCTATAGTTCTTGGACTTGTCACCTTTCTTGAAGATGGTCATGATTGCGGCATCTCTTGAGACCTCCTGGCATGCTCTCCTCCTTCCAGATAAGGGTGATGAGGCCATGTATTCGTGCCAAAAGTGCTTCTCCACCATTCTTTAGTGCTTTGGCTGGGATTCCATCTACTCCTGATGCCTTGTTGCTCTTTGGCTGTCGAATGGCCTTTTCTACCTCGTGCCGGGTTGGGGTTTGTGCTGAGATGGTGGCAGGTAGCATGCTGCAGGATAGTGTCGAGGACACTCGTGTTGAAGACAGACCCTCTGTTAAGATCTTCAAAGTACTCCTTCCAGTGGATGCCTCTGTGTCCTTGATGAGCACACCTCTGTTCTTGGCCAGCAATGAAGCGGGGCCTTGGGTGCTTGGGCCATAGGTGGTCTTGACTGTGTTAAAGAAACCTAGCATGTCATGGTTGTCGTCTTACTGTTGGATCTCCTGCACTTTCTCCACCCACCATCTGTTCTTTAGGTCGTGGGTTTTTAGCTGGACCTCAGCCTTCAGCCGTTTGTAGAGCTGCTTTCTTGCTCTCGGGTTGGGTTTGCTGTTTCAGGTTCAGAAATGCCTTCGCTTGCGGCTTATCAGCTTGTGGATCTCCTGGTCATTCTCATCAAACCGGTCTTGGTGTTTCCTGGTCGAGAGATCAAGCATCTCTTCGCAGGTGCTGATGATGGAGGCCTTGAGGGCAGACCAAGGGCTGTGGACACTCTGTGTCTCTAGGTCACCGGGAGTCACCAGGTACGCAGTGAGGCACTGGCTGAATAGGGCTGTCTTATCAGGGTCCTCGATGCCTCAGTGTTGATTTTCCTGCGGCATTGTTTCTGTTGCCGTCGCTGCTTTGGGTCTACATTGATGTTGATGACCGAGCAAATTAGACGGTGGTCTGTCCAGTTGTCGTCAACCCCTGTTGCAGATATGCACATCCTTGTTTAGGCATTTTGCCAGGAGTAGGGCACCGTTGGTGTTGGATTTCTCTACCTCCTCTCTGCTAATTATATCTCCCCAGAGGTCTGTGTCCTTCCCAACTCTGGCTTTGAAGTCGCCAAGGAGGACCAGCTTATCGCCCGCTAGGACTCAGGCCAGGGATTGTTCGAGGCTGAAGTAAAATTCCTCTTTGGACTCCTCTGTGGCATCCAGTGTTGGGGCGTACACGCTGAGGACTGGCAGCACATTGGTTCTGGGCTAGGGTGAGCCGACAGGTCAGGAGGCACTCGTTTATCCCGCAAGGAGTGTCTTTGAGACAGTCAACTAGTTACATTTTTTGATGGTGAAGTCAACCCTGTGGAGACGACGATCTTCTACTGGTTTACCTTTCCAGAAGAAGCTATAACCTCCACCTTGTTCCTTGAGCTGGCCTTCCCCTGCCTGCCACGTCCACTTAGGGCGGTGATGTCAATGTTGAAACATCTGAGCTCCCAGGCAATGATAGCAGTACGCTGTTCCGGTCTGTCTCTGTTGAGGTTAACATTGACAGTCCTGGGGGTTTCTATTGACCAGAAACTGAACTGGACTAGCCATATAAATACTGTGGCTGCAAGAGCAGGTCAGAGGCTAGGAATTCTGTGGTGAATAGCTCTCCCCCGACTTCCCAAAGCCTGTCCACCATCTACAAGGCACAAGTCAGGAGTGTGATGGAATACTCCCCACTTGCCTGGATGAGTGCAGCTCCAACAACATACAAGAAGCCTGATACCATCCAGGATTGGCACCTCATCCACCATCTTAACCATTCACTCCTTCCACCATCGACGCACAGTGGCAGCAGTGTGTACCATCCATAAGGGCACTGTAGCAACTCACCAAGCTTCCTTCACCAGCACCTTCCACTACCACTACCATCTAGAGGGACAAGGGCAGCAGATAGATGGGAACACCACCACTTGGAAGTTCCCCTCCAAGCTACTCACCATCCTGACTTGGAAATACATCACCGTTGCTTCATTGTCGCTGGATCAAAATCCTGGAATGCCCTCCCCAGTAGCACATGGACTGCAGTGGTTCAAGAAGGTAGCTCACCAGCACCTTCCCAAGGGCAATTATGGACAGGCAACAAATACTGGCCCAGCCAGCAATGCCCATATCCTGTAAAAGAATAAAAAAAACTGAGCAAAAGCGTTCAAAGAAAATGAAATCAAATTTTAAACCTTTGATGATTTTTCTCCCTGGCTGGCTGGCAGCAGCGTTCTGGAGATTAATCTTCAATTCCTGGAGACCTCAGGCCTGTCCCAGAGGGTCAGCATTTACACAGTTGTGACAGACAAAATGTGTAATCTTGGAAGTATTTTCTCTTAGATGTGATAACCGGACATTTAGAAAGTAATGATATGGTTGGGCAGAGTCAACATGGATTTATGAAAGGGAAATCATGTTTGACAAACCTGTTGGAGTTTTTTGAGGATGTTGCTTGTAGCACTGATGGATGTGGTGTATTTGGATTTTCAGAGAGGCTTTTGATAAGGTCCCACACAAGAGGTTAAAGTAAACAAAATTAGAACACGTGGAATTGGGGGCAATATACTGGCATGGATTGAGGATTTGGTTAACAGAAAATAGTGTAGGAATAAACGGGTCATTCTCGGGATGGCAGGTGTTACTAGTGCAGTATCACAAGGACCAGTGCTTGGACTACAGCTGTCCACAATCTCTATGAATGATTTGGATGTGGGGACCGATTATAATATTTCCAAGTTTGCTGATGACACAAAACTAGGTGGGAATGTGAGTTGTGAGGAGGATGCAAAGAGGCTTCAAGGGGATTTGGACGTGTGAAATGAATGGGCAAGAACGTGGCAGATGGAATATAATATTCATCATTGTGAAGTTACCCACTTTTGTAGAAAAAAAACAAAGGCAGAGTACTTCTTAAATAGTGAGAGGTTGGGAAGTGCTGATGTCCAAAGGGACCTGGGTGTCCTTGTTCATGAGTCATGAAAAGTTAGCATGTAGGTGCAACAAGCAATTAGGAAGGCAGTTGATATGTCGGTCTTCATCATAAGGGGATTTGAATGACAGGAGTTAAGATGTCTTGCTGCAATTGTATAGAGCCTTGGTGAGACTGCACCTGGAGTATTATGTACAGTTTTGGTCTCCTTATCTGAGGAAGGATGTATTTGCCATAGAGGGAGTGCAATGGAGGTTCACCAGACTAATCCCTGGGATGGCAGGATTGCCTTGAGGTGAGATTGAGGACACTGGGCCTGTAATCTTTCGAGTTTCAAAGAATGAGAGGTGATCTCATTGAAACTTACAAAATTCTTACAAGGTGCAACAGGGTGGATGTAGATAGGATGTTTCCCTTGGCTGGTGAGTCTAGAATCAGGGGGCACAGTCTCAGAATAAGGGGTAGGCCACTTAAGACTGAGTTGAAGAGGAATTTCTTCACTCAGAGGGTGGTGAATCTTTGGAATTCTCTACCCCAATGGGCTGTGGAAGCTCAATCATTGAGCATGTTCAAGACAGAAATTGATAGTTTTCTGGAGACTAATGACATCAAGGGATATGGGGATAGTGGGGGAAAATGGCGTAGACCTAGATGAACAGCCATGATCTTTTTGAATGGCTGAATGGCCTACTATTTCTTATGTTCCTCCCCATGATATTCCTCAGGTGAACTTGGGGTTATGTTAATGCAAAGGGGCAACATGGAAAAGTGGAAATGGATGAAGTAGGGGTGGGCACATCTCCAAAGCAACACTTTGGAAAGAAGTTTGTGAGAGAGCGCTCCTGAAATAAAATGTTTTTTGATCAGTTTCTGGAAAATAAGTAAGGAATTAAATACTTTTCTTATTCCCTGCAGGTAAATAAATCAATTATAATGTGTGTAGGAGGGACGAGTTGCCCTTGCTGTCCACATGTTTAGGACGTGGGTTTTGATATCAAGCGTCAATAAATAAATTGAAGTTAAAATTAATCTAATTTGCATTTTCTTTTTAGCAAAAATCTCTGCAATAGCACTTAATATCATCAAAATATTCCATTTAAATAAATATATATTTTATGCGTATATTTTTAGCTCAAGCTTTTTATTCAGAACCTTCCTCCAAACTTGAATAACAGTACAATCCTTTCAGAAATTGCAACTTTGCCTATGCAGCAATGTTGAATTTTTGACAAGCACAGGCACGATGGGCTGAATGGCCACCTTGTCATTCTGAGAGAATTCAAATGGAAAAGCAGCTCTATAATCATTTGGGATATTCACTTTGCACCAGGTTAAAGACTCTCCTTCGTCTGCACTCCCCTCCCTTTCTGTGTCTCTTAGTCACCACAAAGTTGGTGTGGAATTAGTCAGCGTATTGTAAGGTCTGTTTCTAATTTCAAAGTTTTCTCATAAATTTAATGTTCGTGCTTTTCACTTGTTTTTGGTTATTCAAAAAAGACACATTGAATTACTTTAATTGGAAGAAAAAGATTTGCATTCATAGAGCACCTTTCATGACCAGCAGACATCTTGGGGTGCTTTATAGCCACTGAAGTACTTCTTGAAATACAGTCAGTGTTTTAATATAGGAACCACAGCATTCAATTTGTGCATGGCAAGCTCCCACAAATAGCAATGTGACAATGACCAGTGACCAACTGACAATGACATGACATGACAATGACCAACAATTTTGTGATGCTGATCGAGGGTTAAGTATTGGCCAAGACACCATGGATAATTCTCCTGCTCTTCTTCGAAAATGGTGACATGGGACCCTTTTAGATCCGCCCTGGGCAGGCAGGTGGGAGTTGCTGTTTAACGTCCCATCTGAATGACGGCACCTCTGACAGTGCAGCACTCCCTCAGGACTGCATTGGAGTATCAGCCTTGATTTTTGCACTCAGATCCTGGAGTAGGTCTTGAACCCAGCACCCTGTGACTTAGTGGTGAGATTTGCTACCAACTAATCCCCTCTGATGATGGGTTTCTGAGAGGTTTTTGCCTGTAGTAATCTTGCACCAATGTGGGGGTGTGTCGGAAACAATGAGGTTTCAAAGACATAAAGGAAGTGATGGGGTTATAAAGCAGCAAGTCCTGGCATCCACTGTGAATGGTCACCCTGCTGTCAATCATCAGTGGCTTCAGGCACAGATTTTCTTGTAAGTGTTTTAATTTCTCAGCACTTTATTGCAAACTTTATTTCCAGTGGTTAAGCTCTTGGCTTCACAGAGAGCGCTGCGTAGCAGCAGGAAAGAATTTAGGCAGTTCGAGCTATTTCAAGCAATCCGATTTGCAGCGTTTTCGGTTTGGAAATGCGTGATGTAATGCACGTGTCACTCATGGATAAAGTTGCCGTATTGGAAATGGTGCATCGTTTACTGTCTGCCTCTCGTGTGCAAACTGGGCTGGACATCGTGGGGAGGAATAGTCACAGTGTTCCTTTTACACCCACAATCATTCTTTCTGGAACAATACCTTCTAAATTTCTTTTCTTTGTTCATGGGATGTGGGTGGCACTGGTTGGGCCAGCATTGTTGCCCTAATTGCCCTTGAGAACTGAATGGCTGCGGCAAGCATTGCGGTGGGTCTGAAGTCACACGTAGGCCAGGCCAGGTAAGGGCAGCAGGTTTCCTTTGCTAAAGGACATTAGTGAACCAGATGGTGAATTGACAACGCTTCATGGTCATCATTAGACTTTTAATTGAATTCTTCTGCCACCCCATGGTGGGATTTGAACCCGGTTAACTGGAATGCTAGCCCAGTGACAGTACCACTACACTACCACCTCCCCATAATGTTGAATTTCTTCGGTATCTATTCCTCTTGTCAGAACACTTATTCAGCCCGGATCACAGAGTAGATGAGCACAAGCAAGCCTAGGTTATTATTTTGGGCCTCTTCTATCATTCTTTCTTCAGATATTTTGGCTTCACTGTTTTAGCTCATTCTCATAGGTGAGCTCTTAGCTCATTGCAGCATCTCAAGAGTATTGCCACTAGCTCTTGATGTCTTGTTGTAATTTGGTGATGTGTCCAGGATAGCAAACAGAAAACATTCCTTTAAAGTTGTCTGTGGTCACTGTATCCTGTGCCTCCACAGGATGGTTCTCGCATTTCTGAAATGTGTCAAAATATCACAGCTGACCTAGTTTCTGATATTAATGTAAAATTTATTGAACAATAGATGGACAGGTGAATAATTAAGTGATAGTGAGCATTTCTATTTACTGTGGATAATATTGCACTCCTCACAAGCAGCAAGTCCTGACACAAACTGAGAATGGTCTTGCACAGATTTTCTTGTTTTGTGTCTTTATTGTGTTGTGAACCTGATTTCCGATAGTAAGTCCTCAGTGGGGAACTCGGGCTGGCAGTTGAAAGGATGTGAAAAAATATCGTGAGCATTTGATTTGTTTGCCGCCTTGTTTGTAGCTGAGTTTTATTTTCAGTTTGTAAGTATGCAATGATGTGTGTGTCTCACTTATGGATCGAGTCACTCCTTGAAAAGAAAGTAATAAATGTTCATTATCTCTTTACTACTACTTGACAATTGATCCGTATACGGCTATGGCTTTGTCCCTCCCCATCTTTTCAAGCTCCTTCAGCTGACAAGCCTCCGCGAACTCTGCTCCTCCAAACCTGATCATCTTGCTCATCCCCAATTCCTGTCCTGCCACCTTTGGTGGCCATGACTTCAGCTGCCTAGGCCCTGAGCTCTGTAATTCCCTGCCTGCATCTCTATCTCTCTCTCTCTCTACCTCTTTTTCCTCTTTTTAAGATGCTCCTTGAAACCTACCTCATTGATTAAGTTTTAGGCCACCTGTCCTAAGTTCTCCTTGTGGCTCGGTGTCGAATTTGTTTGGTAACACTGTGGTGAAGCGCCTTGGGACATTGCTGTTTATATACACTATCTTGTTTTGCCTTTTAATTCTGAAGCTAGCTGCCTTGACTATGCCTTTGACAGTTCCAACTGACTGAAGTGGTTTGATGTGTTCGTGATCAAAATGTTCTCCTCAACAGTAACCGCAACAACACACACAACTGAGCAGACATCGATGTGTGGCTTGATTCCTTCCCGTAGCCTCTACCCTCAAGAGACAATCTTCACAACGTCCACCTCTCTCTCTCCCTTTGAAGTCACTCCTTAAAGCTTACCACTGTGAGCAAGCTTTTGGTCAACTGCCCTAATATCTCCTCCTTTGGCTTGGTGTCACTTTTTGTCTGATAACTCTTTGGAATATTTTTACTGGGTTAAAAGACACCATGCAGAGAGGAGCTGTATCAAATTGGTCTTGGGCCATGATTGTGAATGAATTCGCTGCTTAAGCTCCTTATTAATTGTGACTGAATTGAAGAAAATGCTTCCAAAACTAAAAACAGATTTGAAAATTCTCTGTTTTCTGCCACAGGCTATCCAGCCTTCTCCCTCCAGCTTTTTCCTAAATAATTCCCTGTTTTTTTTGCATCCACTATTCTACCCAGTGTTTGTTTCATGTCTTGGTTACTTCTTTTTGTGTCAAGAACTTCCTGAGATCAGCCTCGAACTTTGAACCCGTGCCCCTTTGTCCTGTTCTCGTGGCTACGAGTGGTGCTAGGTGATTAATGCCACGAGGCACTGCCAGGCATGTTTGTCCATGACATCATTGTTATTTAAATAGGGTAACTGATGTAATTGTTGGGAGAAGGGGACTTCACGCAGCAATTGCGAACTGCAATTACATCATTTAACTAATGATAATTAGCAGAAAATGATGCCATGGCAACTAAAGTGGCCTAAATTAGTGAGTGCTATACACTTTCACCAGAACAATAAAGACAGATTAAAAAGCTATGCACAGTAATTAACAGTAGACAAGGGGACATAATATGATTAAATGACTGCCATGCTGGATAATTTATATTTTTACCATTTCTTGTCCCCTTCCTTCCTCCCCATAAAGAGGGAAGTGGTGACAAATGTGCGAACGCACCCCTTACTTCAGTGTTGCTCCGGCTGGTTATAACACACTCCCACTCCATATGGAGACACTGTTGAAGTAATCAGTTTCCTCCCCACCATCCCTCCTTCCCTCTGTCTCATGTGCCAATTAAATCACAATCACTCGTTCACACGTACAGGTGAAGTCACACTTCCCCATGTTAACTAGGAGAATTGCAGTATGTCAGCAGATGTTACCAGTGAAGTCAGGCTTGTAAAAGCCACTCATATGGTAAAAACGAGTATTAGAATCATCACAGAAATCATACCTCACAGACTGAGGCCATTTGGCCCATTGTGCCTGTGTTAGCTCTTGCTATCCAATTAGTTCCACTCCCCCATAGCCCTGCAATTTTTTTTCTCATCTACATTTTTGACTGCTAGGGTTTTTTTTTAAAGAAAAATCTCTCGACAGGATCCCTCCAATAATTATTGAGCCCAACAATGGGGAGATGGTGGTGTAGGGATGTCACTGGACTAGTAATCCAGAGGCTCAGCCTAATGCCCTCGGGACATAGGTTCAAATCCCTACACTGGCAGCTTGAGGAATTTAAATTCAATTAATAAAAAATCTGGAATTGGAAGCTAGTCTCATTAACAGTGACCATGAAACTATTGTCGATTGTTGTAAAATGGCATCTGGTTCACTAATGTCCTTTAGGGAAGGAAATCTGCTGTCCTTAACCCAGTCTGGCCTACATGTGACTCCGGACCCACAACAATGTGGTTGACTCTTAACTGCCCTTTGAAATGGCCTAGCAAGCCACCCTGTTCAAGGGCAATCAGGGATGGGCACAAAGTGCTGGCTTTGTCAGTGACAGCCACATCCCATCAAAGGATAAAACAAAATGTAATTATATTTGCCTAATGGTGAAGCTAAGTCCAGGTTTTCAGAGGATCCATTATTTCCCACCATCCTTTCCCTCCTTGCTCCTCTCCCCGCTTTCCCCCAAAACAATACACTATTCAGAGAGTGCAGAAAGGATTCATGAGAATGGTTCCAGGGATGAGGAACTTCGGTTTTGAAGATAGATTGGAGAAATTAGGATTATTTTCCTTGGAAAGAAGAAGGCTGAGAGGAGATTTGACAGAGGTATTTAAAGTCCTAAGGAGCGTAGACAAAGTAGATAGGGAGAAACCATTCCCAGTCACAACAGGATCAAGAGTGAGAGGGCACAGATTTAAAGTAATTTGCAAAAGAAGCAAAAGTGATAGGAGAAAAAACTTTTCTACGCAGCGAGTGGTTAGGGTCTGGAATGCACTGACTGTGAGAGTGTGGTGTGGAGGCAGGTTCAATCGAAGCATTTGAAAGAGAACTAGACTGTTCTTTGAAAAGGAAGGAAGTGCAGGGTTCTGGGGAGAAGGTGGGAGAACGGTACTAAGTAAATTGTTCATTCGGAGAGCCTGTGCAAACACGATGGGCTGAATGGCGCCTCCTGCGCTGTACCAATTCTGTGATTGTGTGCCAAGTCCGTTACTAGCAGGTTGACATGTACTGATGGGAGTGACATGGGCCATTAAGTCTGATGGAATGGTAAGGCTTAAATACAATTTTTATTTTATTTTTCTGTGCTGAAGGGACTTGGTGACATTCTGATAATGTCAAGGACAGCTCCTCTTCCAACCCTCGAGCTGAAGTGCGTGCCTCTCCATTCTCCCTGCTGTTCTGGTTGAAGAGTTTGCCAGGCTTTTGGCTATCAGCCTGGGCCCCAAGCCCAGCTACCACTCAGTGTTTCATGTTTGTTCTTCCGCATGTGAAGCCATGGGCTTGCACAGATAGCATTTCTCAAAGTACAAAGGAATTACTTTCCCACAAAGTGGAAGAGGTGGATTTTTGCAATACATTTACTGCTTACAACAAAGTAACATTGAAGGATAAATATATTTTGCCCCTACTCTGCAGGTGCTTCAGTAACACTTCCCAAACTTGCGATTTCCAGCACCTGGAAGGACAAGGGCAGCAGGCACAATGGAGTGTCATCACCTCCCAAGATCCACGCCATATTTTTTTTACAAATTCTTTTGTGGGATGTGGGCATTGCTGGCAAGGCCAGCATTTCTTGCCCATTCCTAATTGCCCTTGAGAAGGTGACGTGAGCCAGCTCTAACTGCATGGTGCACTAGGCCATTTCAGAGGGCAGTTAAGAGTCAACCACATTGCTGTGGGTCTGGAGTCACATGTAGGCCAGACCAGATAAGGATGGCAGATTTCCTTCCCTAAAGAGCATTAGTGAGCCAGATGGGTTTTTACAGCAACTGATGATCCTTTCATGGCCTTTATTACTGAGATAGGCTTTCAATTCCAGATTTATTAATTGAATTTAAATTCCACCAGCTGCATGGCCGGATTTGAACTCCTATCCAGGCCATTTGCCTGGGCCTCTGGAGCAGTGACATTTTCACTAAGCCACCATCTCCCCATCTCAACGTGGGCATATATCAAATGTCCCTTCAATGTTGCTGTGCCAAAGTCCTGGACCCCCCTCCTGCCTACAGCAGTGTGGGGCCATGTTCTCTCCAAATTCTCTTTCTACTGGGTGGGTGACAGAATCCTCTGAGCACTGCTCTTCTTGTCTATGGGCGGTTTGCATTATGCAAGTCAGGACTGAGCCTATGCTGGAAATTTGATGAACTGTCGAAATTCTGAGCAGCCGGTTTACTTCAGTGCACTGTATCGTTCAGGGTGGCTGCACAGCCTTGCATGCAAGCATCATAGAGGGAGCATTGGTGTGTGAGTGGCCTTCACCACACAGATTGAAGGAGTTCAAGAAGGCGGCTCAGCACCATCTTCCCAAGGGACAGCTAAGAATGGGCAATAAGTGCCAGTCTCGCCAGTGATACCCATGTTCCCAAGGATAAATTAAAAATAGAAGGGTTTTGTACCATTCCTTCGCTGAGTTTCAGACTGCCAGAAGGCCTTTGTTAAGCCTGCGCTTAAGTCAACTTGTGGTAGGCGTGTGGGAGTGTCAGCCTGTCATGGTTCTCCTGCCATTTTGGGCCCTCTCCCCATCATCAGACAACTTGTTGCAAAGGACCAGCAAGCGCCAAACTTTGCTTTTGACTTTTTAGCTGCGCACGTTCAACTTGAAAACCTCAACTGCTTTGCATATCCTGTGTATCGAGAGTCCAGCTCCCACTGGATTAGAACAAAAAAAATGTTACCTATTACAGTGGTGAAGTGGATATTGGAGCCCAACCCTCATAGCCACTTAGTCTGAATTGCTGGACCTGTTCCTTTGACAACTTTCATGTGTGACCGATAGTTCGGCAATCACTTTCTGTAGGGCCGTGACTTGGAAGAATATTATTGATGACCTTTTTAGTTTATTGTTCTCTAGCCACTGAGGATTTGTCCGTGTCTGGCCCAAACATTCCCTTCAGAAGCTGAACCACCAGCCTTGAAATGTTATCAGGAATGATAACCCTGTCAAAGGGTGAATTGCTAAATGTGGAATGGAGAAAGGTCAGTTGGCCATTGGGGCTCAATCCTCCCAATGGCTTTGTGTACAATTTATGCTGTAAATTAAATAGAAATTGCTGGAATTGTATAGAAGGTCAGTCAGCATTTGAGAAGAGTGGTCAGTAAAGGGTTGTACTTAAGACGTCTTTTATTTTAATAGTTGACTTAACTGTACATTTCCAGAATCTTCCATGTGTTTTTTGTACTTTAAGCTGTGGCTGCTCCCCTCTCCCCTCCACCCCGAAAACCTCCAATTGTGCTGTACGTTGATGTGTTCTGCAATTATGTTCAGTTCCCAAAGGAGGCGATTACTATAGATTAAAAAAAATCACAAAATAGTAATGCTGCAAAATTTCTTCCTGATCTTTGTCTCCAAAAGATATATGATTGATAACTGCAGAGTATCGGTGAAACATTTCAACCTTTCTAACAAACCTTGGCCAATAGACCAGCAGGACTCTGTAGGCTACTTTTATCATCCTAGCTCTGTATTGTTCATGTAACAATCTCTTCCACACCTGCCTTTTCACTAATGCCCTCTCTTTTCAGGCACCATGCTCTTGGAGGGCATTGGAGACCATGGAGCTCAATGTTAATCTTGATTTGGAGGCATTTATCATCTTTGTTGGTGATACATTCATCCAGTTTGCGAGGCTCTTTAGAAAGGTCGTTCTTTGTCTACCTCAATTTCTTTTACCATTGATCTTTCCCATCAACATCAGACTTTCTAAATCACGGTTTCCTATTGCGTGCCCAAGAGATTCCAACTTTCTCATCCTGATCTTGGTGAGCAGCATTTTTTGGTCTCAGATTTTACTAGCACCTCTTCATTGGTAGTCGCTGGTGGTCCCTCAGAATCAAGCATGGCGTCCGCCTGGCTTGGTGAGACTTCAGATGACTGAGGAGCCCAATTCTGGAATCACATGTTCTTCTGGAGTGGGGGCACGTTGTTGTGCACGGGAGTGGAAATTGCGGCCCTAGGTTGGCTTCGTTCTCCCTTCTCTGGTGCCCCCATTCTGCCTTACGGCTGAGTTGCTGAGCCCCGAAGCGTCTTCCGCCATGATGGACCAGGTGGTGCCATACCGAGCAATTGGCAGCATTGTCCTCCCAGACAGTGATAATGACTCCATGCTTTAGGCGACCTTGAGCTTATCCTTATACCTTTTCCTTTGGCTGCACTTTGAGGGGTGGCCAATGGAGAACTGTGAGAAGAGAACCTGCCAAGGGAGGTGGTTTTCAGGCATCTGGACGCAATGGTCTGTCCATCGGAGGTGGTTCCACAGGAGCAGGGCTTCAATGCTGGGAGATGCAGCTTTACGGAGGACACTTGCATTAGTCCAGCTGCCCTCCCATTTGATCCTCAGGATTCGACGCAAGCATCACTGATGGAAGCTCTCAAGGATCCTAACGTGGTGTCAGTAGACAGTCCATGTTTCACTGCAGTAGAGGAGGGCCACCGTTTCATTGCTAGTGTGACTTCACTAATGCTACACTGCCAATATCGAAGGTGTAGAAAATGGCTATTCTTCCATCCTCCTTTCTTCCACCCACTCTTTGGTTTTCTGCACCCCACAAATCGTCCTGTGCCTGCTCATGGTGGAATAGGCTTGAAGGGCTGAATGGCCAACCCGTTACAATGTTCCACAAAGCTCTTTAACTGCTGCTGGTTGGAGGGCAAATCTATGACGATCTGCTCTGATGTTATCGTCTCCCTCCTTCTGCTCTCCTTGGCACCTTTTACGATTCTGGCTTCTCCAGATACTTTATACCATGCTCAGCTCAGGAGCCAGCAGGCATGGGCAAGCCCAGTGACTACTGAGAGATGATGAAACCTAATGCCCACAGTAATCTAGGACGGTGTGCCCTCGGAGTACTTTAGCCTTGCTTTGTGTCTCTTAGACTTGCAGTTTTATTTTCACCACATACTTACCTCACTTAGAAAGACAGCGAATAGCAAACAACACACAACTGGGTACACTGCACCAACTCAGCCAGGCTTCTTTGCTGGCACTTCCCAAAGCCTGCAATCTCCATCATCCATATGGACAAGGGCAGCAGGTGCATTGGAATGCCACTCGGAGTCCACCTCTGAGTCACACACCATTCCGGCTTGGCCATGTATCAGCCCTTCCTTTGTTGTTGCTGGGTCTAAAGCCTGGGACTCCCGATCTGATAGCACTGTGGGAGTGCGTCCACCACACAGCCTGCAGCCCACCACCACCACCACTTTTTAGAGCAACTGGGGACATGCAATAAATCCCAGCACTGCCACATCTTGAGAATTCATTTTTAAAAACTTCATAACCAACTGTCACAAGCAAGTTTATTCACAGACAGCCACCTACAGAAGCAGATTGCAACAGCGAGTTGTTGGAGTTAGTCCAAATAACAGAGTTCACTTAGAAGTGTCATGGCTCTATTAAATCAGAATTTACAGCATAGAACCAGACCACTCAGCCCCATGAGTCCATGCTGGTCTTTAGCTCCATTCAAGCCTCCTCTTCTTCCTTCCTCATCTAACTCTATCAGCATAATCCTCTTTTCTCTTCCCCTTCATATGCTTAATTAGGTTCCCTTTAAATGGATCTTTATTCTTCGTTGGAGTTATTCCACATGACAGTACATCCACATTCTAACCACTTTCTGCCTAAAGAGGTTTCTTCTGAATTCCCAGTTTGACTTTCTGATGATATATTTAGAGCCTCTAATTTTGCTCTTCTTGATAAGTGCAAATATTCCCTCACTCTCTACTCTATCAAAACATTCATAATTTTAAAGACCTCTATTAGGTCACCTCTCAGCCTTGTCTCTTCAAGAGGAGGAGATCTAGCCTGTCCATCTTTTCCTGATGAATGAGTTCTTTGCAGAACTTTATGAAAATGATGGGCAAATACTTCTTGGGAGTAGAGTAGTCACCCAGTCCTTACTCACCAGTCTTTCTTGGAATTACGTAGGTGCTCCTATCCACCCACAAAGCTGCACATTTGCTTCCATGTTTGCGGTGACTCAGTCAAAGCCATAGCTAAACAGTATGGCGGAAGCATCTGATTCTTGAAGTATAGAGTCTGCTTTGAGGAGTCAGTGTGTGTGAGTCAGCAGACATCCACAAGCATGCATGCATGCTGACCTATGTTTGTTCCCAGTCCAGCAAAACCTCCTTTAAAATCATCGTCCTTGTTTTCAATTCCATCCATTGCCTCATTCTTGCCTCAGTCCTCCAACCCTCCAGGATCTCTGCACTCCTCCAAATCTGGCCTCTTGTGAATCCCCAACTTTTAGTATTCTACCATTGTTATGATCCTCGGCCAGACCACAGGACATGGTGTGGGGGCGGGGCAGGGCAGGGTGGTGGAGGTCCAGTCAGGTCAGGGATCAGTAACAATTTGTTTAATTTCAATCCTTAATTATTTTAAAGACATCTGCTTTTGGAATAAAGCTACAAGATTTCACGGGTTATGAACAAACACAATAAACTTTATTGTACAAAGTTAGAACAGTAAAACGATCTAATATATATATATATATGCTAACATTTAGAATTTTAGAATACATGTGAATTAACAGATAAACTGTGGGTTGAACACATCACCCTACAGAGTAAATGACAAAACGCAACCAAGACAAGGTCCATAGATCTCTTGAGAGCCTACCCAGAAGTCAACATTCACTGTGAGTTGTACAATCTGTTTAAAACTCTCTTCTTCACAAAGGATTCCAATTTTGTACTTTCAAAGATCTAGCCTCGTAACCCCCTCAAAGCCACCCCGACTTTTTTAGGGTTCACTCCTCAGGACTTCTCCCGAGCCCTGACTGCCTGGAGACTGCTCAACATGACACCTCTGCTGCCTGGAGACTCTTCTCCCTGTTTCTGAACACACCCAGTCACGGAAGAAGTTCTTGAGCCCCAACTCTTGGCTGCACCGAGCTGTCAGTGGCTTCCGAAGCTGCTTCTAAGCTGAACTGTCTCAGCAGCATGGAACAAGCAAATGGCCACTGGAGCTTTGCCTGAGCCCCAGCTGCACAGAGGTACCAACTGGCTCCCAGGGCTAATAGCAGCAATTTAGCTGCATGGAGCTCATCACCACCTTCACCTGCTCATGATTAACTGACCGAGTAAAATTGACTGACCCTTGAACTGATCTGGAGAACCAATCAAAACACTCTGTGGGTCCCACCCTTGTTACTAGACAGGAAATAATATAACAGCTTTGGAAAATGCTGCACCCTTAATGTTACAATAGGCTCAGGGACACACACGTGTTATGACCATTGCAGTTGCTAAAGCGGTGTTTAAAAATCCCAGAGGGAAACTTTAAACAACTGTCATAACCTATCATTGTAAGTGTTATGTTTGAGATGTGACCTTAAATTCAGGAATCAGCCCATCAGTTCTCAAGGTTTTACATTAAACTAAATGATACATTTTATTAATTTACGCTAGTTAAAATATATATACACACGGCTACAAATTACTACTATCATAACTTTTAACAAATTCCCAAACTAATCCCCATTAAGGCAACAGCAACCCACAGACTTAACCAAGCACCAGGCAAAGCATTTTCACTGTACAAATTTAAAATGAGGTTCTTTTCACTGTGGAGCCAGTTGGAGGCTTACAGCTGCCTTTTGATCTTACATTGCCTCTGCGCTGCACACCCAAAAACTACTGAAGCTATACCTACCAGCCCCATTGAATGTTAATTCTCGTTGTATCAACAACCTCTTTGAGCTTCAACTTTTAACAATGAAACCCCTTACATAACTCCAATTTTATTAGTAACATATTGTTTAAAAGCAAAAAACTGCAGATGCTGGAAATCCAGAACAAAAACAAAAATAAAAATACCTGGAAAAACTCAGCAGGTCTGACAGCATCTGTGGAGAGGAATACAGTTAATGCTTCGAGTCCGTATGACTCTTCAGCAGAACATATTGTTTGGTAGCTGCTAGAAAGGCATCAATTTTCACCTCACTTCTTGAATGCTCTATTCAAAAAATGCAAATGCTCGCTATCTCTCTTTTTACATCTCAAACTCATCAAAGCACCCAGAGTAGTTGGTTTTAATCCAATTAAGATATACCTGCAGACCAAACCTCTATTTTAAAAGGAAAAATATTTTCCAAAATATTATACACATTAATAGCTTCATGGCACACACAGATCAATGAATTACCTAACACAATTGATGGCCGTGCCTTCAGCTAACTTGACCCAAAACTGTGGAGCTCCCTCCCTGAACCTCCCCACCTCTCTCTCCCATTAAGAATTTTTAAAATCAAAAATATATTTTATTCATAAAATTTGTAAAATTACATTACAAAACACTTCAACTTGAAAATTACGAAGTGCAATAAAATTTAACTTGTCTCCATACAGTATATTCCACTCCTAGGTTCCTCTATACAATTGTAATTCTCTTGATTATTTACCTTATTCATTTCATGTCAGGCATACAGCCTAGAGACAAAACATTTCAAATTGAAAAATCATTAACTCCTTAAAACCTACCCCCTCTGAACTAATACCTCCTTAAGTGATTCGGTGTGAAATTTTATTTTGGGACACTTTACCACATTAAAGATGCTATAGAAACAGAAGTTGTTGTTTAACATATCTCTCCTGGTTGGATTATGTCATTGATTAATAGCCTGATCCATGTAACTTATTACCAGCACTTTGGTGTGCCTGCTGACTGTTCATTAGTCTGTTTATTTTGACTTTTTTTTGACTGGTGCTCCCCTGAACACTGCACACTAACTCGAAGGGTGAGAAGCCATTTTGAATGTGCTTGCTTTCTTAAAAGAATCTCTTTTGAAGCCACAGAATGTAGTAGAGAGAGAAAAAAAAACACACAAAGGGTGCGAATAGTCCATGTTTGTCACAGTGCCATTACTAATGATGTCTGAGCTTTGGGAGTTTGATCTGCAGGAGATTCACAGATATCTGATTTTGAACCCTGTTGCACTATGAAGCACTGACTGCCTAACACAGTGAATTTATCTAGCCTGACCCTCATTGTAAGGGTTGGATAGGAAACCAGTTGCAGCCACACTGACAGCCTTTAAATCCAGACAAGCAACATCTTCAACAGAGGGAACACAGTTGAAAGCAATTTCATAATGCAGTGTCCGTCAATGCTGATTCTTTTTAGAGAGAAAATATTGCATTGTGTAGTTGAAACCTCTGAATTGCCCGTCCCTTAGAGAGGAGATTTATTAAAATGTTACCAGGTACGAGGAACTTAAGTTACATGGAGAAGCCAGCATTATTCTCCTCTGAGCAGAGAAAGTTAAGGGGAGATTTGTTAGAGGTGTTCAAAATCATGAAGGATTTGAATGAAGTACGCCAAGGAGAAGTTGTCCGACTTGTTGAAGGGACAATAATTAGATTTAAGGTAATTGGCAAAAGAATCAAAGGCTAGCTGAGGAGAATTTTTCTTTTACTCAAGTTGTTATGGTCTCGAACGCATTGCCTGAAAGGGCGGTGCAAGTAGATTCAATAATAGCTTTCAAAAGGGAATTGGATAAATACTTGAAGATTTATTTGTGACAAAAGGACAGGAAGAGTGGGACTAATTGGACAGGTCTTTCAAAGAGCTGGCATAGGTATGACAGGCTGAGTGGCCTCTTTCTGTGCTTTATTTTCTTGGAAGCAAAGATCTGGAAACTGCTCTGTCTGTCTGTGTCATTTACCTGTCTTTTCTGAGTGTTCTGCTCATTATCAATCATACTGCTTACTAAGACAAACATCCCCCCTCGCCACCAACCCCAAACTTGGAATAAATTAGCTTGCAGCTGTGATCTTGACATGGCAAAGCCGCCCCTCACAGCAGAATATTGATCATTTGAAATGACGAAGGTGCCCGTGGGACCCCCCCTCCTACCTGATGTGCCTCTGCAGCCAACATGTACCCAGTCTGTGGCAGAGTGTCACGCAACAGGGTACATGTACTGTTGTGAATTGTTTCTCTGATTGGAACAGGAATGTAAAGGCCAAGAAGAGCAGGTGAGCTCAAGAGGAGGGAGTTTGTAACTTTAAAAGCTGGAAGACATATCTGTCAAGGAGAATATTCACCAGGATTATGACAGAATTCAAAAGGAGTTGAAATATGAGGACAGGTGGCATAAACTTGGTTTTTGTTCCCTTGTGTTTAGAAGGTTGAAGGGGTGAACTAGTAAAAATGATCAAAGCATTTGATAGGTTAAATAATGAAAAACAATTTCTGTGGTGGGAAATCCCATAAGGGGCACAATCTTAAAACTAGAGACTGGCTATTTAGGAGCTAGATCAGGAAGGACTTTTTCCACACAAAATGGTTATGGAAGTGTGGAACACTCCTCCTGCTACCGCCTCTCCCCCCACAATTAAAAACGGTGGATACTGTGGATCAATTGAAATTTTTCTGATCAGATTTGTGCTGGTTGAGAGTATCAAGGGATATGGACCAAATGCAGATAAGTGGGGCCACACTCCAAATTGACCGTGATCTGATTGAATGGCAGGACAGCTTTGAGGGGCTGAATGGCCCTCTCTGCTTTCTGATGTTCCTTATGCAGGACTTGTCTTTTGGCTGTGAGCATGGAGATAAAAATAAACTATAGAGCCTCATGTCATCGGTCAGACCTTCAAGCAGGAAGCTTTGGCTGGGATCAGATGTTTAACATGCAAGAATGTAGTTAGGAGTTATTTTGTTTAAATCAAGTAAGACAACCTACTCATCTGCGGAAGCATAGCATGTTCATTATTTTGTGTTACTTGAAGACAAGTTGATTGAATTAAATGAGCCCAATTCTTGTGTGTGCTGTGTACGTTCACTTGCTTGGGTGTAAAATAAAGCAACTTAATGAATTGTGTCTGGCCTCATTTTGTCAATGTTTGTGCATTTCACATTTGGGAAGGTTAAAGAATCATGCACAAGGGTGCATGTGAAAAGCCCAGTGTCCAAGTTGTGTGTCGGATTGGTGGGAGGAGGGATGCTTTGGAATATCTCCTAGGTTGCACTCATGTAAGCAGTGTCAGACACTCAGAGTCTGCTCTGGCACATAAGAGGCTTAGGAGAGAGGCCATCTCCTCCGATCCCTTGAAGACATTAAAGGTGTAAGAGCTGTACAGGATCCATGAGGTTATGTTGGTCTCAAGATTTCCCTTAGAGAGGCTGAATGGAGACGTGGCAACTTCTCTGCAGGAGGGAAGGCAGACTTAAAAGACAAATCTCTTAGGCTATCCTAATGCACCATGACCTCCTTCTACCCCCGCTTCTGTGGCTGGAGGGAGAGGGTGCAAAAGGGATTAACTGGAGTGATACTAGGAATGTGGAGCTTCAGTGACCTGGAGAGTCTGGAAAGGTTGGACTTGATATCCTTAGAATTGAGGAACCTGGGAGGAGAGTCAAGCCTTTGTTATTTGAAAAAGTTTTTCAAACCCAAATCATTAATGATTTTGATTGAGTAAACAGGGAGAAACTGTTTTCACTAGCAGATAGGTCAGCGAACCAGAAGACAGATTTATGCTGATTGACCCCCAAAAAAACTGGGAAGCGACATCAGGAAATTTTCTTCTACACAGTAATTTGTTAACTGGAATGCACTACCCAAAAAGAAGCAGATTCCATGTAAATTTCAAAAGATTTGGATAAGTATTTGAAGGGAAAATACTTGCGAAACTATGAGCAAAGAGCTGGGGGGAGGTGGTAGGTGTCGGGCTAGTTGGATATCTCTGCTAAAGAGCCGGCAGAGCAGAAATGGGCCAAATGGCCGCCTTCTGTGGCGTATCATTTATGATTCCATGTCCCTTGTAAATGATTTATTTTTAGGGTCGCATCTCATCTTTGGCCTTTTGCCACCAAACCATTACATTGTTGTCAATTTGTGTTCTTTTTTTCTGCGTTTTGGAATCCATTAGTATAAAATCGAATCATCTCTAATTTTTTCTTTTGTCAAATGCTGATTGTACGGGGTACGGAGAGAAAGCAGGGCAATGGCACTAGGTCATCATGCTCGTTTGGAGAGCTGGTGCAGACACAATGGGCCGAATGGCCACCATCTGTGCCGTTAGAATTCAGCGATACTGTGGTTCCTTGGGAGAGACTGAATGTCGACACCTAGCAGTTTCACCACTGGGCGGACAGGAGACTGTGAAGGTGAAAGCTGGATAACTGATCCCGCTCAGAGGATGGTTACAGAGGGGGCATTGCTGGAGGTCATCATGGACAGTCAGCCTCAGTCTTCTCCACACCTCCCTTGCCCACCCAGTGGCATGACCTAGAGTGTCTGTTGACACCACTTTGTTGGCCAATCCAGCTGCACTGTGCCCATTGGCAGGTGAATTCGTCAGTCCTCTCTATTCTGGGCAGGGACAATATTATCATTATAATCAGCCCTCACTATAAGCACTGTAGGGACTTGGTGATGAAGTGTTTGTGACTCAGTTTCACGTTTGTGAAGGTCCTGTACAAAATGAATGTGGACAGGCTTTTTTTAATGCAAATTTGCAAATTTCAGTTGCTGCAAAATGCTAAAACCATGATTGATAACATTTGTGGAACTATGTAATGTATACGCAGTGATACAGTTCTATACACTATGCTCAGGCATGCTTTGTGAAAGGCTTTCCTGGTAAGGTGGCTAGGGTCCATTTCAAGTGTGTGGGGCTGGCATTAAGGTTGAGGCAGCCTCAGTCACAAGTGTACCCCCACATAAAGTTCTTACCACCCCAGCTTTTTTAGAATGCAACTATCTGGACCCTTGCAGGCAGATCGGGCTTGGCTGCATTCAAATCTTAAGTTTCCTGAAAGTGTGTTCCCCAGATCCTCTGTGGCGGCTGCTGAGTTTTCAACTCGTGTGAAACCTGCCTCAGTGGCAAATATACTATTTTTTTCTTGTATCATTGCCAAAGATGTGGGCAGTTGAGTTTTACTGTGTCATTTATAATTAAAATTGAAGGATCAGTAGACCTGGGATTCAAAACTCCTATCCTAACTTGCGCCAATTCTCTTTCACCCATCACCCTGTTGCGCTTGCTGATCAGAGTCACCTATTTTTTTTTTTAAAAGTCTGACCCTTGTCCTCAAATCCCTCCGTGGCCTTGCCCCTTCCTGATCTCCATAAACTCCTCCAGCCCTGAAACCTTCCGAGACCTCTGTGCACCTCCAATCCTGGCCTCTTGCCCACCCATGATTTTAATCGCTCCAGCATTGGCAGCCGTGCCTCCAGCTGCCTGGGCCAAAGGCTCTGGACTTCCCTCCCTAGATCACTCAGCCTCCCCACCACCCTTTCCTCCTTTAAGAAGCTACTTAAAATCTATATCTTTGAACGAGCTTTTGGTCACCTATTTTGTTATCTCTTTGGGTGACTTGCTGCCAGACTTGGCCTGATGATTACTCCTGTGAAGCCTAGAGTGGCCAACATGGAGGCCACCAAGGGATGGAGGCCTTTGCGAAGCATGTCGGTGATGTCATCACATGAGGATGATGTCATCACGTACGCAATGATTTCATCCCGTTTGGAGACTTGGTGCTATTCAAGGGGGGAGGAGGATGGGGGTGATGGTGGTGGTGAAAGAAAGTTTAAAATCAAGGGAAAATGATGGCGTTAGTGGTAGTGTCACTGGACTAGTAAGCCAGAGGTCCAACTAATACTCTGAGGACATGGGTTCAAATTCCACCGTGGCAGCTGGTGGAATTTAATAGCAAAATCTGGAATTGAAAGCTAATGTCAGTAATGGTGACTGAGGCATAAAATCCCATCTAGTTCACTCAAGTCCTTCAGGGAAGGAAACCTGCCACCCTTACCCGGTCTGGTCTACATGTGACTCCAGACCCACAGCAATGTGGTTGACTCTTAACTATCCTCTGAAATGGCCTAGCAAGCCACTCAGTTCGAGGGCAATTAAGGATGGGCAACAGATGCTGGCCTTGCCAGTGACGCCCACATCCCATGTTCTCTGTCACGTTGAGACTGCTGCAAATGGTAGGAATGAGCACAGACCCCTTATGGTGCTTTACTGGGGTAAGCGGAATAAGCGTCAAAATACCGGATGTGAGGCCACCTGGTACCAACAGCGGCCAGGTTGGCTAAAAACTGGACTGTCCAATACGATATTGAGCAATAATGGCCTTCCTAATGAAGCCCCCTGGGCATTTTACTACATTTAAAGGTGCAAGTTATTGCTGATGCAAAGTTGTGTGAAAGAGAGTCTCTGAGCTTTGAGTCTACAGCTTGTTTAAGGCATTTTGATGCCACAGAGTACTGTGTGAAAGCAAAGTGACTTGGGGGCTTTGCTGATTCATCCCATTTTATTTTATTTTTTCGGAATTTGGCAAAAGAACCAAACGCAACATGAGGAAAACATTCACTTTACGCAACAAGCTGTCGTGATCTGGAATGCGCTGCCTGAAAGGCTGTTGGAAGGAGATTCAATAACAACGTTCAAAAGGGAGCTGGTGGCCTAGTGGTGTTGTTACCGGGCTAGTAATCCAGATACCCAGAGTAATGCTCTGGGGATCCAGGTTCGAATCCCACCATTGACGATTTAAAAAAAAAATCTGGAATTAAAAGTCTAATGATGACCAGGAAACCATTGTTGATTGTTGTATAAACTCATCTCATTCACTGAGATATATGAATTATAAAAAAGAGCCTGAAGGGAAGTAAATTGCATGGCTCTGGGAAAGAGCAGGGGCCAATTGCATAGCTCTTTCAAAGAGCTGGCCCAAGTACCAGGGCCCAAACGGCTGCCTCCTGTGCCGAACCATTCTAGGATACCATCACCCTACTTCCCCCAAATCGTGGCCAGTTGATCCACATCATTTCTCGCTCTTCTTATTGTAGCAAACCAAACAGCATTGTTTTTGGAGCCTGTTATAATATGCCTTTAAGGACTATCAGCCTGCCTTTGTAGTATTAATGTGGGACTCTGGAACAGTACTGCCCACTGTATGATGTTGAGAGTCACATGACAATACACTGTGTGAGGAGTAGAATCTGGAAGAAGCCAGCATGGAGACAGCACCCCATGGCAGTACCTTGGATCTGTACATAGTTATGGATGACCAATAAACGGTATATGTTCAACCATACAAGCCTCCTGACCCCTGAGTGAGACGCCAAACAACCTATACAACAGAGACAGGGCTTGGAGATGCTTGAAGGCACAGTCATTCCTCAGTGCTTTGACTGCATGCTTTTAAACTCCCCTTTAATTACTGAAGGATCAATTTGTGTGTTCTGTTTGACAGCTTACTTTTTTTTGATGAACTGAATGAAATTAATATTTTTTTATTCGTTCATGGGATGTGGGCATTGCTGGCTGGGCCAGCATTTATTGCCCATCCCTAATTGCCCTTAAGAAGGTGGTGGCGAGCTGCCTTCTTGAACCGCTGCAGTCCATGTGGAGTAGTTAGGCCCACAGTGCTGTTAGGAGTTCCAGGATTTTGACCCAGCAACAGTGAAGGGACAGCGATTATAGCTCCAAATCAGGATGGTGAGTGGCTTGGAGGGAACTTCCAGGTGGCGGTGTTCCCATGCATCTTTTGCCTTAGTCCTTCTAGGTGGTAGAGACTGCTGGTTTGGAAGGTTCTGTTGAAGGAGCCTTGGTGAATTCCTGCAGTGCATCTTGTAGATGGTACGCACAGCTGCTGCTGTGCATTGGTGGTGGAGGGTGTGAATGTTTGTGGATGTGGTGCCAAACAAGCGGACTGCTTTGTCTTGGATAATGTCAAGTTTCTTGAGTGTTGTGGGAGCTGCGCTCATCCAGGCAAGTGGAGAGCATTCCATTACATTCCTCACCAGTGCTTTTTTGGTGATGGACAGGCTTTGAGGAGACAGGAGGTGAGTTACTTTCCACAGAGTTCCCAGCCTCTGACCTGTTCTTTAGCCATAGTATTTATATGGCTAGTCCAGTTCTGATTTTGGTCAATGGTAACTCCCAGGATGTTGATAGTGGGGGATTCAGCAGTGGTAATGCCATTGAACATTAAGGGCTGATTGTTAGATTCTTTCTTGTTGGAGATGATCATTGCCTGGCACTTGTGTGGTGCGGATATTACTTGCCACTTATCAGCCCTATCCTGAATATTGTCCAGGTCTTGCCACATATGGACATAGACTGCTTCAGCTGTTATACACTTGAGCAAGTGAATAGAACGTTGAATATGCTTGCTCCCTTTAACTGCCACTCTCAGTGAAGTGGATGGGCCGTTCAGTTTGGGGTAGTATATGTTACCTTAGCCAGAATCAAGGAGGGGGAGTGAAGTTGCTATTTGTGTTCAGATATTACTGTGCTGGTGAAAATTAATCGGAAACTGTACAAAAAAAACCTTCTCGTTATGAGGCACTGGTGGACATTTTTGGTTTTTGCTTTAATAATGATAAAAAGTCTTGCATTTCTATAATGCTTTTCATGGCTACCTGATGTTCAAAGCATTCCACAGCCAACGAAGTACTTTTTGAAGTGTAGTCACTGTTGTGAGATTGGAAATGCGGCAGCCAATTTGCACACAGCAAGCTCCCACAAACAACAATATGATTATGATCAGATAATTATTTTTGTGGTGTTGATTGAGAGATAAATATTGGCCAGAACACTGCTTCACTGAATTAGTGCCATGGGATCCATAATGTCCACCTGAGCAGGCAAATGGAGCCTTGGGTTAACATCGATCCAAAAGACGGCACCTCCAACAGTGCAGCACTCCCTCAGTACCACACTGGATTTTGGTGTTTGAGAGCTGGTGTGGGAATTGAACCTGGAGCCTTGTCACTCAGAGGTGAGTGTGCTACCAACTGAGCCACGATTGATGCTTAACGTCTACTAAATGTCTAAGTTCAAACTGCCCGGTTGTAAACCAGGGCAAATCCCAGCTAGAGTAATGTTGAACCATCTTTAAGTGCCCAGTTAGACAGAATAATGACAGTTCCAAGGAACAGTGTAGCTGGAATAATAACAGACAATGCTGGGAATATGCTGGCAGCATCTGTGGAGAGAGAAACAGTGTTAACTTTTCAAGTCTGTGATCTTTCATCACAGCTTATTATTGTAGTACAGTTGGAACCTTGTTGAAAACAGCTAATCCGTTCACTCTATTTGTGAGCGCTTGCTGTGTGCAAATTGGCTGCCTTTCCAACATTGCTACAATGTCTAAACTTCAATTGTACTTCATTGGCTGGAAAATGCTTGGAGATGTCCAGAGGTTGTGAAACGGACTGAATAAATGTTTTTTGTTCCCCATGTATGGTTTGCGTTCCCATTCAGGTTCACTGAATGCTGAGCCCCGTACTCATTAACATCTCTTTCTAGGGCTTACGCTCACTCCATACACTCAACGGTGGAGACAAAAATCAATGATTGAGGCAAATACTGACCACCTACCATGCCAGTGTTGATAGTGTGCTGACGTCAGGTGCCAGGGTTTGCAATTGAGCAACTTGGGTTTGCTCTTCCTACAGCTGGCCCTATAGTAGCAAGACAGATCTTTCCACTACTGCAAGGTGGTTGGGGTATAAGAGGAAGTCTTGCTGTGATTTTTTTAAAATTTTCATTCATGGGATGTGGGTGTCACTGGCTGGGCCAACATTTATTGCCCATCCCTAGTTTCCTTTGAGAAGGTGGTGGTGAGCTGCCTTCTTGAAGCGCTGCAGTCCCTGCAGTGTAGGTACACCCACAGTGCTATTAGGGAGGGAATTCCAGGATTTTGACCCAGTGACAGTGAAGGAACAGCGATATATTTCCAAGTCAGGATGGTGTGTGGCTTGGCGAGGAACTTCCAGATGGTGGTGTTCCCATGTGTCTGCTGCCCTTGTCCTTCTGGATGGTAGCAGTCGTGGGTTTGGAATCCTTGGACAGGGTAGATGCTGAGAGGTTGTTTCCCCTTTGGAGAATCTGGAACTCAGGGACGTACCCTAAAGATAATGGGTCATTCATTTAGGAGTGAAATGAGGAGAAATTCCTTCATTCAGGAGCCTTGGTGAGTTCCTGCAGTCCATCTTGTAGATGGTACACACTGCTGCTACTGTGTGTCGGTGGTGGAGGGAATGAATGTTTGTGGATAGGTTGCTGATGAAGCTTTGTGGTCAAGGGTTTTGATAAGACCACTGTGTACAGTTTAGGTCTCCTTACATAAGGTAACAAAGGTTCATCAGATTTATTTCTGGGATGGTGGGGTTTTCCAACGAGGAGAAAATAGAACAGGCCTATGTTCTCTAGAGTTTGGAAGAATGCAAGGTTATCTTATTGAAACTTTTAAAATCCTTGGACAGGGTAGATGCTGAGAGGTTGTTTCTCCTTTGGAGAATCTGGAACTCAGGGACGTACCCTAAAGATAATGGGTCATTCATTTAGGAGTGAAATGAGGAGACATTCCTTCATTCGGATGGTTGTGAATCTTTGGAATTCAATGTCCCAAAGGGCAGTGGAAGCTCTTTAATTGCTCTTGGATTATCTTTGATTATATCAATAGATTTTTGAACATTAAGGAAATCAAGAGATATGGGGAGAGGGTGGGACAGTGGCGTTGAGGTAGAAGATAAGCCGTAATCCTATTGAATGGCAAAGCAGGCTGGAGGGGTCATGTGGCCTACCCCAGCTCCTATTTCTTATATTGTTGTTGTTGCTGCGGTCCTGTGTGCACTATGATTGTATACCTAACTGCTTACCCATATTGGGAAAAGTCTACTATTTTTGTGCTTTAAATGCCGCGGTGTCACTGCGTTTCATTAAATTGGATTGCAGAATAGAGACGTTTGTCCCTCCAACCCAACCTATCACAATGGAGTAAGCAGCAACCAATTAGCGGCTGAAGTTTTTCTCGAAAGTAGCCTGACAGTCATCGAGCTTTTCTGTTTGTACCCAGCTTCAAGCTGTATTCCCAGTGTCCGTGCCCCCACAGCTCACCCAGCCCCATCCCAGAACCAAGAGTCATGAGTTTGGTCCTCCCTGAATTCCTTTTGAAAGAACAGCAAAATGTAAGGGGTTTAAGGGGGTTTAAGGCGCAGCATTCCACAATTGTGGCCTAAAACATTTGTGCCGTTGCTCGGACTTTCACTGTGCTTGCTGCAGCTAGACTGAGCGAGGTCATGTTGCCTTCAGTCTGTCTGGTCAACCTTTCAAGGCAGCACTTCAGATTGCATTGGGCCTAGGAAGCTGCACAAGTTAACGGGGAGCACTACCCTCTTCGAAGTGGGGTATGTCTCAAAGGTTTAGTCACAAAGCAAATCCATCTGTCAAGATATCTAAGTACTGCCATCATTTAACATTAAAAAAAAATGTGTGGAGCTCCTTGTGCGTTGTTTATGTGGATCAGGCAGAGAGCTGGAGTGTGTCAGCTGTGGCTCAGTGGGAGGCATTCTTGTTGAGTCAGAAGGTTGTAGATTGTTGTATCCTGGCCAACGCGCATCTTTCAATCAACATCACCAAAAGCAAGTTAACTGGCTATTCATATCATTGACTCCTTGTGGGATCTTGCTGTGTGCAAATTGGCTTCCATCTTTCCCCATTACATTGACTCCACTTCAAATAGTAGCCAGTGTTTGTAAAGTGCTTGAGAGGTCCCAAAGGGAAGATAATTGCACATCTTTCCTCCTTGGCTGGCAAAATGTGATGATGACAAGAAAGGTTGGCACTCCAGTGCAGTGCTGAGGGTGTGCTGCACTGTCAAAGGTGCCATCTTTTGGATGAAATGTCATCTGCCTGCTTAGATGGATGTAAAAGATCCCATGGCATTTTGTTGAAGAAAAGCAGGGGAGTACTGGCCAATATTTATCCCTCAATCAACATCACTCAAGAAAAAAATCAGATTATCTGGTCATTATCACAGTGCTGTTTATGGGAGTTTGCTGTGTGCAAATTGGCTCCTGCGTTTCCTACAACAGTGACTACACTTCAAAAGTATCTCATTGGCTGTAAAGCGGTTCAAGAAGGCACCTCACCACAACCTTAAGGGCAATTGGCGATGGGCAATAAATGCTGGCCTCACCAGTGATGCCCACATCCCACGAGTGAATAAAACAAAGCACTTTGAGTCGTCCAGTGATCATGAAATGCGCTATATAAGCGCAAATTGTTCTTTTCCTTCTTGCTTTCTTTCAGATTTTCTGCTTTTGGAAACTTGGTTGAGAGATAAATATTGGCCAGGGCACCTGGAAGAACTTCCTCTGCTACTCTTTGAAAGAATGCAGTGGGATCTTTTACGCCCACCTGAAGGGGCAGAGGAGGCCTTGCTTTCACGCCTCATTTGAAACACAACACCTCCAACAGGGCAGCACTCCCTCATGATGGCTCAGGGGGCATCAGCCAGTCAAATCCTTGAGTGGGCTGTGAATCTGGAACCTTTGCACTTGAAGTAACCGACAGGGTTACGGACCAAGAGCTGGAAGGTGGGATTAGTCTGGCTTCAGCTAACATGGACACGATGGGCCGAATGGTGGTCTGCTGCATTGCAAAGTTTCTATGTTTCCTCTGACTCACATGAGAATGCAACCCCACTGAGCCAAGCTGACAGTTGAATCCGTTTTGCCATCACCCAGTCTGCATATCAGGTAACTCAGCATCGAACTTGGGACCTTCCTATTCCATGTGGCTCACTTTGTACTGAGCAGTGCATTTCTACTGAGATATGAGGATGGGAAAGGTGCAAGAGTTCCATTTAAGCAGCTTTGATATATAGGCTGTGTTTGGAGCCTCTTGTGTGCAGTGCCACAGAGTGGGTTGAATGTGGCTTCAAGCCCGAGCTGTTCACTGTTGTTATCAATCTCAGTGCTGTAGTCAAGCAGCCAGCAGAGGCCAGGAGAGAGTCATCCAAGGGTGGACTCCCACGCGCTCTGAACACCGTCTGCTCTCTCGGGTGGTCACAAATGATCCCGTAGCGCCATTTTGAAGAAATCTAGTGGAGATCTCCCCAGTGTCCTGGCCAACACTCAACCTTTCAGCCAACGTCGATGATGAAAGTGAGACAGAATGTCTGGTCATTATCTCATTGCTGCACTGG
Organism: Carcharodon carcharias; assembly: GCF_017639515.1. Taxonomy (NCBI): domain Eukaryota; kingdom Metazoa; phylum Chordata; class Chondrichthyes; order Lamniformes; family Lamnidae; genus Carcharodon; species Carcharodon carcharias. The sequence goes on along the minus strand of NC_054476.1, from coordinate 150,134,952 downwards.
CTGTGCTCAAGTTTTTATGTGTTTTCCATGTCAACAATGTTCACTACACTTCATACGGTACTTTATTGGCTGGAAGGCACTTTGGGACACCTTGAGGTCCTTTAAGACTCTGGATGAAATGCAGAGCAACATTGGTAGACGGCCCAGATAGAATCTTGCAGCACCAAACAAGGCCATTCAGCCCTTTGTGCCTGGGCCAGCTCTATGAAGATCTGCCCCCTATGGCTGGGGTGAAAGTGGGGGAGAGACAAAGAGGAGAAAACAACTTGGGGGCAGAGAGGGCGAATTCTTATCCTCACACATACCCCTCCTCACCACCAAAGAAACAAGGCTTTAACATTAGGATCCTCGTTTAACCAGTGATAATTAAGTGCATCCTTACAGCTGAATTGGTGAATAAAGCTGACTTGTGAAACAAGCAAGTGTGACAAGTTTGGTATTTGTCAGTTTGGTTACTGATTGCACTTAACCCTGTGCACACTGCTACAACTCCTCCCAATTACCACCACATCCGGCAGGCTTGACATTTGAGTTAGTCCTCACGAATGTTGTTAACCTTCCAAGTGCTGAAACACCTCTCCACTTGACACTGCGCTTCTGAGGTGCAAAGGCTTTGGTTTTTCAGGTAATTGATGCCGTTTTACCTCCTGCTTTGTTGAAGGAAGGATTTTTACTCTGCTGTGCCATGCCTCCTTGGAGTAGCCACGATGGGAATAGCTTGTTTCCACTTTACGTGTTGCTGTGCCTTAGTTGCTGCTGGCTTTAGTAACTTCTGATTCTCTCCCAAGTGCAGCGTGAAGCCCATATTAAAGAGTCATTCTGACAGCACTTGTGTGATGGGTTAAGCAGTCAATGCTCCTGAATTCCAAACATGTAACCTTTCATATTGAATGTACAAATCTCATATTTTGTAGGATTAGTATGTTGGGGATGGGTGTTAAATGCCAACTGGGCAGAAGGCCATGGGTTCAAACATCACTCTACGGCCTCAGCACATAATCCAGGCTGACACTTCAGTGCACTGCTGAGAATTGAAGCAAATAACATAGATGCCTTGAAGGTAGACACTAGATGAGCACATGAGGGAGAAAGGAATGGAAGGGTATGAAAATTGGCCAGGAGGAGGCTTGTGTGGAGCAGAGCCGGCAGCACCGACTCGGTGGGCCGAATGGCTTGTTTCTGTGCTGTAAATTCAATGTAGTTAACTGAAGTACTGTCTTTTGGCCAAGTTATTACTCACTTGCCTGTTCCACTGCTCCAACCAGACTTTAAAAATCCTACAGCACAATTTGAAGAGCGAGGAGTTCCGCTGGTGTCCAGGCCAATATCTCTCTATCAGCCAATATTATGGAAAGGTAAATTGACCCGTCACTCTTCTGATTGCTGTGTGTGTGTGTGTTACCTACATGACAACAGTCACTGCACCCGAAACTAATTGGGTGCAACACGTTCTGGGACATTTAGAGGTGTATTAAGGTGCTATTTAATGGAAATGTGTCTTTAGATGTTGAAAGTTGAATTTGATAATATTCACATGAAACTGAAGCTGTGTTTGGCTTCTCGATGTGTTCAGCTCCTGCGAGCTGAAATTATAACCGATGAGATATTGGTGAGAAGTTGACCTTTTAGCCCAGGTGCCAAATGGGGAAACATTTTTGAACCATACAATGGTGCCGTCTCCCTTAGGTTTCCCACAGAGGATGGTGAGGTAGTGCTGGTGTATCCCTGTCATCAACCCCCTTCCCCTGCACCTATACTTGCCTTGGAAAGCACAGCACAGAATTCTCCAATTCAATAGGTCTAGCCTCGCTTGGTCCTGTTCTTACCTAATCAACCATAAAAATGGCATCTCCAGCAATGTCTTTTCTCCCTGCCCATATTCCATTGCCTCTTGAGTTCCCCATGGACCTATGCTTGCATCCCCCCCCCCCCCCGACACACACACACACACACACACACACACACACACACACACACACACACACACACACACACACACACACACACACACACACACACACATACACACACACCTGACTACCCTCCACGATGTGGAACAGGGCAATGAGGAAAGCCGCGTGTGCAGATGGTGTGGTCGACCATGTGAAGAGGACGAAAGGGATTGGTCCACCATAGTAACAGAGGATGTCATTTGTGACTATTTAGGGCCAATTTGGTGCTGTGGCAAGGAATTAAGTACTAACTGGAGTGCTATAAACATGGAGTTGCAAGGGCTTGGGAGGCAGCAAGCTGTTCAAGGGCATTGAAGAGGAAAGAGCTTGGAGATGGAGCAGTAGTTTGCCAGGACAAAGGGGTCAAGGGTGAGGGTGTTTTTTGAGTGTATGATGACAGTTTTGAAAGGAATGGTTACGTGATTGGCGAACAGTCCACAATGGGAGGTAACGGGGGACCCTGAGTAGGCATCCAATGAGTGGGAATGGGGGCTATGATGAGGTGGGTCCCATTCACAGGACTGGCTTGGAGAGATGGGTGAGAGGAGAGAAATGAGTGTGTGTTCAGGTCCTGAGTGTGGGGAATCTGAGGGAAGTTTGGGCTCGTGGAGATGAGCAGAAGCAACTGATTGGATGGTCTGTATCTCAATGACAAAGGGCTCCTCATGCTTTTTATTGTTCGGGAGGGGTTAAAGGGGACAGTTGGTAGCAGAGAAAAGAAGTCAGGCATTTATGCTTTCTTTCTTATGATTAGTTCCTGCACATGGATCTGGTGCAAGTCCCAGGGAACAGCTGCTCCCTAATTATAGCAGAAACATTCTCCCAGTCTTCTCATCACCTGGCATGGTTGCAGCAAGGGATACGTCATTGTTAACTGGCTGACGGCTGACTCTTCCTCCTCGTTTTTGGAGAGAAGCTTTGGGTTTTCTGTCCGCTCACCTCTACAGTGACAATGTCCTGGCCACCCCGGAGTTCAAGACAGTAAGAGATCCACATCCCAACCAGATGGCCTGATTGGTTGAGTGCCAGGGCTGCCAGTCACCTCAAACCTTCCTCCCACTGCTGGCAGCTAATTGCATTAATCCTCGAATTAGCTGGGGGCACATCATGGTGAGACACTGTCTTAACCTTACCTCAGGGTGGACTGGGGGTGTGAAATCGGTCACCTTTCTTGCTCCAGCCAAATCTGGTGCCAACTCATTGCAGTAACTGGGCTAACTTATTGGAACCAACGCTACCGTAAGTTTACATTTGAGCCAGTGCAGTTTAATGTGCTTCTTGGACAGTGCTGTTCATTTTTTTTTTGTTATTCATTCATGGGATGTGGGCATCGTGGGCTAGGCCAGCATTTATTGCCCATTCCTAGTTGCCCTTGTGAAGGTGGTGATGAGCCGCCTTCTTGAACCACTGCAGTCCATGTGGTGTAGGTACACCCACAATGCTGTTAGGGAGGGAGTTCCAGGATATTGACTCAGCAACAGTGAAGGAATGGTGATATGTTTCCAAGTCAGGATGGTGAGTGACATGGAGGGATACTTCCAGGTCGTGGTGTTCCTATCTATCTGCTGCCCTTGTCCTTCTAGATGGTAGTGGTCATGGGTTTGGAAGGTGCTCTCTATGGAGCTTTGGTGAGTTCCTGCTGTGCATCTTGTAGATGGTACACACTGTTGACACTGTGTGTCGGTGGTGGAGAGAGTGAATGATTGTGGATGGGGTGCCAGTCAAGCAGGCTACTTTTCCTGGATGGTGTCAAGCTTCTTGAGTGTTGTTGGAGCTGCACTCATACAGGCAAGTGGAGAGTATTTCATCACACCCCTGACTTGTGCCTTGTGGATGGTACACAGGATTTGGGGAGTCAGGAAGTGAGTTACTCCCCGCAGGATTCCTAGCTTTTGACCCATTCTGCACAATGTTTACATGGCTAGTCCAGTTCAGCTTCTGGTCAATGGTATGTCCAGGATGTTAATAGTGGGGGACGTGGGGGATTCAGCGATGGTAATGCCATTGAACATCAAGGGATGTTGGTTAGATCCTGTCTTGTTGGAGATGGTCATTGCCTGACACTTGGGTAGCATGAATGTACTTGCCATTTGTCAGCCCAAGCCTAGATGTTGTCCAGGTCTTGCTGCTTTTGGACATGGACTGCTTCAGTTTCTGAGGAGTTGCAAATGGTGCTAAACATTGTGCAATCATCAGCGAACATCCCCACTTATGACCTCATGATGGAAGGAAGGTAATTGATGAAGCAGCTGAAGATGGGTGGACCGAGGACATTACCTTGAGGAACTCTTGCAGTGATGTCCTGGAACTGAGATGATTGACCTCCAACAACCACAACCATCTTCCTTTGTGCTAGATATGACTCCAACCAGAGGAGAGTTTTCCCCCGATTCCCATTTACTTCAGTTTTGCTAGGGTTCCTTGATGCCACACTCGGTCAAATGCTGTCTTGATGTCAAGAGCAGTCACACTTACCTCACCTCGGGAGTTCAGCTCTTTTGTCCATGTTTGAACCAAGGCTGTAATGAGGTCAGGAGCTGAGTGGCCCTGGAGGAACCGAAACTGAGCGTCAGTGAACAGGTTATTGCAAAGCAAATGCCACTTGATAGCACTGTTGATGACCCCTTCCATTACTTTAATTGGACTGCAGCAATGAAGCAGTAATTGGGCGTGTTGGATTTGTCCTCCTTTTTGTGCACAGGACGTAACCTGAGCAATTTTCCACTTAGCTGGGTAGATGCCAGTGTTGTAGCTGTACTGGAACAGTTTGGCTAGGGGCGCGGCAAGTTCTGGAGCACAAATCTTCAGTACTATTGCCAGGATATTGTCAGGGCCTGTAGCCTTTGCAGTATCCAGTGTCTTCAGCCATTTCTTGATATCACGTAGAGTGAATTGAATTGACTGAAGACTGGCATTGACTTTCAGAGGAGGCCGAGATGGATCATCCACTCGGCACTTCTGGCTGAGGATTGTAGTGAATACTTCAGCCTTATCTTTTGCAGTGATGTGTTGGGCTCCTCCATCATTGAGGATGGGGATATTTGTGGGGCCTCCTCCTACAGTGAGTTATTTAATTGTCCATCACCATTCACAACAGGACTGCAGAGCTTAGATCTGATCCGTTGGTTGTGGAATTGCTTAGCTCCATCTATCACCTGCTGCTTATGCTGTTTGGTATGCAAGTAGTCCTGTGTTATAGCTTCACTAGGTTGACACCTCATTTTTAGGTATGCCTGGTGCTGCTCCTGGCATGCCCTCCTGCACTCTTCATTGAACCAGGGTTGAACCCCCGGCTTGGCAGTGGTAGAGTGGGGGATGTGCCAGGCCGTAAGGCTACAGATTGTCTTCGAGTACAATACTGCTGCTGCTGATGGCCCACAGCGCCTCATGGATGCCCAGTCTTGAGTTGCTAGATCTGTTCAAAATCTATCCCATTTAGCATGGTGGTGGTGCCACAGAACATGATGGAGGGTACCCTCAATGTGAATGCAGGACTCCGTCTCCACAATGACTGTGCAGTGGTCACTCTTACCGATACTGTCATGGACAGATGCATCTGCGGCAGGCAGGTTGGTGAGGATGAGGTCAAGTGTTTTTCCTTCTTGTTGGTTCCCTCACCACCTGCCGCAGACCCAGTCTAACAGCTATGTGATTTAGGACTTGCCCGGCCAGCTCGGTCTGTGGTGGTGCTGCCAAGCCACTCTTGGCGATGGTCTCAGATTGGTCCAGCAAGTACTAGAGCTGTACATGTGGAATGGGAAGAGGCCATTGTTTCAACATTTGAAGAAATACTGCTTTATTCCATCTCATGTTCTTTCCTCCCCTCAAGTCCTGCCAGATATATATTGAGTTTTGGGGAGGTCGACATTTACTGACCAACATCCCCGCTCCCCACCTACTTTTAATGCTTCCACACGCAGATCTGAATCAAAGCCCCTTTTCACAGTTTGTATTTGTATAGTACATTTAACATGGTAAAATGTCATGGGAGTGCAATCGGGCAAAATTTTAAGTGCTATTAGGGCTCGTGGCCAAGGGCTTGGTCAAAGAGGGAGGTTTTAAGGAGCAACTTAAAGGAGCTGAGGTTTAGGGAGGAACTCCAGAGCTTAGGACCTCATCAGCTGATGGTGGGGAAGTGGAGATGACCAAGTGTCTAGAACTCTTGGAGTGCGGAGATCTTGGATGGCTGTACAGCTCAAGGAGCTGTGAAATAAAGAGGGATGAGGCCTTGGAGGTGATGTTACGGAGCTGGAAGCAGGGGGTTCTTGGTGATGGGGTAAAATATGGGGTTGGAAATGGGTCAAACAGGAACGGTAGTGCTCGTGAACAATATGGTTAAGCCTCAGACGGTCGCCACGGAGAATGTTAAGAGTTGATGGCTGGGGAATCGTGTTACATGGCTGGGAACCGAAGGCAACAGATTCAGTTATCCCAGGTTTTATTGGAGCAAATTTCCGCTCGTTTGTACACGCTTCAGTTGGACCGTGACCAGAAGCCGGAATCTTCCGCTGCACATCCCCCCCCCACCCCCCCCCGACCCCCAGCACCACCACCCCCTCCAGCAAATGTTTCCTGTTCAATGAGAGATCCAATTCCCCTTTTTGAAAGTTACCTTCTGCCCCCATCAGCAATGCATTCCAGATGAGAACAACTTGCTGAATTTAGCAGAAAAAGATTCTCCTCATTCACCCTCTAGCCTCTTTGCCAACTATTGTTTCCGACCTTCCTATTAGTGGGAGAAATTTCTCCTTATTTACTCTGTTGAAAAAAAAACCCTTGTGATTTTGAATGCTTCTGTTAAATCTTCCCTTAACCTTCTCTGCTAAGAGCAGCAACACCAGCTTCTCTCATGCCTTGAGTTAATGGAAACACCCCGGGCCCAGGCCCCATTCTTGGTGCGCTCCCCTGCACCACCTTGAAGGTTCCTAAACTGTGGTGCCCAGGATTCGATGCAGTACTCCAGCTGGGGCCGAACCAGCGAGTTCTCAAGATTTAGCAGAAATCCAATGTAGAAGGACGCTGAGAGAGTGACCTTTGAACGGGGATGTTAGTGAGAGATTTGAGGGTTTTAGTTTAATGAAATGGTTTATTTAACAAAATACGTGCAAATGAAATCAAAGCACAGAGAATCAAATGCCTGCAGGCCAGTGCCCGGGGTCTGTGCTGTCGAGCCACTCTTTGTTCATGTTAATTCTAAGTGCTCGTCTTTTTGGCAGTAACTAAATTTGCTTTCATTCACTCCCAGGGAAATGTAATACAAGCATAAAATCCAGAAAAGCAGAACATCAGCAGGAATAAGGCAGTCACGGTCCATTTTTTTTTAAACCAAAAGTGAACAATGTGTGCTCAGACTGAGGCTATTTCATTAAAATCTCTCGAACAGAGAAAATAACTTCAGCGTTTGCCTTTATTGTCTCGTTTTGATGGGAGGAAGGCACCTTGGCTTCTTTGACAGGCTCGGAATGTGTGGTCAGTAAGGTACCTAACATTTCGCCACTAAAGTCATTCATTTTTTGTGTGCATTAGAAAGAATTGTGCTGCACTGTTACTTTGGATAGGCAGTAAATTCACACGTGGTGGCACGCACATACAACCCAGGTGCGCACACGCACACAAGTGCACATACGAAGGTATAAGCACGCACAGGTGCACATGCACACAAACAGACGTGCGCACACAGGTGCTCTTGCACACGTATACGCGCAAAAAGGTGCATACCCACAAACTCACAAGTACGCACCTACACACACCAGGGTAGATGCTGATCACATGAGCAGTGAGGAAAAGTTGGAAACAGTGTGTTTAAAAACATCACAAAAAGTGTTTCCGATTTTCTTTGTTGTCTAGTGCAGAGTATTTACAGCACAGAAACAGGCCATTCGGGCCAACTTGTCAATGCTGGTCTTTTGTTATTCAGTCAGGGGATGTGGGCTTCGCTGGCTGGGCCAGCATTTATTGTTCATCCCTATTTGCCCTTGAGAAGGTGGTGGTGAGTTGCCTTCTTGAAGCGCTGCAGTCCATGTGGTGTAGGTACACCCACAGTGCTGTTAGGGAGGGAGTTCCAGGATTTTGACCCAGCGACAGTGAAGGAACGGCGATATATTTCCAATTTGGGATGTTGAGTGACTTGGAGGGGAACTTCCAGGTGGTGGTGTTCCCATCTAATTGCTGCCCTTGTCCCTCTAGATGGTACCGGTCGTGGGTTTGGAAGGTGCTGTCTAAGGAGCCTTGGCGAATTCCTGTAGTACATCTTGTAGATGGTACACACTGCTGCTACTGTGTGTCGGTGGTGGAGGGAGTGGATGTCCGTGTTAATATTCTTCATGAATGCCTTCCTACCTCTCGTCACCTTGACCTACCAGCTTAACCTAAAGTCTCAGTCCAACATGCAATGAACCCAATTCTGCACTGAAGCACAGGCCCAGTTGATATGCTGCGGTCTCTAGTGGGGCCCGAGACCTTCTGACTCTTCTTGAAGTGAAAGTGCTGCCAACTGAGATAGTGTTCCATCAAATGTGAGTTGTAAGGGAAGCAAAATCAGACCTGATTTTATTGAAGGTTGGAACTGGCTTGAGGGGGGCTTATGGCCTTCTCCTGTTCCTTCCCCTTGTGTCCTTCAGTGGTTAAAGTTATGAAAGGATGGGACAGGGTAGATGACAGCAAACTGTTTACAGTCATTGAGGGGTCAAGAACCAGGGGCCACAAACTCTAGGTTAAATTTAAGGGATTATATAACAGAGCAGAGAAGAAATCTCTTTGCACTGATAGTTGTGGAGATCCCTGCCAGGGTTAGCGATTGAGGCAGCAACTCTGTCAATGTTCAAAGGTTAAATTGGCTAGTTGAACAAAGGAAAAGAATTGAAGAGATCTGAGACCAGGGTGGGTAAATGTAATTAGATTGATTGATAACCAGGATGAGAAAGTTGTCCTATAAGAAGAAATTGAATAGAATGGGCCTACATTCTCTGGAATTTAGAAGAATGAGAGGGGAATGCATTGAAAGATATAAAATTCTTAAGAGGGTTTGAGGGGGTAGATATTGAGTGCCTGGCTTCCCCCTGGCTGGGAAGTCTAGAACTAAGGGTCATAGCCTCAGAATAAGGGGTCGACCATTTGAGACTGAGGTGAAGAGGACTGTGAATCTTTGAAATTCTCTACTTCAGAGAGCTGTGGATGCTCAGTTCTTGAGTATATTCAAGGCTGAGATTGATAGATTCTTGGATACTAAGGGAATCGAGGCATACGGGGAGTGGTGCGACAGTGGGATTGAGGTAGACAATAAATAATAATCTTGTCGAATGAGGGAGGCAGCTCGGGGGCGGGGTGGGTGGGAGAGGTGCGCTTGGCCCTGCTTCTGTTCCTTTTCTTTATCGTTACGTGCATTCAGGTTCACCTCTAAGGAGAACAGAAACACAAGTTAGTAATGCCCCACGACTGCGCAGTCGCGCTGCCTACTTCGTGCTCTGTTGAGAGGGAGAGCGTCTCTCTTAATTCTCCTGCTGCCTCACACCTGACATTTTCTTCCATTTCCTTATTGACATTGGAAGAGAGAGAAAAAAACATCAATTAGCAGCTTGAAAATGGGAACAAACAAACAGCAGAGCTCGATAAAAATCAACCATTTTGAAGAGAGGGCAAATCTATTCCATGGTGCTGGATGCACTCACTGACACCCAGCACATCTTCAAAGCCAGTTTCTCGAAATAGCAGAAGAAAATTAAATTTTATCAGTGAGAAATATTTTTTTCTGAAATAGTTTTTTTTCCTTCTTCATTATTAGTGAATCTCCTCTGAAGAAGTTGATTGCGAGCAGTGGGGTACATGTATCAGAAAAACTTATTATTTGAGTCTACGTGATGAATTGAGAATCCCATGGAGATGAAACTCACCATGGGTATTGACTTCCTCATGGTCTTAAAGTCCTCCACTTCAAAACTCTTTGATGTATAAAGCACTGATACTGTATCTTTTTTTTTAACTGGTTACTAATGCACATTAGGGAGGAATTAATCCAATAGATGTGGCAGTTGTCATAGGAACAGGAAGCTCATAGATTCATAGAAGTTGCAGCACACAATTTGGCCCATGGCCCTTCTGCTATTTCATATAACTAACAACAATTTGGATTTATATAGCAGCTTTAATGTAGTAAAACTTAAAGCGCTTCACGTGACCATTTGCCAAACATTATTTGAGACTGAACCATATAAGGAGATATTCGGACAAGGTGACCAAGAGCTTGCTCAACGAAGTAGGCTCTCTGGAATTTCTTAGAGGAGGTAGAATCCCAGAATTGTTACAGCACAGAAGGAGGCTATTCGGCCCATCACATCTGTACTAGCTCTCCAGATAAGCAATTTACCCAATGCCATTTGTCCACCTTCTCCCCATAACCCTGCACATCGTTCCTTCTCAAATAACAGTTTAATTCCCTCTTGACTGCCTCGATTGAACCTGCCCCCCGCCCGCACTCTCGAGCAGTGCATTCCAGACCCTAACTACTTGCTGCGGGGGAACAAGTTTTTCCTCATGTCACTTTGGTCTCTCCTGCAGCTCACTTGAAACCTGTGCCCTCTCTTTCTTGATCCTTTGATGAGTGGGAACAATCTCTCCCTGCAGAGGTGAAGAGGTTGCGGGAGGGAATTCTATAGATTGGAGCCTAGGCAGCAGCGTATACAGCTGCCAAGCTGCCAGTGGTGAAGCAATTAAATTCAGGTATGCTCAACAGGCCAGATTTGGAAGAGCGCGTATATCTCAGGAGGGTTGTAGGGCTGGAGGAGGTTACAGAGTTAGGATGAGATGAGGACACGGGGATTGGAAAACAAGGATGAAAATTCAAAATCGAGGCATTACCTGACTGGTGGCCAGTGTAGGTCAGTGAGCACAGGGGTGGTGGGTGAATAGGATTTGGTGTAGCAGTAGAACCCCAGTTCCGAAGAAGAGTCATATTGGCCTCGAAACGTTAACTCTGTTTCTCTCCCCACTGATGCTGCCAGACCTGCTGAGTTTTTCCAGCACTTTCTGTTTTTATTTAGGACTTGGTGTGGACTAGGATAGGCACAGAAGAGCTTTGGGTGAACTCAACTTTAGGTTCAAAAGTGATGAATGGTAGAAGTCCATCAAGCCAATCATGGTGGACTGTGCATACTGTGACCCCCATCTTTGACCCCTCCTTACCAATCATTCGCCTTAGGATAGAAAGAACACAGAGTAGTTGGGCCAGTTTAGTGGAGAAGCTCCCCTACACTGGAAGGTGATCACACAGGTTGCAGAAGACACATTCCCCTTGTCTACCTTAAGGCCATAGTATCTTACTGAGCAGAAGGTGGCCATTTGGCCCATTGCCCCTGTGCTGGCTCTTTAAAAGAGCTATCCAATTAGTCCCTAATCCCTCCTGTTCTTCCCCAAAGCATTGCAGTTTCCTCCCCTTCAATATTTATTCAACTCCCTTTTGAAAGTTGTTAATGAAGGTTTCAATTACCCTGTCAGGCAATGCATTCCAGATCATAACTTGCTGAATAAAACTTTTTTTCCTCGTCTCCTCTCTCACCCTTTTGCCCTTGGACCTTTGTCTCCTGGTTGCCAGCCCTCTGTTGAGTAGTTTCAATTTGTTACTTACTCCATCAAATCTGTTCATGGTTTTGAACCCTTCAAACAAATCTCCTCTGCTCCAGGAATTTATCCACACAACAGAAGTCCCTCATCTCTGATACCATTCTAGTAAATCTCCTCTGTACTTTCTCCAAGGCTTTGACATCCTTCTTAAAGGGTATTGCCGAGAATTGACACAATACTCTAGCTGAAGCCAAACCAGTGTTTTATAATTAAGATAAAGGCAAAATACTGTGGATGCTGGAAATCTGAAACATAAACAAAAAATGCTGGAAAAACTCCACAGGTCTGACAGCATCTGTGGACAGAAAGACAGAGCTAATGTTTCGAGTCTGTATGATTCTTCTTCAGAGCTAAAGAGAAATTGTGGTGAAATATATACTGTTTAAGGAGGGTGGGACAGGTGAAGCTGGATAGAAGGCCAGCGATAGGTGGGGGCAAAGGAGAGATTGCGAAGATGTCATAAACTAAAGGTCAAAGGGGTGTTAATAGGATTGGTACTGTCACCATTAACACCTCCTTTAGCCAGTACCACCACTATTAACAACCCTTTGACCTTTAGCTTATGACATCTTTTGTAATCTCTCCTTTGCTTCCACCTATCGCTGGTCTTCTATCCAGCTTCACCTGTCCCACCCTCCTTAAGCAGTATATATTGCACCACATTTTCTCTTTAGTTCTGAAGAAGAGTCATATGGCCTCGAAATGTTAGCTCTGGCTTTCTGTCCACAGATGCTGTCAGACCTGCTGAGTTTTTCCAGTGTTTTTAGTTTTTGTTTCAGTGTTTTATAACTGTTTAGTATAACTTCCTTGCTTTTGAACTCCTTTCCTCTACTAATAAAGCCAAGGATCTCGCATGTTTTTTAACAGGCCTTTCAACTGGTTCTTCTACCTTCAATAATTTGTGTGGATGCAGCCTTGGAACTGTTCTTCACCTCCTTTAAAATTGTACTATTTGGTTCATATTCCTGAAAATGGTTCCCAGTATGAGGAGCTTCAGTCACGTGGATCGATTGGAGAGGTTGGGGCTATTTTCCTTGGAGAAGAAAAGGTTGAGAGGAGAATTTGATTGAGGTGTTCGACGTCATGAAGGGTCTGGACAGAGTAGATAGGGAAGAACCGTTCGCAAGCTTGAAGGATCGAGAATGAGAGGGCAGAGATTTAAGGTAATTGGCAAAAGAAGCGATGGACTCATGAGGAGAAACGTTGTCTCAAGTCAGGCAGCGAGTGGTTGGGATCTAGACTGCGCTGCCTGGGAGTGTGCTGGAAGAATGTGCAGGGTTACGGGGAGAAGGTGGGGGAGCGGCACTAGGTAAATGGCTCCTTCAGAGGGCCAGCACAGACACATTGGGCCAAATGGCCTCCTTCTGTGCTGTAACTATTCTGATTCCTCATTCTCCCTATCAAAATATATCACTTCACACTTCTCTGGATAAAGTTTCACCTGCCATTTTTCTGTCCATTTCATCAGCCTTTGGCCTCCTGAAGTCTGTTACTAATCTCACTGCATTTCTGAGTTTTGTATCAGCTTCAGGCTTTGAAATGATGCCCATATACACCAGGTCTTTACTATATATCAGAAAGAGTAGTGACCCTAATACCAACCACTGCGGAATACCATTCTATACTTCCCACCAGCCTGAAAAGCATTGAACCCCCACTCTGTTCTGTCTCCTCAACAATGTTATATCCACTCTGGCATTATCTCTTTAATCCCATGGTCTTTAATGTTGCTATCAAGTCTATTAGGTGGAACTTTGTCAAACACCTTTTCAAAGTCCACATACATAATATCAATACCACTCCAGTCATCAACCACTCCCTATTACTTCATAAAATAACTCAGTCAAGTTAATCAAACATGATTTACCTTTAAGAATTTTCAAAAATTCATCTGTGGGGAATGGGTATCGGTGGACAGGCAAGCATTTATTACTCATCAGTATTGGCATGAGAAGGTGGTGTACACCACCCCCTTTAAATGCTGCAGTCCATGTGGTGAAGGTGCTGTTAGCAAGGGAGTTCCAGGATTTTGACGCAGTGACAATGAAGATATATTTCTGAGTCACGATGATGGTGGTGTTCCCATGAGTCTGCTGCCCTTGTTCTTTGTAGGTTCGGAAGGGGCTGTCGAAGGAGCCTTGGCGAATTCCTGCAGTGCATCTTGTAGATGGTACACACTGCTGCTACTGTGCATTGGTGGTGGAGGGAGTGGATGTTTAAGGTGGTGGTTGGGGTGCCAATCAAGTGGTTGCTTTGCTCTCGATGGTGTCGAGCTTTGTGAGTGTTGTTGGAGCTGCACTCATCCAGGTAAGTGGGGAGTATTCCATCACACTCCTGACATGTGCCTTGTGGACAGGCTTTGGGGAGTCAGGAGGGGGTTATTTTGCCAAGAAGTAGAAATCTGCTCCTTTGTCTCCTTCCCATTCTTTAGTAGCTTACATTAATCACTCACGGACGATATGTGTTCTAGCCAGCAGACCTTGCATTCCAGTTAATGAGCAGACATCTGGATTGGAACAAAACCCTTTGTTCCTGTTCCATGTTTCATCTCTCTTTGTGTTTCCCAGACAATCTGTTGGCTCATTGCACAGTTAGGGATACTGTCGTTCATCATGGTTAGTATCGTTTCGTTGGATTATTCACCCTCAATTCTCCAACATGTCCAGCAGTTTCCTCGATCGTAGCCCCGGCACACTCTGTCAGAGTAACCAAACGCCTTTAAACAATATCAGGCTTGGGGACCAAAATTGCAATGCAGTATTGTAGTTGAGACCCGACTGTGGTTTGATTGCAAAGACAGGACGGTATTTTTTTTTGTTTTGTGTTTGATTGCCCTGGAAATTCATCTTAAAACTCCCTTAGCTTTTGCAAAGCCTGGCACTGCAACACAGGCTGTGAATCAACATGGAAAACATAAGAAATAGCAGCCTGAATGGAGTTAGACATTATGGGGAGGCGGTGGTGTAGTGGTGTTGTCACTGGACTAGTGTTCCCGAGGCTCAGGGTAATTCTCGGGGGACCTGGGTTTGAATCCCAGCATGGCGGGTGGTGAAATTTGAATTCAGTTAAAAAAATCTGGAATTAAAAGTTTGATGACGACCGTGAAACCATTGCCGATTGTTGTAAAAACCCGCCTGGTTCACTGATGTCCGTTAGGGAAGGAAATCTGCCTGGTCTAGCCGACATGCGACTCCACAGCGATGTGGAGAGATTAGAGCTGGTGGTGCCTGCACCCTTAAATGATTAAAAAGAACATTTGAGCATTATCCCAACAAGATTTGACACTGAGTCATGTAAGGAGAAATTAGGACAGGTGACCAAAGGCTTCTTGAAGGAGGAGAGAGAGGGAGAGAAGTGGAGAGGTGGAGGGAGGGAATTCTAGAGCTTGGGGCCTAGGCAACTGGAGGCCCAGCCACCAATGGTGGAGCGATCAAAATCGGGGATGCGCAAGAGGCCAGAATTGGAGGAGCGCAGACATCTCAGAGGGTGATAGGCTGGAGAAGATTATCGAGATAGGGAGGGCCAAGGGCCATGGAGGGATTTGAAAACAAGGATGAGAGATTTAAGATCAATGCCTTACTGGACTGGGAGCCATTGAAAGCCAGAGGCTCCCTGGTTTGAATCATGGCTGGTACATTTTTCCCAAGTGTGGTGCCGTGAATAAAACCAGAACGCTTTTGGCCTATGTTCGCTTCTTTATAGTGGCTCTGGTGCTGCTTTTAGTTTACTTCATTTGCCTGTCCCCAAGCTCAACTCTCTGCTATGATTTGGATTTAATGACTACAGCCTCTCCTGTTCAACGAAATATTCTTCAAGATTTTGACAGCACTGGAAGTTGGCCTTAGTTTTGAAAGATGGGCAGGTGCCTGAATCAACACTTCCTAATTTCTAATTAATTTTAATTATTTCAAAATGACTCAGGCTATTAATACTAACAGTATGTTTTTATCAGATTTTGCTCTGGTTGCCTGTTTCGTTGGCATATGGTTATTACTATTATTATTCTGCAAATTTGGTTCTTGGAATGGTTTTAAATAAGTTTATTTTGTGGTTGGAGCCTGAGGGGACACTGTTCTGTGCAGAGCTGAATGCAAATGTACTGAATGCAGTGCAACAGCCCTGTAGAATAGCAAGCCCACCAAAATGTCACTTTGCCCTGTGAAGCTGGGGCAAGCGCTCGAGTGAGGATTGCAGGCAGATCTCCCTCTGGTGTCAGGCGACAGTACTGCACCAATTCCAAATCATTCAGCAGGTCCCACACATTTTCTGCCTCAAAGAAAATCGTGGCCCATTGTTGGGGTGGTCTGAATTTTCCTGCCTGAAATAAACCACGTGTCCAAATCTCATGCAAATGTCACGTCCAGCTCTGGTATGAGGACCACACAATGCACTGGCTCCCAGCAACGGCATGCATCTAGATATAGTGTCTTTTCCATGGTTGTGAGGTGTTCGGGCAGATGAGCAAAAGCTTGGGCAAAGAGATAAGGCTCCATCCTTCTCCTTGGCAAGCAACTGAGGCTGAACTAGACTGTTCGCGACCTTGGTGTCATATTTGCCCCTGCGATAAACTTGCGACCTCATATCTGCGCCATTGCTAAAACCCCATTTCCACGACATAACCCGACTCTGTTCCTGTCTCAGCGCACCATTGCTGAAACCCTGATTCATGTCTTTGTTATGTCTACACTTGACTATTCCAATGCACTCCAGATCAACCTCCCACATTCCACCCTTGGTGGATGAGATCATCCAAAGCTCTGCTGCCTATGTCTTCACTCGGATGGAGCAGGGATTTAATGAGGAGGTTTCAGAGGATGAAGCTGCTACTTGGTCTCACTCGCTTGTCCTTTTCCCCTTTGCCCTGCAAATGTTTCCTTTCAAGAGCCGGCTGGACTCGATGGGCTGAATGGCATCCTTTTGTGGCGTATTGACTCTAAGTATATATCCACTGAAAACGAAATATCCGATTTGTATTTAGGAGAAACTGTAAGAGAAACAGTTGGATGAGCTTCGAGAAAATAAAGAGTGAAATGTTGGAGAATCTGCAGTCACAGGAAGAATTGTCCCTCATGATCAAGATTAAACGAGTGAACAAGGTGTGTTAAACCAGGAAATGCTGGCGACACAATTGTTGGAAGGAGGAAAGGAGGAAAGGTGAAGAGGCTCAGGGAGGTGAAGAGGCTCAGGGAGGTGAAGAGGCTCAGGGAGCTAAAGAGCCTCACAGTCTCTGGGTTGTGGGGAAGAGGCTATTGGAGTACGAGGCAATGTGATGATCTCAATGCAGGGAAGAGGAAGTGGGTTTAGAACCGGAGAGGAACGAGGGAGAGAGATTTCTTGGGGCTCTTTTTTTATTTGTTCATGGGATGTGAGCTTCGCTGGCTAGGCCGGTATTTATTGCTCATCCTTAATTGCCCTTTCCCGTGGGTCTGGACCCAGATGGGTTTTTACGACAAACAGTAGAGGTTTCGTGGTCATTGTCAGGCTTTTAATTCCAGATTATTTTTTTTTATTGAATTCAAATTTCACTATGTGCCACGGTGGGATTCGAACCCAGGCCCCCAGAGCGTTGCCCTGGGTCTCTGGAATGCTCATCCAAGGACAATAGCGTTAAGCCACCGCCTCCCCCTGACCCTAATGGTATTGTTAGAATCGTTTTTTAATTGATGGGTTATGCCAGTTACCGTCGAGGCCAGCATTTTATTGCCTCTGGGACGGTGAGTGCCGCTGAATGGCTTGCTTGGCTACTTCGAGGGGACTTACAAGTGAACCACATCGCTGTGGGTCTGGAACCACTCTAGGCCGGACCAGGTAAGGATGGCAGATTTCCTTCCCTAAAGGACGTTAGATGGGTTTTTGCTACAACCTGGCAGTTGCGTGGCCACCATTACTGATGATTCCAAATACGTTTAATTAAGTTTAAGTTCTGCAGCTGTGGTGGGATTTGAACTTGTATCACTGGTACAGATCCCTGGGTTACTAGGCTAGCAACAGAACCACTATGTTACTGCTGTGGGGAAAGGGGAAAGGGGTGAGCCATGTTATCCTAGGTATAAATGCTGGTCAGTTTTAGTGATGCAAGCATTCTCTTTGAGGTCAAGAGTCTGTAGAGAGTCAAAGGCTAACAGGAACCTTTAGTATTGGAGTAGAACAGTTAATAAATTTGAAGGGCCTCTTGAAATAGCAACACTCCCCTACTTTGTAAATTGGATTGTTTTATTTGAAGCTATCAATGGTTGAGTAATATTCAGATATGTTACAGCATCAAAAATACTACAGCTTCCAGGTTAATTGTGAGTTTGGTTTCATACTCACAGTACTGTCACCAGGATGATGCTGCGTAATGGTGCCAGTTCATGACAGGAAAATCATCACCCAGACCAATGCTGCTGAGTGGATCAGTACCTTTGTTCTGTGAGAGTCCTGACTCACCTGCTAAGAGTGTGAGAGCCACAGTCCATTTCTCTTGGCTTTTCTTTGGTTTTGCTTTTCCTTTTAGTCCAATGGAAATGGAGATAAAACTGCTGTGGCACGGTGGATAACATTCTCACCCCTAAGTCAGAAGGTTGTGGGCTCAAGATCCATTCCAGAGATATTACTGATTATGGAACTGATTACTGATACAGAACTTTTCCCCTTGGTGGAGGGATCAATAACCAGGGGGCATAGATTTAAGGTAAGGGGCAGGAGGTTTAGAGGGGATGTGAGGAGGAATTTTGTCACCCAGCGGGTGGTGGGAATCTGGAACTCACTGCCTGAAAGGGTGGTAGAGGCAGATACCCTCAAAACATTTAAGAAGTATTGTGATGTGCACTTGCAATGCCATGGCATACAAGGCTATGGGCCTAGTGCTGGAAAATGGGATTAGAGTAGTTAAACACTTGATTAACCGGTGCAGACTCGATGGGCTGAAGGGCCATTTTCTGTGCTGTAGACCGCTATGACTGAGATATGAGCACAAAAACCTCGGCTGATGCCCTGCTGAGGGAGTGCTGCACTGTCGGAGGGGGTAGTACCGAGGGTGCGCCACACTTTCAGGGGCAGCATTATGGGAGTCCTGCACTGTCGGATTTGTAGTACTGAGAGAGTGCTGTATTGTCAGGGGCAGTATCGAGGGAGTGCTGTGCTGTTGGAGGGGTGGTACTGTGGGAGCACCACACGGTCAGAGGCAGTATCGCGGGAGTGCTGTGCCGTCGGAGGGTAGTACTGTGGGAGCACCACACTGTCAGAGGCAGTATCACGGGAGTGCTGTGCCGTCGGAGGGGTAGTACTGTGGGAGCACCACACGGTCACAGGCAGTATCGCGGGAGTGCTGTGCCGTTGGAGGGTAGTACTGTGGGAGCACCACACTGTCAGAGGCAGTATCACGGGAGTGCTGTGCCGTCGGAGGGGTAGTACTGTGGGAGCGCTGCACTGTCAGAGGCAGTATCACGGGAGTGCTGTGCCGTCGGAGGGGTAGTACTGTGGGAGCGCTGCACTGTCAGAGGCAGTATCGCGGGAGTGCTGTGCCGTCGGAGGGGTAGTACTGTGGGAGCACCACACTGTCAGAGGCAGTATTGCGGGAGTGCTGTGCCGTCGGAGGGTAGTACTGTGGGAGCGCTGCACTGTCAGAGGCAGTATTGCGGGAGTGCTGTGCCGTCGGAGGGGTAGTACTGTGGGAGCACCACACTGTCAGAGGCAGTATTGCGGGAGTGCTGTGCCGTCGGAGGGTAGTACTGTGGGAGCGCTGCACTGTCAGAGGCAGTATCGCGGGAGTGCTGTGCCGTCGGAGGGTAGTACTGTGGGAGCGCTGCACTGTCAGAGGCAGTATCGCGGGAGTGCTGTGCCGTCGGAGGGGTAGTACCGTGGGAGCGCTGCACTGTCAGAGGCAGTATCACGGGAGTGCTGTGCCGTCGGAGGGGTAGTACTGTGGGAGCACCACACTGTCAGAGGCAGTATCGCGGGAGTGCTGTGCCGTCGGAGGGTAGTACTGTGGGAGCACCACACTGTCAGAGGCAGTATCACGGGAGTGCTGTGCCGTCGGAGGGGTAGTACTGTGGGAGCACCACACTGTCAGAGGCAGTATCGCGGGAGTGCTGTGCCGTCGGAGGGTAGTACTGTGGGAGCACCACACTGTCAGAGGCAGTATCACGGGAGTGCTGTGCCGTTGGAGGGGTAGTACTGTGGGAGCACCACACTGTCAGAGGCAGTATCGCGGGAGTGCTGTGCCGTCGGAGGGGTAGTACTGTGGGAGCGCTGCACTGTCAGAGGCAGTATCGCGGGAGTGCTGTGCCGTCGGAGGGGTAGTACTGTGGGAGCACCACACTGTCAGAGGCAGTATTGCGGGAGTGCTGTGCCGTCGGAGGGTAGTACTGTGGGAGCACTGCACTGTCAGAGGCAGTATCGTGGGAGTGCTGTGCCGTCGGAGGGTAGTACTGTGGGAGCGCTGCACTGTCAGAGGCAGTATTGCGGGAGTGCTGTGCCGTTGGAGGGGTAGTACTGTGGGAGCGCTGCACTGTCAGAGGCAGTATCGCGGGAGTGCTGTGCCGTCGGAGGGGTAGTACTGTGGGAGCGCTGCACTGTCAGAGGCAGTATCGCGGGAGTGCTGTGCCGTCGGAGGGGTAGTACTGTGGGAGCACCACACTGTCTCATATGCCACAGTTGGGGAAAGGCATTCAACATGAGGTAAAGCCTCAGTGATGGAGGGTTTTTGAAACCATTGGCCCAAAGTCAACACCCCTGCCCGATTCTCCATTTGACTAGATCTTGGCCATGTTCTCAGGTGCGGAGATGTAGAGGAAAAGGGCTGTGAGCTGCTGAGCATGCAGGTATGGGAATTCGGAAGGAGAATCGTGTTAGATTGTCAGGCCATCCTTGTGGCTAGGAGCAATCTATGGTTCTTGGAGCCGAAAGGAACATTTATCAGAACTAGTAGTTTTACACCTAAAATGCCTCAAGTATTGTACAAACTTCCAGCAAGTCTCTCATTTATCGCATGCCTGTCACACCTTGATGATAAAACAGCGAATCCTCCGACTCGCCATCAGCAAAACCAATATTACCAGTGTATTATCTTCAAATGCCACATGAAATGATGCAATTACATTTTCTGTATGTGTGTTCTCAGCTGTCCAGTCAATAAATCAGGAAACAAATAATAACTTTGAGCGTTTGCTTTTGTTAACTGCAATGGTATGTGCGCTCGTCAGTGAAATAGGATCTGAGTGACCAACTTGCATATTTCCAGTCACCGCGGGCGAAAATTGATCAATTATTCAAATTTCTGTCACACACCTACATCAGCAGTGACCACAAAAATGTCGGCAGCTGACTGAAGTCCAAGGAATGTTTCTCTCTCTCTCTCTCATTGTGCTGCCAAGAGACTATCACCAACCTCCGCCAACTCATTGATGACACGTAGAGCTCCTGCCCAAAGAAACAGACTTTAGCTCGTTTGGAAAGGCGCAAGAGAGTGTGGCGGATAAGACCCTGCAAATGTGTCAGCACTCAGTGTATCTCAATATGTCGTTACACAGAAGTGGTGTTGATTCACAACTTGAAGTCTTCAATGATTTTTTTTTTTCTTGCCAGCTAGAACTGAATTATTAATTGTCCATTGATGCTTTTTGGTGAGCGTTACCAAGATAATCCCTTTCCTAAGAAGGATTTCAATCGGAAATTGATGACTTTTGACTAAAGGGGAGCAACAAATTTGAATGTTAGGACGTAGGGTTACGTAGTAGGAACCTTACAAACCACGGCTCCTTCTACACAACCTGCTCCCCAGTGAGAAGAGTCCAAAAGCAATTGCTGACTCTAGTACAGTGTCTGTGGGATGGAGTGCAGCACCCACTTTCAGTGCCTCCAGGATTTAATCCCTAGTCTACTGTAGGAATCGCAGTCACTGCCTCTATGCTTTCTTGGTTTTGTGAGCTGGTCGGTGCGTTGGAAACGTGAAGCCAAATTCCGCGTGTACCGTTGCCAGGCCTCAAGCCCGGATAAATGGGTAGGGTTGGCGCAGGAAGGCCAGCCAAATCCAAAAAGAAAAATGATGGTTGACCTGAAGGTGACCAGCCAGCACGGTGGAGACTCCATATAACATGGGGGGGAAAAGCCGAAAGAGGGAGAAAGGGAGGGAGTAGAGAGTAAAATTGCTGGTTCATTGTTACCTTTGGCATAATGGTGGCACCGAAGGTCATGGGTTCAAACGCCACTCCAGAGATTTGAGCATGTAATCAGGGCTGGCACTTCGGTGCAATACTGAAGGAGTGCCGCACTGTAGGAGATGCCAACCTAAAGGTGAGACATTAAGCCCTCTCTGGAGAATGTAGTAAATCTCATGGCATTATTAGAGGGAAGGACAGAGAGGGTCCCCTGGAGTCTTGACCAACATTTATCTCTCAACCAACATAATTACATAAAAACATAATTTGGCCTTTTATTTCATTACCGTTTGTGGGTGCATCCTGTGTGCAAATTGGGTTTCCCCTCGTTACTGTTCAGTATTTTATATGTTTGGTTTTTCCCCAGAGCAATGCAGAGATGGTACTTGTTTCCAAGTGTGCAACAGGTTTATTTAAAACAGTTTTAAAATATCTCTAACTCTGCTCTTATTAAATGTCTGCACACTCAAAATGTCTGCACCCATGCTTATCCAAGCTCTAACTTCCAGTTTACACACGCTCCGAGTCCACATCCAGCTTGAACCAATCAAGCACAGTGAGCGTGGATCAGTTACCAGACTCTCATAGTCGTGTACAGAACAATTGAACACTGCAGTTACAATCGTGGCTACACCTCCCAAAGTACTTCATTGGCTGTGGGAGGCCCTGAGCTGGTTAAAAAGTGCTCTTTAAAGACAAGTTATTCCTTATGGCAGAGAGGCATTCTCTGTCATTTTTGCTTTGAGAAGCCTCGAGAAAGAGCCTAGGTCCTCATTGCAGAAAACCATCAAGGTCAAGTAAAAGGGAAATATCAGATAAAGAGCAGAGAGAGCTGTCAGTCGATCCATTTCAAAGACACAGTGGTCCACAGGAAAACATGACACATTTCCAATTACTCCTTCCTTACCTCACCCTCACATACCCAGTTACTGTTTTGGCCTTTCTTCATTTAATTAACCTGAGGATAAAGTTCCTGAATAAACAGTTAAGACACTGGCCTTTGTCTGGTAGACACTTTAGCACCGGCAAACAACCAGTCATTTCATCTCAAGCTTCAAATGCTGAGTGTAATATACTCAACTCTTAACAGTTCAATATTCTCAACTGGATTATTACTTTGTAAATCACCAGCAGCTGTCCAGTATCTATATAACCTTTTTAAGGATGGTACTGATGGTGAGATTACCTATTAAACCTGTAAAAACCCAGTGTTAATTTTTGATTGATTTTTAAGCGTAATCTCAAACCTCCAAATAGGAAAGCTGAGTTTCAATTCTAACCTTGACTACCATTTGTGTGTGATAGAAAGAAAGACGAGCATTTGTATAGCACACCGCCCCCTCTGGACACCTCAAAGCACTTTATGGTGAATGAAGCGCTTTTTGGAATGTAGTCACTGTTGTAGTGCAGGAAATGTGGCACCCAATTTGAGCACAGCAAGCTCCCACAAACAGCAATGTGACCAGGGCCAGATTACCTGGTTTTTTTTATGGTGTCGATTGAGGGATAAATATTGACCAGGAGACTGGGGAGAACTTACCAGATGTTCTTTGAAATTGTGTAATGGGATCTTTTCCATCCAGCTGAGAGAACAGGCAGGGTCTGGGCTTAACGCTGTAGAAGTAGCAGAGACAAGTCAGCAGCCATACCGAAATCCCAGCGTAGCCCCACTACTTTACAGCATAGATTTATCAGAATGATATCTGGACTCTGAGTTAAATTACAAGGAGGGATTATGCAAACAGGACTTGCACTCATTAAAATCTGGAAGGGCTGGGGGTTATTTGATCAATGTTTTTAAGATATTAAGGGAAATAGGGTAGATTTGGATTAATAGTTTCCACCAGTTGGCGAGTCTAGGACTTGGGGGCATAGTCTAAAAATTAGAGGCAAACCTTAGGAGTGAAATTAGGAGACATTTTCTCATGCACCAGGATGCTAGAAGAATGGAACTCTCCTCCGCAAATGGCAATTGATGCTAGATCGATTTTAAACGTGAGATTGCTAGATTTTTTGTTCTCCAAAGGTATTAAGGATATGGGACAGAGGTGGGTGTAAGGAGTTAGATCGCAGATCAGCCATGACCTCAGAGAATGGTGGAACAGACTCGAGGGGCAACGGGTCTCCTCTGCTTCTATGTGTTAGCCATGGGTTCAGGTATGTGAGCGATGCCAGTGGTTTACAGGGAGACGAGTGAAGAGAGAGTACAGAATCAATGGGACTTTTAAACTCCTGGTGTTTTCTGTACAGTTTCCAGACTTATGCTCATAGAGTTTATGCATTTGATTGGTCTCAAGGTCTAAGTAAATAATTGGATGACCCGCTTAACCAATTGTACCACTTCATTAGTTCTTACTTATTTGTCTCCAAGTGTCATGCACCTTTAATTTTGAGGTACATTCAAGAAAATGATAGGAGACTTGAGAGAGGGAAAAGCTAAAAGGAAACAGCGCCTCATGTAAAAATGTGCAGCACCATCTGGAAAAGCTGATTTAGATTAGGTCCATGTGTGTCTTTAACACTGCAGGTAAAATTTATTTCTTTCTGCCTGTGGACTGTTGCAGTGAGGCTGTAGGTTATTTTATTCACTCGTGGGATCTAATCGTCGCTGGCATTTGTTGCCCGTTGCTAATTGCCCTTGAGGGGGTGGTGAGCCGCTGCCTTGAGCTGCTGCAGGTACTGGCAGCGCCAACAACATCCAATCTCGACACCACCCAGGACAAGGCAGTCCGTTTGATTGGCATACAATCCACCACCTTCGGCATTCACTCCCTCCACTACCGATGCACAGTGGCAGCAGTGTGCACCATCTACAAGGCTCACTGCAGCAACTCAGCAAGGGTGCATATGGCACATAGGGGCCTCGGTGTTGATGATTGACTGAAAGAGCAGACAAAACGAGCAAGATTCCCAATGGAGACCCAGCTTCTGCTGACATTGGGGTGATGGAGGGAGGTGAATTGCAGAGACAGATCATGGGCTGGAATGGTCGGAAGGGGTTGAGAGAGAGGAGAGGATTTTGTTTCTTGTGTGTTTAAACCAGAGCCTTCGTCCTAATAGCAGACTGGAGCCCACACGGTCTCCAAGATATTTCTAGTCCCAGATGTGCGGATGTGTAAGAGAAGAATGCATCCCATCCAATCCTCCTCTGGGGAAGCAGACAGAGATGCTGCAGCCAACCTCTCCATCTCACAGTGCACCTACGAGAGTGGTTAAAAGCAGTACTTATACATTTTTCATGCAGCCCCTGTTCCTTATTTCCTTGCTCATTAGAGGAACTCAGAAGCCAGTATTCCCTGGATGCAAATTTTAATGAGTAATTTCACAAAATGGGAAGTAAATTACTCAAACATTCGTGCGTTTGCAATCCCTGCCCTACTACCCGGCACTCCATCCTTTCCAAAACAGCAATTAAGACCGACAAAGCGTGACCTTACTAAGAGCTCTGATATTGTACTAAATTCTTCAAATTTGAATTGCCATTGTCCTTTCAGAGCCACGCTGGTGGTTTGGCTCCAGATAATCGTCCCAGCCTGAGCTCCAACGAGCTGCTGCAGAATTCTGAACGCAGTGTGACGTTTACCTTGATGCATTGGTGTTTTTTTTTCTCTCGGTGCTCAGCAGGTAATTGAATAATGTTGTGAGTGCATCTTCCTATTTCACCTGGAGACCAAAACGTATGTCAGAGGTCTAATCCGCTCCGAGCTTATAATATTTAATCCCCTTGTGCTGTTGAGCGGATTTCAGTTAATGAATATTTGCTCCTCCGAGCTCCTGTTTCGCTATTCTCCAAAGCTCACGTGTCCATCCTCCCCCTAACTACCTCATGTTATATCCCTGACCTCCACACCTCCTTCCACCCTCTCCCCCCCCACCCCGCTTCTGCTTCTCCCTAAGATGTTTGCCCTCAAGAACCTCAGCCAAATGCCCCTTCATCATTCTCTTGACTTGACGTTGACGACTACCAAACTATTCTGCTGTTTGTGGGAACATCATAGCAGAGCCCTATCATATCTTAACTGGACACCCATACACACTGGATATGGGATAGGATTTCTGTTTATTCTCCCTAACCCAGTTGGCACTGAACCTCTGACCCCTCCCACTGTTTATCAGGAATGGCAGCATAGTTATAATGTTACAGGGCAAGTTATCCAGAAGCTTGAGACTAAAGCCCTGGAGACATGAGTTCAAATCCCATTCTCAGAAACTGGAAGAATTTAAATTCAAACTCTTTCAATACCATTCAGAATGCCTCAGATACTGAAGCAGTCTGTGTTCAAATGCAGCAAGACCTGGATGCTATTCAGGCTTGGGCTGATAAGAGAAAAGTAACATTAGCATCATACTAGTGCCAGGCAATGACCATCTCCAACAAGAGAGAATCCAACCATCGCCCCTTGATGTTCAATGACATTACCATCGCTGAATCCCCCACGGTTAACATCATTGGGGTCACCATTGACCAGAAACTGAACTGGACTAGCCATATAAATACTGTGGCTACAAGAGCAGGTCAGAGACTGGCAATTCTGCAGCGAGTAACTCACCACCTGACTCCCCCAAGCCTTCCCACCATCTACAAGGCACAAGTCAGGAGTGTGATGGCATACTCCCCGCTTGCCTGGATGAGTGCAGCTCCATCAACACACAAGAAGCTCAACACCACCCAGAACAAAGCAGCCCACTTATTCTGCACCCCATCCAATACCTTCAACATCCACTCCCTGTACCACCAACGCACAGTGGCAGCAGTGTGTACCATCTACAGGATGCAGTACAGTAACTCACCAAGGCTCCTTCAATAGCACCTTCCAAACCTGCGACCTCGATCAGCTAGAAGGACAATGTTGGCAGAAAATCTCCACTTACCTGGCCCCGGTAAGAAGGTGGATGGTCAGTCTTCACAGGTGGGTGTTGACCCCGGTTGCCTTGCCTGAAGGTGCAGGTAGCAAGCTCTTTCCCCTGTTTATCTGCCTTAATCTTTCTCATAATGAACCTGAGACTTGATCCCATGTATACCCATCTGCACTGATGTGGTTCATTTTACTTCCCTCCATTGACCATCTCCTGAAGAGGTTCAGCTCCAAAGATATCCATTGTCACCTTCTAGGCTGTGGTTGAAGCTGGACATAAGTTGTTGTGGTTGTCTGCTCAGTTCTCCAAGCCTTGTGGTCCTGTGCTTTCCACTTGGATTGCTCCTAAGAGCCTCTCATTTTCAATTTCAGTGAGCAACATGACGATGGGGGTGAGAAATGCATGAGGTGATTTCCCGTTGTCTTCCTCATGTGTGCTTAAAGGAAACGCAAGCCCTCTTCCCAAAGGACCCTCCCCTGTAAACAGTCATTGACCCTTGAGGTTCTTGCTCCAAGAATTTGCTGGCTCCGCCATTGCCCATGAGCATGGGACCCTTACCTGGGCCTAGGGAGACTTACAAAAGGGCAGGGATGACCACCCCTGAGGTCTCAAGTGATCCAGCTACCTGTACAGTTTATAAGGGCCACTTTATACCAGAAATGATGGCTCATTGCATTGGCCTTGATATCTGCAGTGAACCAAAAATTCTGTTTTATTAATCTTATGATACAGTGTTCAATGCAGCTACCATCAAGCACAATCAGGAGAGCCTTGAATTGAGAGGATGGTTAAATGATTTGAGTGTGACCAGAATTTTGTTGCTAAAGGAGACACAGGTGTCAGCAAGCTAAGCCTTTGCAAAACACTGGTTAGGCCTCAGCTAGAGTATTCTATTAAATTACAGACACCACACTTCAGGAAGGGTATCAAGGCCTAAGGGAGAAGTTGCAGATCCTTTCATCAATGATGAGAGACTTCAGTTATTTGAAGAGTCTGGAGATGCTGGTTTTTTTCACTAAATCAGAGAAGCTTAAGAGGAGATTTGATGGATGTGTTCAAAATTATGAAGGGTTTTGATAGAGTAAATAAAGAGAAACTGTTTCTAGCGGCAAAGGGGTCAGTAACCAGAGGAGACATTTGAAACGATTGCCAAAAGAATCAGAGGTCGCATGAGGAGAAGTTGTTTAAAGCAGCGAGTTGTTACGATCTTGAATGCATTGTGTGAAAGGGTGGTGGGAACCATTATTCTCCAGAAAGCCAGTTGGTGAAGAATCAAATTGGAGCCAATCTTTACACATTTTCATCAGCATTTATTTGCAGAGTTGCACATTACAAGCATACACCTCCTAACCTAACGACCATGGTTTTAGTCTGTCGATTTATAGAGGCTCAAGTAAATCCCCAGTTAATGCCCACCATTTGCCTACAATTAATATACAATTAGCAAAAGCAAATTCAAGCTTAGCTTTTAAAAGGGAATTGGATAAATACTTGAAGGGAAAAAGATACACTGAGCTATGGGGGTGAGCAAGTGAGTGGGACTAATGAGCAACTCCACCTGTGAAGCACAATGGGCTGAGTGGCCTCCTGTGCTGGACCATTCTATGATTTTAAGGTATTTGGTAGCACCACAGACAAGGTTGAAATATTCCACACCCAGTGAGGGCAGGGCAGACTTACTAGCTGGAGTCACTGGACAGTAATCAGGTAAGGGAGAATTTTTGTTTGTCCCTTTGCTTCCTCATAGCTAGCTTGTCTCAGATCAGCTAAGAACGGAGTTCTTGGATATTTCCTGGTTAGTTTGGTTCTCTACCACACTGAGCTGTTCCTGTTCCTGGATTGGGAATTCAGTAACTGCCTCGATGCTTGCCACTTCCCTTGATGGTCTCTCAAGATTTGGAATGATATTGGGGAGATTGGCACCAGCTTGCTTCACTGTCTCAGGGCAGTGACACGCCCATTCCTTTTGGGAATACTTCCTGAATACCTGCCTGCAAGTGTTGGTTGGATTTAGGTGTACTCGTTCTGAGTGAAGTAATGGGTCGTTGGACCATTGCAGCTTTTACGACGTCTCTGAACATACCTGTCTCTGCCCACAATTCATAGCTGCCATATTTCTCATAACTTTATACCAGAAGCGATGGCTTCATTGCATTGGTCCTTGATATCTGCAGTGAGCCAGAAATTCTGCCTTATTAATCTTACAATACATGGTTCAGTGCAGCTCCCATCAAGCACAATCAGGGGAGCCTTGAGTCAAGAGGATGGTTAGATGATTTGAGCGTGACCAGAATTTTGTTACAAAAGTATTTGGCTAAGAACTCAAAAGAAATGTTTGAATTTATATATCCCTTGGCACAACATTAGGCCATCCCAAGACACTTCATAGCCAATGAAGTACTTTTTGAAGTGTTGTCACTGTTGCATTGTTAGAAATGCAGCAGCCGGTTTGCACACAGCAAGATCCCATGTCCAGCAATTAAATAACTGGACAGGTTATCTGCTTCTGGTGTTGGTTGAAAGGGGTGGACCAGGAGGAGAGGTCCCCAGATCATCTTTGAATAGTGCCATGGAATCTGATGTTAACTGGATCATCAAGTCAGATGGCGAAGTATGAAGCTAGACACACATCCTTTTCTTGATAGGTTTATTCACAGAATGCAGCATTACATATCGTTGCCTCCTACCTACCAATGAACCCAGTGTCCCAGCAGCCCCTTTTTGTACTATTGAGTGCAACAAAACATCAAGTTACCAAATTAAAGGGGAACTGTAACTAAAAACAAAAACTTCAACAGGAACTTAAAAATGTTCAAGGTATTAATCAATCATTACTGTCCACCTGTTTATCCTTCACCGTAGCAGTGCAGTTAACATCTGAGAGGGCAGACATGGCCTTGGTTTGACATCTCATCTGAATGCCGGCACCTCCAACACTGCAGCACTCCCTCTGTACCAAACTGGAATGTCAGCCTGGAGTTTTGTGCTCAGGTTTCTGGAGTGAGACTTGAACCCAAAACCTTCTACCTCAGGGCGAGAGTGTTGACCACTGTGCCTTGACTGACACCTTTTCAGAGAATCAATGAGTGTGACTGACATTACACAAAGAGGGGGATGTCTTGGGGCTGAATTGATCAGCCCTGCTTGACAAATGGCTGCGGCAGTGATGCAGTGTAGCTTTCAGCATGAGCTGGTTTTGAAAAAAAAAAATGACCTGCCAAGGATTAACTGGGGTAGCTCTCGGTAAGTCCCAATTTGTTTTAGTGTGCACAGAACAAACCGAACATTGTCAACTCTGGTTGAATATATTCATGAAGGTTTCATCCCACCCCACCCTCCCGCCATCGCTCATTCAATTGGTTCATGCTCATGGCACCCGCTCATCCGCACAGCTAATTGGAAAGCAATAAGGCTCCTCATCACCTGATTGGATGATTCTTGGCTGTCAGTCCAACAGCTTCAGCCATCTCCAATATGAAAACAAAAATGGCACAATCATGTTTAATGCCCTCATGAATTTTCTCCTCTGTGTCTTGCAGTTGCCCTGGAGATTAATCTTCAAATCCTGGAGACTCCAGGGTAACCTCTAAGCAAAAGCAGAAATCTAACCATATTTGTATCAACCACATGGGGCTGGAAACAGCCAGAAAAATACAACATGAATTGAAGGTAAACCATGTTCTCATCTCAGAACCACACAGGGGGCAGTTCAGTCAGGAAAGTTGACCGGCGTTAAGGGGATCTTGACAATGCTCGAACTGTTCTGTGATTTCACAGTAAATTAAGCTTCAGGTAATGTAGCCAATCCAAGACAAAGCAGCCTGCAGAATGGCAGAAAAAAATGTTAAACAGCAACATGGTGGGGTGGGGGGTGTTGGGAACAAAAAACTGTGAAGTGGAAATGTTCAAAAGTGTTTTTCTTAGTCAAATTTTGTAATCAAGCAAGCTAAGGGATATTGGTCCCTTCCAAGCACCTGGTTCCTGTCTTGAAGTCTCCTGCGTTAAACATAGCAGAGTAATGCTGCCCTAACAATGTGTCACTGCCCATTCTCAGAAGAGTGCACTCCTACTGCCTAATGGTGTTGCATTTTACTCATTTCCCAAACCAGTCATTATGTTGCTTTTGTGAGTGAGAGCAAATTAGAGACAATTTGTTTTCCTCTATGTGCTTAATGTAAATTAGAGCCTTGCTGTCGCACAATATTGAACTGCTGTATTGGAAATCACTACCAGCTGTCGGTTACCCTGGATATAGTCGCTGCGCTGAACCAAAGGGTTGTCTACAATCCACCACAACCCAGAACAAACAAAGGTGGGGGTCATCGTGCAGAACCTGGTACACACCAGCTGTGTCAACGTGTCTCTGAGTGATTGTAAACTCTGGTGAATGTATAGATTCCTGCACACAGGTACTTCTCATTATACCTGAGAATGATAGCCTGCCCCTCCCACACCCCTCAGTCTTTTTATTATTCATCCTTAGGTCGTGAGCTTCGCTGACAAAGCCAGTATTTGTTGCCTATCCCTAACTGCCCTTGAGAAGCTGTTAGTGAGCCACCTCCTTGAACTGCTGCAGTCCATGCGGTGTAGGTACACCCACAGTGCTGTTAAGGAGGGAGTTCCAGGATTTTGACCCAGCGACAGTAATTTCTCAAGACAAAAATCATCTGTGGACATATCTCTTCACACTCGGGTCGAATCCATCAGTTGAGTGCTCCCCCTGTGGGAGGGCACCATGCTACCCAGAGAGTGGCCCCTCTGTTCAGTTTGTGGTAGACCTCCAATATCCAACTCCCACCTGGGTTGCCAATTATGGTTAAATGTACTCCCGGAGGTTTCATCACATGACTTGCCCCCAAACTCCAGCCATTAGTCGGCCAACACATCCATCCTTGTGACACACTGCCTTCCTACGCCAATTGGAAAGCAAGGAAACTCATTACCCAATTGGATGTTGATTGACTGTCAGCCAAATGGCCTTTATCCCCCCATTTTCCATATTTTTATTTCGGGTGAAGAAAAATGTTCAAAGGAAATAACCAAAAACTATTATTTTAATGTCCCAACAGTTTTCCTCCAGGGTTGTACACTGCAGTGTTCAGGAGATTGATCATCAATTCCTGGAGACTCCAGGCCAATCCTGGAGGGTTGGCAACCCTAACTCCCACCACGGAAGAGTAGGACTTGCAAGTGGAATAAAAGATGAGGAGGTGGTCCCAGCAGAAGGTTGCCGAGAGCCAGTCCCAATATGTGGAAGCCTTTAATAGGGGAGATGGTTAAACATATGATGAGCCAGATCTTAAAATGGAGTCCTTGCAAATCCTTACTGACTAACATTTTCCCAAGATTTATTGTCGCTTTGGGTGGGATATAGTTGCGGTGTTTTGGGGCGATATAAATGGGCTGCTGAGGGAATTTGATGAGATGGAACATGGTGTCCAATTCTGGCCACCATATTTTAGGAAGGATATGAAGACTTTAGATAGAGTACAGCAAAGATTTATGAGAAAGGTTCCAGAGATGAGGGACTTCAGTTACATGGAGAAGCTGGTGTTTCTCCTTAGAAAAAAGGAAGTTGCGAGCAGGCTTGAAAGCAGTGTCCCAAATCATGAGGGGTTGAGACGGAATAGACAGGGCGAAACTGTCCCCATTGGCGGAAGGGTCGAGAACCAGGCAACACCAGCTTAAGGTGATTGGCAAAAGAGCCAAAGGCAACGCAAGGAAAAACCTTTTTACACAGTCATGCGATACAATCTAGGTTGCACTGCCCGAGGGTGTGGTGGAGGTAGATTCAATCATGGCTTTTTGAAAGGGAATTAGTAAGGACCTGAAAAAAAACTTTGCAGGGCTACGGGAAAAGGGTGGGGAGAGTTACCCTTGCAGAGAGCCGACATGGACTTGATGGGCCAAATGGCCTCCTCCTGCATTGGAAGATTGGCGAGAGCACATCTAGAGTACTGTGTCGTTTTGGCCTCCTTATTTAAGAAAGGATAGTTGGGGCAGGTTGGGCCTGTATCCATTGGAGTTCAGAAGAATGAGAGGTGATCTGATTGAAATATGCAAGATCCTGAGGGGACTTGACTGGATGGATGCTGAAAGGATGTTTCCCCTTGTGAGAGAGACCAGAGCTGAGGTCACAGTTTAAAAATAAGGGGTCTCCCATTTAAGATGGAGACGAGGAGAATTTTTTTTCTTTGAGGGTCTTGAGTCTTCAGAACTCTCTTCCCCAGAGAGCAGTGGAGAAAAGGTCATTGAATATTTTTAAGGCAGATAGATTCCTGACTAACAAGGGAGTCAAAGGTTGCCAGGGGCAGGTGGGAATGTGGAGTTGAGCCCACAATCACATTAGCCACGATCTTATCAAATAACGGAACGGGCTTGAAGGGCAAAATGACCTATTCCTGCTCCTAATTCATATGTTCATAACCATTCTATAATTCTGGAGGTGGTTGGGGCGGGGGGGTATGCAGTCAAGTTATCAGCCCATTTCCCATGATGGTATATGATACATACAGTAGTTTGTATAAACTTGAGGGATATATACCTCCAAGTGGCAACCTGGGAGCATCATCGAATGTTCCTCAATCATTTTCGCAGGGTGGTTGCCAGTATAATTGTGGTAATCTGAGGTGCAATACACCTTTAAGAGAATGTGAGCAGATTGACCATGTGATTGTATTACCCAGTTACTGTGTAGCATGGGCTACAATGTTAATCAGTAGTTTAGAATAGGAAACAAAAATAAAAATAGCTGGAAAAACTCAGCAGGTCTGACAGCCTCTGCGGAGAGAAATACAGTTAACGTTTCGAGTCTATATGACTCTTCATCAGAACTGAGGAAATATAGAAATGTGGTGAAATGTAAGCTGGTTGACGGGGGTGGGACAGGTAGAGCTGGATAGAGGGCCAGTGATAGGTGGAGGCAAAGGAGAGATTGCCAAAGATGTCAGAGACAAAAGGACAAAGGGGTGTTGACGGTGGTGATAAGGAATGTGCTAATGGTGACATTAAGGGTAGAAAGCAGGATGAGCAAGTGACAGATAGCTCTAGTGGGGTTGGGGGGAAGGGAAGTTTCATAGGAGATGAAACAATGGATGAAAATACATTTAAAAATAATGGAAATAGGTGGGAAAAGAAAAATATATTAAAAAATATAAATTATTGGAGAAAGAGGGTGGAGATGGAGGAGAGAACTCATGATCTGAAGTTGTTGAACTCAATGATAAGGCCGGCAGGCTGTAAAGTGACTAGTTGGAAGATGAGGTGCTGTTCCTCCAGTTTGCGTTGAGTTTCACTGGAACATTGCAGCAGGCCAAGGATGGACATGTGGGCATGAGAGCAGGGTGGTGTGTTGAAATGGCAAGTGACAGGGTCATGCTTGCGGACAGACTGAAGATTTTCCGCAAAGCGGTCACCCAGTCTGTGTTTGGTCTCTTCAATGTAGAGGAGACTGCATTGGGAGCAATGAATGCAGTAGACTAAATTGAGCGAAGTGCAAGTGAAGTGCTGCTTCACCTGAAAGGAGTGTTTGGGCCCTTGGACAGTGAGGAGGGGGGAAGTAAAGGGGCAGGTGTTGCACCTTCTGCGGTTGCATGGGAAGGTGCCGTAGGAGGGGATGAGGTGTAGGGGATGATGGAGGAGTGGACCAGGGTATCCCAGAGGGAACGATCCCTGCGGAATGCTGCCGGGGGATGAAGGGAAGATGTGTTTGGTGGTGGCATCATGCTGGAAATGGCGGAAGATGATCCTTTGAATGCGGAGGCTGGTAGGGTGATAAGTGAGGACAAGGGGGACCCTGTCATGGCTCTGGGAGATCTGGCATCATCAGAACAGATGCGAAGAAACTGAGAGAATGGGATGGAGTCCTTACAGGAAGCGGGGTGTGAGGGGCTGTAGTCGAGGTAGCTGTGGGAGTCGGTAGGCTTGTAATGAATATTGGTGGACAGTCTATCACCAGAAATTGAGACAGAGAGGTCAAGGAAGGGAAGGGAAGTGTCAGTGATGGACCATGTGAAAATGCTGGAGGGGTGGAAATTGGAAGCAAAATTAATAAATTTTTCCAGGTCCAGACGAGAGCATGAAGCAGCACCGAAGTAATCATCGATGTACCGGAGAAAGAGATGTGGGAGGGGGCCTGAGTAGGATTGGAACAAGGAATGTTCCACATACCCCATAAAGAGGCAGGCATATTGGGCCCAACACACCACCCTGCTCTCATGCCCACATGTCCGTCCTTGGCCTGCTGCAATGTGCCAGTGAAGCTCATCGCAAACTGGAGGAACAGCACCTCATCTTCCGACAAGGCACTTTACAGCCTGCCGGCCTTAACACTGAGTTCAGTAACTTCAGATCATGAACTCTCTCCTCCATCTCCACCCCCTTCCCGATCCCCCTTTTTCCTACAATTTATATTTTTTAATATATTTTTCTTTTCCCACCTATTTTCATTATTTTTAAATGCATTTTCATCCATTGTTTCATCTCTTATGAAACTTCCCTTCGCTTTCCCCCACCCCACCCCCACTAGGGCTATCTGTCACTTGCTCATCCTGCTTTCCACCCTTAATGTCACCATTAGCACATTTCTTAGTTAGTATCACCACCATCAACACCCCTTTGTCCTTTTGTCTCTGACATCTTTCATAATGTTAACTGTATTCCTGTCTGCAGATGCTGTCAGACCTGCTGAGTTATTCCAGCTATTTTTATTTTTGTTTCAGATTTCCAGCATCCGCAGTATTTTGCTTTTATCTTAGTTTAGAATAAGATCTGGTTGGAGAAGCACACATGTTAGTGCTCTGTTATTCGTGTAAATAAACAGCATGTGCTTCATCTTACATTGGTCTCTGCATCTGCAGTATCCTGTTTACCAAATCACTCACCAGCAGATAGACATTTTTACACAAGAGGAAGCTAATCATGCCGTGTTGAATTTAGCCTTGTCTAACACCCTGATTTTGAGAACCTTCCTGACAGTTGACCATCATACTGTTGAACAAAAACAAAAATACCTGGAAAAACTCAGCAGGTCAACTCATACTGTTGAACTTGGAGGGGAGGAGCAGCAGGAGCACATATGATTGGGCCCAAAAGAGGGTCCAGGCATTCCCGTTGGAGCCTACCCCACATGTGGAAGGAACTCCGCTTGCTTTGGAAGTACCTGTGGGATCCATTGAGCCTGAGAGAATTGAAGTGGTTCCTACTGGAGAGCCTAGTGGACAGATAACTCCTGAGAGGGAGGCCTCGGATTAACGATCCGAAGTCGTAGAACTACAACATTCGACACGTTTGAAGCCTCCAGGGAGACTGAATTTGTTAATAGTTTATTTATGTTGATATATTGTTAAGATTGAAAATTGTTCTTTTGAGTAAAGAGGGAGAGATGTGGTAATCTGAGATGCAATACACCTTTAACAGAATGTGAGCAGATTGACCATGTGATTGCATTGCCCAATTGCTGTGTATTGCAGGCTACAATGTTAATCAGTAGTTTAGAAGAGGGTCTGTTCTTCTTATTCATCCATTGGATGTGGGCTTCGCTGGCTGGGCCAGCATTTATTGCCTATCCCTAGCTGCCCTTGAGAAGGTGGAGGTGAGCTATATTCTTGAACACTGCACTCCATATGGTGTAGGTACACCCACGGTGCTGTTAGGAAGGGAGTTCCAGGATTTTGACCCAACAACAGTGAAGGAACTACGATATATTTCCAAACCAGGATGGTGAGTGACTTGGAGGGGAACTTCCAGGTAATGGTGTTCCCAAGTATCTGCTGCTGTTGTCCTTCTAGATGGTAGTGGTCGTGGGTTTGGAAGGTGCTGTCAAAGGAGCCTTGGTGAATTCCTGCAATGCATCTTGTAGATGGTACACACTGCTGCTGCTGGGCATTAGTGGTGGAGGGAGTGAATGTTTGTGGATGTGGTGCCAATCAAGCAGACTGCTTTGTCCTGGACGGCGTCAAGTTTCTTGAGTGTTGTTGGAGCTGCTTCAGTATTTGAGGAATTGTGAATGGTGCTGAATATTATGCAATCATCAGCGAACATCCCCTTCCTTATGATGGAAGGAAGATCATTGATGAAGCAGCTGAAGATGGTTGGGCCAAGGGCACTACCCTGAGGAACTCCTGCAGTGGTGTTCTGGAGCTGAGATGACAGACCTCCAATAACTACAATCATCTTCCTTTGTGCTAGGTATGAATCCAACCAGCGGAGAGTTTTCCCCCTGATTCCTGTTGACTCCAGTTTTGCTAGGACTCCTTGATGCCACATTCAGTCAAATGCTGCCTTGATGTCAAGTGCAGTCACTCTCACCTCACCTCAGGAGTTCAGCTCTTTTGTCCATGTTTGAACCAAGGCTGTAAGAAGGTCAGGAGCTCAGTGGCCCTGGCAGAACTCAAACTGGGTGTCAGTGAGCAGATTATTGCTAAGCAAGTGCCGCTTGATAGCATTGTTGATGACCCCTTCCATTACTGATGATGGAGAGTAGACTAATGGGGCGGTAATTGGCCGGGTTGGAATTGTCCTGCTTGATGTGTACAGGGCATACGTGGGCAATTTTCCACATAGCTGGGCATATACCAGTGTTGTAGCTGCACTGGAACAGCGTGGCTTGGGGCTTGGCAAGTTCTGGAGCACAAGTGTTCAGTACAAATGCCGGAATATTGCCAGGGCCCATAACGTTTGCAGTATCCAGTGCCTTCAGCCGTTTCTTGATATCACGTGGAGTGAATCAAATTGGCTGAGGACTGGCATCTGTGATGCTGGGAACCTCCGGAGGAGGCCGAGATGGATCGTCCACTCGGCACTTCTGGCTGAAAATTGTAGCAAATGCTTCAGCCTTATCTTTTGCACTGATATGCTGAGCTCATCCATCATTGAGGATGGGGATATTTGTGAAGCTGCCTCCTCCAGTGAGTTGTTTAATTATCCACCACCTTTCACGACCGGATGTGGCAGGACTGCAAAGCTTAGACCTGACCCGTTGGTTGTGGGATGGCTTAGCTCTGTCTATCACTTGCTGCTTATGCTGTTTGGCATGCAAGTAGTCCTGTGTTATAGCTTCACCAGGTTGACATCTCATTTTTAGGTATGCCTGATGTTGCTACTTGCCTCCTGCACTCTTCATTGAAGCAGGGTTGATCCCCTGGCTTGATGGTGATGGGAGAGTGGGGAATATGCCAGGCCATGAGGTTACAGATTGTGTTTGAGTACAATTCTGCTGCTGCTGATGGCCCACAGTGTCTCATGGATGCCCAGTCTTGAGTTGCTGGATCAGTTTGAAATCTATCCCATTTAGCATGGTGATAGTGCCACACAACACGATGGAGGGTATCCTCAGTGTGAAGGCGGGACTTCGTCTCCACAATGACTGTGCGGTGGTTACTCCTACCGATACTGTCATGGACAGATGCGTCTGTTGCAGGCAGGTTGGTGAGGATGAGATCAAGTATGTTTTGCCCTCTTTCCCCACCTGCCGCAGACCCAGCCTAGCAGCTATGTCATTTAGGACTCAGCCAGCTTGGTCAGTAATGGTGCTACCAAGACACTCTTGGTGATGGACATTGAAGTCCCCACCCAGAGTACATTCTGCACCCTTGCCACCCTCAGTGCTTCCTCCAAGTGGTGTTCAACATGGAGGAGCACGGATCCATCAGCTGAGGGAGGGCGGTACGTGGTAATCAGCAGGAGGTTTCCATGCCTATGTTTGACCTGATGCCTTGAGACTTCATGGGTCCGGAGTCGATGTTGAGGACTCCCAGGCAACTCCCTCCCAACTGTATACCACTGTGCCGCCAACTCTGCTGGGCCTGGCGGTATTTTCTGCAACTTCTCGAAGTACGTTTCTCACTCTTATAGTTCTCCACCTTCTCTCCTTCAAGAAACCTCATTAAAACCCATTTCTTCAGCTGACATTTTGGTGATTCTTCCTAATCTCTCCTTCCCAACTCAGTCTTCATTCCCCATTCTGTGAAGCACGTTGGGACAATTGTTTCCACTTGTGGGTGAATCAAAATCTAGGGGCTATAGATAGTTGCTAATAAATCCAATGGGGAATTCAGGAGAAACTTCTCCACTTAGAGTGGTGAGAGTGTGTGCAACTTGCTAACACAGGGAGTAGTTGAGGCAAATAACATAGATACCTTTCAGGAGAAGTCAGATAAACACATGAGAGAGAAAGGAATGCGGGTGAGATGAAGTTGGCTGGAAGCAGGCTCGTGTGGAGCATAAACACCAGCACAGACTAGTTGGGTCGAATGGCCTGTTACAGTCCTGTAAATTCTATGTGATTCTGTACATAAATGGAATCTATAATAGATCAGCCCAAGTCTGTCAGGAACCTGATCATTCCACTGAGAGAGGAGCTGTAATCTTGCCCAACGTTATGTATGCTGTGACGGTCATTTTGAAAATCCCCATTGCTCAGTGATTTATGAAGGTCTCAGCTGAACTTATTCTTGTTATTGGTCTCCTTCATTGAGCTTCATCTTCTATGCTAGCACTTGGGAAAGGAAGCGATTGAGATTTTCACAAAATCTGGTAGATTGATGCATAAGGGGTTGAAAACAGGAGTATGGATCAGCTTCAGAATTCCAGCGATGGGAAACACACATTGAATTCCTCACACAGTGGAGGTCAAGCACACACCATAGATGCTGATGATAAAGGTGATGCATGAGGATAAAAATGGCAGAATTAGCCATTCAGAGACTTGCATATTTAATGTGTGCCTTACACGGATAATTAATCCACTTTAGGCCTTACCTGTTGTATTTAAGTTTAAATGTATATTCTGTCTTTGCTCAATGTTCAGTGTTTTATATTTCAATTTGAATGAAAATAAATATTTATTGTAATCTGAATTTAATATTAGACATTTCAAAATGAACATTTCAGATTAACTAAAGACCAAGTTTCAGTCAGTAGTGCGAGAGCAAAATACTGTGGATTCCAGAAATCTGAAATGAAAACAGAAATTTCTGGAAATACTTAATTCTGATGAATGATCATCAGT
This sequence comes from Carcharodon carcharias, assembly GCF_017639515.1. Lineage (NCBI taxonomy): Eukaryota > Metazoa > Chordata > Chondrichthyes > Lamniformes > Lamnidae > Carcharodon > Carcharodon carcharias. The sequence continues at coordinate 150,095,380 of NC_054476.1, read as the reverse complement.
CTGAAACAATAACTCTTTATCTCTCTCCACAGAAGCTGCCTGACCTGCTGAGTATTTCCAGCATTTTCTGTTTTCATTCAAATCAGTGCTCTAATTATTGCAAGAAGTGAAGTTATTAACCTTTGTGTCATGCACCTGTACAAGGGGCAAACTGTTCATTTAAGAAACACGTTTGCAAGTTGTGGTGAGCAATATCTGTCTACACTGTCCATTGTGTGACATAGTTCGGAAGCTATTCCATTTTAAAAAAAAAACATGATTAGTAAGAAGACTTCAGACTGAGTGAGAGAGTCTCTGATAAATGACGAATAAGGATTGATTTCTGTTTGGCAGCTTCCCTTGATGTCCTCTGCTCGCAGATGTTCTGCAGTGAGTTTGTCCTGGGACATGTCTCAAGCACAATGTGAAATTCTGTTGCCCTGTTTTACAGCCCCGTTTGATTCTGTCAAGTTTAAGAGTGTTTAATCCTTATATACAGTTAACAAAGGAAGAGACAGATGTTCAAAATATCACAGAGTATAATTCTGGAACTCTTTGCAAGTCTCTGCCAAACAAACATGAATCTATACAATGAAGCCAACCAAAATTTACATGTCAAAGGAATAAATACTACCAATTAAATCAAGGAAACAAATTACTTTGGTAAGTAAATCAGACCAGCAGTTTAAAGTTTGCTGGAGTCTCCTTTGTATCGCTCTTTAACACCTCCAATTTATCTCAATCTATTCTTCACCTGATTGCACACATTCTTATTTACTTTGGAGACTTGGATAATCTACAGCAGGCATCTCAAAGCACTGGGGATGTACCACCAGCGGTGCCTTCGCAAGATCCTCCAAATCCGGTGGTAAGAAAGGCAGTCCAACAGCAGCTTCCTCTCCGAAATCAACTTACCCAGCATCAAAGCACGAACCACTCAAAACCAGCTCTGCTGACTGGGACATGCATGTCGATTGTATGTCCGACACCAAGCAATTGCTCTACATGGAACTCGGTTGCCACAGGAGACTGCCAGACAACAGTGGAGACATTTCAGGGATGTCCTCGCAGCATGTTCTCTACATCAACTCTATCAAACCCCTTTGTAATCTTAAAGACCTCTATCAGTTCGCCCCGCAGCCTTATTTTGTCTAGAGAAAACAGGCTCAGTTTAATCATTGTTACAACCTTGCAGTTCAGTTATCATTCTGGTAAAATCTTATGTTGCACCTTATGCAAAATCTTTATATAATATGGAGGCCAGAACTGTGTAAAGTACCCCAAGTGTGGTCTAAACATGATTCTATTTGGTATGCTTTGCTGTCATAATGAGATGTCAAATTATAGCAAGACAAGAAACAAGAGCAGGAGTAGACCACACGGCCCATTGAGCCTGTTCCGCCATTCAATACGATCATGGCTGATCTTGGGCTTCTACAGCATTTTCCCACCTTCCCCCCCAAATCCCTTAACTCCCTGTGAGACTAAAATTCTGCCTATCCCAGCCTGAAATGTATTCAACAACACAGCATCCACAACCATCTGGGGTAGAGAATTCTATAGATTCACAAACCTTTGAGTGAAGTAATTTCTCCTCATCTCAGTTCTGAATGATCGGATCTTTATCCTGAGACTGTGCCCCCGTGTTTTAGATTCCCCAACCAGCGGAAACAATCTCTGTGCCCAATCTATCAAACCCCTTCAGAATTTTGTTGGTTGCAATGAGATCGCTTCTCATTCTTCTAAACTCCAGACAATATTAGCCCTAAATTAGCCTTCATCATAAGACTACCCCTCATACCAGGGACCAATTTATTGAACCTTTGCTGTATCGCCTCCAATGCAAGTATATCCTTTCTAAAATGTGAAGACTAAAACTGCACACAGTATTCCAGATGTGGTCTCTTCAAAACCTTGTACAAAAAATTGTTATTAGGATAGTTGAATGTACGAATTTGCCAAAGGAGAGTCAGTGCAAAGATTATTGTGTTACTAACCACAATATTTATTGTTAATGTAAGATTATTAGGTTATTAACCAGAATACTAATTGTTAATGTACGATTATTAGGTTATTAACTAGTATACTAGCTATTAATGTAAGATTATTAGGTTATTAACCAGAATACTAATTAATGTAAGATTATTACATTACTAACCAGAATGTTAATTGTTAAAATCTAACTTTATTAGAGACATGACTTTTTTTAGATATGCTTCCTGGAAGTAAAGTGGGAAAATGTAGTAACAGCATAGAAAAGGTACCTGGTGGTATGATCTGTGTTAAACTGTAAATCAATGTAGTTTATATGAAAATTTAATAAACTTGTCCTGACTTTGTCTCAGTAATGTCCATTCACAACGAAGCGTTGCTGCCCAGCCTGTCCCTACCTGACAGGCGATGCAAGACTCCAAAATTCTGACATGCCATGTTCTTTGTTTCTGTGGCTTTTACTTTATTTTTAATTATTTTATTTTAAATAAATGACTTCGGACACTATATTCTGCGACTGAGACTGTACAGGAAAAGCAAGCAATTTATGTTGTGGCAGATTTGGTGAGGAGCCAGGAGAAACATTCATGTAGCTCTGTTCGTCCTCCAGCTCCAACTGTCAGCCGTGGCTCAATGAATAGTACTTTTGATTCTGGGTCAGGAAAGTTGTGGGTTCAAGTCCCACTCAAAGCAGTTGAGCAAAAAAAATTCAAGGCTGCTGCTACCACTGCAGTACTGTGGGAGTGCTGCACAGTCAGAGATGCTGTCTAATGGATGAGACATTGAACTGAAGCCCCACCTACCCTCTCAGCTCCATGACACAATATTTAAAAAAAAGCAGGAGAGCTCTCCCTGCTGTCCTGGTCAAATATGTGCTGCTCAATCAACATCACTTTTAAAGAAAACCAGGTTACTGTCTCATTGCTGTTTGGGGAACCTTGCTGTGTGCGAGTTGGTTGCTATGTTTTCTAAAGTGCTTTGGGACATCCTGAGGTTGTGAATGGAGCTATCTGAATGCATATCTTTTTTGCGCAATGTGAAGTCAATATTCTTGATGAAAGTAGAGGGATGAATGGATTTAGATGGAGGTACTGTTTCAGTGACTGATCAAAATGAATTGAAGCTTGACGATGTTAATTTATGTAAAGTCGTGGGTTTGGTTGATGTGCTTTTGTTCAGCTGCTCATCCTTCCTTATCTGGGCATTACATTTTTTCCTTCTTGAAATTTCAATTTTTATTGCCATTTCTTGAGCTATCTAACATAAAACAAGGCACATTCACATTTGCCTAATATATACAAATCTTACAGCTTTATGAGCACTAGAAAACCTTGCATAAAATTAGCATGAAATAAAGCTGTTGAAGCAAACTATCCAGATGCAGATCCTACAAAGATAGCAGCAAAAGATGTTCTTTTTACATGTAAACAGGCCATTTAGCCCACCAGGTCTATGTTGGTGTTTATGTTCCACATGTGCCTCCTCTATCTAATTTCTGAATATTACAGTGGATGTACAAAGCCTCCGTAGTGTATCTTGAAGAAGAGCAGAGGAGATTTTGTGTCCATGTTGACATTTTACCCCCTTCTCCCCGTGCCACTGAGAATAGATTAACTGGTCATTTAACTGCTGCTTGTTTCCTCACATTACCTCTGATTCTTTTGCCAATCTGTGTCCTCTGGTTCGCGATTCCACTGTCTCTGTAACCAGCTTCTCTTTATTTACTCAGTCAAAACCCATCATGATTTTGGACACCTCTAACAAATCTCCCCTTAACTTTCTCTGCTTTTTCTCTGGATCACTGGGACCATTTCTGGGGAAGGTGGGACCTGTACAAGCGGGATGGTCTACATCTGAACCTGAGCGGGACTAACATTCTTGGAGGCAGGTTTGCTAGTGCTGTTGGGAGGAGTTTAAACTAATTCAGCAGGGGGAGGGGACACAGAATGTTAGCAGAATAGGGACACATCATAATACAGTAAAACAATCTAGTCAGAGGGAGTACAGCTACAATAAGTTTCAAGGGAGTAAGGCAAGGCTGGATGGCCTCTACTTTAATACCAGGAGTATTACAGGTAAAACGGATGATTTAAGGGTGAGGATTGACACGTAGAATTCTGATATAGTAGCCATCACAGAGACGTGGTTGAGGGAGGGGCAGGTTTGGCTGCTCAACATTCCGGGATATAGAATCTTCAGGCGAGACAGGGGAGGGGGTAAAAGAGGAGGAGGTGTTGCATTATTAGTTAAGGAGTCAGTTACTGCAGTAAGGAGAGATGATATCTTGGAGGAGGCATCGAATGAAGCTTTGTGGGTAGAGTTTAGGAATAAAAAAGAGGCAGCCACATTGTTAGGTGTTTATTATAGACCCCCAGATAGTCGGTGGGAAATTGAGGAGCAAATATGTGCACAATTTGTGGAGGTATGTACAAACAACAATAGAGTAATTATATTAGGTGATTTCAACTTTCCCAACATTAATTGGGATAGAAATAGTGTTAAGGGCTTGGATGGAATGGATTTCTTGAAATGTGTACAGGAGAACTTTTTAGGTCAACATGTAGAGGGTCCAACAAGGGACGTCGCATTGCTCTATCTAATTCTGGGGAATGAAGCCGGACAGGTGGCTGAGGTGGTGGTGGAGGAGCATTTTAGTGATAGCGACCACAACATGGTACAATTTAATATAAAAGCAAAACACTGCAGATGCTGGAAATCTGAAACAAAAACAAAAACAGCTGGAAAAACTCAGCAGGTCTGACAGCATCTGCGGAGAGGAATACAGTATTCCTCTCCGCAGATGCTGTCAGACCTGCTGAGTTTTTCCAGCTATTTTTGTTTATGGTACAATCTAAGCTTGTTATGGACAAAGAAATAGACAAGTTGCAAAAAAATGTTTTGGATTGGGGGAGAGTGGATTTTAGTAAAATAAGGCAGGATCTGGCCAAGCTAGACTGGGAACAGCTACTTGTGGAGAAATCTACAGAGGAACAGTGGGGGGCATTCAAAAAGGAAATGGGGAGGGTACAGGCTCAACATGTTCCCTCTAGGGTGATAGGAAGGAGTAACAAGCCCAGAGAACCATGGATGACCAGAGATATCAAGGTTACGATGAGAAGGAAAAGAGAGGCTTTTAGAAGGTACAAGGGAAGCAAATCAGCGGAGGCATTAGTGGAGTACAGACAGTGCAGGGTGGAGCTTAAGAAAACAATTAGGAGAGCAAAGGGGGGATATGAGAAAGCTCTGGCTGGTAAAAGTAGGGAAAATCCGAAGATATTCTATAAGCACATCAGTGGGAAGAGGATAACCAGGGAAAGCGTAGGGCCCATAACGGACCAAGGGGGCAATCTATGAGTGGAGCCAGAGGACATCGATAGAGTGTTGAACGAATACTTCACATCCGTCTTCACCCAAGAGGATGAAGGTATGGAACTCGGAGAGAGAGACTGCGAGGTTCTTGAGCAAATTGATATAGGGAGTGACAAGGTATTGGAGGTGTTGGCAGGCTTAAAAGTGGACAAATCTCCAGGTCTGGATGATTTGTGTCCCAGACTGCTGAGGGAGGCAAAGGAGGAGATCGCAGGGGCTCTAACCGAAATTTTTAATTCCTCTCTGGCCACAGGGGAGGTGCCAGAGGACTGGAGAACAGCTAATGTGGTTCCGCTATTTAAGAAGGGTTGTAGAGATAAGCCAGGGAACTACAGGCCAGTGAGTCTCACGTCAATGGTAGGGAAACTATTGGAGAAAATTCTGAAGGCGAGAATCTATCTCCACTTGGAGAAGCAAGGTTTGATCAGGGATAGTCAGCATGGCTTTGTCAGAGGGAGGTCATGCCTAACAAATTTGATTGAATAATTTGAGGAAGTGACCGGGTGTGTAGATGAGGATAGTACAGTTGATGTGGTTTATATGGATTTCAGCAAAGCCTTTGACAAGGTTCCACATGGGAGACTTATAATGAAGGCAAATGCACATGGGATACAGGGTAATTTGATAAGGTGGATTCAAAATTGGCTTAGTTGTAGGAGACAGAGGGTGATGACAGAAGGCTGCTTTAGTGACTGGAAACCAGTGTCCAGTGGCGTACTACAGGGATCTGTGCTGGGTTCCCTATTATTCGTCATTTATATAAATGACATAGATGACTATGTGGGAGGTAGGATTAGTAAGTTTGCGGATGACACAAAGATTGGCCGGGTGGTTAACAGTGAGGTTGAGTGTCTTGGGCTACAGGAAGATATGAAGCTTGGCCTAAATAGCCAATTGATTATGTTACTGGGTTTGTAACCCCAAGATCAAGAGTTCAAATCTCACAATGGCAAACTATGAAACAACATAACTTCATCTGAATAGGAACAGATGGAAACGTGCTTGTACTCGAAAGAGTTACAGGAAGATATGAGTTCTGGTATGATAGCCAAGTGGCTATGGTACTGGGCTTGTAACCCCAAGATCAAGAGTTCAAATCTCACCATGGCAAATTATGAAACAATGTAATTTCATCTGAATAGGAACAGATGGAAACGTGTTTGTACTCGAAAGAGTTACAGGAAGATATGGACAGGATGGTCAAATGGGTAGATAATACCATTCTAGTAAATTCTGTACCATTCTGTACCTGTAGTAAGATCTTGATATCCCCCCTAAAGTGTGGAAAGCCAGTGTTTTACAATGACATTCTGAGGCAGGAGTAGCATCACACTATTGGTACAGCATAATTGGGTTAGTTTGGCGCGGCTTGTTTCTCAACCCAAACCTGACAGCCGGCGCTTTGCAGAAAGCGAGTTGGTTATGGGTCTTGCCTTCCATACATCTTTGTCAGGAGTTTATTGTCTTCTGATTAGAAATTGGGCTTCAGACACTTGTATCCCAAAGCAGCCAGAGCCTGATCCTTTGTCAGATGAATCTCTCTGGAAGATCCATGAGCCTCTTAAGCAGTTGCCATTTGTTCACTAGTGTGGGTTTACCCATGAGGTAGAATAGTTTATGATGAATGAATTGTAGTTTAGTGCATCATGCATCAGCCTCTTGACTTCCTTTACTCCCCCAGTGTGCTTTATGCCAGTGCCCTGTTCTTGACGTGCTATATCTTGTTATTGGTTCCTGTAACCCCTGCCCCTCGCACCCCACTGCCCCTCGCTCCCCACTGCCCTTCACACCCCACTGCCCCTCACACCCCACTGCCCCTCGCACCCCACTGCCCCTCGCACCCCACTGCCCCTCGCACCCCACTGCCCCTCGCACCCCACTGCCCCTCGCACCCCACTGCCCCTCGCACCCCACTGCCCCTCGCAACCCACTGCCCCTCGCACCCCACTGCCCTCGTACCCCAATGGCCCTCGAACCCCACTGCCCCTCGCACCCCACTGCCCCTCGCACCCCACTGCCCCTCGCACCCCACTGCCCCTCGCACCCCGCTGCCCCTCGCACCCCGCTGCCCCTCGCACCCCGCTGCCCCTCGCACCCCGCTGCCCCTCGCACCCCGCTGCCCCTCGCACCCGACTGCCCCTCGCATCCCACTGCCCCTCGCACCCCACTGCCCCTCGCACCCCACTGCCCCTCGCACCCCACTGCCCCTCGCACCCCACTGCCCCTCGCACCCCACTGCCCCTCGCACCCCACTGCCCCTCGCACCCCACTGCCCCTCGCACCCCACTGCCCCTCGCACCCCACTGCCCCTCGCACCCCACTGCCCCTCACAACCCAACGGCCCTTGCACCCCACATTCCATGTTTGCCCTTGATGGTAAGATGCTGGTGACACTGGTGAGGCCACATTTTTTGCCTGTTCCTTGTTGCTCACGTGGCAATTATATACAGAGCTAACTGGTGGATGTGGTCACTTGAGAGGGCAATTAGAGTCGAGCATGGATTACAACAACAACTTGCATTAATATAGTACTCCTAACCTAATAAATCATCCCAAAGTGCATCACACCATCCTTATCAAACAAAACATGACACTGAGCTGCAGAAGGAGGCAATAAGCCAGAAGGCCAAACGTTTGGTCAGAGAAGTGAGTTTTAAGGAGTGTCTGAAGGAGGAAAGAGAGGTGGAGAGGTTTAGGGAGGGAATTCCACAGCTTGGGGGCTCAACAACTGAAGGCATGACCACAAATGGTGGATTGATTAAAATCAGGAATGCTCAAGAGGCCAGAATTAGATGAGCATAGATATCTTGGAGGGTGTGGGGCTGGAGGAGATTACAGAGATAGGCCATGAAGGGCTTTGAAAACAAGGATAGGAATTTTAGATTCCAGATGTTGTTTAACCCGGAGTCAATTTGGATCAGTCTACACGGGTAACAGGGGAATGAACAGGGAACTTTGTGTGAGTTAGGATGCAGGCAACAGAGTTTTGGATGTGTTTTAAGCCAATGGAGAGTGGAAGATAAATGGCTGACCGGGAGTGCATTGGAATAGTCAAGGTTAGAAATGGATGAAGCTTTCAGCAGCAGTCAAACATTGATGGAATCAGGCCATGTTCCAAAGCAGAAATAGGCGGTCTCAGTGCTGATGTGGACATGTGGTCGGAGACTCCTCTCGACACCAAGGCTGCAAACAGTCCGGCTCAACCTCGGGCGATCACCAGGGAGGGTGATGGAGTCGGTGACCAGGGAGCTGAGATTTTGGTGGGGATCAAAGACAGTGACTTCAGCCTTCCCAATATTTAGTTGGAGGAAAATTTTGCTCGTCCTGTACCAGGCGTTGGACAAGCAACCTGACCGTTTTGAAACAGTGAAAGAGCCGCAAGAGGTGGTGGTGAGGTAGAGCTGGGTGTGGGGAGAGTACATGTGAAAACTGAAATCCTTTTTGCAGTAGAACTGTGTGCAGATCAGACCAGACACTTCCCTCCAGGACAATGGTGATTCAGTTGGGTTTTTTCTGACTTTCCGGCAGCTTTCACAGTTATTTCTTTTGACCAGCTCCAAATCCCAGACTTATCAGCTTTGAAGATGGGTCACACAGACTCGAAACCTTAACTCTGTTTCTCTCTCCACAGATGCTGTCAGACCTGCTGGGTTTTTCCAGCATTTTCTGGTTTTGTTTCAGATTTCTGGCAACCACAGTATTTTGTTTTGAGCAGATTTATTTAATTCACCTTGTGGCTTGCCTTGGAAGTTCAACTGAAAACCTTAAAAAACAAACTTGCTTGCACAACATGCCCTTCGTGATCTCTGGGCATCCCAGTATAGGATAGGATACGAAGGAGATGCACTCCCGCTCTCCTTTGAACAGTGCTGTGGGAACTTTCTCATCCACCTGAGAGGGCAGACAGCGTTCTCAGTTTAACAGACGGCACCTCTGACAGTGCAGCACTCCTTCAGTACTGCACTTGAATGTCTGCCTAGATTTTGTACTCGGGTCTCTGGAGTGCATGTGAACTGAAAACCTCTGACTCAGGCTTGAGCGCTACCCATTGAACCATGGTTGACTCCTTTAATGGCTGGACTCCTGCCCCCATGGCTTACTCACAGGGGGGAGACGGTGACGTAGGGGTAATGTCGCTGAGCTAGTTATCGAGAGCTAATGCTCTGGGGACATGGGTTCAGATCCCACCATGGCAGCTGACGGAATTTAAATTCAATTAATAAATCTGGAATATAAAGCTGTATGGTGACCATGAAACTATCATTGATTGTCATCAAGACCCATCTGGTTCCTTAATGTCCTTTCAGGAAGGAAATCTGCCATCCTTACGCAGTCTGGTTTACGTGTGACTCCAGCCCTACAGCAAAGTGGCTGCCTCTTAACTGCCCTCAGTGCAAGGGCAATTAGGGATGGGCAACAAATGCTGGCTTTGTCCATGCCCCATGAAAGAATAAAGGGGAAAAAAGGTGCAGAAGAATGAAACTAACTCTTACTTGCCCTCCGAAATGATATGGTAAGCCACCCTGTTCAAGGGCAATAAGCGAACGGCAACAAAGGCTGGGGCCTTGCCAGCAACACCCACGTCCCATTAAAAAAAAATTGAAAACCCTCCCATATCCCTCTCTTCCTGATCAGCTGGTGCTGCATCCCTGCTTCTTAACCAGTTCCTCCCAGACTCTGGCTAACTGGCAGCTCACTGCTCGCCCAGCCGCACATCATTGTGCCCGCAGATTGTCATTCTGTGGCACAAACCCTTCACGCTCCACAGCACCGTGGAGTTTGTTCAATTTTTAACTTCGGATGCTGCTTTTAATTTTCTTCAAGGTGGAAATATTATAAAAGGCATTCCCATTGGTGCTGCTGTCAGATCTGCGTTAGGTTATAAAGCACCTGATGATAAAGCTAAAATAATGCAATGCGTCTCATTTTGTTATTTCATATCAATACAAGAGAGCTTCCCCCCTTGGGATGTATTTAATTATCATCTGCCTGTGTAGCTCTTTGTTTTATTCAGCTCAGCACCAGCAACTTACTAATCTGGCTTGCATTTGTATTCTGCTGTTGCAAAGTCTTTTAAAAAGGTCCCTTTCTATCCATCTGTCAGCCACAAGCTCCCAGCTCTTTCTTTTACTGGGTGACCCTCTTGTTGTTTCTGTTTCTGATTGCGCAAGGTGCGGGCCCATTGTAACATGATTTAAATTCAGTAAGCAGGCACGAGTGTGCATCTGCAACATTGACCAAGGGGTCTGAAGCACGTACTAATCGGTGATGAAGGGCTTGTAACTTGCAGGAACCATGATACCATCTGTGTTTGAACACCACCCAAGAAAAGAAAGAGAACTTATGTTTATATATCGCCTTTCGTGAGCTCACTCCGGGGCACTTTAGAACCAATGAAATACTTTTTGGAAATGCAGTTGGCCATCTTGTGATCCCAACAGAATCAGGACTGATTCTCCAGTGCAGCTCTATGGCACAGAAGGAGGTCATTCAGCCCATCAAGTCCATGCCAACTTCCTGTACAGAAATCCAGTCAGTCCCATTCCCACACTCTAATCCCACATCCCGGCAAGTTTATTTTCCTCAAGTGCCCGTCCAATTTCCTTTATGAAATCATTGACCATCTCAGCTTCCACCGCCCTCGCTGACAGTGAGGTCCAGGTCACTACCAGTCGCTGTGCAAAAAACGTTCTCTCTCGCATTCCCCTGTATCTCTCACCCAAAACCTTAAACCTGTGCCTCATGAATATTTATCCCTCAACTAACGCCAGATTATCTTGTCATTATTACTTTGCTGCTGGCAGGAGCTTGCTGTCCAAAGATGCTTATCTATGTTACCAATGGTGACAACATTTCAAAAACTGAGGGAGTGCTGCACTGTCAAGCGGTGCTATCTTTCGATGAGACGTTAAATCGAGGGGCCAGAGGCTCCTCAGGTGTACGCAAAAAAATCCCTTGACGCTATTTTGAAGAAGAGATGGGGAATTACCCCGGTGTCCCGGCCAATATTTATCCCTCAACCAACATCACAAAAACAACTTATTTGGACATTGTCACTTTGCTGTTTTTGGGAGCTTGCTGTGCACAAATTGACTGCTGCGCTTCCTACATTACGACAGTGACTGCGCTTTAATAAGTACTTCATTGGCTGTCAAGGGCTTTGGGGCAGCCTGAGGTCGCTATTTAAATGCAAGTTCTTTCTTTTAAGGGCCTTGCTTTGTTACCTTTGGGAATTAGGGAGGATTGGTAGAAAACATTCCCATGGGAAATGAAATGGATGATGCTGTGCCCAGTTGTACATAATGTATGAATGTTGGGCTGAACAGTCTTCCCTGGCTTCACTCTTTGTGTTGAATATTGCTGAGAAAAAGAGACATTTTTGGTCAAAGCTTTTCTATTGTCTCTTTTTTTTCTCAGCAATACTCAAGTCCAGTACCACCAAACAACTACCCTTTGTGCTCTTCAGTTGCTCCTCATGTTATCCAACCATGGATTTATCACCACTCACCACCTTGGTGGCTGTTCATGGCTGCTGATGGTTTGCAACTCCAGCTTAAGAGAGGATGCGTGAGCATGCAGAGGGGGAGATGAAACACAGCAGCACAAACTGAAATGTAGGTTAATGCTGTCCAGAGGCTTTCTTTCTTCCCAGACTAAATATAGGCTCGTGCCAGTAAAGGAGTAAACCCTTTGAGCAATGTAGTCAAGAAAGCTGAGATGTACCATCCAAACCGGGGACACAGGGACATGGCAACTGATTAGAAATGATATCTACTAATAGGTCTCAGCAAACATTCAGCACTTGTTATTTTCCCATATGAGCGAGAAAGTAGCTGCAAGGTTTAACTCCTGTCTCCGTTGCAGGATTAAATGTACCTGAGCACTTGTTGCAAATTAACAGTAGGGCAGATGCAAGCAATGGGTTGATAGGAGGACCTGTCAGTTTGCTGTGAATCTCATGGTAAGGGAATCCCTCTTCTGCTTGTGATCTCTTGATAAGTTTTTCAGATGAGATTTAAAACCCAGGACTCTGACTGCCCTCCCCAGTGGATATAAAAGATCCCATGACATTAGCTCATGTTTGCAGCAAAATGTCATAGAGTCATTATGGCACAGAAGGAGGCCATTCAGCCCATCAAGTCCAGGTCAGCTCCCTGTACAGAAATCCAGTCAGTCCCATTCCCACGCTCTAATCCCACAGCCGGCAAGTTTATTTTCCTCAAGTGCCCGTCCAATTTCCTTTCTGAAATGATTGACCGTCTCCGCTTCCACCGCCCTCGTGGACAGTGAAGTCCAGGCCATTACCAGTCGCTGCATAAAAAATGTCGCCCCCGCCCCCCCCCCCCCCCCCCCCCCCCCCCCCCCGCCAACCGCTGTGTATCTCACCCAGAACCTTAAATCTGTGCCTCATGAATATTTATCCCACTCCTAGCACCGGATTATCTTGTCATTATTACTCTGCTGTTGGCAGGAGTTTGCTGTCCAAAGATGCTTTGCTATGTTACAATGGTGACAACATTTCAAAAAGTGCTTCTTTGGCTGTGAGCCACTTTGGGGCACGCCGAGCCAGTGAAATAAATGTTAATTCTTTCAAGAGATCTAAATTACTCCGAAAGAATAAGCCTGTGGCTGGTCCATTGGTCCAAACTTGAGCAGAGTAACAAGCCTTGGTGATTGCTCCTGGGATCTGCCATTTTTGCCACCTTCCTGATGGCAGCTGGTGGGGGCGGGTTGGGGGTGGTATGGTGGGCAGAGGCTGAGCACTCCCCAAGGAGCAGGCAGAAACTGTCAGGGGTTTCACCAGGCTGTTGGCCACGATGTGTCCATGAGACCTGAAAAATGGAAGGGGAGGAATAGAAAACCACCATGGAAAAAGTCTTGAGACGCTTGTACAATTATCCCCCAAAATAAAATTTGTACTATCATCGTACCTGTCCGTGCTAGTTTTTTTTTTACAAGCAGTGTCCTATTTACATTGTCTAATGTAATGACATAGGCTTCCTTGAGGTGTAACCAATACTGCGGGCACACCTACGCTACATGGGCTGCAGCAGTTCAATAAGGCAGCTCACCACTACCTTCTCAAGGGCAATTAGGGATGGGCAATAAATGCTGGCCTAACCAGCAATGTCCATACCCCATTAATGAATAAAAAAAGGAACATAGTGTAGTATAAAAAGTTAACAGATGGAATATGCTAATATATGACATAGATGATGATGTACCATTGACATCAGTCAGTCATGCGTTAGATTCCCTCTCTTGAGAGAGAGGTTAGAATCACGCCCAGGAGCAGCATGCCTACTCTGTAACCTGTTCACATGTAGCACTAACAAACAAGTGTTGAGCAGATACTAGAGTAGGTCTTCAGTCTGTCTATGGACTAAGTCCATGCCTAGAGTCCAAGGCACATCTCAGAATACATAGAAACAGGAGTCAGACATTTTTCCCCTCACGCCTGCTCTGCCATTCAGTTAAACCGTGGCTGATCTATGTCTTTACCTGTTGAGCTATCTTGATTCCATCTCTCTTCCTTAACAAAAATCTATTTGTCGTGGAACTTGCTGCCTCGGAGGATGGTCGAAGAGCAGATGATCAGAGAGCTACAGGGATAGTGTGTGTGGGGGAGGGTGGGCAATAGGCCTGAATTGCTGTATGGAGAGCCAGTGTGGAATTGATGGGCTGAATGGTTTCTTCCTGTGTTGTAATGCCTCTGTGACATTATTGCTGTCAGCCCTTGAAAGCCCCAAATTGTCCCAGCATCAAGAGCCTTTTGGGAGAGAGGTTTCCAAACAGCCTTTTGTGTGGAAAAGTGCTGATTCCGCTGCTAAGTTGCCTGGCTGTAATCTTAATATTACTTCCCCTCTTTCTCGACTCCCCCATCAGGAGGAAATAGTCTCTCTCTATCTTCCCTGTCAAATCCTTTAGACATTTTAAACACCTTGATCAGACCCGCCCTCTCGATCTTCTGTACTCAAGGGCTCCCTCTTGGATTGATCTTTCCATTTTGGCGATTTAAGACACTTTGTGTTTACGGAGCACCTTGGCACATCACAAAAACTTGTCAAAACACTTGACAGACTGAATTACTTTTGGAGTGAGGTGACTGCGATGTTGTTATTTGGGACTTGATGTGTGCAAGCAGCCGTAACCATGGATACTGCCATTTGTTCAGCTCACTTTAATCTTCAGCATCGAAGTGGCGGGTTATCAGAGGCTCCAGGCCACCAATTGTGCGGCACCATGACAGCGGGCGGGCAGCCATTTTGAGGGACATCTTTTGGGTGAGGGCAGCATAAACAATCGAGGGAAGGGGAGGCCATTTGGCCCCTTGAACCGGTTCTTCCGTTCAATAAGATCTGTCTCAGTCAGTCTTCTCAAGCCATGAAAGTGACTTTAATAAGTTTGTCTATATATATATATATATATATATATATTCAAAAAAACCGCAGTTCTCAGTGGCATATGCATGGGAAGTGTTGTGTTTGATGTGTGGGCGAGAGGAAGATCAGTGCTGTGATTCCCTTTGGCGTCAGATGCTCCGCTGACCCCACAGCTCCTTACGTTGCAACAGTGACTGATTTTCAGAAATTGCTTTTCTTTAATCCTTCATGGATGTGGGCATCTCTGACGAGGCCAGCATTTGTTGCCCATCCCTAATTGCCCTTGAACTGAGTGGCTTGCTACGCAATTCTAGAGGGCAATTAAGAGCCAACCAACTACATTGCTTTGGGCTTGGAGTAACATGTAGGCCAAACCAAGTGGGGATGGCAGATTCCTCCCTTAAAAGGACATTAGTGAACTAGATGGTTCTTTTACAACAATCGATGTTGGTTGTCATGGTTACCATTACTGATAACTAGCTTTATATTGAGGGTGAGGTGATGGCGTAGTGGTATTGTCGCTGGACTAGTAATCCAGGGTAATGCTCTGGGGACCTGGGTTCAAACCCCCCCACAGATGGTGGAATTTGAATTCAATAAAAACCTGGAATTAAAAGTCTAATGATGGTCATGAAACCAGTGTCGATTGCTTCCCCGCACATGCAAAGAATGGACAATGAGAGACGAGGCAGAGGGCAGGTGGCGCTATGGGTGCTGCACCCCCGTAAACACAATCATCCAGTGGAAGAGGAAATGTGAAGAGTCGGACAAACCCTCCTCAGTGGTTAAGCAATGTCTGTGCGCTTGCCACACTTGCTGAGGAGTTCCGAAGTCTTGAATTGCAGGCATTCCACTTGCTCTTTAAGTGCATGTTTGTTCTGCATGTAGTTGATTAGGAGGGTTAAGCAATTTTTTAATCAGCTAGAAATTAAATAACCACGTAATCACGGTGTCAAACAGCCAGCTGGTGCGGGTACAGAACGGTCATGATTACACACTCTCACTGTGAAAGACAGTTGACACTGACTCACTAATGAAACAAATACAGATATCTCTTTTTATTAGCTGGGCAAGTGACATATGCATTGGCTCAATGGTTCAGTCAGCACCAGATGGCACAGGCTCGGGGCAATGCCAGAGTGTTGGTTGGCCAAGTTATTGAGTGGCCTGCTCGACCAGGAAGGCTGCACGATTCCGATGGCCCTGAGGCCTGAAGCAGCCTCTCAGGAAAGGGCTGCACAGCCACTGTCGTGGGAAGGTCATTTTTACTGCGCCTTGCTTGGGAGTAGATCCTGTCAAATCCAAACTTTGTTCTGGTGGAGGTGTGTGTCTTTTTGAGCATCCTTCCCCCACTGTCACTTGTAGGATGTGGAGTGCAGAAGGACAGGAGGATGTGGCCCTCTCCTCTGCTGGGGCTGTCTGCTAACTTTCTGTTGTCCTGGCCAGATTCTACACAAAGAAGTAATCCTGTTCCTCAACCATGTTTTATGGAGATAATAACTCTGGATCCCTGTCCACCTCTCCTGATGTCCCTCCCCCCACCCATCCCCCACTTCCCCTTTCCCCCACTTCCCCTTTCTGCCCATCCCTCCCCCCCCGCCCCACATAGCCCCATCTCCCCTTCTACCCATTCCCCTCTCCCTGCCCAACCCCCTCTTCCCTCCCACCCTTGCTCCTCTCATTCTCTCCTACCCCCTCTCCCTGTTGCTCATCCTGCTCCTCCTCCTTCCCTCCCACCTAACTCCCTTCCCATCCCCTATATCTCTCTCTCCCCCTCCCCTCCCACCCAACCCCTCTTTTCTCCCATATACCCACCCTCACCCTTCTCCTACCACCCATCACCCCTGTCCTCTACTGCCCATTCCCTCTCTCCTTTTATATAACAGGAGTGCACCTCGTCTGATGGGACAGGGGTGAAGGATGACTTGGGAGTGGGATCCCCTTCTGTTGTATAAATGTCCCCCCACGAGCCTCCCAACTACCCCCCCCCCCCCCCCGGCTCAGGGGCAGCAGCATTGCTGAACCACCAGTAGTTGTCAATGACATTGGAACTCTATTCTAGTGAAGTGAAAGTCAACCGCTGGCCTCCCCTTTTCCCTTCCCATGCTGTTTGTGGGATCTTGCTGTGTACCAGTTAGCTGCCAACTTTGCACTCAGCAGGTTTCCGCTTCACCAGTAGACTGTTGAATCTGCAGCAGTTTGGGATGTCCAGAAGGTGGAGTAACAGTGTACATAAATGTAAACGATGCTGTGTTACCCATAGCCATTAAGGGACATGGGGCAGTGGCGAATAGCGCAGGTCAGCCATCATCCCATTGATTGGAGCATGCTCATGGGGCTAAATGGGCTCCTCCTGTTCCTGTGTAAACAGGTACAGCACCTGGGTTGTTCTACCTTCCCCAAAGAAGCTCCACTTAACTGTTTCTCCCCTTCCCCTATCTCCTCCTCTGTCGGCCACCTCAGCTCCCCTCTCCGCCCACTCCCACCCTCAGAAACTTTGAAGTCAAAAGGCAGAAAGCCACCAATTGAGAATGTTCTCCCTCCAGCTTTAGGGGAGCAACAGGGAGTGGCAAAAACACTTTTTATCTCTTCAGAGCAGGGTGTGATGTTTCTGAGTGCGTTACTAACGTAGATAGGTGGGTGGGGGTAGGCATGAGCTGAGAAAGCAAAAAAAAAATATGACCTCCACTTGCTTAACTGCAGAATGAATCACATTAAAGAACGCACCGGTAAAAATGGCAGCTGGCTGCGTGTGCAGCTGCTGAAATGTTTCTGTAACCTGACTGAGCAATTGGTGCAACTTGTGCCCTACACGTGCGGCATTCGGCAGCCGGGCCGAGAGCTCCTCGGTTCACGGCTGCGTTCTCGAGCTGCATACCTGCTGTGGTTTCAGGAGGTGATGGTGCACTGGTAATGTTACAGGGCCAGTGATCCTGAGGCCCAGCCGAATGCTCTGGGGACATGGGCTCAGCCGGTGGAATTTAAATTCAACTAACAAAGTTAGTCTCAGTAATGGTGACCACGTCAACTATTATCGACTGTTGTAAAAATCCACCTGGTTCACTAATTCCCTTTAGGGAAGGAAATCTGCCATCCTTACCTGGTCTGGCCTACATGTGACTCCGGACCCACAGCAATGTGGTTGACTCTCAGCTGCCCTCTGAAATGGCCCAGCAAGCCACTCAATTCAAGGGCAGTTAGGGATGGGCAACAAATGCTGGCCTTACCAGCAACACCCACAGCCCATAAAAGAATAAAAATAAAATTTCTACAACTCACTGAAAGCATTTGCCTTAAATATCACTCATTGTAAAGTACCCAGTGTTACCTGTCTCAGTAGGTAGGCTACTCTCGTTGGCATTTAATGCCCAATAATGGTCACCTTGGATAGATGAAACATTGGGAAAAATCCTGAATCCCATGTAATAAATAACACAACCGCCTCCCCTATATACAGCAGATCTTTTTTTTAATAACGCAGGCACTAGTAAGTGGGGATGTTTTGTTCCTAGTGGCAGAAGGTTTCTTAACCAAAGAACACAGATTTAAGGTCAACAACAACAAAAACAGAAAATGCTAGAAAAACGCATCAGGTCTGGCAGCATCTGTGGAGAGAGAAACAGAGCTGACATTTCCAGTCCGTGGAAGAGAAATGGAAATGTGAAGAAATTTATACTGTTGAGGGGGGGTGGAGCCGGTGGAGCTGGATAGAAGGCCAAGGTGGGGACCAAGGAGAGATTGACAAAGATGTCATGAACTAAAGGACAGAGGGAGTGTTAATGGTAGTGGTAAGGGCTAAAAAAAGGTGTTGGTAGAGGCATAAAGGTAAGAAAGAAGAAAGCAGCAGAACAAGGGGAAAGAACAACATGGAACAAGTAATAGATGGGGGGTAGGTTGGGGGGGAGGGGATGGTGGTGGGGGAAAGAAGGATTGAAAATGGGATAAAAAGAGAGGATATAAAAGGGGATAAAACTATGAATGAATGAATGAATAAAAAAAACATAAAAATAAAAATGAATTTTGTAAAAAGGGGTAAAAAAAGAGTTGAAGATAGAGGAGCGAGTTGATGGTCTGAAGTTGTTAAATCCAATGTTAAGTCCGGAAGGCTGTAAAGTGCCTAATCGGAAGAACCGGTGCTGTCCCTCCAGTTTGCGTTGAGCTTCACTGGAACAATGCAGCAAGCCAAGGACGGACATGTGGGCATGAGAGCAGGGTGGTGTGTGGAAATGGCAAGTGACAGAGAGGTCTGGGTCATAGAGTCATAGAGATCTACAGCACAGAAAAAGGCCCTTCAGCCATTCGAGTCTGCACCGGTCAAGCAAGTACCTAAGTATTCTAATCCAATTTTCCAGCACTGGGCCCATAGCCTTGTATGCCATGGGTCATACTTGCGGACAGACAGAAGGTGTTCTGCAAAGTGGTCACCCAGTCTGCGTTTGGTCTCTCCAATGTAGAGGAGACCGCATTAGGAGCAGCAAATGCAGTAGACCAAATTGAAGGAGGTGTAAGTGAAGTACTGCTTCACCTGAAAGGAGTGCTTAAGGTAAATGGCAAAAGAACCAGAGGTGACTTTAGAGAAAACAGTTTTACACAGCGAGTTGTTGTGATCTGGCATGCAAGGCCTGAAAGGATGGTGAAACGAGATTCAAGAGGCATTTTCAAAAGGGATTTGGATAAATGCTTGAAGAGTAAAAGTATGCAGGGGTATGGGGCAAGGGATTGGGACTAATTGGATAACTCTGCCAAAGAACTGACGTGTGCAGAGTGGGCCAAATGGTCTCCTTTTGTGCTATATCATTCTGCGACTCTTTGCTTGGCTGCTGTCCCCACAGCTAAGACCAAAGACTTGTCGTTTTTAGGCACGTACAATGAACATGAGGCGACGGGAAACTTCTAAAGGATGAATTGTTCAGTTGTCAGCTGTGACTCGGTGGGTAGCACACTCTCACATCACTCGGGTCAGAAGGCGGTGGCTTCGAGTCCCACTCCAGGACTTAAGCACAGACTTTGGGCTGACACTCGGGCATCGAAGGTGTTGCCTTGGACTGCAGCAGATCAAGGAGAAGTTTCTACCGCTGCCTTGTTGGGCAGCTAAAAAAGGGACAACAAATGCTGGCCTTCCCGGCAACACCCACGATCTGAGAATGAATTTAAAATAGAATCTTTGACGGTTTCTCACATTCTAAGCATTTATTTTTCACAGTGTTCTCAATTCAAAAAAAAAATTCCTCCTCCCATAAGTTAAGTGCAAACTGCAC
Source organism: Carcharodon carcharias (assembly GCF_017639515.1). Taxonomy (NCBI): domain Eukaryota; kingdom Metazoa; phylum Chordata; class Chondrichthyes; order Lamniformes; family Lamnidae; genus Carcharodon; species Carcharodon carcharias. The sequence goes on along the minus strand of NC_054476.1, from coordinate 150,075,399 downwards.
TCCTAAGGCATCTAATGTCTTGTCTATATTTATGTATGTGCGTGATGTGACGTGCAGGATCAGTTAATGGCCCATAGGGAGCATCTTTCTTGTTTAACCTCCTCTCTCCCCCCCTCCCCCCCACCCCCAGCCGCCCAAAACTTTGTGTAGCAGAAACCAGAGGTTGTGATATTTTCCATATATTAAACGTGATTGATGTTACATTGCCAATCCTAGGGGAAAACTTGAAGATTGAAGTGGCTCCCAATGGAGGCTTCCTGAGCGAGCACATAAGCAGACTAGATTGTTCACAAATGCAATGTCATTGAGATTAATGAGGAAATGAATCCCAAGTGGTGGGCTAGGATAGGGTGGGGGGGAGGGGGGGGGGTAGCGGTTGGTGGGGGCGGGCTGAGGAAAGGGTTGCTTGTCTAACATTGTTTGTGGCTGGATGGACTTCCATTTGTTCACTTGGCTGTTGTGAGAAATCTCCTTGGACTGAACATTCCTTTAATGGGATAGAGTAGCCATCAACTTCGGGCTCCCAAATTACTACTTGTTTTTTTTTTGAAAATGCGTTTTTGTTTTCTCTCCTGTTGCCGCTTTCCCCCGAGACCTGACATCCAACCCCCCCACCCCCCCACCCCCCGCCCCACCACAGCACTTACCTGTGATGCCCTTTGCCCTTGTTCACCACTTGCCGCAGAAAGGACGTGAAATTCGGAGTCACTTTTGATGTTGAGGTTAATTTTTAAAGTAAAGGCTATCCCCGTGATTCTCTCAGCTCAGTGGTGGTTAATATGACAAATGTAAATCGTTTTTCCCGCAAAGTAAATGGTAGGAAATTTGTTAGCTTGTCTTGGCAATCAAAACTAAAATACCTCACACCCATCATGTTGGAAAGTCTTGGGATTCCTGTCTTTCTAGTGAATGGAGAGAGATGACAAAGGTAGAGGCAGAGCTGGGCATTTGAAACAGGAAGACAACAAAGAGACAGTCTGGATTTTAAACAGTTATGAAATTCTTTAGTCAGTTAGAAGTGCTGGAGGGACAGTTGGAAAACACCTTGTTTAAGCCGAGTAAGATGACCCAGTGATATGGGGAAGTGTGAAATATTTATTTTTGCACTGTTAACATGCAGATTAATTGTACCATCTGAATTTTGTTTATTTACCATTTGTAAAATGGTATCTTGGGAAAGGTTAAACTTGGGATTTTAAAACAATATAGTAGCTTTTGTGGGGTTTTTTTGGTGCTTGTTCAGATTACCAGATTTACCGTTTACCACGGCGAGATTTGAACACACAACTTCTGAGGTTGCTAATCTCTACCCATGCGGGTTCTCCCCTATTTTTCTCTCCCCCTCCTTCCTTTTTCTACCACCTCCCCCCCCAATCATGTACTGCAGCGGTTCAAGAAGGCAGTTCACCACCACCTTCTCAAGGGCAATAGGGATGGGCAATACGTTTAAAAAAAAATTCATGGGATGTGGGCTTCACTGGCTAGGCCAGCATTTATTGCCCATCCCTAGTTGCCCTTGAGAAGGTGATGGTGAGCTGCCTTCTTGAACCGCTGCAGTCCGTGTGCTGTAGGTACACCCACAGTGCTGTTAGGGAGGGAGTTCCAGGATTTTGACCCAGCGACAGTCAAGGAACGGCGATATATTTCCAAGTCAGGATGGTAAGTGACTTTGGGGGGGCAATTCCAGGTAGTGGTGTTCCCATGTGTCTGCTGCCCTGGTCCTTCTAGATGGTAGTGGTCGTGGGTTTGGAAGGTGAATTTCTGCAGTACATCTTGTAGATGGTACACACTGCTCCTACTGTGTGTCAGGGAGTGACTGTTTGTGGATGTTGTGCCAGTCAAGTGGACTCCATTGTCCTGGACAGTGTCCAGCTTCTTTGCTGTTGTAGGAGCTGCACTCATCCAGGCCAGTGGGGAGTATTCCATTACACACCTGACTTGTGCCTTGTAGATGGTGGACAAGCTTTGGGGAGTCAAGAGATGAGTTACTTTCAGCAGGATTCCTAGTTTCTGACCTGCTCTTGTAGCCACAGTATTTATATGGCTAGTCCAGTTCAGTTTCTGGTCAATGGTAACCCCTAGGATGTTGATAATGGGGGATTCAGTGATGGTAATGCCATTGAACATCAAGGGGCAATGGTTGGATTCTCCCTTGTTGGAGATGGTCATTGCCTGACACTTGTGTGGTGCGAATGTTACTTGCCACTTGTCAGCCTAAGCCTGGACATTGTCCAGGTCTTGCTGCATTTGGACATGGACTGCTTCAGTATGTGAGGAGTCGCGAATAGTGCTGAATATTGTGCAATCATCAGCGAACTTCCCCACTTCTGACCTTATGATGGAAGGAAGGCCATTGATGAAGCAGCTGAAGTTGGTTGGGCCTAGGACACTACCCTGAGGAACTCCTACAGTGATGTCCTCGAGCTGAGAAGACTGACCTCCAACAGCCACAACCCTCTTCCTTAGTGCTAGGTATGACTCCAACCAGCAGGGAGTTTTCCCCCTGATTCCCATTGACTCCAGTTTTGCTAGGGCTCCTTGATGCCACACTTGGTCAAATGCTGCCTTGATGTCAAGGGCAGTGACTCTCACCTCACTTCGGGAGTTCAGCTCTTCTGTCCATGTTTGAACCAAGGCTGTAATGAGATCAGGAGCTGAGTGGCCCTGGCGGAACCCAAACTGGGCAGCAGTGAGCAGGTTATTGCTAAGCGAGTGCCGCTTGATAGCACTGTTGATGGCCCTTCCATTACTTCACTGATGATGAAGAGTAGACTGAAGGGGTGGTAATTGGCCATGTTGGGTTTGTCCTGCTTTTTGTGTACAGGGCATATCTGGGCAATTTTCCACATTGACAGGTAGATGCTAGTGTTGTAGCTTTACTTGAATAACTTGACTAGGGCCGCGGCAAGTTCTGGAGCGCAAGTCTCCAGTAATATTACCAGAATGTTGTCGGGGCTCATCGTCTTTGCAGTATCCAGAGCCTTCAGCCATTTCTTGATATCATGAGGAGTGAATCGAATTGGCTGAAGACTGGCACCTGGGACGCTGGGGACCTCCGGAGGAAACCGAGATGGATCATCCACTTGGCACTTCTGGCTGCAGATTGTTGTGATGCTTCAGCCTTAGCTTTTGCACTGATGTGTTGGGCTCCCCCATCATTGAGGATGGGGATATTTGTGGAGCCTCCTCCTCCAGTGAGTTGTTTAATTGTCCACCACCATTCACGATTGGATGTGACAGGACTGCAGGGCTTAGATCTGATCCGTTGGCTATGGGATCATTTAGCTCTATCACTTGCTGCTTATGCTGTTTGGTATGCAAGTAATCCTGTTTTATAGCTTCATCAGGTTGACACCTCATTTTTAGGTGTACCTGGCGCTGCTCCTGGTTTGCCCTCCTGCACTCTTCATTGAACCAGGGTTGATCCCCTGGCTTGATGGTGATGGTAGAGTGGGGGATATGCCGGGCCATGAGGTTACAGATTGTCTTCGAGTACAATTCTGCTGCTGCTGATGGCCCACAGTACCACATGGATGCCTGGTCTTGAGTTGCTAGATCTGTTCGAAATCTATCCCATTTAGCACGGTGATAGTGCCACACAACACGATGGAGGGTATCCTCAATGTGAAGGCGGGACTTCATCTCCACAATGATTGTGCGGTGGTTACTCCTACCGATACTGTTCATGGACAGATGCATCTGCGGCAGGCAGGTTGGTGAGGATGAGGACAAGTATGTTTTTCCCTCTTGTTGGGTTCCCTCAGCATCTGCCGCAGACCCAGTCTAGCAGCTGTGTCCTTTAGGACTCGACCAGCTTGGTCAGTAGTGGTGCTACCGAGACACTCTTGGTGATGGATATTGAAGTCCCCGCCCAGGGAACATACTGCGTCCTTGCTACTCTCAGTGCTTCCTCCAAGTGATGTTCAACATGGAGGAGCACTGATCTGTCAGCTGAGGGAGGGCGGTACGTGGTAATCAGCAGGAGGTTTCCTTGCCCATGTTTGACTTGATGCCATGAGATTTCATGGGGTCTGGAGCTGATGTTGAGGACTCCCAGGGTGACTCCCTCCCGGCTGTATACCACTGTGCCGCCTCTGCTGGGTCTGTCCTGCTGGTGGGACAGGACATACCCAGGGATAGTGATGGTGGTGTCTGGGACGTTATCTGCAAGGTACGATTCCGTGAGGATGGCTATGTCAGCTGTTGCTTGACTAGTCTGTGAAACAGCTCTCAATTTTGGCACTAGCCCCCAGATGTTAGTAAGGAGGACTTTGCAGAGTCAACGGGGCTGAGATTGACATTGTCATTTCTGATGCCTAGGTTGATGCTGGGTGGTCCTTCTGGTTTCGTTCCTTTTTTGTGTCTTTGTAGCCATTTGTTACAACCGAGTGGTTTGCTTGGCCATTTCAGAGGGCATTTCGGGGTCAAATCACATTGCTGTGTGTCTGGAGTCACATGTAGGCCAGACCAGGTAAGGACAGCAGATTTCCTTCCCGAAAGGACATTAGTGAACCAGATGGGTATATACAACAATCGACAATGGTTACATGGCCGTTGTTGCATTTCTAATTCCAGATTTTTATTGAATTGAAATTCCATCATCTGCCGTGGGGGCGACACAAACCCGGAGCATTACCCTGGGTCTTGGGATTACTAGTACTGGCCTAGTCCGAGATGCCTGCATCCCATGAATGAATAAAAAAACTCTTTTCCTTTCTCTCTCTTGCCCTTTTCTATGCCTCTCTGCCCCTTCCCCCTGTTTAATTTCTTCTCTTGCCTTGTTTATTTTCCCTATCCCCTGCACCCTCCACTGCCATTGTAGGTAGTTACTGAGCTGTTGGTTTAATGTAAGAGGTCTCGGGGACTGGAACTGCTATAATGCAGAGATTTCCATTAGTGCATGAGGTATATAACAGAAATTAATTTTATTTTAGAAACCAAATGAATAAAATGAGATGAGAGCTTTAATGAATTGAGAATTAATTTCTTCATATTACGGAAACCAGAAAGATGCTCATCCTATTCTCCTAAGCAACAGGCAATTTAAGGGCTGAGTTGTTTTAAGTTTAATTAATTCCAGTTACCATCACTGTCTGAAAGTGGGATCTCTGTGGCTTACAAAGCTTGTCCACATTAATGTGTTTAATTTGGTCTAATACAGTTATCACCATTAGCGCTGTTTAGGGGAGTTGTCGGTTAAACATGTGGATGTTTTGTTCTATTACAAAGTCGGAGTTTGAAGCTGCAGACAGAAGTCATCTTCGTTTCTGTCTCCTCCTCCTTTTCAAGTACAGAATCTTAACTGCCTCGGCTTATCTGCTGCTGAAAACGTCATTCTTGCCTTTGTTACCTCTAGACTTGACTATTTCAACACACTCCTGGCTGGCCTCCCAAACATCTCTCCAAATAAAGGTAAACCCCCCCCCACCTCCCCACAAACTCTGCTGCCTGTGCCCTAGCTCGCACCAAGTCCTGTTTACCTGTCACCCCCTGTGCTCCCTGACCTACGTTGACTCCTGGTTAAATGGCACCTCAATTTTAAAATTCTCATCCTTGTTTTCAAATCCCTCCATGGCCCTCGCCCCTCCCTATCTCAATAACATCTCCCAGTCTTATGACAGTTGGAAATCTTGCCACTTCTGCAATCCACGCCTCTTGCACATCCCTGATTTGAATGGCTCCACCATTGGAGGCTGTGCCTTCAGCTATGGAAGCCCTAAACTCTCTTAAAAACTCTTACTTCCTTTACAGTGCTCCCTGAAATGGAGTCACTTGACCAAGCTCTTGACCACCTGCCCCAAGGTGGCTCGGTGTCATACTTTGTTTGACAGTTAACGCTCCTGTGAAGTGCCTTGGGTTGTTTCATTATGTTAAAGGTGTGGAATGAATACAAGCTATTGTTTCCATGCGTGCAGCCAGGCTGTTGGTTCCTTGCCCAGATGCCCGTTTGTCATGCTGAGTGTCAACAAGCCAGTAGACCATGGATTAGAAGTGGGAGGGAGGAAGAGAAGATCAGAGGGGTAAGCAGGCCACATCCACGTCAGTTCCTGATGGAGTTGTCAACCACCAGGATTGCCGCGGACATCAGGGATTGAGGATCAATCACTGGGATACTCCTGGCAGCAAACACCAGGGAGAAGACTCCTAGAACCATTGAACAAAAACTGGCTTTCTTTTCTCTCTTCTTTCCTAAGACACATTCATTTCTTAGTGATCAAAATAAAAGCGCTGGTGGGGGAAGGCTGTTTCACTAAGAAATCAAGATTATGAATAATCGCTTGGGGTAGTTAAGAACTTGAGTGTTGTTGAAAAAAAAAGACATGCTGTCCAAGCTTTTTGTCCTGCACTCATCAGGACTAGTGCAAGAATGCCAAATTTCAGAGAGAGCAACAATTTATACTGCATGAGGAAAGGCTGCTGATTGGTTGGCAAGCTGACACCAGGCAAAGGGAAAATGTTCAGGCATTGTGCCGTTTTTGAATTAAACAAAAGTGTGGAGACAATAGTTCCCCGGTGTATTCCCCATGAAAACACCCTGACCAGTCAACCTGCCAACCAATCAGCACCCTTTTCTGATGCTATATAAATTTGTTGCTCCCAGTGAATTATGGCATTCTTGCATCTGTCCTGATAAATCAAGATTAATCTGATTGGCTAGCAAGCAGTCTGTTCCCTTTTCAATTGGCTGTGGGAGGGCAGTACATCTAGAGGTTGGACCAAAGATAGGAGTGCGGGGGAAGGTCAGGTAGAGATCATGTGATGAAACCTCCAGGATTGCAGGCAAGCAGAGTTGGCAAGCCTGTATGCCGACCCCTCCTGAACACGCTCTTGAACAGGGATCATTAGGGTAGAAATCAGGAGAAAGTGATTTTTCTTTCCCTGGCCCCTCCCCTCAACTGATGGGTCCTGTGGCCAGTTGTAGTTTTATTTATACTTCGGGTCGTGGGCATCAATGGTGAGGGCAGCATTTGTTGCCCATCTCTAATTGCCCTCGAATTGAGAGGCTTGCTAGGCCATTTCAGAGAGGATTTGAGAGTCAACCACGTTACTGTCGATCTGGAGACGCATGTAGGCCAGGCTGGTTAAGAACGGCAGGTTTGCTTCCCCAAAGGACAATTGGTGAACCAAATGGGTTTTTATGACAATTGATGATAGTTTCATGGTCACCATTAGATGAGACTAGTTTCAATTCCGTATTTTTTATTGACTGAATTTAAATTCCACCAGCTGGGCCCAGTGGGAATTATACCACAGCTCCCAGAGCATTGGGCCTCTGAATTGCTGGCCTGGTGACATCATTACAATGCCACAGTCTCCATCAATGCCCTGTCTCCCACCCCACCTCCGCCCTACCCCCCCCCCCCCAAAAAAAACCTGTGCTGCAATGAAGATGCCTGAGTAATTTTAATATCTCAGATTTCCCAGGTGACGTGAGACACGTTAACTATTCCCACCAACTCATCAGAAACAGCCAGTTTACTGACAGAAATGCAGAGCCCCTGTCCAGTACTAGGTTTATTTTTAGTTTCTTCCCTTCTCTTAATGTGTAATGAAGTCACCTTCATCTCCAGTCTAGTTTTTGTGCTCGATGTTTCAACTGCATTATGTATCCTCTGTGACTTGTATTGTACTTAGCTTAGGAATTTTTGTGTTACAGTTCCATTAGCAGTGAGGGTGAGTCGGTGGATTTATGCCATTATTCTAGTATTCATCTTTCAGATGGGACATTAAACCGAGGTCCCGTCTGCCCTCACAGACGGGCATAAAGATCATACAAACATCACATCACAAGATATAGGAAAAGGAGGAGGCCATTCAGCCCATCGAGCCTGTTCTGCCATTCAGTAAGATCACAGCTGATCTGATTGTAGCCTTAACAGCACTTCCTTGCCTGCCCTCTATAACCCTTGACACCCTAGCCAGCCAAAAATCTGTATGACTCAGCCTTGAATATGTTTAATGACCCACACCCCACTGCTATCTGTGGAAGAGAATTCCAAAGACTAACGACCCTTTGCCTTAGTAAGACTGCATTGGAGTACTGTGTACAGTTATGGTTTCCTTAAGAAGAGATACAACTGCATTAGAAACAGTTTAGAGAAGATGCATTTGACTGATGCCGTGGATGGGGTGGGTGGGTGTTATCTTCTGAGGAAAGGTTGGACAGGCTGGGCCTGTATCGATTGGAGTTTAGAAGAATGAGAGGTGAACTTATTGAAACATGTAAGATCCTGAGGGGACTTGACAGGGCGGATGCTGAGAAGATGTTTTCCCTTATGGGAGAGACTAGAACTGGGGACACAGTTTAAAAAATAAAGGGGTCTCCCATTTAAGATGGAGATGAGATTTTTTTCTTCAGAGGGTTGTTATCTTGTGGAATTCTCTTCCCCTGAGAACAGTGGGGGCTGAATCATTGAATATTTTTAAGGCTGAGTTAAATAGATTCTTGATTGACAAATGCATCAAAGGGTTTAGGGAGTAACAGGAAAATAGAGTTGAGGCCACAGTCAGTTTAGCCATGATCTTATCAAATGGTGGAGCAACTCTAGGGCCTGAATCTAGGGTTCCTGCTCCTAATTCTTGTGCCCTTCTGTTGAGAGAAGAATTTCCTCCTCAACTGCATCTTAAATGGGAGACCCCTTATTTTTAAACTGTGTCTCCTAGTTCTAGCGTCTCCCATGAGAGGAAACATCCTCTCAGCAATAAGGAATCCCATGGCACTATTCGAGGGTGGGCAGAGGGGAGTTCTCCCTGGTGTCCTGGCCGATTTTTATCCGAAAATTAACATCATTTTAAAAAAAAGAAAACAAAATTATCTGGCTGTTACCACATTGTTGTTTGTGGGAGCTTGCTGTGTACAAGTTGGCCGTCACATTCCCTGCATTGCAACGGTGACTGAACTTGGGTGAAAGAAAGTCCTTTGTTGCCAGTAAAGTGCTTTGGGACATCCTGAGATTGTGACGAGAGCTGTTTAAATGCAAGACTCAACTTTGTATAACATGTGCTCCGTGACTTGTATTGAACGTAGCCCAGGAATTATTGTATTATAGTTCCATTAGCAGTGAGGGTGGTGTTTGTGGATTTATTTCATTATGGTGTTTCCTTTCTACATTTTATATTTAGATTCCCACCTGAAAGCCCTTGCAAGCACTGCTGGTGTTGCCCAGGTTACTGTTACATATACCTAAAAAGGAAAAAACATCTGCACCTGAAGTGTTGTAACCTGCAAGGTTACGGGCGCGAAGCTGAAAAGTGGGATTGAAGTGAGTGGCTAGATTGTTTTCTTCTTTTTTGGCTAGTGCAGACATGATGGGCTGAATGGCCTCTGGCTGCACCCTAATCTTTCTGTGATTCTATAGCAGGGCTACATGGAAAAGAGCAGGGGAGCGGGACCAATTGACAAATCGTTCAGGGAGCCAGCACAGGCATAATGGGCCAAGTGGCCTCCCCCCTGTACAGCATAATTCAGTGTTGCCCTTTTCTCCCTCCCTCACTGCTGCAGTATGAGGATGTTCCTGACCACCATGGACAATTTGCCGCTGTTGGGGGTTGAAGAACTGCCTCATGTCCTGGTCAGCATTCCTCCCTCGAACTGGCAACTCATTGATGCCAGCAGTGCCGTGTGCACTACAGCTGCCATGTTCGCCCAGATAGCGGCAGTCACTGTGCTTCAGAGTCATCCATTACGTGTGTGGAGTACTTGGAGACACGGCTGGGAGGGGTGAGAATGTGTGTTGACAGGAGACACGGTAAACATTGTTTCACATTAATGTTGTTCTCCAATTAGAACCCTGCATTTGCATTGCGGCTGCTTTGCATTAACCTTGCCCTACATCTGGATGTTCCTGCAGTGACTCCCATGTTGAGCCTGTGAGAGCTGGGTCTCGGGTGGGGGAAGGAGCAGGTAATCCTGGGAGGTGGGGTGTGGGGGTCATGAGCCCCAGATGGACCGTTTCGTACAATGTCAGTCTGTAACGTCGCATTTTCCAGGAACCAACGGACAACATTAAGCCAAGACTCCCTGTAACATTGCTGCTAAATAGTTAACTGTAATCTATCAGGCTACCTGCTTCATATTTGCAGCAATCAACACTATCGATTGAAATTTTAAAAGGCCGAGTGTAAACCTGACTTTGGTTGCCCAGCTGTAGCAGAGCGTCTGCTACCTGATCCTGTCATGATATGAAGCATTGACTTGACTGAGCTTTGCAATCTCAACACACAATCAATAGCACTGAAATTATTGAATAGAAAGTCATTTTTTTTTTAGTTTATTAGCTGGGTGGTTGACATGTTTGTAATATGAAGGAGCTGCCTCTGGGATGATAACATAGTTTTATGGAATCACACAGCACAGGAGGAGGAGGCCATTGTACCTGTTCTGGCTATGCAATTAGTCCCACTTCTCCCTCTTCTTTCCCCGTAGCTCTGGCAGATTTTTTTTTTTGTTATTCATTCACGTGATGTGGGCTGCACTGGCTGGTCCAGCATTTATTGCCCATCCCTACTGCCCTTGAGGGGGTGGTGGTGAGCTGCCTTCTTTAATCGCTGCAGTCTGTGTGGTGTAGGTACACCCACAGTGCTGTTAGCGAGGGAGTTCCAGGATTTTGACCCAGTGACAGTAAAAGGAACGGCGATATATTTCCAAGTCAGGATGGTGGGTGACTTGGAGGGGAACTTCCAGGTAGTAGTGTTCCCATCTATCTGATGCCCTTGTCCTTCTAGATGGTGGTAGTCATGTGTTTGGAAGATAATATCTAAAGGAGCCTTGGTGAGTTCCTTTTCAAATATCTATTCAGTTCCCATTTTGAGAGTTACTATTAATTCTGCTTCCATTGTCCTTTCAGGAAGTACATTCCAAATCATCATAACTGCTGCATAAAAACATTTCTCTACGGTATCTCCTCACTGGCTTTTTTGACAGTTATGTTAAATATGCGCCTGAACATCCCGCCATTGGAAACGGTTTCTCCCTATCTGCCCTATCAAAGCCCCTGATAATTTTGAACACTTCTATTAAATCTCCTCTTAACCTCCTCTGCTCTAAGGTGAACAATCCCAGCTTCTCCAGGCTCCCTACATAACTGAAGTCCCTTGTCCCTGGTGCCATTCGAGTCAATCTCCTTGACACTATCCCCAAGACCTTGACATTTTTCAGGAAGAGTGGTGCCCAGAATTAGGTGCGATACTCCAGATAAGATTTAATCAGCAGTTTATAAAGGTTTAGCATAACTTCCTTAATGTATGTATTCTGTGCCTCTGTTTATAAAACCAACGGTCCTTTATGGTTCTTATTGACCTTTCCTAACACACAAGAACACAAGAAGTAGGAGCAGGAGTGGACCACACGGTCCTTCAAGTCTGCTCTGCCAGTCAGCACCATTGTGGCTGATTTAGGGCTTCAACTCAACTTTCCTTCCCATTCCCCTTAATTCCCTGAGAGACCAGAAATCTGTCTATCCCAGCCTTAAATGTATTTAACGATGGAGCATCCACAACCCTCTGGGGTAGAGATCGCCAAAGATTCACAACCCATTAAATGAAATAATTTCTCTTCTTCTCAGTTCTAAATGATCAGCCCCTTATCCTGAGACTGTGCCCCCGTGTTTTAGATTCTCCGATTCGTGGAAACAACCCCTGTGTCCACCCTATCAAGCCCCTTCAGAATTTTGTATGTTTCAATGAGATCACCTCTCAGTCTTCTAAACTCCAGAGAAAAGAAGACCCCTTTGCTCAGCCTCTCATCACAGGACAACCCCCTTATCCCATAACCAACTAAGCAAACCTTCGCTGGACTGCCTCCAATGTAAGTATCCCTTTATATCATCTTCACTCATTGTGTATGTGAAGCCCAGGTTTCTCTGCTCCTGGAGTCCCCTTTAAAATTTAATTTATATTCCCTTTCCTCCATTTTGCTCTTCAACTACCTCACTCCACACTTCTCTGCATTAAATTCCACCAGCCATGTGTCAGCCCATTTCAGTTCCATGTTATGATTGAAGGGTGTTGTTGGATTGTTGGGACTATTCTTTCCCTCCCCTCTTTTAAGTGTGTTTTCCTTTCTTGTATTCATGTCATGGGTAATGCCAGCCTCCAGGCAGGGCAATAGGTGCCCTGGATTTATGGCTTTGCCAGTGCAGTTCTATCTTGCTCTATTTAATTGTCATTGATAAGGCCTCCCTAGAGTGACTTGCCATCTAATCTTTTACACCCTTCTTGCTATGGAGATGTGCCCTTACCCTCTGAATGAAGAAATTTCTCCTCATCTCAGTCATAAATTCTAGGACCTATTCTAAGACAGTGACCTTTATGTTGAGACTCTCCAGCCATGGGGAAGCAGACTCTCAGCTTCTAGCCTGTCAAATCCTCTTTAAAAATATATATATATATTTCAATGAAATCAACTCTCATTCTTCTAACCTCCAGAAAATAAAGGCCTATCCCACTCGATCTCTCCTTCCTGAACAACCTCCACAGGCCGGACAGCCCTTTGGTTAGAGAGAGGAATCCTGCCTCTGATCATTGCTGTGGATGGCAGTGTGCATGGCCAATGGGAAAGGACAGAATCGAACTCGGTCCTGACGCTGTCCATGTCCAGTTTCTCACATGAATATTGCACGCTTGGGCCAAGCCCCGGAGGGAACCTGATGTCCGTGGAAATGTATGTCACTGAGGGAGGCAGTGGTTTTGAAAAGGGAGAGGAGAAGGAAAAGCTGCTGTTGCTGCTAAATAACTGTGGACAGAGACACGTGAGCTAAGCATTGTAAACAGAAGAAATAACACAGCGTTCCAATGAGCAAGACTACTAGAGATCTGATAGCAAGTGTGGAAAGAGGGAGAATGTAACATCGGTCTACATTCATTGAACTGCCTGTTCTGGGTGCGCTCATGTGTATCAGGTCCTGTGTGCACTGTGTGCCTGTCAGATACTTACTGTTGTGGCTCAGGAAGTGACTTCCTATTTGGCGTACGCTGAAACTATCCCCTTTTATCATTGAAAATACCCTCCAGTCGAGAAGTCATTTTTAAGTCGCACAACCTGAGCAGCCAATGCCCCTTTTCAAACAAATGAATCTGAATAAATACTTCCATAAATAAACGATTGCCTGACTGAAAGTCTCTGTCCTCCGTTTTTCTCAAGGTAGCGGCTCAAATCTCTCTGCTGTTCGAACAAGATAAAGAGTGAGCTTCCGTAGAAAACAGATGCTGGATTTAGGTTAATTGCTCAAAATAAGGAAGATATTATGGAATTGTTCCCACTTCTAAGGATCATCTGATATTGTTAATGAATTGCGTCAGAATTCACTTCCAGCGTTTCTTGTTAAAACTCATTCCCCCCCTTTGGTGGGGGAATGAGGTGGGGCGACCAAAACTAGGGGTGATAAACATAAGATCGTCACTAATCCGCTGGTTGGATTCATACCTAGCACAAAGGAAGATGGTTGTGGTTGTTGGAGGTCAGTTGTCTCAGCTCCAGGACATCACTGCAGGAGTTCCTCAGGGTAGTGTCCGAGGACCAACCATTTTCAGATCTTCAGCTGCTTCATCAATGACCTTCCTTCCATCATAAGTGGGGATGTTCACTGATGATTGCAGAATGCTCAGCACCATTCATGACTCCTCAGTTACTGAAGAAATCCATGTCCAACTGCAGCAAGACCTGGACAATATCCAGGCTTGGGCTGACCTATGATAAGTAACATTCGCGCCACACAAGAATCAGGCAATGACCATCTCCAACAAGAGAGAATCTAACCATCGTCCCATGATATTCAATGGCATTACCATCACCGAATCCCCCACTATCAACATCCTGGGGGTTACCATTGACCAGAAACTGAACTGTACGACCCATCTAAATACTGTGGCTACAAGAACAGGTCAGAGACTAGGAATCCTGCTGAAAGTAAGTCACCTCCTGACTCCCCAAAGCCTGTCCACCATCTACAAGGCGCAAGTCAGGAGTGTGATGGAATGCTCCCTACATGCCTGGATGATTGCAGCTCCAACAAGACTCAAGAAGCTTGACACTATCCAGGACAAAGCAGCTTGCTTAATTGGCACCCCATGACTGATCAATCATCAATATTCTGGAGTACTGCAGTATTACTACTTCAAGTGCAAGAAGATCAACAAACATTCACTCCCTCCTCCACCGATGCACAGTAGCAGCAGTGTGTACCATCTACAAGATGCACTGCAGGAACTCACCAAGGCTCCTTTGATAGCACCTTCCAAACCCATGACCACTACCACGTGAAAGGACAAGGGCAGCAGATAGATGGGAACACCACCACCTGGAAATTCCCCTCCAAGCCACTCACTATCCTGACTTGGAAATATATCGCTGTTCCTTCACTGTCTCTGGGTCAAAATTCTGGAACTCCCTTCCTAACAGCACTGTGGGTGTATCTACACCCCAGGGGCTGCTGCAGTTCAAAAGGCAGCTCACCGCCACCACTGCCTCAAGATATGGGCAATAAAGGCTGGCCCAGCCAGTGATGCCCACATCCCATGAACAAATTTTTAAAAAAATTCAATAGGGAATTCAGGAAAAACTACTTTACCCAGAGAGTGTGGAGAATGTGCAACTCGCTACTGCATGGAGTATTTGAGGTGAATAGTATAGATACATTTAAGGAGGAGCTGTATAAACATGAAAGAGAAAAGAACAGAAGGTTATGTTAATAGGGTGGGAAGAGGCTCATGTGGGAAATAGACACCAACCATGGACCAGTTCTGTGCTGTAAAATTCTATATAATCTTCTGGCTTTTTCCTCTCGTTCTGTTGTCTGACTGAACAGCTGCTGAGGATGAGCGTTTGGCGCATTTATTCCGAACGGTGAATCGAAAAGCCCTCAAAATACCCAGCGCGGCAAAGGCCAGAGATTTGGCATCATTTGTACCCTCTAGAGACTCTACATAGCACGATGAGGCCTGAATTTCAGGCCCAGATTTCACTTCTGCTTTAATCATCTGGCCTGCTTGATTCATTGATCGATCAGGCCCACTTGATTGGCACCCCATCCGACCACCTTGAGCATTCACTTCCTCCACCACTGACGCGCAGTGGCAGCAGTGTGTACCATCTACAAGATGTACTACCGTAACTCACCAAGGTTCCTTCGACCGCACCTTCCAAACCCACGGCCTCTATCACCTTGAAGGGCAAGGGTGGCAGATAGGTGGGAACACCACCACCTGCAAGTTCCCCTCCAAACCACTCACCGTCCTGACCTGGAAATACATCACCGTTCCTTCACTGTCACCAGGTCAAAATCTCAGTTTCATTAGTGTTTTTAATGTTTATATGCAGTATGCACTTGTCCCTTGTAGGCCGCTTACTGTTACATCTTTCCTTTAAGAATTGTCAGTGATGGCTCAGTGGGGATCCCAACTATCTCTGAATCGGAAGGTTCTGCGTTCAAGCTCCACGCCAGGGACTTGAACGTAAAATCCCGGCTGACAGTCCGAGTGCAGTACTGAGGAAGTGCTACGCTATCAGAGGCGCTGTCTTTAGGATGAGACATTAAAGCAAGGCCTTGTCCGGTGGATGTTTTTTTTTAAAAAAAAAAAAAAACCCCATGGCACTGTTTTGAAGAAGAGCTTGGGGAGTTTTCCCCCATGTCCTGGTCAATAAATACCCCAGGGCAAACATCACTAAAACAGATTGTCATGTTCACCTTGTTGATGTGGGAGCTTGCTGTGTTTCCTACACTACAACAGCCAATGAGCTCCAAAGCGTTTGTTGTTGTCAAATGTTCTTCACTGGCTCTGAAGTGCTGAGGTTGTGAAATGCTGGATAAATGCAAGTTCTCTTTCTTTCAAAGTGTTCCAGTCCAATTGAACCCTTTGAGTTTTATTTTTCAGTATGGAGTTGCCAGGACTCTGGGGATAAATGCATTGCTCGCTGGGCTACTGAGCCATTCAGCCAAGTTTTTTTTTTAGTTCTTTCATGGGATGTGGGTGTCGCTGGCAAGGCCAGCATTTTGTTGCCTTTCCCCAACTGCCCTTGAACTGAGTGGCTTGTTAGATCATTTCAAAGGGCAGTTAAGGTGCAACCACATTACTGTGTGTCTGGAGTCACACGTAGGCCAGACCAGGTAAGGACGGCAGATTTCCTTCCCTAAAGGGCATTAGTGAACCAGACAATTTTTATGACAATTGATGATAGTTTCATGATTGCCGTTACTGAGACTAGCTTTTTAGGTCCAGATTTATTAATTGAATTTAAATCCCAACTTCCTTGGTGGGATTTGAACCCGTGTCCCCAGACCATTAGTTTGGGCCGCTGGATTACTAATCCAGTGACATTACCACAATGTCACTGCCTCCCCCTCAAGTCTCGAGTTGTAGCCGTGACTCCATGGTCTTTACAATTACAATTGGCCTCAGTGCCTTGGGCTGGGAAAGTGAGGAGACCAGCTGTAGATCCAGTTGCTGCCTGGTGCCCCCGATTGGGGTTCCGTTCAAAGTGTGTGCATCGATTGTGGTCATTGTCAAACCAACCCACCCAGTACAGTTGAGCAGTCTACTAATACTTTATGCCCAGCCTTGCACTTGACGTCTGGCCAATTGTAGGAAATGCTGGATAGCATGCTGACACATGTGGGACTATAACATCAGTGACAATCAGGGCCTCTGGAGGTGGTGAAGGGAGGGTGGTACTCTACCACTAAACAAGCATTTGGGAGTGGATAGCTTATGGCATGTTCACCTGCAGTAGAAAGCTAGGGTAGGGGTGTTACATGTAAATGGCTGTGTAATATATTTAGAGCGTGTAATTGTTCATTGGTGATGTAGAGCTTAGGAATGCAGCATTCACGTAAGCTAATGCTGTCAGTGAGTGATTACTGTGCAAGGATGCAGGTTGTGAGCAGCAATATTGCACAGTGATGGGAAATTACCTGGATAATTTTACACAAGAGAAGCGAACCAAAATAATAAATAATGAGAGGTATTGGCCTGGAGGAAGTAAAGACACTTAATGGGCACAATGCATACTTATAAAGCAATACTCTTGATTGTTGTCCAAGAGCATAATTCTGAAGTGAGATTTCATCTCTTTGTCCTCAAACGGAGGTGATTGAAGGGACCTCATATAAAATAGAAGGTGGTGCTACAAAAGGTAAGTGTAAGCTTTGGTTCATTTATACCACTCTTGCCTCTCAGGCTGTGGGTTCAAGACTCACTCCAGCCAAAGGTTGAGGCAGGCATTCTCCTGTGCAGTGATGAGGGGCTGCTGCACTGTCGGTGGCGCTGTCTGTTGGATGAGACATTAAATTGAGGCCCCAGCTGCCCTGTCAAGTGAATGATAAATCACCAGGTACTATTTGAAAGAGGAGCAGGGGAGTTCTCCCTGGTGACCTGGCTAATATTTACCCCTCAACCAACAGCACAAAAACTTAACAAAACCGGTCATTTAGCTCATTGCTGCTTGTGGGATCTTGCTGCGCGTCAGTTGGCTGCCATGTTTCCTATTACAGCAGTGATGACATTTGGAAAAGTCCTTATTGTCTGTAAAGCACTTTGGGCCTGAGGCCGCGGAAGTTGCTATCTAAATGTAATCCTTTATTTCTTTTTTACTTTGAGGCGGGTGAATGAAGCCTGAGGTTTAAATTGGTGAAAGGCAGATTCAGGGCCAGTGCCAGGAAATCTATCTCAGCACACGCCGTTCACTTGGCGATAGGATACTGAAAGCCAAAAGGACTATTATGTGGGAGTGTGAGGAGCCGGGGAGTGCTGTAAATAACTTTTCGCAATGGATGATCTAGGCTTGGCTGTACGGTCTCCCTCAACTGTAATGTCTTATAATCAATAACTTCAAACTCAATTATTCGGTGCACGAAGTTGGTTTGGTTTTGTTGCTTTGTTATAAAATTATAAGTTTATGTTTTACATGTGTCGATTTTGCAGACTGGATCTTTTAAGCCCTATGGGAGGTAATTGTTAGCTGAGATAAAGTCACTCATTCAGATAGGAGTGTAATTCTGTGTTGTAGTTTCCTCACATCCTAATGCTGACAGCGGTTTAAGCAAACTATATCAATTGGAGAAAAAAGTCAAGAACAAAATCCTTCTAATACCCTAACTCTCCCATTACCATTTATTGCAAGGAATATAAAAGTAGGGATGTTTTGCTGAAACTGTACAGGGTATTTGTGAGACCGTATCTGGAGTACTGTATACAGCTTTGGTCTCCTAATTTAAGAAAGCATATAATTGCATTCAAAGGAGTACAGAGAAGGTTCCCTCGAATGATACCTGGGATGGGGGAGGGTGTGGTTTATCCTATGAGGAAAGGTGGGACAGGCTGGGCCTGTATCCATTGGAGTTTAGAAGAATGAGAGGTGACCTTATTGAAACATATATAAGATCCTGAGGGGACTTGACAGGGTGCATGCTGAAAGGATGGTTCCCCTTGTGGGAGGGACTCGACCGAGGGAACACAGTTTAAAAATAAGGAGTTCCCCCAGTTAAGACGGAGAGGAAGAGAATTTTTTCCCTCAGAGGGTCGTAAGTCTGTGGAACTCTCTTCCCCAGAGAGTGGTAGAGGCTGGGTCACTGAGTATCTTTAGGGTAGAGGTAGGTAGATTCTTGACTAACAAGGGAATCAAAGGCAATCAGTATTTGGTGGGGAAGTGGTGTTGAGGCCACAATCAGATCAGCCATGATCTTGTGGAATGGCAGAGTAGGCTCAAGGGGTAGAATGGTTTACTCCTCCCAATTCATATGCTCATGAAGAAACCTATCTCCCTAATACCCTGACTCTGCCATCAAAGCCCATCCCTCTGGTACTCTCTCTTTCCCATTGAGTCCCATCTCTCTTGGCCCTAACTCTAGCAGCCTAACTAGATTTTGAATACCTTTACAGTTATTGTCTGTGTTACTCTGCCTGGAACCTTAATCCAAATGGTT
The DNA here is from genome assembly GCF_017639515.1 of Carcharodon carcharias. Taxonomy (NCBI): domain Eukaryota; kingdom Metazoa; phylum Chordata; class Chondrichthyes; order Lamniformes; family Lamnidae; genus Carcharodon; species Carcharodon carcharias. The sequence continues at coordinate 150,056,482 of NC_054476.1, read as the reverse complement.
TTTGCTCTGTAAATAAAAAAAAACTTGTTCTTTATTACTTGAATCCTTTATGATCCGATTGCACTGTGTATTAAGGAGCAACCTGAAACACTGAAGTGAATAACCTCGCAGAAAAAGTAGCTCAGCGGTTGTTGGGCTGCAAGTCCTGGCTAATATTTATCCTAGAACTAACATCACTAAAACGTATTATCTGGTCATTGTTGTTCTGGGAGCTTGCTGTGTGCAAATTAGCTGCTGAGTTTCCTACATTCTGGGCTATAAAACGTTTCAGGACGTCCAAAGGTCAAGAGAATCGCTATATAAATGCAAGACTTTCTTTATGACAAAGCCGCCATGTAGGGTTGCCAACTGTGTCTAAATACATTTCTGGAGACTTCATCACCTGACTTGCCCCCACGCTCCAGCCATTAGTCGGCCAACACACCCACCCTTGTGACGTATTGCCTTCCTGTGCCATTCAGAAAACAAAAAGGCTCATTACCCAATTGGATGATGCTTGACTGTCAGCCTCTCCTCCCCCCCCACTTTTCAATGTTTTTTTAATGGTAAAGAGAAGCGAGAAATGAAAATTGACCAAAGAAAAGAATCTTTTTTAAGTTAAGTTCAGGAGTTTTCTCCAGGGTTGCACACAACAGTGTCCTGGAGGTTGATCTTCAATTCCTGGGGACTCCAGGCCAATCCTGGAGGGGTGGCAACCCTACCGCGATGTTGTGGAATAGTTAAGGTCTGAGTTAAATTTGAGTTGTTGTGTGGCATTTACCCAGCACTCATTACACCCTAAAACTCTTATTTCTGATTCAATTCAAATTAAAAGAACGTTTAAGAACGAGTAGAGTTTTTCAGTAATGGCAGTCTTCCCAGCAGCTGTCTATATTTGCTTCTGAAATGTAAAATCCTCCTGTGTCTATTCCCAGCACTGACCTGTAATAATTACAGGTTTAATTAGAAAGGAGTTTGGAGACGGCTACAGTTACTGATCTTCACGAGTGAGCTTGCAGGCCACATTGGCTGTCCGTTTTGTATTGTGTGCTGAGGCTATCTCCCCCACCACCCATGTTTTACAATTCCTTCCCTTCCTGACTCCTCTGTGCGGCACTGGTGTGTCTACTCTCCCTGCCCATATGAGGTTAAGGAAATGTCCAGTGAATTCTGTTTATCGCCCTGGCGTTTAAGTGTCCTTGATTGGTGGGTTTCAAAGGGAAAAAAATAGGGAATCCCAAAGATGAAAAAAGTGCAAATCGTTACAAATCGCAGCAGACTTCAACCGCTGAATCGAATGAATTCTGCTGAGATGCCTTGAGTCAGGACTTGAGAACAAAAATCTCACCTGACCCTCCGGCACAGTAATGAGGGGAGTGCTGCACTGTCGAAGGTGCTGTCCTTCAGATGAAACATTAAACTGAGGCCCCGTTTGGCCCCTCCAGTGTATGTCTACGATTCCCACAGCACTATTTCGAAAAAGAGCTTGAGTTATCCTGAGAGTCGTGGCCAATATTTATCTTCAATCAACATCACAAGGACAGATTACCCAATCATTCTCACATTGCTGTTTGTGGGGGCTTGCTGTCTACAAATTGACTCCTGCGTTTCCTACTTTACAACAGTGACTCCACTTAAAGTACTTAGTAGAGCGTTTTGAGACATCTGGCGGTCATGAAAGACAATATATAAATGCAAGTCTTTCTTTTTAATTTCTAGTGGGAGCCATTCTGAGAGGTACAAATGCCGCACTGGAGCACTAGGGAGCGTCTTGCTAAGATTGCAGGTGACGCAGTTTGTCGTATCTGACTTGTTGCTGATACGTATAGGTTGAACGTGTGCCGAGCAATTATTGGTAATAAATACGCTTATGATTACCTGTGAAATTATGTGCCCACTAATTTAAACCGAGGATTTGGGCATCGCTGGCAAAAGCCAGTGTTTGTTGCCCACCCCTAATTGCCCTTGAACTGAGTGGCCTGCTCGGCCATTTCAGAGGGCAGCTAAGAGTCAGCCACATTGCTGTGGGTCTGGAGTCACATGTAGGCCAGACCAGGTAAGGACGGCAGATTTCCTTCCCTAAAGGACATTAGTGAACCAGATGGGTTTTTATAACAATCGAGTTCTCATGGTCACCATTAATCAGACTAGCTTTATATTCCAGATTTATCAATTGAATTTAAATTCCACCAGCTGCCACGGTGGGATTTGAACCCATGTCCACAGAGCGTTAGCCTGGGTCTCTGGATTACTAGTCCAGTGACATCACCACTTCGCCACCATCTCCTCATTTCACATGCTAAAAGGGATAGCACCTTCATCGAAAAGGCAAAATTTGCAGTGCTATGGGGCAAGAGTAGGGCAGGTGGGGAGAGTAGCGGGATTAATTGGGACAGACATGATGGGCCAAATGGTTTGTTTCTGTGCTGAGAGATTGTGTGAAATAGGGACCGGAGAATTTTGCACAAACCTGTCGACAGTCTCTCAGGTGGGCTCCTACTATCACTTCACCAGCAAATTGTTATCTGTTACCATCACCTATGGAATAACAGGAACATTAACCACTTGACCATCTATTTCTAATACCTGTCCTTCCCTAGGCTTTGCTCTGGAGGTGTAGGGGCTGCTGTCAAGGCTGCATTTATTGCTCATCCCTCGTTGATTCGAGAACAAAGCCACCATGAACCATTGTTGAGCTTCACTTTTTGTGGTGGCATTGCTTCCCAGATGTTGGTGACAGTTATCGTTACAAAATGAATTCCCACCTCACTCCAGACTCATCAAGGACCAACCACTTTCATATGGAGCTGGAGCCCCAAGCAGGCTGGCTGGGGTAAGAGTAGCAGGCTCCCTTCCCTTGGTGACATTAGTGAGCCAGCAGCTTTCATGGTCATTTCCAGCTGGCTTATGAGTAGTTGCCCAACTTGCCATGGTGGGATTTGAACTCTCTGACCCTGCTAGTCAGGTACCTTAACCATAACTCTATCATAACGTTGTTGGGGGTAGGTGGCGGTCAGTTAGCTCAGTTAGCTAGATGGCTAGAGTGCAATGCAGAATGACACCAACAGCACGAGTTCAATCCCCATACCAGCTGTGGTAGTTCATGGAGGCATGCCTCCTTGCCTTTCCCCACACTTGATGTGGAGTGCTGCCCCTCATGCGATAAAATCAATTGTCTCTCTGATTGTGGTCTCAACTCCACATTCCCACCTGCTTCCAAAAACCTATACAAACATACAAACTAAGAGCAGGAGGAGGCTATTCAGCTCTTTGTGGACAATAGCTAATTATCTCACCTTGCCTTTCATAATGCTACACATTGTGTAATGCTTGAATGCACAGGTTCAAGTTTGAGTTACCCATTCCCTGGAATGTCAAAGGTCAAAGGATAATATGGTTGAGTTTTTCCTCTTGGTCAGGACATTGAGGTCAAGGGGACATAACCTTAAAATCAGAGCCAGCCTATCAGGAAGGCAGCTAGGAATGTAAAGGATGCTGGAAATGTAGAACTCTCTCTCACAAGATGCCAATTTTAAACCAGAGATTGCCAGATTTTTGCTAGACATGATTATTAAGGGATGTGGGGCCAAGACTGGTGGATCAGCATGGCCTCATTGAATGACAGAATAGGCTTGAAGGGCCGAATGGCCTAATCCTGTTCCTATGTTTCTCATCCAGTCCATTTTAAGAAAAAAAATGGGTGGGTTGTTAACGGGATCATTTTCTCAGACAGATTTCTTTCAGGCAACCTTTTATTAGACATTGTTTAGCCGGTGCAGTGCTTTGTGTCAATCCATTGTGAGGTTGTCTGATGGAAGCATCAAAATCAGTGATCCCATTAATTTGTGAGGGAATATACTGTGTATCTCTTTGTGTTGAGAACTGGTTAGCTTTTTGCAAGGAGATGAATTAAAGTTAACTTTTGTTTTAAAGAGTAACTTGTAGAGTAGATCAGTCAAGTGGTATTCAGTGGGATCACCCAAAGCGAACCTGAGATTGAGGCTGAATTAATAAATTGATTTCTAATCATCCAAGACCCCAATAAATAATGACCGTTTCCCAAACCTCTAATTAACGTCCAAAAGCATTGATTAAGGATGGGCCATTGATCCCTTCTGTCCATTGATCAGCTCCAGAGTGCTGCAGTTTACACTCTCCCGATTCCAGCTTCTGGGGATTAACCTTTCCCACTCTCCCTGACAATAAACCACATACGACTCCAGGGTCCCAAAATGACCCCAAACTGTCTTCCTGGACTTGCTATTGGCTGCAGCTCAGAAATCACATGGGAGTCAATCATCAACCAGAAACCACCGAAACAGGGACATTTATTGGTTCAAACAAACTCTAATTGACCAAACACGAACCCAATCTGGTTGTCTTCTGAGGAAAGTTTAAACAGGAAGCAGGTTGGGTCTATACTCATTTGGAGTTTAGAACAATGAGAGGTGATCTTCTTGAAACATATAAGATTCTGAGGGGGCTTGACAGGGTCGATGAAGGGCTGTCCCCCTTTGTGGGGGAATCTAGAACTAGGGGACACAGTTTCAAAATATAGGGTCTTCCATTTAAGACAGAGATGAGGCAGAATTTCTTCTCTGAGGGTCACTATGTTTGGAAGTCTCTATCCCAGCGAGCATTGGAGGCTGGGTTATTAAATATATTTGAGGCTGAGTTAGACAGATTTTTCATTGACAAGGGAGTCAAGGGTTATGGGGGGCAGGCTGGAAAGCGGAGTTGAGGCCACAGTCAGATCAGCCATGATCTTACTGAATGGTGGAGCAGGCTGGAGGGGCTGAATGGCCTTCTCCTGTTCCTATTTCTTATGACTTTATGATCTGAAAGACTGCAACTGGATGGATGCTGGGTGCTGTCAGGCCGGGGTGGGGGGGTGGGGTGTGAGTGCTAAGAGGGCATGCACTGGGTATTATGAGGGTGGGCTCTGGGTGCTGTTAGGGTGAATGTTAGGTGGACACTGGGCCTGGTGCCATGGTTACTTTAACTGAATGAAGAATAAAAAAAATTAAAACTACAATTTTACCTATGGGCTAGAATTTGAATTCACTCAACACTGGAAAGGATGTAAACCTTGTCTCACTGGCAGCTGCAAGCCACCTACATGAAAGAATTTGTGTTGCCTCAATCCAAGTCCTAATAGGTATGAGTACAGAGCACAAAATTGCCCATAACTCGGCACTAATTGACACTAAATTAGCCATCACGGTTAGAGGGACCTTAGGTACAGCTGGTGTGGGAAATGGAATGTCATTATGTTATGGAGTTTGAGAGCAGCAGGTTATCAACCATGTCAGAAGTGGGACCTAAGCTGTGACAAGCTCAGGATTTGATGACTCTTTGTGCGATTGTTTGATGCCCCTGAGGCTGATATCTTTGACTCTTTGGCAAACAACAGATCTTTGCTACAATATCCCCAATCATCTTAACCTTTGGTAAATGAGGTTGTGCCTCTTTTTTCATGATGACTTTAACCTCCTGCCAAGTGAGAGGACCTCACACACTTTGTAGGGAAACTCTGTGTTGATGGTCGAACTCAGTGCACGGGTGTTGGCTCAGGGTTGGCTCCATGTCTCAGTAGGGAAGGAAGAAAAAAACCTTGCGTTTATGTAGCGCCTTTCACAACCCCAGGATGTCCTAAAGCACTTGACAATCAATGAGGTGCTTTTGAAGCGTAGTCACTGTTGTAACACGGCCAAGTTGCGCAGAGCAAGGTCTCACAAACAGCAATGAGATAATGTTCAGATAAACTGTTTTTATTCAGTGATGTTGGTTGAGAAATAAACATTAGCAGGAGACTGGGGAGAACTCCCCTGCTCTTCTTGAAATAGCGCCCTGAGAGCTTGTACATCTACCTGAGAGGGGCCTTGGTTTAATGTCTCATTCAAAAGGCTGCACCACCGACTCCCTCAGTGCTGACCTGGGGGCCGTCAGCCTGAATTATATGCCCAAGGCTCTGGTGTGCTCTCATGACCTCCTGACTCAGAGGGGAGTATGCCACCCACTGTGATCTAGAAGGTGGTGGGGTCATTTTGAATAACTAATGGTGTCACGATGTGTGGTGGCATCTGCAATTTCTGACATGGCGAGTTCCTTGTTGACGAGTCTGGCTTGGGGATGGGATGTGTCCAAAGGAGGACGGACTCTAGTTTGACATGATGAAAAGGGTATTCACTCTTGAGCGTAGTGTTCAATTCTTCAGCTGTTCTATGTTTGATTATGTGAGTCTGTTTACTATTGATGCTCACAGTGTTTGATTGGTTAAGCCTGGGTGTGAAGTCAGCGAAAAGTAAACAAACTAGAAGCTGCTGGAAACAAAGAGCTCTAAGTATGGAGCAGACTTTTTAAAAGAAAACTCTTGTAAATGAAGTTCCTACACACACAGAAACTGGTATGTCATCTCTGCACATCTCCGAGATATAAAATATACAACATCAGGCTCATTCTGTACACTTCCAGATAGCATACTAAAGATGAGCATTTAACCAGTGTGTCATGGAGCTAGTGCCTTGGTGATGTATTGATATGTGGTGAACAGCATTTTGTTAATGAGAATCCTGGCTAAGGCAGGGGAAGAGTTAATGAAATGGGAAATTAGGATGACCTTTACATATTTTACAATAGTTCACACACTCTTTTCAGTGCTGCTGAGCTTTGTTTGAAACACAGAGAAATGTAGATTTATTTGGGTTACGTGTCTCTCTGTATGCCTGAATCTATCTCTCTCTCTGTGACTCTGGCTGTTTACCCCTCTCTATTTCTTTCTTTCTGCCTACCTCCAGGTGTTTCACATTCCCTCTGAATGATTCTCTCTGGATGATTCTCTCTCTTCCCCTCTCTGGGCATTTCGCTCTCTCTCTGGACATTTCTCCCTCTCTCTCTCTCTCTCTCTCTCCATCTGGTTATTTATCACTCTCTCCAACTGGGTGTTTCTGTCTCTCTCGTTCTATGGGTGCTCCTCACTCTAGACGTTTCTCTTTGGGCATTTCTCTTTCTCTCTCTGGGTATTTCCCTCTCTCTCTCTCTCTCTCTCTCTCTCTCGACGTTTTTCTCTCTCTCTCTTTGTCTTTGGGCGTTCCTCTCTCTTTGTCCCTCTCTAGGTATTTTTCTCTCTCTCTTTGGGTGTTTCTCTTTCCCTCTGGGAATTTCTCTCTCTTTTTGGTCATTTCTCTCTCTCTATCTCTCTGGGTGTTTCTCTCTCTTCCTCTCCCCCCCCCCCCCCCGGCACCCCTCTCTCTCTCTCTCTCTCTCTCCCCCTCCGGGCATTTCTCTCTTTCTTTCTGTCTGTCTCTCTGGGCATCTTTCTCTCTCTCTCTCTCTCTCCCTAAGCATTTCTCTTTTTCTCCGGGTGTTTCTCCCTGTCTCTCTCTGGGCGTTTTTCTCTCTCTGGGCATTTCTCTCTCTTTATGGTCATTTCTCTCTCTCTCTCTCTGGGTGTTTCTCTCTCTTTCTCTGGGTGTTTGTTTCTCTCTGGGCGTTTCTCTCTCCATCTCCAGGCATTTCTCTTCTCCTCCCCCCGCCCTTCTCTCTCTCTCTCTCTCTCTGGGTGTTTCTCTCTCTCTCTCTGTCTGGGCATTTCTCTCTCTTTTTCTGGCTGTTTCTCTCTCTCTCTCTGCGTTTTTCTCTCCCCCTCTCTCTCGCTCCCTGGGCATTTCTCACTCTCTCTTTCTCTCTCTTTATGGACATTTTTCTCTCTCTCTCTCTATCTGGGTGTTTTTATCTCTCTCTCTCTCAATGTTTCTCTCTCTCTCTCCCTCTCACTCTCCCTGGGCATTTCTCTCTCTCTCTCTCTCCTGGCGTTTCTCTCTCACTCTCTGGCCGTTTCTCACCCTCTCTAGGTGTCTTTCTCAATGTCTCCCTCTCCCTTTATGTCTCTTCCTTTCTCAGTCTTTCTAGGTCTCTGTCTTACCCCTCTGTATGTATCTTTCTGTCTCTTATTTGTGCGTCTTGGTTGGGATCAAACCTAGCACAAAGGAAGATAGCTGTGATTGTTGGAGGTCAATCATCTCAGCTCCTCAGGGTAATGTCCTGGGCCCAACCATCTTCAACTGCTTCATCAATGACCTTCCTTCCATCATAAGGTCAGAAGTAGGGATGTTCACTGATGATTGCACAATGTTCAGCACCATTCGCGATTCCTCAGATACTGCAAATACTGAAGTTTTGTCCATGTCCAAACGCAGCAAAACCTGGACAATATCCAGGCTTGGGCTGACAAGTGGCAAGTAACATTCACACCACTCAAGTGCCAGGCAATCACCATCTCCGACAAGAGAGAATCTAACCATCGCCCTTGACGTTCAATGGTATTACCATCACTGAACCCCCCACCATCAACATCCTGGAGGTTACCATCAACCAGAAACTGGACTAGCAATATAAATACTGTGGATACAAGAGCAGGTCGGATGCTAGGAATCCTGTGACAAGTAACTCTCTTCCTGAATCTCCAAAGCCTGTCCACCATCTACAAGGCACAAGTCAGGAATGTGATGGCATACTCTCCACTTGCCTGGAGCAGCTCCCACAACACTCAAGAAGCACCGCATCATCTAGGACAAAGCAGTCCGCTTGATTGGCACCACATCCATAAGCATTCACTCACTCCACCACCGTGCACATTCACAGCAGTGTGAAACATCTACAAGATACACTGCAGGAATTCACCAAGGCTGCTTAGACAGCACCTTCCAACCTAGAAGGAACAGGGCAGCAGATACATGGGAACACCACCACCGGGAAGTTCCCTCCAAGCCACTCACCATCCTGACTTGGAAATATATCGTTGTTCTTTCACTGCTGTTGGGTCAAAATCCTGGAACTCCCCCCTTAACAGCACTGTGGGTGTACCTACAGCACATGGACTGCAGCAGCTCAAGAAGGCAGCACACCACCATCTTCTCAAGGGCAACTAGGGGTGGGCAGTAAATGCAGGCCTAGCCAGAGACGCCCAATAACATGAATAAAAATTGTCTCTCCATCTCTGCATATCTCTTCAGAGCGATAGGGGACCCTTTGGCCCATTGTGTCCACATCAGTCATCAAGCCCCTATCTACTCTAATCCCATTTTCCAGCACTTGGCCTGTAGCCCTGTATGCTATGGCATTTCAAGTGTTCATCTAAATACTTCTTAAATGTTGTGAGGGTTCCCACCTCTACCACCCTTTCAGGCAGTGAGTTCCAGATACCCACCACCCTCTGGGTGAAAATTGTTTCTCCACATCCCCTCTAAACCTCCTGCCCCTTACCTTAAATCTATGCCCCCTGGTTATTGACCCCTCCACTAAGGGGAAAAGTTTCTTCTTATCTACTCTATCTATGCCCCTCATAATTTTGTACAGCTCAATCGGATCCCCCCTCAGCCTTCTCTGCTCTAAGGAAAACAACCCCAGCCCATCTAGTCTTTCTTCATAGCTGAAACTCTCCAGCCTAGGCAACATCCTGGTAAATATGCTTTGCATCCTCTCCAGTGCAATCACATTCTTCCTATGGTGTGGCGACCAGAACTGCACACAGTAATCCAGATGTGGCCTAACTAATGCATTATACAGCTCCATCATAACCTCCCTGCTCATGTATTCCATGCCTCGACTAATAATGGCAAGTATCCCATATGCCTTCTTAACCACTTTATCTACCTGTCCTGCTGCCTTCAGGGGTTTTTGACATGTACACCAAGGCCCCTCTGATCCTCTGTACTGCCTAGGGTCCTACCGTTCATCGTGTACTCCCTTGCCTTGTTAGTCCTCCCAAAATGCATCACCTCCCACTTTTCAGGATTAAATTCCATTTGCCACTGTTCTGCCCATCTGACCAGCCCATCTATATCATCCTGTGGTCTAAGGCTTTCCTCCTCACTATTTATGACACCACCAATTTTCGTGTCATCTGCGAACTTTCTGATCATACCTCCTACATTCATGTCTAAATCATTAATGTACTCTACAAACAGCAAGGGTCCCAGCACCGATCCCTGCAGTACACCACTGGACACAGGCTTCCAGTCTCAAAAACAGTCTTCAACCATCGCCCTCTGCCTCCTGCCACTAAGATGATTTTGGATCCAATTTGCAAATTGCCCTGGAGTCCATGGACTCTTCTTGACCAGTGTCCCATGTGAGACCTTGTCAAAAGCCTTGCTGTATTCCATGTAGACTACATTGTTATGGTGCAGCTGATGGTGAAAGCTGAGTTTTTTAAATCCCAAACAGAAACTTGAAACAATGCTATAACTTGTTTTGCAATTTGAATAAATTTTGAGATGCATGCCTTAAATTTAGTAGTAATAAGACCACCAAGTCTTATAGGTTTTTATAAAAGTAGATTAAACATTTATTAATAAGAGAAATGATTTCAAGCACGTACATAGATCTACAAATTACTACTATGATAACTTCTAAATCCCCTAATCAACCTAACTCCCAGTTACACTTTCGTTAAGGCAACAGTAAGACACACAGATTTTAAAAGACTCAGGCAAGGTGACACACAATACCCTGAACCAGTCGAATTCAAAGTGAGTTTTCTAACTTTAGTTCTTTGAAAATAGCAGCTTGAAGCATAGATGCTGAAGGCTTTTCACACTTGTTCGATCTTAAAAATGCCTACTCTTACACACAGCCTTCGCTCCTTTATACATATTTTTCTCTTTGAATGCGAATTCCCATTGTTTCAACATTTCTTTGGAATTTCCCTTCTTGATCATAAAAATCTCTCATATTACTAAGTTTTACCAGTAATCTTTGGGAAAAAATGAGCACACTGTTTCTAAGCTTCAACTGGCTAGGTGACACATTTCACCCACCTTTGAAAACAATCTAGTCTGTTTTATTTTAAAATGCAAATGTCCTTTTACCCCTTACATTATAAACTTCCCCCATGTTTATATCAAAGCCTTCAGACCAGCTGCCGTTAGTCCATTTAAGTCTCCCTCTCTCACTCTCTCACACACACACACACACACACACATAGCCACACACAGACACAGATATCACTATTTTACAATAAACTCCAATAACACTATGAGAATTATTATATCGTCCTGACAACACCAACTGCACTATCCTCACCTACACACCTAGTCACCTCCTCGAAAAATTCAATCAAATTTGTTAGACATGATCGCCCCTGACAAAGCCATGCTGACTTTCCTTGATTAATCCTTGCCTCTCCAAGTAGAGATTAATTCTGTCCCTCAGAATTTTTTCCAAAAGTTCCCCTACCACTGATGTCAGACTCACTGGCCTATAGTACCCTGGTTTATCGCTACCACCCTTCTTGAATAATGGTACCACATTAGCTGTCCTTCAGTCCTCAGGCACCTCTCCTGTGGCCAGAGAGGATTCTCTATGTTTGTCTCTTTGTCTATCTCCCTTTGTTTCTGTGAGTGTGACTCTCTACGTCCGTGTCTCTGTTTATATGTATCCCTATTTTAGAACTGTTCTAATTTTCTCTTTTCTCTGCCAGTGGATGTGCCATTAACTTTCTCGCCTTATTTCGCTGCTCACCGCCTCATTATGAATTCAGTTTGTGGGGACAAGTGAAGCTGTTGACAATTAATAAATCTCAAATAACTGGATACAATGCGGGGGGGGGGGTTAATGTTGTAATTCAATAGAGGGATGAAGTCCGTAACCAGCAAACTGCAGTTCAACTGGCCTGTGATCACAAGATTAAATTACAACTTTTAACTTTCCACAATGTTTGATATAAAGCACAGACTGAGGCTTCAGATATGAAACTTGTTCACTTGGACCATCCTGATTTCACTGCTGAGAGGATGGAGCAGAACAGGGAAGCACAGAAAGAGGGCCCTTGAAAGTTGGGGATGGGGCGGGCGTGAGGGTGGGTGGGTTGTGGGCTGGCAGCCTTGTTTGCCAATAATGTGACTGATTGCAGCCAGCCTCTCTTGGACCAGTAGGAGTGGGGGAGGAGAGTGTTAGTTTGAACTGACTGAGGCAGAGATGATACTTTAAATAAAACCTTGTGGTAGATCTATCTGATCGACATATTGTCACGAGCAACCTCTGATTAGTGAGAATGTTTTCCTAGTTGTTTCATCTGAGGTGGAGAGGTGGGAGGAGAGAACATCTTAGATAAGATCTTCCCTGACGTTCTTCTGCGTGTGTGTGCACACAGTAACCTATTTATATAGCAACTTCAACGTAGTAAAACATCCCAGGGCACTTCATAGGATCATTACCAAGCAAAATTTAACACGGAGCCACATAAGATATTAGTCAGATGAGCAAAAGCCTGGTCAAAGAGAGAGGTTTTAAGGAGCATGTTAAAGGAGGACAGTAAGGTACAGACACACATACACATTCACACACACACACACACTTACACTCTCTCCCACACACACACATTTGCATATGTATACACATGCACTCACACTCACCCAGTGTCACACATTCACATACAGTCTCACTCTGTCACACTGATACATGCACTGACACACACACATGCACACTCTTTCTCACAAGCATGCACATGCAATCACACACTCTATCTTTCTCACACGCACATGCACACGCATGCCGGCACGCACACGGGCATGCAAGGGCACGCTCATGCACTTGCGGGAACGCACGCACACACACACTGCAATATATGTACACACAACTTCACATTTGCACACACACCCCTACCACCAGGAATCAATCACGAGAGGGACATTAACTGAGTTTTCTTCCCTGCCCCAGCCCAGGTGCACCAAGACAAACAGTAACACCGACTGCAAAGGGAGGTTTAATCTGATCACTGCCTGATGTGTTTGACTCAGTTCCATGCTGGTTGCTACATTTCCTGGACTGGATCATTGCTAGGGTGAATGGGGGCCTTGATTATCCAGCAGAGCACAGGTGCACGCATACTAAAGCCACTGACAGTGGCAGAGTGGGCAAAGTACCCTGACCCAGGCACCCTCCATTCAGCACAAGGCCAACTCACCCAACCACATGGCCTTCCATTCCCGGAGAGAGCATCTCAACAGCAAGGCCTTTCCTCTGGAGTCCACGGACTGGCGTGACAGGGAAATGGCTGACCAGGACAGACATTAACTCATCTTGTCACACTCATGCAGCATTCATAAATAAATCTTTTATTGAGGGCTTACCCCGGCTCTCTCAGCTCAACAAAAAACACAAGAGTTGCAATAAAATATTCAATTGCTGCCTATCTGGCTCTTTCCCCCCTTTGATCTCGGCAAACTATCATGCCTTGGCGATGCTGAGCGCTTATTAAAACAGCACTTTTTACTGCCACTCGATGCAGCACAGTTACTTACTGGGTGAGCCTGTCAGTTTAGATAAATAACGGGCCCAGGAACCCAAAGCAAACCTTCAGTAGCTCCGTGTTATGCTACCAATTATTTATATAAACTGACAGGTGGATGTGCCATAGCAGGGACTTCATTCAGGCGCAGAATGACTTGTCAGAAAAAGGCTAAAGAAATATAGAATTCACTCCACATACGTGAATGGAGTGTTGAGCACAATAGCAGATGTCATGCATTCCCTCCGTGTAGGTACAGTTTCCCACCTTATCCTCATCTCCCCCTCCCTCCCTTCCTCCATCTCGCCCTCACTCTCCCCTCCCTCCCTCTCCCTGTCCCTCCCTCTCCCCTCCATCTCGCCCTCCCTCCCTCCAACTCCCCCTCCCTCCCTCCATCTTGCCCTCCCTACTTCCTTCTCCCTGTCCCTCCCTCCCTCCCCTCCGTCACTCTCTCCCCTCCCTCCCTCTTTCCCCTCTCCGTCTTTCCCCTCCCTCCCTCTTCCCCTCCCCCTCTTCCCCTCTCCCTCCATCTCCCCTCCCTCGTCTACCCCTTCCCTCCCTCCATCTCCCCCCTCCCTCTCCCCCTCCCTCCCTCATCTAACCCCCTCCCTCCCTCATCTCCTCCTCCCTCTCTCCCTCATCTACCTCCTCCCCCCTTCCATCATGTTTCCCCCTCACCTCCCTCATGATCTCGGCTGTGTTCTGGGACCGCTGTAAGTTGTATAATGTGAGATTGCCACACACATGTTGCTGCATTGTGTCAGTGCCTGGGTCCCTTTCCTTTCTCTTCTTGTGCCTCACATATCCAGGTTGTTCCTGCTTCCGGACAGCTTCCGGAGGAGTGCTCTTTTCCATAGGGGTGGGGGGAATCCACAACATGGAGTGGGACCATATTGGACTCTGGACCGACATTAAATTTGTACATTCACACGTACACACACTTGTCTAGGGCATGTGTGCACCATGGTTTGTGAGCATCGTATGTACACACATGTGTGTCCACTGTGTGCACATACATACTGTCTTGTTTACTCTATGTGCACCTAGTGTTCTCGTATTTGCACAGATCTACTGTTCTGCGTGTGTCCACAGCCTTTGGTGCTTATGAATATTATTGCCCCACCCCAAACTAACATAGAGACAAACATACACACTTACCAGGGTTGCATTAGGGTCACGAGTGAGGTGCTGACTTTATTAACAAATGTTATTGAAGCGGATTGACATAGCTCTTTCAAATGGTGTCTAAATGTCAGTTGTAACAAGTCGAATAAATGGCCACATAATGGCCTTGGAAAATGAATTTGGCTTTTAGAAAAAGAAGCCCTTTACATCCATTTCTCCATCCAAAATATGCTCCATTTTTCAACTTCGCAACTAGTGGAGCATTTCCTCTCTTTTTGTGCTCTTCCTTTCGCTGCTATCGTTTCACTCCCTTGTGAAAAAGTGAGGTATCCTGTCCCTTTAAGAGAATTCAAGTGTACTGATCATGTGACAGCACTGACAAGTCACTGTGCAGCACGGGCAACTGGGAACTGTAAGTCTAGTTCTGGAGGTTTCTGAGTGAGCACATGTGATCTGGTGCTTTGCCCTATGTCTCAATAAAACCATGACTGTTTGTTCTTACATCAGTCTCTCCCCATTATTGATCGCAAGCAGCAATTGATGAGAACATAGGAAGGCGGACAGTTAAGACAGTTGGCCACCGAACTCATTTATCCAAAACATAAAACCTCTCGTTGGTCGATGCTCTTTCTTTTCTGCTCTCTTCCTTCTCACTCGGTTCTATTCTCTTTTTTACCTTTCTCTCTCTCTCTCTCTCTCTCCCCCTTTGACATCTTTATTTCTCTCATTGCCATTTTTAATTCCATGAGCAAAGATCAGGAAAGATCAGAGGAGCTCAAGCTCTAGTCCAGGGAGGATCAAGTGCTAAACCCAGAAGGAGCATTGGATTAAGCCCAGGCTGCAGGCCCAGAGGACAGACTGTTTCTGCTGATGAAAAGTGCGTTTAGAATCAGAATGAGGAAGAATTTTATCAAAAGACTGAGCAATAACTGGAATTGTTTGCCAGGCACCAGAGGAACACCACAGAGCTCAGAGGTGTTTAAGATGCAACTGGTTGGAATGGTTTGGGTTCAAGAGGAATGGGTTTTAATGGCAGAGCTGTGGTCTTAGAGGAGTGAGCCAGTGAGGGAAGAGTCCTGTATTCAAGGGGTGGGCTCTTGAGGAGAGATTGGTAGGAGGGGAGTGGGCCAGTGAGGGAGGGTCCTGTAATAGAGTTCTGGGCTCCTAAGGAAGAGGCCCATGATACATGGATTGAGCTCCGAAGGTTGAATTAAGAGTGCAAGAGTGAAGGGTGTCAGCAGGAAAATTAATGTGCTTAAAGGTTGGGAAGTTTATTTAATCTAATTGAGTCAGTAACTATGGGTCTTCAATTTAAAATAGTCAGTCAGAGGTTAGGAGAAGTGACTTTATGCGGGGTTGTTAGAGCATGGAATGTATTACCCACTGGGAGCAATTGAAACAGAGACCATAACATTATATATGATATATATATATATGAAAAAGAATTAGATTATCGAATATATGTTTGCAGTTACCAAAGCTATTATGGATATTGGTGCACATTCACACATTTTATGGCTCTATTGTAAAGGTGTGTTTATTTTTTTTAGATATATATAAAGATATATTGTTTTTATTCTTCCATGAGATGTAAGTGTTGCTGGCAAGACCAGCATTTGGTGCCCATCCCTAATTGCCCTTGAGCTGACTGACTTGCCAGGCCATTTCAGAGGGCAGTTAATGTCCTAAAGGATATTAGTGAACTAGATGGGTTTTTACAACAATCGATGATAGTTTCATGGTTACCAGAACTGAGACTAGCTTTAGACCAGCTGCCATGGTGGGATTTGAACCTATGTCCCCAGAGCATTAGCCTGGGTGCCTGGGTTACTAGTCCAGTGACATTACCACCACACTGCTGTCTCCCCTTCTGTTATGAGGGAATTCTATGATAAAGGGCAGCTGTATGTTTAGGGCGTATTGAATCTTTTGAAGGTGGAATCTGGATAAACAGTTGAAGTAGATGATGAGTTAGGGCTAAGGGACGAGGATGGGGCAGTGGCATTTCCTTTGGATTGTTCTAGCAATGGGCAGACATCGACAGGTTAGGCTGAATGCTGCCTCTTGTGGTTTAATGGAAAAGCCAAAGAATTTTTTCTGGTTTTGTCCATTTCTGCATTTTATTTTGACTAAGGTGAAATAAATCAGCTGAAAAAAAAAATGCATGAGCTGTGAGTAATATTTCAAGTTAGGCAGAATCTTTCAGCGCAGAAACTGGCTTTTTGGCCCTTGGGTCCAGCCTGTGTGTGTAGGGGGCAGCCAGTTGAAAGTTAACATTTCTGTCATGTTTTTCAGCTTGGGGCTGGGGCTCACTCCAGGCCAGCCCAAGGAGGTCTTCACTGTAACGGAAGATCTCCTGCGGTTGGCTGCTCACGATGATGGAAGATTCCCTCCAAGTTTCAGACTCCTGGTTTAACCCCTTCCCTCCTCTGCCCCTGCTGTCAGGCTGAATGAAGACAGCGAGGAGGGGGCTGGAGGGCTGCAAGGAGTGCAAAGCCCTTGATTCAGGCCATGCGAAGGGGAAAATTAAAAGGTCAAGGTTCATCTAGCTCAGCCCCTGTGGTGCCTTACAGCTAATGAAGAGCTTTCAAACTGCAGCCGCCCAATCTACCCTCGTAACTGTAGTCTCTCATCCCTGGAACCATTCTTGTAAATCTTTTCAGCTGCCCCTCCAGTGCCTTCACGCCCTTTAAATTTTCAAAATGTGAAGGGTAACTGATGGGGTGGATATTTCCGCTGCTTAAGGAGATGAGGGCTAGAGACTCAGCCTAAAATTGGAGCCAGATCTTTCAGGAGTGAAATGAGAACACTTCCACGTGCAAAGGTAGTAAAAGTGATCTGTTATAGCAATGTTGGTTGAGAGATAAATATTGGCCAGGTCACAGGGGAGAACTCTGGTCTCTTCCTCAAAATATTGGCCACAGGATCTTTTACATATGCCTGTGAGGGCAGACAGAACCTTGATTTAACATATATGAAAGTTGGCATCTTTGATGACAGTGCAGCACCCCTGCGGTGGGAGTGCCACGAGCCAAGCTCTTGTGCTCAGGTCTGTGAAGTGAGATGCAGACGCACAACCTTTTGACTTTAAGGTGAGGGTGCTACCCACTGAACCACAGATAAAGGCAAAGAGTTCTTTTTCTCATTCTGTCGATGTATCGAGTCCTTTGGGGTTTGAACCCCAGGATAACCAGGCCCTTTCCTTGCCAACAGCCAATCCTGTAAATCTATCTTCCAATGCCCTTTAGACAGGCCTGACAGCATTGCAGTCTAAGGTTATTTTTTCCTGGAAAACGTGTGCAGCCTTCAGTGGCGTGGGAGTTGTGATATTATAGTTGTCATGGTTGCTGGGAGTTGGACACTTAGCTCTTATCATAAATCTATAGGTGGCTACGCTTGAGATAGGCAGTGAGAAGAGCAGAGAGCACTCTAATATGAAGCTCGCTCTGTAACATCCTGATGATTTGCAGGTGAAATTATACCCCTGAGACATCAGTTCAGCAATTGGGAAAAAAAAAAGGTTTTTCTGTTGTCCTGTTGTCCTCATAGAATTCCACCACCACCACCATCCCCACCCCACCATCCCCACTCCTTTTTCATCTCTAGCGTTTGGCCCATCATCCATGACCAAGAAATTGCCATTTTGGTGAATTGCGTACCATAAGCAATTAGGAGCAGGAGGAGGCCATTCGGCCCACCAAGCCTGCTCAGCCATTCAATGAGATCATGGCTGATCTTCTATCTCAACACCACTTTCCTACTCTATCTCCATATCCCCTGATTCTCTTAGTGACCAAAAATCTCCATCTTGAATATACCCAATGACTGAGTACCTACGACCCTCGGGGGCAGAGAATTCCAAAGATTTGCAACCCTTTGAGTGAAGAAATTTCCCCTCAACTCCGTTCTAAATGGCTGACTCCTTGGCCTGAGACTGTAACCCCTAGTTCTAGACTCGCCAGGCAGGGGGAAACAGCCTCTCAGCATCTACCCTGCCAAATCCTCCAAGAATTTTATGTTTTAATGTGATCACTTTTCATTCTTCTAAGTGCCAGGGAATAAAGGCCCATTAGACTCGATCTCTCCTCGTAGGGCAACTCCCTCATCCCAGGAATCAGCCTAGTAAATGTTTGCCCTACCCCCTCAAAGTAGTGCCTTCATCCATTCACCCTGGCCTGACTATTGGAGTTGTTACAACACAGACGGAGGCCATTCGGCCCATCGAGTCCTTGCTCTCTGTAGAGCAAGCCAGTCAGTCCCACTCCACCTGGTTTGTGGGAGTCATAGTCCATCCCACCCCCTCAACCCCACCATCAATTCTCATTTAGCACCACCAAGCAGGGCTGGGACTCTGACTGTCTGAGATGAAGGGGAGTGGAATCTGCACCCTGCCCTGTACATAGTGTTGCCAACTCTGGTTTGATGCATTTCTGGAGGTGTGGTCACATCCCCCCCTCCACCAATTTCCCTCTTCCGGCCCCCACACGTCCCCTGCCTCCACACATTCCCTGCCTCTAAATCTCCAACATCTTTATGCTAATTTCATCCATTTCTTCTGGATTGCTCATAGCAGTGTCCGGAGATTAATGCTGGGGGCTGAGCAACAAACGCTGGCCTTGCCAGTGAGACACCCACATCCCCTGAAAGTATATATTAGAAAAAAATGTTTCAGTCTTGGACTGTAAACGTTTACAGAGTGCAATCCTGGAGGGTTGGCAACCCCATTTCCCTGCCACCCTCTGATGAGGGAGCACACAGCACAGCTTCAGAGGAAGTTTGATTTTCTGACTGGAGAGAGAGGAGATAAAAAACACCCCTTGATGTTGTCAGGAATTGTTTGCATCAGGAGTTTATATTCCCATTAATAATATTGATTTGAAAGTCTGCAGTCCAGTAGCCGATTATACTTCAAACTATATCTCATTAAGGAGAGTGACCTCTGCAAAACAAAGCAAGGTGAGGAAGGTTTAAACATCAAAGGGAATCTGTGCAGCACTGCATTGCTGCTCACTTCTGCCCCATTGGGCAAATTGATGGGTGGATCACTGGGGGTCAACCCTGCTGAAGGCTACGGTAGAAATGAGTGGGTTTGTTTGAGCTTGCAATGGGGGAAAAAAAAACAATTATATACAGAGCCTTTCACCATCTCTGGTGTCCCAAGAAGCTTTACAGCCAACGAAGTTCTTTTGCTGAAGTGTAGTCACTGCAGAAAACACAGCCGTCAATGTTGGTCAAAGGAGAAATTTTGGTCGGCTCGTGGGGGAGCCAACCTCCCAACTCCACTTCAAAATAGTGCCACGGGATCCCCTCCACCCGCCTGAGAAAGCAGGCGGGGCCTCGGTTTAACATCGCGCCTGAAAGACGGCATCCCTGGCAGTGCAGCACTCCCTCAGTATTACACTGGGAGTGTCAGCCTTGATTTTGTGCTCGAGTCTGTGGATTGGGAAATGAATCCACCACCATCTGGCTCAGGACGAGAGTGCTACCCACTGAGCCATGGCTGACACCAAACTCAGGCCCACATTAAACGTGGCATTTACTTGGCATGAACTTGTGATTACAGGGGCATACTGGCAATTTGTTGGTCAGCATGTATACTTGCTGGGAACTGTGCTTTTGTTGCCTTATGATTTTTCCTTTCAATCTGCTCCCCTCCTTTCTGAATCCAGCGAATATTGCCCTCCCGTTTACAGAGGAAGGCTTGAGGCTCCAGTGAATTCACACCACAGCCACAAGTAGCCTTTGGGGAGATTGGGAGGTAGTTGCTGGGAAAGCAGGGCATGGAGTGAGGGTCCCTGCTTCTGTTGAACTTGCAGTGTCTAACTTGGAGGTGACAGTATCCACAATGCTGCGTGAAACTTTATCTGACCCCTTAATCAGCCAGTTGTCCTCACACGTAGACAGCCAAGCACTCTTCCAATGTATCCTTCTGTAACAACTGAGTGACGGCGACAGTGATTCATGGAGAAGCCAATGAGGAGATTTAATTCGAGTTCTTTAAAGTTGTGAAGAGTTCCGATGAGGTAAATAGATGAAAGTCCATTTTCCCCCAGTTGGTCATCAATGATGAGATGGCATCAATTTGAAACCCTCCCTCAGAGTGAGGAGGAATTCCTTTGCGTTGATGCTTGTTGGAGCTTCGAGAGCTTTGCCACAAGGAGTAGTTGAGCCCAAAGAGCAATTAATCTTCTGTGGCAAAAATTTGCATGAATATTCAAAGTAGCAGACAATACAGAGGCACAGCAGGAGACCGTGGAAGTGGGATCAGTTTTGGAGTGTCCTAGAAAAGAGTTGGAACAAATGCACATTACCTCTGTTGCTGCTATGACCCTTGGTGGCTTGAATACATCTTTCAGGTGTGTCACTAAAACTGTCCTTTCTGACGGGGGTGGTTTTGGGAAGGAATTACCTAGGCCACAAGTGACTTGAGATAGTTGGTATAGTTTGGTTAAAACTTTGCTTACACTATTTACGAAGGATCATTGTAAGCACATGGTGTTCAGGAGATGTACTGTTCTGTTCCTCACTCCCTCTTCGAGCCTCTCAGTCATCTGATTACTGATGTCACAATTACATCATTAATATCGTCATGTTCTCATTAACATAATCACTAACCCATTACTCTACATCTCCCCCCAAGTATAATGTGAGAACTATCAAATTCTTTTTGTTGGACTCTTTACAAAATTACTTACATTCCTGCCTTCTGCTCCCACCCCCCCCTACATCCACAGGATCACAGGTTGAACCTGTTAGGTGCCTGGAGAACTCTCGCTGATCTTGTCTTGAGTGTCCTCCATTGGGGTTGTTGGGGTACAGCTGGTTCCAGGACCTGAATGGCATTTCTGGGGGAATTGGCGGTACAAGCCATATAATCAGAGTTGTCATGATGAAACTGGAAGGATTGGTTCCATGTGGTGTCCAGGGGAATCACAGCCTTTCTGTTCCGCCATAAAATTCCAAGTGGTACGACCATGGTTTCTGGGTTTGCATCGGATGGTCCCTTCTGTCCTGGTGCTAGTGTGGGTGGTGTTCGAGCCCTATTTTGGCAGTTATACCTCTCTGAGTGTTTACTCATAGCGTCTCACTCCAGCATGGTCTAGGGGAGAGACAGTGGGTCTGAGTTGGCTTTGGTGTGAAGGGAGCTGTGTTTTCAACCTTCTGCCCATCAATAATTCGGCTGGTGAAAAGCCAGTGGCTCTGTAGTTGAGCTAAAGGAGCTCCATGTCCTTGTTCTTATTCTTCAGCACTTCTATGGTTTTAACTCCACGTTCTGCATCACCATTTGCCCGTGGATGGTGTGGCGAACTAGTAACATGGTGAAAGCCGTATTCTGCAACGATTAGCTGAATATGGTCATTCGCAAGCTGTGGTGCATTGTCTGACACTCCCTCATCTGGGATGCCATGGCTAGAGAAGGTGTGCACGAGGGCTTTTACCACCACTCCTGCGGCCGTGGTATGCAGCCTGCTGACTTCCACCCAACGAGAGTAATAATCGATGGTTAGAAGGTGGACCTCACTGCCGAACTCGAAGAGATCCATGCCAAGCCTTTGCCAGGGCTTGGAGGGAGATGACAAAGGTAACAGCGGTTCACTTGGTTCTTGGCTGTTAACGGCGCAGATATGGCACGTGGAAATAAACGATTTGATAGCTTCCGATATTCCCAGCCACCATGCTGAACATTGTGCCCGAGCTCTACGTTTAGCAGCACCCAAATGACCAGCATGAAGTTTGTGGAGAATGCCCTCCCTCACCACCTGTGGGATTAGGAGCCTTTCATTAGAGACAAGGAGGTTGTTGACAATCGTGCAATGCCTTTGCACGTAGCATTTTCTTGATGCCTGATTGCTCGGGACATACTCAGGCCAATCTTCACGACAACATGTTCGGACCTGGCTGCATCCTGCATCCTTCAACTGGGTGTTCCTGATCTCCCGGAGTCCGCTTCCAGAGGCTGGTAGGCTGCCTGTAATCGAGGAGGAGTACGTTTCCACCTCTGAGACTAGTGTCGATTGATGTTCCGTGGCTTGGTCAGCTGCCGCTCTGGACAATGTGTCTGCTGTAATCCGACTTTTGCCTGGCACACACTCTATGGTTTAGTCGAATCGCATTAGCCTTAGCTGGAAGTGCTGTATCCTTAGTGGCATCTTAGCGATCTCCTAAGTGTTGAGAAGAGTGACCCGAGGTTGATGGTCCGTCTCTAACCTAAGCTGCAATCCCATTAAATAATTGGAGAACTTTTCACAGGCCCACGCCCCTGCTGGTGCCTCCTTTTCGGTTGTTGCTTGCCGCTCAGATTAACAGATTGTTTCTGTTAATAGTGGAGAAGCATTGTAAACTGGCTTTCTGCTGCCATCCTGCTGGGTCTGCATTAGAGCTGCCCCAAGCCCCCTTGCTGAAAGCAAGTGCCTCGGAGGAGACGAGCAACTCCTTAACCTTGAGAAGGGCATTCTTCTGCTCAACTCCCCAATACCACTGCTGACCGTTCCTCAGCAGGTCTCTTTGGGGGCTCATTGGTGACGGACACGTGTGGGATAAATTTCTCCACCTGGTTGACCATGCCTAAAAATCACTGGATTCCCACAATACTCTTGGGCTGAGGGAACTCTGTAATCGCCCTGGTCTTGTTGGGGATCTACTGTCACCCCTTTCTGATGGCTGATATGACGTAAAAATCAAATGGTGGTCTTACCGAATTGACATTTCATCACTCATGGTGAGGCCGGCTTGTTGAAGCATCTTTAAAACCTCCCGGGCCTTATGGCTGTGTTCCTCCTTAGTAGCGCCATGGATGAGCAAATCATCTATGTGACAAATGACACCGCCTTTGCCTTCCTGGATGTTGGACGTGGTACGCTGAAAGATTTCTGGTGCAGAGGGTATGTCGAAAGGAAGACAATTGAAATAAAAATGGCAAAAGAGAGTAATAAATGTAGCTAACAACCCTGATTCTTGGTCAAAGGGGATCTCCCAAAACCCACTGTTGGCATCCAACTTTGTCAAAAGGACACTTTTTGACAACTTCGCCAAACTGTCAATGGTGGACATTAGGTGACCTTCCTTTGGACAGCTTGATTTGACTGTGTCAGGCGGACACAGAGCCTGATATCACTGGTAGGTTTGGGGACTGTAACTAACCCAGAGCACCACTTGGTAGGCACTTCTTGATGCAGCATCTTGTCAAGTTGTTCCTTGGCTGTTTTTTTTTTGCAAAAATATATCTGAAAGAACATTACAAAACATCTTGAAATGGCCATCACAATAAGTACAATAATATTCAAGTTTTCCACATAGATCATCTCACGCCCTGAGGTGCTTCAGTATAATCAAGGAACATTATAGACATTTCAACATGGTCATTACAGACAGTCAGACAATGCAATGGTATTTAAGTTGTCTACATAGATCATGTTGCACTCTGAGGTGCTTCAATACGATTGTGATACATGTAATATTCATCGCACACATTCAATGTGCGTCATACAGCCCGAGGGGTCTCTACAATCCCAGCCCCTTGGTGCGCAATGGTAGAAAGGTCTTAGACAACGATCTATCCCTATTGCACCTTTGTGGCGGCTGCCCCAAGCTTTAGTCAGTCCCTCAACACGTAGTCCTGGACCTTGGAATGTGCCTCTACAATCAGCGGGTGTAGCACTCTACTAGGGGTAAATAAACAGACGGGGTTGACGTCTGGGAGGAGAGTGATAGGATGCTTACTTTTGAGTTTTCCCAGACCCCTGGGAATTCACTCCTAAAAATGGCTCTCCTGTCTGTTCGTGTTACCTCTTAGACCCTTTGTTCGAGACCAAGGCCTGAACACACTGTCCTGCTGAGTAGGGAGGGTTGCTGATTCTATAAAATATAAAGTGTTTCCTTAATTACTTTGCCTTTATGTTTAAGGTGTGTAGTGACCTGACCCTTTGCCTTAAGGCCTGTGCCTCCTGGTTAGCTGGATATCCACATTATTAAGCTGGTGCAGTTTGTCTGAAAAGACTGTGACTGTGGTCCCTGTGTCCAGCTTAAATTCCGTTCCTTATCCTTTGACAGACATCCAGCTCTACAGACCAGAGATGCTTGGTCGGATCTTTTACTTTCTCAGGAAGTCTCCGTGCTGACTCTCCCTCACAGTGACGTCATTAATATCATTATGGTCTTATTAACATATTTATTTACCCATTACCCTACAGAGGTAACAGATCCCATGGTGCTGTTAAGAAGAAGAGTTAGGGGAGTGGCGTGGCCAGAATTTATCCCAAACCCAAATAGATTATCTGGCCATTATCACATTGCTGTTTGTGGGAGCTTGCTGTGTGCAAATTGGCTGCCATGTTTCCAACATTACAATAGTGACTGCACTTCAAAAAGTACTTAAGTGGCTTTTAAAGCATTTTGGCGTGTTCTGATGTGATGAAAGGTGATAAAGAAATGTAAGTTTTTTTGTTTGCATGTACGGATTAGCATAGTCTGTCATCCATTAGTGTAAGAGTCCAAGAAAGGATAAAATAAGTGAGGGTAGAGGCTCGATTCTATAAGGATGTGATTCTCAACAATCCTGAAAGTTAATTTAAAAACAAAAAAACTGCGGATGCTGGAAATCCAAAACAAAAACAGAATTACCTGGAAAAACTCAGCAGGTCTGGCAGCATCGGCGGAGAAGAAAAGAGTTGACGTTTCGAGTCCTCATGACCCTTCGACAGTTCTGTCGAAGGGTCATGAGGACTCGAAACGTCAACTCTTTTCTTCTCCGCCGATGCTGCCAGACCTGCTGAGTTTTTCCAGGTAATTCTGAAAGTTAATTTGACCAGTTCTTCCTCTTCCAATCCTATCCTTTCTGTATAGTTCATTCCCTCTGTGGCTCTAGACAGTGTGCATTGTGTTGTGTGGCTGAAGGCAATGTGCTGTACACGAGAGACGTGAGGGTCAGTGCCACTTGAGTACGTTCCATTTGGGGGCCAGTGAACAGTTTGAATGTTTCGCAAGTCTCATGGGGAGGAAATGAGGCGGGGTGGGGGGGGGAGGTGAGGCGAGGCAGGGAGCAGACTTGAAAGTGTCACTTTTCTGAGGGAAGAATATTCAGGCTTCTGAGCCGCGTGTGTTGTTCTCAGTCCCTATCTGTTCAATCTTGTTAGGCCTTGGGGGAGAGGAGGGCAAACAAGAGGGAGAAGAGGATAAAAACAACATACGCCATCTCTCTGTGTTGGAGCAACAAAAAAGATTGATTTGCAGTCGGTGGAGGCTTAAAAATAGCTCTGAAAATTCTCTTTGTTGGCAGGATTTGGAAAACTGAATTTTTTTTCTCTGCAGGGAGTTTTGAGATGGTTTCACCTGATTTTGTTTTTAGCAGTTGGCCTTGACACATTTCCAGTGTAATAACGTCCCTTTTCGGTAAGGGTCAGTTATTTTTGCTGTTTAATTCTCTGGGAATCTTGTTCCCGCACCCATGTGGTCAGCCATTAATGCATGGGTGGGAGGCCCAGAGGGCAGATCTTTCCAGTGACGAAGTGGCTGGACAGTGTTCAACACCTCCCCAGGGCACAGGACTGAGATCAGGATGTCCACAGGTAGTGAATTGTGGACGAGGCCCAGAATCCTGTGTTAAACTCCATTTCTCTTCTTCCTGTGAATTAAAAACCTTGCCTGTACCTGCGCTTCCTCTCAGTCATTTAAAGTCCTGTTGTTATGTTTTTGTGTCACACCATATCCTTTGGTGCACATGTCCGATAGCAAACAACAGCAACTTGCATTCATGTGGCACCTTTGACATAGTAAACATATCCCAAGGTGCTTCATAGGTGCATTAATGAAAGAGCTGGTCCTTCACTATTCTCTGATTCCATAAAATTTGACGCCAAGCCACATCAGGAGATATTAGGACAGGTGACTAAAAAGGTGGTCAAAGAGGTAGGTTTTAAGGAGCATCTTAAAGGAGGAAGAGAGAGATAGAAAGGTAGATTGGTTTGGAAAGGGAATTCCAGGGTCTAGGGTCTCACTAGGAGAAGGCATGGCCGTCAATGGTGGGGTGATAAAAAAACTGGGATTGCCCAAGAGGCTGATATTAGAGCAGCACAGAGATCTCGGCGGATTGGAGGACTGGAAGGGGGGGATTGATTTTTAAATTCTCATCCTTGTTTTCAAGGCATTGCCAAACTGGTAGCCAGTGTAGATCGATAAGCATAGTGTAAGTGATGGGTGAATGAGAGTGTGGGTTTGGAGCCGGTTTAGGATGAACTCAAGATTATGAGGGTGGAAGATGGGAGTTGTCGAGGAGAATTTATATAAACATGCAATGCTGTAATTAGGGAGTTAAGCTATTAAATAACTGAAAGTTGTTCCTGATAGTTCTGTTGCCATCTTGGTTTTTTTTGGGTGTGATTTTTCTGTCATCTCTCCTTTTCCTTTCCTTCTCTCCTCTCTCTATCTAACCCACCTCCTCCCAATCTCCTCACCTCCAGCCTACGGTTGCCAACTCATGCTGGACATATTCCTGGAGATGTCATCACATGACCTTCTGCCTCCAGCCGCCTTGCCCCAATTCTTCTCCCCATTGGTTTGCTGGCGCCCGTCTCCATGGTGCACAACCTTCCCTCACCATTCGGAAAGCCAGGACACACTCGATGGATAATTCTTAACGTTCAGCCAACCCTTTCTCCACCAGGCCAATACACTTAGAGCTAATAAACAAAGACGCGGAAATGATAATTTGTTTAACAAAGAATTGTAGTTTTTTTTTTCAATGTGCCCTGTAAATGGAGGGGCATGCATTTCACTTAATTCAGCATAGGGCAATGCAAGAAGCACTCAGCAGATCAGGCAACGTCTGAGCAGAGGGAGATGGAGTTAATGTTTCAGGGGCACATAATTATTTTGCCAGCTGGGCGGGGAGGGCAGGGGGGTAGATGAGGCAGCCAAGGTGTCCATTGACAAATTGTCAACCTTTTTCCTTCGCTGGCAATGGCAGAGGCTAGAAGGAACAAGGGGAGGTCGCGCTAAGAACTGTATTAAAAACACTATTTGGACTCCAGCTAACGTACTGCATTGTACTGGCACCGCAGGAAGGATGCGATCGCACTAGAGAGAGTACAGAGACTTTCAAGAATACTGTCAGGAATGGAGAATTTTAGCTTTGAGGAAATATTCGACAGGTGGGGCTTGTTCTCTATGGAACCGGCGAGATTTAATTGAGGTGGATAAAATGATGAGGGGCTTTAGATAGAGGGAATGGAAGGACCTATTTCCCCGTAGCAGAGAGGTCGATAACCAGGGAGCATGGATTTAAAGTGATTAGTAGAAGAATTAGAGGGGAGTTGAAATTTTTTCGCCCAGGTGGTGATAGGGGGTCTCACACCTGCTGCTTCAAACAGTGGGAGAGGCGAAAAGCCTCATTTGTCTTGAAAAATTGTACTTGAGGTGCCATAACCTACAGGGCTACAGACTAAAAGTACACACAAAAGCAGAATAATGTCAACGTTGGAAATCTGAAATAAAAACAGAAAATGTTGGAAAAGCTCAACAGGTCTGGCAGCGTCTGTGGAGAGAGAAACAGAGTTAATGTTTCGAGTCTTCAGAGATGGCTCTTCAGAGCTAAAAGTGCAGTTAGGCTGAGCGGCTGTTTTCTCAGCTGGCCCAGGCATGATGGGCTGAATGGTCTCCTGTGCTGTAAATATTCTATTCTATATGCTACGATTTTTTTTCTCCTGGATTGCTCGCGGCAGTGATTCATCTTCAATTCCTGAAGACGCGAGGCCAGTCCTACAGGAGGACACAAGGCGAGAGAGCCCATCTAGGACTCCGGAGGAGTTCTTAGGGAGCAACAGGGCTAGGGAGGGATTTAAACCTAGGGATAAGAATTTTAAATTGGGCGTTTTGAAGGCTGAGGTACTCCCCTGAACCCTCCCCCTCCAATTCCCCTCCTTTCCCTTCCCCACTTCATTCGAAGCATGGGCTAGGTTTTTTGTTGGCATTCCTAAGCCTAAAGCATTGGCAGTGGCAATGGGAGAATCAATTTCTTCCCCTTATTCTTGGCTGCGGCTCTGATATACTTGGCCCATGACTGCAAACATTTCCCAAATTACAGCACGCGATAGAAATGAGCCACTGCCTATTGACGTGGTGGCATTCACCAGGGAGGACCTCCGCTAACTCCACGCTGCAGATAATTTAGAAATAATATCTGTCAAACCCAGCCGAATAATGAATTGAGTGAGTTTTGAAATTTTAATCTAGAAACTGTTTTTCTAAATTATGAGTTGCAGGCCTTGAATAATTTATTGTCTCAAATATTATTAATATTCATGCAGTTTAGAGATGTTGGGAGATATGTTCATAGATGCAGGGGAAGAGTGTAGTTCTGTTGTGCTTCACTTCAGCTGAAGTACTGAGTTTATTCTTAAATTATTGCGCGAGTTCTCCTTGATGACCTATGGAAGGAAGGACTTGCATTTATATAGCATTTATCACGACCCAGGATGTCCCAAAGCGCCTAATTACTTTTGAAGTGTAATCACTGTTTTAATCTAGCAAAACGTGGCAGCCAGTTTGTGCACAGCAAGTTTCCACAAGCAGCAGTGAGATAAATGGGAGTTTGGGGGTGAAGGAGAAGGGGCAGTTTTGTATATCTGGAGGAGCTTACTTATAGGGATGGTCGAGGCGAGTGAGGCATTTAAACACCAGGATAAGAATTTTAAATCGGAGGTTTCAAGGGCTGCGGGATGTATGTTTGGTGTGACTTATTGTGGTTTTGGTCCTGTGGCAGGGCATGGATCTGGTTGGAGAGATTGAAATGTGGAGTTGCGGGAATAGTGGGAACAGGAGGCGACAGGTCAAAGGGAGGTTAGAAATGGGGCGTTAGTTTGCATGGACTGAGGGACGTCAAGAGTGTTATTTTGGAGGAGGTGTGACGCTGGTTCTGAAACGTTGTGGAGTCAGGCAGCAAGGGGACAAGGCAGGGGAAGTGGGTGACCAGTGGTTGAGTGGGAACAGCGCCAAGGCTGCCAAATGGTGGGTAACTTTTCCACCTCCTGGATGCTGTAGGGATTTTAACATTCTCATCCTATTTTCAAATCCCTCCATAGCCTCATCCCTCCCTACCTCTACAATCTCCTCCAGCCCCACAACCCTCCAAGATCTCTGCACCCTAATTCTAGCCTCTTGCACATCCCCAGTTATTGTTGCTGCACCATTGATGCCAGTGCCTCCAGCTGCCTGGGCCCCAATGTTAACTGGATTCAAGTCAGGTGGTGAAGTATAAAGTGTGACATAGGTCCTTTTCTTGATGGTAGGTTTATTCACAGAATGCAGTATTGCATTATCTCTGCCTCCTACCTGCCAACCAACCCAGTGTCCCAGTGATCCCTTTTATACTCATTTGAGTGCAACGATTAAACAAATGAACAAATTAACAGCCCCTTAAAGAGGCACTCAGTCCTTATTTATATGAGCTCAAAATACTTAATCAGTCAATACCCTCCAGCTGTTTGTCCTTAACATCACATTAACACCCGAGCTCTGGAATTTTCTCTCTAAGCCTCTCTGCCTCTCTCCTCCTGCTTTAAGACGCTCCTTAAAACCTACCTCTTTGATCAGGCTTTTGGTCACTGGCCTAATATCTCCTTATTGATTTGGGTGTCGAATTTTGTAAATGCTCCAGTGAAGCACCTTTGGGGATGTTTTACAATGCTAAAGGTGCTACAGAAGTGCCAGCTGTTGTTGTGAGCCTTGGACAAGATGAGCACAGAAAAGGAAATGTTGGAGGAATGTAAAAGAAACTCAATTTAAATTGACGTGCTTTCATGTAGATATGCAGGCAGCAGCTAGAGTGAAGAACACTGTCACTGTGCCCTTTATTCTGTTAAGATGCACCATATGGAGTATTAGCTGCTCCTTATTTTTCAAGGCAACACTGGAGAAGAAAAATGGGTATTTATAGATTGCTGTGTGTGTGTAAGCACAGCTACCGCAGCCACAAACAAGTGGACAAAAGCCTTTGACAGCAGTCTCTTCCACTGAATCCCTTGCAGAAGTAAGTGTGTAGGATGTACTTCACCCATTTCATAGAAAATCCTGCTAGGGGTTGGGAAAGGAGAGGTTGTTGTTTTGTTGCACAGCGAGTTGTCATCACCTGGACTGCCTTGTCTGAAAAGGCAGTGGATGCAGATTCGATAGTAACTCGGTTAAAGAATTGTGGAATGGCTGCTGCCCAGAAGGAGGCCTTTCAGCCCGTCGTGTCTGTGCCGGCCCTCTGCAAGAGCAACACAGCTCGTCCCGTTCCCCTCCCTTTCCCTGTAGCCCTGCAAACCTTTTCTCTTTGGCTGTTTATCCAATTCCCTTTTGAAAGCCACGATCGAATCTGCCTGCACCACGCACTCAGGCAGCGCATTCCCAAATCCGAACCACTCTCCGGGTGAGAGGTTTTATTCTCGTGTTGCTGTTCTTCAAGGGAAAAGTTTTTTTTTTACAGGGCTATGGGGAAAGGGCGGGGATAATTGCACAGCTTTCTTAGAGAGCTGGCTTGAAGGATACAGAAAAATAGGAGTTGGCCATTCAGCCCCTTGAACCTGACCTGTCCTTTGGTTAGATCAAGCCTCATCTGTATCAAAACTCCTTGGTTCCACATCCCGCAATACCCAGGTTTAACGAAAATCCTATCAAGGGGCTGAATGGCTGCCTCTGTGGTGTACGATTCTATGACTGGATCAGATTTGGTTTCACAAGTGTTTTTCACCTTGCCTTATTTGTACCCTGCCTGTTTGCCAGCCCCTCCCTAAGCAGCTCCTGCTCTGTAACCAAGGGCCAGCTGTCAGGCAGCTTACTCCCCGGGCCATTGTCATCAGCCCCAAACCCCTGGCTGACCAAGGCCAGCCAGTTCTCTACCCAGATAAAGAACATTCCCTTCCACTATCTCGGCAGTTCTGGGTAACGGCCTATTCCTCTGCTGACAGCAGGGTTTCTGTGAAGTGTGATGGCGGGTGGAATATTTTCACATTCCCACTATGGACGAGAGTTCAAACAGGGTAATTCAGGAGAGACTTCTTCCCCCAGAGAACAACAACAACTTATATTTATATAGCGCCTTAAACAAGGCGCTGCACCGGAGCTTTACAAAACAAAGTATGACACTCGGCCGCACAAGGAAATATTAGGTTGGGTGACTAAAATCTTCGTCAAAGAGGCAGGTTTTAAGGCACACCTTAAAGGAGGAAAGAAAAGTAGTGAGGTGGAGAGGTTTAGGAAAGGAGTTACACACTTGTGTTTAATCAGACCTGTCTTGGCTTTCAATTAGACGCTGCTGAAGTACATGGTGCACTTGGTGGATTCTTTTTTTCTTTGAATCATTGATTTAAGAGCGTGTGCAGTTTGCTCAGTTGGTAATTTGGCAAGGGGAGAGATGCAGAGTGCCGCTCTCTGACGCAAGAGAGAGTTAGCAGTTCAGAAACTGCCATTAAATTGTATCTAATCATCAGTCAGACGAGGAAGAGTTGTTGTGGCCTGGTAGTGACTGTCCTGATGTGATTGTACTCACTCGCAGCCTGACTGCTGTCAGCAGGTATTAACCTAAAACTCATTCCATTTGATATAAATTTCTCCTGTCTCCTGGGTTTCGGCTGCAGTTTAGTTTGAGAGAGGAGAGCTGGAGAATTTGCATAAATTCAAAATGCATTAAAAAAATACTTGCCCGGGGGTGTGGGTGGGGGGGTCCCATGATTGTCTGTCGTTCCTTAATAGCACGAGTCTGTTACTGCCGCGCTTTCTTTCTTAGCTTGTTCTGTCTTTGTAAATCGAAGAACAAAAACATTTCCCTGCTATAATGTGGTGATTTGAAATGTTATCCTACCCCCTCTGGTTTTGTGTGGGACTGAGTGCACTCCACAAGACAGGGAAGCTCCGGGTATTACTCTGTCAATGCTGAGAGGTCGTTGACCTGTGGGGTGGTTTCAGTCCTGACCTGGGCCTCTTCGTCAGAATTTGTTTAGTGGGGTGGGGGAGGGAGGGCTTGATGCACTACCACCTGGCCTAGAATTCTTAAATTCTGCCACCCTTAGTTTACTCGGTGATCATTTTTTTTCACTCTTTCATGACAAGGCCAGCATTTGTTACCCATCCCTAACAGCACTGAGTGGCTTGCTGGGCCATTTCAGGGGACAGTTAAGAGTCACATGTTGGCCAGGCAAGGATGGCAGATTTCCTTCCCTGAACCAGATGGGTTATAGCAACCTGATAGTTGACCATTGACTAACTTTATCTTCCAGGTTTATTAATTGGATTTAAATTGGTGGGATTTGAAACCATGTCCCCGGAGGATTAGTCTGGTGATGTTACCACTACACCATTGTCTCCCCTTGAGTTAACTACTCTAATTTTCTGAGTTAAGCTAAGAGCAGCTTTGCATTGAATCATAGAAACTTACAGCACGGGAGCAGGCCATTTGGCCCATTGTGGCCTTTGCTGGCTCTTTGAAAGACCTGTGGTGTTTAGTTCCACATCCCAACTCTTTGGCCGTCACCTTATCCTCAAGTACCTGTCCAAATGCCCTTTAAAATTATTGCCGGAATCAATTCCCACAACCTTTTCAGGTACAGTGTTCCAGTTCCCATCAACTCGCTGAGTGAAAAAATTCCTCGTGGAGTACATATGGAGAAACTGTTCCCGTTGGTGGAAGGGTAGAGAATCAAAGGACACTGATTTAAGGTCATCAGCGAAAGAAGCAAAGGCCACATGGGGAAAAACCTTTTTTAATGCCGTGAGCGGTTAGCATTTTGTTGCAGGGTGGCTGAGTTGTGCTATTAATGATAGAGTTGACCTGCAGATGCTTCTTAGGTGGCAACATTAAGTTTATTTACAACATACTCAGCAGCAACTACACGTGCTTTCAACACAATTCCCCCTGAACAAGGGCAGTGGTTCACGTGTTTATAGATGATCCGGCCTTCCACCTCCACATGGTAAGATAGAGGTACAGTCACCGCACTATTTCACCCTGTAACCATTTTGGCCCTTCCCCGAAATTTTTCACATATACCGGCTCTCTCACAGTAAATTTCCTCTCACGACTATGCCAGTCATGTCTGGTTTTCTGGCTTCCCTGACTCCTTTCCACCTTCACCTCTAAATTCGGCATTATTAAGCTCAATCTCGTCCTGAGACAGTGTTTCAACAATAACCGCGCAGGTGTGACACCTGTTGTTGTGTGAGGGGTGGTCCTGTAATTGAAAAAGAAAGCATGCTAGCTTGGTTGCCAAGGAATCACCAGTTAGCTTTTTCATACCTGCTTTGAACATTTGGACCGCCCTTTCAGCCAGTCTGTTTGAGGAAGGGTGGTATGGCGCAGTTTTCACATGAATGATACCGTTGAGACTGATAAACCGTTGAAACTCAGCACTCGTAAATGCCATGCCGTTATCAGAAATGATTACTTCTGCTACCCCATGAATGGCAAAACTCTGATGTAGTTTCTCAATTGTTGCGCCCGACATTGGTGACTTCACCTCATATATGTCCAGCCATTCTGATTGGGCATCGACAATAAGCAGAAGCATTGTTCCCAGGAAAGGTCCAACGTAGTCAATGTGTAACTGCACCCAGGGTTTACCTGGCCACTCCCATGGGTGTAATGGAGCTGTCACTGGCAACTTTTGCAGTTGCTGACATTGCACACAGTGCTTTACTAAACTCTCTCTTTTGCCATCCATCTCAGGCCACCATAGATAGCTGCGTGCTATGATCTTCACTCAGGAAATTTCTGAATGTGCACTGTGTAGTTCAATTAAAAGTGGCTCTCTTCCCTTTGGAGGAACTATCAATCATGCTCCCCACAATAAGATACCATCCTGGCTGGTTATCTCATGTCGTCTGTTGAAGTATGCTTTCACTTCATCAGATATGGTCTCCTGTGACCAACCATGTAGCACTTGTTCTCGTACCTGAGATAGGACTGGGTCCCAACTTGTACAGTCTCTGATCTGTCGAGCACATACCAGTGAGGAATCTAAGAAATTTAACAGTAAAACAAGTTCCTATGGAACTGGGATGTGCTCATCATTTTCTTGTAAAGGCAAACGACTAAGGCCATCGGCGTTTGTGATTTGATTACCAGGACTGTGTATGAAAGTGTTTTCGTATGCTGCCAGAATGAAAGCTCTATTAGTATTTCTAAATCTCCTTTCCACGTGCTGCCTTCTTTCTAGTGCAGACTTTAACCTCGGCCTTCTTTTTGACTTCACTATTGGCCAGACTTCTCTCAGATGCAAGCTCAACTTGACTGAGCTCAGTGTCTGAGTTTCCCAAAATTTCATTATCTGTCGGCTTCTTGGAAAATTCTGCGACTTTCGCTTCCAAAGCCTCTTTGGCTTCATTTAGCTGATTCTTCAGCTCTTCCGCCTCTTTTTTGTATTTGTTTGTTGCCTCCTAGAAAATTGAACATTGTTGTGTCTTCTCTGCCAACTCATCCTTCAGTTTGTTCAGAGAAATGCTGAATTCTTTCTGTTTCTCTTCATACTTTCTAGAGGTGCAAACTCTCACCTGAGGGAATCTTGTCGTGTGTGAAGATCTTTCAGCAGGTTTTCTTTTTCCTTTTGAATGTTGCTCACCTCATCTTGAACTCTGTCATCAAGCAGGGTCTCTTTGAGTTTCTCCTGCTGTTCTTCCAGGGTTTGGCTTAAGACAGCCTGCACTTCTTCAGGTTGTTGAGTCCTTGCATACTCCTTTTTCAAAACAGGAATGCTTCCTGCTTCCTTTTGGAATCTCAGTGGCCATTCAAGGTTGATTTCCCTTAGCCAATTTCACCCTAGAAGGTTTGATCCTCTGCCTCTCAATACTAACACTGGTAGCTTTGCCGATTGGCTTCCATAATGGACAGTTACCCAGCTTATGCCTTTTACTTGAATGTTTTCACCTGTATATGTTTTGAGTTTGGCAGCTGTTTCTTCTAAACTTAATTGATGTTCACCATTATTCAAATATCTGAAGGTATGTTCCCCAATTACTGTAGTGGAAGCTCCTGTGTCCATTTCCATTTTAGCAGGTTTGCCATTTACTTTCACTGTGACAAGTATTGGTTCTGTCTTTTCAACTTTCAGATTAAACAACAAGTAAATGTCTGATTTTGTTGTTTCAGGCTCTTCTACATTGTAGATTTCATTGGGCTTCTTTTGTTTACAGGCCTGCTTGAATCTTTCCTTGCACTGCCTCATCATGTGTCCATTTCTGTGACAATAATAGCTTTCGATTTTTTTAAACTGCCAATCGCTAAAAGACTGATTATTTCCGCCTCTTATTAAAATTATTCTTCGATTTTGCTGCTAAGTTATTTTTCTTTATTCTTTGGTTAACAGGGGCTATTTCCCCTTTTTTGGCCGGGTCTTGCTTTTTCACGTCTTTCGGCTGAGGTTTCCTGCCCGATGTGGAGGATGGCGCCATTTTGCGCAGCCTTGTGTTGCTTTTGAATCTTTTACTGCGCTTTCCATAGCCAGTGCTACCTCTAATACCCCCTTGAGATCCAGATCCACTTCGGACAATAATCTTTTCTAAATAGTGTCCTCTACATTGAATTTACAGCACAGAAACAGGCCATTCGGCCCACCGAGTCGGTGCTGCTGGCTCTGCTCCACACAAGCCTCCTCCCTGCCAATTTTCATACCCTTCCATTCCTTTCCCCCTCATGTGCTCATCTGGTGGCCACCTCCAAGGCATCTATGTTATTCGCTTCAATTCTCAGCAGTGCACCGACGTGTCAGCCTGGTTTATGTGCTGAGGCCGTAGAGTGATGTTTCTTTCACAGTACGTACTAAATGATCTCTGAGCATGTCGTTCAGAGTCATACCGAACTCAGAACGTTCCACTAACAGCTTCAGTTTTGCCACATAGCATGAAATTGTCTAACCCGGGGCTCTGTTTCACGAATTAAACCTGAGCCTCTGCATCGTGGCTGAGGGCTTGGGTTGAAAGTGACCCGTCACGTCGTCTGCCAATTCATTGAAATTCTTCGAATCCGGGGCACCGGGTGCCTTCACACTTTGAATTAGACTGTAGGTTTTGCTCCCACAAATAATCAAGAGGATCACTCGCCTCTTCTCTTCCCCCGTAATCTCATTTGCTTGAAAAAAGAATCTGGGGTGTACTATGTATTGAGACCAATCATCTGTGGCAGGTTCATAAGGATCAATTCTCCCAAATTGTGGCATTTTGAGAGAGGATAACTGCTTCAAATCTAACGGAGCTTGCTACTTACAATCACTGGGCAAGGTACAGTGCTGATTTCTGTTTAGCTTAATTTCTTTTATCCAATCCTGTTTTATCCTCGTCGCCAGTTTGTTGGAGGGTGGCCGAGTTGTGCTATTACTGATAGAGTTGATCTGCAGGCTCCTCTTGGGTGGAAACTTTAAGTTTTTTTCACAATATACTTAGCAGCAACTACACGTGTGCTTTCAACTCCAACTCCATCTCTACACTGCTGTGGTAGCCCGCACTACTCCCCTACAGATCATGTGATCTACCTTAACAAGTATTATTCTTAAAGCAACATTGCACACTAAATAAAACCATAATTACTACAGATCTGGAATGCGCTGCCTGAGAGCGTGGTGGAGGCAGGTTCAATCGCAGCTTACAAAAGGGAATTGGAAAGCTGTCAGAATAGAAAAAAAAGTTATGCGGCTACAGGAAAAAGGCAGTAGAGTAGGACTGGCTGAGTTGCCCTCGCAGAGAGGCAGCATGGATACAGTAGGCTGAAGGGCGTTCTCCTGTGCTGTAACCATTCTGTGATGCCATCACCCCTCCAGAAGATGTGACAATAGTTTTAAATCTACGACCTCTGGCATGTGCATTAAGAATCTGTGTCTCCTTAGGCAGCACGGTTAGGGCGGTGAGAGGGATATGGGCAGTTTTGCTGCTCCTGCCTATTATCATTGCTATAACATGTGCAGTGTAGACATTAGCTCAGGGCAGGATGGGGCTAAACTGTGCTAATCACCCCCCAACCCCCCCGGGCGATTGACTGGTCCATGACACTCAACCATCTAGGTTCCAGCATGGAGAATAAGCAGTTGGACAATGTACTGAGGTGGACTTTGCGGGGGGGGGGAGTGGGGGCAAGCATGTGTGAGCCATTCCCCCGGATGGTGCCTCATGTGTGTTTAGTTGTACCCCTGGATAGTGCCTGTTGTGTGTGTGAGCCATACCCTAGGTTGGTGCCTGTTGTGGGAGTGAGCTGTACCCTAGGATGGTGCCTGTTGTGTGTGTGAGCCGTACCCCAGGATGGTGCCTGTTGTGTGTGAGAGCCGTATCCCAGGATGGTGGCTGTTGTCTGTGTGTGAGCTGTACCCCAGGATGGTGCCTGTTGTGTGTGAAAGCTGTATCCCAGGATGGTGCCTGGTGTGTGTGTGTGTGAGCTGTAACCCAGGATGGTGCCTGTTGTGTATGTGAGCTGTACCCCAGGATAGTGCCTGGTGTGTGTGTGAGCTGTACCCTAGGATAGTGCCTGGTGTGTGTGTGAGCTGTATCCCAGGATGGTGCCTGTTGTGTGTGTGAGCTGTAACCCAGGATAGTGCCTGTTGTGTGTGTGAGCCATACACTAGGATAGTGCCTGTTGTGTGTGTGAGTTGTAACCCAGGATAGTGCCTGTTGTGTGTGTGAGCCGTACACTAGGATAGTGCCTGTTGTGTGTGTGAGTTGTAACCCAGGATGGTGCCTGTGTGTGTGAGTGAGCTGTACCCCAGGATGGTGCCTGTTGTGTGTGTGTGAGCTGTAACCCAGGATAGTGCCTGTTGTTTGTGTGAGCCGTACCCTAGGATAATGTCTATTGTGTGAGTGAGCTGTACCCCAGTGAGGAATTAGCACCTGAAAGAGGAAGCTGATCTTTGATCTTCCAATAGATTTATTGTTTTTCTGCTGAGAGCGGTTAATTTGCCTTCATTCTGAATCAGATGCCCAATCCCTCGACACATGCTGGAATCACAGGGAAGCAAGTATTACGTAGCAAGATCACCATGAAGTACTTCGAGTTTCCTGATGTCAAATCTCCTGTCCTCCGAACCAGGTAGAGTCACCTTTGACTTGTCCAAGTAGTGGTTAAAGCAGGGGAGGCACTTGAGTGACATTTAGTGGAGCATTGAAGGATTAGTTTACAATCCTATTGAGTTACCTGTGCATTAGGTCATTTTTCACTGTCTCAAGATGATATGAATTTGATGATTTATTTCTCAATAACCTGGAATGTCATCTCTTTTTGCCCCTATGGATTTTTTTTTATTTCTGGTTTCTAAATATTTTGGGGAGAGGATTTGATCATTGTTCCATAAAGATGAACCATATAGAATTTCTTCTCTTCTGTTGACCTCATGTGCACAGACTGCACTTTGAGTGGACAGTAAAACTTATTCAACCTGCAAATCTTGCTCCACTATCTATGGAGACTTCAGCCTTTCTGTCAATTTCCTCACCTTCCAGTTGTTGCTCTCTCCCCTGAGGCAGAAGGTTGTGGGCTCAATACCTGCTCCAGAGCACCAAACCTCAGTTGACACCCCCAGTGCAGTACTGAGGGAATGCTGCACTAGCGGAGGCACTGTGTTTTGGATGAGCTAGAAGCAGATTATTGGGGAAATTATAAAAAGCTTGATCAAAGAGGAGCGCCTTAAAGGAGGAGAGAGAGGTAGAGAGACGAAGAGGTTTAGGGAGGGAATTCATATGAAGAAGAGCAGGGGAGCTCCCCCTGGTGTCCTGGCCATTATTTACCCCTCAACCAACATCATGACCAACAGATTATCTGGTTGTTATGAGATTGTTTGTGGGAGCTTGCTGTGTGAATTTGTCCAAAGGATTTCCAATACATATATCGACCATGTGGTCAATTCCTGTTTGAAAGTTCCTTTTGGATCTGCTTCCATCCCCTTTCAGACAGCACAGTCCAGATCATCATATAACTCTCTGTGCAAACGCAACTCGCCAAGGCTCCTTTGACAGAACCTTCCAAACCTGTGACCACTATCACCAAGAAGGACAAGGGCTGCAGATAGATGGGAACACCACCACCTGAAAGTTCCTCTCCAAGTCACTCACCATCCTGACTTGGAAATATATCGCTGTTCCTTCACTGTCACTGGGTCAAAATCCTGGAACTCCCTCCCTAACAGCACCATGGGTGTACCAAACCACATGCACTGCAGCGGTTCAAGAATGCAGCTCACCACCACTTTCTCAAGGGTAATTAGGGATGGGCAATAAATGCTGGCCTAGCCAGCAATGCTCATGTCCCTTGAAAGAATGGAAAAACATTCTCCTCAATTCTTCTTTCTCTTTGCAAATTGTTTTAACTCTGTCTCCACTGGTTACCAACTCTCCTGCCAGTGAAAGTTATTCCTCCTTACTTAATTTCATGATTTTTCTATTAAATCGCAACTTAATAAACAGCCTCAGTAACTCTAGTCTCTCCATGTGATGGGAAGTTTTATTCTGCAGCTCAGTGGTTTGACTTAACAAGCTGCGTCACC
Source organism: Carcharodon carcharias (assembly GCF_017639515.1). Lineage (NCBI taxonomy): Eukaryota > Metazoa > Chordata > Chondrichthyes > Lamniformes > Lamnidae > Carcharodon > Carcharodon carcharias. The sequence goes on along the minus strand of NC_054476.1, from coordinate 150,016,606 downwards.
ACTTTGAGGTGAAGTTTTGTGAGCGCATGCAGCTTTACCCAGGCTGAACCTGATGTGTGTACCATCCCCTCGTTCACATCTTCCCAGCAAGTCAAAGCGACAGGATTTGATTTGGTCAGACTCCGTCCAGCTTCCTGTCAATTTCAGCGGAAGATGAACTAACGGCTGTGCCCTCAGCTGTGATGTGCCCTGATGAAGGAGACAGGCTGAGAAAAAACTGGTCCCCGCCACTGGCCGGCTCTCTGCTGATCACTGAATTGATTACAGCGCAGCCATCGGTGGCTGATTTGAAGAGGATGTGCAAACACAGACTCAGCGTGAAGCCGGCCCTGTGCTTTTGCCTGCTGACCTACTTTTTGCTGACAGTGGCTACGAGCTGAGCTGCCTGGCAGAGTCCCCATCGACACCCACCCTGTAATGAGCTCGATGGGACGATGGAAAACCCACTCGATCTCACCTCGTGAAAATGAGAGCTTGCTGTTTTTTCCTTTTCTGTCTGACCTACTAGAGCAGAGGAGCATTGTTACTGAAATTGACACTGATTAAATTCCAGCCGGGGTAATTATTCCACATTCAATAAATACACAATAACTCCCATTGATATCATTGATCAAATAAAGCAGAAAGACTTGCCTTTGTATAGCATAACCTCTGCATTCCTCAAAGTGCTTCACAGCCAATTAGGTACTTTCGAAGTGTAATGTAGGAGACGTAGCTGACAGTTTGGTGCACAGCAAGCTCCCACAAACAGCATTATGATAATAGAGTCATTGTGGCACAGAAGGAGGCCATTCAGTCCATTGAATCCATGCTGGCTCTCTGAAGAGCAATGCCGCCAGTGCCATTCCCCTGCTTCATTCCTTGTTACCTTGCAAGTTTCTTTCCCTCAAGTACCCACCCTTTTGAAATTATTGATGGTCTCCGCATTCACCCCTCTCATAAGCAACGAATTCCAGGCTATCACCACCCGCTGCCTAGAGAGGTTCTTCCTGAAGTCCTCCTGCATCTTTTGCCCAAAATATTAAATCTGCACCCCTAATCCTCGTGGCATCAACTAATGGTGACCAGATAATCTGTTTTTGTGATGTTGGTTGAGGGATAAATTTTGGCCAGGACACCATGGAGAACTCCCCTGCTTGTCTTTGATGTAGTGCCTCCGGGTCTTTTATGTCCATCTAAAAGGCCATGCCTTGGAGCGTGCTTGTTGAAGTAGCCACATTTGCAATGGTTTTTTTGCCCTCTGCTTCAAAATAGACAATGTGCGAAAGCCCAGAGACATCTCTCATGTTGCCTGTTGTAACCTGCATTGGTTGAGGATAGTGGGGCATCTTTTTTATTATTATTATTATTACTCACATGTTCTGGTAACCTGAAATCTATGTTGATTTCAACAACTTGCATTTATGTAGCACCTTCAAGATGGTAGAATGCTTTACGGGAGTGTAAAAGTGTCACTGAGCCACAAAGGGAGATATTGGTTCAAAGTTTGGCCAAAGTGGTATTTTGAAGGAGCGTTTTAAGGAGGGAGAGAGGGTTGAAAGGGTTTCTGGAGAGAACCCCACAGCTTAGGGGTCAAAGTGGCTGAAAGCATGACCGCCAGTGGTGGAGTGATGAATACTGGGGAAGTGTAGGCATCTCGGAGTCTGGAGGAAACTTCAGAGATATGGAAAGACAAGGCCCGTGGAGGGATTTGAAGACAAGGATAAGAACTTTAATATCAAAGCATTGCTTAACCAGGAGTGGAGCTGATTCAGTTCAGCGAGTACAGGTCGGAGTAGGGGACCAGAACTCATTGCAACGACAAGGCACAAACAGCAGAGTTTTGGATGAATTCACCTTTGTGCAGGAGGTTGGCTAGGAAAGCATTGGAATAGAAATCCAAGATGGAAAGTAGCACCACCTCCCTGACATGAAATCTGAAACATGCCTGGCCTGCAAGCGCGGCACTCCATCTCCCGGACCACAGACCTCGCTGACGCATTCCCCACTGAGGGGGCTTAGCTGAACTCGTGGAGCACCCTCAAGCAGTTCTCTCCCCACCCCCAGCTTAGAAATGGATGGCCTGACCACCCTCCCCAAACCCCCACCTCCCTGTAGAGCCCGAAGCCCTAAAAGATGCCTCATTTGGTGGTAACGCTCTCTCCTGCTTTGTACCTGCCCCTTCCTCCAAACCTCCTCTGACTCAGAGGTAAATGGCGATAGGCTGATAGGAGCTGTGGAATCATCTCACGTAGTTGACTTCTTACTGACCACTTTACCCTAATTCTTCCCTGCTCCTTTAATGCTATGTTGCCAGAAATATCATTTTGGGAGGAGTAGAGGCTCCAGGTGTCAGTCGGTGATTCTGGCTCAGCTTTCCAAATCTCACCATTGGCACTTTCCCCGATGGTGAGCTGTCTTGTGGATTAGGCGTCATACGATCCGCCCTCTCAGGTGGATATTAAAAGAATCCCGTGCCACCACAGGAGAGTTCTCCCCCAGTGCCCTGGCTAACATTTATCCTCAATCCATATCACTTAAAGACAGATCATCTGGTCCTTACCACATCGCTGTTGGTGGGACCTTGCTGTGCGCAAATTGGCTGCTGCGTTTCCTACATTACCATAGTGGCTGCCCTCAAGGAAATATTTACTCCTCTGCAAGGCGCTTTGGCTTGCCCTGAGGTTGTGGAAGGTGCTATGTAAATGCAAGTTCCGTCGATTTGTCTGTCTGTGAGTTGTACTGTTACGGATGAGACAGAGTGGTCACTGAAGCGTCAACGCTGCTACAGAAACCCGAATTTAAAAATAGACGTGTTCCATTTTTAAAAAAAAGACAACAAATCAGACTGATTCGGGTCATGGGTGTGCAGGGAATGCCTAATAATGAAAGAGGAGAGACTGTCATTCATTGGCGGGTTAGTTTGCATCTCCCTCTCTGACACCTGCAGTCTTAGTAATGAATATCCTGGAAGGTTGCGAGAATGCATTGGTGATCCTTAATAAGCTTCCCTGCCTTAAACAACAAGAAGAGCAAGAGATTGTTGGCACCAGCAGATGGCACGTGGACGGTCCACAGCTTGATGCAGTCAAAGTGGGCTGGAGAGAGCTGAGCCCAGCAGCGTTCCACCGGTGTGAGTCTGCCCCCTGTTGGGTAAGCAGGGAGGAATGAAACCTCTGAGGTTGGAGGAGGCTTGCAGATTGGGGAGGTTTTAAGGTGAAGATTTTAAGTTCTACATCCTGGGAATTGGGGTCTGACCTAAGTCGGTGAGGATTGGAGTCACTGGCTGAGCAGGACACAGTGTGGGCAGCCGAGTTTTAGGTTGGAAAATTGGGATATGGGCAAGAGGTTTAGCAGAGTGAGTCAGGGCTGGAGGCTATGGACCCATGGATGGTCCATTAATCTATTTTTGGGGGAGTTGGTTGGGAGAGAAACACTCTGAACAGATAGATAGCACCTTGGTTTAACACCTCATTGGTTCAAGGAAGCAGCTCACCACCGCCTACTCAAGGGCACCTAGGGATGGGCAATAAATGCTGGCCCAGCCAGTGATGCCCATATCCCATGAATGAATAAAAAAACTTTTTTTAAAATCTGAAAGACATTGCATCTCCCAATATTGCGTTTTCCAGGACCGCGCTGCCTCAGGTCCGCGCTAACCCGGGACTGCGCTGCCCTGGGACTGCGCTGCCCCAGGACTGTGCTGCCCCAGGACGGCGCTGCCCTGGGACCGCACTAACCCGGGACTGTGCTGCCCTGGGACTGTGCTGCCCTGGGACTGTGCTGCCTCGGGACCGCGCTGCCTCGGGTCCGCGCTGCCCCAGGACTGCGCTGCCTCGGGACCACGCTGCCCCGGGACCGCGCTGCCTCAGGTCCGCACTGCCCTGGGACCGCGCTGCCTCAGGTCTGCGCTGCCCCAGGACCGCGCTGCCTCAGGTCCGCGCTGCCCCGGGACCGCGCTGCCTCAGGTCCGCGCTGCCCCGGGACCGCGCTGTCTCAGGTGCGCACTGCCCCAGGACTGCACTGCCTCAGGTCCGCACTGCCCCGGGACCGCGCTGCCTCAGGTCCGCACTGCCCCGGGACTGCGCTGCCCTGGGACCGCGCTGCCCTGGGACTGCGCTGCCCTGAGACTGCTCTGTCTCAGGACCGCGCTGCCTCGGGTCCGCACTGCCCCGGGACTGCGCTGCCCTGGGACCGCGCTGCCCCGGGACCGCGTTGCCTCGGGACCGCACTGCCCCGGGACTGCGCTGCCCTGGGACCGCACTGCCTCGGGACTGTATTGTATTCCCACTGCATTGGGAGAGTTGACCTGTGTTGAAACCCTTGAGCAGGACTTGAAGCTGCAAATCATCTGACTCAGAGGCAAGAGTGGTGTCAAACTGGGAACCTGACCGCCAGTTATAGATTGACATCCAAGGTGAATGGGGATAAGTTTATTGGACTCTGCAGACCTTTTGTTGCTTAATTCTGCCCTGAAAATACCCAGGGATTTATTTGTGTGTGTGTGGGTGGGGGTGGACAGTTAGGTATGGTAGGTTGTGAACCGCCACTGACACTAAGTTCAGTTACTGCTGTCCATCAGTCAGAAATGTACAGCTTTCAACAATGGCTTGGGAAGCCAGAAGATTTTCCAGCTGTTGCAGTAATGAGAACAGATCTCTGTGAAACTTGAAAACACTTTGATGCTTTGCTTCCCGGTTTGAAGCTCGTTCCCTGCTGGCTGCAGATCAGACTCACTGCGTCTCCCTGTGCGCCATCGTTGCTGATCCCGAACCCCTCCCCCCCACCATCGTGATCTAGTTTCCCTCCTTGCCTTGATTGCTGTGGCGAGTGCGTCCTCTATGCCTGAGTACCTGCGCTGGTAAAAGTGACTTCCTTTCATCTCAGCTCAGAACTTGTCGAGAGTTCATCTCCCCCTCACTGTGTGAAAGGAGGAATCCTCTTTAATTACCACCTTAATTAGAACTCGTGTGTTGTCATTGGGATTTCAATGAAGCGCAAATTCTGGATGTATAAAATCTTCATACTATGTCCACTTAGGAGCTGTGAAAAATAACCAGCAGTAACATTTATGGACTTTCTCTTTCCAAAACTGGCTGGTTTCTGGAGGGAGCATTCTGAACTGTGTAAACACCAGAGTGTGGTACCATCAACTACGGGTCTGTCACTGGCAGAGGGAGTATTTGGGAGCTAATGAATTAAGAATGTTGCAAAGAAGCGTATTAACTTGATTACAATTTGCCCCATAGCCCACAGTACATTATAAACCTGGTGATTGTGCTGCATAATACTTTCTTCACAGCCGCTCTGTGAAAATAACTTGACATCAGTGTTGACTGTATTTTTATTTATTTGTTCACAGGATGTGGGTGTTGCTGGCTAGATAATCCCATTGTCCTGAGTATATTTTTCTTTATATATAGAAATAGATATATAAGCCAGTTTCCTGAGTTGAGAGCAGGACAACAAGGCTTCATAGAGAGTGCGGAGATTTGCTAGAGTGGTACCAGGCATGAGGGACTTCAGTTCTGTGGAGAAACTGGGGTTGCTCTCCTTGGAGCACAGAGGTTAAAGGGAGATGAGGTATTCAAAAATTAAGAGGGGTTTTTATAAGGGCAGCTAGGGAGAAACTATTTCCACTGGCAGGCGGGTCAATAATCAGGGGACACAGACTTAAAACAATTGGGGGGGAAAGCCAGAGGTGAGATGAGAATTCTTTTTGCCATGCAAGTTATGGTGAGCTGGAAGGCACAGCCTGAAAAGGTGGTTGAAGCAGACTCAGTGTTTACTTTCAAAAGGGAACTCAATAAATACTTGAAGGGAAAAGAAACTTGCAAGGCTGTGGCGATAGAGCAGGGGTTGATAGTGTGAGCATACTGGATAGTTCTTCTAAAGAATCAGCACAGGCACAATAAGCTGAATGGCCTCATTCTGTGCTGTATGATTCTATATCCAGAGATGTTTTATATGAACATGCAGCAGTACAGCATGTAATATGCAAAACGTTTTTCTGCCTATGACATGCCAGCATGTGTGACTGTAAGGCCTTAAAACCTGATTTGCCTTAAGTTACAATTGAGTGCACCTTTAAACAGGTTGATTAAGAGACTGCAGATATTGTGGCTCTGATACTTCGTGTTGCTCGCTAGTTTCCCCATACATTTCAAATGTTTTCCAAGGTTAACACACAGATTGGCACAAGAATACACCCTTATGTAGGCATATTTAGAGAGTTCCCAGTTACCTGCATTTATCTTTTTTATTTAGTTTTGCTTCAATTCAGTTCTTTTAAACTTAAACTTAAATTTGGAAAGTCTTCCTTCGACATTGGATAGATGAACTGATGCTATTGCTGAAATAACTCAAGCAGTACAGCTGCCTGCATCTCACTCAGAGGTTGATCTTTAATTGTATTTCTATTGAATCGCTGTGCACAGTGGCAGTGATTCCTTACTGTCGCTTTCTGACTGGTGAAGATTTTCACCTTTCAACATTGGCTTTTCACCCAGAGAGTCTGTTACAATCCCTGTAAATTCCAATAACTTTTAAAAGAAAGGAATCCTCATGAAGCCAACAAAAAGAAAATCGATGAACAAGTTTTCATTTCTTAAAACTTTTATTGTAACAAACCAACTACAATCAACACAATTCAAACATTAATTAACAGTTGAAAGATATTTGAAATAAAAAGGTAAACTGCGCTTTAAATAGCCAATACAACAAAGAAACATCTCACGTAGTTACAAGTACTCACGTTACTTGCGCACAAATGTGGGGCCACAAGCAGTCTCTCAGTCTTTCCAACTCTGGCTCCATCATGTAAGATCACTCACTTCCCATCCACTCATTGCTGTCACTGAGTTATAATAGCCAACAGTTGTATTCCACCTGAAGTTCCCCAGAAATTGGAGACAGCTACCGCTGACTAGGTGCACATCTACGAACATCTCACTCTGGTCACAGCAGTCCTCTCTGATCCCCTTAAATGGTCTGGAGGGCTCTGGCAACTCTGAAACAAAGCCTTAGATCTTGTCCAATCCACAGTCTGTTGCCTTTCCTTTCTTTAGCTTTCTGCTCTTTCTGACTGTTTAACGCACACAGTAACACAGTTTCTGATCTATTCTCAAAGATCTGCTTCAACACCCAGATCTGTTCGAAGACTGCCAAACAGAAAACTGTTCCATTTGGAGAGAACCCTGTTTGTTTCCTCTTTACATGAATTCTCAGTGTGCTCTGATCGGCAAACAGGAAACACTGGCTGACCCAACCACCCTGCAGTTAGCTTTCTATTTACCCTTTGCTTCTCAGCTGTTCATCCCCATGACAACCACAGGTCAAATGGGCATTTCTCGGAATCTAATGATGTCATAATCGGAAAACTAATTAGCCCTCTTTTAGAATGCAACCCAGTCCACATTGGTCTTCAAGAGACATCACACAAAAAGAAAATACAAGCTTTTCCCAAAGCACCTGGGTCAAGCCAAGGTCACAAAAATACAGTGTGGATAATCCCAGCCAATGTGAATGTTCTTTCCCTGGAAATGATCACAAGGTGGTTTGGATGAAGAAACCTTTTGGCCTATTTCACCTCATCCTTTATTGGAATGTCAAGCATGCTGCCAGCCCAATGCAGCATCCCGCAACATTTTCTTAAGCTGCCTTCGAATTTTACCAATACAACCTGTTCCAACACTTGCTCCAGTGTCATAAGTGCTAACTGCTCCATTGTTGTTGTCTATTCAATATTCCATTGACGTTGCTGCCTGTTCCAGCGCTTCTGCAAATGCCTTTGGAGGTCCTAAAATGGATGACAACCAAATAATTACTTGTGAAGTGTAGTCACTGTTGTTTTGCCACAGCCAGTTTGGGCAGAGCAAGATCCCAAATATAATGATGAAACACATGATCAATGAAACTGTTCTTGAAACTGTTGATTGAGGGGCGAACATTAGTCAGGACACCAGGGGAAATGTTCTTCATTTAGGGCCATGGGATCTTTTTCATCCACCTGAGCAGCTGAACAACTCACCTGAAGGATGGCTCCTCGGACAAGGCAGCACACCCCTTCTCCCCCACCTGGTGCTGCAGTACCTGGAAGTGCCAATTTAGTTTATGAGCTCAAGTCCTGGAATGTGGATTAACATCACAGTCTTACCCTGTATCTTATGTTGTATATTCTACAGAAGGAGTCAGCTTCCCACTTAGAAACTGCAGTAGGAAATAAACTGCATCCCCCTTCACCATCAGTCTCATCAGCATATATAAAATTCTGAGAGGGCTTGACATGGTAGATGCCCTTTCCCCTGGCTGGAGAGTCTAGAACTAGGGTTCATAGTTTCAGAATAAAGGGGCCAGCCACTTAGGACTGAGATGGGAAACTGTTTCATTCAAAGTGTCGTGAATCTTTGGAATTCTTTCTCCCAGAGAGCTGTAGATGCTCAATCATTGAGCATATTCAAGACTGGGATCGATAGATTTTTGGACACTAAGGGAATCAAGGGAAACAGGGATTAGGGGTGCAAGTGGAGTTGAGGTGGAAGATCAGCCATATTCTTATTGGATGGCAGAACATGCTGGAGGGGCGTAATGGCCTACCCCTGCTCCAGTTTCTTATGTACGGCTTCACGTTTCTTTCTGTGCCGAGCAGACATCCTGTGAAGAGGTGCCACACGTCAATTGCTTCCTACATTGAGAGTCATCAGCTTTGTGACTGGTCCAACAGCAAACTGTGAAGTAATTCCATTTCAGCTCGCACCCTGAGTGAGTGACAAAGTCAGTAATAAGTGGACTGGATCAGGAAGCACTTCGTCACACAAATGGTGAACTCTCTTTCCCCAAAATTATGTTGAGGCTCAGGATGTTCAACTGAAAATTTTCAAAAACTGAGATGGAAAGATTTTTATTAACCAGCAGAGTTGAGAGTTAGGGAACCAAGGTGGGAAGATAGAGGTCTGACATGATCTAATTAAATGGTGGAACACTCTAAAGGGGTTGAATGGTCTCCTCCTGCTATGCAGCCCTAGGATTTCACAACTGACATTACTAGTGCCATTAAATATAAGGTACAATGGCATTATCCTTGTCTGAGTGCCCTGCCATGTGGCACAGGCGACCATCGTCTTCCAAACTTTCCAATGATCTTGTTGTTGGAGTTCTGATTAAGCCAGTCTTTAATGGCCAGTCTTTAATACAGGCCAGTCTGTAACTAGTTCTCATGTTTTACTTTCAGAAAGCACTGATCCTTGTTCTGCTCTTAACACATTCTGCTATCTGACCTTTATGCCACTATTAACACCTGCCTTAGTCTTTAACACTATCATGACCACTCCCTTTGTCCTGTGTCTATGACATATTTGTCATTTAATCTCTCCAACAGCATAAAACCTATCACGTTTCTACCTCTCTTCAGGTCTGAAGTAGAGTCATATGAACTTGAAATGTTGACTCTGTTTCTGTCTCTAGAGATGCTGCCAGACCTGCTGAGTTTTTCCAGCATTTTCTGTTTTTATCTTTAATGTTGTTTAGCTGCATCCTTCGCTGTCAGTCACCTGGTTATCCTTTATTATTTCTTCTGGTGGTGATTAGGTATTCCTGTAGTGGTGTAGTCACTGGCTATATTACTAGACCAGTGATCCAGAGAATGAGAGTTCAATTTCTAGCATGTCAGTCTGAGAATTTCAATTCAGTTTAATAAAAATCTTGAAATTAAAAAAAAACTGGAATTAGTAAAGTTGTCACGAAGCCATGATTATCATAAAAAGAAACCCCAACTGGTTTCTTTTAGGGAAGGAAATCTGCCTTCCTGACCCAGCCAGGCCTATATGTGACTCCATTCCCACACCAATGTGGTTGTGATTCCTAGCAGCCTTATGTGATCTGGTAAACCACTGAGTTATAAAAAGGTGGCCCACCACCACCACCCCAGGGTAGCAAGGGATGGACAATAATAACCATACGAACACATGAAATAAGAGCAGGAGTAGACTGTTCGGCCCCTCAAGCCTGCTCCGCCATTCGATAAGATCATGGATGACCTGCTTGTGTTTCGAATTCTACATTCCCATCTACCCTTGATAACATTTGGTTCCCTTGCCTAACAATAATCCATTGACCTCTGTTTTAAAAATATTCAGTGACCCCCTTCTCCACCGCCTTCTGAGGCAGAGTTCCAAAGTCGCACAACCCTGAGAGAGAAGAAAATTCTCCTCATCTCGTCCTATAAGGGCGGCTCCTAATTTTAAAACAGTGCCCGCCCCTAGTTCTGGACTCACCCACAAGAGGAAACATAATTTCCATGTCCACCTTGTCAGTACCGTTCAGGACCCTATTTACTTCAGTCAATTCACCCCTCACTCTTCTAAACTCCAGTGGAAACAAGGCCCGTCTGTCCAACCTTTCCTCATAAGACAACCCACTCATTCCAGGTATTAATCTAGTAAACCTCCTCTGAACCGCTTCTAACGTCTTTGCATGTTTCCTTAAATAAGAAGACCAAAGCTGCACACAGTATTCGAGCTGTGGTCTCACCAATGCCCTGTATAACTGAAGCATAACATCCTTACTCTTATGTTCAATTCCTCGCACAATAAAGTATAACATTCCATTAGCCTTCTTAATCACTTGTTGTAGCTGCATACTCATCTTTTGTGACTCATGCACGAGAACACAGAGATCCCTCTGCACCTCAGAATTATGCAGCCATTCCCCATTTAAGTAATACTCTGCTTTTTTATTCTTCCTGCCAAAGTGAACAACTTCACATTTTCCCACTTTTTAAAATTCGCTCATGGGATTTGGGCATCGCTGGCTAGGCCAGCACTTACTGCCCATCCCTAATTGCCCTTGTTTAGAGGGCATTTTAAGAATCAGCCACATTGCTGAGGGTCTGGAGTCACATGTAGGCCAGACCAGGTAAGGACAGCAGATTTCCTTCCCTAAAGGACATTATTGAACCAGATGGGTTTTTACGACAATTGACAGTGGTATCACAGTCATCATTAGACTTTTTAATTCCAGATTTTTTTAACACTCCATCTGCCAGATTTGCCAACAGCTACCACCTTCTGAGGATGAAAAAAAAATGATGGAACTGCTCACAAATTGTGACTTGAGTTGTGGTGGCTGCATGTTTTAAGAAATGGCCTGGTAGTTTCAGAATTAGAGCAAGGGTGTGCGCAAGTTTCAAACAGACATTGAGTACTCAAAAGGGTTAATCTGCACTGTTTCACTTCAGTGGCCAGACACTTGTTTTGGGTGTCTTTTTTTTTATTTCTGTACTCAGCTATGTCTGTAAATTTCATCCCCCTATTACTTTGCCTCAGAATGTGAAGAGCGCAATAATTGCAAGTCATCAAGTTGTTTTGGAAAGCTGGCCATCTCAAATTAAACCTCCGGCCCCTTCATCAGCCTCGTGTACCTCAGGCAGTCATTCACAAACTTGGTGGAATTCGCAAACTTGCCGACAGCCAAAGTAGTTGGTAGCAAAGGATCATTAAGTGGCCAGGACAGCAGGGCAGAAGCCCTTTGCATAATGGCTGTGTGATCTTTCACATCCGCCTGGGAGGGAAGACATTGCAGCACTCCCTCAGCACTGCACTGGCAGTGTCAGCTGCGATTTTGTGCTCCAGTCTCTGTTGTGGGACTTGAAGCCATTGACTTTCTGACTCAGAGGTGACATTTCTTCCCACTGAGCCATGCTGATGTGTTCTCTGCTGCATTTATGCCAGGAGAAGAGGAGTTTGCAGTTAAGAGGATGGAACTTTATTTTTCAATTAAGCCAACAATCTATAGGCCAGCAGATATTCAAAGAGACTTGAGTGTGGTGGTACCAGGAATACATAAAGTTAGTATGCAGGTGCAGCAAGCAATTAGGAAGGCAAATGGCACGTCAGTCTTTATTGCAAGGGGTTTGGAGAGCAGGAATAAAGAAGCCTTGCTACAGTCCTACAAGGTTTTGAAGAGATCACTTCTGGAATACTGTGTGCAGTTTTGGCCTCCACATTTAAGAAAGGATATACTTGGATTGGAGGCGGTACTGCGAAATAAGTTGGTCCCTGGGATGAGGGGGTTGTTCTGTGATGAGAGGCTGAGTAAATTGGGCTTATATTCTCTGGAGTTTGGACGAATGAGAGGTGATCTCATTGCAACATAAAAGATTCTGAAGCAGCTTGATAGGGCAGATACTGAGGTGGGGAGTCTAAAACACGGGGTCACAGTCTCAGGATAAGGGGCTGATCAATTAGGGCTGCGATGAGGAGAAATTACTTCACTCAAAGGATGGTGAATCTTTGGAATTCTCTGCCCCAGAGAGTTGTGGATGCTTCACCGTTGACTATATTTAAGGCAGGTTAAACAGGTTTTTGGTGTCTCGGGAAGTTAAGGGATATGGGGAGCAGGCAGGAAAATGGAGTCAAGGCCCAGGATCAGCCACGATTGTATTAAATGGTGGAGCAGACTTGCTGGCTGTGTGGCCTGCTGCTCTTGTTTTCTGTGTTCTTCTGAACAGCACCTCCTGCAAGTTTTCCCGTCACAGAATTGTGTGATCTTATTTTTGTTTGGTGTTTTCTGCATAAACATGGACTTTTATAAAACTGAATAGTGCGGAGCTTTTATAAACCCAAAAACAAAGATGACAGCTTTTGTAGGATTACGCAGGATATACGGCACAGAAACAGGCCATTCAGCCCAACCTGTTTATGCCAGCGCTTAAGCTCCACTTGAGCCTCCTCCTGTTCTCCCTCATCTTAACCTACAACGGTAATCCTCTATTCCCTTCTCCCTCAAATGCTTGCCTAGCTTCCCTTTAAATGCTGTATTATTAATGTACAATTATACATAATCTATATGATTTGCTTCAGTCACTCCCTGTGGTAATGAGTTCCACATTCTCACCAGTCTTTGGATGGTGAGGTTCCTTCTGAATCCCCTATTGGATTTCTTGATGATTATCTTAGATTGATGACCTCAAGCTCTGCTCTTCCCCGGCGTTCTCTCTGTATCCACTCTGTATCAAAACCTTTCATAATAATGACCTTTATTAGGTCGGCCCTCCTTTTTTCAAAAGAAAAGAGACCCAGCCTGTTAGTCCTTTTTTGCTATGTAAACCCACACATTTCTGGTATCGTGCTTGTAAATCTTCTCTGCGCCCTCTCCAGTGCCTCTATATCCCTTTTATACTGTGCACCCAGAATTGCACACAGTACTCTGCATAATCTGATTGAGGCTCGATACAGGTTTAGCGTAACTTCCCTACTTTTCAATTCTATCCCTTGGCAAATAAATTGGTTTGTTTTTTGCTCACGGTCTTGCTAACTTGTGGCTCAGCTTTTAATGCAGCATTTGTACTCCAAGATCCCTTTGTTCCTCTACCTCACCTGGACTTGCACCTTCTGAGTAATAAGTGACCTCGATCCCTAGTTTTCTTACCAAAGTGTATTACCTCACATTTATTGGTTGAGCCTCATTTGCCAATTATCTGCCCATTCTGCAAGTTTATTAACCGCCTCCTGTGTTTTGTTGCAGTTCTCCTCAGTATTGACTATCTCCCTGCAATTTGTTGCTATGTGCAAATTTAGAAATTGTATGCTTGATTCCAAAGTCCAAACCATTGATACAAATTGTGAACAGTAGTGGTCCCAGCACTGGTCCTTGTGGAAAACTGCTTCCCACGTTCTGCCACTCTTTACTCCCGCTCTCTTCTCCCTGCCTTGAAGCTAACTTGCAATCCATTCTGCCACTTGTACCCTCGCTCCACATTCTCTGACCTTATTGTATTGTGGGACACCTCATCAAAGACCTTTTGAAAATCTTACAATCTACTAATAAATTACATCTACTGCGTTACCATTGTCTACTGTTGTAGGATGGCCGAGTTGTGCTGTTAATGTTAGAGTTGACCTGCAGGCCCTTCTTGGGTGGAAACATTAAGTTTATTTACAATACACTCAGCAGCAACTACACGTGTGCTTTCAACTCCAACTTTATCTCTACACTGACTGCTGAGGTAGCCCGCGTTACTCTCCTATTGGTTACTACAGGTCATGTGATCTTGCCCAACACGTATTATCCTTAAAGGTACGTTGCACATGAAATAAAACATAATTACTACATCTACCCTCTCTGTTACCGCCCTCAAAAAATTCAGTAAGATTGGTAAAGCAAGATTTTCCCTTTTGAAATCTATGCTGACTCTTCATTATTATATTTCTCATTTCTAGGTGTTCTTCTATTCTCTCCTTTAGTAGTGATTCCATTATGTTCCCTACCACCGATGTTGAGCAGTAAAACACAGTATCTTATCACATCTCAAAGAAGTGAGAACACTATGTTCTGCCCACTGAGCCCCCCCTTTCTTGTAATTTGTCTGGGACGCTTTCTCCCTTGTCTTGTGTAGCCCCCTTATGTCCTCTTCACAATTTACTTTCCTACCTATCTTTGTGTCATCAGCAAATTTGGCAACCATTCCTTGGGTCCCTTCATCCAAGACATTTATATAAATGATTTTGATGAAGAGACCGAAGGAATGGTTGCCAAATTTGCTGATGACACAAAGATAGGTAGGAAAGTAAATTACGGAAAGGACATGAGGCTACAAAGTGACACAGATAGGTTAAGTGAGTGGGTAAAGATCTGGCAAAAGGAATATAATGTGGGAAAATGTGAAATTGTTCATTTTGGCAGGAAGAATAAAAAAGAAGCTTATTATCGAAATGGTGAGAGCTCTGAGATTCAGAGGGATCTGGGTGTCCTAGTGCATGCATCACAAAATGGTAGTGTTCAGCTACAGCAGGTAATTAGGAAAGCTAATAGAATGTTATCATTTATTGTGAGGGGAATTGAATACAAAAGTAGGGAGGTTATGCTTCAGTTATACAGGGCACTGATGAGACCACATCTGGAGTATTGTGCACAGTACTGTTCTCCTTATTTAAAAATGGTATAAATGCTTTAGAAGCAGTTCAGATATGGTTTACTAGGCTAATGCCAGGAATGGGCGGGTTGTCTTATGGGGAAAGGTTGGACAAGTTGTGCTTGCATCTGCTGGAATTTAGAAGAGTAAGAGGCAACTTGATTGAAATATGTAAGATCCTGAGGGGTCTGGACAGGGTGGATGTAGAGAGGATGTTTCCTCATGTGGGAAAATCTAGAACTAGGGGCCACTGTTCAAAAGTAAGGGGTCACTCATTTAAGACAGAGGTGAGGAGAAATTTTTTCTCTGAAGGTAGTGAGTCTTTGGAACTCCCTTCCTCAAAAGGTAGTGGAAGCAGAATATTTTTTGAATATTTTTAAGGCAGATCTGGATAGATTATTGATTAACAAGCGGGTGAAAGGTTATCAGGGGTAGAAAGGAGTGTGGGGTTGAGGTTACAATCAAATCAGCCACAACCTTATTGAATGGTGAAGCAGGCTCGAGGGGCTGAGTGGCCTACCCCTGTTCCTAATTCATATGTAACTGGGGGAACACCTCTCTCTGTCCTCATGGTGCTGCACTGCAACCAGACCATTCTCAGAATGTGTGAGGCAGCTGCAAAAACAGTATGTTGACAAGAGACATGGAACTGACAATTTGCACACAGCAAGGTCCCACAGATAGCGATGAGGGAATGACTAGATAACCAATTTTCAGAGTTGTTTGAGGGACAAGTGTTGACTGGGACACTGGGGGGAGGAGAAGGATTTGGATTTATATAGCTCCTTTCATGACCATTGGACATCTCAAAAGTAGTTTACAGCCAACTGAAGCCCTTTTTGATGTGTCCTACATTATTGTTGTCATGTAAGAAAGACAGCAGTCAATTTGCCCACAGCAAGCTCCCACAAACAGCAATGAGATAATGACCAGGTAATCTGTTCTGGTGATGATAATTGAGGGCTAAATATTGGCCAGGATTTCGGGGAGAGCTCTGCTGCTCTTTTTCAAAATAGTGCCATGGGATCATTGCTTCAACCTGAGAAGGCAGGCGAAGCCTTGGTTTGACGTCTCATCTGAAAGACGGCACCTCCAACAGCGCAGCACTCAGTACTGCACTGGAGCTTCAGTGGAGAGTTTTATGCTCATGTCCTGGAGTGGGACTTGAACCCACAACCTTCTGACTAGGCAAGAGTGCTACCCACCGTGCCACAGCTGACACAGTTTACCCACTGGTGGCATCATTTTTTTAATATATTGGTTCATGGGGCATGGGTATCGCTGGCTAGGCCAGCATTTATTGCTCATTTCTAATTGACCTTGTTCAGGGCATTTTAAGGGTTAACCGCATTGCTGTGGGTCTGGAGTCATGTGTATTCCAGACCTTCCCTCAAGGGCATTAGTGAACCAGCTAGGTTTTTGTGACAATCGGCAATTGTTTCATGTCATCATCAGACTTTGATTTTTTATTGAATTCAAATTCCAGTAGCTGCCGTGGTGGGATTCGAATCCAGGTCCCCAGAGCATTAGCCTGGGTCTCTGGAACACTAGTCCAGTGACAGTGCCACTATGCCACTGCCCCCTCCCCCTCCTCCTCCCACTCCCACTCCCACTGAGGAACATGATGGGGGGGTGGTGGTGCAGAGGGGAAATTTTTAAAATATTTATTGATGGGATGTGGGTGTCACTGGCTGGGCCAGCATTTAGCGCCCATCCCTAATTGCCCTTGAGAAGGTGGTAGTGAGCTGCCTTCTTGAGCCACTGCTGTCCATGTGCTGTAGGTATACCCACAGTGCTGTTAGGGAGGGTGTTGCAGGATTTTGGCCCAGCGACAGTGACGGAATGGTGATAAGTTTCCAAGTCGGGATGGTGAGTGACTTGGAGGGGAACTTCCAGGTAGTGGTGTTCCCATGTGCCTGCTGCCCTTGTCCTTCTAGACGGTAGTGGTCGTGGGTTTGGAAGGTGCTGTTGAAGGAGCCTTGGTGAGTTCGAGTGCAACGCTCCTTGCGACAGCACCTTCCAAACCCAAGACCACTACCATCTACAAGGACAAGGGCAGCAGACACATGGGAACACCACCACCTTCTCAAGGGCAATTAGGGATGGGCAATAAATGCTGGGCCTAGCCAGCGATGCCCACATCCCATCAATGAATAATAAAAAAAAATGCACCTCCCCCACACTCCCTGCCCCACCATGTTCAAGTTTCTCTCAGGTTATCAAATAGTTGCCTTTACCCTGGAAAAACATGTCACGGTACACCTGTCAGATATCTGCTGTATGTGCTGACCTTTAATGATCTTTATCACACATTCAACCGTCTTGACAAATGGCTTCCCTGGGATCCCACCCTGGGCTCCCCTCTGATATCGGGCAGGCTACAAACTCTCCATGTATCGGTCTCTTTGTCCAGGGATCCTGACTCGCAGCCAGGGAGTCACAGCAGTTTTATCAGAGCAAGTTCAGAAGCCTTTCCGCCTTTGTTACCTCAGTAATAAATCTTGTCAACTTGCTGTCATCAGCTGCCAGATCGAGGCGATAAAACCATTCCTAGCTTCAGCCGTCTGTTGAAAGATTAGCTTAAGCTGCACACAAAATAATATCAATTGCAAGAGTAAAAGAGAGACATTTTAGTTGAGTTCTATAAAGATTCAGGCATTTATTACGCACACTTCATGATCTCTCTTTTTCATTTTCACACCATCTCTGTTTCTTACTCATACTCACATGCACTCACTTCCTTTCCTCTCATCACACTCCCCCCCACCCAATCTCACACTCTCAAAGTTCCTACTCTCAACTGTTCTCTTCCAATCACACTCGTGTGCTCTCTCACAATCACGTGATTAATTTTGCTTTCTTTCTCTCACACACGCTGGTATTCAATTTCTTCCTCTCATTCACCCTTGAACTCACTCACTGGCTTTACACACCCACATTTCCTCTCAACACATTCTCAATTGCACACTCATTCTTGCGCACAATCACACAATTGATTTCTCTCTGAACCTTTCTGTCTCCTCTCTCTTTCTGTCTCTCCCCTGTCCCTGTCAATCCCTCTCTCTGTCCCTCCCTCTCTCTGTCCCTCCCTCTGTCCCTCTCACTCACCATCCCACTTCTCTCCGTCCCACCCTCTCTCCGCCCCACCCACTCTCCGTCCCACCCTCCATCTCTCCCTCTCTCTGTCTCTCCCTCTCTCCGTCTCTCTCTCCATCCCTCCCTCTCTCTTTTCCTCCCTCACTCTGTCTCCCTTCATCCCTTGCTCTGTCTCCTTCCTTCCCTCGCTCTGCCTCCCTCCCTCGCTCTGCCTCCCTCCCTTGCGCTCTGTGGCTCCCTCCCTCCCCCTCACCCTGATGTCTCCCTCACAGCCCACCTCTCTTTGAGTCAGGTATGAAAAGCGCTCTTCATTTGACCAAATGTTTTCCTAGTATCATACAGTCAGAAGGAAACCATTCGGCCCATTGTGACTATACTGGCTCATTGAAAAATCTAGTCAGTTCCAAAAAGCGCAATTCCTTGACCCAGTCTGTCTCAGAAGTCATCTCCCAGCATAGCAAACATCAAATGACGCAGCACAGGAGGAGGTCAATCTGCCTATCGTGCCTGTGCTGGCCCTTTGAAGGAGCTGTACAATCGACCCTGCTGCCCATATGTGTCCATTTTGAGTATCTGCCCCATTGTCATTTGGAAGCTGCAATAGAATCTGCTTCCACCACCCGTTCAGGCAGAGCATTCCAGATCGTAACTAGTCGTGTCTGTTTTCAGTTCCAAGTCAGGGTCTGTCCGATTAAACATCAAACACGTAATCAACACTGTGGGGAATAACTGTGAGTGGGGATTATCCCTTCAGTGTGGAGTGGGGAAGTGTGGAGTTAGAACGCCAGGTTAGTTATTTTCAGCTTTTATACTTTGTTGTGTTTCCTCTATAATACCAAACAGCATCTGGTGCAGTAAATGTCTTTCAATCCGAGTATTATGTGTGATTAAATCCAATTAGTGCATGGAGCAACTTTGCACTGCTTTATCCGCTGCACAATAATACTCCCTTAAAACTGTAACTGCTTGCTGTGGCCGTCCAGTCAGTGAAGATTTCTATCTGTTATTAGAAGTGTTATGTCAATCAAGGATTATAGATTCTTACACAGTCCTGGTTACTTATCTTTTTGGGGTTCTAAACAGCCTAGCAAAGCCCTCAAAGGATTAAGATGGCTGTGATGTTAGTTTGTATAACACGGTGTGAATCTTAAACAGTTCCAGATCACTCAGATTACAGCAGAACGCCTATTGTAACAGTGATCAGACTGATAGATGAGCTGAGACTGGAAGATTTTTCTTTCCAGGGGACTCTGCTAAAAAACTGAAGTTTTAATCCCTGTTCTGTTTCTGCAAAATGTTTTTTGACCTGGATTTGACACGTTACAGAATTTATCATTTTTTTATGTTCTTGAGAAACACAAGATCTACCTCAGATCTACCACACTTTCATCTGCTGTCTTCAGGTGCACCTCACTCTCCCTGTCCTCAGGTGTGCCTCATTCTCCCCTCAGGTGTGCCTCACTCTCCCTGTCCTCAGGTGTGCCTCACTCTCCCTGTCCTCAGGTGTGCCTCACTCTCCCTGTCCTCAGGTGTGCCTCACTCTCCCTGTCCTCAGGTGTGCCTCATTCTCCCCTCAGGTGTGCCTCATTCTCCCCTCAGGTGTGCCTCATTCTCCCCTCAGGTGTGCCTCACTCTCCCTGTCCTCAGGTGTGCCTCACTCTCCCTGTCCTCAGGTGTGCCTCACTCTCCCTGTCCTCAGGTGTGCCTCACTCTCCCTGTCCTCAGGTGTGCCTCACTCTCCCTGTCCTCAGGTGTGCCTCACTCTCCCTGTCCTCAGGTGTGCCTCACTCTCCCTGTCCTCAGGTGTGCCTCACTCTCCCTGTCCTCAGGTGTGCCTCACTCTCCCTGTCCTCAGGTGTGCCTCACTCTCCCTGTCCTCAGGTGTGCCTCACTCTCCCTGTCCTCAGGTGTGCCTCACTCTCCCTGTCCTCAGGTGTGCCTCACTCTCCCTGTCCTCAGGTGTGCCTCACTCTCCCTGTCCTCAGGTGTGCCTCACTCTCCCTGTCCTCAGGTGTGCCTCACTCTCCCTGTCCTCAGGTGTGCCTCACTCTCCCTGTCCTCAGGTGTGCCTCACTCTCCCTGTCCTCAGGTGTGCCTCACTCTCCCTGTTCTCAGGTGTATTTCATTGTTGCCTGTCTCCAGGTGTACCTCACTCTCCCTGTCCTCAGGTGTGCCTCACTCTCCCTGTCCTCAGGTGTGCCTCACTCTCCCTGTCCTCAGGTGTGCCTCACTCTCCCTGTCCTCAGGTGTGCCTCACTCTCCCTGTTCTCAGGTGTATTTCATTGTTGCCTGTCTCCAGGTGTACCTCACTTCCACTCCACTGCCCTCATTCAATTTAAAGCTGATCCCCAATGTGCCTGGATGTGGATCGCCTCCTCCCATGTTGTCTTGTGGTCAGTGTGGGTAGCCACTAAAATACTCACACTGCCCGTCTGACTCACTGAGGGAAGAAGCCTTGACCCGTTCCACAGCCAGTACAAGATGGTGGCCTGCATCCCGCTGTGTGCGATGGAAGCACCTTGTGGCGTTCTGTTCTCCCGTTGGGTACCTCATCTCCTCTATGGTCACTTCCCAACCTCTGCACAGAACCAAGCCACAAGCTTCTGTGTTCCCCAAGATTAGTCCACAGCACCAGTGTCTGTGTCCCCACATGTGTGTATGTGTGTGTGCCTGACTGTCTCTGCAAATGTCTCAGTCGCTATGTGTGTGTATATCTCCAACTCTGCATATGTATGTATCTTTACATCCACATGCATGTCTTTTTGTCTGACTATACATGTGTCTCCACCTCTACCTGTATTTGCATGAGTGTGTATATGTGTGATGTATCTGTGTGTGCGCGTGTGTGTGTGCGCATGAGCACGTGTATGTGTGGGTTTGTGTGTGTGTGTATCTTTTAAATTCATTGGCGTTGCTGGCTGGGTCAGCATTTATTGCCCATCCCTAGTTGCCCTTGAGAAGGCGGTGGTGACCTGCATTCTTAAACCACTGTGGTCCACGTGGTGCAGGCACACCCACAGTGCTATTAGGGAGGGAGTTCCAGGATTTTGACCCAGCGACAGTGAAGGAACGGCGATATATTTCCAAGTCAGGATGGTGAGTGACTTGGAAGAGAACTTCCAGGTGGTGGTGTTCCCATCGATCTGCTGCCCTTGCTCTTCTAGATGGTAGTGGTTGTGGGTTTGGAAGGTGTTGCCTAAAGAGGCTTGGTGAGTTGCTGCAGTCCATCTTGTGGATGGTACGCACTGCTGCTACTGTACGTCGGTGGTGGAGGGAGCGAATGTTTGTGCAAGGGGTGCCAATCAAGTGGGCTGCTTTGTCCTGGACGGTATCAAGCTTCTTGAGTGTTGTTGGAGTTGCACTCATCAATGGGGAGTACTCCATCACACTCCTGACTTGTGCCTTGTAGATGGTGGACAGGCTTTAGTCAGGAGATGAGTTACTTGCTGCAGGATTCCTAGCCTCTGACCTGCACTTGTAGCCACAGTATTTATATGTCTAGTCCAGTTCAGTTTCTGGTCAG
This sequence comes from Carcharodon carcharias, assembly GCF_017639515.1. NCBI lineage: Eukaryota > Metazoa > Chordata > Chondrichthyes > Lamniformes > Lamnidae > Carcharodon > Carcharodon carcharias. Next base: position 149,995,100 of record NC_054476.1, on the reverse strand, counting down.
TGGTAACCTCCAGGATGTTAATAATGGGGGAGTCAGTGATGGTAATGCCAATGAACGTCATGGGGCGATGGTTGGATTCTCTCTTGTTGGAGATGGTCATTGCCTGACACTAGTGTGGCACAAATGTTACTTGCCACTTGTCAGCCCAAGCCTGGATATTGTCCAATTCTTGCTGCATTTGGACATGGACTGCTTCAGTATCTGAGGAGTATGTAGCATATGTGTATATTTGTCTGTGCCCATCTAGCCTGGATTTTCACCAGGTTGGGTCAACTCAGGAGCTCTTTAAGAATAAAAATAGAAAATGCTGCTAAAACTCAGCAGGTCTGGCAGCAAATGTGGAGAGAGAGACAGAGTTAATGTTTCGAGTCTGTATGACTTCTTCAGAGCTAAAGAGAAGCATGGTAAAAGCAAAATACTGCAGATGCTGGAAACCTGAAACAAAAACAGAAAATGCTAGAAAAACTCAGCAGGTCTAACAGCATCTGTGGAGAGAAAAGAAACAGAGTTAACATTTCCAGTTGTATGAAGAAGACTCGCCCATACGGACTCGAAATGTTAACTCTTTTTTTCTCTCCACACATGCTGCTAGACTTGCTGAGCTTTTCCAGCATTTCCTGTTTTTGTTCTAGAAATGTGATGGATTTTATACTGTTTAAGAGGGGGTGGAGCAGATGAAGCAAGATAGAAGGTCAGGGATAGGTGACAGCTAAGGAGAGATTGACAAAGATGTCGTGTACACAAGACAACAGGAGTGTTAATTGTAGTGGTAAAGATAGTGGCACAAAGGCAAGATAGCAGATGTTAAACCCTTTAGGAATGATGGGTGGGACCTGATTCCAGGTTTCTTGCCCCCATTCCCACTTCCAGCAATTTTCATGAGCACAGGATAACCCACGTACAACACTCCCACCCCTGTAAGCTCATTGTGAGGGTGGGCAGTTTAAATGTACCCGCACACACCCACACAATTGCAGTGGTGTTGGGTCCTTCAGGGCCTCTCAGTGGAGGTGTACATCATGGGGGATGGCCAGTTCCAAGTGCAGAACAAAAAAAAAATGGTCGTCTGCTCCTGGAAGTTTGTTCTTTCAGTTTCACTACTTAGATGTTGCATTGTAATTTAGATGTGATTTTATTGCAGTGATTAGGATATTCTAGTATAATAATCTGAAGTGATTTAAATTCCTAGAGTCCTTCTAAAATGCAAAAAAAAACTTTCAGCAGCTTTCACTTAGAGAAATAAAAGCCCCCACCTGCTCCTGGGGAGCTTTGATTGACAGGACATCTGGTACAGCTTTGAAAAAAATGCCATCTAGTTTTTCAATTTCAGTAGACTCCACTGTTCACATTTCCCAGGGTTTGTTATTATAGCTGAGCTCATTATGAATGCTTGGCTGAGTTTGTAATGGTCCAAAATAAGTTATCTCAGCAGGGGGCTGTATTCACATTTTGATAGTTTTAAGAGGTTATTAAAGGGTTATCTGTCTTTCATGTGTTTAGTGAAATAGATGTTTGCTTTTACAGCAGATCTGAGGGGGTTTGCATCTTTGAGTGAGTTTTATGAATGAGAGTTTTTTTCAGTTCGATTGCTAGGTTTAATTTCTTTAAGTTCCATTTCAAAGACATGGCTCCTGAGGCCTACCCATAGTGGATACTGGGTGAGTGGCTGTTGAGGATACTGAGCGGCTTGGAGGGGCATGGGGGTTATGAGGGGGCATGGTTTGAAGGCCAGACATTTATAATTAAAACTGGGTCGATGTCCCAGTAAACAGAGGCAGGCATTGCAGCCTGGCAGCCTTGCCATCTACCCACCCTCCATTGCTGGCTCAGGCCTCCCTTCTGAGAGGGTGGGTCCTACTCCATCCTGTCCCCACCTCCCCAACATAAAAACACAGCGGGCAGGGGTCTTTTTAAAGGAGACAGATCTGCCAGGTCAGGAAGTTTCCCGACTTGACCGTCCAGCCTCCTCCATGAAAATCTGGCCCAATTTCTCTGTGCATGACTCACTCTACATCTGTCAGAGTGTTTCTGTTATCGTTTGTGTGTCTATCTGAATGTGTCTCCATCACTACATATGTCAGTATGTCTCTTGCTACTGTTTGTGCATGTGTTAATGTGCTGTGTGTGTCAGTATGTCTGTGTGTCTCTCTGACTATTGCTGTCTGTTTCTACGTATGTCAGTATGTAACTGTTACCATGTGTGCTCATATCTGTTACTGTGTGTGTATCTATTACCATGTGTGTATACCTGTTACTGTGTGTGTGTATCTGTTACCGTCTGTGTGTGTACCTGTTACCATGCATGTATCTGTTACCATGTATGTGTGTATCTGTTAGCGTGTGTGTATCTATTACCATGTGTGTATACCTGTTACTGTGTGTGTACCTGTTGCCATGTGTGTATCTGTTACAATGTATGTGTGTATCTGTTAGCATGCATACGCATCTGTTACCGTGTGTGTGTGTGTCTGTTACTGTATGTGTATGTGTGGCTGTTACCTTGTGTGTGTGGGGCTGTTACCTTGTGTGTGTGTGTATCCGTTACTGTGTGTGTTTGTATCTGACTGTTACTGTATGTGCGTTTGTGTGTATCTATTACCGTATGTGCATGTGTGTGTGTCTGTTGCCGTATGTGCATGTGTGTGTGTGTGGCTGCTGCCGTATGTGTGTATCTGTTACCATATGTATATGTGTGTGTATGTGTGCGTGCAACTGTTACTATTTGTGTCTGTCTGTCTGTTAGCGTGTGTGTGCGTAAATTACCATGTGCGTGTGTGTATCTGTTACCGTATATGTGTGTTTGTGTGCGTGTATATATCTGTTACTGTGTGTGTGTGTTTGTGTATGTGTCTGTCTGTTACTGTGTGTGTGTGTGTATGTGTGGGTGTGGGTGTGTGTAGCTCTGTTTCTATGTGTATGTATTTGTTTCTATGTGTGTGTATCTGTTTCTGTGTGTGTATCTGTTACCCTGTGTGTGTGTGTATCTGTTACTGTGTGTGTCTATCTGTCAGTGTGTGTGTATATCTGTTTCCATGTGTGTGTGTGTATATACCTGTTTCTGTGTGTGTATGTTACTGTGTGTATGTTAATGTGTATGTGTGTGTGTGTATATCTGTTGCTGTGTGTGTGTGTATCTGTTGTGTGTGTGTGTGCGTGTGTGTGTATGTTACTGTGTATTTGTTACCATGTGTGTTTTTATTACTGTGTGTGTATCTGTTACTGTGTGTGTATCTATTACCATGTGTGTATACCTGTTACTGTGTGTGTGTATCTGTTACCGTCTGTGTGTGTACCTGTTACCATGCATGTATCTGTTACCATGTATGTGTGTATCTGTTAGCGTGTGTGTATCTATTACCATGTGTGTATACCTGTTACTGTGTGTGTACCTGTTGCCATGTGTGTATCTGTTACAATGTATGTGTGTATCTGTTAGCATGCATACGCATCTGTTACCGTGTGTGTGTGTGTCTGTTACTGTATGTGTATGTGTGGCTGTTACCTTGTGTGTGTGGGGCTGTTACCTTGTGTGTGTGTGTATCCGTTACTGTGTGTGTTTGTATCTGACTGTTACTGTATGTGCGTTTGTGTGTATCTATTACCGTATGTGCATGTGTGTGTGTCTGTTGCCGTATGTGCATGTGTGTGTGTGTGGCTGCTGCCGTATGTGTGTATCTGTTACCATATGTATATGTGTGTGTATGTGTGCGTGCAACTGTTACTATTTGTGTCTGTCTGTCTGTTAGCGTGTGTGTGCGTAAATTACCATGTGCGTGTGTGTATCTGTTACCGTATATGTGTGTTTGTGTGCGTGTATATATCTGTTACTGTGTGTGTGTGTTTGTGTATGTGTCTGTCTGTTACTGTGTGTGTGTGTGTATGTGTGGGTGTGGGTGTGTGTAGCTCTGTTTCTATGTGTATGTATTTGTTTCTATGTGTGTGTATCTGTTTCTGTGTGTGTATCTGTTACCCTGTGTGTGTGTGTATCTGTTACTGTGTGTGTCTATCTGTCAGTGTGTGTGTATATCTGTTTCCATGTGTGTGTGTGTATATACCTGTTTCTGTGTGTGTATGTTACTGTGTGTATGTTAATGTGTATGTGTGTGTGTGTATATCTGTTGCTGTGTGTGTGTGTATCTGTTGTGTGTGTGTGTGCGTGTGTGTGTATGTTACTGTGTATTTGTTACCATGTGTGTTTTTATTACTGTGTGTGTATCTGTTACTGTGTGTATCTGTTACTCTGTGTGTGTGTGTGTGTGTGTGTGTGTGTGTGTGTGTGTGTGTGTTAATTACTCTGTGCGTATCTGTCACTGTGTGTGTATTTGTCACTGAGTGTATGTGTATATATGTTACTCTGTGTGTGTGTCTGTTACCGTGTGTGTATTTGTTACCGTGTGTGTGTGTGTGTGTGTGTGTGTGTTTGTGTTAGTTACTCTGTGTGTATCTGTTACTGTGTGTGTGTGTATCTGTTACTGTGTGTATGTGTATCTGTTATTGTGTGTGTGCATGTATCTGTTACCGTGTGTGTGTATCTGTTACTCTGTGTGTGTGTCTGTTACCGTGTGTGTATTTGTTACCATGTGTGTGTATCTGTTACTCTGTGTGTGTGTGTCTGTTACCGTGTGTGTATTTGTTACCGTGTGTGTGTATCTGTTACTCTGTGTGTGTGTCTGTTACCGTGTGTGTATTTGTTACCGTGTGTGTGTATCTGTTACTCTGTGTGTGTGTGTCTGTTACTGTGTGTGTATTTGTTACCGCGTGTGTGTGTGTGTGTGTGTGTGTGTGTGTGTGTTAGTTACTCTGTGTGTATCTGTTACTGTGTGTATGTGTATCTGTTACTGTGTGTGCATGTATCTGTTACCGTGTGTGTGTATCTGTTACTCTGTGTGTGTGTGTGTGTGTGTGTGTATATATATATATATCTCTGTTACAGTGTGTGTGCACGCAACTGTTTCAGTGTGTGTTTGTATCTGTTACCATGTGTATATCTGATACGATGTGTGTATCTGTTAACATGTGTATATCTCTTACTGTGTGTGCGTCTATATCTGTTACCATTTGTGTATGCGTGTGTGTGTGTGTGTGTGTGTGTGTATGTGTTACCATGTCTGTCAGGCTCCTTCTGTCTGTGTCTGTGCTATTGTCTGTTTTTCATTATATGGAGGTTTATTTTTATTTCCCATCCTTCCTGTGTTTATGTATTTTGGTTCAGTCTAAATAGCCTGATTAAAATCACTGTGATTTTGGTGTTCAGTCATACACAGTGTGAATTTTAAATAGTTTTAGATTGCACAGATTATAGCAGAATTTATACACAATGGTGATCTGACTGATAGAGAGACTGAGTTGCTAGAAAATGTTTCTTGGGAGAGAGGGAGTGGAGGATTTGGATGAACAGCAATGGTGCTGAATGCAAAATACAATCCAAGGTCTCAGTTACCACTAGATTCTTTTTTAATTTCTCGGGCTATGGACATCAGTGGTGAGGTTAGTATTTATCACCCACCTGAGAAAGTGATGGTGGGCCTTCTCCTTGATACAACTGGCTGGCTAGCTAGGGCCTCCTTAGACAATGGTTAAGAGTGAGCTACGATGGTGTGGGATCAGGGTCATATATTGTATATTCCACTGCCAAGTAGAGGGTGCAGAAGAGATCTACCAGAATGGCTCCAGGGGTGGGGGATTTTAACCACAAGGTTGGGTTGGAGAAACTGGGCTTGTTCTCCTTGGAGCAAAGGAGATTGAGGGGAGATTCAGTAGAGGGGTACAAGATGATGATGGGTTTGGATAAGGTAGACAAAGAAAAGCTGTTCCTATTCGTTGATGGTGCAAGGGCTGGGGCACTCGGATGTAAGGTTTTGGGTGAGAGACGGGAGGAAGAACTTTTTCACACAGTGATTGTGGTAATATCACCGAGAAGACGCTGCCCGCGAGGGTGGAGGAAGTGGGGGCGATGAATTATTTTAAAAGGGAATCGGATGGGCACTTGAGGGAAATAAACTTACAGGGTTAAAGGGATAGAGCGGGGGAATGGAACTGACTGGATTGCTCTACAGAGAGCCAACATAGACTCGATGGACTGAATGGCCTCTGCCTGCACTGTAATGACTCTATCACACTAAGCGCCTTGAGTTTATTCAAAGTGTGTGTTTGTGAACCAGAGGAAGGAGATGGATTGAGAGTGTTGACTCAGTGCTGCTTCCTGAAGCCCCACTTCTAAGTGCTCTCTGATGAAGCTGACTGACCTGCTGTGTGTTTTCCCAATCCCAACATTTACATAAGATAAAAGCAAAATACTGTGGACGATGGAAATCTGAAATAAAAACAGAAAATGCTGGAAGAGCTCAGCTGGTCTGACAGCATCTGTGGAGAGAGAAACAGAGTTAACGTTTCGAGTCCACACGACTCTTCCTTTACAGGTTTATATCAAATTTAAGAGTATCTCAGAGTTATGTAATACTGGTACGATATGCAATGGGAGCAGGTCGAAGAAGATAAATCAGAAAGCATCAGGGATGTATTGATTCTGTGTGAGTTTTTCCAAAGCGTTTTGGCATATTGAATACCCTTTCTGCATTTATTACACAGTCATCTGATCACAGCAGCCCCTGCCATAAAGCTGCAGATGGCTGTTTATGATAATCTTTCCCTTTTGCTGCCCTCTAATGTGGTGCAAAACTCTGATGTCTGTTCACATCAGGTGGAGGTGCCTCTCAGGTGACTTGCAGAGCCCAACATTTTGTGCCAGTGGATAAATCAAATTAAAACCTCCCTGATATTCTTCAGCATTGCCATTATCAATGTGCAGCCACACACTCCTTTGTTAACAGGTTTTATAACCTGCTGCCAGCAGATTCCTCACCACCACCTCAAATTAACTTTCACTGTCACAGTGGCATTGAATGCGAGTGAAGCCGGGGGTGGGGGAGGGGCGTGGGGGGGGGGGGGGGGTGGTAGGGTGCAGTGAGGAGAAGATTGTTACAGATATCATCCTTTACTCAGTCCCTCCCTCACTCACTGCAGGATGTTGCTTCCCAAAGTCCCTGGTCTGTCTGTTCACCTTCCTTTGTCTATTGGCCACTGTCTCTTCCCACTTGTGTTTCCCTTCTCTTTTGCTGCTTCTCATTTCCCTTCTTTTCTGTCTCTGATCTGTCAGTTTTCTCCCTCTTCTCTTTCTGTAACTCTCTCTTTAAATTTATCTCTGTATTTCTGATTTTCTGTATTTGTTTCTCTCTGTATTGCTCACTCTCCTTTCTTTCTCATTCCCTTCTCCCTCTCTTTCTCAAAGCACCATCCCCTCCCTTCCTCGATCTCCATATCACTTTGCTTTCTCAGCTCCACCTCTGCCTCTTCCCCTTCCACCTGTCTGTGTCTCTCTTTCAATGTCAATATCTCATTCCCCTCTCTCCTCACTTCCTCCATCCCTTCTTCTCCTCTCCCTTTCTTTTCATTCTGTTTCTCTGTCCCCTTTCTCACTCTTTGTTTCAGTGCCTTTAACTCATAGTCTTCTAAACTTCTATTTTTCGTTCTTTCTATCTCTGAGTTGCTGCCTCTCCATTGTTGTCTCTCTTCCCTCAAGCCCTCTCCTTGTCTGTTTTTATCTGTTTCCATGTTTCTGTCTCTCTCAGCCTGTGTGTCTCTCTCTGTGTGTCTCTCACTCTCTCAGTGTGTGTCTCTCTCTCTCAATCTGTGTGTGGCTCTCTCTCAATCTGTGTGTGTCTCTCTCAGTCTGTGTGTCTCTCTGTCTATGTGTCTGTCTCTCAGTCTGTGTGTCTCTCTGTTTGTGTGTGTCTCTCTGTTTGTGTGTGTCTCTCTGTTTGTGTGTGTCTCTCTCAGTGTGTGTGTCTCTATGTCTGTGTCTCTCTCAGTGTGTGTGTCTCTCTCTCAGTCTGTGTGTGTCTCTCTCTGTTTGTGTCTCTTTCTGTCTGTGTCTCTCTCTGTTTGTGGCTCTCTCTTTGTTTATATGTCTTTCTTTGTGGATATCTCTCTTTGTGGGTGTCTCTCTTTGTGGGTGCCCCTCTCTTGGTCTGTTTCTCTCTCTGTCTATGTTTGTCTCTCTGCCTATATATATTTCTCTTTGTCTCTGTGTCTCTCTCTTTGTCTGTGTCCCTCTCTCCCTTTCTCCTTGCTCTGTCTTCCTTTTCTTTGTCTCCCTTTTTCTCATTGTCTCTCTGCCTTGTATATCTCTGTCCTGTCGCCTCTGTCTCCCTGGTTCCGTTGCTGCTTTTCCCTTCCTCCAATCTTGCATTGCTTTGAGGCACTTGTGAAACAGAAGTGTTATCATTTAGTGTGTCTGCCTCAGTTTGGCATTAATGGAGTGGAAAGCCCCTTCAGGCTGTCAGATAATTGCAGTCTAACTGCCATTCTAGACACACGCAAACAGAACCTGGCAAACGCTGCTTTGTTTGCACTGTACATATTTAGCTGGGAAAATGCCGACTTTTGGTAAATACATTGAACTCAAGCTCAAACTAGTTTGCTTTAGGAATTATGACAAGGCTCAGTAATCAGTGCATAGCAGGGGGTGAACAAAGCTGCTGACCAGTTAAACATGGAAAAATTATGTTGAAATGCAGGATCCAGGACCTGACGGACATCTCGGATGTGTCAACAGGTCCTACAGTGAGCCAGGGTGTGAAGGTAAAAGACTCCCATTGTGTGAAGGTCTGGCAGTTACAGGACTTTTGCCTCATGCCGCAGTATCGAGTGGCTGCCACCAGGGGCCCACAGTGAGCTAAGATTTGGGATTGTAGCCCCACCAAGGGGAGACAGTTGGTTTTGCACTTATTTTGTGGCCCCCACAACTCATGGCTTCCTCCTGTTCCTATTTAGCTCCTGAGCCTCCTCCGCCATTCAGTTAGATCAGGGCTGATCTGTATCTTAACTCCATCTGTCCGTCTTGATTCTGTAATCCTTAATACCCTTGCCTAATAACGAGAGGGACTATAGGGCTTGAGTAGGGTGGCCACTTGTCTGGTTTTGAGCCAGTCTGTTCACTCTCCGATACCAGGTGCCTTTATGTTCATTATACTACAGTTAGGACAGAAGAATCCTTTAAATGTGAATGTGCTGAAAGTCAATTTTGCAAAATACAGGGGCTTAAGAGACAATAACTAGCCAGGAATGCACCACAATTCCGTGTGCTGTTCTCATGGATGTTTGAAGCCATTATATTCACAAACGCAGGTGGTTCTGGTGCATTTTTAATTGCGGGTTTACGGATGGGGGGGTGGGGGGTTGGGGGGGCAGTGATGAAGCCATCGTGCGTGATTGTCTCATCGCCGTGCGGGGTGAGGTCTTTTTCCCCATGATGCAGCACTGCTGGCCAGGCAGAGACAGAGGGGCAGAGACAGGTGGAGGGGGAAGAGGCAGAGGTGGAGCTGAGAAAGCAAAGTGATGTGGAGATCAAGGAAGGGAGGGGATGGCGCTTCGAGAAAGAAAGGGAGAAGGGAAAGAGAAAGGAAGGCCCAGTGCTCTTGGCCTCCAACAGTGGCCACGTTGGGCCTGAGGCCTTTGAGCTCCAGGTTTTGGGCCCAATTGGTGCTGAATGTCCAAACAGCAGCAACTTGCCTTTAATCTAGCAAAAGCGTCCAGAGCGGAGAGGTCCAAACAAGATTGTGATCAAACAAAATCTGACATTCAACCTTCCAAGCAGCTATTAGGACAGGTGACCAACAGCTCAGTCAAAGAGGTAGCCTTCAAACATTGTTGTAAAAGAGGTTGGGAGGAGTTTTAGAAGGGAAGTCCAGAGCTTAGGGCCCAGTGAGCTAAAGCTATGGCCGCCTTTAAAATCAGCGATGCACAAGGGGCCAGAATTTGGAGGAGCGTGGAAATATCGGAGGGTTGTCAAGCTGGAGGAGGTTACAGAGATAGGGAGGGGTGAGGTTATAGAGGGATTTGAAAACAAGGGTCAGAATTGTAAAATCCACCAAGATCCATTGCGACATCTGATTTTTTTTTTCCCGGAGCATTTTCTAAATTGTCCTCCGTGTTTGAAAGTAGTCAGAAGGATAATGAGTAGGTCGTGAAAAACTTGAGAAAGGGTGAAGGAGGCTGGGTGAAAGACCAGAAGCACGATCAAAAGCCTTTTGGAGGCCTCACCGCCTCCTGCATCCCCTGTTTCTTTCCCCACCCACCATCTTCCATCCCCAGGACCTAAGTTTGAATCTAGACCATTCTCTCTCAGTGGAAATTTTGCATGTGCCATTGTGGTTCAATGAGGGGTGCTTTTTTATATATTATTTCATGGGATGTGGGCTTCGCTGGCTGGGCCAGCATTTATTGCCCATTCCTAGTTGCCCTTGAGCAATGTTTGAAGGTTGTGGTGAGCTGCCTTCTTGAACCGCTGCAGCCCACGTTGTGTAGGCACACCCACGGTGTACTTTCCAAGTCAGGATGGTGTGAGTGACTTGGAGGGGAACTTGCAGGCGGTGATGCTCCCATGAATCTGCCACCCTTGACCTTCCAGGTGGTAGAGGTGACGGGTTTGGTAAGTTGCTTCTTTGAGGTCATACCTGAAGCACATTGAAGGGATGTGCTGAGGGAGTTTCACTCTGCATTTGTCTGCCACACACAGGCTTGGCAAAGTTCAATGCCAGATAGTGATCCTCAAGATATACGATATACTTTTCCTGGCACCAACCTCCGTCCGCAAAATTTGCCTTTTAACCACATAAGAGAATCAATGCAAGTTTCAGAAAGACGGTCTAACTATTTTTTCAATTCAGGGCAAAGTCCAGCTACTAATTAGCCCCATTTCCATATGTAAATCACACTCAGCATATTTGGTGTGACCTTATTAGCATAATAAAGATTTATCCTCCAGACGGTGTAAATATAGACACTATGTTCTCTCTCCCTTTATTCTAATAAGGATGTGAAGTTGTTCAGGGTGACCCTGTCTTGCTCCCTCTTCCTAAACGTTCCAGAAGGAGACTTGAGAGAGTGATAAGCACAGTCATACTGAAGTCCCTTTGCAGACCCTCTCAGATACTGTTGACCATCGAAGGTCCCGTGTTTGGAACAACCTCTGGGAGAAGGTTATCAAGAGTTTCCAGCAGTTGTGGATCTGCATCCTAGCTTCAGTCAGAATGCTCCAGAAAGGAGGAGGTGGTGTTGGAAGAAGCCTTTAGGGGTCGGCAGATTGTGATCTTGAGGCTGAAGTTTGGAATCATAAATGTCACATGACGTCGCTCTGGCTCCAGCCTGTAAATCATACCTGAGTGTTTATTATTTCACCAATGCATCCAGCCCATATCCCATCCCATAATACGTCCCATCTCTTTGCTAACCTCCACTGCACCTTTCCGTCCTACACTCTCAATTACCTTCCAAATTCCCATCCTTGTGTATAAATGGCTACTTGGCCTCACTACTCCTGTTTCTGCAGGTGTTCCCCAACTCTACACACTCCCTGGAATATTGAGGGTTAAGGGGTCATTTGATTGAGGTTTTTAGGATTTTGAAAGGAATTGGCAGAGTAGAAAGGAACATTTACCACGTTTTTTAAAAATTTATTAATTCATGGGATGTGAGCTTCACTGGCTGGGCCAGCATTTATTGCCCATCCCTAGTTGCCCTTGAGAAGGTGGTGGTGAGCTGCCTTCTTGAACCACTGCAGCCCATGTGGTGTAGGTACACCCACAGTGCTGTTAGGAAGGGAGTTCCAAAGTTTTGACCCAGCGACTCTGAAGGAACAGCAATGTATTTCCGAGTCAGGATGGTGAGTGACTTGGAGAGGAACTTCCAGGTGATGATGTTCCCATTTATCTGCTGTCCTCATCCTTACAGCTGGTAGTGGTCGTGGGTTTGGAAGGCGCAGTCAAAGTAGCCTTGGTGAATTCATGCAGCGCAACTTGCAATTGGTACACACTGCTGCTCCTGTACGTCGGTGGCGGAGGGAGTGAATGTTTGTGACTGGTGGAGGAGATGAGGACAAGGGGACAAAATCTTAAAATCAGAGCAGGGCCATCCAGGAGAAAGAGTAGGAAAGGCTTCTTCATGAAAAGGGTTGTTGAAGTGTCGAACTCTCACCCACATAAAGCAATAGATTCAGGCTGAGCTGATCATTTTAAATCTGTGATTGATAGCTTTTTGTCAGACATGGGCACCAAACCAAGGTAGGGGGAGGAATTATGATGCACATCAGTCATGATCTTAGTGAATGCATGAAGAAGCCTTTCTTTTACTAAGGATTGTTGAGACTCTGTGGAAGTTTTGGGGAAGTGTAAATATAATCTGTAACTCTTAGGGGCTTCTTTTGCAGGTTCACAGGAGCAGACACGCTGATAATGGGTGATGTCACCTACGGAGCGTGTTGTGTGGATGACTTCACAGCCAGAGCTCTTGGAGCTGACTTCATGGTGCATTATGGACACAGCTGTCTCGGTCTGTATACCTTCCTTCTACACAATTCATTTCCCAATAAGGATTATTGTCTCTGTCATAACTGAGCACTGCAGGGTATAGGATGTCTTATAGACGCTGATAACATTATGATTTAGTTGGGACATTGATGCTTATTTTGACTTTTTAAGTTTGATTGGGCCAGGCCTCCCAATCAATTGTCACCCATGGCTCAGTTGGTAGCAGCCTTGCCTCTTTTTTTTGTTATTCTTTCATGGGATGTGGGTGTCGCTGGCAGGGCCAGCATTTGTTGCCCATCCCTAATTGCCCTCGAACTGAATGGCTTGCTGGGCCATTTCAGAGTGGAATTAAGAGTCAACCACATTGAGTCGCAAGGTCCTGACTTCAAGTCCCATTCTAGGGCTTGAGCACAAAACTTGAGGCTGACACTCCAGTGCAGTGTTAAGGGAGTGCTGCACTGTCAGAGGTGACATCTTTCAGATGAGGCACCGTCTTCCTGCTTGGGTGGTTGTAACAGACCCCATGGAACCATTTTGAAGAAGAGAAGAGGGGAGTTATCGCTGGTGTCCTGCTCAATATTTATCCCTCAATCAACATCAGAAAGGGGGAGCCAGCTGTGTACAAATTAGTTGCCCAGTCTCCTGCTTTACAGCAGCGACTACACTTCAAAAAGGGCTTCATTGGCTGTAAAGTGCTTTGAGACATTCGCTGGCTATATAAATGCAAGCCTTTTGTTATCTTTTTAACAGCAGGTTTGTCACGAGTACTGTGGTCCCCCCCCCCACCCTCTCCCTTTAGGGAACCTCCCCTCCCTTCCTAATCTCTCCTTCCATTTCAGTATCCAGCCCCCATATTGGAGCACTTTGTGAAGCATTTTGGGACCAGATGTTTCTCTTTTTGAGGGAGTCCATGGCTAGGAGGCCATAAATATAAGATAGTCACTAATAAATCCATTAGGGAATTGAGGGGTAACTTCTTTACTCGGTGAGAACGTGGAATTTTCTACCACGGGGAATAGCTGAGGCAAATAACATTGATGGATCTAAGGAGAAACTGGATAAACACATGACGGAGAAAGCAATAGAAGAATAGGTTGATAGGGTTAGAGGAAGTAAAGTAGGAGGAGGCTTGTGTGGAGTATAAACACTGGCATAGACCTATTGGGATGAATTGCCTGTTTATGCCTGAAGGGATATGTTATTTTGATGGTTTATGTTTGGCAACCTTAATTGGTTCACCAATTGGCAGCACTCATGCCTCTGAGTCAGAAGGTCATGGGTTCCAACCCCATACGAAGGAGTTGAGCATATACTCTAGGCTCACACTTGAAGGAACTGCTTTAGGGAGTGCTGCCTTGTCAAAGGTAGCACCTTTCAGATGAGGCCCTGTCTGGTTGCTTAAACTGACAAACAGGATCCTCTGGCATTCTTCGAAGAGTAGCAGGGGAGCTCTCCCAGTGTCTTGCCCGATCTTTCTCCCTCAGTGGATGCCACAAAAAGCAAAGGATCTGGTGGTTTCTCTCATTGCTGTCTTCGGATCTTACTGTGCACAATATGGTTGCTGTGTGTGTCTACATGACTGCACTTTAAAAAATCGCTTTGGATATATATATATGTATATAAAATATGCAAGCTCTTAAGTTTCCCAGTAGGTATGTTACTGTCTTCGTTCCAATTGATATCTCAGTGGGGAGCTGTGTGCTGCACAAAAATGCCTCGGGATTCAGAAAGCACGATTCACAGTTGGCTCGCAACAGTTCTTGCCGGGAAATGTTCAATTTGGTCAAGAATTCAATCACCTTGACTGGAACAGCCAATTTGCAGAGTTTTGCCTCCAAGCCCATTTAATAATTTATTTAGCAAATTAAACGGGACACATGTTGCACGAGTGTGCAGTCTTTCCCTGGCAGAACGAGATCCAATTGGTTTGGGCCTGTGACAGGCCTGCAGTCACTTGCTCTGGCACATGGCAGAGTTGTTACCGGGGTGGAATATATTAGGCCCACAGTCCCTCAATCTGGGACCAATAAAACTTGTGACTGAACAAATGTGTAATTCTCTCATCCTGAAATTTGAACAATTTCATCATTAATGGAAGTGGGAGGTAAATGAAAGGCAACAGTGGTGTGGTTTCTGAGATGTAAGGTGAGGATTTAGTTGGACAACACACACGACTGATGAGGAAATTTTGAGGAAAGCAGACAGACAAGGAGGACTTTTGCAGATGATCACCAAGAGACAGCTACAAATCTTTGGGCCCGTACTTGGGAGAGAGAAACCAGAACACCTGGTGGTGACTGGTAAACCTGAGGGCAACAGAGCAAAAGGAGGAAATACACTGACAGTTTAAGAAGCAGAACAGGTATAAGATTTGAGAACAGCACCAAGTTGTTGGCCGTTATCAAAGACAGCGAGAGTTGGAGAGCCATGATCGCCAACGTTGTAAAACATGGCACCTGGAGAAGAATCCGTTCATTTCCTCTGTCTCTAATGGGGTTAGCAGTCACTAGCTATCCACATAACCTCTTCATTACCATTGTGTACTTCCATCTCCATTATAACGGCTGTCTGCCCCCATCTCAGCTCAGCTGCTGCTGAAACTCTCATCCATGCTATCATTACCAGCCGAATTCACTATTCGAAAACTCTCCTAGCCCCTTCCCATGTTCAACCCTCTGTAAACTTAAGTTTATCAAAACTCTACTGGCCAAGTTCCAACTTGCTCCAAGTCCCGTTCACCCATCACTCCTGTACCCCCTGATCTACATTTGCTCTCGGTTAAGGATTGCCTCAATGTTAAAGTTCTCATCCATGTGCTCAAATCGCTCCTTGGCCTTGCCCCTTCTCTATCTCTGTAATCTCCTCCATTCCACCAGCCTTCCAAGATATCTGTGCTCCTCTAATTCTGGACTGGTGAGCATCCTGGAGCATCCTCAATTTTAATCACTCAATGGTATTGTTGGCCATGCCTTCAGACACCTAGGCTCCAAGCTCACGAATTCCCTTCCTAAATCGCTCAAAAACACTCCTCCTTTATAGTCACCTGTCCTAATATCTCCTTGTGTGGCTCAGTGTTAAGTTTTGTCAGATGATGCTTCTTTGAAGCACCTCGAGACATTTTATTATGTTAAAGGCACCATATAAATGCAAGTTGTTGTTAGGGAAAAGTTAGAGGCTTCTTTCTCTGCCTTATGTTGAAAAGTACCAGTGGATCTCGGTTGAGCTAAGGTGTAGATCCAGACTGGAATCAGCTGCTCCTTGCTGAACCTGGCTTTGTCATGAGGGGTCCCTCAAGCAAAACCTTTGATCCACTGTTTACTCATTCTTCCCACCACCACCAACACCAACACCACCACCACCACCACCAGCCATCCAAAAGATTGATTAGCAAGTCAACACTCAGTGGCAGCATAACGTGTACCATTTGCAAGATGCACTGCAGCAATGTGCCAAAGTTCCTTTGACAGCACCTTCCAAACCCACAACTGCTACAGTCTAGAAGGACAAGGGCAGCAGATAGATAGGATCACCACCACCTGGAAGTTCTCCTCCAAGTCACTCACCATCCTGACTTGGAAATATATTGCCGTTCCTTCACTGTCGCTGGGCCAAAATCCTGGAATTCCCTCCCTAACAGCACTGTGGGTGTACCTACACCACATGGACTGCAGCAGTTCAAGAAGGCAGCTCACCACCACCTTCTCAAGGGCAATTAGGGATGGGCAATAAATGCTGGCCCAGCCGGTGATGCCCACTTCCCATTACTAATGTAAAAACCTGCACGATTTAACCTTGTGCAGACAACAGCAGTAAACAGGTGCTGATCCTTGGGAGAATTTCCCCTCCAAATGAATATGGTGCTGACTGGCCTTTCAATCTACCTTTAGTTAGTGGCTGCTGGAACTAAATCAGGCTGTGAGGGAGCTGCCCCGAAGGATTTCAGGTTAATTATTGGGCTGTAGTCGAATAATGGACAAAAAATGAGAATGTGGTACCCAATAAATTCATTCTTCAATTGTGCTTATATAAACTGGATGCTCTTCCAAAAAAACTGAAGTCTGTAGTCATTGGAACAGAGCTGAAGAGGAGTCATAAGGACTCAGAACGTTAACTCTGTTCCTCTCTCCATGGACGCTGCCAGATCTGCTGTTACCAGCATTTTCTGTTTTTATTTCGGATTTCCAGCATCTGCAGTATTTTGCTTTTGCCTTTGTGTCATTGTCAGTATTGCCTGGCTCCTGGGAATGAATGCAAGAATGTTAGGGGAATAGTTTTACCCAGAGGGCTGTCAGAGCATGGAATGAAAGGCCAGACACTGCTGGATTCTATAAAAGCTTTTAGGAAGAAAAAGGTTATGGGGAAAGGGCAGCTTGAGACAAAGTGGTAGCTCTTGCAGAGAAGCTGCTGGTGTTTGATGGAACTTCTGTGCTGTCTGCCTACACTTCTATCACAGGACAGAGAAAAATATTCACGGTTTCAGGTAGCAAAGGGTTGGATTGAAGTAAGTGGTTCCAATGGAGGTGGGGGCATGATGGGACCATTGCTGTGAAATGTCATGTTTTACACATATGCACTAAAATAAGGGAATCAAGGGATTATGAAATAGAGGTGATTAAATGGAGGTGAGGTGCACATCTGTGTGTGTGTGTGTGCACGCCAGTGTGTGTGTTTGTGCATGCCTTTGTGCGCGAGTCGGTGTGTGTGTCTGCATGCACGTGAGTTTGTGTGTGCTTGCACGAGTTTGTGTGTGTGTGTGCACGAGTTTGTGTTTGCATGTACGTCTGTGTGTGTGAGTGCACGTCAGTGTGTAGGTGTGTGTGCACATCAGAGTGTGTGTGTGTGTGCGCACGTCAGTGTGTGTGTGTGCACATCAGTGTGCTTGTGTGCATCAGTGTGTGTGCGTGCGCACGTCAGTGCGTGCGCACGTCAGTGTGTGTGCACGTCAGCGTGCTTGTGTGCACATCAGTGTGTGTGCGTGCGCACGTCAGTGTGTGTGTGTGTGCACGTCAGTGTGCGTGTGTGTGCACGTCAGTGTGTGTGTGTGTGTACATCAGAGTGTGAGTGCATGTGTGTGTGTGCACGTCAGTGTGCGTGCACGTCAGTGTGTGCGTGCATATCAGTGTGTGTGTGTACGCATATATGTGTGCATGTGCTCTCAGTAATGAGGCACATAAGCCTCAATTACTCAGGCAGCTATCTGCAGTGTTGAGTGCAATATTATCTCTCAAAAATAAATTCCATGTGGTTACAATTGCAGGAATTATTGGGTGAAACATGCTACAATGACTTTGGCAGTGCTGTACTGTATTAGATGGCTGGCTCTGAGAGTATTAGATATATGGGCGAGTTAACCTACGAAACAAATTAGCTTTTCACTAGCTTGATTAGCCACAGCATGAGAACTGTCAGAGAAATGTAATCTTTGGATCGGTGGAGTTGTGTAAGAGCCTTGACAATCCAGTGTATTTTTTATGTGCCTGCATCTTTAGGTTTCCCAAGTACTCCCCACCACTCAAGAATTTACATCTACTTCACTGACAAGTAGCTGTTACTCTGATGGTTACACCAGAAACAAATCAAAAATGAAGGGGAATCAAAGTAGGGATCAGACAGTCGACAGACTAATAACAAAAAAAAACATCTGCATCTGAAATAGAAGCAGAACATTCTGGAAATATCAGTAAAGGTCCGTCTGCATCTGGAAAGAGCGAGGATGATTGAACAGTTTTGGATAGAGGGAGCGAGGCAGAGATGTTACCCCATTGCCAGGCCCTGTGAATGTAAAAAATCCCATGGCACCATTTTGCAGAAGAGCAGTAGAGCCCACACACCCGGTCTCCCTGCCTTTATCCCTCAACCAGCATGTTTAAAATAAATTATCTGCTATCTTGTATTTGCTTGTGGGATCCTGCTCTGCGCAAATCAGCTGTGGTGTTTTTCCCTGTGTTACAGCAACGATCCTACTTCAGAAAGCACTTCATTAGCTGTAAGAGCCCTGGAGTTGATGCAAGCTCTTTCTTTGTGCTGCCTTCAGGTGCTAACAGATCCATTATGCTATTCCAGAACGTTCTATCATTTTATTTTGCAGTCGGGAGCCGATCTCTGCTCCCTCGTGACGAGGTACCTTTCCGCTCTGGCTGGACGAGTCGAAGTGTCTGCAGGATTGTAACTCCTGGCCTCCCAAATAAGGAGAGTGGTGGGGGTCAGACCGGCCAATACCAGGAGATCAATGGGGGCAGTGGGACGTTAAAATTTAAACAGACAGAGATACCGGAAACGCTCAGCAGGTCAGGCAGCTTCTGTGGAGAGAGGGATGGGCCAGATTTTCAAATGCTTGCGACCTGGTGCAGCCATGGCTTGAAAGTCGTCGTCCCAGACGCCATCTCAGGATCCTGAAGCCTCAGGGACTGTTCCAAATCTATATGAAATGCTGGTGGGGGGGGAGGTGGGGGGGGTGGGGGGCGAGGGAATGGGGAACATGCTCGCCTCCGATTAACGGCCCACTGAACCCCTTTAGGAGCTTGTTAAAGGGTCAGTGTGTTCGGGAAGGCAATTGTTAAAGCTGACTACGGTGGGCCTGAACAGTCTGGTAGATTCACTGCCATGCCAATGAGAAGTCCTTCTTGTGACGGTAGAGGTTATGGGGCTCCTGGGTCATTGGCGCTGGAGCGTGTGCGTTACCTTAGTTTGGCCCGGTCCCCCTCCTCATCAATCATTGATCCTGCTGGCTCTCCAGACAGCTGCCCTGGGGGCCTTTTGATAAGGCAGCAGTGGGTCTCAACATGGCTGCCCAATTCCGGCTTTAGCGCTTAAGAATGGCATTGCCAGAGCGGCCCAGTTCAGGCACGGGGCCAGGTCCCGGAATTCAGCCGTCTATCAGCTTCCAAACCTCGCTTTGAAAATCCGGCCTAGTGTTTCAGGTCCTTGAACTTTAACTGGTGGAACAATGGAGCCTGTGTGGTAGCAAATCTTTCAGCTAACCCACACAGAAAAGAGAACCATTCATGAAATATATATATATATATATATATATAATTTTAAACAATTCTTTTTTTTAAAGCCCAGAAGCAATTCTGCTTTCAGTCGCCGATTAACATTAAAGCAGGGGACTCGGTGCAGCTAATCCTGTCCCACTTGACTCTCACAGCCGCTCACATCCTTTCTCTAACCCAGCTTTAAAAAATACATAGAGAAAGTGAAAGAATAGCAAGCAGCACATAAAAGACTGAAAAGCAAACATCATAAGAAAGTTAGAATAAAAAATGATCCGAATAACCAGCGTTGAAAGAAAAATGTGAACCAGACAAAAGGACAGCAGATGCAAGAATTGCTTCTCACTGTTAGTGAGGCCCACCTAACCTGAAATTAAAGCAAAACACTGCGGATGCTGGAAATCTGAAGTAAAAATGAGAAGTGCTAGAAAAACTCAGCTGTCCTGGCAGCGTCTGTGAAGAGAGAAACAGAGTCACCATTTCGAGTCCAATATGACTCTTCTTCAGCGCCCCACTGAACTTGTTAACTTGTTTTTCTTTGTTCCACTCCTCCTCATTTTGCTTTTCATCACATTTGTTTGTGACCGCTTTCTCTCTCGCAATGTTTTCTCCCTGTCCCTTTCTTTCTCTCTCTCTCTCTCTCTCTCCCTCTGTGCACCTCTGCGTTTGGCATGTTATCTGTAGGACTGAACTACGGTCCCATCACCTCAGAATTGATGAAGGGGCCGAGTGAATTCACTCCATTACCATCGATTCTGAACGAACTTGGCCACTTCAGATATCTGGATTCCTTTCTCTGCTTCTTGTCTATCCAGAGGCTTCGCGGTCTTCCTCAGCTTCCTGTCCTTGCCACAAACTCCGTTCTCTAGGCACCATTCCTCTCAACAGCAATTCTTTCAGGCCGAACCAGACTGTTCAATACTTTGGTGTCATATTTCACCCCAAACAAGCTCATGAACCATCACTAAAACTACCTATTTTCACATTGCCTACCTCAGTTCATCTGCTGCTAAAATCCTCATCCATGCCTTTGTCACCTCTAGGCTAGAATATTCCAAAGGTCTTTAGGGCACCCTCCTTTACTTATACTTGTTAATAGGACCCAAGCCGGTTGGTGAAGCCAAAACCAAGACACAGAATTTTTCTTTATTGAGAGATTTTATTGACTTGTTCAGCCTCTTAGCTCTCCTCCCACTCCACCCAGTGTCCCAGCTATTCCCTGTTTACATGTGCTCAAAGGCAATTAATATCCATCATCTGTTTCTCCTAACTTTGACAATTAACATGACATTAACAAACCTTAACAATGTAATTGAAAAGACATGAACAACACTCTCCATAAATTTAAGCTCAGCCAAAACTCTGTTGCTTGTATCCTAATTTGAACCAAGTTCCATTTACCCCATTACCCCTGTATTCACCAACCTACATTGACTTCTGGTTAAGCAATGCCTCAGTTTTAAACTTTTCCTTCTTACTGTGGAATCCTTCCCTGTCTTTTTCCCTCCCTATCTCTGTAATCTTCTTCAGCTCTATGAGATATCTGTACTCCTCTAATACTGGCCTCTTGACCATCCACAGTTATAATCACTTTGCCATTGGTGGCCATGGCTTCAGCTGCCTAGACTCTTAAACTGTGGAATTCCTTCATAAACCTCTCTGCCTCTCCCTCTTCTTAAGATGCTCTGTAAAACCTAGCTCATTGGGCAATCCTATGCTGATCTGCCCTGATGTCATCTTCTGTGGCTCGGTATCAATCGTGTTTTTACTCGTGATGATCTTGTTAATCACCTGGGGAATTTTTTTGCTATGTTGCAGGCGCTATTACCTGCAAATTAGACCATAAGACCATAAGACATAGGAGCAGAAATTAGGCCATTCGGCCCTTCGAGTCTGGCTGATAAGTTTCTCAACCCCATTCTCCCGCCTTCTCCCCGTAACCTTTGATCCCCATACCAATCAAGAACCTATCTATCTCGGTTGTTGTTGTACCTCTGTGTGCCAAGACACAAAAGTTATTCCAGCCATTCCCAATCTTGAGATGCGCACAAACCATCGCAGTTGTCTTTCTTGAGGATCCTGTACAAGCGTTGTTTCTTGCACAAGCTCCATTCTTATATTATTCCTGGTTCATTGCCTCCTGCATATTCCCTCGTACTTCTCTCAACTAACTTATCTCTACCATTGGGAAGCTTCAACCTTCCACTTTACTCATGTTCCAGCTCTCAGATCTGTTTAACAGCATGGGGGAGGAGATGTTCATGTGTAATACAGATTTTCCACTTTCCACTTACATGTTGTCAGTTAATCTCAACAACGTCTAAATCAGACTAGCAATGAGGAAATTTTGTTTCATAAAATTCCTATGAAGCACATTGGAGCATTTTACTGTGCTAAATAAGCCATCTAACTGCGCATTGCTGTTGATGTTGTTGGAAGTGACAATTGGTTCTTCAGTGGACTCAGTAGTTAGCGAGATCTGTGAGCTTGTAGCACGTGCCACACTGGGTTCGGAGTTTGAGTCCCAAGACATCACGTCATAAACTCTATATTTTACCAAAGTATCTTTAGCCTTCCACATCTTTTTTCAATGTCCTAAGGCAGCGGAGTTAAGTCTGACCCCATTGTTGATGTCTACTTTGCAACTCCCATCATCAGCCACCAACCCGCTAAGGTATGTAGGAAGAAGTGGAGACCATTCAGCCCTTCGAGCCTGTTTCACCATTCAGTTTGGTCATGGCTGATGTAACGTCTCCATCTGTCTGAATGCAGTCTTCCCAGTATAATTGGAGAGTCTAGGACTAGAGGACATAGACTTAAAGCCAGAACTAGCCCTTTCAGGAGTAAAGTTAAGAAACACCTCTACCACCTAGAAGGACAAGGGCAGCAGACACTTGGGAACACCGCCACCTGGAAGTTCCCCTCCAAGCCACTCACCATCCTGACTTGGAAATAAATCACCGTTCCTTCACCATCGCTGGGTCAAAATCCTGGAACTCCCTTCCTTACAGCACCATGGGTGTACCTACACCACATGGACTGCAGCGGTTCAAGAAGGGAGCTCACCACCAGCTTCTCAAGGGCAACTAGGAATGGGCAATAAATGCTGGCCCAGCCAGCGAAACCCACACCCTGTGAATGGATTAAAAAAAACCCGCAAAAGGTGATGGAAGTTTTGAACTCTCTTCTGCAACTGGCAGTTGATGCTAGATCATTTATTAATTTTAAAACTAAGATTGATGAACTTTTATTAACCATAGTATTAAGGAATATGAAGCAAAGGTTGGTATATGGAGTTAGGTCGCAGTTCAACCATGATCTCATTGTATGGTGGAACAGGCTCGCAGGGTGAAGTGGCCTCCTCCTGTTCCTATAGTCTGCACATCATCTTGATACTTTCCAAATGACATGACCTTTATCTTTATGTTAATGTAGAATACAAATCTTCTGCTTTCCATTTATACTTTGTCAGTTAGTCTCTGCTCATCTGATTTAGATATTGCTATAAGGTCAGTCTGAGATTGCTAAAAGTCTTGCCACATAAGGAGAGCCCTCTAGTACAAAGAATTGCATAGAATTTACAGCACAGCAGCAGCCATTTGACCCAGCACATATGTGCTAATGTTTATGCTCCATATGAGCCACCTCATTCTATTTACTTCAACTTACCCTTTCTATATTTTCTTTGATCCCTTTTTTCCTCGTTTACTTTCCCAGCTTCCACTAAAATGCATCTTTTAGTGTAAGGTTCATTACCATTTCCTGTGTTAACTATGTTTAATTATATGCAGTTGGGGGAGGCATTAATTTGGGTTTCACATGAGCAGATATATAAGGAGACACTCATGGAAGCCCAGAAATTGAGTTAGGAGATGTATGCCTGTAATGTTTCACTCTGTAAATAAATGTTAGTACTAGAGCTAATCTTTACTCAGTCTATCCTTCAGCAACTGGTTTTCTGGGACACGGCATCCTGGACTAGATTAAACGGATCTGGCAACAGGATGCACTAACCACAACTGTTGATCTAAGCAAACCCGTTAGCTTCTTATCCCCTCTAATAGCACACATGGGTTTGTTATTGATGGTTTCTAATGGTTTGACGAATTTTTGAGGAAAGCCAGACATCCTCATGATATGCCTTATCTCCTCTCACCACGCGCTATCAAATACCTTCTTCAAATCTTATGGAGTGGCAACAATGAATGTTGTGTTCTATCAATTTCTCCAAAATCTGTCTTATCATAAACAGTTGACCAATTATACTGTGTTCTGTTTTAAATCCAGCTTGTTCTTCAAGCTGTACCACTTCTATATACCTTCACCATTCTCTTTCCCCATGTGTGTGTAAATACTTTCCTGGAAATATTCACCAAACTGATTCCTCTATAATTGTTGTGTTTATCCTTGTCTCTGTTCTCTTGAAGCCTGGTATTATTGTTGCTTCTCTGCAGTCTTCAGGTACTTGGCCCCTTTATTAGTTTTGTTAGACAGCCTTTGCATCACCTTCACAGTGTATTCCTTCCTGTTGCAACAGCTCTGAAGTGATGTAATCCATACCACAAACCACGTTCTTCTTTCAGACTATAAATCGAAAGCTTCACTTGGTCTTTCAAGAAATTGCTGATTCCCAGTTATCTTATGAAGCAGGTTGGACATGTTGGGTCTATATCCACTGCAGCTTAGAAGAATGAGAGGTGATCTTATTGAAATATGTAAGATCCTGAGGGGACTTGACAGGCTGGATGCTGAAAGGATGTTTCCCCTTATGGGAGAGACGAGAACTAGGGGACACAGTTTAAAGATAAGGGGTCTCCCATTTAAGACAGAGATGAGGAGAATTTTTTTTTCTCTCAGAGGGTCATTAGTCTGGTAAATTCGCTTCCCCAGAAATCATTGGAAACTGAGCCATTGATTATTTTTAAGGCTGACTTGGATAGATTCTTGACAGGCAAGGGAGTCAAAGGTTATCGGGGATAGACAAAGTAGTAAAAACAAAAATAAAAATACCTGGAAAAACTCAGCAGGTCTGGCAGCATCTGCGGAGAGGAACACAGTTAATGTTTCGAGTCCATATGACTGTTCAACAGAACTAAGTAAAAATAGAAAAGGGGTGAAATATAAGCTGGTTTAGTAGGGGGAGGAGTTGGGACAGGTAGAGGTGGATAGAGGGGCAGTGATAGGTGGAGATAGCCAAAAGATGTCATAGACAAAAGGACAAAGAGGTGTTGAAGATGGTGATATTATCTAAGGAATGTGCTAATTAAGGGTAGAAAGCAGGACAGGCAAGGTACAGATAGCCCTAGTGGGGGTGGGGTGGGGTGAAGGAATCGAAAAAGGCTAAAAGGTAGAGATAAAACAATGGATGGAAGTGCATTTAAAAATAATGGAAATAGGTGGGAAAAGAAAAATCTCTATAAATTATTTGAAAAAAAGGGGGGATCGGAAAGGGGGTGGGGACGGAGGAGAGAATTCATGATCTAAAATTGTTGAACTCAATATTCAGTCCGGAAGGCTGTAAAGTGCCTAGTCAGAAGATGAGGTGCTGTTCCTCCAGTTTGTGTTGAGCTTCCCTGGAACAATGCAGCAGGCCAAGGACAGACATGTGGGCATGAGAGCAGGGTGGTGTGTTGAAATGGCAAGTGACAAGGAGGTCTGGGTCATTCTTGCGGACAGACCGAAGGTGTTCCACAAAGCGGTCACCCAGTCTGTGTTTGGTCTTTCCAATGTACAGGAAACCGCATTGGGAGCAACAAATGCAGTAGACTAAATTGAGGGAAATGCAAGAGAAATGCTGCTTCATTTGAAATGAGTGTTTGGGCCCTTGGACGGTGAGGAGAGGGGAAGTAAAGGGGCAGGCGTTGCACCTTCTGCGGTTACAAGGGAAGGTGCTGTGGGAGGGGGTTGAGGTGTAGGTTGTGATGGAGGAGTGGACCAGGGTGTCCCGCAGGGAACGATCCCTGCGGAATGCCACCAGGGGGGCTGAAGGGAAGATGAAGGGAAGGTGGTGGCATCATGCTGGAGTTGGAAAAAATGGTGGAGGATGATCCTTTGAATGTGGAGGCTGGTGTACGCAAGGGTATGAAACGAAGTCCTTTGCTGAGCACTGAACGTTCAGCATCAGAGAGGGGAAGGTCAGGGTGTGTGGTGAATACACGGCCGGGGCTGGGATTGGAAGATGGGATGGGAATCCCTCCACACCTCCGTCCCCCACCGGGATGGTCTGATGGCTCTCCGCTTCTTCCTCGAACAGAGGGCCGAACAATCCCCATCCACCACTACTCTCCTCCGTCTGGCTGAACTTGTTCTCACATTGAACAATTTCTCCTTAAACTCCTCTCACTTCCTCCAAATAAAAGGTGTAGCTATGGGTACCCGCATGGGCCTCAGTTATGCCTGTCTCTTTATGGGGTATGTGGAACATTCCTTGTTCCAGTCCTACTCAGGCCCCCTCCCACAACTTTTTCTCCGGTACATTGATGATTGCTTCGGTGCTGCTTCATGCTCTCGTCTGGACTTGGAAAAATTTATTAATTTTGCTTCCAATTTCCACCCCTCCATCATTTTCACATGGTCCATCTCTGACACTTCCCTTCCCTTCCTTGACCTCCCTGTCTCAATTTCTGGTGATAGACTGTCCACCAATATTTATTACAAGCCTACCGACTCCCACAGTTACCTCGACTACAGCTCCTCACACCCCGGTTCCTGTAAGGACTCCATCCCATTCTCTCAGTTCCTTTGCCTCCGTCACATCTGTTCTGATGATGCCACTTTCAAAAACAGTTCCTCTGATATGTCTTCCTTCTTCCTTAACCGAGGTTTGCCACCCACGGTGGTTGACAGGGCCCTCAACCGTGTTCGGCCCATCTCCCGCGCATCCGCCCTCACACCTTCCTCTCCCTCTCAGAACCATGATAGGGTCCCCCTTATCCTCACTTATCACCCCACCAGCCTCCGCATTCAAAGGATCATCCTCCACTATTTTAGCCAACTCCAGCATGATGCCACCACCAAACACATCTTCCCTTCATCCCCCTGGCGGCATTCCACAGGGATCGTTCCCTCTGGGAGACCCTGGTCCACTCCTCCATTACCCCCTACACCTCAACCCACTCCCACGACACCTTCCCATGCAACCACAGAAGGTGCAACACCTGCCCCTTTACTTCCCCTCTCCTCACCGCCCAAGGGCCCAAACACTCCTTTCAAGTGAAGCAGCATTTCACCTACACTTCTCTCAATTTAGTATACTGCATTCCCTGCTCCCAATGCGTTTTCCTCTACATTGGAGAGACCAAACGCAGACTGGGTGACCGCTTTGTGGAACACCTTCGGTCTGTCTGCAAGCATGACCCAGACCTCCCTGTCACTTGCCATTTCAACACTCCACCCTGCTCTCATGCCCACATGTCCATCCTTGGCCTGCTGCATTGTTTCAGTGAAGCTCAACGCAAACTGGAGGAACAGCACCTCATCTTCCGACTAGTCACTTTACAGCCTTCCGGACTGAATATTGAGTTCAACAATTTTAGATCATGAACTGTCTCCTCCATCCCCACCCCCTTTCTGACTGCCCCTTTTTTCCCAATAATTTATAGAGATTTTTCTTTTCCCACCTATTTCCATTATTTTTAAATGTATTTCCATCCATTGTTTTATCTCTACCTTTTAGCCTATTTCAATCCCTTCCCTTCACCCCACCCCACTCCCACTAGGGCTATCTGTACCTTGCTTGTCTTGCTTTCTACCCTTAATTAGCATATTCCTTAGATAATATCACCATCTTCAACACCTCTTTGTCCTTTTGTCTATGACATCTTTTGGTTATCTCCACCTATCACTGGCCTTCTATCCACCTCTACCTGTCCCTCTTAAACTAGCTTATATTTCACCTCTTTTCTATTTTTACTTAATTCTGTTGAAGAGTCATACGGATTTGAAACATTAACTGTATTCCTCTCCACAGATGCTGCCAGACCTGCTGAGTTTTTCCAGGTATTTTTATTTTTGTTTTGGATTTCCAGCATCTGCAGTTTTTTGCTCTTAGACAAGAAAGTAGTGTTGAGACCACAATCAGATCAGCCATGATCTTATTGAGTGGTGGAGCAGGCTCAAGGGGCAGAATGGCCCACTCCTGCTCCTAATTTGTATGTTTGTTTATTTATATGTAAATCCAGCATTGACTCCCCTCCATGTGTAACAGTGCAGTTTCTGTAGAGCTCAATCATATTCTGTACAGATCTCTGAAATTATTCATCTTTAGTTACCTGAACATTTTGGTCTTTCACTGTAGCCATTTATGGTCTGTAACGTTCGCTTAGATCCCTTATCTTCCAACGCAGTCCCTGTGTTTTGTTTCTTTTGGTATAACCTTCTGGTTGTTAATTCCATTGTCCTCATCTTGCTTAGCTTTTAGCTTGATTTCTTTGGTTAACCTGATATATTCAGCCCTCATATTGGGATCTGCTCACTTTAAGCTTTCCTCGTTTTTCACTCAACTCCAGGACTTCTTCCCTTATCCCTTTATGTTTCTGAGAGGCAACACTTGTTCTGTACTCCTTCATTTTCCATTTTTGACGGCGGCTATGTCTCTTTCCCCTCCACTTCTTCAGTTATTGCAGGCACGATGTTTCTAGCTCCAGCATGTTTGTTCTGTATGCTTCTTTGTTCTTGCTCCTCTTGGTCAGGCAGACGCTGTCTCTCTCACTTTGTGCCTGTCATTTTCTCTGCATGTGCGTATTGCTGTTAACTGTCTATATCCATCTCCCTTTCTGTGTGTGTCTGTGTGCTGCTCTGTCGAGGATGATGCATGCCTGTTCTCATGTGCATTCTCTCTCTCTCTTTCTTTTTGTTAATCTGCTCCTTGTGTATGCTTGCTCTCTCTTTCACATACTGTATGTCTGCTCCCTCTCACTCACTTTGTTCCTCTGTTTATCTGTGAGCATTTCTCCCTCCCTCTCTCATTGGTCCCTCTCTTCCTCTTGGCTAGGGGCTTCCTTGACAAGGACTAAAAAGATTGAAAGCAGCATAAATCAAACAAGAGAGAAAAGTACCACTTTTCTTTATGAAGTTTGTTTGAAATTGTAATCGGCTTCCAAAAGAGTGATTTGCTTTGGATGGAACACTTTTGTCATCTTGTAGTTAGTCAAGACAATTTTCCTGGGTTATATTTGGCAGTGTTAGTTTAAAAGCTGTGATTTAAAATTTATGGCAGTAGTTTGACAGCATGAATGAAGAGGCTCTCTCCATCCCTTTGAACAGGAATGGAGAATCACGAGCCTGGTCCTGTTCTTGGAATCATTTCAAATCAGTCAGAGCTTTCACTTCCAGCCTTTTATCAGATGTCTCTGGAAATATTTTAAAGTTAATAAATAGTGGCCGTGCTCTGATGTGAACTGTGAGCAGTTGCTATGGAGTGGAGTGTTGGGAGAGCTGAGGGAAGATCTGCGGGCAGCAGTGATGTGGCAGATAAAAAGGCATCCAAGTGTGAAACAGTTGCATGTGTGCCTCGAGAAGCCAGCTGGGCCACTGCTTTGTAAATGTTTTCTTTGCCATTGTGAGGCACCACTGTAGTAATTATGGTTTTATTTAGTGTGTAATGTACCTTTAAGAATAATACTTGTTAAGAGAGATCACATGATCTGCAGTAACCAATAGGAGAGTAGTGCGGGCCACTTCAACAGTCAATGGAGAAATAGAGTTGGAGTTGAAGGCACACACGTAATTGCTGCTGAGTATATTGTAAATAAACTTAAAGTTTCCACCCAAGAAGTTTCTACAGAGCAACTCTATCATTAATAGTACAACTTGGCCACTCTCCAACAAATTGGTGATGAGGATAAAACAGGATTGAACAGAAGAAATCACGGTAGAAAGGAATCGGCACTGTACCTCGCCCAGTGATTGTAAGTAGCAAACTCCATTAGAATTGAAGAAGTTATCCTCTCTCAAAATGCCACAATTTGGGAGAATTGATCCTTTTGAACCAGCTACAGACAATTGGTCTCAATACATAGAACGCCTCACGTTCTTTTTTCAAGCGAGCGAGATTACGGGGGAAGAGAAGAGGCGAGCGATCCTCTTGAGTATTTGTGATTCAAAGTTTGACGGCACCCAGTGCCCCAGATTTGAAGAATTTCGGTGAATTGGTAGACCTTGTGAAGGTTCACTTTCAACCCAAGCCCTCAGTCACGATTCAGGTTTAATTCACGAAATAGAGCCCTGGATGAAATAATTTCATGCTAAGTGGCAAATTTGAAGCAGCTAACGGAACATTGTGAGTTTGGTACAACTCTGAACGACATGCTCAGAGATCGTTTAGTGTGCGGTGTGAAAGAGGACACTATTCAGAAAAGAATCCAAAGTGAATCTGGATTTCAAGAAGGTGCTAGATGTAGCGTTGGCCATGGAAAGCGCAGTAAGACATTCAAGAGCAATACAGGGTGCACAAAATGATGTCATCCTCTACATTGGGTGATGAACCTCAGCCGAAAGAGGCACAAAAAAGTGAGACTCTGCTGAGAAGTGGGAAAGGGCCCCACTAGCTGAAGAATAAAGAAAAATAACTTATAAACGAAATCGAAGAATAACTTTAGTAAGAGGCGGAAACAATCAGTCTTTTAGCGATTGGCAGTTTAAAAAAATCGAATGCAACTATTGTCACAGAAATGGACATATGATGAGGCAGTGCAAGGAAAGATTCAACCAGGCCTGTAAACAAAAGAAGCCCAATGAAATCTACAATGTAGAAGAGCCTGAAACAACAAATTCAGACATTTACTCATTGTTTTATCTGAAAGTTGGAAAGACAGAACCAATATTTATCACAGTGAAAGTAAATGGCAAACCTGTTAGAATGGAAGTGGACACAGGAATTTCCACTACAGTAATTGGGGAACATACCTTCAGATATCTGAATAATGGTGAACATCAATTAAGTTTAGAAGAAACAGCTGCCAAACTCAAAACATATACGGGTGAAGACATTCAAGTAAAAGGCATAAGCAGAGTAACTGTCCATTATGGAATCCAATCAGCAAAGCTACCAATGTTAGTATCGAGAGGCAGAAGACCAAACCTAGGGTGAAATTGGCTAAGGGAAATCAACCTTGATTGGCCACTGAGATTTCAAAAGGAAGCAGGAAACATTCCTGTTTTGAAAAAGGAGTATGCAAGGACTCAACAACCTGAAGAAGTGCAGGCTGTCTTAAGCCAAACCCTGGAAGAACAGAAGAAACTCAGACCATGTTTGATGACAGAGTTCAAGACGAGGTGAGCAACATTCAAAAGGAAAAAGAAAACCTGCTGAAAGATCTCCACACACGACAAGATTCCCTCAGATCAGAGTTTGCACCTTTAGAAAGTATGAAGAGAAACAGAAAGAATTCAGCATTTCTCTGAACAAACTGAAGAATGAGTTGCAGAGAGGACACAACAATGTTCAATTTTCCAGGAGGCAGTAAACAAATACAAAAGAGAGGCGGAAGAGCTGAAGAATCAGCTAAATGAAGCCAAAGAGGCTTTGGAAGCGAAAGTCACAGAATTTTCCAAGAAGCAGATAGATACGGAAATTTTGGGAGAATCAGCCACTGAGCTTGCACCTGAGAGAATTCTGGCCAACAGCAAAGTCAAAAAGAAGGCCGAGATTAAAGTCTGCTAAAAAGAAAAGTGCACATTCCAAGCGAGGGAGGTAATCTATTTGTGTCACTGGTAGATTCATAGGACCTCCACCTGGTTGAGGAGAAAGTGAGAGCCATAAGAGAGGCAACTGCGCCAAAGAATGCCTCAGAGCTCACATCATTCCTAGGGATGATAAACTATTATAGGCAGTTTTTACCCAATTTGTGTACGGTGACCCCCCCCCCCAGCATTCTCTACTCAAAAAGAACCAATGTTTGTCTTGGGAGGTGCCCCAGAAAGAAGCTTTCATAAACAATTGTTGCACTTGTCCAATCTATTAGTGCATTATGGCCAGACAAAAGAATTGGTGCTGACATGTAACACATTTCCCTACGGAGTGGGAGCAGTGCTCTCCCATCAGATGGATGACAGCACGGAATGGCCAATAGGTTACATATCAAGGACGCTCACCACAGTGGAAAAGGGATACTCAGAGATAGAGAAAGAAGGCCTGTCCATCATCTTTGGTGCCAAGAAATTTCACCAGCATGTGCACGGCTGCCATTTTACAATTGTTTCAGATCACAAACCATTGCTAGGATTGTCCAGTGAGGACAAGGCTATACCACACATAGCCTCAGCAAGAAAACAACAATGGGCTTTAATTCTGGCAGCATATGAATACACTTTCATACATAGGCCTGGCATTCAAATCACAAACGCCGATGCCCTTAGTCGTTTGCCTTTACAAGAAAACGATGAGCACATCCCGGTTCCAAGGAACGTGTTTTACTGTTAAATTTCTTAGATTCCTTACCGGTATGTGCTCGACAGATCAGAGACTGGACAAGTCGAGACCCAGTCCTACCTCAGGGACGAGAACAAATGGTACATGGTTCGTCAAAGGAGCCCATATCTGACAAAATGAAACCGTACTTCAACAAAAAGCAAGAAATATTCAGCTAGGATGGCATCTTATTATGGGGAGCATGAGTGATAGTTCTTCCAAAGGAGCCACTTTAAGTGAACTCCACAATACCCACCCAGGAATTTCCTCAATGAAGACCATAGCACACAGCTATCTATGGTGGCCTGAGATGGGTGGCAAAAGAGAGAGTTTAGTAAAGCACTGTGTGCAATGTCAGCAACTGCAAAAGTTGCCAGCGACAACTCCATTACACCTATGGGAGTGGCCAGGTAGACCCTGAGTGTGGTTACACATTGACTACGTTGGACCTTTCCTGGGAACAATGTTTCTGCTCATTGTCAATGCCCATTCTAAATGGTTGGACGTGTACGAGGTGAAGTCACCAATGTCGGCCGGTACAATTGAGAAACTACATCAGAGTTTTGCCATTCACAGACTACCAGAAGTAGTCATTTCTGATAACGGCACGGCATTTACGAGTGCTGAGTTTCAACGGTTTATCAGCCTCAATGGTATCACTCTTGAAAACTGCACCGTATCACCCTTCCTCAAATGGACTGGCTGAAAGGGTGGTTCAAACATTCAGGGCAGGCATGAAAAAGCTAACTGGCGATTCCTTGGCAAGAAAGCTAGCACGCTTTCTTTTTCAATTGCAGACTACCCCTCACATAACGACAAGTGTCACACCTGCGGAGTTATTGTTGAAACACCATCTCAGGATGAGATTGAGCTTAATAATGCCGAATTTAGAGGGGAAGGTGGGAAGGAGTCAGGGAAACCAGAAAACCAGACATGACTGGCAAAATCGCGAGAGGGAATTTACCGTGGGAGAGCCAGTATATATGAAGAACTTCGGAGAAGGACCAAAGTGGTTATTGGGTGAAATAAGTGCAGTGATTGGGCCTCTATCTTACTATGTGGAGGTGGAAGGCTGGATCATCTGTAAACATGTAGACCATTCGGAAGAGAGAGACAAACCATCAAGATTTGGTTCCACCGGTTATCGTGACTGGGCCTGCATTTCCTGTTGAGGATACTCAATCCAGGACTGACATGTCTGATGTTCCTGTAAGAGTTGAGGATACAGAACTGCAAGTGCCCATCAAAGCACTGATGTTTCCTGAGGTTCCTGACAAAGAATCTGAAGTTGTGGAGCTGTAACGTTCCACACGGACCAGGAAACCACCTGAAAGGCTGAACTTGTAAATTCCCTCTCGCGATTATGCCTGTCGCAGACTACACTGGCTTTCCTGACTCCTTTCCACCTTCCCCTCTAAATTCGGCATTATTAAGCTCAATCTCGTCCTGAGACAGCGTTTCAACAATAACTGTGCAGGTGTGACACCTGTTATTGTATGAGGGGTAGCCTGTATTTCGATCTATTGTTTCATCTCCACCTTTTAGCCCATTTCGATCCCTTCCCCCCACCCCCACTAGGGCTATCTGCCACTTGCGCATCCTGCTTTCTATCCTTAATGTCCCCATTAGCACATCCTGTAGATAATATCACCACCATCAACACCCCTTTGTCCTTTTGTCTTTGACATCTTTGGCAGTCTCTTCTTGGCCTCCACCTATCACTGGCCCCCTATCGAGCTCTCCTGTCCCAGCTTATATTTCATCTCATTTCTATATGTCTTAGTTCTGATGAAGGGTTATACGGACTTGAAACGTCAACTGTATCCCTCTCTGCAGATGCAGTCAGACCTGCTGAGTTTTTCCAGGTATTTTTGTTTTTGTTGTAGCCTGTATTATGTTGCCTTGAAAAATATGTACTTGTAAATATAATATGCATAACTGAGTTAAAGGAGGAGGAATGTCATAATTATGGTTTTATTTAGTGTGTAATGCACCTTTAAGAATAATACTTGTTATGAGATATCACATGATCTGTAGTAACCAATAGGAGAGTAGCGTGGGCTACCTCAGCAGTCAATGTAGAGATAGAGTTGGAGCTGAAAGCCCACGTGTAGTTGCTGCTGAGTGTATTGTAAATAAACTTAATGTTTCCACCCAGGAAGTGATTGCAGATCAACTCTATCATTAATAACTCTGCTACCCTACAATAATCATCTTTGAGAAACACATCGTCTGCTGATAATCTCTGCCTGCCAGGAAAAGCACGATATGTTCCAAAGGTTCTGTGATTTGCTTGGTAGATCAGTGCTGTGTGCATCCTCTTCCAGCCCTACAGCCTTCCAGGATCTCTGCGCTCCTCCAATTCTGATCACCTGCAATTCCCTGATTTTATTCATTCCACCATTGACAGCCGCGCCTTTGGCTACCTGAGCCCTGAGCTCTGGAATTCCCAACCTCCACTAAACCTCGCCACCTCTCTAACTTACTTCCCCCCCCTTTACGATGTCCCTGAAAACCTACCTCTGTGACTCCAAGTTTGTGGTCACCTGTCCTAATATCTCCCGTGTTTTGATTTCAAATTCTGTTTGATATTTACTCCTGTGAACACCTCGGGACATTCTATAAACGCCTGTTGCTGCTGGAAGTGGCTGCTGGTTCTGCAGTGGACCGAGTGGTTGGCAAGATCTTTGAACCAGCTTAACTCAGTTGTTTGTAGGTGGCGCTCCACTCTGGGCCTGGCCCCGAGCTGGGAGTTCAGGCCTCGGGTTGAAACTCGAGCAGGTGATTGCAGCCGACACCCCGGAGAGGCTGGGTCACTGCTTAGGATGATACACCGTGGGTAACCATGTCTCCTCAGTGCGGTGAACCCGTGACACCCCCAGAGCGATGGTACAGCCCTGGCAGCGTTCCACATACATTAAGGAACCCCTAACCTCAGTCCAGTGGAACAATATATCATAAGCGAATGGCAAATGACCAGCAAGCCTCTGAGGATTTGTGATTTGTGCCAGCCTTTCCCAAGCATGGGCTGACTCCGTAAGCTACTCCAGTGTCGTACTGTTCAACTAGGTACACGGAGGGAATGCATCTCTACGCAAGCATGCACACATAAGCCTGGGGCGTGAATTCTTTTTTTTCTCACTATTTGCTTATGGGATGTGAGCATCTATGAGACAGCCAGTATTTACTGTCCTGGCAAGTTTCCTCCTTCAATCTCCGACCATTAACGATTAACCATCCTAAACGCACAGTAAAAAAATATGGGATCTTGCGCGCATTGAAAGAGTGAGAAGGAGCTTGAATCGAGGCTGCTGTCTAAAGGAAGGGTAGGTTGTTGGATAACTAGGTTCCCTGTGTTGTTTGTGTGTATTTCCTAGTCATAAGAGCGAGCTTTGAGTTGACTGCGGGTGATATTAGTGAGCACCACTTAATGCAATTACGCGCGGGTGAATAAATACACAGGAGAGCACTTGTCTTAAGACAGCAGACAGAGAAATCTCTCATAAGTGAATTAAGCACTCATCTGCTACATTTCAACATCATCTCTTAGCTTTTGTTGCCTACCCCCTATATTGTCCTGCAGCCAGGAAATGGGGGAGGGAGAGCAGTGGTCTTAAACAGTGCAGGACGAGGCGAATAAATATTTCAACAGGCTAATGCAATAATACAGACTGCTGACTGGATCCATCATGGATCTTTCCTGGAAAGCACAAAGGCTTACAATGCTTGTAAATAGGCTGGGATTTTTCTGGTCGACCATAATTAACCTTTGCTGCTAGGTGCTTGATGTTTCTGACAGAGAGATCAGGCGACGTGCTATCACTCGGTATTACGTGAGGAAGTGGCACTGTGTGTTGCTGCTGGCTGCAAATTTCCCAAATGGAAAATATGAATGTTTAAATAAGTCGAGCCTTTTTGAACATTCGGAAGATGGTGTCACGACCCAACTGAGCGTGAGGCTTATGTGAACGTGTATGGAGAGGGGAGTTTTTGACTCTCTTTGGGGCCTGCGAGGAGGAGAGGAACATGAGGAGGTCATTCAGCCCCTTGAGACTGTTCCACCATTCAATTAGATCATGTTTGACCTGTAGCTCAGCTCCACTTACTTTTGTTCCATTTCCCTTGATATGCTTCCCGAACAAAAATCCATCGATTTCAGTTCATTGATCCTAGCGTCCCACAGCTTTTTAGTGTAGCAAATTCCAGATTTCCACTACCTCATTGGTCGAAAGATCTCAGCTGTTTTTATGTCTCTTTCTCTCTCAAGTATGTAAATGTGTGTGTATATATCTATATATATATATATATAATATATATGTGTATGAATATATGTATACCCCTTATATCTGCATATCTTGTATCTCTCTTTCAGATGAGACATTAAATGAGATCCTGTCTGCCCTCTCAAGGGAACATAAGAGATCCCAGGGCACTATTTCAGATGACCAGGGTGTTCTCCCCAGTGTCCTGGCCAATGTTTATCCCTCAACCAACATCGCAGAAACAGATTATCTGGTCATCATTACATTGCTGTTTGTGGGAGGTTGTTGTGCGCAAGTTGGCTGCTGTGTTTCTTACATTACAACATTGAGTATGTTTGGCTCTAAACACATTGGGATGCCCAAAGCATGGTTGTGAAAGGCACTATATAAATGCAAGTTTTTCTTTTTGTCTATAATATTGTGTATCTTATGTATAATGTGCATATATGATTGTATATGTTTATATATCATACGTATACATTTACTACGTGCATTTAAGGTGGTTAACCAATGCCCAGGCTTGGATGTGTGTGTGTGTGTGTGTGTGTGTGTGTGTGTGTGTGTGTGTGTGTGTGTGTGTGTGTGTGTGTGTGTGTGTGTGTGTGTGTGTGAGGGGTGCAGGGAGCTGGATTCTCTCTTGACTTTTGTGTGTATCTAGTTGAATGTGACGACGTTAGGGTAACCGAAAGGGTGAACTACATTTGGAAAAGTAAGTCAATGGGCAGGATTCCTCAGAGACAAGGGAGATTTGACAGCCATCTGCCGCCCCAGGCATCAGTCTGTTATCTCGCTGAGACTGAGGTGGGTGACTCCTTGTTGTTGGTCATTTGGCCGGTGGTGGAATGTCTTTCAATAGGTGGTCTTCAGTGGCTCCATCTTGTTTCACCAACCGGCTTGTGCCAAAAAGAGAAGCGAGTTATTCCAGGATGTCTGTGACTGTTGCTCTTACCAGCTATGAAGTAGTGAGTGCAGAGAAACCTATGTTAAGATGGAATGAGTATGTGCAAATGGTAAAACCTCATAGTTGTGCCAGTGTTTGCCAAGGTGAACGCAGTCTGTCTCTTTTGTTTGTCCTCCGAAGCAAAGTTGACCATGTTCATTATGTGGGGTGTTTGTTCATGTCCTGGGTAGGTACGTAGGTGACTGTGGAGGCTGAAGTGTGTCTGGTAGGATTCTGCTGCTGCGAGGTCGCAAAAAGGAGGAAAGAATATTAACATAGGTTTTGCTGTACTTCCATTCCATTGTATATGGATTTAACTGTACCCATTATCATCATTTTATATAGCGCCTTTAATGTAATAATAAAATGTCTGAAGGCGTTTCACAGGCGTGCGATGAGACAAAATTTGACACCAAATCACGAAAACAGATATTAGGCGATCAAAAGTTTGGTCAAAGAGGTAGGTGGAAAGGAGCATCTTAAAGGGGGAGAGAAAGGCACAGAGGTTTAGGGAGGGAGTTTCAAGCTTAGGCCCCAGGCAGCTGATGGTATAGTCATCGTTGGTGTAGGGATGGAAATCAAGGCTGCTTAGAAGTCTAAAACTGGAGGAGTACAGTATCTCTGAGAGTTGTATGGCTGGAACAGGTTACACAGATAGAGAGGGTGGTGAAACCCAGGAGTGATTTAAACACAAGGCTGAGAATTTTAAATTTGAAGCATTGTTGGCCTGGGAACCGATGTAGGTCAGTGAGCTCAGTGGGTGATGGGAGAATGGGGCTATGTGAGAGTTAGGATATGGGTAGCAGAAATTTGGATGAGCTGGAGTTTATGGAGGGCAGGAGATGGTATGATGGAGCAGGTTTCACTGCTTGTACTCAGATTTGTGCTGTACACAAGAACAGATTTTACATGGGTGTGTTTCTCTGTACGCAGGAGCGGGTTTCTCTGTACGCAGGAGTGGTTTTCTCTGTACGCAGGAGTGGGTTTCTCTGTACGCAGGAGTGGGTTTCTCTGTACGCAGGAGCGGGTATCTCTGTACGCAGGAGCGGGTATCTCTGTACACTGGTTTATTCTGATTGGAATCCCATCGAGTGATCAGTCTTTGTTAGTTTCCTGTCAGTCACATGGCAGTCCAAAGTCAACAGCAAACATGGTCAACTGACTAACAAATGACACAGATACTGATTACTGCCTGGCAGGAGTGGACAACTCACTCATTTGCAATGATAGGCCCATCATCATCTCATAATGTGCCTGGTTACAACTACACAATCAAGGTACGTGAACCCATAAGATTGAGATATGAGATAATGTACCTATGATCAGATGTCGACTACAGGCTTTCAAATGACATTAACAACATTAGCAGTACATGGCTAAACTGCAGAGTGTTGTACCTCAGTATGTCAGAAAATATTGTACACTGGAAGGCCATAGTGTGCATCATGGACAGCAGCCTGTTCAATCTTGCAACTCCATTAATTTGCATTGTATTCTATCATGTTCCAATACTATTTTGACTTTACTCCCTTATTGGATATTGAATTGCTGTTCTGACAATTTTGTTTGTGTCCACTGAAGAATGTTGGAAGTTCAGGAGACAAGGGGACAAACTGTCTTTGGGAATGGCATTACTATAGTCAGGGGCTGGGAGAGTTGGTGCTGAGATGACCATTGATGACTGTGTTGGCAGTGCTGGCCTCAGAATCAGCATGCTCTTCAAAAAAGTTGTTGACTTTTCTATTTGACAGCCTTATTCAGATGTTCAGGCGAACCTTAACATCAGGGAAAATATTTTAGCTTTTTCCCTCCTTTTAGCTGGATCTGCCTAGGTTCAATAATATTGAAGCAAACTACTGCAGATGCTGGAAATTCTGAAATACATACAGAAATGTTGGAAATACTGAAGCAGGTCAGGCAACAACTGTGGAGAGAGAAACAGAGTTAATATTTCAGATTGATGACATTTCGTCGCAATTTCTGATCTAAACCTGTGATCTTCTGCGTGCGTGTGTCCATGTGTGTGTGTGTGTTACACTCTGACTCTCGTGTGTTAAACTCTGACTCTTGTGTGCGTGTTACACTCTGACTCTCGTGTGCGTGTTACACTCTGACTCTCGTGTGCGTGTTACACTCTGACTCTCGTGTGCGTGTTACATTCTGGCTCTCGTGCGCGTGTTACACTCTGACTCTCGTGCGCGTGTTACACTCTGACTCTCGTGCGCGTGTTACACTCTGACTTTTGTGCGCGTGTTACACTCTGACTCTTGTGCGCGTGTTACACTCTGACTCTTGTGCGGTGTTACACTCACTGACTCTCGTGTGCGTGTTACACTCTGTGACTCGTGTGGGTGTTGCACTCTGCTCCCTCCATGCCTAATCTCATTTCCTTGCCTTTGCCCAGTATTCTTTTGAAATACAAATCCACTTGCCTTTTAGGTGATGTTATAATCTCTGTCTTGAAATGTCTGCAGTGGTGCCCTCCTGCCACCCCTCCCTGCCACTCAAGCTGCCTCCCTGTGTTACTGAAGGCTGGCTTTGTCAGATGACTGCCACTTTCATGGGTAGCTTCAGGGAAGCACAGGGCGAGGCTGTATAAGTCCTACGTGGTAAGGACAGACTTTCATTGCTGTGCAAATTGTATTTCATATAAAACCCTCCTGATTTAATGTAATTTAATTGAGTTACTGCATTGCCAAATCCCAGTCTAGCCTCTCCTGTAGTACCTGTAGTGACAGCTTAACTCCAGTGCTAAGGTCATGTTTATGATTTATATTCAGCATTTACAGCCCACCTGCTGTGACTGATGGTCAAAAGAGTGGGTTTTGCTTTCATAGTACATTCAGTCTTCTGCTCCTGTCGACCAACTCCTGTCTTTTCCTCTATCTTTCTCCCTCCCTCTGCTGAAGGTGTTGAATTCATTGTTGCTGGGTCAAAATCCAGGAACTTCCTACTCTTCTTCTCAGGCAGTCCCTCAGGATCAAGGATGACTTGCTTCAGTGGGTTCTGAGTTGGCTGGTAAGTCCGATGTGCGATCTGCAGACCCTGCCACATGAGGGGCAGGTGGTGTTTGAAGGGTTGGGTAGATGGGCTGTGTGGAAGTTTGTGCACTCCCTCCAACGCCTCGACTTCACCTCTGCACATTCTCGATGAATCTCTCGATGTGTTCGGCACCTTCTCCGTTTTGGTCAGTCACAAGCCCAGGGTCTCCCATGAGTCAGGGGGGATGTTTCGCCTCTTCAGGGATGCTTTGAGGACATACCTGAAGTATTTCCATTGTCCTCTTGGGAGTCTCCTGCCGCCACCAACTTCCAATTAGAGTCTGGCTTCAGGCGTACAAAGTACACGCCCCACCCAGCAGCGCTGGCTTTGTGTGATTAGTTCCTCAATGTTACCTAGCCACAATGTGGGAGCACCTTTACCACACAGGCTGCAGTGGTTCGAGAAGAAGGGCCCAGCAGCCAACACACACCCCCACCCCGCCCCCCTCTCTCTCTCTCGAGGACAACTAGGGATGGGCAATTAATGCTGGTGCAGCCAGCGAGGCCCACATCTTGAAAATGAATAGCAACGGGGGGGAACAGCTGGGAAATTGGATGGGGGATATTGTCCAAACAAACAGGCTCCATTTGAGTGTCTCATTTTCCCCTTTCCCCAAATGGGACCTCTCACCTGTTGCCCTGGGTAACATCAGCTAATTTGGGGACTGAAGCCATAGGGTGCCCTTTTTTTTTAAGCGGGGTTTAATGTCGGTCTGGGATCATGTGAAATCGTACCTCTTTTGTTCTATCCTCGGTGTAAATTGGCTGATTTACCCATGACAGTTTGGTGTAGGCTACAGTCCACCTTGGACATGTGCCAGATTTGGAACCCCTGGGTGACATTCTCACCTCTAAGTCAGAAGCTTGTGGAATCAAATCCCAGTCCAAAGACTGGAGCACAAGATCTAGGCTGACACTCCCATTCCAGTACTGAGGCAGTGCTACATGTTCGGAGGCGCCGTCTTTTGGATGAGATGTTAAACCGAGGCCCCACCTCCCCTTGAGGGTGGATGGGAAAGATTCCTCACAGCAGTTTTGAAGAAGAACAGGGAAGTTCTTCCCAGTGTCTTGGCCAATATTAATCCCTCAACCAGCAGGGCTTTAAAAAAAAAAGACAAATGATCTGGTCATTATCATGTTGCAGCCTGTGGGATCTGCCGCTTTTGACTACACTTCAAAAGTACTTTGAAAGGCACTTGAAAGTTATGAAAGATGATATATAAATGCAAGTTTTTTTTTCTCCTTCCTGACCATTTACAATATGAGCAACCTTACGCAGGATGTGGATTCATTCCTGAGTCCGCACCTGCCCAGACTCTGGTCCAAGTATCAGATTATCTTTGTGTATTTGTCATCTTCCAATCTGTCCTTCAAGCTATTGGATTACTGTGTTGCTGTGATGGATAAGACACCCTGCCAGATCTTAGGGTGACGTTTTTCATTTCCTAACAAGCTTCTGTATGACAGTTATTAGATCATGGAATAGTCGTGGAGTGAACAAGAAACATGCCTCACCTAACATATTGCAGTTTCTTTGACTGACAATGAGGTATCATTAAAACTCATGTGGCATTGTGACTTCATAAAGCCATGTAACACAGAGCAGGTGTTCTAGCCCTTTGTGCCTGTGCCAACTCGTTGAAAGAACTATCAGTCCCACTATGCCCTGCTCTTTCCTCATAGCTCTGCAATTTTTAAATTCCTTTTCAAGTACCCATTTCCTTTTTAATTGTCACTATTGAATCTGATTCCACCAACCTTTCAGGCAGTTCATTCCAGATCATAACTCACTGCGCAGCAGAATTTCTGCTCATCTCCTCTGGTTTTTATTTAATCAATTCTCTTAAATCTGTGTCCTCTATTTACTGACCCTGCCAGTGAAAACAGCTTCTCCTTGTTTATTCTCTGACAGCCCTTCACAATTTTGAACAACTCTATTAAATCTCTATAGCGTTCAGATGTTCTGCATTTGATAATGTGGGTCTGTTTACTATTGATGCTCACTGTGCTTGATTGGTTAAGCCTGGGTGTGGAAAGTAAACAAGGCTGCAGGAAGAGTTGAAGCTGAGGTATGGAGTAGATGGTTTTAAAGCACTATAACTGAAACCTGTCACACACAAACTAGTGTCATGTCTGCATAGATCCAAAATATATAAAATATACAACAATTTCCGCTTAAGCTTCCTTGTTCTAAGGTAAACAATAACAACTTCTCCAGTCTCTTCACATTACGGAAGTTCGTCATCCCAAATATCATTCTGCACCCTTCAAAGAGCTTTGATGTCCCTCCTAAAGCGTGGCCCAGAATTGGACACAATACTCCAGTTGGGGCTTAACCAATGATTTGTTAAGGTTC
Organism: Carcharodon carcharias; assembly: GCF_017639515.1. Taxonomy (NCBI): domain Eukaryota; kingdom Metazoa; phylum Chordata; class Chondrichthyes; order Lamniformes; family Lamnidae; genus Carcharodon; species Carcharodon carcharias. The sequence continues at coordinate 149,952,735 of NC_054476.1, read as the reverse complement.
AGTATCATTGCCTCAATGCCTGTATCAATAAAGCCTAGGTTCCAGTATGCTTTTTTTAACAGCCTTCTCAACTTAACCTGCCACCTTCAAAAGTTTGTGTACATGAACCCCCAGGTCTCTCTGTTCCTGCACCTCCTTTAAAATTGTACCATTAGTTTATGTTGTCTCTCCTCATTCCTCCTTCCAAAATATATCACCTCACATTTCTCTGTTTTAACTTTCATCGGTCATTATTTTTTATTTACTTGTTCGCGGGATGTGGGCATCACTGGCTAGGCCAGCATTTTAATTGCCCATCCCTAATTGCCCTTGTGAGGGTGGTTGTGAGTCACCGCCTTGAACCGCTGCAGTTCATGTGCTGTAAGTTCACCCACAGTGCTGTTAGGGAGTTCCAGGATTTTGACCCAGCGACAGTGAAGGAACGATGGTATAGTTCCAAGTCAGGATGATATGTGGCTTTGGTTGAACTTCCAGGTGGTGATGTTCCCATGCATCTGCTGCCCTTGGCCTTCTAGGTGGTAGTGGCCGTGTGTTTGGAAGGTGCTGTTGAAGGAGCCTTGGGGAGTTCCTGCAGTGCATCTTGTAGATGGTACGCACTGCTGCTACTGTGCATCAGTGGTGGAGGGAGTGAAAGTTTAAGGTGGTGGATGGGGTGCCATTCAAGCAGACTGCTTTGTACTGTTCATCAACCTGTTGATGTCCTCCTTAAGGCTGCTATAATTCTCCTCTCTGTTTACTGTATTTCCGTGCTTAGTATTATTTGTAACCTTTGAACTATGCCCCCAAATGCACAAGTCTACGTCATAAATATATATTGAAAAGAGCTTGATCCCAATACCAACCCCTGGGGACACCACTGTATACATCCCTCCAAACTAAAAAGCAATTGTTCACCACTACTCTGCCTTCTGTCTCTTCGCCAATTTTGTATCCAATTGGCTTATTTGCATATTATTCTTACTTGGCAGATCTAATATAATGGAATCAGTGCATCTCTCAAGGGAACTGTTGCAATTCTCTTTGAATTATTTAATGCTTTTCCCTTATAAACAATCTACTGTGTGATTTACCAGCTACAAGAGCAAGATAGCTGCACAGAGCATTGTATTTAGTCTGGCATGTCGTGTGGGCTAAAGATTAAACAGGGAGCTATGCCGTGACAGTGTATTCCCACTGTCAGTAAACCAGATTATGGCCTGCGATTGGCCGGCCAGATCAACGATGTGTGTGAGCTATGGCTCGGTGGGTAACACTCTCGCCTGTGTCAGAAGATTTTGAGTTTCAAATCCCTCCCTCAAGTGCATAATGAGGCTGACACTCCAGTGCAGCACTGAGGGAACATTGCTTTGACTGAGGTGCCAGGTTTCAGATGAGACGTTAAACAGAGTTTCTCCCGGCAGGTGGATGTAAAAAAACCCACAGCACTATTTTGAAGAGCAAGGTGTCCTGGCTAATGTTATTCTTCAACCAACATCATGAAAAACTGATTACCTTGTCGTTATCACATTGCTGCTTGTGGGAGGTCGCTGTGCGCAAATTGGCTTCCATATTTCATATATTACACCAGTGACTGCATTTCAAGATTACCTCATTGGCTTGGAAGCACATTGGAACATTTAAAGAAAGGCGCTATTTAAATGCAGGTCTTTTATATCTTTATGACTGCAATTACTGACTTTAAGTTCACAGCCAAGCTCGCAGCAGTGCTGTGTTGCTGAGATACTCAACAAGACTTGGCTGCCTGGATATGCATTACTTGACTATCAAGGTTTGAGCTTGCAGGGAGTGCCTGAAGTTGGAGGCTGAGAGGCTGTGATGGAACAAGGTGTTAAAGATGAGTGAAGCTCTGGGAAATGAGAGGCTCCAGTTCCAGAGTGCCATTTGAGAAATATGATTTTAACCCAAAAACACACCATGTTTGTGTATAAAACTCTCTTATTTGCCACATTTACTGAGGATTAAATCTCTGACCTGTGGGTCCCCTGGAGCACGCTTGAGAGAGTGAAGGTAACTTTGGATCTGTGGTTCCCAGAACTTTTCAACACTGGCGATTTCCTCACCTCATGTCTGAGTTCTTTTGTAGATGAGTTCATAGCGATGGATTGATTTGAATCCAAACATACTGCATTGACACCAGGGAAAGGTCAGCTGGCAGCTTCCAGCCACATTCACATTTATGATGCGCAGGACATCAGGCACAGTTTGTGGCCAAACTGAGATTTTTGTTAAAAGACATCAAAAGCCATATAATTAGATCCAGCTGTGGAGTAGAACACCCTCATAAAATGATTGCATTGGAGACACCCATACACTGGGCCTTCATTTAACCAAAGGCATGTCTTTGCAGCACAGGCACTTTCAACACAGCGCACCTGATCTCACTCCGAGCTCTCTCACTAACATACCTGAGCTCTCTCCGAGCTCTCTCTCTAACACATCTGAGCTCACTCCGAGCTCTCTCACTAACATACCTGAGCTCTCTCTCACTAATGTACCTGAGCTCACTCCGAGCTCTCTCACTAACATACCTGAACTCTCTATCACTAATGGACCTGAGCTCACTCTGAGCTCTCTCTCAATAATGTACCTAAGCTCACTCCGAGCTCTCTCTCACTAATGTACCTGAGCTCACTCCGAGCTCTCTCTCACTAACGTATCTGAGATCACTCCGAGCTCTCTCTCTCTCACGAACCTCCTGAGCTCTCTCCGAGCTCTCTCTCTCTAACACACTTGAGCTCTCTCCGAGCTCTCCCACTAACGTACCTGAGCTCTCTCCAAGCTCTGTCACTAACATGCCTGAGGGCTCTCTAAGCTCTCTCTCACTAATGTACCTGAGCTCTCTCTGACCTCTCTCTCTAACACACCTGAGCTCTCTCCAAGCTCTCTCACTAACGTACCTGAGATCACTCCGAGCTCTCTCTCACTAACCTACCTGAGCTCTCTCCGAGCTCTCTCTCTCTAACACACCTGAGCTCACTCTCTCTCACTAACCAACCTGAGCTCTCTCCGAGCTCTTTCACTAACGTACCTGAGCTCACTCCGAGCTCTCTCTCACTAACCTACCTGAGCTCACTCCGAGCTCTCTCTCACTAACCTACCTGAGCTCTCTCCGAGCTCTCTCTGTCACTAACCTACCTCAGCTCTCTCCAAGTTCTCTCTCACTAATGTACCTGAGCTCTCTCTCATTAACCAACCTGAGCTCGCTCCAAGCTCTCTAACACACCTGAGCTCACTCTGAGCTCTCTCTCTCGCTAATCTACCTCAGCTCTCTCCGAGCTCTCTCTCATTAACTAACCTGAGCTCACTCCGAGCTCTCTCTGTCACTAACCTACCTCAGCTCTCTCCGAGCTCTCTCTCTCTAACACACCTGAGCTCACTCCGAGCTCTCTCTGTCACTAACCTACCTCAGCTCTCTTCAAGCTCTCTCTCTCTAACACATCTGAGCTCACTCCGAGCTCTCTCTTTCACTAACCTACCTCAGCTCTCTCCGAGCTCTCTCTCTCTAACGCACCTGAGCTCACTCCGAGCTCACTCTCTCACTAACCTACCTCAGCTCTGTCCGAGCTCTCTCCCATTAACCAATCTGATCTCGCTCCAAGCTCTCTCTCTAACACACCTCAGCTCACTCCGAGCTCTCTCTTTCACTAACCTACCTCAGCTCTCTCCGAGCTCTCTCTCTCTAACGCACCTGAGCTCACTCCGAGCTCACTCTCTCACTAACCTACCTCAGCTCTGTCCGAGCTCTCTCCCATTAACCAATCTGATCTCGCTCCAAGCTCTCTCTCTAACACACCTCAGCTCACTCCGAGCTCTCTCTCTCACTAACCTACCTCAGCTCTCTCCGAGCTCTCTCCCATTAATCAATCTGAGCTTGCTCCAAGCTCTCTCTCTAACACACCTGAGCTTACTCCGAGCTCTGTCTCTCACTAACCTACCTGAGCTCTCTCCAAGCTCTCTCTCTCTCTAACACACCTCAGATGTCTCCGAGCTCTCTCTCATTAATATACATGAGCTCACTCCGAGCTCTCTCTCACTAACATACCTGAGCTCTCTCTGAGCTCTCTCACTAACACATCTGAGCTCTCTCCGAGCTCTCTCACTAACGTACCTGAGCTCATTCCAAGCTCTCTCTCTCACTAACCTACCTGAGCTCACTCTGAGCTCTCTCTCTCACTAACATACCTGAGCTCTCTCCGAGCTCTCACTGTGCCAATCATATGTAAATTATCGATAACGCATCAATGTGGTATAATTATTTAACATAAAATTGTTAATGTTAACATCGGCACCTAGTGCTGGCACTTACAACCCCTCATTGGCTGCTCGTCATTTGCTGGTTACTGAATTTTAAGTGTCACCTGTTAATTGTATTTTATGACCAATCGATCACCGATCCAATAAAGGTTTCTGCTTTTATTTGTTTCACCCCCACCACCTTCTCCCTTCCTCTCAATAAAACTCTTCTAAAGCATTTTGGGGAAAGTGCACTTGGTTGTTACCCTCTGGCTACAGATTAGCGCACAGTCTGAACCCATGAATCTTTCATGTGCTCACTGCTGCGTGTGATGGTACTCCCGATGCGAAGCAGCCACACGGAGCTGACGGGAGCAGGTGACTCGAAGTTCATGTATAATTCAGTTCAAGCTGGTATTTTTGATTTTTTTTCTATTCTTGAAGGGCGTAGGTGTGACTGACTCAGGCCAGGGCAGCTACTCCCTCTACCCTTCACCGTCCTTTTGATGAACGATGCGGTCACAATGCCGAGTCAGCACGGAGAGATGAACCGGCTCTGATGGCCCGATTTAGGGCCATGTTTGACCTTCTGTTTCATCGCACAAACTTGCACAGCGTTGACCGCACAGACACAGGCCATTCAGCCCATCCGCTCCATGCTGTTATTTATGCTCCACACAAACCTCCTCCCAGCCTTCTTAATCTAATCCCATCGACATAGCCTTCTATCCCTCTCTCCCTCCTGTGTTTATCCAGCGCTTCCCCTGAAATGCATCTATACTATTCACCTCACCTACCCTTTGCGTTAGCGAGTTCCACATTCTCACCACTCTCTGGGGGAAGAAATTTCTCCAGAACTACTGGTTTTATTCATGACTATTTCTTTTGTTTTTTTTTTTGCGAGTGAGATTTGCCCACAACACTGTTTTGTGAAGCTGCATGTGAAAGAGTCTCCACTCTTCCCAGATACCGCGCTGTGAGTGTTTCAGTAACCATGACAACTAAACCTCCTGTCCCCCTGCTGTCAGTAACTTTTGAAGTCCGTTTACAGTTGCAGCAAGCCCAAAGATCAAGGGGGTTGGCGGGGGGTGCGGGGGGGCGGGGGGGGGGGCGGCGTTGGGGGGGTGGGAGCAGGGGGAGGAGGAGGAGGTGGGATGGGAGGGGGGTTTTGGTATACTGGCATCACTGTTGTTCATTTAGATTGGTTCGAGCTCGAGTATTGTTGAGGCCGATCGGATAGAAAATCAAATGGATTGTTAATTTGAATGTTTCCGGGAGCAGGAAGGGAGCACCAGCGCCAACTCCTGGTGATGCAGAGGTCGATGTCCGGTCTCTTGTTGAGTTTGATACCCGTGTCCTATCCGCAGCATTAGGTGTAGTTTCCACGGAACAGGAGTCCAGGCGTCAATTGGGTGGAAAACCCACAGCAAGGCGGCAGAAGGGAAAAAGGTGTGTAGACAATTGGGGCAGAGCTTTCGTTACAACCCTCAGCCACGTGTTAGCCTGCCTCATTTTGCCTCACACTCTGCGCGCCTCCAGCACTTTAGCGCTTTCAGGCTACCTGCTGTTCCGTAGGTCTCCTCTGTCTCCTCTGCTTGTGTGTCAGGAGGCCCCGGGTTGAGGCCCCAGATGCAGGGGCCTGAGCGTATCATCCAGACTGTTTTCCCAGCGCTGGGAATTGTGCCTGGTCAGTTTCCCTGGCCAATATTTATCCCTCAACCAGCACATAAAAGCAGATGATCTGATCAATATTGCTGTTTACTGGAGCTTGCTGTCCACAAATTGGCTGCCACGATTTCTACAACACTTGCTACATCTCAGAAAATTGACTTAATTGGTTGTAAAGTGCTTTGGGAGATCCTGAGAGGATATTAACTGGTCCAGAAATAAAAAAAAAAAAATCCTTTTTTTTTCTCCTTTCTAATCCAGGCGGTGCCTCAAAACTGGCAAACTTGGACCCGAGTCCATGCTGGGTGTCAGATCTTGCCGGCTTTTGGGCTGGGTGGCTCGGTTCAGGTCAGGTCGGACATGTAGAGTGTTGAGAGTATTTTTTTCAAGTGAGGATTGTAAAGGGCAGTTTTGAAAGAAATGGAGCCAGTGCTTCACGATACACCCAGGAAATTCTTTGGCGCTGCTTCAGGCCTGTCAGCGTTACTTTGCTGGAAGTGCGGCAGAGGGCCTGTTCACGCGTGGAAGCGGGGCTCCCGCTGCACTTCGGTGAAGTGTTGGAGGAGGAACGGGAGCAGCTGCAAGGCATGTCCCAGCCGTACGCTTAGACCCAAAGAGGTCGGTGAGGAGCGGAATTCCAGGCGATGGCAACTAAAGAAAAAAATCTCCAGTTTTCGGACATTGCCAATTTGAGACACTGCCTGTATATTGTTTGCTTTTTGCTTTCTGTTGATCTGCGGTATTCCCTTGCAGGAACTCTCATGTCTCTACCCTGGCCATCTGGGTGGCCAGAGCAGGGAGCCCAGATGAGAGCAAACTGTACGGATATCATCCGAGGCTGACTTACCAAGGGGGAACCTGTGCAGATTGTGCAAAGAAACTCCTGTCCTGGTGACATCCCTTCAGATTGGCAGCCTTCACTGCATCCCCCCCACCCACCCCCCTCCCCTCCCCAAGGCCACTTTAGCGATGATCCAGTATGAATTTCAGATGAAGCTGGGATTTGGATTCAGGTTCTCCTCAAGCTCAGGCTGCTGCATCACCCTCTTTGAATATTTTAATAAAATTATCATAATGATCCAAAACATTGTTCGCCAAAATGGTTTCATCACTAACAGTCCCCATCCCCCTTCCCAGTAATAGACCATCATCTCTCCACCGACCTCCCATCGACCATCACCATCTGACCCTTTTCGAAAGGTACTTTGCTTTCAGAAAGGCCAATTTGAAACTGTCCAAACAATACTTCAAACACACACAGTGCAGCAGTCAGGAAATCTCATCCAGCCAACAGGCAGATTCTAATTGCGAAACAGCGAGTGCCATTGTGCTGTGTTATGTTAATAATTAGGCCAATGCTGATGCATTATTGATGGAGGTCTGTATAATTGGCACAATATGCTAATGCTGTTCATTACACTGCGCAGAGGGAGCCTCACTCAATCAGAGCGCTGCAATTGCAGTCAGCTGATGAAGCTCATGCTGGTGATATGGAACCTGCTGCTTTTTAACTGCCCCTCCAGTCAGCCAGTAGCTGAAGAGTATTTACATCTCCTCATCAGGCCAATAGGTCAGTGATAGACTCGCTGCAATAACTAAATTACCTTAATGCGATCAAAACATTGCTCTCACTGCACAGGAAAAGCATTTTCACAATCTAACAATCACAAGCTCGTATTGTTTGCATCTACCCTCTAAATGCTTTAATATTGGTGAAGGTAAAACACTTTTAAGTGCTGCAACGTCAGAGTGACACAGATGTTTTAAAGTCCGCTTGGCATTTGTCACCGACTCACTAGCTGGCTCGGGGTAGTTTTTCCCCTATTTACTATAGGATCAGTGCAGCTGCTCAAAGAAAGAAATTACTTTTTCATTCACTCATGGGGTGTGAGCATTGCTGACATAGCATTTATTGCCCATCGGCTATTTGCCCTTGAGAAGGTGGTGGTGAGCTGCCTTCTTGAGCTGCTGCAGTCCCTGCGATGTAGGTACACCCAGGGAAGGAAGTTCCGGGATTTTGACCCAGCGACAGTGAAGGAATGGCAATATATTCCCAAGTCAAGGTGCCGTGTTGCTTGGAGGGAAACTTCCAGGTGGTGGTGTTCCCATGTGTCTGTTGCCCTTGTACATCTAGATGGTAGAGGTCATGGGTTTGGAAGGTGCTGCCTAAGGAGCCTTGGTGAGTTTCTGCAGTGCGTCTTGTAGATGGTACACTCTGCTGCCACTGTTCGTTGGTGGTAGAGGGAGTGAAAGGTTTGTGGATGTATTGCCAATCAAGAGAGCTGCTTTGTCCTGGACTGTGTTAAGCTTCTTAAGTGTTGTTGGAGCTGTACTCATCCAAGCAAGTAGAGAGAACTCCATCACATTCCTGACTTGTGCCTTGTAGATGGTGGACAGGCTCTGGGGAGTATGGAGCTGAGTTACTCGCTGCAGGACCCCTAGCCTCTGGACCTGCTCTTGTAGCCACAGTATTCATATGACTAGTCTAGTTCAGTTTCTGGTCAATGGTAATCCCCCAAGATGTTGATAGTGGGGGATTCAGCGATGGTAATGCCATTGAATGTCAAGGGACAAAGGTTAGATTCTCTCTTGTTGGAGATGGTCATCGCCTGGTGCTTGTGTGAATGTTACTTTCCACTTGTCAGCCCAAGCCTGGATATTGTCCAAGTCTTGCTGCATTTGGACATGGACAGTTTCAGTATCTGAGGGGTTGCGAAAGGTGATAGCGGTCACATGTTTGTAAGGCACTGTTGAAGGAAACTTGGTAAGTTGCTGCAGTGCATCTTATAGATGGTACATATTGTTTGCATCTACCTCTAAGTGCTTTAATATTGGTGAAGGTAAAGCACTTTAAGTGCTTCAACATCAGAGCGACTCAGACCATTTGAAGTCCACTTGGCATTAGCCGCCAGTGTGCATTGGTGGTGGAGGGAGTGAATGATTAATGGGATGGACGGGGTGCCAATCAAGCGGGCTGCTCCTTGAGTGTTGTTGGAGCTGCTCCCGTACAAGTAAGTGGTGGGTATTCTATCACACTGCTGACTTGTGCCTTGTAGATGGTGGACAGACTTTAGGGAGTCAGGAAGTGAGTCACTCATCACAGGATTTCTAGCCTCTGGCCTGCTGTTGTAACAACAGTATTTATATGGTTAGTCCAGTTCAGTCTCTGGTCAATGGTAACCCCCAAGATGTTGATGGTGGGGAATTCAGCAATGTTAATGCCATTGAATGTCATGGGGAGATGGTTAGATTCTCCCTTGCTGAAGATGGTCATTGCCTGGCGCTTGTTTGGCACAAATGCCATTTTCCACTTCACAGCCCATGCCTGAATGTTGTCCAGGTCTTACTGTATATGGGCACGGACTAAGGAATCATGAATGGCACTGAACATTGTGCAATCATCACTAACATCTCCACTTCTGACCTAATGATGGAGGGAAGTTCATTGATGAAGTAGCTGAGGATGGTCGAGCTCTGTATGCCATCCCGAGTAACTTTGCAGCGATATTTTTGCATTTCTCTAGTGCTTTTCTGAAGAATGTCCCAAAGCCCCCTCTGATACTACCGCTACGAGAGGAGGATCTTGAATTTGGAAATTGAACTTTTGACATATGTAGACAACTGAACACCATAAATCTTTGGATATAATGTGCACTTTCCCCCATTATAAAAATAAATTCTGTAAAAAAAGAAAAAGGTTTAAAAGAAAAACAAACTGGAAAATAAGCATTTAACAATAGATTTAACTCACCATGAGGCCAAAGCCTAGATTCATTTGAAATTAATATTGGGGCTTCACTGAGCTGCAGGGGTCACAATCTCAAAAGAGATCTCCACCAAAAATCAGGTTTCTATCCTGTCACAGGCCCTTATCAAAGTCGCAAATCACACTCCCAGTCTTGCAAACTGTTGCTCCTCATCCTTCTCGGCCTGTCTGCAGCCTTCGACGCAATTGACCACACCATCCACCTACATCACCTCTGCACTGTCGACCAACTGGATGGGAACGCTCACACTTAGTTCCATTCTTAGCAATCTAATTTTAGCCAGAAAATCACTTGCACTGGCTTTTCTTCCTGCTCCCTCACTGTCATATCTGATGTCTCCCAAGGATCCATCATTGACCCCCAACTAGCTCTCATCTACATATAGCCCCTTGATGACATCAGTGTTAGTTTCTACATATACACTGCTGACACCCAGTTCCACCTCACCACCAGCTCTGCCTGGCATCCAATACTGCATGAGCAGAAATTTCCTCCAACTAAATATTGGGTAGATTGGTAGATCGAACCCTGACACAAACTCTCTTCCCCAGCCACTGACACTGTCCCCCTCCCAGTCAACCATGAGCCTGAACCAGATTGTTCACAACCTTGACATCATATTGGATTATTAACCATGTACCCATTTCAGCAGCAAGGCTATTGACTTCAACTTCTATAACGTGGTTCTTATTACTGAGATGCTGCTGAAACCCTCATTCATGTCTATGTTAGTTCCAGTCTTGACTATTACAATGGTTTCCAGGCTAGCCTCCCATGTTGCAATCTCTGTAAATTTGAGCTCATCCTAAACTCTGTTGCTCACATCCTAACTTACACCAAATTCATCCATCACTGCAATCGGCAATTGATGCTAGATCAATTGTTAATTTTAAATCATCCAAGAGGTTTTAAGGGATATGGGGCAAAGATATGGAGTTAGATTGCAGATCAGCCATGATCTCATTGAATGACTGAAATTTTTATTTATTCAGTCATGGGATGTGGACATTGCTGCCTAGACCAGCATTTATTGCCCTTGAGAAGGTGGTGGTGAGCTGCCTTCTTGAACTGCTGCAGTCCATGTGGTGTAGGTACACCTGTCCCTCCTGTTCCTATTTTCCCATATTCCTTGTTCTCATTGAGCTGCTCCTGGTCTGGCACCGTCTCAACTTGACCTCCTACTGAGGCCCAATCAGTTCCAGTCCACCGCCACCCTCCCCTGCCTTGTCCTAACCTTCCACCCCTCTAGCCTCTTTATTCAATGCGTCATCCTTCCCCAATTCCACCATCCGCAGTCTGATGCTGCCACCAAACATATCTTCCTCTCCTCCCCCCACCCCACTTCAGCATTCAGAAGGGAGCATTCCCTTCGTGACACCCTGGCACACTCCTCGGTCATCCCAACATCTCCTCCCTTTCCTATCGCATGTTTACATACCAGCGCAGGAGATGTAATACCTGTTCTTTTGCCTCCTCCCTCTTCCCTTGGCACTCTCCATGAGCCCACGCACTCCTTCCAAGTGAAACAGCCATATACTTGTACTTCTTTCAATTTAGTATACTGTATTCATTGCTAACAATGCAGTCTCCTCCACACTGGGGTGTCCGAACACAGACTAGGTGACCACTTTGTAGAACACCTCTGTTCAGTCCACAGTCGCGACCCTGAGCGCCCAGTCGCCTATCATTTGAATTCTCCACCTTGCTCCCACTCTGACCTTTCTGTCCTTGGCCTGCTGCAGCGTTCCAGTGAAGCTCAACAGAAGCTGGAGGAACAGCACCTCATCTTTCCACTGGGCACTTTACAGCCTTCTGGACTCAATATTGAGTTCAGTAGTTTTGGATCGAGACGTCTGCCCCTATTTTGTTTCATTTTTCTTTTCTAGTTTGCCTTTTTCCCACTCCCGTCTCTCTCTCACTTCCTTTACTTTGCTTCTGGACAGCAGCTATCCGGGATCCTGCCATTCACATCTCCTTTTGTTTCTTAACTTGTCCCATCACCACTCCCTTAGGCTTTGCACCACAAAACCTTTTTGTCATTTAATTCTTCAGCTCTCCACCCTAACATAAACTTTCCCTTTTGTTCCTTTCCGTCTCCCTTTTACTTAAAACATTTCTAACTTTTCCCAGTTCTGATGAAAGGTCACAGAGCTGAAACTCTTGTGTTTCTGTCTCCACAGAAGTTACCTGACCTTATTTTATTATTTGTTCATGGGATGTGGGTGTCTCTGGCCAGGTCAGCATTTATTGCCCATCCCTAATGGCATTTAAGAGTCAATCACATTGCTGGGGGTCTGGAGTCACATGGTAGGCCAGGCTAGGTAAGGATGGCCGATCTCCTTCCCTAAAGGACATTAGTGAACCAGATGTGTTTTCACAACAATCGACAATGGTTTCATGGTCATCAGACTTTTAATTCCAGATTTTTTTTTTATTGAATTTAAATTTCACCATCTGTCGTGGTGGGATTCGAACCCCGGTCCCCAGATCATTACCCTGGGTCTTTGGATTACCAGTCCAGTGACAATACCACTGCACCATCCCCTCCCCCCTGCTGAGTATTTCCAGTTTATATTTATTAGTGATACTTTCATTTTCAACCCCACCCCGCTCCTGGCATCAGCCACTCCTCATCTCTGCAACCGCTTCCAGCTCTACAACCCTCCGAGATGTCTGTGCTGCCCCAGTTGTGGCCTCTGGCGCTTTCCCCAATTTTGATCGCTGTACTATTGGTGGCCGTGCCTTCAGCTGCCTGGGCCCAAGCTCTGGAATTCTCCCACTGTATCTCCCCACCTCGCTCTCCTCCTTTAAGATTCTCCTTAAAACTTATCTCTTTGACCAAGTTTTTGATTACCTGCCCTAATATCTCCTTATGCAGCTTGATGTGAAATTTTGTTTGATAACATTGCTGTGCAGCATCTTGACAGGTTTTGCTATATTGAAGCTGCCAAGTAAGTGCAAGTAGTTTGTTGTTGTTGAGACCTGGAGCTCCCTTGTTCACACTCCTTACAGATACTCCTAATGAAGTTATATACAGGGCCTGAATTGTCCTGTCCTGTTGATTGAGAAGGGCCTTGTAAATTTTTTTCTATTATGGAAGCAGGCAGCGCAGAATGAGACCATTCGACCCATCGAGCCTGTGTTTGTTTTTGAAAGAGCAGTCCAATGAGTTCTACTCCCTCCCAGTCAAAGCAAGGTTTGGTTTCTTGCCACTCATCCTGATTACTGTAAGAAAAAGTGATGTGGGACAGCCTGAGGACTGGAGATGAAGGGAAAGAGACACTGCACCTAGTTTTAGGTTTAAGTACTCCCTGTGGATGGTGGATTTTGTACTCTCTAATGCCCAGGTTCTCACAAGGCTTGGCTGTATTCCTGCAGTCAACCAGAACACCTCATTCTGCCCAGCTGTCACACTGGCAAGACCATACATAGAGAGGAAAGTAAAAAATAACCACACTTTACCCCCATTACTCAGCCCTCCCACACCTTCCCAGATGGTAGGTTGGGGTGAGAAGAGCTGCTTAATGAGGCAAAAGGAATTCAACGAGGGAAATAAGTTCTCGTGGAAGGTTGCAGGTGAAATCCATTGCACTGCACACGCCAGCATCATGCATGAATTATTTAACGAGGCTCCTCTCCCTTCTACGTCTGCGTGAAAACATAAGTCTACTTTGGGAGATCCACCCAGGGCAGTGTTTTGCAATGCTCTACACCCCCAATAATTGGCACCTTGCCAAATGCTCGACTGCCAGCCCATTGTTTATGAATACCACCCCCCCCACCTTTTTCAAGCTGTTTAATCATTGCAGCTGTTAATTATCTACAATGAGGGGTTTGCATAATGCTAAAGTATTCAGTAAAAGTGCTGATGTGATTGCAAATCTGACTATAGCCACAAGTAAATTCAAAGGTGAATTATCATTGTGGTCACTATTTCTGTCTGGGGGGGAAACAGGACTAAATCCAGTCATCGGTCTGTTCCAGTATACTCCTCCTGAAAACCCTCTCAAAGTGCACAATGCTTGTTGCTGGTGTTGCAATGAGGGATCTGTAGCATTGTTAAATGTCCCAGGCAGTTCACAAGAACATTATTTCAGTTATGATTGGAGAAACTGCAATTGTTTTCTTGGAGAAGAGAACGTTGAGAGGGGATTTGATAGAGGTATTGCAAAATCACAAGGGATCTGGACAGAGTAGGTAGAGAGAAACTGTTCCCATTGGTGGAAGGATCGAGAACAAGGAGGCACAGAATTAGGGTAATTGGCAAAAGAAGCAATGGAGACACGAGGAAAAACCTTTTCACACAGCGAGTGGTTGGGACCTGGAAAGTGCTGCCCGAGAGTATGATGGAGGCAGGTTCAATTGAGGCATTCAAGAGGGAATTGGATTATTATCTGAAAAGGAAGAATGTGCAGGGCTATGGGGAGAAGACAGGAGAGTGGCACTAGATAAATTGCTCCTTCAGAGAACAAGCGCAGACACGACAGGCCGAATGGCCTCCTTCTATGCTATAACAATTCTGTGATTAAACATACAGTAACTTGACACCAAACCTGTTAGGACAGGTGGTCAAAAGCTTGGACAAGGAGGTAATGTTACAGAAGTGCCATAAAGGAGGAGTGAGCTGGTTAGGCAGGGAATTCCAGAGCTTAGGGCCCAGGTGGCTGAAGGCACAGCTGCCAATGGTGGAGCGACTAAAATGAGGGATGTTCAAGAGACCATAACTGGAGGAACACAGAGATCTCAGAGGGTTGTTGGCCTGAGGAAGTTACAGAAGTAGGGAGGCGTGAGGCTCTGGAAAGAATTGAACGCAAGAATGAGAAATTAAAATGTAAAATTCAAATTGGAAAGAATTTGAATTGAAAGTATTATTCTTAACATCCTGCTGAGTTTTTTGGTGCTGTAACAAGTGCTCCCATTGCCCTGTTTTGTCCAGGCTGATGAATGCTGGCTTTGTGTGCTGCATCACTTGGCAAAGCTAAAGTTCCAAGTGCCTTCTCCAACCCTCCTCCCCTCTACTACAACCCTGGAATCAACAATATAAATCTCTGTCTATATTTTCAAATGTTAGTTATAAAATTCATGCATGAGAAAGGCATTCCATAGCCTGCAGTATCTGCTGTTTGTAAGGAGGCCTTGAAAGCAGGTAGGCAATGTGCTCCTATACCATTGTCAACTGGCTGAATAGTAAAGACCCGCCATGGATGGTCACCGGGTATCAAAGGATTGTGTCAGGAGGAAAGGCTGGAGGAACATGGATTTACTGGCAGAAGGTAGTGGTGAGCTACCTTCCAGTGCAGTACTGAGGGAGTGTTGCACTGTTGGAGATGCTGTCTTTTGGTTTGAACCAAGTCACCATCTGGGCTCTCATAATAAGTAGTGTGTCGAGAAATGATCTGCTTTCCTTTCTACTTGACAGGCTCCATGATGTTTTGCTCGGGAGAGTGGTAATGTCACTGGGATAGTAATCCAGAGGCCTAGGCCGATGCTCTGGGAACAAGGGTTCAAATCACACCATGGCAGGTGGTGGAATTCAAATTCAATTAATAAATTTGTAATATAAAGCGAGTCTCAGTAACGGTTACCATGAAGTATCTTGAGCACGCATAAAGAAAGACTTCCACATGGGATCGGTAGCATGGTGGTAATGTTACTGGGCTAGTAATTCAGAGGCTCCAGATGCTCTGGAGGCATCAGTTCAAATCCACCATGGCAGTTGGTGTATGTTAACTTCAATTAATTAATAAATATGGAATGAAAATTTGCGCCTCAATAATGAGATCATGAAACTACTGTGTTGTAAAAATCCATCTGGTTCACTAATGTCCTTTAGGGAAGGAAATCTGCCATCCTTACCTGGTCTGATCTACATGTAACTCCAGACCCACAGCAATAGAAATATTGAAACTAGGAGCAGGAGTAGGCCATTCGGCTTTTCGAGCCTGCTGCACCATTCAATATGATCATGGCTGAACCTCTATCTCAATGCCGTGTTCCCGCTTGATGCCCCTAATATCCAAAGAATTATGAATTCCTTTCTTAAATATACTCAGTGACCCGGCCTCCACAACCTTCTGTGGTAGAGAATTCCACAGGTTGACCTACCTTATGAGTGAAGAAATTTTTCCTCATCTCAGTCCTAAATGACCTGCCCCGTATCCTGAGACTGTGGCCCCTAGTTCTAGACTCCCCAACCAGGGGAAACGTTCTCCCTGCATCCAGTCTGTCTAGCCCTGTTAGAATTTTATAGTTTTCAATCAGATCCCCTCTCATTCTTCTAAACTTGGTGAATACAGGCCCATTTGAACCAATCTCTCCTCCTATGACAGTCCTGCCATCCCTGGTATCAGCCTAGTGAACCTTCACTGCACTCCCTCAATGGCAAGTATATCCTTTCTTAGATAGGGAGACCAAAAGTGCACGCAGTACTCCAGGTGTGGCCACATCAAGGCCCTATATAACTGCAGTAAGACATTCCTACTTCTGAGCTCAAACCCTTTTGCAATGAAGGCCAACACACCATTTGCCTTCCTAATTGCTTGCTGCACCTGTCTGTTTACTTTCGTTGACTGGTGTACAAGGACACCCTTTGTACATCCACATTTCCCAGTATATCACCATTTAAATAATACTCTGCCTTTCTGTTTTTCATACCGAAGTGTATAACATTTATAACATAACATTTATCCACGTTATACTGCACCTGCCATGTGTTTGCCCACACACACAACTTGTCTAAACCCCCTTGAAGCCTCCTTGCGTCCTCCTCAGAACTCTCAACCCTGCCCAGTTTTGTGTCATCAGCAAACTTGGAAATAATACATTTGGTTTCCTCATCCAAATGGGGCCCAAGCACTGATCCCTGCAGTACACCATTAGTCACCACTTGCCATCTGGAAAAAGACCTATTTATTCCCACTCTCTGTTTCCGGTCAGTCAGCCAATTCTCAATCCATACCAGTATATTACCCCCAATCCCATGTGCTTTAATTTTGCCCATTAGCCTCTTATGTGGGATCTTATCAAAAGTCTTCTTGAAATCCAAATACACCACATCCACTGGTTCTCCCTTATATGTTCTACTAGTTACCTCCTCAAAAAATTCCAGTAGATTAGTTAAGCATGACTTCCCTCTTAGATTGACTCTTTACTGCCCTCCAAAATGGCTTAGCAAGCCACTCAAGGACAATTAGACTGGGCAACAAAAGCTGCCTTTGTGGTTACACCCATATCCCATGAAATAATAAGTTTTATTTTAAAGTACACAACTTAAAAACATCTCTCAGAAAGCAAAGCACAATAAAACAAAAGTTCAAAATCTAAGATCATCAGATCATAATTGACAGCCAAATTCAAAAAGTTCCCGTGGCACTGTTTCCAAGAAAAGCAAGAGATCCCAGTATCCTGCCCATTATTTATCCCTCAAATCAAACAACAGATCATTTGGTCATAATCACTTTTTAAATTCATTTACAGGATGTGGGCAGCACTGTCTGGGCCAGCATTTATTGCCCATCCCTAATTGCCCTTGATAAGGTGATGGTGAGCTGCCTTCTTGAACCGCTGCAGTCCATGTAGTTTAGGTACACCCACAGTGCTGTTAGGAAAGGAGTTCCAGGATTTTGACCCAGCGACAGTGAAAGAATGGCAATATATTTCCAGATCAGGATGATGAGTGGCTTGGAAGGGAACTTCCAGGTGTCTGCTGCCCTTGCCTTTTACGGTACTGCTTGTGGGAGCTTACTGTGCGCAAATTGGCTGCTACCTTTCCAGCATTACATCAGTGATTACA
Source organism: Carcharodon carcharias (assembly GCF_017639515.1). Taxonomy (NCBI): domain Eukaryota; kingdom Metazoa; phylum Chordata; class Chondrichthyes; order Lamniformes; family Lamnidae; genus Carcharodon; species Carcharodon carcharias. The sequence goes on along the minus strand of NC_054476.1, from coordinate 149,935,275 downwards.
CTTCAAAGGTATTCATTGGCTGGAAAGCACTTTGGGAGGTCCTGAGGTGCTGAAAGGCACCATATAAATACAAGCGTATTTCCTTGAACCACTGCAGCCCAAGTGGTGCAGATGCCCTGTCAGTGCGGTGAGGTACAGTGTTCAGATGGAGTTGGGAACAGTGGAACAGAAAGTTAAGAACTTGCAGTGATCCAGTTCCTTTTACATGACTGTTTGTGGGATCTTGCTGTGCGCAAATTAGTTGCTGAGCTCCCTACACTACAATAGTGACTACATTTCAAAAAGCACTTCATTTTGGCTGTAAAGTGCTTTGAGATGCATGGTGGCCATGAAAAGTGCGATACAACTGCAAATCTTTCTTTTTTTTCTTTCAGTCATGCTATCTTTTTTCCCTCTGTCTATGTATCTTCATTGAGCTGCGAATTGACTAACAGAATGGGCAGTCAGGTAGGAGGAGACTGGCCACGGGCCAAAAAGGCAGGATGCCAGATGTACGTCATAGGGCCGCAAGCCTCTGAAAGAAGCTGGTTCGTGTTTCACTGTCATCCCCTGTTAGCTGAACGATCCCCTTTCAGATTCTGCCCACCCTGCTGTGTTGTGTTTCCAAGCTGCTGGTCATTTTGTTCAGTTTTCCCTGTTGCCTTGGAGGACAAAGGATTGAATGCAGGAGGAAGCAAATCGAAGAGCCAAAGTGTGAAAACAGGTCAGAGCAGCAGAAAATTGATTTCCCTCCAGGGACGCTTGTCCGTTTGACGCACAGATGAGTTGCCTCAGGAGGGGCTGTCTGAGACTCTGACGTTGTGGGGGGGGTGGGGGGGATCATGCCACCAACATGCCTGGAGGAACCCCCCTTGAGCCGGCCAACGGAGATGTGGCTTCCAGCGGGTCCTTGCCTTCAGCCTGCACACCCCTCCCCTCACCACCTGCCCCCACCCCGCAGCCTGAAGTGACAAACCTGTCACCCCATTTATTGTATTCGTGCCATCTTGTGGATTTTTCCACCTCCATAACATTGTCTGACTCTTGTCTCAACTCATCTGCTGCTGAAACCTTCATTCGTGCCTTTCTTACCTCGAAACCCATCTATTCCAGTGCACTCCTGGCTGGTCTCCCACACGTTACCCTCTGTAAACTTGAGGTCATCCAAAACTCTGCCACCTGTGTCGGAACTTGCACCAAGCCCCATTCACCCATCACTCCTGTGCTCACTGACCTACACTGGATCCCAGTCAAGCGACACCTTGATGTTAAAATTCTCATCCTTGTTTTCAAATCCTCCCCATGGCCTCGTCCCTCCCTATCTCTGTAACCTCCAGCCCCACAACTCTCCAAGATATCTATGGTCCTCCAAACCTGGTCTCTTCAGCCTCCCCAATTTTCATTGTTCCACCATTTGGTGGCTGTGCCTTCAGCTGCCAAGGCCTTAAGCTCTGGAGTTTCTTCCTTAAACCCCTTCACCTCTCGACCTCACTTTCCTCCTTTAAGGCATCCCTTCAAATCGACCTCTCAGACCAAGCTTTAAGTCAGCTGACCTAATATCTCCTTAAGTGGTTTGGTGTCATGCTTAGTTTGAAATTGCTCCAGTCCAGCACTTTCCAGTGTTTCATTTATATAGGTATACACGCACAGACGCACAATAGGAGTTGTTGTTGTACCAAAGTGCTGAGTTGCTCATTTTGATCACTGTGCCTGGATGAGGTTGGGGAAGTGGAAGCTGAGAACTCATCCTTGCCCACTTCCCATGCACCAGGCAGCAGCTAATTCCACACAAAAACAAAAATTGCTGGAAAAACACAGCAGGTCTGACAGCATCTGTGGAGAGAAAGACAGAGTTAACGTTTCGAGTCTGTATGACTCTTCTTCAGAACTAAAGGGAAGTAGAAATGTGGCGAAATATATACTGTTTAGGGGGGCATGGGGAGGACAGGTGAAGCTGGATAGACGGCCAGCAATAGTTGGGGGCAAAGGAGAGATTGCAAATGCTGTCATAAACAAAAGGTCGAAGGGGTGTTGATGGTGGTAATACTGGCTATTTCGCTTTTATCCATACAGCATGGACTGGTTACAGTTGAGCAAGTCTGCCTCTCAGTTGACTGAGTTAGAGAATGCTACACCTCATGGATGTGACTTTACAGAAAGTGGTGGTGGATGGGTGGGAGGGTGGTAGGGGTGGGGGTGGTCCTGGAGGAAGGGGAACGTTTATTAGTGTTGTGTTTGACTGTGTTTGTTGCCGACATGGTGCGTGCACAGTTGTACTGTTTTATTCCGTGACGCCATTGACAGTGACGGAGATCAGAATCAAAGCCAAAGCGTTAAACCGACTTTCCAAAATAATAAAAACTTTATGCAGTTTAACAGAAATAAGTTTCCAAAACAAAAAAATAGACACACGAAGTTAAATGTGAGCCAGAAACCTGGTGCACTGCTTTCCCCACGATCCCCAACTCAGTCCAATACAACAGGCCTATCACAGTAGTTATATACAACAGCCCGCGTAATTCGGGGTTCTTTATTAACTCTTTGCCTATGTAATCGGGAAGGGAAAACAAAGTTTCTCTGTCTTAGTATTCCCCTCCCCTCTATCACAGACGATATCTTTAGAGATTGGTTTTGCTAGCACTGTGTTTCTGGCCAATGGCGTCATTGGCTTTCCTCACATGGGCAGAGGTGTGTGCATGCACAGGCAGATATTGGTGGCCATCTTGAGTTGGCAGGAGACACAGTGGTTGTGTTTTCACCCACCATTGCCTTGAATCTCTGAGGCTCGACCCCCTACAGTCTGTGCTGGGTCAGTTGACTGCAACTGGTGAAGCCATTTGGATCCTACACAGAGTGTCAATGCCTCAGGCCTAAGGGTGTAGGGGAACGGGGTGGTTAATTAAAAACTCAGCCAGAGTTCGCGCTCCTGATAGTTGTACACTATTTCATGCCGGGGCACTGTGTGTGTGTGTGTACGTACGTATGTACGTATGAATATCAGCTGAGAAGAGGAAGAGGGTTCCGTGGTGATACCTTCACAGTCAAATATCTAGTGTCAGACGTTTCCAAACAACGGAATCAGGTAAAAATTTAGCACTCTCAATGGAGCAGCCAAGGGCCTAAACTAAAGTTGGGCTGTTTAGTGTTTCCCGTCCTGAGGACACCATTCAGCGCCTTCCCAACTTTGAGAGCCCAGCTTCGATATGCAAACAGCTGCCCTGTGAGCAGAGTGAGGGGCCAGCTTGGACTCACCTGTGAGGACTGGCGTTAAGATCTCCCACGGAGACAAGTACAGCGGATTGTCTAGGCAGGTCCACAACATATACCGAGTTACAGGTCACAGTGGGAACCTGGGGTATCATTTATCCGAGAGCGCACTAGACCCCGAGGGTTGATCCAGTCCAGTTAAGACTGAGCAGCGGGCACGTTGAAAGCAAAATTACACGTCTTTTTTTTTTATCGAAAACAGAAAACAAAACTCTCTGTTCATCATTTTTATAATTAGTTTGTGTTTGTTTTGTCAAGATGATGGATGATGGGTACTGAGTTGTGTCCACACCGAAATGTGTGCGGCACAATTTTGCAGGCGTTTTGCACTCACTGAGGTGAGATGAGGGTGGGAGCGGCCTGCTTTTGTCTCCCACCATCTGCATCAGGCAGACCCTGTCTGGTGCCTGGGGGGAAGGGGTTGGGGGGGGTGTCTGGTGGTGAGGGGGGGGTGCGGGTGGGTGGGGTGGTGGCTGATGGTGTTGTTGAACTTTCTTTTCCCCTGCTGACCTTGCCCATCCCTTGAAATGAGTAACCAAAAACAGAATTACCTGGAAAAACTCAGCAGGTCTGGCAGCATCGGCGGAGAAGAAAAGAGTTGACGTTTCGAGTCCTCATGACCCTTCGACAGAACTTGAGTTCGAGTCCAAGAAAGAGTTGAAATATAAGCTGGTTTAAGGTGTGTGTGTGGGGCGGGGGGGCGGAGATGAAATGAGTGGCTTGCTCGGCCATTTCAGAGGGTAAAGTTATTGTGGGCCTGGAGTCACATGTAGACCAGACCGGGGAAGGCTGGCAGATTTCCTTCCCGAAGGGACATCAGTGAGCCAGAGGGGCCTGTATAACAATTGATGATAGTTGTCACTGTCACCGTCACTGAGACCAGCTTTCAAGTCCAGATTTTATTCATTGAATTTAAATTCCGCCAGCTGCCGGAGTGGGATTTGAGCCCATGTCCCCCGAGCCTTAGCCTGGGCTTCTGGATTACTAGTCCGGTGACATTACCACTGTGCCACCATCTCCCCTTAAATGAGAACACAGAGAAAAGGAGGCAGCCATTCAGCCCCCTCGGGCCTCTTCTATCTATCAAAGATGGCCGCTGACCTGTATCTTAACCGCCATGATTCCATGACCCTTAATACCCTTTGTCAAACAAAAATCCATCTGATGTGATAATGTTCAATAGAATTTCCCAAACCCTCCACTCAGAGCCTCAGCAGCTTTTTGAGAAGGTGGGGGGGTTCCAGATTTCCCTGACTCTTTGTGTGAAAACGTGATTCCGGACGTCACCCCTGTCCAGCTTGGCCTGAATGTCTTTCTTTCAAATACTCTCCTGGGGCGAGGTGGTGGTGGGATGGTTTGGGAGGGGGGTGGGGGATGGTTGGGGATGGGGTGATGGGGGATGGTTGGGGATGGGGTGATGGTGATGGGGGGATAGGGGAGGGGCTGCGGTGGGAAGGAAGGATGTTATATTAGCATAGTGGTAACTGTAGGAATCTACTTTTTGATGTCTGCACTGATGGAGAGCCAGTTTAACCCCTGGCGCAGGCTGCATTCATCTCCCTTCTCATTTTGCTAACCTGTCTGTCCTTTTATTGCCTCCCTCAGTCAGATCGTCAAATTAGTGTCAATTCCGCAGCATCAGAGAGCAGTTCAGTTCAATCAACTCCCATCTGCTTGAAGCTCACTGGTCTGTGCCATCCATTGAATTTCACAAACCCTGGGCCGCTGTCACCAAACAGAGACCTCAGTCCCAACTGGTGGGTCTGAGGCTCAACAGCACCCCAAGCCCAGAAAGGCGAGAGGGCCTCACACTAATGCACCGCCACGATTCAGTCATTGGCACGAATCCCGTTTGCGCAAGGCTCATGCAGTGGCGTGGCAGGTCAGTGAGCCGGGAGTGCCGCAGCTCTGACAGATCGGTGAATGCGCTCCCAATGCTCGTGCCCATGCACTCCACTCCGTACGTGCTTCCCCAACAAGCTTCATATAAGCTGAACCACCCTTCACTATATATTTAGGTCAATAAAAACATTAGGAAGTAAGACTGCATCTATCTAGCGCCTTTCATGGCACCCCGAGGTGCTTTACGACCAGTGAAGTACTTTTGAAGTGTAGTTACTGTCCTAATGTAGGAAACACGGCAGCCGAATTGTGCACAGCAAGCTCCCACAAGCTGCAATGTGATCATGACTGCCTTGGGAATGTCAGTTTGCATTTTTGTGCTAAGTCTCTGGGGTGGGCCTTAAACCCAGACCCTCCAGAGTGAGAAGTGAGCATGGTACCCACACCGCCATAGCTGACCCCTAGATAAAGGATATAATTATTGGATCAAGTATTTGTTGGATTGTGAGTTTAGGGAAGATGGTGGCATAGTGATAATATCACTGGAGTAATAATCCAGAGGCCCGCAGGCTAATGCCCTGGGGACACGGGTTCAAATCCCGCTATGGAATTTGAATTCAATTAATAAAATCTGGAATTGAGAGCTATTCTCAGTAACGGTGACCATGAAACCATCATCGATTGTTGTAAAAACCCATCTGGTTCACTAATGTCCTTTAGGAAAGGAAATAGAAACACAGAAAATAGGAGCAGGAGTAGGGGAGGGGAGGGTTTAAACTAACTTGGCAAGGGGGTGGGATCCTGAGAGGAGGTTCAGCAGGGCGAGATGCACAGCCAAAATTAGAAGGGAGAACGAGTGAGTCTGGAAGGCACAAAAATTATAGGCCAGTTAAGGCACAAGGGAGTTTGGCAAGGTTGGATGGTACTTATTTTAATGCAAGAAGTCTGACGAATAAGACAGATGAGTTGAGGGCACAAATTAACACATGGAAGTATGATGTCATTGCTGTCACAGAGACATGGTTGAGAGAGGGACAGGATTGACAGCTCAATATTCCAGGATATAGGGTCTTCAGGTGAGACAGGGAAGAAGGTAAAAGAGGAGGGGGTATCGCAATATTGATCAAGGAATCAATTACAGCAGTAAGGAGGGATGACATCATAGAAAGCTCCTCAAATAAAGCCATATGGGTAGAACTGAAAAACAAAAAAGGAGCAAGTCACATTGCTGGGAGTGTACTATAGGTCTCCAAACAGTCAGAGAGAAATAGAAGAGCATGTATGTAGGTAAATTTCAGAGAAGTGTAAAAATAATAGGGCAGTAATAGCAGGGATTTCAACTTCTCCAACATTAATGTGTTAGTCATAGTGTGATAGGCTTGAAGGGAGCGGAATTCTTAAAATGCATCCAGGAGAGCTTTTTAAGCCAGTACGTAGAAGACCCTACAAGAGAGGGGGCAGTCCTGGTCTTAATTTTAGGGAATGAAGCCAGGCAAGTGGTAGAGCTATCAGTGGGGGAGCATTTTGCAGACAGTGTTCATAACTCCGTTATGGTTGTTATGGAAAAAGACAACGATGTGCCAGAAATCAGAGTTCTAAATTGGCAAAAGGCAGATTTTAATAAGGTCAGATATGATTTGGCTGGGATCAGCGACTTTTAGGTAAATCTGCATCAGAGCAATGCAACTCATTCGAGGAGGAAATAGGGAGAGTACAGGGCCAACATATTCCAGTAAAGGTAAAGGGTGGGACCAATAAATCCAGGGAACCCTGGATGTCGGGATATACACGATTGGATTAAGAGAAAAAGGGAGGCTTATGACAGATACCGAGGGCTGAAAACAGCAGAAGCCCTGGAGGAGTATAGAATGTGTAGGGGGGAACTTAAAAAGGAAATTAGGAGAGCAAAAAGGGGGCATGAAAAAACATTGGCAGGTAAAATAAAGGAAAATCCGAAGTTATTTTACAAGTACATTAAGAGTAAGAGGATAACTAGGGAAAGAGTAGGGCCCATTAAGGACCATAGTGGTAATTTGTGTGTGGCACTGGAAGATGTAGGTAATGTTCTAAATGAATACTTTGTGTCACTATTCACAAGTGAGAGGGACGATGTGGGTATGGAAATCAGGCAGAAGGGCTGTGATATAATTAAGTAAATTAGCATAGAAAGGGAGGAGGTTCTAAGTGGTCTGGCAGGCTTAAAAGTAGATAAATCTCCAGGCCCAAATGAAATATATCACAGACTGTTGAGTGAGGCAAGGGAGGAGATAGCAGGGGCTCTGGCAATAATTTTCAATACCTCTCTGGCCACAGGAGAGGTGCCAGAGGACTAGAGGACAGTCAATGTGGTACCATTATTCAAGAATGGAGGAAGAGATAAACCAGGGAACTACAGGCCAGTCAGTCTAACCTCAGTGTTGGGGAAACTATTGGAAGCAATTCTGAGGGACAGAATTAATCTACACTTGGAGAGGCAGGGGTCAATCAAGGAAAGTCAGCATGGGTTTGTTAAGGGGAAGTCATGTCTGACCAATTTGATTGAATATTTCGAAGAGGTGACCAGGTGTGTAGATGAGGGCAATGCATTTGACATAGTCTACTTGGACTTCAAGGCTTTTGATAAGGTCCTGCATGGGAGACTGATAACGAAGGTAAGAGCCCATGGGATCCAAGGCAATTTGGCAAATTGGATCCAGAATTGGTTGAGTGGCAGGAAGCAGAGGGTGATGGTCGAGGGGTGTTTTTGTGACTGGATGCCTGTGTCCAATGGGGTTCCACAGGGATCGGTGTTGGGTCCCTTGCTGTTTGTGATGTATATAAATGATTTAGGCTTGAATGTAGGAGGGTTGATCAGTAAGTTCGCGGATGACATGAAAATTGGTGGGGTGGTAAATAGTGAGGAGGATAGCCTTAGATTACAGGAGGATATAGACAGGCTGGTCAGGTGGGTAATCTGGATAAGTGTCAGCTGATGCACTTGGGCAGGACAAACAAGGCATGGGAATACACGAAGAATGGTAGGACCCTGGGAAATACTGAGGATCAGAGGGACCTTGGTGTGCATGTCCACCAGTCCCTTAAGGTAGCAGCACAGGTAGATAAGGTGATTAAGAAGGCATATCGGATACTTGACTTTATTAGCCGAGGCATAGAATATAAGAGCAGGGAGGTTATACTGGAACTGTATAAAACACTGGTTAGGCCACAGTGAGAGTATTGTGTGCAGTTCTGGAATCCGCATTATAGGAAGGATATGATTGCACTAGAGAAGATGCAGAGGAGATTTACCAGAATGTTGCCTGGGCTGAAGAGTTTTAGTTATGAGGCGAGATTGGGTAGACTGGGGTTATTTTCCCTGGAGCAGAGGAGATTGAGGGAGTCATGATTGAGGTGTATAAAATTATGAGGGGCATAGATAGGTTAGACAGGAAGGAACTTTTCCCCTTGATGGAGGGATCAATAACCAGGGGGCATAGATTTAAGGTAAGGGACTTAGAGGGGATGTGAGGAAGAATTTTTTCACCCTGAGGGTGGTGGGAATCTGGAACTCACTGCCTGAAAGGGTGGTAGAGGTAGAACCCCTCATAACATTTAAGAAGTATTTGGATGTGCACTTGCGATGCCATGGCATAAAAAGTGATGGGCCTATTGCTGGAAAATGGGATTAGAATAGTTAGGTACTTGTTTGACCGGTGCAGACTTGATGGGCCAACGGGCCTTTTTCTGTGCTGTAGACCTCTATGACTCTGCCAATCGGCTATTCGAGCCTGCTCTGCCATTCAGCATGATCATGGCTGATCCTCTACCTCAGCGCCATTCTCCCTCTCTCTCCCCATACCCCTTGACACCTATAGAGTCTAGAAATCTATCCATTTCCTTCTTAAATATATTTAGTGACTTGGCCTCCACAGACTTCTGTGGTAGAGAATCCCATAGTTTCACCACCCTCCTGAGTGAAGAAGCTTCTCCTCATTTCAGTCCTAAATGGCCTACCCCATATCCTAAGACTGTGACCCCTTGTTCTAGATCCCCCCCCCTCCCAGCCAGAGGAAACGTCATCTCTTCATCCAGTCTGTCCATCCCTACCAGAATTTTTATATGTTTCAATGAGATTCCCCTCTTCATTCTTCTAAACTCCAGTGAAATCTGCCATCCTTACCTGCTCTAGCCCACATGTGATTCCAGATCCACATCAAATAATGTGGTTGACTCTTAATCACTCTGCAATGACCTAGCAAGCCACTCATTTCAAGGGCTATTATTCCCTAATAGGGAAGGGAATCTGTCCTTACCTGGTCTGGCCTACATGTGACTCCAGACCCACAGCAATGTGGTTGACTCTTAACTGCCCACTGAAATGACTGAGCAAACCACTCACTTCAAGGGCAATTAGGGATGCCAAATACTGGCCTTGCCACATGCCATGAAACAATAAATTCTTTAGAAATGGCAGTGTTTTTCAACTATATCAGGCTGGGCTGGAGTATAATACTGTACGAGGCCATGAGCTGCTTTTTAATACGCAGCTATCTGTGGAATTAGGCAGCGAGGGGTTAGAGTTTTGGCTATTCTGCTCTGGACAGGCGGAAAATATGTGGTGTTGCTGCCATAAATGGATTGCTTTCTTCAGGGCTTTCCAACCACTGGACATGCAACCCATCCGCTGCTTAATGTTCTTCCACCCACACAGTTTAACATCAACTTGTGTTTACCTAGTGCCTTTAATGTGCAACAAGGTCCTGAGGGACTTTATAGAGAGTTGACCAATGGAAGAGATGTTAATAGCTGCAGAATAATTTGTATTTCCCGGTCAAGGTACACAGTAATGTGTACACAGATCACTGGACACAGACTCTCGACGTGGGCCAGCAGCTCTTGGAGTTGGCTGCCTCCCTGGTGGCTTTGCCCATCAGAGAGGCAATGGGTTCCCCAACAGAGGGGCAGGGTTCTGGCGAATTCTCATCGTGTTTGGGTTGTATCTGTACAGGTGAATTCCAATGGTCTGTCTGTCTGGCTGACTCAGTGAGTTGAAAGACTGACTGACCACACTCTTACTAGTCTCTCCTGTTTCATTGAGGTTTGTCCTTAATCCTAAAATGTGCCAACCAGAGAAACAAATTCCTCTTTTCTCCAGATTTGTCAAGCTGGTGTCAAACGGGAGGGGCACTCATTCAAAGCGCTGCATGCCAAATCTTCACTCCCCCATCTCTCCATCCTTAGCCAAGCTCCCTGGACTCCAGTTAGTTGACTTTCTGTTACTTTCATCGCTCCCACTCCCACCCCTGCCCCGAAGGCCTGCACCATCCTACCTTACCTCAGCAGCTTTGCCCAACCTCCCTCTCCTGTGCAGCTTTTACCTCTGCCCCGCCCATGGGTGTCCTACCCCTTGTTCGCCGTTCCCTTTGCTCTACCACTCTCTCCATTAGCACACCCATCCCCCAGCACCCTCCCTGCCTTCAAAAACTCTTGTCTTTGAGCGCTCCCACCCTTGTTTCCTCCCTGTTCATTCCGTCGCTTGGTAACCGTCCATGGCCTTACACAGTGCTTTGAGATGCTCCTCTTTACCTGAACAATACTCTGGAAATCCGACTGGTTGCATGAATGGGCAGCCTTTTCCATTGATACCGGGATGAGCGAATGCTTTGGTGAGCACCGATTGTGGTATTTTTCGTGTGGGGAAGCATGCACCTGTATTTGTTCGCTGCTTCTCCCTGTATCCCCCGCCCCCGTGTTCTTAGTACCTTGAATCGCATTCCCCTGCATCCAGTGTGTCACTGATGCCTTTTCAGAGGCCTGTCCGAGTGGCATCGTGTATCGATGATACAAAATGTAGTAGTGTGGAGACAGCGAGGAGAAGAGTAACAGACCCCAGGAGGACACAGGCAGACTGGTGAAATGTGTGGGCACACAACAAGTAAGGAAGTGCAAAATGATACACTTGGGCAGGAACTATGAGGAGAGGCAATATGAACTAAATAATACAATGTTAAAGGGGATACATGAATCCAGAGACCTGGGAGTGCAGGTACACAAGACTTTGAAGATGGCAGGACAAGTTGAAAGGGTGGCTGTAAAGGCATATGGAACTGTAGAAGACATATGATCTACAGAAGCATCTGAGTACAAAAGTAAGTTTGAGTACTGCTGAAAAGAGAGACATATTAGCGGAGCTTTTCATCTTGCCCTCATCAGTACAAACGCAAGAATACCAAATTTCAAATGATCACAACAATTTATACCACAGGAGAAAAGGGTGCTGATTGGTTGGCTAGTCGACTCTGATTGGCTGAGGAGAAAACAACGGAGAACAATTGGCTCCCCATGCTTCTGGGTAATTCAAAAAAGGTGCAAGGCTTGAGCATATTCCTTTTGCTTGCAGAGAATAGGTCCTGCGTACAAATGCCTGTCGCTTCTGGCAAGCGGAAAACAAAAAGCATAAAAGCTGAATAGCCTCCTTGCGTGCTGCATCATTCCATGTCCTGGCTGGCAGCAGAATTGTGGCACTTGTGTGATTAGGCCAACTCCTCTCCGTCTGCCCACATTGCACAGATTTTCTGTAAATGAAAAATACTTGCGTTTATGTAGTGCCTTTCATCAGCTCAGGACATTCCAAAGCACTTTACCAGCCAGTGATGTAACCTTTTTGATTATTAGTCCTTGTTTCTTGTATTAAGACACTTCAAAACATACTTCATTGTCTGTAAAGCACCTTGTGGCATCCTGAGGTTGCGAAATGCAGAATAAATAAATCTAAATATAACTATATAAATGCAAGCTCTCTCTTTGTCATGTCAGCAGCCAATTTCCATTCAGCAGACATCAGCTGTATGGGAACAACTCCTGTGCAGTCTTTCGAGAATGTGTCCTGGAACTTTTTACATCCACCTGAGCGGACAAAAGGTTTAACGCCTCATCTGAGGCACAGCACCTCTGACAGTGCAGCACTCCTTCAGTACTGTAGTGGAGCAGCAAGGGCACTTTTTAAATTAAAAAAAAAACCTTACTCAGAAAGGTCTCAAGACACTTCACGTACAATAAAAACCAACAGTTGGACTTGGTGCTTGGGCATTTGCATTTTTCTCTCTTCCTGTAACAGAATCTGGGTAGATGGATTGAATTAGAGCTTCTTCACATGAGGTTTCAGACACCATCCACTCTATGTGGCCTTAATACCTCATACTTCATGATTACCAGTCTAATGACAGAAACAGATGATCCCGTTATCCCAGCTTGGACACTGTACTTAATCACAATTATTATTTCATTATAGTCTCAGTAATTCATTGGGTTTGGCTCGCCTGCCCCTATTTTTAGTGAAGCTGATAGGACTTGCTGTGTGTTATATGTTGCTGTGCGTGCATCTGCTCCCTCACTCTCTCTCTCTCTCTTCCCCCCCCCTCTGTAACACTGACGTATTTGCAGATGATTTTGGCAATATCTGACCAGTGCCAGCTTGTGTCTGTGATCACCCTCTCGCCCTCGATCAGGGATCGTGAGCTCATGGGGTGGGGTGCGGTGGGTGGCCTGCAGCTTTCGTGCCTGGGGTCCAGTGACACTGCGCTACTGAGGGAAACAGTGCATTGTTACACAAGCCACAAGAGGCATTAATCCAAGTGAGGTGCTGTAAGGTTGCACAGTACTTATTAAAGAAGTTAAAGTTTGCCACTCTACTGGTGTCCTGGCCAACATCTGTCCCTCAATCAAAACAGGTTAATGGGTCATTGATCTCACCTCTGTTTACAGGACTTTGCTACATCAGAATTGGCTCCTGCCTCTGCCTACAATGGTTATTCTACAAAGTAATTCTATGAATGTTTGGAGGACATGAAAGATGCACTTAGGAACAATAAAGTAAGGGGAGGCAGGGTGTTGTGGTAATATCACTGCACTATTAATCCAGAGGCCCAGGCCTAATGCCTGAGTACATGGGTTCAAATCCCACTATGGAAGAAGGTGGAATTTAAATTCAGTTAATAAAGTCTAGAATATAAAGCTAATCTCAGTAATGGTGACCATGAAACTATCGTTGATTGCTGCAAAAACCCCTCTGGTTCATTAATAGGCAAGGCAATCTGTTCTTACCTGGTCTGACCTACATGTAACTCCAGACCCTCGGCGATGTGGTTGACTTTTAACAGCCCTCTGAAATGGCCTAGCGAGCCACTCAGTTCAAGGGCAATTAGGGATGGGCAACAAATACTGCCCTTGCTACACCCCATGAAACAATAAATTCTTTAGAAATGGCAGACTTTTAAAATTGCATCAGGCTGGGATGGAGTATAACACTGTACGGGGCCATGGGCTGCTTTTTAATACACAGCTATCTGTAGAATTAGGCAGCGAGGGGTTAGAACTTTGGCTGTTCTGCACTGGACAGGCAGCCATGATCTTATTGAATGGCAGAGGGGCTGAACAGCCCACTCCTATTTCTATTTCTTATGGCCTTTTATAAATGCAAGTTCGTTCGTGCTGTTTTTTTATAAAATCTGCACACCTCCTATTCTTCATAGAACTCGCTCTGTTGAGCCAAAGGAAGGGCTCGTGTGACATAATTTCTTCAAGAGTGAATGGAGCTTTTAAACCAGCCCTGGACTTAGACCCAGAAGGAAACTTTGCTTTGGGCAGCAGTGTGACTTTATTCATTCCTGGAATGTGGGATGTCATCAGCAAGGTCGGCACTTATTGCCTTTGAGAAGGTGGTGGTGAGCCACCATCTTGACAACTGAGTGCCTTGCTAGGCCACTTCAAGGGGGAGTTAAGGGTCGACTACATTGCTGTGGGTCTGGAGTCACACGTAGGCCAGAACGGGTAAGGACAACAGATTTCCTTCTACATAAGAACATAAGAAATAGGAGCAGGAGTAGACCATTCAGCCCCTCAAGCCTACCCCACCATTCAATAAAATCATAGCTGATCTTCCCCAGGCATCAACTCCTCTTTCGTGCCAGCTCCCAATAGCCCTCAACTCACTGATATTTTAAAAATATATCTACCTCCTCTTTAAATACTTTCAGTGACCTAGTCTCCACAACTCTCTGGGATAGAGAATTCCAGACATTCATTACCCTCTGAGAGAAGAAATTCCTTCGCATCTCAGTTTTAAATGAATGTCCCCTTATTCTGTAACTATGTCCTCTAGTTCGAGATTCCCCCACTAGTGGAAACATCTTCTCAACATCTACCCTGTCAAGACCCCTCAGAATCTTGTACATTTCAATATGATCGCCTCTCATTCTTCCAAATGCTAATAAATAAAGACCTAACCTGTTTAGCCGTTCTTGTTAAGTCAACCCCTTCATCACACGAATCAGCCTAGTGAATCTCTTTGGAACTGCCTTCAATGCTAGTGTATCCTTTCTTAAATACGGGGACCTAAACTGTACACAGTGCTCCAGGTGCAGCCTCACCAACACCCTGTACAGTTATAACAAGACTTTCCTATTTTTAAACTCCAACCCCCTAGCAATACAGGCCAAAATTCCATTTGCCTGCTTAATTACTTGCTGCACCTGCATGCTAACTTTTTGTGTTTCATGCACAAGAGCACCCAGGTTCCTCTGTGCTGCATTTTTTTGGAGTCTCTCTCCATTTAAATAATAGTCTGACTTTTAATTCTTCCTACCAAATTGCATGACCTCACACTTTCCTACATTAAACTCCATTTGCCAAGTTTTTGCCCACTCACTCAACCTGTCTATATCCCGTTGCAGATTCCTTATGTCCTCATCACAACATGCCTTCCCACCTATTTTTGTGTCATCAGCAAATTTGGATACATTACACTCTGCCCCTCCTACAGGTCACTAATATAGATAGTAAATAATTTGATTCTTGTGGCAGTCCACTAGTACGTCTTTCCAACCTGAAAAAGGCCCATTAATCCCGACCCTGTGTCTTATGTGTTAAACAATCCTCAATCCATGCTAATACATTACCCCCAATACCGTGAGCTCCTATCTTGTGCACCTTATCGAAAGCCTTCTGAATATCCAAATATACTACATCTACCGGTTCCCCTTTATCAACTCTGCTTGTTATAGCCTCAAAGAACTCTAGCAAATTTGTCAAACATGATTTCCCTTTCACAAAACCATGTTGACTTTGTTCTGTACAAGACATGAGTGAACCAGATAGATTTTTTACAACAACCTGGTAGTTCCATGGTCATTATACTGAGACTAGCTTTTTAAAATGTTCAGATTTATTTAATTAATTTGAATTTAAATTCCCCAGCTGCCATGGTGGGATTTGAACCCATGTTGCAGGCCTTTAGTCCGATAACATAACCACTCCGCTGTGTTTCCCACTGCCAGGGAAGGCCACAGGCAGTGCTCACCTCACAAGTCTACCGATGTAGGAATTTCTTTTTTTAGAAATGGTCCAATCTTTTTTTTTGGTTTTTGACAGAGTAGTGATGTCGGCTGAGGAGTCAATGTGGCCCAAGGCAACAGCCTTCTCGCCATCCCCATCAAGGCCTTCCATCTCTAGGTTTCCATGGTAACCTGTCCCCTTGACCCACTGTGCCGAAAGTTTCTCATTTGTTGCTAATTGCTTAGTTACGCCCCTTGTTTCTCTAACCCTTCATCGATATGGACAATTTTGCCTGGATCAAACTCGTCAGGCTGGTTCCATTTTAGGAAGATTTCTTTCGGAGAACTCTTGGAGTTGGCTCTTTTCAGACAAAACAAAACATCCAACCTCTTTAACCTTTGCCCAGAATGTAAATCTGTGTTCCTTTGGCTTGCCTTGCTTGCTTGCTGTGTATTACATCCTGCGATCAACTGAGACACAGCTGACACCTCAACCTTGTTGGAGCTAGGATTCAGGGATGGAAGAAGATGGGGATGAGAGATTTCTTTTAGAAAAAGTGAAAGAATGTGAGAGAACTTTAAAACAGTAAAATACATCCTAGTGGTAGGCTATACGTCTCAGCGATTGATCGAATGAAACAGCATGTTCCTTCGGTTGCTTGTAACAGGCAGAGTACAGACTGTACTCAACCAGCCCGCGCACACAGAACCCAAAATAAAATGTCTAATGTTAGATGTGATTCCACGATTGTGCAGCACTTGCCGAACAATTCTGAGTACGCTAATAACTACACTAAGACCAGTTTAAAATAATCAGTCGAGCTCGTAACGTAGCTCATTTATGCTTGCTAGAAGTGACATACATTCATACACAGGTACCCGTTCTCTGCAAACAAAAGGAATGTGTCCAAGCCTTGCACTTTTTTTGAAATTACTAAGGATCTTAGGGAGCCTATAGTTGCCTGTTGCTTTTCCCATGGCAACATCTTGGCCAATCAGAGTTGACTTGCGAGCCACTTCGCATTCTTTTTTCCTGTGGTGTAAATAGTGGTGATTGTTTGAAATTAGGTATTCTTGCATTTGCCTTAATGAGTGCAAGACAAAAAACTTCTGCTACATGTCTCTCTTTTCAGCAATATTAAAATAATGAGTATTTAATATAAACATACTATTAGGAGCATGAGAGTACAGCTGAGGCTATCGCTGCTTAAAAGTGAGCCGGTATTGAAGATGCCAGAGGTCAAGATGCCAATCTTGGTTGATCATGTTCCTGGAGGCTCCATTACATAACCCCCACCCCACCCTGCGCACCCACCATTGGCTGCTCGACACATCCATCCTCGTGATGCCCTGCTTTCCCTCGGCCAATTGGGAGGCAGACAAATTCCTCGGTACCTGATTGAATGATTCTTGGCTACCAAACAGCCCCCCCATGTCCGGAACGTTTAAAGTGCACCAAATTTGTATCACCCCTAGGAATTTTATTCTCTTGAATTTGCCCACAGCACCCTGCTGTGTTAACGGCATGTTAATTATATTGTTAAGATAGAAAGATGAAGAGCATTATGCTTGTCTTTTCTGCAGCCTTTAGCTGTCTGTGTTCCACGTCTATGTAGGTTATGTGAGGTTGCAGCCCCATTCCACTTTTTGAGGGGACTGCTCCTCAAGTTTTGTTCGCACTCCAGCCCCATGCATCTGACCTTGGACCACCCGGTACAGGGGGGAGGTGGGGTGGGTTAGTACAAGGCGGATCGGAGGACCTCCTCCCGGGTCTGTCCCTGGGCCAGGCCAAGGTGCTCGTTAACAGGCCCAGGCAGTGGGCGGTTGAGGGCATTATTTGGCCCAACAGTCTGCCCCTCTTCCGCGTCCATGTTTGCATCCAGGTATCCCAGGAGAGGGTGCCCCCGGTATGCTTGAGGCCTTCCACAACCGGTGGGCATCGTAGGGGCTGGAGTGCATCATCAGCTCCAGGAGCATTAAAGGAAACTTACCAAATTAAAGTAAAATAACGTTTTGTCTTTTTGTTTTGGTGCCCCTTTAAGGGGTTGTTAATTTCATTTGTTAATTAGTTTATTTGGTTATTTGGTACCCGAGCAAAAAAGAGAGACTGCTGGGACACTGGGGGTGGTAGGTAGAAGGCAGACATATATAACGCTGAATTCTGTAACTAAATCTATTATCAAGGAAGGTATTAGTGTCTAGTTTCATACTTCACCAACTGGCAAGGGATCAATATAGCATTTTGGAGATTCCCCTTGAAATCCTGGGGACTCCAGGCCAATCCTGGAGGGTTGGCAACCCATACAGTGGATGGTTAAATACCGAATGATGTGTGTGTTTTTAATCAAAAAAAAAAGTGGCTGAATATTAGATACTCCTAACGGGGATGAGTAAAAAAAAATCTCCATAGATAATCCCATTGACAGGACTTTGCATTCCTCAGACACTGCGCATCAGCAGTTCATTATTTGCTCATGACTTTGAAGCTCCGAAGTGAAATTACTGATGCAGTTTGATGTTGCTGGTAATTTCTGCAAAGTCCTACGAAATGACAAAGCTTGTTTGATAGTCGAGGTATTTCTGCCCTTTCCGTGCTAGACATCATTCTTGCAGCTGATGGCTGAGAGGTGAAAGTGGAAAAAAAGATTGGATACTAAGAAATCGCCAATCCATAGACAGAACTCGCTTGCTTTAATTATTCATCAAATGCCAGTGAAAAAGCACTTCTTTTTTGGAGATAGTTTTTTTTATTATTTGCTAGCTGGCGTTGACCTGGAGGCTGAAGACAATTTGTTGCTGCTTTCCGGTGATGTGTCATACATGTTCTAATCTGTCTTTCCTTTACATCTTTCGAGCCTCTTCCACTGTTGGTTACAGCAGGACTGCCTTTTCGAGGGTGCGACAGTCCGAGATTGTGAAGAAAGGGGTCATTTGGCCCTTCCTGCCCGTGCTAGCTGTTAGTAAGAGCTCCTAACCTGCCGCTCTTTCCCTATAGCCTGGCAAATTTCTCTTTTTTGACTATTTATCCAATCCCCATTTGAAAGTTGCTGTTGATTCTGCTCCCAACTCCCATTCAGGCGTTGCATTCAAGATCGCAACAATTCACTAAGTTTAAAAAGAAAGCCTTCCCAGTTCCCCTGGGGAATTTTACCGATTCTCTTTTAGTTTTGCTGACCGTGCCTTTAACTTTTTTGATCCCAAGCTCTGGAACTCCCCTCCCTGCCAACCCCCACGGCAAAATGTTGTGAGCCTTTGGCATCCTCTACCCTGATCAATTCTGTCCAAGACCTTAAAAACATCAATCAGGTCACCACTTGGCCTTCTGCATTCCTGAAAATGCAAGCTTAGTTATGTAATCTCTTACCATAATCTAACCCTTGGGACCCAGGTAATATTCTGGGGAACTGCTGCCAGTTCAATAACTTCAGTGTCTCAGCTGGCTGTGATTGTAGTGTGAGCCTTGATGATGAGTGTTAGTGACTCATTTAAGGTTCAGGGATGGGGGAATTGGCCATTAAAGGTTGATTCCAATCCATTCCCCATCCAGCAGGGTCACACTGGGTGGCAATCAGAAGACACTGACGCTGGTTTTCCTCTCAGTGACCCAGTGATGCTGTGGCCAATTATAATGCAGAAAGTGACGGATGCTCGGTCACTGAGCATATTCAAGAAAGAGCTTGATAGGCTTTTGGGCAAAAAGGGGATTGAGGGATATGGGAAAGTGGAGTTCAGGTAGATTGTCAACCTTGATCTTATTGAATGGCGGAGCAGGCTCGAAGGGCTGTATGGTCTCCTCCTGCTCCTATTTCTCATGTAAACCTTTTCAACTCTCCATTCACTAACTCTTTGACCAAGTGTTTAGTCACCTGACTCTGTTTTTTTTGTCTAAGAGCAGAGTGCAAATCTCTTTTCCTTAGATGTGAGATGGATAAAGTGCAGCTGCAGCAGCGGCTGTTGAGCCCAGCGATTGCTGCCTCTGCCTTAATACTCCTCCAGCTAGTGTAGGCAATGTTTTTCAGGCAGTCGTTGGATCCCTCGGATGCCATATTGAGGTGGGCAGGTTGCATTAGTAATGTGGCAACATAGTGAGAGAGAAGTGTGAAAATACAGTCACTGGAAATGTATTTTTAATAGGGAACAAATGTTTTGTATCAAATTTTTGAATATCTGTGGGTTCTGGGATGATTTTCAAGCGTTCATACTTGAGAATTACAAAAACAATAATTTGAAAAAAAGAAAGGTCTTAAATATGTGCAAAGAGGAGCAGGCACAGAGTTCAGGTTTCAACACAAAGAAACAGCCCAAGGTCCTGCAGACCTTCCTTTAAACATTCTCTAAAATAAGGCCCATTTTACTTACCCTCCCTCACAGCCTCCTCCCTGACAAACAGTTGATGTAACCTGTGCAGTGTTCACAGGGACTTGGCTCCTGACAAACATTTGGGTTTCATTTGTGGCCCAATATCATAAACTTTTGATAATTTTCTTCCCTCACCTTCATTCCCCCACTCCAGCTCCACCACAGCCCCCCCCCCCTACCCCTTTTCACCCCTTAATCTTCTCTATTCCTGAAAATGCAATCTTAGTTATGTAATCTCTTCCCATAATCTAACCCTTGGAACCCAGGTAACCTGCCACCAGGCATTAATCTCCCCTTCAATACCTTCTGTGCCTCAACCAGCCGTGGTTGTAACTCTTTCGAGTACGAACACGTTTCCATCTGTTCCTATTCAGATAAAGTTACATTGTTTCATAGTTTGCCATTGTGAGATTTGAACTCTTGATCTTGGGGTTACAAGCCTAGTACCATAACCACTTGGCTATTTAGGCCAAGCGTGACCCTGCTGGATGGGGAACAGATTGGGCTCAACCTGAATAGGAACAGATGGAAACGTGTTTGACTCGAAAGAGTATCAAGAGTTCAAATCTCACAATGGCAAACTATGAAATAAAGTAACTTCATCTCAAACAGATGGAAATGGGTTTGTACTCGAAAGAGTTACATTCTGATTTTAGCTTGGCCTAAATAGCCAAGTGGTTATGGTACTGGGTTTGTAACCCCAAGATCAAGAGTTCAAATCTCACAATGGGAAACAATGTAACTTCATCTGAATAGGAACAGATGGAAACGGGTTTGTACTCGAAGGAGTTACCAGAAGATGATAGAAGATGGATCCAGCAGGGCCACAGTGCGTGGCAATCAGAAGACACTTATGCTGGTTTTCCTCTCAGTGACCCAGTGCTGCTGTGGCCAGTTGTATTGTTGCCTTCACCCCTCCCCCCGTCTCCCATTCCGACGTGGTCTAAACCACCACTCCCCCTTCTCTCCCATTCCGACATGGCCTAGACCACCACTATCCCCTCTCTCCCACTCCATGATGAGCGAGACCACCCCTCCCCCATCTCTGCCACTCTGAGAACGGATAACTCAGACTGGGGATCAAGCCTGGGTCCACAGGAGACTTTGTGATTCAGCTCGTCACAAGGTAACTTAGCTATGTTGTCAGCAAGGTTTATATTTTTATATAAGCTTTTCCTCCTTCCCCTGGGATTATCAGCCTAGAAGGGTTCATGAGCAAGCGAGCAACATACTCAAAGCAGCAGGAAGATTGGAGGGGCAGTAGCTACACAGCCTGACTGTAGACCTCTGCACTACTCCAATTTCAAGTCTCTTGCATATCCTTTGTATACTTCACTCCACCAGTGGTGACCATACCTTCAACTGCCTGGATCTTAGGCTCTGGAATTCCCTCCATAAATCCCTCTGCCTCTCCATCTCCCTCTCTTACTTTCCTCCTTTAAGGCTCCTTCAAACCTACTGCTTTGACATTGGCCACCTGCCCTAAGATCACCTCATGTTAGGTGTCATTTCATTCTGATCACGCTCCCACGAAGCACCTTAAGGACATTTTAATATATTAAGAGCAATAAATGCACACTGCGGCTGTTATCGTTTCCTGATTCCACCTCTTCCCAGTTCACACGATGAGTAAATGCTTTGCAAGGGGACGCTATGCTGCCATGTTCACTGGATGAGTGGAATTTTAACACACTCACATCTGGTTAAATAAAAGCAGTGAAACACATGTCGCATCGACAGTAATGATGTCATCGCATCACCGATCATACTGTTACGTAAACACCACCTAGTGCTTTGTTTCCAAGCCAACGCTTTGGAAGATGGAGCATCAGGTGCTAGTACAATGCGCAGTTGCCTCGAGTAGGTGACACACTTGAGCTGACATTTATAGTTACAGTCACAGGCTTGAAAAATTGTGGCTTTTTTTAAGTTCTCTCTCATCACTGATTCAAGAGAGGGTTAAGGGAGAAATTTAACGAAGGTTTTCAGAGGCAGTGACATCTTGTTTCCGCTCATTGGCAAATTGACACCAAGTTACGACACAGACTGAAAATTCTCATTCCAAGAATTGGAGGAAGTTAGAAGATTTGTTTTTTCACTTGGAGTTATTAGAGCATCAAATTTAAAGTTCCCATCTCGTTTTCAAATCCCTCCACGACCCTGCCCCTCCCTACCTGTGTAATCCATTCCAGTGCTGACATTCAACCAGATCTCCCTGCTCCTCCGATTCGGGCCTCTTGAGGATCCCCGATTTTAATCACCCCACCATTGGTGACTGTGCCATCTGCTACCAAGGCTCTAGACTTCCCTCCCTAAACTTCTCCGACTCACTACGTCTCAATCCTCCTTTAAAACAACCCTTAAAGCCTGCCCCTTTGCTTTTGGCCACTTGACACACTGTCTCCTTATGTGGCTCGGTATCACATTTTCTCTGATAATGCTCCTGTGAAGCACCTTGAGATGTATCATCATGTTTAAGGTGCTACGCAAATGCAAGTTGTTGATGTTGTTGGAAATATTTACCACAAGTATGGACTGAGGCAGAGATCAAACAAGCAATTGAGAGGATAAATGTTTGAAAAGGAAGAATATTCGAGATCCAGGGGACTGGAATTCGAGTAGACAGCTCCGGTTCAGAAGCTGGCACTGATTGTAATTTCCAAGATTCCTTGGGCGACACAGGACCTTTCAGAGTAATGTTTTCTTCCAGTCAGTTGCAATATTCTTGTCTACCGGTCTCCGTCTCCCAAGAGTTCTGTTTTAATTCAGATTGTAATTTAGCAGAAATGGTAAGGGGCACAGTAAAATGAGAGCAGGAGCGGAGTGGGGACGAGTGCACAGGGAGGAGCCAGCTGGGGCACTGCGATCTGCTGGCTGAGCTTGAACTGTCCTGTCCTGTCCTTCAACACCCGCCTCCCCCACTCTCCTGAGCTCCGACAGCTTCCAGTAAAGGTTTGTTAAATGGAGATGGCAGGCAGATAGAGGTGACCAGCTGCTTCTGCGTGAATGTTACTGACCTTATCCAGTCTGCATTGCTGAACTTCATCTCATTTGCACCAGTGTGAACAATTTGAAGACTTTCGATTTTAAATATATATAAAATATATATATATATATATATATATATATATGGTACCTGGGAATGTTAAAATACCTTTCAGTGACCTCTGCCGTCTTAACTTCCGAGCTAGTGCTGGCCGAGGGGGATTGTGGATTCTTCTCTCTCGACAGCTTTCTAAGAAGCTGAAGTGAACTGCATTCAGGCAGAGGCTCTGCATTTCCCAGCGGGGCTGGTTCCACAGAGCAGACATTGCCCTCAGATCTGACACTCATTTTTGCAGGTCTCGCCCACAGGGACCATGAGCCCCGCATGGAAATATGAAAGTGTCGTGCCAGCACAATTGAGGGAGGTGGTGGGGGGAGTGGAGAGGGCAGGGGGCAGCCTGCCTGGAACTATGGATTTGGAGCATGTTCCACAGCAATGCAAAGATACAGTTTGCATTCATACTGGACCAGCCATATAAATACTGTGGCGACAAGAGCAGGTCAGAGGCTAGGAATTGTGCGATGATAAACTCACCTCCTGACTCCCCAAAGCCTGTCCACCATCTGCAAGGCACAAGTCAGGAGTGTGATGGGATACTCCCCACTTGCCTGGATGAGTGCAGCTCCCACAACACTCAAGGAGCTTGACACAATCCAGGACAAAGCAGCCTGCTTGATTGGCACCACATCCACCACCTTCAACATGTGCTCTCTCCACTAATGGTGCGTGTTGGCAGCAGTATGTACCATCGACTAGATGTACTGCAGTAACTCACCAAGCCTTCTCCCAAACCCGTGGCCTCTCCCATCTAGAAGGACAAGGGCAGCAGATACATGGGAACACCACCACTTGGAAGTTCCCCTCCAAGTCACTCACCATCCTGACTTGGAAATATATCACCGTTCCTTCACTGCAGGATCAAAATCCTGGAACCCCCTTCCTAACAGCACTGTGGGTGTACCTACGGCACATGGACTGCAGCGGTTCAAGAAGGCAGCTCACCACCACTTTCTGAAGGGCAATTAGAGATGGGCAATAAATGCTGGCCTTGCTAGTGATTCTCAAATCCCATAAAAGAATTGAAGAAAAGATACACACCACCTGGCACCAGAGACACTGCCTGCCTGGCACACCTCCAGCAGAAACACGTAATCCCTGAGGCTCTGGTCTACCTTTGCTGCCAACCGTGCCTCATATCAGAACACACCTACGTCCCATGAGAAATACTTTCAACTCACACAGACTTCAGCGCTTCAAGAAGGCAGCACTCCCACCATTTTCTCAAGGGCAATTAGGGATGGGCAATAAGTGTCAGTCTAGCCGGAGACACCCACACCCCATGAAAGAATTAGAGAGGAAAAAAAGCTCAAAATGCTCCTTTCAACTCATTTTTTCCAGCTCTGAACTCGACTTGCACCAGCGCTGGGCTCTGCATTGATTTGTGCCCTGGCAGTATTATGTTAGTTTACTAATGTAGTAATGAGGAGTTAATGGGGCCCATGACGTTTTGCAATATTGATTAGCCGAGCCATTAAGTCCCTTACATGAGGTCCAAGTTGCCTTACAGAAGTGTGCATTCTGTAATATTAAACCTTCAGTACTGGAACAAGCCGTGTTCACCTCTCTTCCTTCCTGCTGTGTTTCATGCTGATAAACTTGCCACCCTTGAAGGAGAAAGTTGAACAATTGTCGGTGTGAGCGAGCGGCCGACTCTCATTTAATGCCGGAAGTTTCTGAGGAGGTGGGCTGCTGTATGACTGCTCCCACATCTTAATTCCTTCCTGTCCCCGGGGACAAGCCTTGATGGTTGGTGAATGAGCTGGCATCAGCCAGGGACAGTGTCCCAGGGGATAATCCCCTGTCCCTGAGGCCAATCCTTTGTCGGTGGTTCCGGCGAGGATCCTCGAACCTTTTCGGCCTCAGCAGCTTGGCTCGGGCACTCCAAAACAAATCGGGCACGGTTCCCGGACATCAGCTGAGAAACAGGATTAATCTCAGCCCTTCCTTTAAAATTTACCTAAACTTCAGATCAATTGTCCTAACATTGCCTTGCCAAACCGCTTGTCAAAATGTTCCCTTATAATGCTCACACGAAGCACCTTAGGACGTTTTATGACATTAAAGGCACTGTGTAAATGCAGGTTGTTGTTGTTTGCTCTCTCCCTCCTGAAGATGCCATCTCCCTTTCTAAACTTTCTTCCCACGTGTGTCCACTGGCGCATCCTCTCATTGCATTTTTTGGAATGTGTGGGTGATAAGCACATGGCCCCACCTTGAGCCCGTCATGCATGAGGACGTTTGAGCAGCCACTTAGCCTGGGGGAACGTGGGTGTCCACTTACCCTTTGGAATCTCACCCAACTGGCCACACTTCCTTTCTGAGCCTAGATGGTGAGACTCAGGAAGCTGGTCAACTGTGGGTGCTATCACAGTGGGGCTTAACCTCCCCCCAACCCCCTCTCACCCCCCCCTCCCATGCTGACATTCGCTGTCCAGTTGTGGGGCTGCTGTCACCTCCAGGGTGATGCTCAAAGCTTCACATAGAATCACAGAATTGTAGAAAGAGACCATTCGGCCCATCATGTCTGCACCAGCTCTCTGAGCATTTTAACTTAGTGTCAGTCTCCTGTGTTTTCCCTGTAACCCTGCACATTGTTTCTGTTTAAATAACCATCCATTGAATGCCTCAATCGAACCTGCCTCCACCACACTTCCAGACAGTGCATTCCAAACCCTAACAACTCGCTGTGTGGAAGAAGTCTTCTTATAGCCTGTGTCCCTGAAGTTTTAAACTGATGATCTCAATTTTCTTCCCCTCTTCCCAGTCAGCAGGCTTATCCCAGACTGCAATTCTTGTTTAACTTGAATTGAGATTTTCTCAATTCTCCTACTCCAGGGGCAGAATTTTTTGTCCTGTGGGTGGGCGCGTGCCTGAACCGAGGGGGAGTGAAATAGTACGCGATGATGTCAGGCAAGTGTCCCAATGTCATAGCGCACGCTCATGATCCTTTGGTCGGTGGGTGTGCGTGAGAGAGGCGACAGTGCGCCGACAATTAAGAGGCCTATTAAGGCCTTTAAGTAATTAATAAAGTTGGATTTTTCGCCTTTACATTTTTAACGAAACCTCATCCACGGGAAGGAGGAGGTTTCCAATGCTTAGTCAAAAATAAAACATTAACATTTTTCAGCATCCTTTTTTACATGTCCCTCCTCATGTGAGTGAGTCACATGTGGGGACATGTTTATTTCATATGTAAAATCTTTATTTTTCAGCTTAAAAATCTTCAGCTCCCTGAGGAGGTTCTGTGCCCTCAGGGAGCTGTCAGCGCGCCGCACACACGAACACTTCAGCACTCGCGGTCCTCCAACTCCCCCCACCCCCCCACCGCCGCCGCCGGCAGAGCTGAGACTCCCAGCATGCATTTCACGTTGGTTGGCCGTTAACTGGCCCGCCAGCATGAAGTCACGGCCGCTTCTGACCACGCACACCACACCAGGCCAACGGGGGGGAAAATCCTCCCCCAGGCTTACTCCCTTCCTCAGCTAGCTGATAAATGTCTTTTAGACAATGGTATTAACAGCTCATGGAACAAGCTGGGTGGATGGAGATGGAGATACAGGTCAGCCATGATCTCATTGAATGGCGGAACAGGCCCGTGGGGCTGAATGGCCTCCAAATGTTTCCATGTTCTCAGGCCACAGGAGATCGCGGGTGCACAAATGGTTTCACACCCAATTAGCCATCCCTTGTGTTTGAATCTGAACTGGGAATGCTGGCTGTTCACCCACACTGTGCATCACAAGCTGACCCAGGAGTCACCCAATGCCTATGGGAGTACACTTTACAGTGAGGGGTTGTGGATTGCAGAATCTCTGGATAGTGAGGGGGAGTGGGCTCCTTGGTGCTTTGCATTTCCTCTTCCCAGGGCTTTGAGACTGCCTGCATTGTACCTTCCCTCACTAACGTGTCTAAACCCTCCCTCACTAACGTGTCTGAACGCTCCCTCACTAACCTATCTAAACCCTCCCTCACTAACATCTCTAAACCCTCTCTCGCTATCTAAACTCCCCTCACTATCTAAACCTTTCCTCACCAACCTGTCTAATCCCTCCCTTGACATCCTGTTGAAAAACTCTCTCACTAACCTAACCCTGACGTCTCTGAACTGGAAGTTTCCCTATTTATCACCCGTGTTCACCGTGGCTCAGTGGGTAGCACTCCCCCCTCTTGAATCAGAAGGTCATGCATTCAAGTCCAAGTCCAGAAACATGAGCTAAAATTGTAGGTTGATGTTCCCAGTGCAATACTGCAGAAGGGCTGGACTATCAGAGGGACCATCTCTTGAATGAGCCTGTGAGAGATTAAACTAAGGTTCCATAAAGATGAAAGAATGTGAAAGGTCCAATGGTATTATCTTGAAGAAGAGTAGGAGAGTTCTCCCCAGTGTCCCCAGCAATATTTATCCTCAATGAACATGACAAAAGAAGCAGATTATCTTTATTTGTCATTTAGCCCATTGCTGTTTGTGAGAGCTTGCTGTGTGCAAATTGACTGCAGAGTTTCCTATCTTACAACAGTGACTACACTTCAACTTGGCTGTATAGCTTGGCTGTTTCCTCTCTATCCCAGGGTTAGTGGATATGAGCCACTGAGTCCCCAGACAAGGAGCAGGGAGCCACTCTGAGGCTGTGGAAGGCGCTATGTAAATGCAAAGCTTTCCATTATTTCTTGATAGACCTTCAGTGATAGCCCCAGGGTCACTTGTCTGATGAAGTAGTTGTCCAAATGTAAGATGTGGGCTGACAGATCACACTTGCACCAACATCCACAGAGACCAGAATAAAGAACTCGCCCATTAATGGAAACAGCTTTTTAGATTAAAGCAACAAAACAGTAGGTTACGGTGATTAAAGACCTGGGTTACCTTGAGTTCACTGTTTGTAACCATGATGTTACCTGAACCTGTTGATTGGATTAGAAACTGTCACTATTCCCATAAATCCATTGTCCTATACAAGATACCATTTGGACCCTAGTCTGGAAGAGTTGCTAATTTAAAAGTTCTGAACTCTTTGAGCATGGAACTCAAAAACTTGCATTTATATAGCACCTTTAGTAAACAATTCCAAGAGACATTATAAAGCAACACTTGATTCCGGGGCATACAAAGTGATATCAGGACAGATCACCAAAAAAACCTGGTCAAAGAGGGAGGTTTTAATGAGCCTCTGAAAAGCAGGTGAAGATGTTTAGTTAAGGGCTTGCAGAGTTTAAGTCCCAGGCAGCTGAAGACACAGCTTCCTGTCATGGAGTGAAGGAAATTGGGGATGCGCAAGGGACCAGAATTGGAGGAGTGCCGAGATCTCAGTTGGGTTGTTGTGCTGGAGGGAGTGACAGAGATCCATTATTCTCTCTCCTTGTGATAAAGGTACCATTGTGCATGCGTGGGCGCAGGTGTATGTGTTTAATTCTTTGTGAATTATGCCACTTGTTCTGTCTCCCTTCAACCGATGGATGCACTTGGCTGAAGTTGTCATTTTTTAAGGTGAATCGGAAATGATTTGTCGGAGTGTTTTTTTGTTCACACTCCATTAGTGTGAAACTTATTGAATTGCAAAGGTCAGGTCAACCCACATTTATTTAGAGAATTGAACAGTGCTGATTCGTAGCTCCAGTCTGTTTCTGCATCTGCATTGTCTTCAGGTCTCTCCTTAATTCCTGCATGGACCTGATTTATAGAATGTCAACAAGCCTGCCCCTCACCCCCAATTTATGCCTCCCCTCCTCTCCTGTAGCCATTGACTTGCTAGGGTTCTACAGAGTAAGCCAGGGACAGGGAATTCTGCAACGAGTCACTTACCTCCTGCCTTCACAAAGCCTGTCCAACATCTACAAATCACAATTCAGGAGTGCGATGGAATACTCTCCACTTACCTGGATGAGTTCAACTCCAACAACACTCAAGAAGCTCAGCCCCATCCAGAACAAAGTAGCCCATTCGGCAGGCACCCCATCCACCACCTTGAACCACTGCAGCAACTAAACCAAGGCTCCTCCAAGCTCTTTCCAAACACACAGCCTCCATCATCTAGAAGGACAAGGGCAACAGACACATGGGAACGCCACCACCTGGAAGTTCCCCTCCAAGCCACTCACCATCCCAACTTGGAAACATATCACCGTTCCTTCACTGTCGCTGGGTCAAAATCCTGGAACCCCCTCCCTATCAGCACTGTGGGTGTACCTACACCACGTGGACTGCAGCGGTTCAAGAAGGCAGCTCACCACCACCTTCTCAAGGGCAGTTAGGGATGGGCAAGAAATGCTGGCCCAGCCAGAAACGTCCACATCAGGTGAATTAACAACTTGAAAAAATTCCCACCCAAGTAGCCGTACTTAAGAAGAGACTTATCAATCAGGTGGAGGTTTCAGGAGAATAACTAAGTCTAATCCCATCAGTGTCTGTGTGTACAGTGATCACAACCAAGAGCCCTTTTGGTCCACTTTGGTTGTGATGTAGGAAACGTGGCAGCCAATTTACACATGGCCAGGTCCCACAAACAGTAATGAAATTAATGGCCAGGTGATCTATTTTTTGGTTGAGGGATGAATATTGTCCAGGACACAGGGGTAAATTCCCCTGCTCTTCATCAATATTGTGACCTATTACATCCAAGCAAGAGGGCAGAAGAGGCCTCGGTTTAGCTTGGCTCATCCAAAAAGGTGGCACCTCTGACAGTACAGCACTCCCTCAGAGTTGCAGTGTGTGTCAGGCTGGAGCACGTGCTCAAGCATCTGGAGTGGGGCTTGAACCCGTGACCTCTGACTCGAAGACAAGCAAACTACCCACTGAGCCACGGCTGACACTGAGACGGTGTCTGGGATTTGACGAATGACTGGATGAGCACTTTGTGCTAAGGTTAGGGTTATTGTAGGACGCTGCTGGGTGTAATGTTGTGGGAACAGTGTGGAATTGTGTCCAGGGGGATCGTGAGGATGGACAACAGTACATGTGGGCCAACGGCGAGAGTGGGAGAGACGGTTTGGAACCTAGTAAATATTAACAGCGTGAGACTCAACATAAAGGAACAGAGGAACAGGAGGAGGCCATTCAGCCCCTCCAGGCTGTTCTTCCATTTATTAGTTCACAGCTGCTCTGTATCTCAACCTCTTATACCCTTAACCAAGCAAAATATTGTCAGTCTCAGATTTGAAATTTTCAATTGACCCACAGGCTAAACAGCTTTTTCGGGGAGAGAGTTACAGATTTCCACTGCCCTTTGTATGACATTCCAAAATTAAACTCCTGTTCCCTTGTTCAAGGCTTCCTTAACCAGAGGATCTAGTTTCTCTCTCAACCAACCGGATCAATTGTTGAAGGAATGAAGGCTGTGAGATGGTAGCTGCTTGGAATGAGCTGCAGGTGAAAGCTCCGAGTTCTGCAGATTGGAGGCTGTGACATGCTCTTGCGGTGGAGGTGAGGGATGACCAGATGTCCGAGCTGGGGAAGGGGGAGGCACACACTTGTCCCCACCCGATAGCAGCGGGCCCCCTGCGACTGTGCTTTTTGGCAGCAGAGCCTTGAAGGCGGGCTGGACATTAGGGCACAGAGGAGAAAATCTGAAAGCTGGATGCAAAGAGAAGGCGTGCGTGAACAGTCTCCCTGCTCACGGGCTCTGCAGTGGTCTGGTTGCCACCATGGCTGTATTCAGACTTTCTCCAGAGGGCTCATCTGTCATTATTCTTCTCGCTTTCAGTTCCAATTGACGCCACAGCTGGAATCAAAATGCTCTACGTGTTTGTCGATATTAAAATCGATGGCGTGCACTTCATCGACACTGTTCGATTCAACTTCCCCAAGGGCTCGTCACTCACTCTGGTCAGCACCATCCAGTTTGTGGCTGCGCTGCAGGTAAGGAAACAGCTCTGTAACCCCACCGTAGGTTCATCGCTGACCCACCCTTATTCCCTCTCTGCCCCCACCCTAATTTCCTCGCTGCCCCTGCCCTAATTTCATTGCTGCCCCACCGTAAGTTTATCACTGCCTCACCTTAAGTTTATCACTGCCTCACCGTAAGTTTATCGCTGCCTCACCGTAAGTTTATCGCTGCCTCACCGTAAGTTTATCGCTGCCTCACCGTAAGTTTATCGCTGCCTCACCGTAAGTTTATCGCTGCCTCACCGTAAGTTTATCGCTGCCTCACCGTAAGTTTATCACTGCCCCACCGTAAGTTTATCACTGCCCCACCGTAAGTTCACCGCTTCCCCAATTTAATTTCATCGTTGCCCCACCATAACCTCATCGTTATCCCACAGTAATCCCATTGTAACCTCTTCATTGCTGCACAGTAACTCTGGTGTAATCTACCATAACCCTGGCATTACTCAGCAGTGACCCCAAGGTAAGCCCAACATTACGCTACTGTCTCCCAAGCATAACCCCAAACCACCACCCCCCACCCCCGCCCCCAAACCCTGTCGAGGGCATTAACTGTTAATGCGTGAGAGAAAGCCTTTCTATTCTCAGCCTCCCAATTACACTTATACAGCATAGCTGAGACAGGGCAAAACATCCCGAGGGCCTTCATAGAGGAACAATACAGACAGAAGGAATAGTCAAGCACTGTCATCCCTCATCTCAGTTCGAACAAAAAGTCGTCTAGCATGAGGAGTTAACACCAACAAAACAAAGAAAGAATTTGTTCTATTTATTAGCTAGGATTTTTGACACCTTGTATGTCACATAGCAAAATGCAGCTAAGTCAGAGTTTATTGAAAGCGCTGGTACCTGGGGTTGCCTCACTGGATCTCCCAGTTTTAGCATATTGTTTCAATAATTGAGGGACAGAGTAAATGATTTGTTTGAGAAGTCCTGGGGGTTCCACCGTCCCCCTCCCCCCACACTCACCTCCGACCCTCACTTGCTCTGCGCCCTTTATACAGAGCTCTAATCAGCCTCTCAAGGTCTCCTGTGAGATTCAGTTCACGTGACTTCCCCTGATTCCTGCCAATAGTCAGGAGGGTGATCCCAAGTAAACGTGTTTCTGACTGGGAGTATATTTGTTTTCTGTAGCACGGCTGTAAAATAAACCTCATCAGCACACCGCAGCTCACCTTGTACAATGCAGCCACCGTTAACAACTAAAAGGGTCATATAGCGTAGACTAAGCTTGTACTCCCTTGAGTATTGAAGATTTAAGGAATGATTTAATTGAGATGGATTTCGCTTCAAAAGAGCCAGTCTGGACATGATGAGCCAAATGGCCTCCGTCTGTACTATCCAATTCTCTGACTCGAAGACGATTAAAGGGGCTGGGAGGATAGAGAGAAACTTTTTTCCTGTGGTGAGAGGGTTCAGAACAGGGCAGGCATGACACTAAAATGAGAACCAGGCTGTTCAGGGACGATGTCAGGAAGTACTTCTTCGCACAAGTGCAAGTGGAAATCTGAAATTCGCTCCCCCCAAAAAGCCATTGAGGTTGGAGGGTCAGTTAAAACTGAGAGTGAAAGACTTTTGTTCGGCAATGTGTACTCAGAGTTGTGGTACCAGGACAGGTGTATGGAGTTAAAGATGCTCAGATCAACTGGGATCTTATTGAACGGTGGAACAGACTCCCCCAGACTCCTGTGTTCCTCCAACCCTCACCTCTTGTGCATTTTCCCTTTCCTGCACCCCTCCTTTTGTGGTCTAGAGCCCACACTTTGGAATTCCCACCCTAAACCCCTCCAGTCTCCACCACCTTCTCCTCTGCTCTGCTTAAACCCACCACTTCGGCCAAAATTTCAGTCACCCTTCCCCAGCCATCTTTAGCTGGGAGTCCGTTTTTTCAGGCTTTGACTCTCTGAAGAGTCTTGGAAAGTTTTGCAATGATAAAGGCATTAATTAAAGAAAATATTTTTTTTTTGTTAAATGTTACACAATCTATTTTACAAATTTTAAAATCCCCTGAGAATAGAACAGGGATTGGGATATTTCAGACACTCTGCTTGTGACAGAGCCTCTTCAGAGGTCAGTGGGTGGCCTGGCAGTTATCTGCTGTCACTTTTCACTGAGTAGAGTAAATTGTTATACAGTAATTACATCACAGAAACAGGCCATTTGGCCCAGCAGATCAATGCCAGTGTTTATGTTCCAAATGAACCTTCTCCCACTCTATTTACTTCAACTCCAGCAACACTCAGGAAGCTTGACACCATCCAGGGCAAAGCAGCCCCACTTGATTGGCACCCCATCCACCACCTCTAACATCCACTCCCTCCACCACCGATGCACAGTAGCAGCAGTGTGTACCATCTACAAGATAGACTGCAGCAACTCACCAAGGCATCCCTCGACAGCACCTTCCAAACCCACGAACTGTACCACCTAGGAGGACAAGGGCAGCAGATAGATGGGAACACCACCACCTGGAAGTTCCCCTCCAAGTCACTCACTATCCTGACTTGGAAATATGTTGCCGTTTCTTCACTGTCACTGGGTCAAAATCCTGAAACTCCCTCCCTAACAGCACTGTGGGTGTACCTCCACCACATGGACTGCAGCAGTTCAAGAAGGCAGCTCACCACCACCTTCTCAAGGGCAATTAGGGATGGGCAATAAATGCTAGCGCTCACATCCTGTGGATGAAAAAAAACTTACCCTATGGGTATATTCTGTACCTTCCACTATCATATGTTTATCTAACTTCCTCTTAAATATATTTTATATGTGTGTGTGTATATATATGTTTATTAAATATGTGCTGATTGTCTAACTCATTCACATTTTTGCCATTCTCTGGGTAAATAAATTTCTCCTGAATGTGTGATTGGATTTATTAGTGACTACCTGATATTTATGTCCCTTAGTTTTGGTCTTCACCCATCAATGGAACATTATCTCTACATTTACTCTCTCAAGTTGTAATTTTGAAGAACTCTACCAGTTGCTTTTTTTCTGTTGTAGGGAAAAGAGGCCCCAGCTGTTCACCCAAACTGTAACCCTTCCCTGACAGTAGTTGCTTTCTCCTCCCTCTTTTTGCAATGCCCCCTGTTTATTCCTGCTTACTCTTGAACTGCACCATCTATTTTCACCAGACGAAGCGAGATAGCCGACCGAAATGTTTGCTCCCGGGACTGCTTTGGCGGCCAGTAGGTAAATCCAGGTTCGGGTTTAGTTTTCGGAACCGTTAACAAGCGGGGAATCTTTGTCATAATGCAGTGATGGTGCTGTGGCACTGTGTGCAATAATTGTGATCAATTTTCATTCCATTAGCTCCTGCACTCTTGTGTAAACTTGCTGTGGAAATGTCACAGGCAGGCTGGGGCTATGCCATTTGAAGCAGCTTTTTAGTTTAGCACCAAGGCCTTGACATTCGAGCACTTCATAGAGTGACATCCTGATGGATTGCCTTGACTGGTTTCAACTGACCTTATTGAGCAGAAAGTGGGAGAGGTGAATGAATATTTCTCAAAACCCTTCTGGTAATTTGGGGCATTTATCAGCTGTCTGCCTCCTAACTTGATGAAGTCCATTATCCTTGTGCTTCATTTGACAGGCGATAATTTGGAATTATCCTCAGATGAGGATAGAGGTGTAGGCCTGGGATTAATGCCATGCGCTATTGCTGTAGGCACAGAAGGTTAGAGAAATGTTGGCGCACACTTATTCATTTAGGCCCCTCCCCTCCCCCCCATCACTCTTGTTCTCCTTCATTAGGCCGTGGGAGAGGAGCCATGTTCCTTACCTCTGACTACAGTGGCCATTGTTCATGTAGAGTCCCCCACAGAGAGTTAGAGGGAGACTGCCTGATGACAGAACGGTCAACAAGTCACAAGATCAAGATAGTGCAGACACTGGAAACCTGAAAGGAGAAACACTCGGCAGGTCAGGCAGAGGCTGTGGAGAAAGAGAAGCAAGGTTAATATATCGGATTAGTAACCGTTCATCAGTTAATAAAGGCCATGCCTGATTCCGTCCTCACCTGACACCCTTGTGCACACTTCCAGTAATCGCCATTGAACAGTGATCATGAAGGGGAACCAGAGTGGAATGACCATTTGATTCTTGATTCGCGAAAGACTTGTATTTATATAGCACCTTTTGATATCCAATATCCAGGCTTGGGCTGGCAAGTAGTAAGTAACATTCGTGCCACACGAGTGCAAGGCAATGACCATCTCCAACAAGAGGGAATCTAACCATCATCCCTCAATGTTCAAAGGCATTACCATCACTGAATCTCCCACTAACAACTTCCTGGGGTTTACCATTGACCAGAAACTGAGCTGGACCAGCCATATAAGTACTGCGGCTACAAGAGCAGGTCAGAGGCTAGGAATCCTGCGGCGAGTAACTCACCTTCTGCCTCCCCAAAGCCTGTCCATCATCTACAAGGCACAGGTCAGGAGTGTGATGGAATACTCTCCATTTACCATGATGAGTGCAGTTCCAACAACATTCAAGAAACTCGACACTATCTGGGACAAAGCAGCCCGCTTTATTGGCACCACATCCACAAACATTCACTCCCCCCACCAACGACACACAGTAGCAGCAGTGTGTACCATCTACAAGTTGCACTGCAAGAACTCACCAAGGCTCCTTAGACAGCACCTTCCAAACCCACAACAGCTACCATCTAGAAGGACAAGGGCAGCAGATACATGGGAACACCACCACCTGGAAGTTCCTCTCCAAGTCACTCACCATCCTGACTTGGAAATATATCGCCGTTCCTTCACTGTCGCTGGGTCAAAATCCTGGATCTCCCTCCCTAACAGCACCTACACCACAGGGACTCCAGTGATTCAAGAAGGCAGCTCACCACCACATTCAAGGGCAGTTAGGGATGGGCAATAAACGCTGGCCTAGCCAGTTTCACCCATATCCCATGAATGAATTCAAAAAACCTTTGCGACCGCAGGGCACCCCAAAGTGCTTTACAACCAATAAAATACTTTTGAATTGTTGTAATGTAGAAAATGCAACAGCCAATTTGTGCACAGCAAGTCTCCCACAAATAGCAATATGACCAAGACCAGATAATCAGTTTTTGTGATGTTGGTTGAGCGATAAATATTGGACAGGACACCGGGGGTGGTGGGGATCTCCCCCTCTCTTCTTCGAAAGATCTTTGGTGTCCAAATGGGAAGGCAGGCAGGGCCTCAGTTTAGTGCCTTATCTGAAAAACGGCACCTCCAACAGTGCAACATTCCCTCAGTACTGCACTGGAATTGTCAGCCTGGATTTTGCCCCCACTTGTAGCCACAACCTGCTGCCTCAGAGGCAGGACTGGTGCCTGCTGAGTCATGGCTACACTCCAGGGATTCATGACCCCTGTGGGTTTGCAGCCGTCACCTCAACGGAATCTGACTAAATCGGCACACACTGGGGCTCAGGCCAGCAATCCTGCCCAGTCATTGCAGCTCACTGACTGGCTGAGGTCATTCGAAGCCATCGGGACCGCGTAGTTCACTGATAAAAAATCTAAAGCAAAGTTGTTTAATCTTTGACATCAACAAAACCAGCTTGCATTTATATAGCACCTTTCAGTTAGTAAAACATCCTAAGGAGAAGGAGGTAGCAATTTAAGGAGGAAGCGATGTCAAGGTGTTTGGTGGGGGGGGTGGGATGGGTGGGGTGGGGGGGTTGGGGTGCATATTCCAGAGCTTAGGGCCCTAGGCAGCTGAAGACATGGCAGCCAATGGCGGAGCAGTTAAAATCAGGATGTGCAAGAGGTCAGAACTGGAGGAGTGCAGAGATCTCAAAGGATTGTAGGGTGGAGAAGGTTACAGAGATCAGCCTAAAATACGTTGATTGAATCACCTTTTGTACTGAGCAGCAAGGAGCTCAGGTAGACCTGACGTGGCGATACAGCTTGCTGGCATGCTGAGGGCTCCTAGGCAAGGTGAAGGATCTATGCCAGGGACTGTCCAGGCAGCAAGCGTTGGACTTAGTCGAGCCATGCAGGGCCTCAGATGCTTTTCCACAAGGACGGAGTGGGGGGGGCATCATGAAAACATGTCCCCATTCTGCTGGTGGCAGCTCAGTTCTTTTTATTCTGTCTACTTATTGCTCCATGAATGCAGAGTGAGTTTCCTGTGTCGCTATCAACAGCAATTTATTAAAGAAGAATCCTCTCCCACTTTAATAATCATTAAGCTAGGCGTTGCTGAAGGGTGATGAAAGAAACAAAAAATTGCTTCCTAATTAGCTGTAAAATTTAGGGAATATCAAGTGTAATGCTGGAAGCAGTCTCTAGGTGTTATGGGAATTTGGCATTGATGACCCATTTACAGCTCCTCCCAGCGGGAAAGGACTAATGAGGTTTGACTGTAACTTGTGTCTCTTTCGATGGCTAATCTTTCAGTAGTTCAGAAGTACTATTCCCCTTCCACTGTCTCTTATTGTCTGCCTGACTCTCTCCCTCCATTGTTTGTTCCTCCAGTCCACCAGCCAGGAGCTGCAATCGGAATACAACATCTGTGTCCCGCAGTGTAAACCACTGTCGCCGGGTGAAATTCTGGGTTGTACCTCCCCACACATTGAGAAACCGATGGATGCCATCATGTGAGTACTGACTGTGCTGCTTAGCAGCAAGGATATGGCAACTCCGAATCGCAAACTTGCACACAAGCGTTTAAAAGCTCACCTATTTTCAGCTTTTAGTTTTTTACCCGCACTTATGTGGAGGTGTTTAGAGTCTGGGATTGTTCTCCTAGGAGAGAAAGTTAATGGGAAGTTTGGCTAGAGTAAATCAGGAGTAACTCTTTTCATTGGCAGCAGAGTCAGTGACCAAATAACACAGAGTTAAAACCATTTATTTTTATCTGTTCGTGGGATGTGGGCTTCGTTGTCTGGGCCAGCATTTATTGCCCATCCCTAGTTGCCCTTGAGAAGGTGGTGGTGAGCTGCCTTCTTGAACCGCTGCAGTCCATGTGGTGTAGATACACCCACAGTGCAGTTAGGAAGGGAGTTCCAGGATTTTGACTCAGCAGCAGTGAAGGGACGGCGATATAGTTCCAGGTCAAGATGGTGAGTGGCTTGGTAAACAAGCAGAGGGGGGGATGAGGAAAATTATTTTAGCCAGCATGTTGTTATGACCTAGAATGCCTGGAAGCAGATTCATAGTAACTTTCAAAAAGAATTGGATATATACATGGAAAGGAAAAATTCACAAGGTTACAGGGAAAGAGCGGGACTACCTGGATAATTCTTTCAAAGAGCTGGTACAGACCCAGTGTGCTGAATGGCCTCCTTCTGTGCTGTTTGATTCAATGACCCACTTCCTTAAACATACATTTTCCTCCCCACCTCTCTTTTTCACTTTCATCCCTCCAGATGGTTGGGTGCAGAGTGACCAGCACCTCAGAGACAAGTGGGGAAATCCAGCTGTGCTAAGTTTAGCTGAGACAGCGTTGGCGGGTAGCCTCAGACCCCTGCACAAGGAGGAGGGAATAGTATTCCCGTTCCTGATTGGTGATCTAGTTTACTTGTGTGATTTCCCCAGCCTCTCAGATGAACAACAAGGCAGGTGAGGTGCTGGGGAGATGTGCCACCCCCTGGGAGAGAATCAGTGCCATGTGTTTTATGCGCTGGCAAGTTAATGATTTATTTTAGGGTACATTCTCGGGGCATTGCACAGCCCCAGTACATAGGCCCTTCAGATGATGAGGGGGTTTGATACGGTAGACATAGTGAAGATATTTCTAATTGCAGGGAGACCAAAACTGGGGACCATAAATATAAGATCGTCACCAATAAATCCAATGGGGAATTCAGGAGAATGCCTTTACCCAGAGAATGATGAGACTATGGAACCCACTACCACAGGCAGTGGTAGAGACGAATAGTACAGATTTAAGGAGAAGCTGGATAAACACAGGAATGAGAAGGAATTGGATGAGATCAGATGAAGTAGGGTGGGAGGAGGCGCATGCTGGGCATTAATACCAGTATACACCAGTTGGGCCAAATGGCCTGTTTCTGTTTGCAAAAGACTACGTGATATGTAATTCTGAGGACGAGTCTCTTGGGTTTGTTTTGGGAGAGGGTTAAACAGGCCCATGTGTTCAAGTGGACGGCTAGTGTGTCTCCTGTTGTACGTCTACCCAGTAGAATGAGGGTCATTAAATGATACAATATACAATAATTAATCTTGCTGTCAGTTAGCATAATATTACACGGTGTTTGGCTCTTCAATTATAACCTGCAGAGTCTCTTGTACCACATTACAGAATTCGAACGTTGCAAGGTTTGCTATTTCATTTGATTAATTGTCTGATACTTGATGAGTTTGACTTATTTCTGCTGTTGGTCTCTTAGGATTAATATCAGGCGCCACAGCTAAGATGTGCAGGTATTAATTGGACACTGCCGTCCACGCAGCCAGCTTCTGGTCTAGCCATATATAGTATCTATTCATTAATAAGATATTGTGTGTTATCTTTGGATTCCTCCCTTTCCTTTTCATGCTTGGTTACAGCATCCTCTTCACTAATCAGACTCGATCACAGACTGGGAGTTACACCTGCTTGGCTTCTGTTTTTATTCATCCGTGGGTGTGGGCATTTCTGGCAAGGCCAGCATTTTTTTACCCAGGCCTGATTGCCCTCGAGAAGGTGGTGGTGAGCTGAGTGGCTTCCTCGGCCATTTCAGAGGGCAGCTAAGAGTCAGCCACATTGCTGTGGGTCTGGAGTAACGTATAGTCCCAGACCGGGTAAGACGGCAGATTTCCTTCACTGAAGGATTTTGGTGAGCCAGATGGGTTTTTATGACAATCTGGTAACTACATGGTCACCATTACTGACACTTGATTTTTATTCCAGATTGATTTAATTACCTGAATTTCAATCCCTCTGTGGCCATGGTGGAATCTTAACTCATGTGCTGAATTTTACACCCCTCCCCCCATCCCGGTATTGGGGGGGATGGTGGGGGGGGCATAGAATTGGGCAGCATGGAAGTGGCACCATGCCTCCTTATATTTTATCCATGTCAAGGGGGATACAGGGTGGCCTGAATGCCTGTGGGCCAATTGAAGCCCTGAATTGGCTGATTATTGGCCAGTTAAAGACCTACCCTTGCCACTGCTGGGATTTAACCCATAGCGGAATGAAGGTTGATGCCAAACATCAAACCCTCCAGGTGAAACCTGGGAACATTGTAGAGTAGAAAAGTGCACCTCCACTTTTGGGACCCTGCGCCCATCGAAGGCCCACCCCACGCCAAGGCACTCCCTGTCCCCTGCATTTTCACTCACCCCGCCTCGCCCTCTTGATCCCGGCCTCCCTTCCCCTCCCCAAGGCCTGCCATCCTGGCGCCGGTGAGATCCCGGGGCTTAACATCACCTGGGCTCTTGGTTCCTCTTCTTCAG
This sequence comes from Carcharodon carcharias, assembly GCF_017639515.1. Lineage (NCBI taxonomy): Eukaryota > Metazoa > Chordata > Chondrichthyes > Lamniformes > Lamnidae > Carcharodon > Carcharodon carcharias. The sequence continues at coordinate 149,895,115 of NC_054476.1, read as the reverse complement.
GGGACTACCTGCAATCTCAACAATGGCCACCACATCCAGGGGCGCTACTGAGACAGATCTGCTGGCTGTTCGATTGGCCAGCAACTCTCAGAGGTGGGACTTCCTCTCCGATGGGGGCGGAAGGTCCGCCATGAGCCAATTAAATGCCTAGCTGCCGTTAAGTGGCTCTGGGTCTACCGGCCAAGTACAGGCAGCCACCCCCTGTCTTTTGCTTCCTGCAGCCCCACATAACATTCAGCCTGTCTCTGAATCATTAGTATAGGTTTCTGCATTACTAGCCAGTAAGCTTAACCTCTGTGCTGCCTTTCCCTAAACCACTGGAAGGATTGATGGAAGATGCTGGAAACGCTCAGCAGGCCAGGGAGCTTCTGTGTACAAGGAAACAGAGTCACTGTTTCATCCCTTCTGCCAAAGCCCGAACCCCAGATGGAGAGAAGGCAAGGGGATGGGATCATTACTCATAAGAAAATAGAAATAGGAGCAAGAGGAGGCCATTCAGCCCCTCAAACCTGCTCTATCATTCAAAAGGTCAAGGCTGATCTTCTTTCTGAGCTCCACCTGCTTGCACTATCCCTACCATATTCCTTAATTCCCATGGTACCCAACAATCTATCAACCTTGGTCTTTAATATATTCAATAACGGAGTATCTACAGCTCCCTGGGATAGAAATTTCAATAATTCACAATCCTCTGAGTGAAGATATTCCTCCTAATCTGAGTCCAAAACGGACGACCCCTTATCCTGAGACACTGCCCCCATGTTCTAGATTCCCCAGACAAGGGGAACATTTTCTCATCATTACCCTGTCTAGCTCCTTAAAGATTCTATATGTTATACATTTCAGTGAGAACAATGAGATGTTGTTTTATTTTTTGCTGATGCAACTCCAAGATGAAGCTTTAGGACTAAACCCCTCACATTTGTGAGATACAAAATGCAAAATGGGCAAGAGTGGGGTTCAGTTCTAAAAGGCAAGTCGCTCTGAGCTTTGATACGACAGCCAGTATCTCGGGAAACACTGGCCCGATCACCAGCAATTCTCCACGACTGTGTGGTCTCGGGAGATTCAGCCCTCGGTGTCCGGTTTCAAACTTGGAGATTTCTGGCAGCCCAGCCCCAAACCGGGTAGCCCAAATTAAAAGCCGGACAGGTGGCTGCTGAATAGGTATGGGAGCACTGGATTCTGCATCTTCCAAACAGATGTAGGTCACGAGCATCATTTCAGATTGTGGCAGGTAAGGTGGTAAGCTGGAATAGGTGGCTTGTGAGGGCATGGGGGAGCCTTTCGTGCTGAGTTGCGATAATTGGCTAGATTTTGCGACATTGATAAAGTGCCTTTTTAAAAACACACCACCTAATTTTAATTCGAAATGTATCACAGAAGTTAATATTCTTCTGAGGGAATTTTTAAAATTTTTAACTGTTTACTCATCTCAACTTAGAATGCTGGTTGGGTGTAAGTAGAGGAACATCATGTTCTGATTGGACTCCACCTTGAGTGTAGCATCTGGCCACTGAGATAGTCAGGCCCAAACACAGTTCAAGGAGTAACCATGGGACTGATCGCTATTGCCCCTGTACCTGAGTTATGAAGACAGCATGGAAAATCTTGGGCTTGTCAACCTTGAGAGGAAGCAACTAAGAGATGATCTTATACAGGTATATAAATTAATAAATGGTATAGTTCTTCAAAAAGTACTGTGGGAATAAGTTTAAACTGGCCAAACAAATTTAGGATTAACCCCATGACATCCTTCCCACTCATGGGGCGATCAGATATGGAACGAATTTCCAAGTGGAGTGAAGGAAAAACCCAATGGATCATAGAATTTGCAGGACAGAAGGAGGCCATTGGGCCATCGCTCATGTTGTGGTGCTGTTTGTTCAATTATTGAAACCCTCAGCACAAACTCATCCGAAGCTTTAGTTAAAATTTGCCAATGATTTTAGTGCTGTGACAGTCAGTGGAGAGACTGACATTGAAATCTTTGCTCTAGGTTGATTCTTACGTTTCATGTGTTCACGAATCGGATTTTCCCCGTCAAATTTGGAATGGGGCAAACTATATTGTACAGAAAGCTCCCAGTTCTTTTTGGATTTCAGATGAAGCCTTGATGTTTGTTGCTGGTTGACTGGAAGGCTAGTATGAGCGTGTAGCATTCTGTCATGTCCTCAAGTGAATGTGTAAGAAGTTCTTGTGAAGGCTGGAACTATTGAGAGCAGTCGCAGCCTCCCTGTGAGTGATATCTGGCTTGGAGCCCCAAAACTCTTTCCCATTCACACTCTGTATCGAATCCCATTGGACCAAAAACTCTTTCCCATTTACTCTCTGTATCAAATCGCAATGGACCCAAAACTTCTTCCCATTCACTCTCTGTATCGACTCCCAATGGACCCAAACTCCTGCCCATTCACTCTCTGTATAGAATCTCAATGGACCCAGAACTCCTTCCTGTTCACTCTCTGTATAGAATCCTAATGAATCCAAAACTCTTTCCTGTTCACTCCATGTATAGAATCTCAATGGACCAAACCCTCTCACATTTACTTCCAATGTGAAGATATCCAATGGACAAAATCTTTCCCCATTTACGTAAAATTTTCCAGCATTTATGCCCAAATGAGCCTTCTCCCAAATTACTTCATGTAATCCTATCACCACTCTCCTAATCCATTCTCATGTAGATACCTAACTTCCCCTTAAATGCACCCGTGCTCTTCGCCTGAACTATTCCACCTGGTAGCGAGTTCCACATTTTAACCTCTTTCTGGGTAAAGAGGTTTCTTTTGAATTCCCTATCGGATTTATTGATAACTATCTTGAATTGCTGACTCCGAGACAGTGGTTTGGTCCAGCGAGTGGAAATATCTTCTCTACGTCTGCCTTATCCAGTCCTTTCATTACCTTAACAACATCTGTCAGGTTATATTATTTTTTTGTTACACCGGTTTTTGCAATTTGTATAGAATTCCAGCTGACCAATCCTGTTCCCTTGTAGAGAATTTCATCACAATATTAATACATCCCCTTCTGTTAAGTAGAGATCCTGATCTGAGCAAAAATACTGAAGCACGAAATGAGATCAATTTATTTATTCTGGTCCCTGTTGCTCAGCAATCTGCAGATAGTTGATTCACCGCATCAGTCATTTTATGAGACACCATCAACTTGTTTCAAAACTCTCTAATGATGTGCAGTGAGATGCTTTTAATATAGATTCTGCTGCAGCTTGAGTGAGGTGCAAATGCCACGAAATGGGTCACTTTATTTTGCCCTTACCGGCAGTTTATAGAAAATCCCGAGCCAAGCATAAAATTTCTCACTCAGGTACTGATGAGTTCATCAGTGTTGAGGCGCATGCCGGGAGCTGACGGCAGGTAGTGATGTGTGAGGGATGTGGGAAGTCCATGGTGTTGTGCGTTGGGAGGGGAGGGATGTGTGGGGCGAAGCTGCGTATTTTTCATTTTAATTAACTGACATGAAAAATTTACAAGCCTTCTAATTTAGAATCTGAGCTCTTAGTGAATATTTATCCTTTTGTATTGCAAGGAACAGTTGTTTTGGATACAGGCAAATTACATGAATATGAGGCCCAAGTGAACATTTCCCAATTCACAGTGGACATCCCAACTGCAAAAGAGCTCACTAGAAACTGCTTTGAGCGGACGCTGTGTTATTTGTATTTAATTTAAATCCACTCTTACCTTTTATCAACTGTCCTGTTTCTCCCTACTCGTGAGGCACTGTTTAATACTTTTTATTCTGCTTTTTCAAGAGTCAGGTTGCCTCAATTAGTAGCTTTCTCACTCCTGAGCCAGAAGGTTATGGGTTCGAAGTCTACCTCCCAGGGGTTGCTCACCTGATCTGACACTTCAGTGCAGTGCTGAGGGAGTGCTGCATTGCCAGAAGTGTCTTTTCAAAGGAGATGTTAAACCAAGGCCTCTTTTTGTTTCTTCGGGTGCACTTAGAAGATCACGAGGCATTATTTAAAATAGTGTAGGAGAATTCTCCTAGTGTCCCAGGTAATATTTAACCCTCAACCAACACCATCAAAGACAGATTCTGATCATCAATCCCATTGTTGTTTGTGGCATCTTGCTGTGCACAAATGGCCACATTTGACTATACAATAACAATGACTTCAAAAATGCTTAAGTGGATTTGAAGATTTTTGGTATATCCTGAGGAAGAGAAGGGCTCAATTTTAAAACTTCCTTCCTTATTAATTGTTCAATTTGAAGTATAAATTATGCATAAATCTATATATTGTCTGTGTAGCCTGGTTTTACTCAGAGAATTCAAGATTTTCTTGAAAGGTTTAACCTATTTGCATGTTTGTCCCACGTCTCGTGTAGTGAGCGAATATGTGGACGGTCTTTGAAAAAGGATTTACATTCTTATATTGCCTTATCACATTGTTGAAATGTCCCAAAGAGTTTTCTGCATAATTCCATTACTTTGAAACACAGTCACTGTTGTTATGTTGGCAAGTGCATCAATCATCCTGTGCCAGCGACAAGCCAGGAACACAAGTGAATTGAAGAACCAGTTCATCTGTTTAGTTGTGGTGCTGGCTGAGGGATGGGTCTTGGCCAAAATATCTAAAGGACTCCTTGTGCCTCTTCAAGTAATGCCTTGGGATTTGTAATACTCACCCCAAGCAGGCAAAGGGAAGCTTATTTGAAATGTGGCAGCATGAGAGTGCAGCACTCCTGGACCCTGCAGCACGCCCTCGGCTTTGCACTGAAGTGCCAGCCTGGATTATGGGTTCTACTCTGGCATCCTGTTCTGCTGCTCCTCATTTTCCCCCAGTGTATCAGTTTCACTATGATTCCCTTTCAGATTCCTTCTGTATGTCACACTCACCCCTCCTAGTTAAAGACATATCAGTAAAGCTTACAAAGACTTGCATTTATGTAGCACCTTTCATGACCTCAGGGTATCCCAAAAGCACTTCCAGCCCATGAAACACTTTTGAAGTGAAGTAACTGTTGTAACATGGGAAGCATGCCAGCCAATTCATGCCCAGCAAGTTCCCACAAACAGACATGTAATAATAACCAGATAATCTTTTTTTTTTGTGATGTTGATTGAGAGATAAATATTGACCAGGACTCTGGGGATAACCTGCTTTTCGTCAAATTAGCACTGTGGCAAATTTTATATCCAGCTGCATGGTCCATGCCTCAACCAAAAGGTGGCACCTCCAGCAGTGCAGCAATCTCTCAGTACTACATTGGGAGTGTCAGCCTAGATTATGCACTCAACTGCTATCCCACAACCCAAAAAAAAAACTCAACTTCATGGGGGATAAGGGCCCAGTTTCAAAGACAATCCTGTCACTGTTGGTCTCTTACACTACTGTTCATGGTTTCTCATATTTTCATATCTTGTGGGTCTAAGAATAAGAGGTGTGCTGCTGCTGCTCAGTAACTTTCTCCTGATGTGGTCCAGGCCTTGTCAGTTGGTGATTGTGCTGAGCAATGTTCAGGTGTACAGCAACCTCCATTTCAGTATGATAGCCAGGTATTTGGGTTCATTTCAAAGAAGGCCCGATTATGTATTAGCAATCATGGCAAAAATAATCACCGTGATTTTCTGACATACAGGATCTTGACTTTATAAATAGAGGCACAGATTCCAAAAGCAAGGAAGCTATAGTGAACCTTTAAAATACACTGGTCCAGCCACAACTGGATTATTGTGTCGAACTCTGGGCACCACTTCAGGAAGGATGTGAAAGCATTGGACAGGGTGTAGAAACGATTTATGAGAACGTTTCCAGGGATGAGAGACTTCAGTTACAAGGATAGATTGATGAAGCTGGGGCTGTTCTTAGAGAAGATTAAGAGAAGATTTGATAGAGGTGTTCAAAATCGTGAGGGGTCTCAACAGCGTTAGATAGTGAGAAACCTTTCTAATTGGTGAATAGGTAAAGAACCAGAGGACACCGATTTAAGGTTGTTGGCAAAAGGAGCAACAGTGACATGAGGAAACCAGTTTTGTGCAGTGAGTGGTTAGGATCTGGAATTCACTGCCCCAGAGTGTGGTGGAGGCAGATTCATTGGTGGCTTTCAAAAGGGAATTGGGTCATTACCTGAGGAGAAAAATTTGGGAGGGCTACAGGGAAAAGGCAGGAGAGTGGGACAAGATCAGTAGCTCTTACAGAGAGCCAGCATGGACACAATGGGTAAAATGGCCTCCTTCTGTGCTGTAGCCATTCTGCGTACTTGTAATGGGTTTTACCATCGTAATTGTAGTTGGAAAATGTAGGCCAGTGATGCTGGTCTGGAAATGATGATGAGCAAAATGACTGTAGGAAGGTTGAACCCACAATCTTCAGTCAGCTGGTTCAATGATTGTGTTAACCTGTTTATCTTAAATGGATTCATGTCTCGTTCATTTAGGTGGAATTAGATGTGATCAAGTGACATTGAGATGCTAATTTTGCACCTCTGATTCACAGTTATCTGGCAATTAAGTTTGTCGGCTAATAGAAGGAAGAGCAGCAAAGAAGCACATTTGTCAAGACTTGTGCGATGGACATTCATTGAGTATTTGATGAATCAGCTGGTCTTTCCCAGCCTGTCATTGTTGGATGTTCATGTGCGTGTTCCCTCGGCACAGATCATTTCCAATATTTTGTTGCATGTTTGACCTCTGCTGCCTGTCTGAGTTTGTGCCTCAGTCTAAGATTAAGCATTATGGAGTTCCAGGGAAAACTCACTGCACTTTTTAGTGCCTTGAGTTTGTAAATGGAGTGTTTCCCAAAGTAATACCATAGTTATTTGACATGCATTTTTACCTGGTTGAGTGCTGATAAAATAAATAATAGGTTGCCTGGTTGGAAGTGAAAACTTAGCAATTTAAAAATTCATGAGTTGACTAACTTATAGGCATCTCTGAACAGGCATGAAATTCTGCTTCAGCTTAATCAATTTTGATGAGCAGGCATTGTGTAAAAATGACCAACTAGCTATCTACTGATCAAGATTTGAGAAATCTTACATTGGAGCTCAGTTCCTGATAACTTTATGCGCCATTATAAATTCATTGCTCAAATAATACATCCGGGTTTCTGTGGTTTGGTGTCAAACTTGGCTTGCAGACGCTCCTGTGAAGTATCTTAGGTTGTTTTACTGCATTGAAGAAGCTGCTATTTAACTGCAAGTGCTTGTTATAATGTGCACACTTGTCAATAGTGTAATTACAGCCTCCTGCCAGTGGAGCTGCTGGAGTGCCACCATCAGCAAGTGGATACAATTACAAGGTTCACACAGGCATTATACATTATAAACATGAGCTAGGAGTCTAGAATTGAAATGCGTAAAAATAAGATGGAATCTATGACTTTAAAGCAGGGGCCTGAATTACATCTGTGAACCTTGACTCAATTACTCACCACCTTTCAATCAGCTTCGCCTCAACAACGATTCCCCATTTGCAACAGCATGGCAGCTCGACTTGGTTCATGTGCATACATTTTTTATGTTCGGCATGCATCAGTCACACCAACCACAGGCATGTCAGAGAACATGCAGCTTGCTCCAAGTTCCCCACATGCTTCTGAATAGCTCCCCTACAGATTTATTTCCAATCCTTTCACTGCCCACACTGCCTTCTCATCCATTTTACCTGCAAAGGAGTATATCCAGTGAACAATACCAATCCGTTGATAATGAAACAGTGACAGTAAAAGGCAACGTTCAGACAGAATAAGCTTCTGAATCACCTCAGTTAGGGGGTGTAATCTGTTGCAATATTGGACCGTTGGGTGTGCTGTTATGTGGAAAACATGCAACACTGGCAAATGCATTCTCACAAGATACTCGTGACCGAGATACTGTACATGGAATGTTTATCTGGGATTATGTAGGATATACAGCACAGAAACAGGCCATTTGGCCCGAGCTGTCCATGCCGGGCCTCCTCCCATCTTTCCTCATCTAAATCTACCACAGTAATCCTCAATTTCCTTCTCCCTCAGACGCTTGTCTAACTTCCTCATAAATGCATCTACACTATTCGCTTCAGCCACTCCATGGTAGCGGGTTCCACATTCTCACCACTCTTTGGATAAGGAAGTTTCCTTTGAATTCCCGATTGGATTTCCTGGTCAGTGTCTTATATGCATGGCCTGTAGTTATGCTGTTCCCCAGAAGAGGAAACATTCTCGCTGTGTCTACTTTATCAAAACCTCTCTGAGTTTTAAAGACCTCTATTAGGTCATCCCTCAACCTTCTTTTATCAAGAGAAAGAAGACCCAGCCTGTCAATCCTTTCCTGATATGTAAACCCACACATTTCTGGTATCATCCTTGTAAATCTTCCCTGTACCCTCTCCAGTGCCTCGATATCCTTTTTATAATATGGTGACCAGAACTGCACACAGTATCTAAGTGTGGTCTAGCCAAGGTTCAATACAGGATCAGCATTAATTCCCTAATTTTCAGTTCTATCCCTTTTGCTTGATTTGTCTTTTTATTTTATGGCCTTGCTAACCTGTGGCCCAAGCTTTGGTGATCGAATTGTGTATAGTTCCATTCTTCTCAAGTCTTACCAGGCAATATTACAGCCACAGGAAGGCACCAACACACTCTTTATCAGTCCAAAAAAAAGTACCCGGAGTAAATAGGTGGTGAATTGGCTGTTGCTTGTGGTGGTGTCTTCCTGTTCCCTTAGTGGCAAGCTGTTAGGTCTGATGTAGGTTGGTGAACCCTGGTTCCTGGCATATGCATTGGGCCTGTGGATTACTTCAGCTAAACTGCTATCCAGATTTGAGTTGAATAGAGCAGTGAGTGCCTGGACTTGAGCTCCAAGAATTGAGGTGGAATTCAAGAGTGAGTGGAAGAATAGGTCACAGAGAGAACTTTGGAAACTTTAGGTCCAGAATCACGTTTAGAGCAAGTATTTAGGAAGGCAAATGAAATGATGGCCTTTATTGCAGGGATGGTGGAGTATACAAGTAGGGAACGGCTGTACAGGGCATTGGTGAGACCACACCTAGAGTACTGTGTACAATTTTGGTCTCCTTACTTAAGGAGGGATTTACTTGCAGTTGGAGGCAGTTCAGAGAAGTTCACTAGGTTGACTCCTGGGATGAAGGGGTTCGTCTTATGAGGAAAGGCTGAGCAGGTTGGGCCTGTACTCATTGGAGTTTAGAAAAATGAAAGATGATCTTATTGAAACATGTAAGATTCCTGAGGTGGCTTGACAGGTTAGATGCTGAGAGGATGTTTCCCCTCGTGGGGTAGTCTAGAACTCGAGGGTACAGTTTAAAAATAAAGCGTCTCCCATTTAAGGTGGAGATGAGGAGGAATTTCTTCTCCGATGGGTCTTTAGTCTTTGAAATTCTGTATCTCAGCAAGCAGTGGAGGCTGGGTCATTGAATATATTCAAGGCCGAGTTAGATAGATTTTTGATCAATAAAGGAGTTAAGGGTTATGGGGGGTGTGGAATGGGGGTCAGGCAGGAAAGTGCAGTTAAGACAATCAGATTGGCCATGATCTTATTGAATGGCGGAGGAGGCTTGAGGGATCGAATGGCCCACTCCTGCTCCTATTTCTTATATTCTTATTTTCCCAAGCCCACTACATTTAAAATAGGTCGATTGATATATCTACTCAAAACCTAGTGGAAACTACGCAGACCACAATTACTTACCGACTGCACAGGAGGGATTCAGTCATGTACAATCCAACTTGTCAATGCAGCTTTACTCTTCCCTTGCGTTGTTTCCCTGCAGTTTTGAGGCCCGGGGTGTCAGGGGGGAATCACTGCTCCTGGGAAGATCTCAGCGATAGGTGATGGAAGAGAGTTAAATGTCATGCTGCACAAAACAAACTATGACTGAGCAGAGAACAATCGCACAAAATATGCCCCAATTCCATGCACGACTTTTAATTCACCGTCTCCTTTGAGATCTCGGTGTGTACACCTTACAAATCGTCTTGCCTCTTGACAATGAGTCTTAATTAAACTGCACAGTTGAAGCAGCAGATCTATCCTGTATTGTATATGAAATAAATTGAAAAACTGATGACTGTTGGGGAGTTGAAGTGGTGGTTTGAGTGGTTTTCTTTGTTGCATTAATGGCAAATTTAACCTACAGGCACTGCCGTGCGGAGCATAGAGGCACAAAGGTTTTTGTAAATAAGGAGAAACTGTTTCCACTAGCAGGAGGGTCAGTTATCAGATGATTTAAGATAATTGGCACAACTGCCAAAGGTGAGGATACTTATTTTTTACACAGTGGCTTGTTGTGATCTAGAATGCGCTGCTCAAGGGGCGGTGGAAGCAGATTCAGTAGCAACTTTCAAAAGTGAATGGGATAAATACTGGGAAAGGAAAAATCACCTCCTGACTCCCCAAAGCCTGTCCACAATCTACAAAGCACAAATCAAGAGTGTGATGGAATATTCTTCACTCGCTTGGATGAGTGCAGCTCCCACAACACTCAAGAAGCTCGACACCATCCAGACAAAGCACTCGCTTGATTGGCACCACATCCTCAAACATTCACTCTCTTCACCACCAACACACAGTAGCAGCAGTGTGTACCATCTACAAGATGCACTGAAACAACTCACCAAGGCTCCTTAGATAGCACCTTCCAAACCCATAACCACTACCACCTAAAAGGACAAGGGCAGCAAACACATGGGAACACCACTAACTGGATGTTCCCCTCCAAGTCACTCACAGTCCTGACTTGGAAATATATCACCGTTCTTTCACTGTCACTGGGTCAAAATCCTGGAACTCCCTTCCTAACGGCACTGTTGGTGTATCTACACCCCATGGACTGCAGCGGTTCAAGAAAGCAGCTCACCACCACCACCTTCTCAAGGGCAATTACGGATGGGTAATAAATGCTGGCCCAGCCAGTGAAGCCCACATCCCGTGAATTAATAATAAAAAAAATCAGGGCAATGGGAAAGAGTGGGGCTAATATCAGTTTCAGTTTGAGCACAAAAATCTATTGACCCTCCGATACAGTACTGAGGAAGTGCTGCAATTCAGGAGGTGCTGCCTTTCAGATGAGGTCCCATCTGCCTGCTCAGCTGGATGTAAAACATTACATGGCACAATTATGAAGATGAGCAGGGGAGTTCTTCCTGGTGTCCTAGCCAATATTTATCTCTCAATATGTGTCGTAATTAATAGATTACCTGATCATCATCGCATTGCTGTTTGTGAGAGTTTGCTGCTTGCAAATTTGCTGCCACATTTCCCACATTACAACAGTGACTTCTCCTCCCCCTTCAGGTACCTAGCCCTAAGAGGGCATTGGCAACCATGGACCTGCATTGGATTGGTCCATGATAATGCTTGGCAAAGTACTGCAGTGGTTTTCCATTACTTTCTGTAGAATGGCTGACCAGCAAATTCTCCTGCTCTTTACCACCTCCCATCAGGTGTATTGGAAGGATTTGCAGGCTGATAATCAACCTGTTCGGCCACATTATGAACGTACCTTCCATGGCCGTTGTGTCCTGAAGTGGGACTTGAACCTGGCGTTTCTGGCCCAGAGGGAGGGGCACTAACATTGCACCACAAGGTCTCCTTGTCCGCAACAGTGACTACACTTCAAAAAGTACTTCATTGGCTGTAAAGTGCTTTGAGACGGTTAGTGATCATGAAAGGTGCTATAGAAATGCAAGGTTTTCTTTCTCTTAGCTCTTTCAAAGAGCTGGCATGGGCGTGATGGGCTAAATGGCAGCCTTTTGTTCTGTACGATTCTTTGACCATTTTCTTAAATATATATTCTCCCTTTGTTTCTCATTACATCTTTCCCAATGACTCGCTGAGTAAATGCACTCATTAAAAAGGCCCAGAGCCTCAGAGGCAGTGAGGATGTTACACAGGGGATGGAGGATAGAACTGGAACCTAGTCTTAACATAATTATAAGCCTGAATATTTCTGAAAAGAGAGACATGAGAGACAGGGTGCCAGTCACCAGTCAGTACCCTTTGGTCCTGTAGCATAAATTGTCATTATCGTTTGAAATTTGGCATTCTTGCGTTTGTCCTGATGAGTCCATGAAGAAAAACTTTTGACAAACTGTCTCTTTTGTAAGGAACATACAATTTCTGTATTACCAAGTGACTGTTCATACTTACAAGCTTATATTTACAGAGTGTTATGACCTGGCTAGGGACCAGTAACTTTTTGTTCAAAGTAGACAAGGTTTGAAATCCCAGGTACTTACTAAGAGGATAAAGCCGCAATATTCTACCGTTTTAAACAAACAAAATAAGCTTTACTATAGAATGTCAGAAAAGTGAAACAATTTACAATATCCACCCTATACTCTAACATTCAGAATTAGCATGAGATACATGTAAATTAACAGGCAAACCGTGGTCCAACATACTATACTACACAATAAATGGCAGATGCAACCAAGACCAATCCCACGGATTTCTCAGCAACTACCCAGACATCAGTGTCCACTGTGGGGTACACAATTTCGTTTAAACTCTATCTTCCTCACAGGGCATTTCAGGTCTTCACTTTTAAAGATCCAGCCTCTGAATTCCCTTGCTCCGACTCAGACTGCCTCAACGACCACTCACTTCCTGATGATCCCATCTTTTTCCCGAGACTAGTTTCCACTGGCTTCCCAAAGCTGCACTATAGTGCCGACTCGCGGGCAGAACTCCGGCCCTTCAGCCACGCCGAGCAGAACACCACTGCTCCAAAGGGCTGTCTTTGTCCCAGTGGCCCGCAGCTCGGAGTCACCACCTTTCCGCTGCCTTTTCAGCTCTCCTGAGCCTCTCCCGAGCTCTCACCACCTGGATCCTGCCAACAGCAGCACTTTTGCTGCCTGGATCCTCTTCCTTTGCTCCCCTCCCCCGTGGTTTCTCTCCCCAGTGGTTCCTACTGGTGGTCTCCTCGGAGCGGCTCCTCCCCTGATGCCCCCCCCCCACCTCTGGGTTCTCCCCCAGGTTCCCCCTCTTGGTCCCTGGACACCCCTTGTAATGGCACCAAACTGGGTCCCGTGATCATTGTTTTCACGCCACATGGACGCACTCATAATGTACCGGACAGCTGGGCCTTTTAACTGAAAGAACAAAACTAAAATGGAGCATGCGTGGCCTGTCACCCTGCCGTGCTCCGCACATGCCCAGAACTCTTGGGCCTCTGGGAAATGGAGTCTTTTGCCTCCGCCTCAGACAAAGTAAGTCCTCATTCTTTTAACAAGAGACAAACACGCAACTCCCATTCCAGCAACCACAGTGTCAGTTTGCTCCTGGATCTTTTCCCTGCCCAGATGAAATTACATTGTTTCATAATTTGCCATGGTGAGATTTGAACTCTTGATAATCTTTTAAATCTTTTAAATTTGAACTCTTGATAATCTTTTACATTTTTTAAATTTTGAACTCTTGATAGTTTGCCATCGTGAGATTTGAACGTTTGATCTTGGGGGTTACAAACCCAGTACCATAACCACTTGGCTATCAGTGAATCCTGGTTAATGCCCAGCACCTGAATGCAATTCAAGACCCAATTAATATACAATTAGCAAATAATGCCAGGCCTGTGCTGAGTTTAGTTGAGACAGCATCTCCATCACCAAAAGTGGCCTCGGACCCCTGCACGGGGAAGTCGGAGACACATTCCCACCCTGATTGCAGTGCTGTGACATAACCTCCCCACCTTCCCCAAACCTCTCCTCCACCCCTCCAATGCCTGGATGGGCTGAATGACCTCTTACTGCGTTGTGGGATCCCATGATTGGCAGCTTCCTGCAGCTGCTGAGTACGTTCATTGGTCCCATGATTTTAAGGAGCCTTATTCTTAATATAATAAAAACTGTCAAATTTGGAACTGTGAGGCTTAAAACTGCTGTTGCTGTGAAGGGTCTGAAAGGCTGGAAATGGCCAACGGTTATTGGATGCAGAGGAAGCACACTTACTGCAGATGACTGCAATTCCTATTGCCTGTTGCGAGTGAAGGATTTTGGTTCGAATTCACCTGATATTTAGCTACCTGATGTCGAAATTGCAAGTCATTTTACACACATGTTCAAGCTTTGTAAATGGATCAATAATACAGAAGTCAATTTTTTTGTCACAAATGCATGATTCAAAACTCCCTCATTAACTTCTGAGCCTTTAAAGATTTCTTTCCCCCCAGTGCATTGCTGAAAAATCAAATTGCTGAATTAGTTTTCATGTTTACAAAGCCCTACAACCCTCTTAAAATCTCGATATTCCTGCAATTCTGGCATCTTGTCCGTCCCCGAGTTCCTTCACCCCCAACATTAGAGGCTGTGATTTTAGCTGTCCAGGCCCTCAGCTCTGGAATTCCTTCCCTGAACTTCTTGCCTCACCAGTGCTCTTGAAGATGCTACTTAAATGAAGTACCTCTCTGACCACCTGTCCTGCTGTCCTTCCGTGGTTCAGTGTTTGGACCTTTCGACTGTCACGCTCCCGTGAAGCACCTTGGGATGTTTCAGTGCGTTTAAGGAGCTATATAAGTGCAAGTTGTTGTTATTTATTCAGCTGATAGACATCAGTGCTGTGAGCTGGAACATGCTCCCAGCTTTTGTCACGCAGTGCCAGCATCGGAAGCTCCCTCACCAGATACAATGTGACCAGAGCTCCCTGTGCTCTACCCCAACAGGGGAAAGAATCCAGTCCCTCTGTCCAAGATGGAGACCCAGGCTCCAGAGTTAAAAGGCCAGTGTCTGACTCACGGTGCCAGAGTAGGGTATGATAACATAGTGATTAAGTTATTAAAAGCAAAATGTTGTGGATGCTGGAAACCTGAAATAAAAAACAGAAAATGCTGGAAAAACTCAAGTTTGGCAGCATCTGTGGAGAGAGAAACAGAGTTAATGTTTCAAGTCCAATATGGCTCTTCTTTGGAACTGATTCTATATCTGGGTTAGTAATCCAGAGGCCCGGTCTGTTGGTCTGAATGAGAGCGGAGGAACTTAAATTTGGATAATTAAATAAATCTGGAATAAAAAGATAGCACCATTAATGGTTACCACGAAACTACGGAATTGTCATAAAAACCCATCTAGTTGGCTCATGGCTTTGAGGAAGGAAATCTGCTGTCTTTACCTGGTCTGGCCAACATGTGACTCCAGACCCACAGCAATATGGCTGACCCTTAACTGGCCTTAAGGTTTTATTTAGTGTGTACTGCACCTTTAAGAATAATACTTGTTAGGCAAGATCACATGATCTGTAGGCTCTCCTATCTGCAATAGGATAGTAGCGCGGGCTACCTCAGCAGTCAGTGTAGCAATAAAGTTGGAGTTGAAAATATGTGTAGTCACTGCTGAGTGTATTGTAAGTAAACTTAATGTTTCCAACCAAGAATTGTCTACAGATCAACTCTATATCATTAATAGCACAACTCAGCCACCCTACAACATCTTGCAAGCCGGCTGGTTGTATCCATCTCCCATTGTCTGTCTACAAAGACCTATTTTAGTCTGTAAATTGACCTGCTGTGGAAGAATTGCTGCTCTGGACTGCCCCTCTGTTGCCAACCTCTCGGGAGATCTGCAGAGAGATTACTGTTTCCACTGTTGTACTTGGTCCCAAATGGTGGCCTGTACTTTTGTATTTACGTTCAATGTGACCAACTCAGTCTCCTGTAGCATTGCATGGTGAGCACATTGTTTTATTACAGGGCTCCACAGACTCCCCCTCCTCCCAGCAGAGAAAACTATTCTCCCTCTCTCTTTTCCCCCAACATTTCTCTCTCTCTCTCTCTCTCACACTCTCTCTCTCATTCCTCTCTGCTTCAACACTCACCCTCCGCAATTGAGTTTCTGCGTTTGTCTCTTGCTGTTGGTCCTCAGTCGATTATTTTTGCGTGCATCTGCTGCAAGAGGGTTTCCTTTCTGCCCCACTGTTTCTTGTACTCCACTACGTCCCTTAAGCAGAGACCCTCATTTGTGCAAAAATATTGAAGCACAAAACGTGATCAAATTATTTTTTTCTGGTTCCTGTTGCTCAGCAAACTGCAGATAGTTGATTTCACCGCATCAGTCATTTTACTAAGCAATATCAACTTGTTTTAAAACTCTCTGATGATGTGCAATGAGGTGCTTTTAATTTAGATTCTGCTGCAGCTCGAGTGAGGTGCGAATACCACGAAATGCGTCGCTTTATTTCGCCCTTACCGGCAGTTTATAGACAATCCTGAGTCAAGTCTAAAATTTCTCACTCAGGTACTGAAGAATTAATCAGTGTTGAGGTGCGCCCGGGAGCAGTCAGTACATGTGTGGGACCCAGAAAATCCATGGGACCGTGCGTCGGGAGGGAGAATGTGTGGGGTATTTTTCATTTTAATTACCTAGCTCACGAAAATTGGTTCTCCCTCACTGACAGAAACTGCATCCCGCTGACAAGCATCCAAAAAATATTGTCATCTTCAATTCAGAAAGTTTACAAAGAGCAGATGAAGCTGTTTAAAATATCTTACAGTTTGCAATTTTATTGTGATTTTAGTTTAATTGGGCGGCAGCTACATGGGAACATCAACATCTCTATACAACACACCATCCCGACTTGGACAAATATCATCATTCCTTCATTGTCATTGGATCTAACTTCTGGAACTCCCTGCCCATGATTTAATAAATACTGATTGCAGGTGTTCTATTTAATTGTTGGTTTGTGCTCTGCTGGTCCAGGTAAAGAATCAGTTGCTTCCTGAGAGTAATTGTGATGGGGTTTGCCTCCAATCACATAAATCCCACAGCAATTAAACGAAAATCATGACAGAACTGAGTTGGCAATTACAAACTGAAATAAATTTTCATTTTTCTTTTACAAACTAGCTGAATTGTACTCTGCAATATTTTTTGGGTGCAGTGTCAGGTTGGGGTGCTGTGTCAGAGAGGTGGAGTGTCAGGGGTGGGTGCAGTGTTGGGGTGGATGCACTGTCAGGGGGTGCAGTGTCTGGGGGGGTGCAGTGTCTGGGGGGGTGCAGTGTCAGGGGTGGGTGCAGTGTCGGGGTGGGTGCAGTGTCGGGGAGGGTGCAGTGTCAGGGGTGGGTGCAGCGTCGGGGTGGGTGCAGTGTCGGGGAGGGTGCAGTGTCTGGGGGGTGCAATGTCAGGGGTGGGTGCAGTGTTGGGGTGGATGCACTGTCAGGGGGTGCAGTGTCTGGGGGGTGCAGTGTCAGGAGTGGGTGCAGTGTCGGGGTGGGTGCAGTGTCGGGGTGGGTGCAGTGTCGGGGTGGGTGCAGTGTCGGGGTGGGTGCAGTGTCGGGGTGGGTGCAGTGTCGGGGAGGGTGCAGTGTCGGGGAGGGTGCAGTGTCTGGGAGGTGCAGCGTCGGGTGGGTGCAGTGTTGGGGAGGGTGCAGCGTCAGGGGTGGGTGCAGTGTCGGGGTGGGTGCAGTGTCAGGGGGTGCAGTGTCTGGGGGGTGCAGCGTCAGGGGTAGGTGCATTGTCAGGGGAGGGTGCAGTGTCGGGGAGAGTGCAGTGTCGGGGGTGCAGCGATGGGTGGGTGCAATGTCGGGGAGGGTGAAGTGTCTGGGGGGTGCAGCGTCCGGGGTGGGTGCAGTGTCAGGGGAGGGTGCAGTGTCTGGGGGCTGCAACATCAGGGGTGGGTGCAGTGTTGGGGTGGATGCAGTGTTGGGGAGGGTGCAGTGTCTGGGGGGTGCAGCGTCAGGGGTGGGTGCAGTGTTGGGGTGGGTGCAGTGTCAGGGAGGGTGCAGTGTCTGGGGGGTGCAGTGTCTGGGGGGTGCAGCATCAGGGGTGGGTGCAGTGTTGGGGAGGGTGCAGCGTCAGGGGAGGGTGCAGTGTCAGGGGAGGGTGCAGTGTCTGGGGGGTGCAGCGTCGGGTGGGTGCAGTGTCGGGGAGGGTGCAGTGTCTGGGGGGTGCAACGTCAGGGGTGGGTGCAGTGTTGGGGAGGGTGCAGTGTCTGGGGGGTGCAGCGTCAGGGGTGGGTGCAGTGTTGGGGTGGGTGCAGTGTCGGGGAGGGTGCAGTGTCTGGGGGGTGCAGCATCAGGGGTGGGTGCAGTGTTGGGGTGGGTGCATTGTCGGGGTGAGTGCAGTGTCGGGGAGGGTGCAGTGTCGGGGAGGGTGCAGTGTCAGGGGTGGGTACAGATTCAGGGGGTGCAGTGTCGGGGAGGGTACAGTGTCGGGGAGGGTGCAGTTTCGGTGGGTGCAGTGTCGGGGAGGGTGCAGTGTCGGGTGGGTGCAGTGTCGAGGAGGGTGCAGTGTCGGGGAGGGTGCAACTTCGGGAGGGTGCAGTGTTGGGGAGGGTGCAGTGTCAGGGTGGGTGCAGTTTCGGGGGGTGCAGTGTTGGGGAGGGTGCAGTGTCGAGGTGGGTGCAGTGTCGGGAAGGGTGCAGTTTCGGGGGCTGCAGTGTCGGGGAGGGTGCAGTATCAGGGAGGGTGCAGTATCGGGGAGGGTGCAGTGTCGGGGAGGGTGCATTATCAGGGTGGGTGCAACTTCAGGGGGGTGCAGTGTTGGAGAGGGTGCAGTGTCAGAATGGGTGCAGTTTCAGGGGGTGCAGTGTTGGGGAGGGTGCAGTGTCGAGGGTGCAGTGTTGGGGAGGGTGCATTGTCGAGGAGGGTGCAGTGTCGAGGAGGGTGCAGTGTCGAGGAGGGTGCAGTGTCGGGGAGGGTGCAGTGTCGGGGAGGGTTCAGTGTCGGGGAGGGTGCAGTGTCAGGGTGGGTGCAGTGTCGGGGAGGGTGGAGTGTCGGGGAGGGTGCAGTGTCGGGGTGTGCAGTGTTGGGGTGGGTGCAGTTTCAGGGGGTGCAGTGTTGGGGAGGGTGCAGTGTTGGGGTGGGTGCAGTGTTGGGGAGGGTGCCGTTTCAGGGGGTGCCGTGTTAGGGAGGGTGCAGTGTCGGGGTGGGTGCAGTTTCAGGGGGTGCAGTGTCGGGGTGGGTGCAGTTTCAGGGGTTGCAGTTTCGGGGGGTGCAGTGTTGGGGAGGGTGCAGTTTCGGGGGGCGGGGTGCAGTGTCAATGGGTGCAGTGTCAGGAGGTACAGTATTGTTCTGTGCTGTGTCAGGGGGATGCAGTGCTGGGGATGCAGCGTCGAAGGGTCCAGTGTAGAGGCTTCCCTGTCAGTGTTTCTGCCTTGTTAGGGGGTTTCAGTCTCCGCAGGTGCTGTGTTGTTCTGTGCAGTGTGAGTATGTGTGACCAAATGAGTCCCACAAGATATCATTTTCCTAATAATGGAGCAAACAGGAATTGCTAACAGGTCCAAAAAAAGTGTTCCTACTTGCGAGATATAAACAGTCAGTCTCTATGTTGCTGCTCTCATTGCAATGAGCTAGAAGTCAGGAATCCGTGCTGGGGAATATTATGATTGGAATGAATAATCAAAAAGATTGAGACTGGTCACTAAGTCATTTGAACCGATATGGAACAGTGCTTTCATTTCTTGTATTAATTCAAGAAACATTTTTAAACCTGACCTGTGAGATCCGATAGTCAGGAAAGAAACTTAATCTTTTTGTTCTTAATTGAGTAAAAATAAAAACCCAGGTTTAAACTCACTCAAACCTTTATCCAATTCTCCCCATTGACTGAAATAAGGATGTATAATACGTTGTGGCGAGGATTAAAATAAGAATTAAGCAGCTTTAGAGGGGAGGTAAACTAATTTTGGCAGGCAGGAGTGGGATAATTGGATTTCTTTTTCTAAGAGCTGGCACAGACACAATGGGCCAAATGGACTCCTCCTGTGCTGTGTGGTTCTATTTTGCTATTCTATGTTTTGTATAAGTGTCAGCCATGGCTCAGTTGGTAGCCCTCTTGCCTCTGCATCACAAGGTTCTGGGTTTAAGTCTTACTCCAAGGCCTCTGCACGAAGATCTATGCTGCCACAGTGCAGCACTGAGGGAGTGCCACACTGTTGGAGATGCGGTCTTTCGAATGAGATGTTAAAGCGATGTCCCGTGTGCCTGCTTGGGTGGATGTAAAAGATCCCATGGCACTATTTCAAAACAGCAGGGAAGCTTTCCATGCTGTTCTGGTCAATATTTATCCCTCAATCACCATCACAAACAAAAAGAACAGGCTATCTAGCCATTATCACATTGCTGTTTGTGGGAGCTTGCTGTGTGCAAATTGACTGCTGTGTTTCCTCCATTACAACAGTGACTACACCTCAAAAAGTATTCATTGGCTGCGAAGTGTTTTGGGACATCTGGTTGTTGTGAAAAGCGCTGCATAAAATGCAATTTTTTTCTTTTCTTTACTCTACAGATTGTAATTTTGAAGGAAAGCCCTTTGTCTGCCCACTTAACCTCACGACTTGCAGCGGTGACTGGGTGATTCAGTGTTAAGCATTTTGCTTTCATCTCAGGGTGGCCAGGTTAATGCCAGACCATATTAATACAGCCGAGGACATTCCTCCTCTGGACGGCTACAGCCATACAAAAGCTCTGGTCAAAGCACATCTGGAGCACTAAAGTACAGTTTTGGGCACTGCGCCTCAGAAAGGTTATATTGGCCTTGGAATTTGCCAAAATATTACTAGGGCTTCAAGGGTTTGCGTTTTGAAAAATTGCGTAAACTAGATTAGTATCTCCTGGAATGTAGACGGCTGAATGGTGATATGATTGAGGTTTTGAGGATTTTGCAAGGATTTGATGAGGTAGGTGGAGAGAATCTTTTTCTTCTGGTAGAGGAGTTTAGGACAAGGGACGTAACCTTAAAACCAGAGCAAGGCCTTCAGGAGAGAAGTTAAGAAACACTCCTTCAAGCGAAGGATGCCAGAGTTGGAACTGTCCCACTAAGAGCAGTGGTGCTATCTCAGTTAATAAGTTTAGATCTGAGAGCACGACATTTTTGCTCGGCAAAGCTATGGAGCCAAAGTGGGAGGGGAGGGGATCAGTTAAGATGCCAAGATCTCATTGAACAGCTTGAGGGGCTGAATAGCCTCTTTCTGTTCCTGTATTTCTAGGTCGTCTCTGAAAACGGCCCTGAATGAAATGGGTTTAGATGCCAAAGCCCAAACGGGAGGGTTTCTGTGGCACTGCATGGTCAGTTGGCGCTAATGAGCAGCCTCTTTAAGGAAGGCTCAGGGAAGGGTGGCTAGTGTGGAGAAGCTCTTGCTGGTCCAGTGGAGGATGCTCATCTGTCATTATGGACTGAGAATTAGGGGAGTGACCGCTGGGGTAAAACAAGCAACTGGGCTACTGAGCAACTGGTTGTGCTATAACTGACTGAAGAGCGCTCAATACTGGTGCTGAATATAGTCAAAGAGAGAATGAAAGATTAAGCACCTTTCGTGACCTTATAACACTTTCAAAGTGTTGTACTGCCAATTAACTACTTTTCGAAGGGTAGTTACTGTTGAACTGTTGGGAAACACATCACCTAATTTGTGCAGAGCAAGGTCCCACGTACAGCGATAAGTTAAATAACCAGGTTGTCCGTTTAGCTGTTGGGGTTGAGGGATAATTATTGGCCAGTATACCAGAGAGTTCTCCCCTACTCTCCTTTGAATAGTACCATTTGGTGTTTTTTAAAGTATACCTGAGAGGGCCTTGGTTTAACCCAGGAAGATGGCACCTCCAACACTGCAGCTCTGCCTCAGCAGAGCACTGGACCAAGCCTTGAATCCATCACCTCCTGACACAAGAGTGGCAGTGCTACTCACTGAGCCACGGCTGACACCTCCTGTGCTCTTCCCCAGTACCTTGGTGATTAAAGCAAATTAATTTTGCCAATTGTGCCTCTTCTCATTTAAAGCAGAGAGGCCTTTGCTTTAAAATCCTACCAAATGAGATTCCTTGAAATGTTTAGAGGTGTGTAAAACCAGAGGCGTCATAGTGAGTCAGGATGGAGGTCTCTGCCCAATCTCATTCCCTCCCTCCACGAGTCGGAGCTGAGCACCTCCATGATGCTTCAGCGAGTGAAGTGTGAAAACCTCCCATCGCATCTCCACCTGTAAACCCTCATCGCAACATTGGGAGAGATGAGCAACGCTTCTGGATTTTAAAAGAAAAGCCCTTAGTTTCCCCAGTATTGCATCCAACAGGTTCCTGAATCCCTAAGGTGCTCGCCCTGTTACTCGTCCACATTAGTTTATTCGAAGCCTTTGCAGGTTCAGAAAAGGGAAAGCCATGAGGTGGTTGAGACATGAATAGGCTATGATCGCACCTCACCTTATCAGTAACTCAACTTAAAGACCCAGCCTAGGCTATTTTCATCGCCTTCCAGTCCAGCTCCAAACTAATTCCCCTCTATTGTATCAGCAATTAGGACATAGGAACAAAAGGAGGCCATTCAGTCCTATGAGCCAGTTCCACATTTAATTTGATCATGGCTGATCTGTTTCTTAATTCCGTCCACCACCTTGGATCCATTCTCTTTTCAAATTCGTCACGGGTCTGCAATCGCCGTGCAGGGCAGCCATCCTGAAAGACAATGTTTCTCAAAGTGGGGGTTACGAACCCTGGGGGTCCATGGAGACTTTCCAGCGCCGGATTGGAGGTCTGCAAAATAACGTGATGGCGCTTACAGAGCGCACAAGAACAGAAGGAGGCCATTCAGTCCTTCGAGCCGATTCCACCATTTGATCAGATCATGGCTGAACTGAAAAAAACCAGCGTCTGACAGGGTTGCTCTGGGATGTGCAGTCCTGGAGGATAATGACCAGATTGGATCGCTGGCCTGTATTGAATTAACTGTTCCTAACCTGGCTGACAAACGGACACTAGTGTCCTCCTTGAAGCATTCAGGTAAAACTCCTGCAAAATCAACTATGATGGACTGGACACTGTGCCTGGATGGCTGAAAAGTGCCTCCCCCACCTGGACCCGTTCCCTCAACTTTCAAGTGGTCAGCGTTCCAGGGGAGGACAAAAGAGAACCTTTCAAAGACACTCTGAAACTATCCTTGAAAGATGGCAGCATAGACATGAATGACTGGGAGGAGCTTTGTAACCAATCGTTTGAATGACGACAGCTTGTCCATCAAGCTGCATCACACGTTGTGTCCCAACATCGTAACAATGAGGCAGAGCAGTGGCAGGGGAGGAGAGAAAAGGAAGCAAGTCCTGCACTCCAGATCCCATTACCTCGTGGGACATCTTGCACCACCTAAAGACCTCCTGGTTGGCAATCGGCTTGTTCAGTCACATGAAGACCCATGGCAGAAACTCGCAAACCTGAGCAGACATCATCCTCGGATCAAGGGACAGCCAACGACAAACCTGGCTGCTGACAATGGGAGGCACTCCAAAGGGGTAATTCAGCCAGGGCTCCCAATATTGAATCTTGGAAAGTGAAGTCGAATGCATCAAGATGTGAAGGCCCATCGTACCCAAGTCGACTGTCGACATTGTGGGCTTTTGCAGCATTTGAGTTCAGACGAGGAGCTTACATCAGTCTAGGGTGTGAGGTGGGCAGGGGGATGGTAGGGGGGTGCCACATCTAGAAGCTGGAGCTGGAACACCCTCCTCCTTCTGTCTTATCAGCATCAGCTGGCCAAGAGAGGCTCCTCTTCCAATCACTAGGAAGGTCAAAGTCACAGAGAATAAGCCATGTCAAACATACTCTCCACTCCCCCTGTGATAGAACGTCTGCAGCATTTTTCCAGGCGCTATGTGCTGTGGCATTGTAAATATTTTGGTGAAGGTTTTTCCTCTTGGGGTGTGTTTAGCTTGATCATAAGAACAGAATGTGTTTATCACTTGGAAGTAACAGATCATCACAAATATATTCCAACTGCTGCCACAACCAGAGATAAGCAAAGTCTGTAATCAAATTATTCATCCAATGAAAGAACCCCTCCCCAAAGTGCATCTTATACCCCTCCCCCGACAACCCACCATCCCCAAAACAGCAAGTAAAATTCACAAGTCACTTACCTGCACTAAACCTCTTGCCGAGCTATAAGGGATGTTCAGTGTATCATTGTAACGTCTCTGGTAGATCATACAAACCACCTTGCTCTGATCCCTCCTGTGTTCAGTTCTGAGGTGATTTCTCAGCCGGTGGTCCAGTATTACTGCCTCTGAGGGCACGTTGCGATTGTCCTTTGTGATTTGGGTCCCTACATTGCCCGAGGGTCCGTGCTGTCCGCAAAAAGTTTGCTTAATACGCGGCCAAAGACAAAATGCAGCCCTGGAAGCAATTCTTAAATGAGTTCTCGCATGCCAGACGTCACCTTTGCTGCTGTCAGTTTAGATGAACAGCGTTTGAATGGCTTGTTTTTATATTTACTTCAGACGAGCAGGGATTTTATGCTGGATCCTGCATCCCCCTGTCTGTTATTTGTCCACAAACTATTGGACTTGTCTAAAATTAGTAACATTTGTTTTTGCTTCTATGCGAGAGTTCAGTGGAGATCAGCTCTTGTCACTGCGCTGCTCAGTGATAAACCATGTGCTGACTGTTCCTCTCCTCCCTTGAGTCTCTATACCACTCGCCCACCCTACCACCATGTGCAGAGGTCACATTAATGACTCTGAGTTCACGACTTCATCTTTCAAACATCGTTAATCTTTGACTCACAGTGTTACATCAGCTAAAACATCCCCTCATTGAACACAGGCAAACAGAAATAAAAACAAAAAAACTGCGGATGCTGGAAATCCAAAACAAAAACAAAAACAGAATTACCTGGAAAAACTCAGCAGGTCTGGCAGCATCGGCGGAGAAGAAAAGAGTTGACGTTTCGAGTCCTCATGACCCTTCGACAGAACTTGAGTTCGAGTCCAAGAAAGAGTTGAAGTATAAGCTGGTTTAAGGTGAATGTGTGGGGGGTGGAGAGAGAGAGAGAGAGAGGTGGAGTGGGGGTGTGGTTGTAGGGACAAACAAGCAGTGATAGAAGCAGATCATCAAAAGATGTCAACAACAATAATACAAAAGAACACATAGGTGTTAAAGTTGGTGATATTATCTAAACGAATGTGCTAATTAAGAATGGATGGTAGGGCACTCAAGGTATAGCTCTAGTGGGGGTGGGGAGAGCATAAAAGATGTAAAATAAATAAATATATATATTTTTTTCTTTTTCTCTTTTTATAATGGAAATAGGTGGGAAAAGGAAAATCTATATAATTTATTGGAAAAAAAAGAAAGGAAGGGGGAAACAGAAAGTGGGTGGGGATGGGGGAGGGAGCTCACGACCTAAAGTTGTTGAATTCAATATTCAGTCCGGATGGCTGTAAAGTGCCTAGTCGGAAGATGAGGTGTTGTTCCTCCAGTTTGCGTTGGGCTTCACTGGAACAATGCAGCAAGCCAAGGACAGACATGTGGGCAAGAGAGCAGGGTGGAGTGTTAAAATGGCAAGCGACAGGGAGGTTTGGGTCATTCTTGCGGACAGACCGCAGGTGTTCTGCAAAGCGGTCGCCCAGTTTACGTTTGGTCTCCCCAATGTAGAGGAGACCACATTGGGAGCAACGAATGCAGTAGACTAAGTTGGGGGAAATGCAAGTGAAATGCTGCTTCACTTGAAAGGAGTGTTTGGGTCCTTGGGCGGTGAGGAGAGAGGAAATGAAGGGGCAGGTATTGCATCTTTTGCGTGGGCATGGGGAGGTGCCATAGGAGGGGGTTGAGGTCGTTGACAGGGCCCTCAACCGTGTCCGGCCCATCTCCCGCGCATCCGCCCTCACGCCTTCTCCTCCCTCCCAGAAACATGATAGGGTCCCCCTTGTCCTTACTTATCACCCCACCAGCCTCCGCATTCAAAGGATCATCCTCCGCCATTTCCGCCAACTCCAGCATGATGCCACCACCAAACACATCTTCCCTTCACCCCCCCTATCGGCATTCCGTAGGGATCGCTCCCTCCGGGACACCCTGGTCCACTCCTCCATCACCCCCTACTCCTCAACCCCCTCCTATGGCACCACCCCATGCCCACGCAAAAGATGCAATACCCGCCCCTTCACTTCCTCTCTCCTCACCGTCCAAGGACCCAAACACTCCTTTCAAGTGAAGCAGCATTTCACTTGCATTTCCCCCAACTTAGTCTACTGCATTCGTTGCTCCCAATGTGGTCTCCTCTACATTGGAGAGACCAAACGTAAACTGGGCGACCGCTTTGCAGAACACCTGCGGTCTGTCCGCAAGAATGACCCAAACCTCCCTGTCGCTTGCCATTTTAACACTCCACCCTGCTCTCTTGCCCACATGTCTGTCCTTGGCTTGCTGCATTGTTCCAGTGAAGCCCAACGCAAACTGGAGGAACAACACCTCATCTTCCGACCAGGCACTTTACAGCCATCCGGACTGAATATTGAATTCAACAACTTTAGGTCGTGAGCTCCCTCCCCCATCCCCACCCACTTTCTGTTTCCCCCTTCCTTTTCTTTTTTTTCCAATAAATTATATAGATTTTCCTTTTCCCACCTATTTCCATTATAAAAAGAGAAAAAAAACTATATATTTATTTTTTTTTAATTTTTTTTTTTACATCTTTTATGCTCTCCCCACCCCCACTAGAGCTATACCTTGAGTGCCCTACCCATCCATTCTTAATTAGCACATTCATTTAGATAATATCACCAACTTTAACTTTAACACCTATGTGTTCTTTTGTATTATTGTTGTTGACATCTTTTGATGATCTGCTTCTATCACCGCTTGTTTGTCCCTACAACCACACCCCCACTCCACCTCTCTCTCTCTCTCTCTCTCTGTCCGCCCCCCCACACACACACCTTAAACCAGCTTATATTTCAACTCTTTCTTGGACTCGAACTCAAGTTCTGTCGAAGGGTCATGAGGACTCGAAACGTCAACTCTTTTCTTCTCCGCCGATGCTGCCAGACCTGCTGAGTTTTTCCAGGTAATTCTGTTTTTGTTTTTGTACAGGCAAACAGAAGGTTGTCAGCCAGCCTGTTACTTTATCAGCGAAGTCTCGCTGTGGAGGCAATGGTTTTTAAGCCTGGCGCACTCGAACTGATGCGGAATTTCTAAAGAATTGCACCGCGTGAAGGAGGAGAGCATCATGGTTCCCCACGCTTCACCCATTTTACATGTCTAGATTCCAGTAAGACTGTGGTTGGAGGAACATTTGGGGATAGTCTAAGCTCCTAATAATGCTGTCAGCAAAGATTCCTCACTCATCCATGCTTTTCTTATCTGTAGACTCGACTATCCCAGCACACTCCTGGCTGGCCTCTCACATTCGACCCTCTGTAGACTTGTGGTCATCTGAGCTCTGCTGCCTGTGTCCTAAGTCGCACTAAGTCCCGTTCACCCATCATCTCTGTGCTCTCTGACCTAAATTAATTCCTGGGTAAGCAACACCTCAATTTTAAAATTCCCACCCTTGTTTTAAAATTCCTCCAAGGCTCCACCCCTCCCTGTCTCTGTAAACTTCTCTGGCCTTCGGATCTCTGTGCTCCTCCAATTCTAGTCTGTTGCGCATCTCTGATTTTAATCATTCTGTCGTTGGTGGCTTTGCCATCAACTACCAAGGCCCTACGGCCTGGAATTCCCTTCCTAAATCTCCCTATGTCTCTATCTCTGCCTCTCCTCCTTTTAGATGTTCCCTAAAACCTACCTATTCAGCCGACCTTTTGGTCATCTGCCCAAACATCTTTTTACGTGGCGTAATGTCAAATTTTAATTTATACTGCTCTTGTAAAGCACCTTGTGATGTATTACTATAGTAAAGGTGCTGTACAAATGCAAGCTGTTGTTGTGTTGAGTTCGCAAACTTCAGCTAGGGCAGCACTGGGTTGTGGTACCAACATTAACATATCCGTGTCCCTGGGTTAGGGGGAGGAAGGGTCAACTGGAGTTTTCCATTCCTGAACGCTATCTGATATCCCGATCCAGAATCAGAGTTGCCCAAAAATGAAGCACTGCGCTGACATCAATGGAAAACAGAATTGGGTTCATATCAGTAGCCCTCCGGCACAATGAACGGCTCACTAGTGATTGGAGGCTGTGAGAAAGGAGGAGATAATGAGGAATAAAACTGGAACAGAAGTCCTGAGGTGACTTGTGGAATCAGGAGGATAAAATCCTGAGTGAAAGAAGGCTTCATAATGTGGCCTTGGGAGGATAGAACCCAAGGGCTGGCCTATCTCGTGGGTTGAACAATTAATCTGCAGAATAAACTGCACCTTTCACAGTGAGTGCGGATTTAATGAAGCATTTGAAAAGGGAATAGAACCAAGGGAAATGGATAGAGATACAATACAGACCAGATATGATCTAATTAAATGGCGGAATAGACTCGCAAGGCTGAATAGCCTATTCCTAATTCCTATGTTCCTATTCCTGATTCAGGAAATGAGCTCGGAGCTAGACTGGAAAGAGATGAAGTAGCCCAAGTTAGGTCCTGTAAGTTGAGTTATTGATGAGCTGAGCTATGATTGTGACCTTTTCATGTCTCAATCACCTCATTTCGTTTTTAGTTCATCCCTTTCTCTGTTCATACAAAGGTTTCGAACAGATTAATGGGAGTGAGCACCTTAGACGTTCAAGAACCTGCTAGGTGCTAAAATGGGGAAACAAAGGATTCTCCTTTAAGGCAAAAGCAAAATACTGCGGATTCTGGAAATCAAGTCTTGGAGTCATTACAACAAAGACAGAGGCCATTTGGCCCTTTGATTCCATGAACTATAAACAGAAAATGCTGAAAATACTCAGCAGGTCCAGCAGCACCTGTGAAGAGAGAACTAGAGTATCTGGTTGAATTTTTCATCGGAATTAGAAGAAGTTAGAGATGTAACAGGTTTGAAGCAAGTAAGGAGGCAGTGAAAGGTTGGTGGCATGGAGGACAAAAGGATGAATATCTGTGACTGGGCGGTAGGCAGGAGAAATTAAATGATAAAAGAGATGGTGGTGCAAGGGTAAAGGATATGGTAACAGTGCAAGTAAAGAGGCAAAAAATTGGCCTAGAGGAGGTGTGAATGGGATTTTTTCTTTAAGGGCAGATGAAGCAAGAAGGGATGAATGGCCTTATTTATCTCTGTCTGTCTCGTGCTGCAGCTGTGGATGAGATGGGAGGTCTCCTCAAGTGGACGTCCCAGCTCAGGAGTGAATTGACTTGCCGATAGTTGAAGCTCACCTTACTCTCTGGCTATTCTTTTCTTCATGCCTTATCGACCTGCTGTGGGATGAACTGGATTGGGGTTGTCTGAATTATTTTCACTCAAGGGCAGTTTAGCCCCTCTAGACGACCATTTCAAGTGAATCATTGCCCAGTTGCCAAAATTGGGTGAGTAGTCTTGGAGTTTCTCCAAGGCAGTGTGTGATAATTATATCTAGCATAGCCAAGATGATCAAGTACTCCACAGGACCTGATGGCTCCTGTGCTTTGGGGTAAGCAGAACATTGTTTGGAAAACAGCAGGCGAGAGATGATTAATGGCAATGTGAGGTTGGATGAATCTGTAGGAAGCAAGGAGCATTCATCCAGAATGTCCCCTCAGGAGAGGCAATGGGTGGACTCAGTGAAGGGATAATGATGCATGGTTAGTCGAGTGGACTCAAATGAAGGAGCTTCATTTCATTCTGACAAATCCCACTTGGTCAGATTATTCCCCTTGCAAGAGTATGCTAACATACAACAACAACAGCTTGCATTTATGTAGCATTTTTACTGGAGTAAAAGATCCCAGGGCACTCAACAGGAGTGTTTTCAAACAAAACCTGCTAGCGAGTTGCTAGCTATGGAGATATTAGGATGGATAGCCAAAAACGTCCTCAAAGAGATGGTTTCAAGGTCCGAGTTAAGGGAGGAGAAGGGCATGGAGAGGTTTGCAGAGGGAATTCCAGAGCTTAGGGCCTTGGCAGCTGATGGTACAGCCATCAACAGTGGAGTGATTTAAATCGGGGATGCACAAGAGACCAAGATTAGAGGAGTGAAGAGGTCTTGGACAGCTGCAGAGGTGCAGGAGATTACAGGGATTGGGGGGGTGGAGTGGTGCGTGAGACCATGGAGGGATTTGAAAGAAAGGATGAGTATTTTAAAATGTAAGTTTTGTCGGACCAGGAGCCAGTGTTAGGCCAGCGACAGTAGAAATTCACACCGTGGGACTCTGAGAGCTGCAATTGAACAGCAGGATTTATGAGATGAACCACCTTAAGGGAAAGGGTATCTGAGATTTAGTTTCTCCATTATTAAGGCAGCCATAAAAGTGAGTTCTATCAGAGGTTACACTGAAGGGACTGCTTTATGCAGTTTCTGTGGACAGGGTTAGTGTAAATCACTGGTATGGCTCCCTCCAAGGGATGTGTGGCTTCGCTTTTCTGACTGATAGATGCATCTGGAGACTGAAAATAAAGTACCTGTCCCCTGTGGGCACCTCTACCCTGGCTTACACAGGCTAAGCATTTTCATGTTTCACTTAACCTGATGGATACTCCTATCAGGCTGTTTGTTTGGTCCCTGTATCACTTCCTTATTTTCCCTTTTATTTTGCACCCCCTTATTTATGGGGTTTTCTTCTGTGTTTTCACCTCCCGCAGTGAAACTTCCCCTAATCATGTGCATGCAAACTGCCCAGATTGGGGAGAAGGGGATAGACTTCCCTTGGAGGACAGTGTTGAGCCTGTACTCTGAACCTCCATCTGAGCGCGTGTGCGCACTACCAAGGTTGAGAGCTCTCCATGTCTGGAGTTGCTAAGGTGAACCTTCCATTGTCCAAACAGGATGCAAAAAAGATTTGCGAGAATGGTTCCAGGGGTGAGGGACTTCAGTTACGTATGTTCCTTAGACAAGAGAAAGTTCCTTAGAGGAGAAAAAGTTAAGAGGAGATTTGAGAGGGGTGTCCAAAATCAGAAGGGGTCTCAACAGAGTAGATGCTCCCATGGGCGGAAGGATTGAAAATCAGATTTAAGAGGACCAGTGAAAGAACCAAAAGCGACATGAGGGAAAACTGTTTTACGCAGCGAGTGGTTAGGTTCTGGAATGCACTGGCTGAGAGCGTGGTGGTAGAGGAAGATTCAGTTGCGACTTGCAATTGGATAACCAACTGAAGAGATAAAAAAAGATGCAGGGCTACAGGGAAAAGGCTGGGGAGTGGGACTAGCTGAGTTGTTCTCACAAAGAGCCAGCATGGAGTTGATGAGCTAAATGGCCTCTTTCTGTGCAGTAACCATGATTATAAATCTTTTAAACAACAACTTGCATTAATACATGAGTGAGGGGCCCTGGGGTCACATCTTCCCAGAGACGAGGTGGCTGGACAGTGTTCAGCACCTCCCCAGGGCACAGGACTGAGATCAGGGTGTCCGCAGGTAGTGAATTGTAGACGAGGCCCAGAATCCTGTATCAAACTCCATTTCTTTTCTACCTGTGAATTAACAATCTTGCATGTACCTGCATTTCCTCCCAGCCATTTAAATTCCTGTTGTCATCTGGTGGTTTTGTGACGCACCATTTCTGATGTGCACATTCATGATGACAAACAACAACAACTTGTATTTATACACTGTCCTTGATGTGGAGAAACATCCTATTGAACTTCACAGAACATACATACATACAAATTAGGTTGTCGCTGGACCAGTAATCCAGATACCCAGGGTAATACCTCAATATCACCTATTAGCACATTCCTTAGATAATATCACCACCTTCAACACCTCTTTGTCCTTTTGTCTGTGACATCTTTTGGTTATCTCCACCTATCACTGGCCCTCTATCCAGCTCTACCTGCACCCCCCCCCCCCCCCCCCCCCACCCCCTCCCCAAACCAGCTTATATTTCACCTCTTTTCTATTTTTCCTTAGTTCTGTTGAAGAGTCATATGGACACGAAATGTTAACTGTGTTCCTCTCCGTAGATGCTGTCAGACCTGTTGAGTTTTTCCAGGTATTTTTGTTTTTGCTTACCCAGGGTAATGCTCTGGGGACCCGGGTTCAAATCCCGTCCCGGCAAATGGTGAAATTTGAATTCAATATCAAAAAAATCTAGAATTAACTCTAATGATGACCATAAAATCATTGTTAATTGTGGTTTAAAAAACGCATTTGGTTTCCCCTTTTGGTTCACTAATGCCCTTTAGGGAAGGAAAACTGCCATCATGTGATTCCAGACCCGCAACAATGTGGTTGACTCTTAAGTGCCCTCTGAAATGGCCGAGCAAGCCACTCAGTTGTATCAAACTGCTACAAAGTCTCAAAAAGAGCATGAAACTGGCATCGACCTAGGCACCAGAAACAACAAACCCAGCCCTGTCCTCCTTAATAACATTGGGCACTAGTGCCAAAATAATCTCTCAGACTAGTCAAGCAACATAGTCATACTCACGGAAACATACTTTACAGATAATGTCACAGACACCACCATCACCATCCCTGGGTATGACAGATCCAGCAGAGGTGGCAGCACAGTGGCATACAGTCGGGAGGGAGTTGCCCTGGGAATTCTCAACATTGACTCCGGACCCCATGAAGTCTCATGGCATCAGACCAAACATGGGCAAGAAAACCTCCTGCTGTTTGCCATATACCGCCACCCACCACCCCCCCCCCCCCCCCCCCCCCCAACACCTGCCAAGCTGGTGAATCAGTGCTCCTCTGTATTGAACACCAATTGGTGCAGACTCAATGGGCCGAAGGGCCTCTTCTGCACTGTGAGATTCTGTGATTCTGGAAGAAGCACTCAGGGTGGCAAGGGCAAAGAGGGTACCAACCAAGCTGGCCGAGTCCTAAAGGACATAACTGCCAGACTGGGCCTGCGACAAGTGGTGAGGGAACCAACAAGAGGGAAAAACTTACTTGACCTCATCCTCACCAACCTGCCTGCTGCAGATGCAACAGTCCATGACAGTATTGGTAGCATTAACCACCGCACAGTCATTGTGGAGATGAAGTCAGGTCTTCATATTGAGGATACCCTCCATCTTATTGTGTGGCACAACCACTATGCTAAATGGAATAGATTTTAAACAGATCTAGCAACTCAACACTGGGCATCCATGAGGCGCTGTGGGCCATAAGCAGCAGCAGGATTGGACTCGAACACAATCTGTAACCTCGACCCAGCATATTCCCCACTTCACCATTACCATCAAGCCAGAGGATCAACCCTGGTTCAGTGAAGAGTGCAGGAGGGCATGCCAGGAGCAGCACCAGGCATACCTAAAAAAATGAGGTGTCAACCTGGTGAAGCTATAACACAGAACTACTTACATGCCAAACAGCATAAGCAGCAGGTAATAGACAGAGCTAAACAATTCCACAACCAACAGATCAGATCTAAACTCTGCACTCCTGCCATATCCAGTTGTGAATGGTGGTGGACAATTAAACAAGTCACTGGAGGAGGAGGCTCCACAAATATCCCCATCCTCAATGATGGGGGAGCCCAGCACATCAGTGCAAAAGATAAGGCTGAAGCATTTGCAACAATCTTCAGCCAGAAGTGCTGAGTGGATGAACCATCTTGGCCTCCTCTAGATGTCCCCAGCATCACAGATGCCAGTCTTCAGCCAATTTGATTCACTCCACGTGATATTAAGAAACGGCTAAAGGCACTGGATAGTGCAAAGGCTATGGGCCTGACAATACTCCGGCAACTGAAGACTTGTGCTCCAGAACTTCCTGCGCCCATAGTCAAGCTGTTGCAGTACAGCTACAACACTGGCATCTACCCAGCAATATGGAAAATTGCCCAGGGTATGTCCTGTACAGACAAAGCAGAACAAATCCAACCCAGCCAATTATCACCATAAGTCTACTCATGATCACTATTAAAATAATGGGGGCGGGGGTGGGGGGGGGTCATCAATAGGGCTATCAAGCGGCATTTGCTTTGCAATAACCTGCTCCCTGGCACTCCCTTTGGGTTCTGCCAGGGCCACTCAGCTCCTTACTTCATTACAGCCTTGGTTCAAACGTGGACAAAAGAGCTGAACTCCTGATGTGAGGTGAGAGTGACTGCCCTTGACATCAAGTTAGCATTTGACTGATTGTGGCATCAAGGAGCCCTAGCAAAACTGGGGTCAATGGGAATCGGCGGAGGGTGGGGGGAGGGGTGGGGGTGGGGGTGGGGGTGGGAACTCCCTGCTGGTTAGAGTCATACCTAGCACAAAGGAAAATGGTTGTGATTGTTGGAGGTCAGTCATCTCAGCTCCAGGACATCGCCAGAGGAGTTCCTCAGGGTAGTGTCTTCAGCCCAACCATCTTCAGCTGCTTCATCAATAACCTTCCTTCCATCATAAGGTCAGAAGTTGGGATATTCGCTGATGATTGCACGATGTTCAGCACCATTCACGACTCCTCAGATACTGAAGCAGTCCATGTCCAAATGCAGCAAGACATGGACAATCAGGCAATGACCATCTCCAACAAGTGAGAATCTAACCATCGCACCTTGATGTTCAATGGCATTACCATTGTTGAATCCCCACTATCAACATCCTGGGGGTTACCATTGACCAGAAACTGAACTGGACCAGCCATATAAGTACTGTGGCTACAGAGGCTAGGAACCCTGCAGCAAGTAACTCAATTCCTTACTCCCCAAAGCCTGCCCGCCATCTACAAGGCACAAGTCAGGAGTGTGATGCAGTACTCTCCACTTGCTTGGCACTCAAGAAGCTAAACACCATCCAGGACAAAGCAGCCCGTTTGTTTGGCACCCCACCCACACACATTCACTCCCTCCAGCACCAACTCACAGTAGCAGCAGTGTGTACCATCTACAAGATGCACTGCAGGAACTCACCAAGGCTCCTGAGGCAGCACCTTCCAAACCCACAACCACTACCATCTAGAAGGACAAGGGAAGCAGACACAAGGGGACACCGCCACCTGGAAGTTACCCTCCAGACCTGGAAATATACTAGCGTTCCTTCACTGTCACTGGGTCAAACCCCCTCCCTAACAGCACTGTGGGTGTACTTGCACCACAGGGACTGCAGCGGTTCAAGAAGGTAGCTCACCACCACCTTCTCAAGGGCAATTGTAGATGGGCAATAAATGCTGGCTAGCAGGCGATGCCAGCATCCCATGAATGAATTAAAAAAAACCTGCATTCTAGATTTTTGTGATTGATGCAACAGGACAACCAGATCTCTCTGCATCTCAGGGCTCTGTAATCCCTCACAGCAGGGATTGTTAAACCTAACCTGACCCAAAGCCTACATTCCAGCAGTCTGCAGTGGGGAACAATGTTCCCTCGAATTTTTACATTGTGCTTGGCCTGTTTGTTGCACTGCGCAGTCCTGTTGAGATTGTTGTGCGGCTACACTTACCCAGACGTTAAGGGAACGTTGGGTTTTGTGTGGCCTGTTGGTATCACCATGCAGTACGTTGCTGATTGCTGCACACTCATGCAACTTAGAGGAACCATTAGCGGTGACACCTACCACCCACCCCCCCCCCATCCCCCCAACCCAACTCCTTAACTCCTGCCCTGATTGAGGTCTGGGAACTGACTATGGGGCCTAACACTTGTGCCTTTTTCCCTAAGACTCACTGTAGACTGCAGTACCCAGAGTGTACAAAATTAGTTATCCTCTTGTTAGCTATAGAATTTGGTGTATAACTTGCGTCAGATGTGTTATGGATTGGTTTGAGCAAAGTGCCTCTGGGATGGCATTAACCTGTGATTGCAATAGATTGGAGCCTCTGTATTCTGTCTCTATCCAGCATCTTTCTCACTTATTGTTTTTGTGGGGAAGATTTTTTATGATTGATGAATGTAATATATTTCATGGCATTCTTTATCTCCTTTAATCCATAATCTGAAAGTGGGTGGGATAGCAAGGGATGGATTATTAATGATGGACCAGAAATTCAACTAATGGGTTGAAAGAATACAGGGGAGATGGCAGAAAGGAAGTTCTGTGGCTATATTTCTTAATGAGAACAGAATTGTTGTGAGAAAGAGGCTGCCCTTGGTGCAGCAGGTAAAGTCATGTGGGTTCAAGTGGCCACCCCCCAAAGATGATCATTGCCCAATGCGAAAATTCCTCAGGCTCAACAGATAGTGAGATGCTCTGTGTACCGACTACAAAGGTATCGAGTTCCCGAATGACACAGCACAAAAGGAGACCATTTGGTCCATCATGCCTGTGATGACTCTCTGAAAGGACTATCGGGATCAGTTGATGCCTGTGAAATGGACTCAGCTCACAGTTGTTGCTTTGGCTCATTGCAATCACTATGGCCCCAGAACTCCAGGAGGCCTCAATCATCTGCTCGCTCCAGCTTAAAATACCCTCATCCTGGGATTCTGGATGTAACTGCAAAAAAATTAAGAAAGGCAGTTTTCCTGTGAAATGTCTTTTAAAAATATCTTGGCTGCTTCTTAGTTTCACCCTACATCCTGTACAGAGGGCAAATCACGTTAACATCAACATGCCCACTTATCAGCGGAAACTGTATCCAACGAGGAAGGAACTTTCATTATATTTATAATATATTTATATTCTAACTTTCAAAGTGCCTTTCTCATCCTCAGGATGCCCAGAAGTTCTTCACAGTCAACTAGCTATTGCTATTTTTGAACCTTAGGCTTTTTTGTTAGGTAATAACCTCCAGGTGTGCCATCTCTCAAGCCATCAGTCCCTAAAGAGACCCCATGTACCTGTCCTTACCCCCTCCCCTCAGAGATGGGAGTCACTAGTTAATTATTAAATAACTGACCAGCATTCGGGATGAAATAGACCGAGACCCAGGAAGCTCACCTTTTTATTTATTCGTTCACATGGTGTGGGCTTCACTGGCAAGGCCAGCACTTATTGCCCATCCCTAATTACCCCTGAGAAGGTGATGGTGAGGCACTGCCTTGGACCGCTGCAGCCCATGCGGTGTAGGTACATCCATAGTGCCTTTTTCTGCAATGGTGAATGGCTTGCTGGGGCCACTTCAGAGGGCAGTTAAGAGTCAACCACATTGCAATGGGTCTGCAATCACATATAGTCTAGACCAGGTAAGGATGGCAAATTTCCTCCTCCGAAGGACTTTAGGGAACCAGATGGATTTTTTTATGGCAACCCAGTAGTTTCACGATCATTATTAATAAGACTAGTACCTATTCCTGAATTATTAGTTAATTGGATTTAAATTCCCTCAGCTGTTGTGGTGGGATTTGAACTCATGTCTCCAGAGCAATAGTCTGGGGCCTCTCGATTACTAGCCCAGTGACAGTGCCACTATGCTACCATTCCCCTCTAAAGTGCTATTAGGGAGGGAGTTCCAGGATTTTGACCCAGCAACGGTGAAGGAACAGCGATACAGTTCCAAGCCAGGATGGTGTGTGGATCGGATCTTGCAAGTGGTGGTGTTCCCAACTGCTCTGGGTAGTTTGGGGAAAAGGCAACAGTAACAAACCCTCTTAGCATTAAAAGCACAAACATACACACATTGAGCATAAAGTGCAGCTTCATAAAGAGTTTAAATAGCTTAATAAAATATAAGCGGTGCAGCATCTTGAGCAGAAATTCACTTCTAAATTCAGTGCTGTTCAGAGAGTTTCCCAGCAATATCAATGTGCTCGTGAAAAAGACTTCTAGCCTTTTTGACATAAATGCTACTTGAAATGTTCCGGGTTTTACGGGAGCAAGTTCGATAACTCCCTCCCTTACAGCAGCAATCTCTCTGCTCGTTGCAGACTGAAAGGGAAACACAAGGCCTGTTCTATTCCAGCTACATTTCATTAACTGAACAGTTACTACCTGGTGGAGGTCAGAGGTCGGTGGGAGGGTCTATTGAGCAGCTTTGAATTTGCATATATTACTCTTTAATGAGGTCGCATTAGCATAGAGGGTGCACATCTACAAAGAGGCAGATGCACAGTTGCAGATAGCTGGACGGGGCAGCAAACGAACACAGATGGTTGAGTGTTTCTCCTGTGATCCACGGTGCTTTGATCTAGCCGCTAGTGTTTGGTGAACTTGTGACCCGCGGC
Organism: Carcharodon carcharias; assembly: GCF_017639515.1. NCBI lineage: Eukaryota > Metazoa > Chordata > Chondrichthyes > Lamniformes > Lamnidae > Carcharodon > Carcharodon carcharias. The sequence goes on along the minus strand of NC_054476.1, from coordinate 149,857,342 downwards.
AATGCGCAGAGAGTGATAAAAATCAGCTTTAAATAATTGAAGAAGTGTACAATCATCGGATGAAAGCAGTGACTGCAGCTGCAGCGAATAGATTGCAGACAGCTGGAGTGAGCTCCTGTGACGGCTCCATGAGCTGAGTTCTACAAAGCAGCAAGATCCCACCTTCAAACTCTGCTGACCGTCCAACGCAGCACTGGGGGGAGTGCTGCACTCCCAGAGGTGCCATCTTTCAGGTGAGATGTTAAGACGAGGCCCCATCTGCCTGCTCAGGTGGACGTAAATGATCTGCTGGCACTATTTCGAGAGAGAGAGAGATCAGGGAAGTTATCCCTGGTGGCCTGACCAATATTTATCCCTCGATCCGGTCTGGTTATAATCACATTACTGTTTGTGGGATCTTGCTGTGCGGAAATTGACTGCCTCGTTTCCTTCCTTACAGCAGTGACTACACTTCAAAAAGTACTTCACTGGCTGTAAAGCACTTTGATGAGATGTCCAGGAGTGGAGTAAAACGCTATATGAATGCAAGCGTTTCTTTTTCATTCGAAAGGAAAATCAAGCCAAAGTTCACCGTAGAGCGATCCCTACTGGGAAGTGAATCCGTTCTTACTTAATGCGAATAGGAACGATCGGGCTCTGGTGTCCCTCCTCCCTCCACCCCTCCCATCCCACTGCCACCATGGGCGATGTACATTTGGTGGTAGTGGAACTGATAGCCCAGCAGCAGGTTGGCCGCTCCAGGAGAGGTGATGAAAGTTAGCAAGAATAAGCTATGTATCGTAGAACTTTACAACAGGGAAAGAGACTATTGGGCCCATTGTGAGACTGCGGTCATACTGTTTCACTTGTGGCAGTGTGGGCACCATGCTAGGGTCAACTTCTGCCTCATCTGAAAGCTGCCATCCAGTTAAGAACATGCACCAAAATCTAAAATATCCAGAGTCTTGGGGATTGAAGGGCTCATCTTGTAACGAGTCACAAAGTCAGGATTATCTAACATTTAGAGGCCACATCAAAATTTTTGATTCCTGTGTATGAAGGAGAATTGGCCGCAGATTGTCAGCTCTCCAGAATTGTTCTGATGTCTCTAGGAGCTGAAGTTTAATCTCCAGGACACTGCTAGAAGCAAGACCCAGGAGAAAAATAATAGGGGATGTTAAACAAAATTGTGGTTTTTTTTAATTTTCTTTGAAGATTTTCAGTTATCAGTTATGAAAATGTTGAATATGAGTTGAAAGAGGCAGATTGACTAGAGTCAAGGTTAATCCGATTGGGTAAGAAAGAGTTTGTTCTCTTTCCAATTGGCTGTGGGAAGGCAGTGTGTCTCAGGGACAGATCAATACAGGGGCAGTTTGAGGCAGGAGCTCACGCAATGAAACCTCCAGGAACGCACCCACATGGAGGTGGCAACCCAAATTGGTAGTTAATGCTCTGGTCTGGTTCCATTGGCCTGTTTGTGCCTCAGGCAACAAACCAAAAATGGCAGGTTTGATTTCAGGCCCCCAACTCGATGGCAGATGGATAGATTCATTCGGGGGAAGACGGTGGTGTAGTGGTACGGTCACTGGATTAATAACCCAGAGACCCAGGGATAACGCTCTGGGGACAAAAACAAAAAAATTGTGTAAAAATCTCAACAGGTCTGACGGCATCTGGAGAGAAAGACAGAGTTGACGTTTTGAGTCCGTATGAAGCGTATTGCTCTGAAAAAGAGTCATACGGATTCGAAACGTTAACTCTGTCTTTCTCTCCACTGACGCTGTCAGACCTGCTGAGTTTTTCCAGCGTTTTTAGTTTTTGTTTCAGATTTCCAGCATCCGCAGTATTTTACCTTTATCTTAATGCTCTGGGGACCCAGTTCACCACGGCAGATGGTGAAATTTGAATTCAGTAAAAATCTGGAATTAAAAAGTCTAATGACAACCATGAAACCATTGTCGATTGTTGTTAAAAACCCATTAGGTTCACGAATGGAAATCTGCCGTCCTTACCTAGCCTTAGGTATGATTCCAGACCCACACAAATGTGGTTAACTCTTAAATGCCCTCTGAAATGGCCTAGCAAGCCACTCAGCTGTATCAAACTGCTACAAAGTTTATAAGGAATGAAACCGGACGGACCACCTGGCATTGACCTAGGCACCGGAAACGACACCAGCAAACTCAGCACTGGTGACCCTGCAAAGTCTTCCTTGCTAACATCTAGTGCCAAAATTGGCAGAGCTGTCTCACAGACTAGTCATGCAATAGCCTGACATAGTCATACTCATGGAGTCATACCTCACAGGCACCACCCTCACTAGCAGGATAGACCCAGCAGAGGTGGCACAGTGGTATACAATCAGGAGGGAGTTGCCCTGGGAGTTATCAACATCGACTCCAGACCCCATGAAATCTCATGGCATCAGGTCAAACATGGGCAAGGAAACATCCTGCTGATTACCATGTACCGCCAACCTTCATCGGTTGAATCAGTGCTTCTCCATGTTGAACAGCACTTGGAGGAAGCACTGAGGGCGGCAAGGGCACAGATTGTACTTTGGGTGGCAGACTTCGATGTCCATCACCAAGAGCGGCTCAGTAACACCATACTGACCGAGCTGGCCGAGTGCTAAAGTACATAGCTGCTAGACTTGGTCGGTGGCAGGTGGTGGGAGAACCAACATGAGGGAAAAACATACTTGACCTTAACCTCACCAACGTGCCTGCTGCAGATGCATCTGTCCTTGACAGTATCGGTAGGAATGTCTACCGCACAGCCCTTGCGGTGACTAAGACCCATCTTCACATTAAGGATGCCCTCAATCGTGTTGTGTGGCACTGCCATCATACTAAATGGGATATATATTGAACAGATCTAGCAACTGGAGACTGGGCAACCATGAGGTGCTGTAGACCATCAGCAGCAGCGGAATTGTACTCAACCCCAATCTGTAACATGGCCCAACATATCCTCCACTCTACCAGTACCACCAAGCCAGGGGATCAACCTGATTCAGTGAAAGGTGCAAGACAGCATAACCGGCATACCTAAAATTGAAGTGTAAACCTGGTGAAACTACAACACAGGATGACTTGCGTGCCAAACAGCATAAGCAGCAAGTGATAGACAGAGCTAAGCAATCCCACAACCAACGGACCAGATCCAAGCTGTTTTAAAATTAGGGGTCACCCTTTTAGGACAATGTTGAGGAGAATTTTTTCCAATGCGGGTTGTGCGACTTTTGGAACTCTCTGCATTAGAAGGCAGTGGAGGTGGGGTCACTGAATATTATTAAGGCAGAGGTAGATAGATTATTGTTAGGCAAGGGAATCGAAGTTTGTCAGGGGTACGTGGGAATTTGGAACTCAAAACACAAACAGATCAGCCATGATCTTATTGAGCGACGGAGCAGGCTCGAGGGGCTGAATGGTCTACTTCTGCTCCTAATTCGTATGTTCATACGAGCTTCCATAGCCCTCTGCAGTAGAGAATTCCAAAGATTCACAACCCTCTGAGTAAAAAATTTCTCCTCATCTCGGTCCTAAATGGCTTCTCCCTTATTTTGAAATTGTGTCCCCTGGTTCTAGACCCCCCAACCAGGGGAAACATCTTACCTGCATCTAGATTTAAGTTTAGATTTAATGACTTGGCACAGAGGGTGGTGGATGTGTGAAATTGGTTTTCCATGGGATGAGTGTGGACCTTAAACCTCTCTGCCTCACTTTCCTCTTTTAAGACACTCCTTAAAATCTACTTCTTGATGCCCAAGGTGTTGCTCAGTGTCATGTTTTGTCAGCACCTTGGGTGCTTTATTACGTTAAAGGCACTATATAAATATAAGTTGCTGTTGATTATATCGACAAACTCAATGGGGGATTTAGGGATAAAAACAAAAAAACTGCGGATGCTGGAAATCCAAAACAAAAACAGAATTACTTGGAAAAACTCAGCAGGTCTGGCAGCATCGGCGGAGAAGAAAAGAGTTGACGTTTCGAGTCCTCATGACCCTTCGACAGAACTTGAGTTCGAGTCCAGGAAAGAGCTGAAATATAAGCTGGTTTAAGGTGTGTGTGTGGGGGGCGGAGAGATAGAGAGACAGAGAGGTGGAGGGGGTTGGTGTGGTTGTAGGGACAAACAAGCAGTGATAGAAGCAGATCATCAAAAGGTGTCAACGACAATAGTACAATAGAACACATAGGTGTTAAAGTTAAAGTTGGTGATATCACCAACTTTAACTTTAACACCTATGTGTTCTATTGTACTATTGTCGTTGACACCTTTTGATGATCTGCTTCTATCACTGCTTGTTTGTCCCTACAACCACACCAACCCCCTCCACCTCTCTGTCTCTCTATCTCTCCGCCCCCCACACACACACCTTAAACCAGCTTATATTTCAGCTCTTTCCTGGACTCGAACTCAAGTTCTGTCGAAGGGTCATGAGGACTCGAAACGTCAACTCTTTTCTTCTCCGCCGATGCTGCCAGACCTGCTGAGTTTTTCCGGGGGATTTAGGGAGTTGCATAAATGCTTGTCAATAAATTTGAGCGAGGGTAACAAGGAGTCTTGTAGAATGTATTTTATCATAGACATTGGGACTGATTATATGGGCTCAGATAGTCTTCCCTCATCAAGTACTTGGGCCCATTCTTCCTCGTCCACTTTCTCGCCTCCCATCCAGCCCTGCATGCCCCGACTTGCTAAGTAAGCCTTTTTGAGTGGGTCCTCTCTTTCTCTCATCTAAGCCTGATTGCGCCAGCCAACAAATTCAATGTTTGTCATAGCTGCCCATCTCCCGAACCCTGATCTTTTCCAGGAGAAGGTTAGTGGATGCAAAAGGAGAATTTGGCAGTGTTGGGTGGGGGCGGATCATACTGTCGGTTCACTGTAGCCCATCAGGGTGGCCTCAAAGTTTGAAATGCTCTCATAGCCTTCAGAGACTTGCTTTGCCCATGTAACTGTCCTTTCAAATTTGTCGACCACCTCCCCTCTCCTCTACAGGCAATCTGTTCTGTAGATTCACTGTTCCCTTTTTAAAGCCATTAAATGCAGACAGCCCGTTCACCTAGTCTTTTCTGTGTCTGAGTTCCTTGTGCAGTTTGTGATTTAAGGTCAAGCATATTACCAGGGTTCAGTTCATCTATTTCTTCAAAAACAATATGCATTTATATGGTCTTTTACAGTCTATCTATCTCAGCAAGAAAGACCAGCATAGAACCCATTTTACATCAGTGTCATCATTGTTACACATTGCTACAGCAGGAGATTTCATCCTTGCCAGAATCCATCAATACCATTCTCTTTCCGCACATGAAGACCACTCCACCGCCCCCACCCACCCCACTTCAACCTCCCCAGCGCCCTCCAACAGAGGTAACAACAGTGGCTTGTATTTATATAGCACCTTAAATGTATTAAAACATCCCAGGTGTCTCACTGGAGCCTTATAAAACAAAATTTGACATTGAGCCACCTAAGGCGAGACTAGAGCAGGTGGCCAAAAGCTTAGTCAAAGGGGTAGGTTTTGAGGAGCATCTTAAAGGAGAAAAATGAATTACGGAGGTGTAGGGAGTGAATTCCAGAGCTTAGGGTCCTGACAACTGAAAGCACAGCCACCAATGGTGGAGCTATTAAAATTGGGGAGTCCATAATTAGATGAGTACAGAGACCTCAGGTGGTTGTTGGGATGGAGGAGATTACAGAGATTGGAGGAGTAAGACCATGTGATTATTTGTAAACAAGTGTGAGAATTTTAACATTGGGGTGTTTCATGACTGAGAGCCAATGTAGGTCAGCGAGTATAAGAGTGAGTGAACGGGACTTGGTGTGCGTAAGGGCATTAGGCCCTTGCTTCAGGCTTTGCTGTGAAGAGAGGGCAGTGTTTTTTATTTGAGATTCCCTCCACATGGCTAGGTGGAGGCAGCGGTTCAAAACTATCATTGCCTAATCGGGGTTCTGGATCTTGAACCGCATATTGAACCACTGGGACAGGCAAGAAGGTGGCAAGTGTGTTTCTGGAGGCCGTGAGGGAGTAGAGCGTTCCAGGGCATTCACATTTGCTCCCGATGATTCACAAGCCAGTTTGGGCCATTTAGTGCACCGTTGGCTTGATTGCCTTTTGCCTGTGATACCTTGTGAACTGCATGCCGTTTTTAAACATAGTGAAATATCCAATTTAGATGAGACTTTGAGTGGCTAATGGTTTCTGATGCCAGTTATTAAACTGTAATGCCGTTTCTCAGATAGCCGGTTTTATTTTATTTGAAGCAGGCACAAGGCCCTATCATACAATCTCGTGGGGCCCGCCGCCTGAGCAGTTCTTGCGACCTTGTGCGCGTTGCCAAACAACAGCCCCTGGTTCTCAGGGCCCCTCACTGCCCTCAGTTACAAACCACTGCGTTGGTCAATAATACATTAATTCATATCTACGGCAAGAAATAGCAATGTTGTTCCAGAGCAATAAATCTCCGAGCCACCAGCAACAGCGATAAAACAAATTACATATTGAATATTTTATAATATGATCCAATTTAGATGAGAGTATTGTATTCTACTAGAGCATAAAAGGCAACAAAAAAGACTCCTGAGGAGAGTTGGGGGATGGAAGATATGGCACATGACAGCACTCCCAACTGTTTTCTTTATTTTAACCCTTCTTATGTTCTGCTTGTTGCGAGTTCCAGTAGGGTATGATGTTTTGAAGGCTCATAGTCCTGACGCCTATGCCAGCTGCTGCAATATAAAACTGAATCAGGAGATGGTCCAGACATACCAGGCACTCAATAAGTAACGTTTGAAGGAAAAATAACCTGCCGTGGGTTTATCCCCAGGTTTCGCATTCGGGTTCTGCGTCCATTAATCTTCATTCTTTTTCCTTCGCCCTTCATCTCTCTCATTTTGCCCTGTTTCTTTTGAAGTTCTCAGCTGTGGCTCAGTCAGTAGGTCGTCGTGGGTTCAAGTCCTGCCTCCTGAGCACGTGATCCAGGCGGACACGCCCAGTGCCAGAGGGGGTGCTGCGCTGTTCGGATGAGATGTTAAACCCAGGCTGCACCTGCCCTTTCAGGTTGGATACGCTAAGCAGGAGAGCTCTTCTTGGTGCCTTGGCCAATTTTTATCACTCAACCAACATCACTCAACACGTTATCTGCCCTTTCATTAGCCTGCTGTTTGTGGGATCTTGCTATGTGCAAATTGGCTGTCCCATTTCTTACATTACAATAGTGACTGCACTTCAAAAAGCACTTCATTGGCTGTAAAGTGCTTTGGGTCACCCTGAGGCTGTGAGAAGTGCTATGTAAATGCAAGTTCCCTTCCAAGCCACTCACCATCCTAACTTGGGAATATATCGCCGTTCCTTCACTGTTGCTGGATCAAAACCCTGGAACTCCCTCCCTAACAGCACTGTGCATGTACCTACACCACATGGACTGCAGCGGTTCAAGAAGGCAGCTCACCACCACTCTCTCAAGAGCAATTAGGGATGGGCAATAAATGCTGGCCTAGCCACACCCTGTAAAAGAATAAATAGGAAAATAAGTATTTTTTTTCCCTCTTTGCTTTTGACCGTTCAGTGCGATTGCCAGATTGAGACGGTGGAGTGGGCTCTTCCAGATATCTTGCCCTGTCTGATCTGCTGTGGCTCAGGGGAGGCAGAATGCTCTGCCTGGCCATCATATTTTTTTCCCCTTCTGTCACCCACCAAATGAAAGGGCTCTTCAACTTCCCCATTTCCCAAGCCTTCTCAGAGGTTAGAGTCTCAGTTTAGCATCGCGCTACTTACTGATTGTTGGTGGACCTCATCTTCTTCACTGCGGACATCAAAAATTGTCCACAACGGATCTGGACTTGACTATTATAATGCAATCCTGGCTGGTCTTCCAATTCTACTGTCCTTAAACTTGGAGGTCAGCCAGAACTCTGCTGCCATTGCCTTAACCAGAATTCCTTCTAAGCCATGCACCAGTCCATTAAGTGCCGTGTACTTGATTACAGCCTGATGGTTAAGTGACATTTGCTGCCAATCTAGCCCACAAGCAGAGAACTTCTGGACTCTCATATAGCAGGAAATTAACGCATAAGAACCAAGACTGGTATGATTAATCAGGTAGAATTGACAGCCGAAATTCACGTGTCTGTTCCTCAAGCCCAAAGCTATTTTAGCATTTGGCTTCCCTGTGGCTCGCTCGCTGCTTCCCTCCCACTTGCTGCTTCCCTAACCCAACCCTCCCGCTCACCGTCTCCCTCCTGCTCATTGACCCTGCCTCTCGCCATTTCCTTCCGTTCACCACTTCGCTCCTGCTCGGCCCTGCTGTCCCCAGTCCTGCCATTCACAGCTCCTCTCGCTCCCTCATTCGCTTCCTCACTCTTGCCACCGCATCCCCCCTCCTCAGCCCTCACTCAGCAAGGTGGCAAACGGGAGTGTCAGTGTGGGATCAGAAAGGGGGTGAGCAGGAGGATTGGGGATGGAAGCAGTGGACGGGAGGGTCAGGGAGGGGAGCGGTGAGTCGGTTAGCTCAGTTGGCTGGACGGCTGGTTTGTGGTGCAGAGTGACACCAACAGCACAGGTTCAATTCCCATACCAGCTCAGGTCATCCAGGAAGGCCCCCCGCCTTCTCAACCTTGCCCCTCACCTGTGATATGGTGACCCTCAAGTTAAACTCACCACCACTCGTCTTTGTCTAATACAAGAGCAGTCTATGATCCTCTGAGACTACAGCAGCTTTCATTTTGACTTTCAAGGAGGGGTAGCATAGCAGCGAGCAACAGAGGAACATAAGAAACAGTAATAGGAGTAAACCATTTGGCCCCTCGAGCTTGCTCCGCTGTTCAATAAGATATGGGTGATCTGATTGTGGCCTCAACCTCGCCTACCTACCTGTCACTTACCTGCCTAACTCCCTTGTAGGTCAAAAACCTGTCCAACTCAGTCTTCAGTATATTCAATGGCCCAGCCTCTGCTCACTGGGTAGAGAATTCCAAACGCTAAAGACCCTTTCATCTCCGCCTTAAATAAGAGACCCCTTATTTTTAAACTATGCCCCCATGTTCTAGGTTCCTCCATGAGGGGAAACATCCTCTCAGCATCCACCCTATCAAGTCCTCTCAGAGTACTATGTGCCTCAATAAGATCACCTCTCATTCTTTTAAACTCCAATGAGTATAGCCCAAGCAGCTCAACCTCTCCTCTTAAGACAACCCCTTATCCCAGGAATCAGCCTAGTGAACCTTCCCTAAATTGCTTCCAATGCAAATATGTCCCTCCTTAAGTAGGGTGACCAAAACTGTACACAATACTCTAGATGAGGTCTCACCAACACCATGAACAATTGTAGCAAGACTTCGCTGCTTTTACAATCCAGCCCCCATGCAATGAAAGCTAACATTTCAATTCCCTTCCTATTACTTGCTGTAGCTGCGGGAAGGTCAAGAAAGGATGCCGCGAGTGGGAGAAAGGCAGCGGGTGGGAGAGGCAGTGGGCAGGAAGGAGGTGGCCAGTGGGAGGGAGCTGGTGAGCAGAAAGGAGGCAGTGAGTGGGAGAGAGATGGCAAGCGGAAGGGAGATGATGAGTAGGAAGGAGGCTGCAAACAGAAAGTAAATTGAAAGAGTTAGTAAGTTATTAAGAGGTAGTAAGAGGATTTTTAGACTAGTTAATACCACTGATCTACTCATTCTGCTGGTTTTGTAGGATTATTAAAGGAAGATTGATCCCAAAGACATTTGACGCATTAAAAGCACAAGGGAATTTGTGGGGAGTTTGTGAAAAGTTCTGATTTCCTAGCCCAGATCTCCAAATAATAATGCAAAGATTCTTGGGATGTTATCTCATGGAGCAGTTTAAACTGCATACTTGCAAATACAACCTCACCTTGTTGTATTACATTAAAGGTGCTGTATAACTATAATTTCTTGTTGTTTACTAAATATTCTCACATGCCCCTTGCCCTCGATGACTACGTCATAGCCGAGGTCGGCCAGTAACCATGATAGGAATCGCAAGTGACATCACAGGAAAGCTGTGACCTGATTGGTTGGTAGGAAATCTGCACCAAATTTGAAAAAAAAAACACTGCAAAGTTAATTAATAAATTAATTATCTAAGTCGAGATGGCTGGGCAGGCGATGTGCTGTAGCTGTATGATGTGGGAGCAGGCAGATCCCATTGCAAGTCGCAGTGACCATATGTACAGCAAGTGTTGGTTGCTGGAGGAACTCCAGCTCAGAATTGATGAGCTGGAGTCCAATCTCCGAATGCTGCGGCACATCTGGGAGGGGGAGAGTTACCTGGACGCTTTGTTTCAGGAGGCGGTCACACCTGGTAGATTAATTACCTCAAGTTCGGTCTGTGGTCAGGGTCAGCAGGGTGTGAGTGCAAGTGAGGCAGGTAGAGTGATCCTGTGTTCAGGGACAGAGGAGCTTCTGCTCTTGACCTTGTCCAACAGGTACGAGGTACTTTCTCCCTGTGTGGATGAGGAATAAGGCTGTAGGGAGGATGAGCCAGCTGACCATGGCACTGTGGCACAGGAGGCCATTCAAGAGGGGGGAGCAAAAAGACAAGTGGTAGTTGTAGTGGTTTCTATAATTAGGGGAATTGATAGCATCCTTTGGAAGCAGGATCGAGAGTCCCGCATAGTATGTTGCCTGCCCAGTGCCAGGGTGAGGGACATCTCTGACCGGCTTGAAAGGATATTGGAGAGGGAGGGGGAGGATCCAGTTGTTGTGGTCCACGTCGGGACAAATAACATAGGTAAGACTCGGAAAGAGGACCTGTTTGGGGATTATCAGGAACTAGGAACTAAATTAAAGAACAGGTCCTCAAGGGTTATAATCTCTGGATTACTACCCGAACCACGTGCAAATTGGCATAGGGACGCGAGAATAAGGGAAGTAAACACGTGACTAAAGGAGTGGTGCGGGAAAGAGGGGTTCAATTTTGTGGGGCACTGGCATCAGTATTGGAACAGGAGGGATCTGTACCGTTGGGACGGTCTCCACCTGAACCGATCTGGGACCAATGTTATAGCGAAAAGGGTAAATAAGGTGGTCAACAGGACTTTAAACTAGAAAGTGGGGGGGGAAATTCCAAGAAGTATGACTAATGGGAAATAAACCAGTAGGTTAGCGTGTTGGGGGGGTAGGGGGGTGGTGTGGAGGGTGGATTCAACTTCATGGAAAATTATGAAAAAACTGAAAAGGAAGGAGAGCCCAGGAGAGGCTATTAAAGTCTCCAGAACACAAAATAGGACAGAGTGTTTGGAAAGGGCTAGGAATCTACCTTCAAGCACATCAGATAAAGGGACGACAATGAGAAAGGGGATGGGAAATACAGGACTGAAGGTGTGGTATCTGAATGCACGCAGTATACAAAATAAGGTAAATGAGCTTGTGGCGCAGATTGAAATTGGCAGGTATGATGTGGTGGGCATCACGGAGACATGGCTGCAAAGGGATCAGGACTGGAGGCTAAATATCCAAAGATATACATCCTATCGAAAAGATAGGCAGGTTGGCAGAGGGGGTGGGGTTGCTTTGTTAGTAAGAAATTAAATTAAACCGATAGCAAGAAATGACGTAGGGTCAGATGATGTAGAATCTGTGTGGGTAGAGTTGGGGAACCGCAAAGGTAAAGAAACCATAATGGGAGTTATGTACAGGCCTCCGAACAGTAGTCAGGATGTGGGGCACAAAATAACCTGGAAATAGAAAAGGGGTGTAAGAAAGGCAAGGTTACAGTGATCATGGGGGATTTCAATATGCAGGTAGACTGGGAAAATCAGGTTGGTAGTGGATCCCAAGAAAAGGAATTTGTGGAATGTCTACGAGATGGCTTTTTGGAGCAGCTTGTGGTGGAGCCCACTAGGGAACAGGCAATTCTAGATTTAGTGATGTGTAATGAGGCAGATTTGATAAGGGAGCTTAAGGTGAAGGAACCCTTAGGAGAAAGTGACCATAATATGATAGAATTTACCCTGCAATTTGAGAGGAAAAAGCTGAAATCAGATGGAACGGTATTGCAGTTGAATAAAGGCAACTACAGAGGCATGAGGGAGGAGCTGGCCAGAATTGACTGGGAGATGAGCCTAGCAGGAAAGACAGTGGAACAGCAATGGCAGGAGTTTCTGGAAGTAATTTGGGAGACACAGCAAAAATTCATCCCTAGGAAGAAGCAGCATACTAAAGGGAGGACGAGGCAACCATGGCTGACAAGGGAAGTCAGGGACAGCATAAAAGCTAAAGAGAAAGCATACAATGCGGCGAAGAGCAGTGGGAAACCAGGGGATTGGGAAGCCTACAAAGACCAACAGAGGACAACTAAAAAAGAAATAAGGAGGGAGAAGATTAAATATGAGGGTAAACTAGCTAGTAATATAAAAGAAGATTGCAAAAGATTTTTTTGAGATATATAAAGGGTAAGAGAGAGGCAAAAGTGGACATTGGGCTGCTGGAAAATGACGCTGGAGAAGTAGTAGTGGGGAACAAAGAAATGGCGGAGGAACTGAATAGGTACTTTGCGTCAGTCTTCACAGTGGAAGACACGAGTAACATCCCCAAAGTTCAAGAGAGTCAGAGGGCAGTAGTGAGTATGGTGGCCATTACCAAGGAGAAGGTTCCAGGAAAACTGAAAGGTTTGAAGGTGGATAAATCACCTGGACCAGATGGATTACACTCCAGAGTTCTAAAGGAGATAGCTGAAGAGATAGCGGAGGCATTAGTGGTGATCTTTCAGGAATCACTCGAGTCAGGGAGGGTCCCAGCGGACTGAAAAATCACTATTGTAACCCTCCTGTTTGAGAAGGGAGTGAGGCAAAAGATGGGAAATTACAGGCCGATTAGCCTGACCTCGGTTGTTGGTAAGATTTTAGAGTCCATTATCAAGGATTGAGATTTCAGAATACTTGGAAGCGCATGGTAAGATAGGGCAAAGTCAGCATGGTTTCATCAAGGGGAAGCAATGCCTGACAAATCTGTTAGAATTCTTTGAGGAGGTAATGAGTAGGTTAGACAAAGGAGAGCCAATGGATGTTATCTACTTGGACTTCCAGAAGGCCTTTGACAAGGTGCCACACAGGAGGCTGCTCAGTAAGATAAGAGCCCATGGTGTTAGAGGCAAGGTACTAGCATGGATAGAAGATTGGCTGTCTGGCAGGAGGCAGAGAGTGGGGATAAGGTGGTCCTTCTCAGGATGGCGGCTGGTGACTAGTGGAGTTCCGCAGAGGTCAGTGTTGGGACCACAACTTTTCTTTATACATTAATGATCTAGATGAAGGAACTGAGAGCATCCTGGCTAAGTTTGCAGATGATACAAAGATAGGTGGAGGGACAGGTAGTATTGAGGAGGTGGGGAGGCTGCAGAAGGATTTGGACAGCTTAGGAGAATGGGCAAAGAAGTGGCAGATGGAATACAACGTGGAGAAGTGTGAGGTCATGCACTTTGGTAGGAAGAATAGAGGCATAGACTATTTTCTAAATGGGGAGAGAATTCAGAAATCTGGAGTGCAAAGGGACTTGGGAGTCCTAGTCCAGGATTCTCTTAAGGTTAACTTGCAGGTTGAGTCGGTAGTTAGGAAGGCAAATGCAATGTTGGCATTTATTTTGAGAGGACTAGAATATAAAAGCAGGGATGTGCTGCTGAGGCTTTATAAGGCTCTGGTCAGACCACATTTAGAATATTGTGAGCAATTTTGGGCCCCGTATCTCAGGAAGGATGTGCTGGCCCTGGAGAGGGTCCCGAGGAGGTTCACAAGAATGATCCCAGAAATGAAAGGCTTAACATATGAGGAACATTTGAAGACTCTGGGCCTATACTCGATGGAGGTTAGAAGGATGAGGGGAGATCTGATTGAAACTTACAGAATACTGAAAGGCCTGGATAGAGTGGACATGGGGAAGATGTTTCCATTAGTAGGAGAGACTAGGACCCGAGGGCACAGCCTCAGAGTAAAGGGAAGACCTTTTAGAACAGAGATGAGGAGAAACTTCTTTAGCCAGAGAGTGGTGAATCTATGGAATTCATTGCCACATAAGGCTGTGGAGGCCAGGTCATTGAATGTATTTAAAACCGAGACAGTAGGTTCTTGATTGGTAAGGATGTCAAAGATTACAGGGAGAAGGCGGGAGAATGGGGTTGAGAAACTTACCAGCCATGATTGAATGGCAGAGCAGACTCGATGGGTCGAATGGCCTAATTTCTGCTGCTATATCTTATGGTCTTATGGATGATATACTAAATGAAGCATCAAATGAGGCCATATGGATTGAGCTCAGAAATAAAACGATGGGCAGCCACACTGCTGGGAATGTATAATAGATCCCCAAATAGTGCAAGAGAGTTGGAAGAGCAAATATGTAGACACATTTCTGAGTGCAAAAATAATAGGGCAGTAATCGTTGGGGACTTCAACTACCCTAATATCACTTGGAATATGAAGAGTGTGAAGGGCACAGAAGGCACAAAATTCTTGAACCAGCATGTAACAACCCCAACGAGAGGGGGCGCAATTCTAGATTTAGTCTTGGGAAATTAAGCTGGACAAGTGGATGAACTAGCAGTGGGGGACCATTTTGGGGGCAGTGGCCATAATATAGTTAGATTTAGTATCATTATGAAAAAGGACAAAGATAGAACAGGATTAAAAGTTCTAAATTGGGGGAAGACAAATTTTACAATGCTGAGAGGTGAGCTGACGAGAGTGGACTGGATACAGCTATTCAAAGGAAAAACTGTGTCAAATCAGTGGGAGGCATTCAAAAGTGAGATTCTACGGGCACAGTATAGACATGTCCCCACAAAGAATAAGGGTGGCACTGCCAAATCTGGAGCCCCCTGGTTATCCAGAAGCATACAGGCCAAGATAAAGCAGGAAAAGAAAGCTTATGACAGTTACAAAAGACTTAATGCTGTAGAAAGACTAGAGGAGTATAGAAAGTACAGGGGTGAAGTAAAATGGAAATTGGGAAAGCAAAGAGAGAATATGAGAAAATATTGGCATGTAAAATCAAAGAAGACCCAAAGATGTTTTACCAGTGCATAAGAGCAAGAGAATAACTAAGGAAAGGGTAGGGCCGAACTTGTGGGTTGATGCAGAAGGGCAGGGTTCTTAATGAGTACTTTGTCTCTATCTTCACTAAGGAGAAGGGATTATGCAGACAATCTAGTTAAAGAGGAGGAGTGTGAAATATTAGATACAATAAGCGTGGTGAGAGAGGAAGTACTGAAGAGACTGGCATCCTTGAAGATGGGTAAATTACCAGGGCCAAATGGATTGTATCACAGGATGTTGAAGAAAGCCAGGGAGGAAATAGTGGATGCTCTATGGATCATTTTCCAATCCTCACTAGTTACAGGCGAGGTCCCAGAGGATTGGAGGTCTGCAAACGTTGTGCCTTTAATTAAAAGGGGTACCAGGGGTAGGCCAGAAAATTAAAGGCCGGTCAGCCTGATTTCGGTGGTGGGCTAATTATTGGAAACAATTCTGAGAGACAGGATAAACTATCACTTAGAAGGCACAGATTGATCAGGAATAGTCAGCATGGCTTTATTCGGGGAAGATGGTGTCTTATTAATTTAGCAGAATTTTTTGAGGAAGTAACAAGGAGGATTGATGAGGGTAGTGCAGTGGATGTTGTCCACATAGATTTTAATAAGGCATTAGACAAGATCCCACATTGCAGACTGGTCAGGAAGGTGAGATCTCATGGGTTACAGGAGAAGGTGGCAGGTTGGATCCAAAACTGGCTCAGTGGCAGGAAACAAAGGGTAAAGGTCGATGGATATTTTTGCGAATGGAAAATGGTTTCCAGTGGTGTTCCATAGGACTCAGTGTTGGGGCCCTTGCTGTTTGTTGTATATATTAATGATTTAGACTTAAATGTGGGAGGCATGAATGGGAAATTTGCAGATGACACAAAAATTGGACGTATAGTTGATAGGGAAGAGGATAGCTATCCACTCCAGAATTATATCAATGGTTAAGTTGAGCGAGCGGAGAATTGGCAAATGGAATTCAGTCTGGAAAAGTGTGAGGTAATGCATTTGGGGAGGGCAAACAAAGCTAAGGAATACTCAATAAACGGGAAGCTATTGAGAGGGGTTGAGGAAGTGAGAGACCTTGGAGTGCATGTCCACAGGTCCCTGGAGGTGGCAGGACAGGCAGACAAGGTGGTCAAGAAAGAATATGGAATGCTTTCCTTTATTGGATGAGGCATTGAATGCAAAAGCAGAGACATAATGATGGTTGGGCCACAGCTGGAATTCTGTGTACAGTTCTGGTGACCACATTATAGGAAGGACATAATTGCTCTGGAGAGAGTGCAGAGGAGATTTACAAGAATGTTGCCAGGGCTTGAAAATTGCAGCTAAGAGGAGAGATCAGATAGGCTAGGGTTGTTTTCCTTAGAACAGAGGAGGCTAAGAGGTGACCTAATTGAAGTGTACAAAATTATGAAGGACCTAGATAGGGTAGACAGGACAGACTTGTTTCCCCTAGCTGAGGGGTAAATTACCAGGGGGCATAGATTTAAGGTGAGTGGTAGGAGGATTAGAGGGGACATGAGGAAAATCTTTTTCACCCAGATGGTGGTGGGTGTCTGGAATTCACTGCCTAAGTTGGTGGTTGAGGCTGAAACGCTCAACTCATTTAAAAAGTACCTGGATCTGCATCTGAAGCGCTGTAACCTGTAAGGCTACAGACCAGGTGCTGGAAAGTGGGATTAAAATGAGCGGCTAGTTTCTTTTTTCTCTTTTTGGTCGGCATAGACATGATGGGCTGAATGGCCTCTTTCTGCACCATAACTTTTCTATGGTTGTAAGTGGCAATCCAAGAGACCGCAAGGAGCATCATGGCTTCATTATAAATCATATGCTAATAACATCAGAAGGTGGTGTAATAATTGGTAGCTGTGTAACGTTTTCACAGAGAGCTCAGCACTCACCATTTATACTGTCTCTGTGTCATTGGAATAATAATGGGCTACAATAATATTATGAAGTATAATTGCCTCATGTGTAGCATCTGCTAAAGAGCAAAGATCGCCATCAACACGCTGTGTAAAAATAAAAGTTCCTTGTTCGTTTTTTGGGGATTTTTTTCCCTCTCTTGTCTAGCTAGCGTTGTGTTTTAGCTTTTGAATGCTAATGAGATCATTGTGGCAGAAAGCAGCTGGGAGGTGTTCCTCATTGAGTCAGTGCGAGGGATTCAACCACTGCGAGCACATCTGAAGTGACACGGCTGCTGAGTTAATGGCCAAATCTGCTAACGTTGATTCAGTTTCCTCGGGCTCAGGACTCTCCTGCTCATACATGCTTTCATATTAGTTGGATTCAGCCTGGCTCTGCATCTAAAAACCCTACGACACCATTGTAGGAATCCACCCAATGCCCCGAGCAGCATTCCTCCCTCAACCGACAACGCCTCAAATTAGCAATCTCGTCATTCACTTTGCTGCACTCTGTGGGATCTTGCTGTGTATGCAATGGCTGCCGCGTGTGCCTACATACCAATCGCTGCACTTCAAAATAATTAGTTTATTTTGAAGCACCTTGAGATATTTTTCACATGAGACAAAAGGTCACTGTAAAAATTCAACAGCTTGCATTTATGTAGCACCTTTTAATGCCCCAAAGTGCTTCATGGGAGTGTCATCGGACAAAAATTGATGCCGAGCCAAAGAAGGGGATATTGGGCCAGGTGACACCAAAAACTTGGTCAAAGAGGCAGGATTTGAGAAGGTAGAGACATCTGGGAGGAAATTCCAGAGCTTAGAGGCTAGACAACTGACGGTGCGCTTACCCATGGTGAAGGGAGTGCGGGAATGAACAAGAGGTCAGAGTGGGAGAGACATAGAGTCCTCAGAGGTTTGTAGGGCTGCTGCAGGTTACAGAGATAGGGAGAGGTGAAACTGGGGAGGGAATTGAGTACGGGAATGAGAACATCATGGAAAATTCTTTCATCCCCTATGTTCTAAAGGGCTCTGTCGCAATGAGGACTCGGTGAAAGTCCATATCTGCACAAATTTCTGGAAAAGCAAAGCACATGATACTTGACTCAAGGGTCACAGCACTATCTTACAGAGAAAGAGAGACTTGGGTTCAGCCCCCAGGGTTAGCTGTGAGCTGAGGCGGCAGTTGGAATGCTGCAATTGTCCTCAACCACTCCTGGATTAGGAAGTGGGGTGGGGTGGGGTGGTGGGTGTGAGGGGCAGAGGAGAATCAGTGAACTGCCACTGGTATAGAAGTGCACAGGTACAGGTGCTGATGAGAACAGGCTCAGGATTGTGATATGCTGTGATTATGACTTAGCTGGTAGCACTCTCAACTTTGAGTCACGAGATTCCGTGTTCACAGTCCACTCCAGCACTTGAGTACAAAAACCAAGGCTGACAATCCAGTGTAACACCTAGGGAGTGCCGCGCTGTCCGAGGTGCCGTCTTCAGATAAGAGGTTATACGGATGCCCAACTGCCTGTTCAGGTGAATGCAAAAGATCCCATCGCTGACATCTAAGGAAGAACAGGGCGTTCTCCCTGGTATCCTGGCCAATATTTATCCCTTGATCAATATCGCAATTACAGATTATCTGGTCATTAACACATTGCTCATTGTGGGAGCTTGCTGTGCAGACACTGCCTGTTGCATTTCCTGCATCACAGCAGTGACAATACTTCAGAAAGTAATTCATTGAATGTAAAGTGTTCTAAGATATTCATTGGACATAAATGCAAATCCTTTTTTGGTGTGAAGTTGATAAGGCTGCCACTGTCTAGCTTCAGATCTGATGAACTGGGCAAGGCACCGATGATTACCAATCAAACTGAACCATGAACTGGAGCCTTCTGGAAAAATATATTCCAACAAAAGCTAATATTTTCAGGATGTAAGACAAGGAAGCATCACAGGTCAGAATTTTTTTCTCTTAGAGGGTCATGAGACTTTGGAACTCTCTTCCTCAAAAGGTAATGGAAGTAGAGTCTTTAAATATTTTTAAGGCGGAGCTAGGTAGATTCTTGATAAGCAAGGGGATGAAAAGTTATCGGGGGTTAGGCAGGAATGTAGAATAGAGGTTACAATCATATCAGCCATGATCTTATTGAATGATGGAGCATGCTCAAAGGGCCGAATGGCCTACTCCAGCTCCTAACTCGTATGTTTGCATTCTATCCCCAGTATATCACTGAATCTGGACTTTCAGGTTGTATAATTTATACAATGACTGTGGTTTCCCATGCAGTTTCACTGTGGAGATTTCCAGGCAATGAACAGAGTTCAATGGACGATTGGGTAATGGGCACCAAGGATCACTGAACATTAGTTCAGGAAGGATCGATTATTCAGCCCATCAAGTATGGATCTCCACACGACACACCTGCTTTAATCCCATGCTCCTGCTCATGTTCACTCTAATGGTTCTTTGTTGTGCGCACTTTGTTTATTGCACCGTACAAAACATTCTGATTGCTGCACACCATTGTGCAACCTCGAGAGATATTGCTCCTAGTGTTCCTTTTTATTCAAGCAACTATCTAAATTCCTTGCAAGATGAATTGCTTTAATAATGACTGGTAGTTGAAGAATACCATGTTCTAACTCCCTCAACATTTGGGATCTTGGGCTTTAGAAGCAGAGGTATTGTGTACAAAAGCAGGGAAGTTATGCTGAACCTGTACAAAACTCTAGTTAAGCCACAGCCAGAATATTGCGTCCAGTTCTGATCACCACGCTTCAGCAAGGATGTGAGGTTCCTTGAAAGAGTGCAGAGGAGATTCACCAGAATGGCTCCAGGATGAGGGTTATTAGCTACAAGGTTAGGTTGGTGAAGCTGAGGTTGTTCTCCTTGGAGCAAAGAAGATTTAGTGGGGATTTGATAGAGGGGTACAAGATTATGACAGGTTTAGATAAGATAGACACAAAAAAGCTGTTCCCATTAGCTGATGGTACAAGGACTAGAGGACCCAGATTTAAGGTTTTGGGCAAGAGATAGAGAGGGGATATAAGAAAGACCACTTTAATGCAGTGAGTGGTAACTGTAACTCATGGCCCACGAGAATGTTGGAA
This sequence comes from Carcharodon carcharias, assembly GCF_017639515.1. Lineage (NCBI taxonomy): Eukaryota > Metazoa > Chordata > Chondrichthyes > Lamniformes > Lamnidae > Carcharodon > Carcharodon carcharias. The sequence goes on along the minus strand of NC_054476.1, from coordinate 149,837,314 downwards.
GCGAAGATGTTGAATGATTTCAAAAGGAAATTGGGTGGGAACTTGAAGAAAATCAACTTGCAGAGTTACGGGGATAGAACAGGGGAACAGAACCAACTGGATTGCGCTACAGAGAGTCAACATGGACTCGATAGGATGAATAGCCTCCATCTATGCCATGATGATTCAATCCTCAACATAAATACATCTTATTTTTACTTCCTTTTTAATTCTCTAACTCTTTATCTTTTATTTTTAAGTAAGGTTTATTACAACTAGTAATATGTGTTAAGTATTAGCAGTGTATTAGTATTAGGTGTATTAGTATTGGTAAAGTTTTTCTGCAGTAGCAAGTTTAACTAATAAATAAAGAAGTTGCAGGGCTGCTCCAAACTGGACAGAGCACATCCTGTGCAATGTGGGAACTCCAGGATGCTTCCTGTGTCCTGGACGACCATTTGTGCAGAAAGTGTTGTTAGTTGCAGTAGGTTGAGCTCCAGGTTTCGGAACTTGAGCAGCAGCTGCTGTCACTGTGATGCACCCATGAGGCTGAAAGCTACATGGGTAGCATGTTTATAGCTGTGGTTGCTCCAAGGCTTATGAATACATAGGGAGAGAGGGAATGGGTGAGTACTGGGCAGTTCTAAAGGAGCAGGCAGGTAATACAGGAGTCCCCCGAATGTACCCACTCTCCAAACAGTATTCAGTTCTGAATACTGATGAAAGTGATTGCTCATTTGAAAAATGCAGCCAGAGGCAAGTCCATGGCACCATGGGTGGCTCAGCTACACCAGGCAGGTACAAGAAAGTCTAGAAGAGCAATAGTGATAGGTGATTTAATAGTTAGGGGAACATGTAGGCATTTCTGTAGACGTGAATCCAGGATGGTTTGTTGTCACTCTGGTGCCAGGGTCAAGGATGTCACTGAACGGTTGTAGAGCGCTCGGAGGGGGAGGGTGAACAGCAAGCAGTCGTGGTCCATATCATTATCAATTACATAGGCAGAAAGAGAGATGTGGTTCTGCAGTCAGAATTTAGGGAGCTAGGTAGAAAATTAGCAAGCAGGACATCAAAAGTAGTAGTCTCCGAATTACTCCCAGACCCACATGAGTGAGTATATAGGAGGATAAGGCAGATGAATGCGTGACGGAAAGATGGTGCAGGGAGGTTAACTTTACATTCTTGGGACAATGGGACTGGCTCTGGAGGAGATGGGACCTGTATAATCTGGATGGATTGCACCTGAACAAAGCCGGGACTGAGTCCTTGCGGTGTGTTTTACTTGTGCTGTTGGGAAGGATTTAAACTAATTCGGCAGGGGCATGGAAACCAGGAGAGAATATCAGAGAGGAATACCAAGGTACACAAAATACAGGGAGAGATAGAATAGTGAATAGTAAGTTAATATTTGGGGTCAGAGGAAGGGAGAAAGTAATAGAGTTTAAATCAGGATTACAGTGCATGTATGTGAATGCACGGAGTGTGGTTAATAAGATTGGTGAGTTACAGGCGCAGGTGGAATTACAATGTGGAATTACAATGTTGTGGCTATAACAGAGACCTGGCTCAAGGAAGGGAAGAACTAGGGTTTAAATATTTTGGACACAAGGTGTTCAGGAAAGATAGGAAAGGAAGAAAAGAGGGAGGGTGGCAATATTGATTAAGGAGAGCATTGCAGTGCTGGAGCAACTCCTAGAGCATTCAAGGACAGAATTGATTTGGCTAGAGCTAAAGAACAAAAAAGGTGCAATTACATTGCTCGATGTAGTCTATAGACCACCAACTAGTGGGAAGGATGTAGAGGAACAAATCTGCAAGGAAATTATAGAGAGGTGCAAGAATTATAGTGTAGTTATAATGGGGAGCTTTAATTATCCGAATATAGACTGGGGTAGTGGTAGCGCAAAGGGCAGAGAGTGATAAGAGTTCCTTGAGTGTGTTCGGGAGGATTTTCTGTAGCAGTGTGTTTTCAGCCCAATGAGAAAGGAGGCACTGCTAGACCTGGTTTAAGGAATGAGGTGGGTCAAATGTCAGTAGGAGAACATTTAGGGAACAATGATCATTGTATCATAATGTTTAGGGTGACTATGGAAAAGGTGACTATGGAAAAGGACAAAGAACAATCCAGAGTAAGAATAATTAACTGGGGGAAAGCCAAATGGGGTAAGAACAGATCTTGGCCGAATAGATAGGAGCCAAAAGTTGGCAGGAAATATGGTAGCTGAACAATGGACTACCTTCAAAGAAGAGGTGGTTCGGGCACAGTCAAGGTATAATCCCTCAAGAGGAAAAGGTAGAGCAAAAAAATCCAGAGCTCCTTGGATGTCAAAGGAGATAGAAATTAAGATAAAGAAGAAAAAATGTGCTCGTGACAGGTACCAGTTAGAAAATACAATTGAGAACCAGGCTGCATACAGAAGGTTCAGAGGGGAGGTGAAAAAGCAAATGTGAGAAGCAAAGAGGGAGCATGAAAAAAGACCAGCTGCTAACATAGAAAGGAATCCCGAAGTCTTCAATAGGCATATAAATAGTAAAACGGTGGTAAAAGGCAGAGTAGGGCTGATTAGGGACTAAAAAGGGATTTACACATGGAGATAGGGGTCATGGCTGAGGTGTTAAATAAATACTTTGCATCTGTCTTGACCAAGGAAGCAGATGCTACCCAGGTCATGGTGAAAGAGGAGAAGAGTTTAAAATTGATAAGGAAGGAGGTATTGGATAGGCTGTCTGTACTTAAATTTGTCAAGGCACAGGGACTGGATGAGATGCATCCAAGGATACTGAGGAAAGTGAGAGTGGAAATTGCAGAGGCACTAGCCATGATTTTGCAGTCTTCCTTAGACTCAGTTGGTGCCAGAGGACTGGAGAGTTGCAAACATTATACCCTTGTTCAAGAAAGTGGGTGAGGTAAGCCCAGCAACTATGACCAATTAGCTTAACTATGGTGGTGGGGAAACTTCTAGAACCTATCATTCGAGCCAGAATTAACAGTCACATGGACACGGCAGGTTAATTAAGGAGAACCAACATTGATTTCTTAAGGGAAAATCATGTTTAACTAACTTGCTGGAGATTTTCAAAGAGGTAATAGAGAGGGCTGATGGAGGCAATACTGTTGATGTGTACATGAACTTCCAAAAGGCATTTGATACAGTGCCACACAACAGACTTGAGAGCTTTTATAGCTCATGAAATAAAAGGGACAGTAGCAACATAGGTACAAAATTGGCTGAGTCACAGGAAACAGAGTAATGGTTAATGGCTGTTTTTTGGGTTGTTGGAAGGTTTGTCGTGGAGTTCCCCAGGGGTCGGTATACATTAATGACCTAGACTTTGGTGTACAGGGCACAATTTCAAAATTTGTAGACTATACAAAACTTGGAAGCATTGTGAACCGTGAGGAGGACAGTGGACAACTTCAAAAGGACATAGACAAGTTGGTGGATAGGTGGCAGATGCAGTTAAATGCGGAGAAATGAGAGATGATACACTTTGGTAGAAAGAACATGGAGAGACAATATAAGGTAAAGGGTACAATTCTAAAGGGGGTGCAGGAGCTGAGGAACCTGGGTGTATATGTGCATAAGTCATTAAAGGTGAGAGAGCAGTTAGTAAATTATACAGTATCCTAGGCTTTATTTAAAGAGGTATAGAGTACAAGAGAAAGGAGGTTATGTTGAACTTGTATAAGACACTAGTTAGACCTTAGCTGGAGTATTGTGTCCACTTCTGGGTGCCACCTTGTAGGAAGAATGTGAAGGCCTTGGGGAAAATGCAGCTGAGGTTTACAAGAATGGATCCAAGGATGAGAAACTTCAGTTATGAAGATAGATTGGAGAACTTGGGACTGTTTTTGTGAGAAGAGAAGGCTGATAGGAAATTTGACAGAGGTGATCAAAACCATGAGGGGTCTGGACAAGATTAGATAGGGCGAAGTTGTTCCCACTTATGAAAGGGTCGAGAACGAGGGGGCACAGATTTAAAGTAATTGGCAAAAGAAGCAAAAGTGATCTGAGAAATAACTTTTTTACCCAGCGAGTGGTTAGGGTCTGGAATGCACTGCCTGAGAGTGTGGTGGAGGCGGGTTCAATCGAGGCATACGAGAGGGAATTAAATGATTATTTGAAAAGAAACCATCTGCAGGGTTACGGGGAGAAGGCAGGAGAATGCCACTAGTTGAAATGGTCATTTGGAGAGCCAGTGCAGGCACGATGGCCAAATAGCCACCTCCTGTGCTGTAACAATTCTGTGATTCTTGTGTGATTGGGGCATAATAACTGTTACACAGTCACCGAGTAAGGTCACAGTTCAAAATTAAGAATGGGTCACTAACAGCTGATGAAAGGAAAAGCTACCCACTGTATTTGTCTAAATATGAAGGGAGCTTTCAGCAATGTGCCTGACTCTGCCTGCAGCTAAGGTCTTTAATTGGAGGTCAGTCATCACTGGACGAACATTGCATCACTGTCTCCACACCTCATCGCTTGAGATTTATTTTTTAATTATTCATCTAGAGTACACGCTGCTTGCTGTTTCCCTGGGAGTTCTGATGGGACTCTTTGCCGATGTGCTGCCCTTACACCATCTGTAGCTCATCATGCGTTGTTGTGCCAGGTTCAGGAGTGAACAGAGAGAATTACTGAGAGTTACTTCGAACATACAGCACAGAAGCAGGCCACTCGACCCAGATAGTCTGCACTGGTGTTTATTTTCCACAATTGAAGACAGGTTTTGACACTGGGGTGCGTAGCGAGATATTAGCAAACTTAACCTTCAAGTTAGGGGTAGGTCCTTCGGGGTGATGCCAGGAAACACTTCCTCATACGAAGGGTGGTGGAACTCTCTGCTCCCTACCCCCTGCCCCAAAAAAAGCCGGGCAGCAAATCAGTTGTAAATTTCAAAACTGGCGTGGATGGAGTTTTGTTGGGTAAGGTTAAGGATTAATTACCCAAAGCAGTAAATGAAGTTAAAATACAGATTATCCACGATCTAATTAAATGGGGGAATAGGCTGAAGGGGCTGAATGTCCTCCTCTTGTTCCTACGAGTGCCCTCCGGCATAAAGAGAGTGGCCTTGGCTGAGAGGTTTCAACAGGAAATCGGTGGGTCTCTGAGGAGGCAAGCTGTGTGGAGTGAGTGGAGATTTCTTGTTCCTATCTCTGTTCAGGGAGTTGCTTGTTCTCACCGGGCTGAATGATCACGGAGGTTATCTCTCCCCTGAGGCTGAGGGGGGGAACGTTATGGAAGGAGGCGCTAATGAAGAATCTTAAAGTAGGACAGAATGGGAAGATCAGTGAACCATAGAAAAGTTACAGCATAGAAAGAGGCCATTTGGCCCATCTTGTCCATGCCAGCTTGAAGACACCCAGGTGCCCTTTCTAAGCCAACCTTCTTGCACCCGGCCCATAGCCCTGCAGCTTACAGCACTTTAGGTGCAGATCCAGGTACTTTTTAAAAGAGTTTAAAATTTCTGCCTCTACCACCAACTTGGGCAGTGAATTCCAGACACCCACTACCCTCTGCATAAAAAAGTTCTTCCTCGTGTCCCCCCTACACCTTCTGCCACTTATCTTGAATCTATGTCCCCTGGTTCTAGAATTCTCCACCAAGGGAAACAATTTTATCCTGTCCACTCTATCTATTCCCCTCATAATTTTGTATACCTCAATCAAGTCACCTCTCAGCCATCCTTGTTCTAAGGAAAATAACCCCAACCTATCCAATCTCTCCTCGTAGCTACAGCTTTCTAACCCTGGCAACATTCTTGTAAACCTCCTCTGCACTCTCTCCAGAGCTATTACATCCTTCCTGTAATGCGGTGACCAGAACTGCACACAATACTCCAGTTGTGGCCTCACCAGTGTTTTATACAATTCCAACATTATATCCTTACTTTTATATTCTATACCTCTGCCAATGAAGGAGAGCATTCCATGTGCCTTCTTTACAATCTTGTCTACTTGAACTGCTGCCTTCAGGGACCTGTGTACTTGTACGCCAAGATCTCTCACTTCATCTACCCCTCTTAGTATATTCCCATTTATTTTGTAATCCCTGTAACTGTTTGACCTCCCTAAATGTATGACCTCACATTTCTCTATGTTAAAATCCATCTGCCACTTTACCGCCCACTCCACCAAGCTATCTATATCGTTTTGGAGATTATGGCTATCCTTTACACTATCCACTACTCGGCCAATCTTTGTGTCATCCGCAAATTTCCCAATCATGCCCCCCACGATCACAGCCAAATCGTTAATATATAACACAAATAGCAAGGGTCCCAACACTGAGCCCTGTGGAACACCACTTGAGACAACTTTCCATTCGCAAGGGTATCCATCGACCATTACCCTTTGTTTCCTGTTACAAAGCCAACCTTCTATCCAGTTTGCCACATTACCCTGAATGGGCTTTTACTTTTCTGACCAATCTGCCATGTGGGACCTTGTCAAATGCCTTGCTAAAATCCATGTACACAACATCCACTGCACTACCTTCATCAACCCTTCTTGTCACTTCCTCAAAGAATTCAATCAAATTTGTGAGGCAAGACCTTCCTTTAACAAATCCGTGCTGACCATCCCTGACTAGTCCATGCCTTTCCACATGACAGTTAATCTTATCTCTCGGGATTGATTCTACTAATTTGCTCACCACCGATGTAAGACTTAACTGGCCTATAATTGTTTGGCATTTCCTTTAATCCCTTTTTAAACAATGGAGCTACGTCTGCATTTCTCCAGTCCTCCGGCACCTCCCACCGAAAACTATGAGCATGATCATCATTGGATTTCACCAATTCTTCTTTCATTTCGAAAGTCCTGCTTTCGAAAGTTCCGACAGGAATACAGTTGAAGTTTTACAGTTTTCTTGTTGAATTCCTAACCTGACTTTGGCAGATTACAACCATTAAATGAGCATGCACCTGCCCGCATGCACGCTTACATGCTCACACATACCCTTTCAAGCTTGCGTGCAAACACAGCTCATGTGTGCGCACATACACACATGCTCATACATACATGCCCGCACTCATACTTGCTGACATACACAGGCTTGCATAAACACACACACTCGCATGTACACATGCATATGCCTGCACACATTTTCTCACGTGCGCACACACTTAAACACACTTTCTCATGCAGATAACTCACACACTGGCTCATGCGTGCACACCCACACACGCATACACATATGCTCACAAACATACATCCTCACACACACATGCTCGTGTACACTCATTCGCGCACGCACACCCACACCCTCATACACACACATTTTCGAATGTGCACACAAGCTCACACATGTGCCCACAAACTCATGTCCACATACACACACATGCTGGTGTGTACACATACACATGCCCACACGTGCACACAGCCTGTGCACACACATGCTCGTGCATGCGCACACACTATAATGTTGGCCTTTGTGCACTGGGTCCCAACAAGGTGGCTGTCTGATCCCCAGTGCTGAATTCCTATTCTTGAGGATGCTGAAACAGGCAGTGAGTTGGAAAACTAGACATTGAGGGAGAAAATAAACAGATAGATTGCTGCTAGCTCTTAAAGAGAAAGCTTACATTTATATACAAAGCATTTCACCGTCTTGGGACGCCTCTAAAAGCTTCATAGCAAATGGACTTTTTAAGTCTAGCCCTATTCTAGTGTATGAAACACAGCTGCCAATTTACGCACAGCAAGCTCCCACAAGCAAAAATGTGATAATGACCAGATAATATATATTTATTGTAGCAATGTTCGTTAAGGGATAATTATTGCCAGGGCAGTAGGGAGAAAATGGCACCATGAGATCTGTTACATCCGCTTGAGTGGATAGAGCAGTGCCTTGATTTAACGCCTCATCCAAAAAGAAGGCTCCTGCAAAAGTGTAGCACTCTCTCAGTACTGCAGTGGCATGTCAATCTAGATTTCTGTACTGAAGTCCTGGAGTGGGGCTTGAACCCACAACCTACTGACACAGAGGTGAGAGTGCTACCCACGGAACCACAGCTGATGATGTTATTGAGCACTCTGTTTAGACATTGGTGCAAGAATGTCACTGACAATTATCTGGGCATCAATGGACATGGAATGTCGTCATCACTAAATGGTTGGAATTGGAAAGATGAAGAATGACTATTAGAAAACCAGAAAAAAAAGAAACTAGCATCTCTAGTATAAACACATCTTCCATTTATTTGCATTACAGATGAGTGGATTTGACATATTTATAAAGTGTCCTGGAATTGCACTTGCTACTGATACTGAGCAGAATTCCTCAGGGCACTGTATTGGGATGTGACAGAACTGCAAAAGGCACTTTCCAGTGATTTACTTGAGAGTTTCAGGTTAATTTCACAAATTCTGAATCAGTCATCTCTATAGTAGGGCTGATTTGAAAAAGAAATAGGAAATCGATTGCAGCAATGCAAACGGGAAGAAGTTTCACTCCTTATTTTCCTTTCCCTTTCTGCCAGTTTTCTCCTCACTCCCCTCTCCCTCCCCTTCTCCGTTTCTCCCTCCCATTATCATCCTCCCTTTCCCCTTCCCATTTTGTCCCTCATGTTCCTGTAAGCTCTGATCCCACTGGGAGAGGTTCTCTCCTAACTCTTTTGTGTCGTTCCTCTTTGTGTTTGAGCTTAAGCACACTGCTTATTCTCTCCATGATGGAGCGGGGGGAGGGGCATTACAGCTGGTATCACTGCAGAACAGATCAGTGAAGCCCTTGCAGATTAATTTGTTCTCTAGCCCAGTGTTGCTGCAACCAACTGTAGAGCTTCTACTGCTACCCAGACTAAGATTGCATAGAATACACAGCACGGAAACAGGCCATTTGGCCCAAATAATCTGTGCTGGTCTTTATGCCCAACAAGAGTCTCCTCCCATTCTCCCTCCATCTCAGCCTTTCGGTATCTTTCTGTCCCCTTTTCTCTCATACACTCACCTATTCTCCTTTTTAAGTTTGCCTTAACCATTTCCTGTCTCAGTGAATTCCACATACTAACCACACCCTGAGCAAAGAAATTTCCCATTATTTTCCCTATTGGCTTTATCCTTTTTAGATTCTCCTGAAACATTCTCTCCACATCTTCCCTGTCCAAACTGTTCAGAATTGTAAAATCCCCCATCAGGTCACCACTAAACCTTCTCTTTTCTAATGAAAGAAGCCTTAGTCTGTTTAGTCTTTCCTGACAGCTGTAATCTCTCAGTTCTGGTACTCAGCAGGTCAGGCAGCATGTGTAGGAAAGGAAGCAGAGTTAACATTTCAGATCAGTGACCTTTCATCAGGACTGGTAAAAACTTAGAGATGTAATAGGTTTTAAGCAAGCACAGAGGCAACAAAGGTGGTGGGGAGGAAAGAACAAAAGGGAAGGTCTGTGTTGTAATATGGTGTCATCTGTGGTGTCTCATTGATGAGATCCTGCAGAGTTGTATGTTTAAACATGAACCCTTTATTGTTAACCTTTAACCATTTACAGACCCAAGGTATGGTCATGCATGGGGCTGTTGTCTCCGTGCACGCTGGTTCCAAAGTGTTCTCACTAGACTGTTCTCTCTGAATCTATTACCATGTGACTCTATACATCATACCATAGGTGGTGCTATTCTCCAGTGCCACATTAAGCCTTGCTCTGCTGAGCACCTTTACGTTTCAATGGCATGCAGGCACATACAACATCATACAACGTTCTTTTTTCTCCTTAGAAAACATTCCTTTCCAACAGAGTGTAAATATTTGTTGTACATTCTTTACTTGCTGTCCCTGCTCCCCCATGTCAAGTTTCTGACTTTATAAATTCTGACGGTCTTGCGGCTTGGCAGTTCTTCCATATCTCGGTCTGTCACATTTGGAGGAATGCTAGTAGCACCCCATCTTTTTGGTATTTGGCTATCTCCATTTGCTTCGCTATTTGCGCTGTTGCATTTCTCTTTATTAACAGCTCGTCTTTGGGTTTGTCCCGTTCCTTCTGAGGGGAATGTGCGCACCATTCATTCCTAGAGTGGACTCAAATTTTATTTTTCTGTGGTCTCGCGGTTTCAGCCAAACACTTGTTTGCTGTTTTATTGTCAAATCCTTTTGCAAGCTTATGAATCTTTTCATTCAGCTCAGCTTTTCATTTTTCTAGTTCCTTGCGCTTCAGTGTCAGAGTTACATTTTCCGATTCTATTTCTGTCATTTCTTTGACTGCAGCTTGGAAAGTTTACGGCTTTTCCTTTCAATGCTTCCCCTTTTCCATTCAACTGCTTCTTCAGCTCTTTAGTCTGTTTCTTGTAGCCTTTGGCTTCCTCCTGGAATATAAAACATTGCTGAGTCTTCTCTGCCAACTAATTCTTCAGTTTGTTCAGAATGATACTACATTCATTTTGCTTCTCTTCGTAATTTGCCAGATGAACAAACTTTAACCTGAGGGATCTTGTAACATGTGAAGATTCTTCAGCTGGATTTCCTTTTCTTTGCAAAGCTCACTTGCTTCATCTTGAGCTTTCTTGTAATTCAGTAGAGTATCCTTGAGTTTCTTTTGCTGTGCTTCCATTCTTTTTGCATTTTATCTTAAAGGACAACCAACCGCACCTTCAACTGTCCATTTTCTTGCTGACCTTTTGCCAACTCGATCTGGGCTGTTTTGTTGCTACTGATAGTTCCAATGCAACTTTTTCTGAAAAAATACTCAACATCCTTTTTAGCTCCTCTTGTTTTTCCATGGTTGTGCACTGATTCTTCAAAGAGTCTTTCAGGGTCGCAACTTCTTTGCCAGCCTTTCTGCCTACTGTTTTGCCTGGCTGTAGATCTTGTTGATTTTTCCCAACTCCTGCTTTGATTTGCCAACGGTGGAATTGATGGTTGTTATCTCCTCCTGGTACCTTTGCGGTGTCTCTGAAATTTGGTTGTTCAGATCTCGAACAGCTTGGCTCATTGAAGACTTCAGTTCATCGTGCATTTTCAAAGCTTTATACTCAGCCTGAATCTTGCGCTTCAACCCTTCCAGTTCCACTCTGATGTGAACATTTTCCTGTAGCACAGCTTCATTTACTTTTGCACATTTTACTTCTGTTGAGTTACCTCATGCTCCAAGGTCTTCTGTAGCCCTGTCTCCAGGGTCTTTCATTGCCCTCGCTCTGGGGTCTCTTGTTGCCCTCAGTGGAGTTGTCTTTTCCCTGGGCTCTCCTGTGCCCTTGGTGGAGTTGCCCTCTCTCTGTGGGGGGGGGGGGTCTCCTAATTTTCTGTCCATGACTGTTTTTTTTTTGTAGTTACAGCTTTAAATGTCGTTACCTCTTTAACACTGTCAAGTGCAGTAATAATTTTTTTCACTTCAGGCTGTCTCTGCAGATTGCCGGTTTTCTGTGCTGTAAGTTTCCTATGCTTTTCTGATTTTGGTGGGCTCCCGGCAATCGTGGGCCTTCTATTGTTTAAACTGTTTGAACATTTTAAAACTGCAGCACTTATTTTCTGGGTGATTTTTTTTTCATTTTTTTTAACTTTTGACTCTGCAGAAACTTTTCTTTTTGAATGTCCCACGCTCTGGGAGACTCAGTGGCTCGCATTCCGATCAGGACCCTTTTTAAAAAAAATTAATGGTAAGCACAGACTCTGCAGATTTTTTTTTAAACTCTGCAAGTTCTTCTAAATTTTTGACTCTGCTAGCCAATTTTTACAGGGCGTTCTTTTAATCATTTTTTACTTGCAGCTGTGTTCCAGCTTCTCTAAACTACTGAGCCTGTGGGACTGCTGCCTAATCTATAATTTAAATGCAGCTTCTTTTATCTTTTTTGCTCACCGTCTCATGAACGCCAGTATTCTTCACACTGCATCACTCAGGGTCTTGCAGTTTTTTGTATTTTTGCTCACCCATCCTTGTGATCTGTCCAGTAATTTTTTTTTCTTTTTTACTCTGCGTCACTTGGGAGTCTTGCAATTTGTTGTAGTGTTACTCATCCATCTTGTGATCTAAGCAGTTTCTTTGCTCTGCATCACTTGGGCCTTGCAAATAGGTAGAGTTGAGAAATGGTAAAGGCAAGAAGTCACTTGTGGAAGTTGTGTCCAGGCTCCCTAACAGTAATCACAAGGTAGGGTTGGACATAAAGGAAGAAACAATTGGAGCTTGTCAGAAAGACACAGCCATAATCATTGGAGATTTTAATTTACATATAGACTAGAAAAGTCAGATGGGCAATGATAGCCTAGAGATGAGGAGTACATTGAATCTTTTAGGGATAATTTCTTAAGTTCTGGAGTTAGCTGGAGAGCTGGCTATACTAGACCTGGTATTGTGCAATGAGATGGGAATAGTTAATAATTTCATAGTTAAGGCACCCCTAGGTAGCAGCGACCATAATATGATTGAATTTTACATTCAGTTTGATGGAAAGAGGAGTGGGTCTGAGACTAAGTTTTTAAACTTAAGTAAGGGCAATTATGAGGGTATGAAAGCTGAGCTGGCGAAAGTGAATTGGCAAATTGTGTTAAGGGATAGGTCAATAGAGATGAGGTGGCTAAAATTTAAGAGAATATTTCAGAATACACAGAATATGTACATTCCAACGAGTAAGATAAAGTCTAAGGGATAGACACACCTTCCATGGTTAACTAGAAAGGTTAAAGATGGTATCAAACTTGAAGAAAAAGCATATAATTATGCAAAGATAGGCAGAAGGCCAGAAGATTGGACAGAATATAAGGAACAGCAAAGACTAATAAGGAGCAAAATTAGAGCACGAGAGAAAGCTAGCCAGAAATATAAAGACAGATAGTAAGAGTTAACTACAGGCCAGTTAGCTTAACATCTGTCCCAGGGAAAATGTTAGAAGCTATTATTAAAGAAGTTAAAGCAGGCCACTTTGATAAGCTCAAGATCATCGAGCAGAGTCAACATGGTTTTGTGAAAGGGAAATCATGTTTAACCAACTTATTGGAGTTCTTTGAGGAAGTAAAGTGCTATGGATAAAGGGGAACCGATGGATGTGCTGTACTTAGATTTCCAGAAGGCATTTGATAAAGTGCCACATCAAAGGTTATTGTGGATAATAAAAGTTCATGGTATAGAGGGTAACATATTGAAATGGATAGAAGATTGGCCAGCTAACAGGAAGCAAAGAGTGGGCATAAATGAGTCTTTTTCAGGTTGGCAAGATGTAACAAGTGGTGCTGGGACTGCCACTGTTTACAATTTATATAAATGACTTGGATGAAGGGATGGTTACCAAATTTTCTGATGAATCAAAGATAGGTAGGAAAGTAAGTTGTGAAGAGGACATAAGGAGGCTACAAAACAGACACAGATAGGTTAAGTGAGTGGGCAAAGATCTGGCAGATAGAGTACAATGTGGGAAAATGTGAAATTGTCCATTTTGGCAGGAAGAATAAAAGAGAAACACATTATCTAAATGGTGAGAAATTGCAGAGCTTTGAGTTGCAGAGGGATCTGGGTGTCCTTGTATATGAATCACAAAAGGCTAGTATGCAAGTACAGCAAGTAATTAGGAAATCTAATAGAATGTTATCATTTATTGCGAGGGGAATTGAATACACGGGAAGCGAGGTTATGCTTCAGTTGTACAGGGCACTAGTGAGATCACATCTGGAGTACTGTATACAGTATTGGTCCCCTTATTTAAGGAAGGATGTAAAATACATTGGAAGCAGTTCAGAGAAGGTTTACCAGACTAATACCTGGAATGGGTGCGTTACCTTATGAGGAAAGGTTGGACAGACTAGGCTTGCATCCACTGGAGCTTAGAAGAGTAAGAGGTGACTTGATAGAAACCTATAAGACCCCGAGGGGTCCTGACAGGGTGGATGTGGAGAGGATGTTTCCTGTTGTGGAAGAATCTAGAACTAGGGGTCACTGTTTAAAAATAAGGGGTCGCCCATTTGAGACAGAGATGAGGTGAAATTTCTTCACTGAGGGCCATGAGTCTTTGGAACTCTCTTCCCAAAAAGGTGGTGGAAGCAGAGTCTTTGAATATTTTTAAGGCAGATGTGGATAGATTCCTGGTAAGCAAGAGGGTGATAGGTTATTGGCGGTAGGTGGGATGCAGATTTAAGGTTACTATCAGATTAGCCATGATCTTATTAAATGGTGGAGCAGGCTCAAGGGGCTGAATGGCCTACTCCTGCTCCTTGTTCGTATGTTCCACTCATTCTGGTGGATTCCTCAACTTCTGGAGGGGGGGAAGGAACAAAAGGAAGATTATAATATGGTGTCAGCTGTGGTGCCTCATTGATGTGATCCTACAGAGTTGTATGTTTAAACATGAACCCTTTATTGTTAACCTTCAACTATTTACAGATCCAAGGAGCTGTATTCTCCATGAAGGCTAGTTCCAGAGTATTCTCTCTATACTGTTCTGAGTCTGTCACCATATGACTCTATACATCATACTGTGGGCGATGCTATCCTCCAGTCCCACGTTAACCCTTGCTCTGCTGAGCACCTATACATCACAGTGGCGTGCAGGCACGCACATCAGCCTGTGTTGGGTTGGAAGGCCGAAGTGATTAAATGACAAAAGGGGTGAATGTGCATGGCAAAAGGGATTGGTAAATAGGCAACGAAAGATGGGCTGGAGGAGCTGAAAATGATAAAAGCAGAATAATTACCAGCAACCGCTGTCTGATAAAATGTGAGCAGTAGTTAGGATCTGAATTTGTTGAACTCTGAAAGGTTGTAAAGTGCCGATTGATTCAGTCTTGCACTCATCCAAAGGTTGGCACCGCAAGTGGTCAGTCTTGCAGTGACTGTCATTCTTGACTGGTGATGTTGATTGTGGCCTTTTACGTGAGGGTTAACCCAATGACATCCTGAGCCAGGGTTCAGGGTGCCAGCCACCGAGCTAACCTTGCGTGCTCGAGCTACATGTCATCTGCATATGGACTGTGGAGTCCCACATCAGATCCAGCATGCCAGCCTTCACATTGATCTGGTGACGTCTATGTCTCATTTAACATAAAGTATTCCCTGAGCACAATTAAAATGACGGGCAGGAAAGCTGAACCTCGTCAAACTAAGATGGTTCTTTGTGAGCCAGTGGGAAATGAACTGAAAATAAATATATGATAATTAAAAATGATAAACCAGAACTAATCCTCCAGCTTCAATATCTTCTTACTTTTAAGTGGAGTGAATTAGACGTGCTGCTGATTTCCAGTGGCAGATTAATCTTCAATGCAGCACCATGCCATCTCCCACTATCCAAATCTACCATTTTCTTTATGTTGAACTCATACCCAGCTTGAGGCAAGACCAACATTTATTGCCCATTCCTAGTTTCAGTTGAACGGAGTGGCCCAATTAGCCACCTCAAAGGGCAGTTAAGAGTCAACGATGGCGGCGTGGGCTGGAGTTACATATAGGACCAGAGCACGTAACAGGTGAAAGTTTCCTTCCCAAAAGGGACATTTGTGAACCAGTTGGGTTTTTACAACAATCCAACAGTTTCATGATCACTCTCCATAAGAATATAAGACATAGGAGCAGGAGGTGGCCATTCAGCCCACCGGACATGCTGCACCATTCAGTAAGATCATGGCTGATCTGATTGTGGTGTTAACTCCGCTTTCCTGTCTGGCCCCCATAGCTCTTGGCTTCCTTGTGGATCAAAAACCTGTCTAACTCAACCTTGAATATCTTCAATGACCCAGACTCAACTACTGGGGAAGAGAATTCCAAAGATTGTCGACCCCTTATTCTGAAATTGTATCCCACAGTTCTAGATTTACCCATGTGGGGGAAACATCCTCTCAGCATCTACCCTTTCAAGCCCCCCTCAAAATCTTATATGTTTCAATAAGATCTCATTTTTCTAAATTCCAATGAGTACAGGCCCAACCTCATTAGACAATCCCTTCATCCTCGGAATCAAGCTCGTGAACCTTCTCTAAGCTGCCTCCAGTGAAAGCATATCCCTCTTTAAATAAGGAAACCAAAAAGCTGCACGCTGTACTCTAGATGTGGGCTCATCAGCGGCCTGTACGGTTGTAACAAGACTTCCTTACTTTTAACCTCCATCCCCCTTTTACTGTTTTATTTCCAGGTTTTTAAAATTGAATCCAAAGTCTCAAACTCCCATGGTGGGATTTGAACACAAGTCTTCTGGATTGTTAGCCCAGGCCCCAGGACTACTACTGCAGCAGCACAACCACTACGTTTCACAGGCTGCTTTGTCTTTTTATGGTGGCTGCCACCCCCTGATGAGTCCCCGACCAATAAGGCGAAGATGCCACTTGCTCGCAGGCATTGTCACTGGCCCAGTAAGGATCAGGTGCTCTCTGTGAGTAACGCCAATTTAGATGAACCCACTGTTGAGGAGCTGGCTCAGCTTGTGACAGCAATCACACCTCTGAGTCAGAAGGTTGCTGTTTGAAGCTGACTGCAGCTGGAGTGCGTAGTCGAGGCTGAAGCTGCGCTGTGGCACCGGGCATGCTGTGCTTGCTGGTGTTGCTGTCCCTTGGAAGCAGGTGTTGCCAACTCTGGTTGGATGTGAGGTCATCACATGACTTGCTGCCTCCAACCTCCATGCCCGCCATTGGCTGGCTAATAACGCCCATCCTCAGGTTGCCCCGCCTTTTGGAAAGCAAACACTGCATTACAAAGTGACCACACTTCAAAAGTACAACATTGGCTGTAAATTGCTTTGTGGGATCCTGAGATTGTGAAAGGCACTATATCAATACAAGTCTTTCTTTCTTACTTCCTTTTCCAGGAGTTATTAACCTTGCTTCACTTGACAGATGCAGTTCTTGCTGTAGTGATCTTTCATTTTAGATTAGAGAATGTCAAGTGTTTCTCCCTTGCTCACAGTTTCTCTCTCGCTCTCGTTTCTCAATGGTCGGTCTCTTGCCCTCAACCCATCAAATGTGACCCACACCATTTAATTATACAGATAACCACACTTGCAGTCAGTTTCCTGACACTTCACCCCAGCTACAGTGTAAATATTTTAATATTACAAGTGCCGTCACCTGACAGTTTATGGAACAACACAAGACTAACAAATGAATTCCCACATGCACCTCCCCTGCTCCTACCCCACCATATTCCCTGCTCCCTACTTATTCTGAACTTCTCCCCCTCCCCTTCTAAACCCTCCCCTTCCACCTCCTACTTCTGTACTTTCCAAAATGCTTCTGCAACAAATCTTTTTGACCATTCTTCACTTCTGTCCCCCAAAGTCCATATTCTCTATTACTCATTAAGTTTTCCTACACTCTGAGATATTATCGCTGATGCTGTAGAAACCTAAGTTGCTGTCTCTCTCTCTTCTAACCTCACTCTCTGAAATACGTTGCCTGTTTAGCTCCATTTGTTTCCCCTGTTTTCCTGGATAAGTATGGGAGAGAATTGTTGCAATGCTTTACTCAACAGTAAAGATCTGTGATTGCTACATGTGGTGGAGAGCGAATCAGTGCATCTTGTTAACCTGTAAGTGCCACTTCCGCAGGGTGCTATAGTGTGATGCCTGTTTATGTCTCAGACATCCTGCTCGTGCTGTTTGACAAACTCTGCAGTGTCCCAGTTATTACCACTACATCTGTTAACAGCCTATTCTTGGGACAAACTCTCAGGTGGTAACCCTCTCAGCTCTGATCCAAAAAGTTGTGGGTTCGTTTCTCACACTTCCAAGGATTTGCACAAAAATTCTAGGCTGGCACTCCCAATGAAGTATCAAGGGAGTGCTCCACTGTCAGAGGTGCTGTCTTATGGTTGCTTTCTCAGATGGATGTAAACCTTCCAACTTAAGAGGAGTTCAACCAATGGAAGCCATGATTATCACATGGTGTAGTTGAGGTGAACAGCATAGATGGATTTAAGGGGAAGCCAGTTAAGTACATTAAAGAGAAAGGAATAGAAGGATGTGCTGATAGGGTGATATTAGAAAGAGAAACTAAAGCGTGAGGAGGCTCATGTGGTGCATAAACATTGGCATATAGCAGTTAGTCTGAATGGGCTGTCTCTGCGCTGGAGTGAAATGTTTAGAATGGAAAGGAGATCAAGTATAATAACGTCAAACATTTTTAAAAAGAAAGACTTGGATTTAAATTGTGCCTTTCAAGATGTCCCAAAGTGCTTTTGAAATGCAGTCACTGTTGTAATATCAGAAACCTGGCAGCCAATTTACACACAGCAAGCTTCCACAAACAGCGATGTGATAATGGCCAGATAATCTGTTTCAGGTTTTGGTTGAGATATAATTATTGGACAGCACACCAATGATAAATCTCTTGCTCTCCTTCAAAATAGCACTGTGGGATCTTTTACATCCATCCACCTGAGAGGGCAGGCAGGGCCTCAGTCTAATATCTCATCCAAAAGATAGTACCTCCAACAGTGTAGCACTTCCTCAGTTCTGCGCTAGTGTGTCAGATGTGATATTTGTGCTCAAAGGCCTGGTGTGGGACTTGAACTCACAACCTACTAGCTCAGAGGCAAGAGTGCCTACCCATTGAGCCACAGCTAATACATGTTAGGAGGAGGCACACCAGATATTTTTGAAAGATCAGTTGAAGGATGTAGGCAGTGAGCTGAAGATCTAGACAGTCTTCTTCCTACACATGTCATATTTCCAACTTTAGAGTTGTACAATTCTAAGTCCAAGTTGGACAGCCAGGTCATAGCACTGTGTGTGATATTAGGTGAATTGTCTTGAATCTTGCGGCAGACTTTTGTCAGCCACATTTGTTCACAATGTGATGAACAGTCTGATCTGGGTGACCACAGCCTGATCGCATGCTGGGCTTTCCTTGAAATTCCATTCGTGGAGGAGGTGTGTTGACCTTGCATGGAGGGTGCAGATCCTGTTGAGTATAGACCACTGTTTTCGAGTGAGGTGAAGCCCTGGAGGTTCTACTGTCCAGTCAGTCATCAGACCTTTATTAATGGTATTGGTGTCAGCCCAGAACTTGGGCCATTTGTCCTTATTTGACAAAGCCTGCAACACTCAAAGTATTCACAGAGCTCCAGAAAAGTTTGCCTGTTTGCAGTCACATATTCAGTAGGTTCTGAAGATCTTGATGGATTAGCAATTCTGGGTTGACTACAATGTGGTCCAACTCTTTCAGTGTTTTTGCCTTGTGGCGCATCTCAGGCGATGAGATAGTAGGCATGACTGGGAGTTGTTGTATAGGTGTTGATTTCAGCGTACCACATGGATTATCCACATAGATGTGTGGAAGACAATGTCCAAAGGTTTTGTGTGGCTGCTCTCTGCCCACAAAAGGGAATGGTATTCTGCTGAAGAGTACTCAAGAACAAGGCCAGCGGTATGAAGAGTACTGAAGAACAATGCCAAGGGTATGAGGAGTATGCAAGAAGCAGTACAAAGAGTATTCAAGAATAAGGCCAGCAGTACGAAGTGTACTCAAGAACCGGGCCAGTAGTACGAACAGTACTCAAGAACAAGGGCAGCATCGTGAAGAGTACTCGAGAACAAGGCCAGCATTGTGAAGAGTACTCAAGAACAAGGCCAGCGGTACGAGGAGTGCATGCAATGCATCCTCACCTGGTACCTGCTCATTGACAGTTTAAGCAACGAGAATTGGAAATGGCAAAGTCAAAACATGACAAATGGAAAATACCACCAATAAATGTGAGGAAGTCTGCAATGAATTAATTAATATCAGTAAGGCTGGCCTGTAATTTATTTCCACTCATTGTTAATTTGTAGATTTTACAGTAAATGAGCAAGATTCTTATTAGGTAGTTTTGAATTCCACCTGTCTGTAACCCAGTTGGAAGCTGCCAGCAAAGATTCGCTCATTTCCTTTAAGGAAGCAAGTCTGCTGTCCTTACCCAGTCTGGCCTGTAAGTAACGTCTGCCTGTAACTCACACCAGCTGATCCCTATGTCTCTGCATGCAGCTGTAGGAGTTTCTACCTTTTATAAGAAACCCTACTTATAGATCTTTTGACCCATGAATTGCAAGTTAACAAATTGAGTCACTCAAAAGGTTTTTATGATTGAAGGGGTTAGTTTATTTGTACCCACAATTACGGACTTAACATGGGAGTAGATTCGAAATGGTTACAGGAGAATTAAAATAGTCACAGAAAATGCTTACAGATTCAACAGGTTGAAAAATGAAGAGAAAGGAAAATAATAATCAAAAACAAAGCAGTTTTATTATTTAATTCCCAGCAAAGCAACTCTTCACTGATATCTTTGTTACTTTACTTCCAGCAAGTCGACGCTTCACCAGTACCTAGCTGAAATACGCTATTAACTGTGGTCATACAAACATCAGACTTGGCTGGCTGATGTGCTTGTAGGTTTTTCACCAGATGATTAGTGTCTCTCTCTCTCTGTCTGTCTCTGTTTCTGTCTCTCTGTGTCTCTGTCTCTCTGTCTCTCACCTCCTTTCGTCCTTCGATTGCAGTGCAGGTCTCAGATGTGTTCAATCTTCTATCCCTTTTTTCAGGGAATGGGGTTACTTTATTAAATATTAACAAACCATACTGTCCTATGAAGCTTCTTTCCAAAGCACAATACCCAGTTATGTTCTCTGGCCTTTGTTTAAACCATGATTTGCATCCACCCAGACAGTTGTCCATCTTTTGTTTTCTCTGGTAATTTTCTACCTATTACGTGAAGCCCCTTATAGCCAGTTTTCCAGGAAAAAATGTTTATATTTTGTTGGAATGCTGTGCTTCACTTTATCGTGATTCAAGGCCTTGTCTTCATAACTAAAACACCAGTGTCTCTGGCTGGCTTGTTAGAAACTCTTTTGTTTTCCTTGATGGTATTTGTTTCTTGTCTCACAGCCCGGAGAGGCTTATTTTAGGCAAACTGCGCAAAAGTTGCTTTCTCAGCTCAGGCCATTTCATTGTAAAGTGTGATGGACAGTATTGTCAATCTTCTGCCCTGAGTTTGTTTTTCCTCCTGTCCTGCTTCCTGTCCTACCAGGAGATCTGTTGTCAGGTTCATCTGTCTTGTGTGACATCCTCACACGTCCATTGTAGCTTGTCTGCAGCCATTCTGTGACGTCCATCATCCAACAACGGCTAGGCCTACCCCTCCTTGTGCTGTTCTTCACCTTGCCCTCTCTCAGGACTCAGTTTAATTTGTTTAAAAGAGTTTGTTTTTTTGCCTCTGCATTTTCTCCCGAATCTGGCAATTGGTGAATTGGTATCCTCTGTGATTTCTTGTTGCACAACTCTATAACCACTGAGCCACCTTATCATTGCGTTAAAGGAATATGAGCTCCAGTCAGCCTTATCATCATTTGTATTACATTGTCATTTTTGTACCTTCAGACCAGCCATATAGGTTGAGGCTGATGATGGCTTCACACTGGAATTGAAAAATAAGATTCCCCTTGTGAGTTAGGAAAAGTTTTTAAAAAGTGGCTCAAGTTCCTTTAGTTTGCCAACAAATCTGATTTGCATGACCGGAGTGGAGTCTTCTTCCTCCTATCTCCAAGGCGCTAGCTGTGGCTCAATGGGTAACACTTTCGTCTCTGAGGTAGAAGGTTGTAAATTCAAGTCCCACTTCAGAGACTTGAACATGTAATCTTGGCTGATACTCCCAGTGCAGTGTTGATGGAGTGCTGCACTGTTGAAGCTGCTGTCTTTTGGATGAGATGTTAAACCGAGGCCCTATCTTGTCGTCCTCGGTGGATGTAAAAGATCTGGGTGGCACTTTTCCAAAGAAGAGCAGAGGAGTTTTCCCTGGTATCCAGGCCAATATTTGTCCTTCAACCAGCATCACTAAAAAAAAAGTCACTATCTCATTGTTGGTGGGAGTTTGCTATGTGCAAATTAGCTGCTGCATTTCCTTCATTACAACAGTGACTACACATCAAAAAAATTACTCCATTGACTGTAAAGCCCTTTGAGATGCCCTGAGTTTATAGAGGTCGATATATAAATGAAATTTCCTCCCTCCGCTTTCCCTTTCCTTCATTTTGTGCTTTCTCTATGAAGCTGGGCAAAAACAGAAGTCAGTGGCAGGTTTCCCAGGTAACCTGGCGACAGCCAGAGCTTTGGTAGCCGTAACTTTCAGCTCAATTCCCAGTTGGCTTGTGAAGGTTATAATATTACCAGAACCTTTCCAGCTGCAGTTTCTCTTGCCTACCATCCATCACGTTAATGGCTTTATGTTTCTAAGTGGCTTTGGTGTCACATTAAAAATCCTGAAGGTGTTGATTTGGGACTAGTCCAGTGTTACTGGAGCTAATAATTGCCACATATATCAGGGAGGTTTACACAGAGCTGGAAGGAGGCAGGCTAATTGGTTGTCGGAACATTGGAGACCACATTTCCATAAACATTTGTTTTAATAAAAGGCTTTCGGAATTAACAGGAAACTTTCTTCCTGCTTAATTGTCGGTGGGAACATTTATTATGGGGGTGGCTCCTGCGGGATAAAGACTTTCAGTAGTTCCTGGGCTTGTGTGGAAAGGGGACAGCATTTTAAATTTGCATCTCATTAACTCCAAGCCGGCCACAGATCTAAAACAGGGATGCAGGTCACTGAGTGCTCCAGTGGAAACATTGGTTTGTGTTTGAGTCTCCATCAAGGATCACATTTAGATCTCCTTTCAGTATCGCATTCAGTATCTCCTTTGAAATGTTTTAAGTTCCTTCTTGGGAAATAAAATCTTGGGAAACGTTATCAAAGTCCTGGGAATTATCATTGACCAGGAAATGAACTGGATCAGTCATAAAAATACTGTGGCTACAAGAGCAGGTCAGACAGAAGCTGGGAATTCTGCGGCGAGTAACTCACCTCCTGACTCCCCAAAGCCTGTCTGCCATCTACAAGGCACAAGCCAGGAGTGTGATGGAATACTCCCCACTTGCCTGGATGAGTGCAGCCCCAAGAACAGTCAAGAAGCTCTACACCATCCAGGACAAAGCAGCCCGCATGATTGGCACCCCATCCACTACCTTGAACATTCAGTCCTTCCACCACTGACGCACAGTAGCAGCAGTGTGTACCAACTACAAGGTGCACTGCAGCGATTCACCAAAGCTCCTTAGAAACACTTTCCAAACCTGCAACCTCTACCACCAAGAAGGACAGGGGCAGCCGATGTCCTTTAGGGACATCAGACTATCTTTACCTGGTCTGGCCTACGTGACTCCAGACCCACAGCAATGTGGTTGACTCTTAACTGCCCCCTGAAATGGCCTAGCAAGCCACTCAGTTGAAGGGCAATTAGGGATGGGCAACAAATACTGGCTTTGCCAGCGACACCCACATCCCATGAAATAATAAATAAGAAAACACTTACAGTTAATCCCTTTGAAAAGAGTTGGAGGTAAACACAACAGCCATTTTTTGCACAACTCCTTTCAGCCTAGCCAGCCCATGTTGGTGTTTACCTTCCATACAAGCAAGCCGTTCTCATCATGTTTACCTGTCCCATTTTCATGTCCCTTCATCCATTTTTCCATGGTCCGCCTATCCAATCTAATCATCAGTGTTGACATTGTTTCTATAACATTGAATTTCTAAGTTAACAATGGGTAGCATCCTGATCTCAAAGCCAAAAGGCTGTGGGTTGAAGGCTCACTCCAGAGACTGGAGACCAGAATCCAGGCTGATATTCCCAGGGCAGTACCGAGGGAGTGCTGCACTGTCAGAGGTGAGAGGTTAAACTGAGGCCGCCATCTGATCCCTTGGACAGATGCAAAAGCCCCTGCAGAAGAGCCAAGAGGTTAACACTGATGTCCTAGACCACTTTCATCCCTCAGTTAGCACCACTATAATGGTTCAATTAGTCAACTACCTCATCAATGCTTTTTAAAATATTCTTTCATGGGATGTGGGCATCACTGGCTAGGCCAGCATTTATTCTCCATCTCTAGTTGCCCTTGAGAAGGTGGTGGTGAGCTGCCTTCTTGAACTGCTGCAACCCATGTGGTGTAGGTACGCCCACAGTGCTGTTAGGAAGGGAGTTCCAGGATTTTGACCCAGCGACAGTGAAGGAACGGCGATACATTTCCAGGCCAGGATGGTGAGTGACTTGGAGGGGAACTTCCAGGTAGTGATGTTCCCATGCGTCTGCTGCCTTCTAGCTGTAGAGGTTGTGGGTTTGAAAGGTGCTGCCTAAGGAGCCTTGGTGAGTTACTGTAGTGCATCTTGTAGTTGGTATATACTGCTGCTGCAGTGTGTTGGTGGTGGATGGAGTGCCAATCAATCGGGCTGCTTTGTCCTGGATAGTGTCAAGCTTCTTGAGTGTTGTTGGAGCTGAATTCATTCAGGCAAGTGGGGAGTATTCCATCACACTCCTGACTTGTGCCTTGTAGATCTTGTGGGAGCTTGCAATACACAAACTACTTGCCTATACAAAAATAAAGATACCTGGAAAAACTCAGCAGGTCTGGCAACATCTGCGAAGAGGAACACAGTTAACGTTTCAAGTCCATATGACTCTTCAACAGAACTAAGTAAAAATAGAAAAGAGGTGAAATATAAGCTGGTTTAAGGTGGGGGGAGGGTAGAGCTGGATAGAGGGTCCATGATAGGTGGAGATAGCCAAAAGATGTCATAGACAAAAGAACAAAGAGGTGTTGAAGGTGGTGATATTATCTAAGGAATATGCTAATTAAGGGTAGAAAACAAGACAAGCAAGGTACAGATAACCCTAGTAGGGGTGGGGTGGGTGAAGGAATCAAAAAAGGCTAAAAGGTAGAGATTAAACAATGGATGGAAATACATTTAAAAATAATGGAAGTAGGTGGGAAAAGCAAAATCTATATAAATTATTGGAGAGAAAAGGGGGGGGAATCAGAAAGAGGATGGGGATGGAGGAGAGAGTTCATGATCTAAAATTGTTGAACTCAATATTCAGTCCGGAAGGCTGTAAAGTGCCTAGTCGGAAGATGAGGTGCTGTTCCTCCAGTTTGTATTGAGCTTCACTGGAACAATGCAGCAAGCCAAGGACGGACATGTGGGCATGAGAGCAGGGTGAAGTATTGAAATGGCAAGCGACAGGGAGGTCTGGGTAATGCTTGTGGACAGACCGAAGGTGTTCTGCAAAGCGGTCACCCAGTCTGTGTTTGGTCTCTCCAATATGGAGGAAATCACATTGGGAGCAACGAATGCAGTAGACTAAATTGAGGGAAGTACAAGTGAAATGCTGCTTCACTTGAAATGAGTGTTTGGGCCCTTGGACGGTGAGGAGAGGGGAAATAAAGGGGCAGGTGTTGCACCTTCTGCGGTTGCATAGGAAGGTGTCGTGGGAGGGGGTTGAGGTGTAGGGGGTGATGGAGGAGTGGACCAGGGTGTCCTGGAGGGAACAATCCCTGCGGAATACCGCTGGGGGGTGAAGGGAAGATGTGTTTGGTGGTGGCATCATGCTGGAGTTGGCGGAAATGGCGGAGGATGATCCTTTGAATGCGGAGGCTGGTGAGGTGATAAGTGAGGTCAAAGGGGACCCTATCATGCTCCTGGGAGGGAGAAGAAGGTGTGAGGGCGGATGCACGGGAGATGGGTCGGACACGGTTGAGGGCCCTGTCAACCACCGTGGGTGGAAAACCTCGGTTAAGGAAGAAGGAGGACATGTCAGAGGAACTGTTTTTGAAAGTGGCATCATCAGAACAGATGTGACGGAGGTGAAGGAACTGAGAGAATGGGATGGAGTTCTTACAGGAAGTGGGGTGTGAGGAGCTGTAGTTGAGGTAGCTGTGGGAGTCCGTAGGCTTGTAATGGATATTGGTGGACAGTCTATCACCAGAGATTGAGACAGAGAGGTCAAGGAAGGGAAGGGAAGTGTCAGAGATGGACCATGTGAAAATGATGGAGGGGTGGAAATTGGAAGCAAAATTAATAAATTTTTCCAGTTCCAGCGAGAGCATGAAGCAGCACTGAAGTAATCATCGATGTACCGGAGAAAGAGTTGTGGGAGGGGGCCAGAGTAGGACTGGAACAAGGAATGTTCCACATACCCCATAAAGAGACAGGCATAGCTGGGGCCCATGTGGGTACCCATAGCCACACCTTTTCTTTGGAGGAAGTGAGAGGAGTTTAAGGAGAAATTGTTCAGTGAGAGAACAAGTTCAGCCAGATGGAGGAGAGTAGTGGTGGATGGGGATTATTCAGGCCTCTGTTCGAGGAAGAAGCGGAGAGCCCTCAGACCATCCTGGTGGGGGATGGAGGTGTAGAGGGATTGGACGTCCATGGTGAAGAGGAAGCAGTTGGGGCCAGGGAACTGGAAATTGTTGAAAAGATGTAGGGTGTCAGAGGAATCATGGATGTAGGTGGGAAGGGACTGGACAAGGGGAGAGAGAATGGAGTCAAGATAGCAAGAAATGAGTTCTGTGGGTCAGGAACAGGCTGACATGATCGGTCTGCCGGGACCGTCCTGTTTGTGGATCTTGGGTAGGAGGTAGAAGCAGGCCGTCCGAGGTTGGGAGACTATGAGGTTGGAAGCTGTGGAAGGAAGATCTCCAGAGGAGATGAGGTCAGTAACAGTCCTGGAAACAATGGCTTGATGTTCAGTGGTGGGGTCATTGTCCTACTTGCCTATGTTGTGGCGATAACTGCACATCACTAGGACATCCTGAGGTTGTGTGAGACATAAAGCTACAAGTTTTTCTTTCTTTTATTTCTTGTATGCACTTGCATGACAACACCATAAACTGATTCGTAAGGAACTTGGTTACATTATTCACCACCTCTCCCACCCCCTCTTCAACAGCATAAATTCCATCACATTTCTACCTGCCTTCCTTCAGCTCTGAAGAAGAGTCGTACGGCCTTGAAACTTTAGCTCTGCTTCACTCTCCATAGATGCTGCCAGATCTGCTGAGTTTTTCTGCATCTCCTGTGTTTATATTCAGAGTTTCAGCATCCGCAGTATTTTTGCTTTTATTTTGGTTACAAGCAGTGTAAATCTTTCCCATAGTCTTTGCTCAGCAAGGTGGCGACACCTAGTGGCTGAACCTTGCTTCCTGTTTTTATTACACTGAGACTGTGTCCGGTATCTCTGGTCCTTCCTTTTGAGGCTAAATGGACAGGTGGCAAAAGCTATCAGTTCTCGCAGACACGTGGTGCCTGCACTGGGTGTAAAGAGTGACTGGCTATAGCATCCTTAGCTATCGATTCAATGCAGCTCAGAATCCAATAAAAGAAAGACTTTGCACTTATATAGAGTCCTTCAGGACATCCCAAGCGCTTCACAATCAATGAAATCCTTTTGAAGTGCAGCCGCTGTTATGATCACACGAGATCTCACAAACTGCATTGCAGTAATAACTCATTAAGTGTTTTAGTGCTGTTGATTGAGGGGCAAATATTGGCCCAGAACACCCGGGAGAACCCTCCTCTTCTTTGAAATGGTGCCATGGAATATTTTATGTCCATTTTAGACCAGAAGATGGAACCTTAGTTTAACGTCTCATCTGAAAGACAGCGCCTCTTTCACTCCCTCAGTGCTGCCCTGAAGTGTCAGCCTAGATTTTATATTCTCTCTCTGGAGCAGGGTTTGGCCCCACTGTGATTAGCGAAAAATAATTGAACGCCGTATAAGACCTTTGCTCCGTATATGTAGTGCTATAAATAATGCGACCCGCTGGCCATTAGAGAGTTCAGGAGAAGGGGGGGGGGAAAGAAAGGGAAATTAAACATTCTACGTATCAAATAAATTCTTTAAGATAGAATTCTGCTGCCCCTTAATTGTGTTGTAAAACTCTGAGGCCATCTGAATCCTACCCCCAGTGGACTGAATCCTGCAGTGCAATTGCTGTGGATGTGTCAGTTGGCTTTGAACTGTCGAGGTGAGGAATTGAAATGTTACAGCGCTGGAGCAGAAGTGGTGAAAGACTGGTCCTGGGGAATTATACAGCAGCGTGGAGAATATCCTTTTATTAATCCTGAACCAGAGGGAGTGCATTGCTGTCTGTATTGGAGAGTCCAGTCCTGAGCAGAGCGTCAGTCCCCTCTGACTGACAGTGCATTTCTTTTGTTATGTTTGCTGTCTTGTTCTTTGGGGGGTGGTATTGGAGTTCAAGCTCTGGATTCACAATACATCAGGGTGAGGAGGCCCATTTGGTCCACCCAGAATGACTTTACAAGCTATCCTCACCCCAACACCAGCCCCATCACAGGATTCGATGTTTAATTTCTTGTCAATTACATTGTTGAGGTTTGATAATGTCCATTACATAGAAACAGGTGATGGGTAATAATTGCCTTTGAGCGCATATAAATAGTAGATGGCTGGGACACTGGGTTGAGTGGGAAGAGATGTGTAAGACTGAACAAGTCAACAAACGCTCTCTATAAAGAAAAGATCCATGTCTTGGCTTCACCAACCAGCTTAGATCCTATTAACATCCAACTGTTTCTTAAACTCATTTCCAGCATTTTTACCCCCACTAAGAAAGAATGATTTGCATATCAGTTCATAGTTCATGTTAATATTTTAGAGGTACTGTTTAGTTGGGAAGATTAAAGTTTAACTATAGAAAATGGGATAAATGTAACTAAAGCAGCTTGGGGTCTGTTTCACTTAAAAGGTTGGGGCCATGTTGACTTAATAGCTAGAAAGGTAAAAACCATAAGATGGCAGGTTGGCTTACTTAGCTGGAGAGCTGGAGACGTAATATCTACACTGCTTGCAAAGAAGTTGCGTCCAGTGAGATGTTTTGTTTTGGGAGTTGGAGTTAAATTAGTTTAAAAGCACTGAAAGGCTACATTGTCATGGGGATGGGTGGGGCTTAAGAAGATTCTCTGGTTTAAATTTATCTGCATGTTTGCTGTAAGAGGGGGTTTGGTTGCAGTTTGGACCTTGTCTGGTTTGCAGCACACAGAGAAGCTCTGTGAGATATTTGGCACAGTTAAGGCTCAGGAGAAGTCTTGGAGAGCTGAGAAGGTGATGGAAGGTTGCTGAATCTGTGCTAGAGAGGGCTAGGGCTGAAAGTAGCCCTGGGAACCATTTATAGCTCAGTGCAGCTGGGAGACTGGAGTTCGGGTAAACCCAGGGCAGTGCCAGTTTAGTAAAGCTAGCAGCCTGCAAAAAAGTTGGAAGTGTGCCAGTAATTTAAGTGGGATGCAGCTTTGTGAATCTCATGCAACACAGTCTCAGGAGAAGAGATTGAACCATCAGGAGGTGAGCAGTTGTTGAGGCAGTCTGAAGCATAGACGCTTTTGAGGGAATTCAGAAGCTAGATCTCCGAAAATGGAGAGTTGAAATTCTCAAGAGGGAGACAATTTTAAGGAGGTATTGTAAGTCTCACTGGTCACTGAGATCTGAGTGGGTTGTTGAGAAATCTGTGGGATCTGTCTTGGTTGCATCTGCCATCAATGTGCAATGTAGCGTGTTTGGCCATAGTTTGTCTGGTAATTCACATGTACCTCATGTTAATTCTGTATATTAGAGCATAAGAGAAATATTGTAAATTGTCTTGCCTGACTTTGGATACTAAACTTTATTTTGTTTGATTAAAACTGTGGAATATTGTGACTTTATTCTCTTAGTAAGTACCTGAGATTTCAAACATTGTCTACTTTAAATAACAAGTTACTGGTCCCTAACTGGATTGAAACAATTCCTACAGCATCTGTCATGACCTCATGGTGGCCCAAAGTGTTTTGCAGCCAGTTGAGCACTCTTCAACATGCAGTCACTGTTCTAATGTAGCAAACGCAGCAGGCAATTTGCATATAGCAAGCTCCCACAAACATGATGATCAGATATTCTGTTCTGACATTGATTAAGGGGTAATATTGACCAGGACATAGGGTGAACACTGAAATAAAAACAGAAACGCTGGAAACATCTCAGTCAGTTACGACAGCATCTGTGCAGAGATGGAAACAGAGTTAACATTTCAGATCTGTGACCTTTCGCCAGATCTGGAGATGTAATAGGTTTTGACAAACGAGTAGATGGGGCTAGGACAAAAGAAAGGTCTGTAATACTGTGGAAGATAGGAGAGACTGAATGACAGAATTAGTCTTCCAGAGTCAGAGGATGGTGATGGTGCAAGTCAATGATTGAGGGTTGGAAATGGCTTCAGGCAGCGATGCTGACAACGCCAACTAAGTTTGCCAACTCTGGTTGGATGTGTGTCTAGAGATTTTGTCACATGACTCTCCAGCCAGCCCTCCTCCCCCACACTCCTGCCATTGATCACCCCACACATCCATCCTTACTGGGCACTATCTTCCCACGCTAATTGAAAAGTGAGCCCACTTCTAGCCTGGATTGGATCATTTTTACCCATCCTCAATTTTTTAAAAACTTTTAAATAATTTTTTAAACATAAGTATTCAAGGGAAAACCTCATTTTTATTTTTTTAACATCCACTGATTTTTTTTTTCTCTCCTGGGTGTTGCTCGCAGCAGTAATCTAGAGATTTCCTGGAGACGACAGGGTAATTCTGGAGAATTGGCAACCCTAACTCGCCCAGGTCCCTGGCAAGCTGGGCCACTCACTGCTGTTCTTGATGAGAAGAGCTGAGAGGCCCCAACGAGGTTCAACAGGACTTTGAAAAGAATCTAATCAAGCAGAAAGGGAAGGTTCTAGAAACCAGCATGAACGCTAAGGATTATCTGTGAAAGGTTGCTTAGGTCAAAAACCTTGTACCGTTGATGAACTGCGGCTTCATTGCTGTGACCTTCCCCATTTTGAAAGTGTTCAGTTATTTAAATAAAGCTCCTCCCATCGCATGGCTTCTCATTAGACTTTGTGTTGCTCAGAAAAAGCTATGAAGATCAAGAATTATGATGGGTAGAGTGCTTCCTCCAGATAAGTACAATAAAACAACATCATCCATCTTTTGGATGGCGGCCTCATCCTTTACTCATTTGTCCCCCTGCAACTTCTGCACGGCATTTTCAAATGAAAAGCCGTAAAAATTTTAATGGAAGCTGCACCTTGTAAATAAAGAACAGCCTGTAATCTTTATGGTCAAGAGCCCACAACCTTGTTTTTGATTCCTCCTGGTCTGCAATAAATCTCACAACAGGTTGAGCTGGCTGCAGAGCTGAGAGAAGCCTGAGCAAGGCCTAGTTGGGACATGGCCCCAAGAGTGGAGAGTCAATACGCAAGAGACAAGTTAAGTGTGCCAATACACAAGAGACAAGTTAAGTGTGCCAACCCTTCAGGTAGCAACAATTAATCTCCAGGACATTCCTCTGAGCAATCCTGGAGAAAATTATTGAGGGCTGTGAATAAATTTGTTCCTTTTCAATTTTCTTTGAACACTTTTTTTTAGTAGTTATAGAAATATTGCAAACGGCTAGGGTTGGAGAGGGAAAGAGGGACTGTTTTACTGATCATCAAGATTCTTCCAATCAGGTAATGAAGCGTCCTTGTTTACCAGTTGGAGAGAGGTGCCACAATGATGGACATGCCAGGGGACCAATGGCGGTAGCGTAGAGGCGGAGTGAGTGGAGGTGGGAGGTCATGTGATGAATGCTGCAGGATTACGTCCAACCAGTGTTGGCAACCCTATAAACAGACCCAAGTGACCTGTATCCTTGAAGGAATGAACAATCTGGGTCTTTACTATGCCTGCTCACACCCCTCCCCCACTGCTATAATTAACAATGATATAATAGGAAAACATAGAAATTTCAGCCTCTTGGATTCTCCTGATTTTGCTTCATTTTACAGCCAATATTGGGTCCTCTAGGATCAGCAATTCCCAATTAAAAGATTGGAACTTCCCTAGGACTCTCCGAGCTTCTCCCTGTAATTCCCAACAACAGAGGAGGAAAGGAATAGGGGGAAGCCATTCCACCCTGCAAGCTGTTCCACCATTCAATGAGATCATGGCTAATCTGTCTCTTAACTCGATTTACCCACCTTGGCTCCGTCACCCTTAATATCCTCGCCTAAGGAAAATTTAACAAGGAGATCTGAGATGGCAGGTCTCATTGCAGCAGCAAATTTAACAAGATTTGATAAGAGCCGACAGATGTTTCTTACTGTCTATATCTATCCGACATCTGCATACATTTCCTGTCTGCACAGTCAAGACTTCTTGTTATGCTTTGTGTGTCAGTGCTTGCCCACTATACATTCCTGTAGAATCATAGAAGAGGCAGACCATTAAGCCCATCAAGTCTGTGCTGGCTGTTTTGAGCCATCTGTTTAGCCCCACTTCTCCATATCCCTGAAATTTTTCTCTTCAAGTATTTATCCAGTTGCCTTTTGAAGGTGACTATCGAATCTGTTTTCACCACCCTATCAGCCAGTGCATTTCAAATCCTAACCACTCACTTCATACAAAGGTGTTTCCTTGTTTTGCCTCTGGTTCTTTAGCCAATCACCTTAAATCTGTGCCCTCTATTTAATAACCCTTCAGCCACTGGAAACAACATTGTAATGGATTTTAAGCACGTGGGCTCGTCACTGTGATTATGCACCGAAGGCTCACAAATTACTCAAAATACTTGTTGAATTTTTTTTTACAAGGGCACAGAAACAAGCCATTCAACCCAACCAATCCATGCTGGAGTTTATGCCCCACTTGAGCCTACTCCCAACTTTCCTTACCTAAATATAAGATCGTAGCCATTGTTACGAACACCGCACTTACCTTGTTGGAGAGCGAGAGTCAGGATCTCCAGGTCCCGACAGACCTCGGAGTTTCCGCACACGCGCTGTTCTGCGTTTTTTTAACTTCTTTGGGCCGAGGACTGGCCCAGCGCACCTGTGCACGAAGGAAAAGGTGCAAAAACCTGGGTCAGGTGACCGGGAACAGAGTGCCAATGAAGTCAAGTGCCCCAAGCAAGGGACAGGGAGAGGTCCCAAAGTGAAAGGGGACACGGAGAGGTCCCAAAAACAGAGTTCCCAATCAGGGGACAGGGACAGGAAGAGGTCCCAGTTAAGTTAAAAAGAGAAGAACACAGGAAGAAGCTCCAAACAAGAAAAGGACAGCGGTTAGCAGACTTGAAGAGAAGAGGGCTCGGGAGAAGCCCTGGCAGTCGAAGAGGACAGCAGGAGGTTGGTGACTCCATGCTGCGGACTGTTGGGATGAAGGTACCCCTTTGGAACAGCAATGTTGTGCTCAGCACAGCCAAAGAGCTGAAGCTGTGCTTGTGAGCAGGTTCCGGAATCCAGGGGAACAGAATCTCAGGGGACGAGATCGAAACCTCGCAAAGTGGGCCATTGTTGAGGCTGTCCAAGCTGGAGCGACTTTTAGAGAGAATTCCAAGGTTGGGTCATTGAGGGTGAAGACTGGAATCTCTGATGAGAGAGACAGAGGCCAGGATTTTCCAGCTCCGTTGTGGTGGGACTTGCCGGGAGAGATTCAGCGGCCCAGCCAAAAATCCATCGACTTTCGGTGGGACTGGACAATCCTGGCGGCGGGAGGGGCAAAAAATCTGGCCCAGAGTTTGTGGGATTGGTTGTCTCACAGTGTTACTGATTCTAGATGGGTTGTTGAGAAATCCATGGAATCTGTCTTGGTCTCATTTGCTATTTAGTGTGCAGTGTGGGGTGTTTGACCACAGTTTGTCTGTTAATTCACATGTACTTCATAGTAACCCTGAATGCTAGAGCATAGATAGATATTGTAAATGGTTTTATCTTTCTGAGCTTGTATAGTAAAGTTTAGTTTTGTTGGTTCAAAACAGGTGGAATCTTGTAGCTTTATTCTCTTAGCAAGCGTCTTGAATCTCAAACTTTGTCTACTTTAACCAAAACGTTGTTGGCCCTTAACCAGATCTCACCAAAAACCTGGGGGTCTGGTCTAGGATCATAACACCATCTATTCCCGTCTCCCTCATAAGCTTGTCCAGTTTCCCCTTAAGCCCATCTACACTATTCACTTCAACCACTCGCTATGGTACCGAGTTCCACATTCTCACCACTCCTTGGGTGAAAAAAGTTCCTTCTGAATTCCCTGTTGGATTTCTTGGTGACTATCTTATGTTGATGGGCTCTAGTTACACTCTTCCCCACAAGAAGGAACATTCTCTTAATATCCACTACCAAAGCCTTTCATAATTTAAAAGACCTCTATTCGCTCACCTCTCAGCACCCTTTTTCGAGAAAATGGAACCCAGCCCGTGAATCCTTTCCTGATATGTAAACCCACACATTTCTGGCATCATCCTTGTAGATCTTCTCTGCACCCTCTCCAGTGCCTCCATAGCCTTTCTATAATATGGTGACCAGAACTGCACACGATCGGCCCCCAACCGCAATTCCACACCGGCTAGCCAATTACTGGCCAGCCAGCGCCAAGTGCGAGCTGAACAGTTCAGCGATGCCAGGGTTGGGGTGGGAGGAGGGTGGGCGATGACGTCAGTGCGGGTGAGCGCTGAGAGAAAGCTCCCTGAAGGCGGAAAGCTGCCTCAGGGAGCTGCAAACCTGAAAATATTCCAATAGAGTTCTAAAAAGCAGAAAAAAATGCCTGAGTATCACAATCGGGCACCTGAAAATACAGGTGATTAAAAATGCAGCCTGTAGATTTTCATTTTTATTTTATTTCATATCAGAAACCTCATCCCGCCCTTGGATGAGGTTTCATGAAAAATACAATGGCCACCTGGCAGATGTGTGAGTAAAAATGGCAGATAATTTCGCCATTAGTGGGCTTAATTTCCCTCTTAATTGTCGGCGGGCACACTTCCGACTTTTGCACACTCCTGCTGACTGAAATATTGCACGAGTCCGCGATTTCACGCCCGATAGGGTTGGGCACACACCCACCCAGTTAACTTAAAATTAAGCCCAACGTTCTAAATGTGGTCCAACCATCTGTCAATTTTTCCTCAGTAACTGAAATTTCTAATGTCCGTAATAAAGGCTTAAACAAATATAAATATTTCCAAAAATATTACATATTTTGTAAAGACAGGCTGTGTTGTAGTGAACATAAGAATGTACCAGTTAGGAGCAGGAATAGGCCATTCTGCCCCTTGAGTCTGGTCTGTCATTCAATAAGATCATGGCTGATCTAATTGTGGCGTCAACTCCACATTCCTGCCTACCCCCAAAACCTTTGACTCCCTAGTTCATCAAGAATCTATCTACCTCTGTCTTAAAAATATTCAATGACACTGTCTCCATCGCTCACTGATGAGGAGAGTTTCAGAGATTCATGACCCTCTGAGAGAAAAAAAATTCTCCTCATCTCCATCTTAAATGGGAGACCACATTTTAAACTGTGTCCCCTGGTTCTAGTCTCCCTCACAAGGGGAAACATCCTTTGAGCATCCACCCTGTCAAATCCCTTCAGGACCTTATTTGTTTCAATAAGATCACCTCTCATTCTTCTCAACTCCCATGGATACAAGCCCAACCTGTCCAACCTTTCCTCTTAAATTAACCCCCCAAACCCATCTCAGGTATCAGTCGGGTGAGCGTCCTCTGAACTGCTTCTAGTGCATTTACATCCTTTCTTAAATAAGGAGACCAGGACTGTATTATGACAATATAGTCTCACCAATGCCCTGTACAACTGTAGCAAAACATCCCTACTTTTGTATTCCGTTCCACTTGCAATAAACCAACATTCCATTTGCTTCCCTAATCACTTGCTGTATCTGCATACTAACGTTTTGTGATTCATGTACCAGGACACTCAGATCCCTCTGTACCTCGGAGTTCTGCAATCTCTCTCCATTTAAATAATATGCTTCTTTTCTATTCGTCCTGACAAAATGGACAATTTCAAATTTTCCCACGTATTCCATCTTCCAGATTTTTGCCCACTCACTTAACCTATCTACATCCCTTTGCAGATTCCTTGCTTCCTCTTCACAACTTACTTCCCTACCTATCTTTGTATCATCAGCAAATTTAGCAACTGTACATTCAGGTCCCTTCGCCCAAGTCATTTATATAAATTGTAAAAAGTTGAGGCTCCAACACTGATCTCTATGACACTCCACTTGTCACATCTTGCCAACCTGAAAATGACCTATTTATGCTTACTCTGTTTCCTGTAGGCTATCCAATCCTCTGTCCATGCTAATATGTTACTGCCTACACCATGAGCTCTTATTTTGCGCAGTAACCTTTGATGTGACATCCTCATCCGCAGGTTCCCCTTTATCCACGGTGCTTGTTACTTCCTCAAAGAACTCCAATAAATTAGTCAAACATGATTTCTCTTTCACAAAACCATGTTGATTCTGCCTGATTGCATTGAGATTTTCTAAATCCCCTGCTATAACCTCCTTAACAATAGATTTCAGCATTATCCGTGTGAAAGACACTGATCTAACTGGCCTGTAGTTTCCTGCTTTCTGACTCCCTCATTTCTTGAATAGAGGAGTCACGTTCACTATTTTCCAATCCAATGGGACCTTTCCAGAATCTAGGGAATTTTGGAAAATTAAAACCAATGTATCTTCTACTCCAACTTCTTTTAAGCCTCATGATGAAGTCCATCAAGACCTGGGGACTTGTCAGCTTTTAATTCTAATGTATTAGTTCTGTACCTTTCTTTGGTGATTGTAATTGTGTTTAGTTCCTGCCTCCCTTTCACCTCCTGATTCACACTTATTTCTGGGATGTTACTTCTCACCTCTACAGTGAAGACAAAAGCAAAATATCTGTTCAATTCACCGCCATTTCCATTATTAATTCCCCAGACTCTCTCTCTCTCTAGTGGAACAACACTCACTTTGCTTACTCTTTTCCTTTTCAAATATCTGTAGAAATCCCTGTAGGACCTGTAAATGAATCATCTCAGAATTCCAAAAAATAACTTTTAAACCGGTGAGGGTTTAATTCAATGGTGGGATTAGTGTGTAATCCATTAATCTAAAATCCCTGTGTGCCTGACTGCATTGCCATTGTTTGCCAGACAAAGAGAATAAAAAAAACTGTTCCTTACTGAATTCATGTGATTATTAACCCATTGGGTTAGGCAATGGGATAGAGGAGAGCAGAAAGGGAATAGAGCCATGGAGTCTTTTACATAGGCCTGAGAGGATAGACAGGGCCTCAGGCGTCTCCAAAATGTGGCAGCTCTGACAGTGCAGCACTCCCTCAATGCAGTCACAAGGCTGAATTTGTCAGCCTAGACCTTGTGCTGGATTTGGGGCCCGACCCCACAACCCTGTGACTCAGAGGTAAGAGAGAGCCACAGAATGACATTCCAATTAGACAGCACAGTAAAGATCAAAGATGTGCAGATTGGACAGCCCGTCAACGGAACAATAAAAGCAAGGTTAGCATGGTATCGATCGACTGCTATTGATCAGGCGATGTCACTGGCATATTTAGCAAATTGATCACTAGCATCCATTCGCGCACGTAATAAATATTATAATCATATACATCATTGTTACCAGCGAAAGAAGTCCAGATCAGCACATTTTTACTGCGCTGGCTTTTTCTATAATTTGGTGGAGTCTGCCATCCAGGCACTTTGAGTGATCACTAGCTGTGTGCACTGAATCTTTCCTCCATTGCATGGTGATTGGTGAGAAATGAGGACCAAATTGTAATCCTCCCAGGCTCGCCCGGAGCTCAGAAGAATGAGAAGTGATCTCATTGAAAAGTACAATATTCTGAAGGGGCTTGACAGGGTAGGTGCTGAGAGGTTGTTTCCCCTGGCTGGGGAATCTAGAACACAGTCTCAGCATAATGGGCTGATCATCTAGGACTGAGATGAGGAGAAATTTCATCATAGGTTTTTGGAATCACGGGATACAGGGAGCAGGCAAGAAAGCGGAGTTCTGACAAAAGATCATCGTGTTGAATGGCAGAGCAGGCTCAAGGAGCCAAATGGTTAACTCCTGCTCCTATTTCTCATGCTCTTACGTTCAAAATTTTTACTGGAATCTTCCCATTTGGAGACGCTGGTTCCGTTCAGCAGGCTTTTTGTTCTTTGCCAGTTTTCTCCTCTCTCTCCTTAAGGCTCCTTTCTGGGGTATCGGTACCACGGGCATCAGAAACTCAACCACACTAGCAGTCCTCATGACTGAGCCTGAGGCAACGAGCTAGTGACTGTGCATGATGAGCCGGAGTGGGAGACATCAGGGCTGAGTCTAATCCTGTCCTTCCCCTAACATGCATGTGCACTTATCCAGCTAGGATCAATGGATCGTTTTATTTTCCCCCCTGTACTGTCCCATCGATCTGATATCACTCTCTGTCCAGCCTGGTTCCCATCCAGCCTTTGGCACCAAGAGCCCCAGGGCTGAGTTCGCCAACCTCACCCTTTGTGCTTGTAACCCTGACACATCTTTCCACATCTGTGCAACCTTCAACACAGTAAACCATACTGTCCTCCCAAGTAGCCAGCGCATCTCATTTATTTTTATTCATTTGTGGTATATGAGCATGATGGACAAGACCAGCATTTACTGCCCATCCCTAATTGCCTTTGATAAAGTGGTGGTGAGCTGTCCTCTTCAACTGCTGGAGTCCATGTGGTATAGGTACACCCAGAGTGCTGTTAGGGAGGGAGTTCCAGGATTTTGACCCAGTGACAGTGAAGGAATGGTGATATATTTCCAAGT
This sequence comes from Carcharodon carcharias, assembly GCF_017639515.1. Taxonomy (NCBI): domain Eukaryota; kingdom Metazoa; phylum Chordata; class Chondrichthyes; order Lamniformes; family Lamnidae; genus Carcharodon; species Carcharodon carcharias. The sequence goes on along the minus strand of NC_054476.1, from coordinate 149,798,949 downwards.
CAGGATGGTGAGTAACTTGGAAGGGATCTTCCAGGTGGTGGTGTTCCCATGCATCTGCTGCCCTTGTCCTTTTGGATGGTAGAGGTTGCAGGTTTGGGTTTGCATTGGGTTCTGCCATCAATGTGTGTACAGTCACCACCAGCATGGGCCAACATCCCAACCTTGGTCCTCTCCTCTATGTGCTGTCTGTTGGTGACTGATGAGAGTCAGCTTTACCTCTCAGCCCCCGTCTACATTATGACTGCAAATGTCCTTGTCTGACAGCAAGTCTTTGATGATTCTCAATCTTCTCCAACTGTTGTCACTGAGACCAAAGCCACCTTGTTTCCCTTGGCTCCCTCCAGAAAACTCAACCTTTGCCCCTGATTCCACCCACCTAGTAGCCAATCCCCCAGACCAAGTTAAAATGTAACCTCTGAATCTTGCGTAGGTTTCACAACAACAACTTGCCTTTATATAACACCTTGAACATAACCAAAATGTACCAAGGTGCTTCAGAGGTGCATAATCAGACAAAATTGATGCTCAACCAAGGAAAGAGACATTAGGTCAGGCAGCCACAGCATTTTAGACAAGCAGAGAGAGGCGGAAAGGCAAAGAGGTTTGGCGAGAGAGTTCCAGAGTTTAGGATCTAGACAGCTGAAGGCACGGCCATCAGTGGTGGAGTGCAGGAAGGAGGGGCTGCAGCAGAGGCCAGAGTTGGAGGAACACAGAGATCTCAGAGTGTTGTAGGGCTTGCAGAAGTTATAGGGCTAGGGTGGAGAATGGCCTTGGAGAGATTTGAACATGAGGGTGAGAATTTTAAAATGCAGGCATTGGTGGGTGTAGGTCAATGAGGGTGCAAGGAGGAGAATGGGGCTTGAGCGATTTAGGACAAGGGCAGCATTTCCCGTCCATCATCAAGGCCATCTATTTTGAGCTCCGTGGCATCATCCACCTCCATCCCGACCTCGTCGCTAAGGGATGCACATGGAAATAGGAACGATTTATGTTCTTGGATGAGGACTGACACCATGGTCACTCAGCAGGTGAAATGATTCCCACATTAACTTGGCTGGCAGCGCTGCTGGGCACATTGTTTTGGGCCAGCTTTAGCTACAGGCAGCAACTCTCTCTGCCCTTCACCTGCTCATTGGAGGGACTTCTGCCTGTATTCGTGGAATTTCTGCACCTACAACTTTAATATAACACCTTTAACATAGCACCTCTAATATGGTGAAATGTCCCAAGGCGCTTCACAGGAGCAATTATTAAATAAAATTTGACACCAAGGCCACATAAGGGATATTAAGACAGGTGGAAAAAATGCTTGGTGAATGATGTTGGTTTTGAAAGGTGACGAGATTTAAAGCGGAGTTACTTTGGACAGATATGCAAATCTGCCACCCGCATCCCGAAAACTAAGCCAGTTCTTATTGAGACAACAGGAAATTCAGCATTTTCTGTACACCATTGCTGATTGAAGCAGCTGGAACATTCATCCAGAGTTTGCAGTTCAGAGGGTGTTAAACTGAGACTTTGGGCCGCCACTTATCTTAGGTACAGCAGATTGCTTTGGGGGGGTAGTAGCGAGTGAATCTCTCTTAAGTTGCAACACGTGCTGCGTATCAGTGATGTTCCTTCCAGAACTTTCCTCTGGGACACGTTGGTGTGTCAGCACGGACTCTACTAAACTCTCTGGCCACTTGCTTCAGAACTCCCGCATTAGTCAGTTAGTCAGTGTTCGTGAGCTGATTGGAGAATTATTGGATCAGTGAGCAACTGATGCAGTGACCAGTCGGTGGTGAAATCTGCTCGTGTTCTGCTTACAAGCACTGGGCTGTGTTTAAACAAGCAGGTTCATGTTGCATTGGTAGCCTCTGTAAAGTCATGGTGCTCCATTAAGGTCCTCTAACTGTACAAGGGATGAAGTAACAGAGGGGGCTTTGTAATGATGCATGGGATTAGGCTGCATCAAGGGGCTGTGTAGTGATGCCAGACACGGAGCTGCATTGAGGTGCAGTAACATTGTGATTATGTTACCGAACTGGATTGATGGTCCATAAACAAGAGTTCAAACCTCACCACAGCAACTAGGGAATTTAAATTTAGTTTATTAAATAAATCTGGAATTAAAATCCAATATCAGTAATAGTGACCATGTAACTACCGGGTTATTGTTAAAAACTCAACTGGTTCATTAATGCTCTTTAAGAAAGGAAACCTGCTGTCATTACCTGGTCTGGCCTACATATGACTCCAGACCCACAGTAATATGGCTGCCTCTTAATCACCTAGCAAGCCACTTAGTTATATTCAAGGAGGCAGCACACACCATCTTCTCAAGGGCAATTAGCAATGGGCAGTAAATGGCCTTGCCAGCGATGCCCACAACCTGTGAATGAATATAAAAAAACACAAAGCGCTGTGTACAAGGCTTGGGGCTGCTCTGCAATTACTTTAAAATAAAGAGCTGTCAAATTTCGAGGATAAATTGAAGAGTTGCTAACAATGGTTGATAGACCAAGCAGAAAGCTGTCAGCCATAAACGACTGACGTGGTGGTGATTTGCCGAGTGGTCGCTGGAGCTCTTATGGTGTTGCTGTGCTGTATTGTGATAACAAGCAGAGCCTTGGTCCAAATAGACCTAACTGTACTCATCAACTGCAGAATCATCACCTCCAGCTCAAGGGAAAGTCTTTAACCACTCTGTTGAACTGCCAGAACGGAGCTGATAATAAAATGCACAATCCTGACATATGGAAGATATAATTCTTCAGCATTGAGATATCATTTGGAATCTTTAATTGGACAGAGGGCTTAAAATGCAATGTTTAAATTCCCTGAATTACATGTATATCACATGGATAGTGAACAGCTTACAAGAACCTTAATGGAAATGTAGTAAAGTGTGGAGCAGCCATAGTGTGGTTTGCTGTCTGATGGTGAATTGAATTGAATTATGTAAAGCCGCTCTCTCTTCCCTCCCCAATCCCTGATACGCTTTCCTACAAACCATATTATTAATGTCAGAAGTGAGGGAGTGACTGGATGGGGTGAGGGGGCCATCTTAACCCGAGCTCCAGCCTGAACACGAAACCCAACCCCAGTGCCCCTGTCCTGACAAAGTCAGGTTGCACTTTGAGAGTTTTCAAGAGCTGTGCGTCACCTCAACTTCCGCTGGCCTGGCTGGCTTGGCATGCTTACTCTAGAGGGAGTGCAACAAAGGTTCACTAAGCTGGTTCCTGGGATGCGAGGCTGTTCTACAAGGAGAGATTGAATAGACCAAGCCCATATTTCCCAGAGTTTAGAAGAATGAGAGGTGATTTAATCAAATCATATAAAATTCTTAAGGGGCTAAACAGGGTCAATGCTGAGAGGCTGATTCCTCTGGCTGGGGAACATAGAACATGAGGGCATAGCCTCATAATAAGTGGTCAGCCTTGAAGGACTGAGATCAATTTCCTCACTCAAAGGGATGAGAGACTTTCAAATTCTCTACCCCAAAGAGCCTTGGATGCTCAGTCACTTAGCATGTTCAAGATAGAGCCCAACAGATTTTTGGGTACTAAGATAGTTAAAGGATATGGAGACAATGAAGAGAGGTAGAGTTGAGGTGGAAGATCAGCCATGAATGATATTGTTGAACAGCAAAGCAGGTTCAAAGGGACAAATTTGCCTATTCCAGCTATCCTTTCTTATCTTGTGTTCTGATGCTTTTGGCCAATTTTCTTTCAGGAGGCCTGTGGAATGGGGAGATTGAGAAAGTGGTTAAAATGATGTATGGAATCATGGGCTTTATAAATCAAGGAAATTAGGATGAACCAGTATAAAACACTAGTTTGGCCTCAACTAGAGTATTGCATCCAATTCTGGGCGCCACACTTTAAGCAGGATGTGAAGGCATTAGTGATGGTACAGAAAAGATTCACATGAATGGTTCCAAGGATGAGGAATTCCAATTATGAGGATACATTGGAGAATTTGGGCTTGTTCTCCTTAGAGAAGAGAGGATTGAGAGGAGAGGTATTCAAAATCATGAGGGTGTGAACAAAGTGAATAGAGAGAAACTGTTCCCATTGGTGGAATAGGCCTCTGGCATACTGGCGGATACCACGTGCTTCCTCTCCAGGGCTACCCAGCCACGACCAAAGTCACAGTAGAGGGGCAGACAGTCAGGTCGGGCAACCCCCTCAAGCACCCGCTGCCCGGACCTGCTGATGGCCACCTTGGCCAGGCCCAGGAATAGGCTTACAAGGAGGTCCCCGCCCCCAGCCCAACTCTGCACCGGGTGTGGCTTCTGAGATCAGGTGTTTTCAAACTATTATGGCCATAGGCGGTCTTTCTTTATATGTGCTCGAGATACTTAATCAACCACTGCCCTTCACCTGTGTATCCTTAACCTTGATAACACAATTAACATACCCATAACAGATGAGAGTTTAGCAAAGTTTAAACAAGTGGACCAGGTCACAATTTGGTCTCTTTGTTCCCTGACATTGGTCCTCTTCATTTTTAGTCCACCTCCAGCGTGTGGGTGTCAACAGAACCTGTCAGCACTCATTGGCTGGGGTCTTTTGTAAACAAAGTCTGCGTGTGAGGTAATAATGATTCCTAAAGGCTTATGCCAGCACGAGTTACTGCCTCCATGTGCCAGTAAGTGCTTGCTTTATAAACAGCTAAATGCCAGGCAGTGCCACCGAGAATGGCCCACACTCGTGATGATTGAAGTACTGTGACCAGACACTCCATTCTTCCCCTATCCCCTCCTCCTCCTCCCCCTCCTCCCCCTCCTCCTCCTCTCCCCCCCCCCCCCCCCCCCCCCCGGGCCTTACAGAGAGGTGTCTGTCTGGTGCCTGCGGAGCTGTTTTTTGAGGCTGACCTGCTTTCCTCGACACACTTTACCATGCAGCAGCATCAGTGATTAATGTGTGTGTCTGTGCAGCCGATCCAAGGCACACTCCAGCACTAATTCAGCACGTGTGCCTTCTCTCTTCTCCTTCCAGTTACCTTGGCGACGGGCGTTTCCACCTGGAATCCATCATGATCGCGAACCCTCGTGTCCCGGCCTACAGGTGAGTGAGAACGCACCTGCATTAAAGGTGGTTGTGGGAAGGGAGTACAATTGCCTCATGAAATACGCCCTTTCAAAAGAAACACACTAACTCAGCTTGATTTTCACTGTTAACCCTTTCACAGCCATGGCCTGTCTGGATACAGTGACTGAATTCTTCTGGTTGTTAGGCTTCTTCTGAAGGCTACTTTTCTCCTCGTGTTGGTCGTTTGCCAAAAGTTGCCGTCGTGTTGTGTCCTGACTCATTGTGTGGGTTTGCGTCTTCGACGGGCTTAACAAAAGGAAAGGCGGGCTTTACATTGCACCTTACTGCTCCTCTCAAAAAATTATATCTCCAAGCGCTTTGTGGACAGTGAATTACTTTGCTGGCTATTGTAGGTGAATGTGGTAGCCATTCTTGTGCATGGCAAGATCCTACCAGCAGCAGTGAAGCAAAAGCCTGGTTCACCATTCTTTTCTCAGCTGATGTTGGTTGAAGGTGTGTCCTGTCTTCTGATTCCCACAAGTTCGAAGTAATGACACTTTTAGACTCGCAGTGTATTTCTTGCAGCTCTCGATGTGGCTGGTGGACTGATACGTTGTTCCTCAGCACGTGCCTCCAGTGCAGCAGTAAAATGTGGCACCCTAGATGTACATTCTCATAATGAGTTCCTATTCCTTTATGAATAATATAACAATAAGCAGGAATGTTGGCTGGAATGCACAACACCACTGCAAGGGGTTAACTGGCTGTCTGCCCCAACACTGAGTGTGAGCCTTTCGCTGAGCCACCTTGTTTCTTTAAGTAGATGTCATTGTTGTTCAGAAGTGATTCATTCCCAGCTCAGTGTTAACCTGGCTGGTGCCGGCACAGAGAACATGAGAGCGCACGAACCTGTCGGGAGCGGCTAAAGGATCAGCAATTGGCCAGCTTGCTCTCTGCCCTTGGTCTGGACCTGACCTTAGAAACAGAACCATTGGAAGTTTATGGCACAGAAAGAAGCCACTTGGCCCATCGTGCCTGTGCCGGCCGAAAAACAAGCCACCCAGCCTAACCCCACTTTCCAGCATTTTGTTTGTAGCTCTGCAGGTTATGGTACTTGAGTTGCATATCCAGACACCTTTTAAATGAGTTGAGGGTTTCTGTCTCTACCATTCTTTCAGACAGTGAGTTCCAGACCCCTACCACCCTCTGGGTGAAAAAAATGTTTCCTGATCTCCTCTCTAGTCTTTCTACCAATCACTCTAAATCTATGCCCCTAGTCAATGACCTCTCTGCTAAAGCAAATAGGCCCTTCTCATCCACTCTATCCAGGCCCCTCACAGTTTTGTACATCTCAATCAAATCTCCCCTTAGCCCCCCCTATTCCAAGTACAACAGCAGCGTATCCAGTCTTTCCTCATAGCTGCAATTTTCCAGTCCTGCCAACATCCTCATTAATCTCCTCGGTACCCTCTCTAATGCAATTACATCCTTTTTGTAACAAGGTGACCAGAACTGTGCACAGTTCTGAAGTTGTGGCCTAACTAATGTTTTCTACAGTTCCAGCATAACCTCCCTGCTCTTATATTCTATACCTTGGCTAATAAAGAAAAGGATTCCATATGCCTTCTTAACCACCTTGTGGACCTGCCCTGTTATCTTCAGGGATCTGTGGACACTCGCTCACTTCCTCTTCATCTCTCGGTATTCTCGCATTAATTGTGTATTTCATAGCCTTGTTTGACCTCCCCAAATTCATCACCTCACGCTTCTCTGGGTTGAATTCTATTTCCCATTTTTCTGCCCACCTGACCGGTCCATTGATATCTTCTTGCAGTCTACAGTTATCCTTCTCGCTATCAACCACGCGGCCAGTTTTTGTGTCGTCTGCAAACTTCTTGATCGCGCCTTGTACATTTACACCCAAAACACCTTTGTGCCTTCCTACTCATTTAGATTGCAAAGGGAATGGCTTTGGACTGAACCCTGCACCCATTGCTGTTCTGAGAGAGTCAAAACAGACACTTTGCTGCACAAATGCCAGTGTGAATCAATGAGGGTCCCCAGTCCTATGACTTTGGACAGGAGTCTCCTGCACTGGGCAATTGTCTTCTGATGAGAAACAGTCCACTACATAGAGAGATGGTGTAGTGGTAATGTCACTGGACTAGTAATCCAGAGGCAGGCGAACAACCTGCGGACGTGGGTTCAAATCCCACCATGGCAGCTGATGGAATTTAAATTCAGTTAATAAATCGGGAATATTAGGCTAATCTCAGTAATGATGACCATGACAACTGGCACTGATTATTGTAAAGACCCATCTGGTTCACTATCTGCCATCCTCACCGAGTCTGGCCTACATGTGACTCCAGATCACAGCAGACACTCAGTTCAAAGGCAATTAGGGATGGGCAACAATTGCTGCCCTTGCCAATGACACGCACATCCCATGAAAGAATTTTTAAGAAGTCCATGAATGCACAGTTTGCACTTGTGTAGTACCCTGGCTCTCATGGCTTGCAACCAAACTGCGGTATCTTGAAGCTACTCATTATTCAGAAACACACCACTTTGTTTCTGAAGATAATGGGATGAGGGTGAAGGAAATATGCCTGCTGAATCCTGAGAGAGAAACCTGGAGAGGGTCCATGAGAGAGAGAGACACACACTGTAGGGGGGGGGGCGGGGTTGGTGGTGGAGAGACACACAAACTGGAAGAGGAAGCAGACATACACGCACAATTGAGGGGAGGGCAAGAGAAAGACACAAATTTGGTGGGAGGGAGAGAGCGTGAAAGAAGTGAGCAAGCTGGAGGTGGATAAAGACACAAAGAGGGGGAAAGAGAGAAACACGCAAACTGGTGTGGCGGGGGAAGAGCTACTCACCAGGGAGCTGAGAGGAAAGATACTCACACGAACCGGGGGTGAGAGACATATGCAAACCGGGGGGGGGGGTGTGGGGGGTGGGGGAGAAAGACACACAAGTGTACATGCAAACTAGGGGAGAGTGAAAAACACAAACTGGGGAAGGAGAGAGAAAGAGAGAAACCAATTAATGGAGGGAGAAACACAAACAGCAAGTAAAAATTGTATCAGAAATAGTTATGACCCGTTGGAAAGGAAAATTTTCTTTGGAGAAGAAAGGGGGATGTTTTATAATTTTGTATATGCCTTCATGCATATAATGTAAAGGTGCTTGGCAGAGCAAGGGTTAATGTGGGACTGGAGAATAGCACTGCCCATGGTATGATGTGCAAAGTCACATGGTAAAAGACTGATAGAACAGTCTAGAAAGAACACTCTGGAAACAGCCTGCATAGAGGTAACAGTACCATGCATGACAGTAACCTGGGATCTGTAAATATTTAAAGTTCATTTTTAAATATACAAATCTCAAGATCTCATCATTAAGAATCTAAAGAACCCATATTACAATATGGTGGCAGCGATGGAATCTCCTAAAAGATATCACATCAGAGATAGTTCCATAATCTGACATGGTGATACAGCGTGAAGTGAAAGGTGGCAGCAAAATGCATGAACAGCATCCCAAAGTATGAAAAGCAATAACAACTGAAGCCTAACTAGAGAGACGCACACCTAAGTATAAAACTTGAAGAAAAAGCTGAAGAAGCTTCACTACAGACTTGGAAGTGAGGAATCCACCAGAGTGAGTGGAAGTCCATTAGAGAAAGCTGCAAGAAGCTGAGTAACACAGTTCACAAGATGGTGAGCAAAAATACAAAAGAGGTAGCTGTACTTACATTTTGGAATAGGTGGTGGTCCCAAGGACTCAGCATCCAGAGGGTGGCTGAAAGAGAACTGCAAGTAAAAAACAAAGGGTTAAAAAAAATAAACCTGTAAATATTAGCTGGCAGAGTCAAAAATTTAAGCAGAACCTGCAGAGTTTTAAAAAAAGAGACCTGCAAATTTTAAGAACAAAGCGCTGTCACTTTACGTTTAAAAAGAAACGGACTCTGATTGGATCACAAGCCCACAAGAACTGCCACAGCGCAGGACGTTCAAAAAGGCCATTCAGGAGTAAAACAAAAGAAACGACTGCACAGAAAAGAAATGCTCCTACCTTAAAAGTTTAAAACAGTTTAAAAAAAATACCCACAATTGCTGGGAGGCCTGCCAAAATTGGGAAAAGTGCAGGAATTGTACACAGAGAAGCTGACAGCTGTACAAATAACCTGAGAGGGAAAAAAAACTTAAAGCAGTAACGACATTTAAAGCAGTAACTACAAAAGAAAAAAACAGTCGTGAAGGGAGAATTAGAAGGGGCAGGCACCATTGTATTACGAAAAGGGCTAAACCAGACCAGAGTGGGAGCCTTGGAGAAGACAATTTTTAGTGTAAAGGATAAGTACAGGATTAAATAAGTAATCAGAAGAAGTAAGAGTTGATAAGTTTTTATTCATCTTTGGTTCATTTGCTGGTGAAGTACTCCACAGCCAAAGTATAGATCAGGAGTGGGGACCTTCTTATCATGGGCCATTCACACATGGACAAAATCAGCCACACATATAAAAATCAACTTCACTTCGTTTTTTTTTAAAGAGAGTACAGAAACATTCAACCCACGTGCTGTTTTAATGTGATGGCTGAATTTGAATATTATATTGTTAAATACTATTATAGTACTTTATCTGATGCTTTTATCCAAAGCAAATTCATAACGGTGATGATAGATGCTATTTTGAAGATGTTACTGTCATAGGCCTATATTTTTAGAAATCTTGCTGTGGGCTGATGAATTTGAGCGATGGGCCGTAGGTTCCCTACCCCTGTTATAGATCCATACTCGACAACATTTGGTGAGATATTAAAAGGCCCCGATAGCTATTTTAAACACCCAATAAAGCACCGAGGGCAACAAAAGACCCCACAGGGAGAGAGCCAAAACACCCCACAGTGACGGAGACAGACTGCAATGCGGAGTGAGCAGATTGCTGTGAATGAAGGAAAGCTATATGAGATAACTCAAGGGCAGCAAAACATGCAAAAAGTAATGAAGCTGTTCTCCAGGAAAATGTTCACATCAGAGCTGAACTGGAAGATTTGAAGTGCAAGATTCAAGCTGAGTATATATCTTTGAAAATAATGATTATCTGAAGTCTTCAGTGAACCAAGCTGTTCGAGATTTGAACAAACAAATTTCAGAGACGACACAAAGTTAGCAGAGAAAATAATGACCTTCAATTCCACAGTTAGAAAATCAAAGCAGGAGTTAGGAAAACTCAACCAGATGTACAGCCAGGAAAAACAGCAGGCAGAATAGGCACACAGAGAAGTTGCAACCCTGAAAGACTCTTTGAAGAATCAGTATGTAGCCATGAAAACACAAGAGGAACTAAAAAGGACGTTAAATATTACTTCAGAAAAAGCTATGTTGGAATTATTAGTAGCAACAAAACAATGTACTGAAGCCCAGAGTGATTTGGCAAGAGATCAACAAGAAAATGAGCTGTTGAAAGAATAATTGTTGGTCCTTCAAGATCAAATGCAAAAGGAATGAGTAACCATTTGGCACCATGAAGAAATGAAGACTGTCTTAACCAGCAGAATGGAAGCACAACAGGAAAAACTCAATGAGACTCTGTTGAATTACAGGAAAACTCGAGATGAAGCAAGTGAGCTTCACAAAGAAGAGGAAAATCTATTGAACTACCTTCACATGCGACAAGAATTCCCCCAGGTCAAATTTTAATCTTCTGGAAAGTTACAGAGAAGCAAAATGAATTTAACATCACTCTGAACAAACTGAAGAACCAGTTGACAGGGAAGACTCAGCAATGTTCAATATTCCAGAAAGAAGTCGAAAGCTATAAGAAACAGATTGAAGAGCTGAAGAACCAGTTGAGTGGAAAAGAGGAGGCATTGAAATGAAAAGCCGACAAACTTTCCAAACTGCGAGCGAGTAATGAAGTACAATTACAGAACTGAAACGGGTTAAAGACTTCTTCGGAGACAGACCTGGCCAACAGTGAATCCGAAATGAAGAACAAGGACAAAGCTCTGTTGCAGACAGAAAAAGAAAAGACAGAAATAAGATCAGGAAATGTAGGTCCGACACTGAAGCGCAAGGCACTAAAAGAGGAAAAAGCTGAGCTGAATGAGCTCAATAGGCTTGCAAAAGGACTTGAAAATAAAAGAGCAAGCAAATGTTTGGCTGAACTTGCGAAACAAGTGAAAGCGAAAGAACATGGCGGATGCCACGGAAAACAAAAATTCAAGTCCACTCTAGGAATGAACAGAGTGCACATTCCCTTCTGAAGGAATGGGACAAACACACTGTATCTGAAAAAAGCACACGGGCCGTTAATAGAAAAAAATGCACCTTGAAGGAGAGTGCAAAAAGTGAATCAAATGGAGATAGCCAAGTACCAGAAAGACACAGTACTCCTACTATTCCTCTGCATGTGACAGACTGAGATGTGGAAGAACTGTCAAGCCTCAAGACCACCTGAATTTATAAAGTCAGAGACTTGAGATGGGGGAGCAGGGATAGCAAGTAAAGATTGTGTCAGAAATAGTTATATCCCATTGGAATGGAAAGTTTTCTTTGGAGAAGAAAGGGGGATGTTGTATGTGCCTGCATGCCATTGTAACGTAAAGGTGCTTGACAGAACAAGGGTTGATGTGGGGCTGGAGAATAACACTGACCACAGTATGATGTAAAGAGTCACATGGTAATAGACTGAGAAAACAGTCTAGAAAGAACATTCTGGAAGCAGCTTGCATGGCGGTAACAGCACCATGCATGACAGTAAACTGGGATCTTTAAATAGTTAAAGACTAACAATAAACGACTCATGTTTAAATATACAAGTTGCAAGATCTCATCATTGTGACATCTAAAGAACCCTTATTATAACAGCTGCCAAGGTCAATATTTGTTGCCCATCTCAGTGGTAGACCTGTATTAATATCAATATTGCAGCAGTGTCTGCACTTCATTGGTTGTAAAGCACTTTAGGACGTCCTGAGGTCATGAAACGTGCTATATAAATGCAAGTCTTTCAATATACAAGAAATCTATATGTAGAAATCTATGAACAGCTAATTCAAAGAGTGGGAATCCCGCCCACTGGTTGGTCATTCACCTGAGATCCCGTAACCTGTTTTTGTCATCATTGCAGCCTCTTGCTTGGCTGAAAAGGTTAACAATTCAAGTGCTGGACATATCCAGCCTCCTAAACCACTAATCTAATAAAGCTGCCCCTTTCTTACCAAGCTAATGATGTCTGTGTAGGTTACTAACTTGCTGTTAAGCGAACAAAGCCAACAATAGCATCAAGCTTCATGTATGAACAGACAGGCAGAGCCTACAGTGAGTAGGTGGATTTCCAATAGAACTGAATGATATTTCCAGTTTTAATCCCACTGTTCCTATAGTTAGGATCCTCAAAAACCCCTGCTTCAGTCATGATCCTTTCCTCAGTCAGGGCATGTCATTTATGAAGATGCAGTGCTGTGACAGTGACGTCCCACTCGCTTGTGGGTTGCTGGACAGACCTCAGTGAAGAGGATGCACTTTTTACAGCTCTCGTTTTATACTTGATTCTGTTAGACACTTCTTAGTTTTAAATTTGCAGTGAGGTAGCCCTGATTTCTGTTCTCTGGTGGCTGAGATTTACACAAACTGCAGCAATGTCGGATAAAAGGAAACAATTTGCATTCGTGTAGCACCTTATGAGGTTTGAAAAATAGTTCAGAACATGCCATATACTATAAATCACCCTCAAGTTCAGTCATTGTGTCAATAAATGTGACATATAGCCATATCCCATAAACCAGTGCTTCCCAAACGTTTTTGCATTGTGACCCCATTTTAATGCTTGAATATTAATGTGACCCAGAGCAAGATTGGGGATGGGATGGGAGAGTTGTTGAATGGGGGCGAATGGTTTTGTCCACAATAGTTTTGAAAACTCTGATGGAGCCTTGGAACTAAGAATCACCCGTGAACATGTAATGGAGCCTCAGTGTTGAACCCAGGGCTGCCCACCATTCATTGCAGCATGTCTTCTAAGTACCTCCTCGATTTTGAATGCTTCCATGGAAGTTCCTGATTAGCCAATCAGAGCACTGAACTGAACAACCAACCAAGGGACTGAAAGAATAACCAATCACGACTGCCAAAAGCTATCCCATTGATGAACCGTTTGATGAAAAAAAAGTCATGCCTGGCCAGACCATCGACAGTTGCCGTTGGTGCCTCGAAGCTCGCGACCCCAAACGATCGACATGTGACCCCCAACAGGAATCACAACCCACAGTTTGGGAACTCCTGCCATAAACTGTACTTGAGGTGGACCCAATCTGTTTTTGACTTGACGATTGAGGGAAGAAGGAGGAGGCATAAGAAAAATTCCTTGTTTTTCCTATAGAGCTAACATCAATCACCAGTACAAGCTGACAGGGCCTCCAACAATGTAGCACTCCTCTGTACTCCATTCAGTCTAAAATGGGGGCTATCCCATTGTTAATCTTCATGGGGGTAAGTCTTGGAACCCAGGTCACCGGAGAGCACAAATAAACTTTAACTCGATGTTTTATTAATTTGCATGGATCTCAAGTTGCCGATACTCTTGGTGGCGTGATTTAGGATTTGTCTCCCAATGAGGCAACAGTCCTTCAGGGAGTTTCCTCCAACAAACCTTCTAGCCCTGAAAACCCAAAGAGGACAAGTCAGCAAATAAGAACTATAAATGCAAACAGTATCCTGTGACCTGCGCTGAGTGGGTGTTGAATGGGTTCCAGATCACACTTGGTCACTGTGGGAATTGTTAATGTGGGTGAACATGTGTTTTACCACCCTGTGCCGCAGTAGGTCAGAATACCAATGTACAGGAATGTACCGGCCATAACACCATTCAGTATCGAAAAATTAATCACCTCGCAGAAAGATGACATGAATTGTTTGAAAGATTGATAAATGGTTAAGATGATTTTTTTTGCTTAGTGCTTAAGTGAGTTAAGAGTCTCAGAGTGGCCAAAGTGAACATGTACTGGGTGCAAAGCATTTGGAGAGAGCGCAAGTGAGGGTCGCCGTGGTGGAGTCTGCTTTGGTGCTTTTTACACCACATGAAGCCTCTCCATTATTCAGGGAGGATAAATGTTCCCGCCGTGCTGACTGGATCCCCTGTAAAATGTAAAGGAGCAGCTCTGCCTGCCATCCCTCTTGTTATTTGGGAACCGACCCTGTCCCCCTCTCCAATTCACAGCTGGCCATGTAGCAGGGCCATTAACAAATATTAAAGGACTTGCAAATGAAGCTGTAAACACACTGTCACGCAGGGTGCCAATACTCATGGACAAAATTAAGGGACACTCTGGTGCCAGAGCTGTAACAGGGCACAAACGGGAGCAGAGCGGGCACTGAAATACAGGAAAAATAGTGTCCCAGGTGTATACAACCCAGGACACGGGACAGTGGGTTCAATTATGGGACTGCCCCATAAAATAAGGTCACCTTGCCATCGCTCCCCGCCCTCTAGGAAAATGACCCAAAGTGAGATAGGCTTCAAGAGCTCATCCATCTTTCGAATGGGATGTTAGACTGAGGCCTCGCTAGCCTACTCAGTTGGGCACAGCAGGTGGCACTGCCAGAAAAAAAACGCAGTGCCCTCACTGATGTTGCTCCCTCAACCAACAACACCAGTAGACGATTTACCCAACTACTAACATCAGTGAAAAGGAGCTTCATCCAAATGGGAAGGGTTGGGGATTGCTCCCAGTCTTGGTGGGAGGTATTTCATCCAGCATGTCAAGGATGGTACAATGGAAAGATATCACTGAGGCAAAAACAGCAGGACGACGTCCTTAACCAGAGAAACCATCCTTCAACTGATTCTAAAATCGTACAATGAGTCAGTAAAAACTGGAGTGAAATTGTTATCAGTCACAGCCAAAGATCTGACTGGGACGATTACATCAACTTTATGATGAGCTCATACACACACCAGGTGTATAAATAGCCCGTTAACAAGTTGTAACTGTGTGTTTAACTGCACCATTGACAGGATATTGATTGCTGTGTACCATTCATATACTCATTAACTCGTACTTAGGTCCATCCTATTAACCTGCTAATGTGAATTTTAGTGCAGAGACATAACCTGTTAATGGGCTATTTAAATATGTACCCATAACCTGTTAATGGACTACTTAAACACAAACCCATAACCTGTTATGATGCCATTTAAACATGGACCTGTGTTAAGGGAATATTTTGTGCTCTTAGTGGCTAACGCTTTCTGTCTCCAGCACACACACACACACTCTCTCTCTCTCTCTCTTGCACATTCTCTCTGCTCTGTGCCTCAATGTTGTCTTTTCCACTGTTTTCTTTCTCTCGCCCACACAGGCACATCATAATTGGCACATCCTATTCAACCTGAGGCATCAAACAAGGAAGAAAAAAATTTGCATTTTACACAGTGTTTTTCATGACGTCAGGATGTCCTGGACTTTTTGAACCATAGTCCCTCTTGTAATGTAGGAAGCGCAGCAGCCAATTTACACACAGCAAGCTCCCACAAGCAGCAATGTGATAAATGATCAGCTAATTTGTCTTATGTGCAGTTTGAGGGATAAATTTTGGCCAGAACACTGGGAAGAACTCCCCTATGGTCACAGCAAGTAGCAGGAATGTCTTGTTTCTGATTGAGGAGTAGTGAACCGAGCAACAAAGAACAAATGAGAAAATGCAAGGCATTTACAGCATGAAACAGATTATTCGGCCCATTAGATCCATGCTGGCATTTATGATCCACGCAAGCCTTCTCTTACTCCTCTTAATCTCACCCCGTCAACATATCCTTGCATTATCTTGTCCCTCATGTACTAATCTAGCTTCCCCTTTAAATGTACCTACATTATTCACCTTGACTACCCCCTGTGGTAGCGAGTTACACGTTCTCACCACTCTCTGGATGAAGAAATTGCTCCTCAGTTCCCCACTGGAATAGGGAATAATCATTCTTAGTAAAGGAAGAAAAGTCACTAAAGTGCGTGAAAAGGGCTGATCTCGTGTGCTGGATTCTGTTGCGGCTTGCTGTAGCATAACATCATCCATCTCCACCAGTACATTCCGTTATGTTTCAGGCTCAAGGAGCTGCATGCCTAGAGTTATTATTGAACGGTGTTTTTTGTTGATGTTTCTAGTTGGCTCCTCTGAAGAGCGGGCGAACTTTCCCAATGAATTGTTCCCTTGACTGACGGCTCCTATCAGGAGTTTGTTTCTTTCTCTGGCGCTAATTGACCTCAAAACTGTTGGAGAGGAGTAAACCGCTGTTCAGCATTTCCTTTTAAGTAACTTAAAAAAAAACACACAGCACAGTCAATTTGTAAAAGCCCAAGGGGACATTGATTAGATTGTCGACAGCTCGTCTCAGCACCACATTGGAGAGAAAAAGGAGCCACAGAACATGCTGTGTGGTTGACATTACCTTGATCTCATATGGCGTGAGCCGGATGAGGAAGAAGAATCGTTTGACTATTCATCAAGACCCTTGTGGGATGATTACATGGCAACAGGAGGAGGCCATTCAGTTCCTCAAACCTATTCTGCCATTCAATGAGAGATCATCACCGACCTGTATCTTAATTCTGTTGACTCACCTTGACTCTATATCCTTTTATACCCTTGTCTAGTAAAAATATATCCACCTCAAATTTAAAATTATTCATTGAGCTAGCATCTACTGCTTTTTGTGAGAGCGAATTCCATACTTCCACCATTGTGTCAAGAATGGCTTCCGAACTTCTCTCCTGAATGACTTCCTCTGATTTTAAGGTTGTCTCCTTGCCCTCATCTCCCCACCAGCAGAAATATTTTCTCTCTGCCCTGCCAATTCATTTCAAAATCCTAAAAACCTCAATCAAATCACCCTTAACTGTCTATGTTCCAGCAGATGGAAGGCTGATTTATCTGATCTCATAATCTAACCCATGAAGCCCTGGTGACATTTTGTCGAATCTGTGCTGCACTCCTTCTGAGGTCAATATATTCTTAAGGTGTGGTGCCAGGAACTGCACCTATTACTCCAGATATGGTCTAATCAAATATAGCGTAGCTGTGATCCCCAATGGGTTATAGACACAGTGGGACAAGGTCACTTATTCAGCTAATACCTCGCTGGGCTCCAGCCTGCAATAGTCTTGACTACACCGTTGTCAGCTGTCCCTCAATTTCAGGATGCTGTCTACTCGGTGGGGGGGCAAGTCTTCATGTGATTCAACCCGCAGATCTTTGGGTTCATGGGGCAGAAAGCCCCACGAGGTGGTGGGATCTGGAGTGCAGGGTTTGCTTCCTTTTCTTTCAAATTCAGTCTGAGGGTGAGCAACTGGGGTGTCAAATCAGTATCCTCAACTTGAATAAGGGCAATTACAGAGGTATGAAGAAGGAGTTGTCTAAAGTGGTCTGGGAAAATAAACTAAGCGGAAGGTCAAATGGATGAGCAGTGGCAGACTTTTAAGAAGATATATTTCATAACACTCACCAAAAATTTATCCTGGTCAAAAAGAAGGAGTTGATGAGAAGGATGAATCGCTCGTGATTAACAAAGGTGGTAAACGAAAGTATCCAATCAAAAACTAAGGCATACAAAGTGGCAAAAACTAGTATCGGCCAGAGAATGGGAATATTTTAGGAACTAGCAGCAGATGACTAAAAAGCTAATAAAGAGGGAGAAAGTAAATTGGCAAGAAATATAAAAATAAACGGCAAGAGTATATAAAAAGGAGTAGCTAAAATGAGTGTAGGACCCTTGGAGGATGCAACTGAAGAATTGATAACGGAGAACAGTGAAATAGCAGATAATTTAAATCAATATTTTGCACTGGTCTCTACAGTGGAGGACTCTACAAACATTCCAAAGATATCAGACAAGCAAGGAGCTAATGGGAGGAAAGATCTTGTAACAATCTCTATCACGAGGGACAAAGTATTTGAGAAACTAACGGGACTAAAGGCAGACAAGTCGCCAGGACCTGATGGCCTTCAACCAAGGGTTTTAAAGGAAGTGGCTGCAGGGATTGTGGAGGCATTGGTCGAAATATTCCAGAACTCACTGGATTCCAGGAGGATCCCAGCGGATTGGAAAACCACTAATGTGATGCCCCTGTTCAAGAAGGGAGGGAAACAAAAAGCAGAAAACTATAGGCCCGTCAGCCTAACATTTGTCATTGGGAAAATGCTAGAGTCCATTGTTAAGGAAGAAATAGCAGGACATTTAGAAAAGCTTAACACAATCAAACAGAGTCAACGTGGTTTTGTGAAAGGGAAATCATGTTTGACAAATTTGCTAGAGTTCTTTGAGGATATAACAAACAGAGTTGATAAAGAGGAACTGGTGATAAGGTGCCACCTAAAAGGTTATTGCACAAGATAAGAGCTCACCGTATTGGGGGTAATGTATTAGCATGGATTGAGGATTGGTTAACACACCAAAGTCGGAGTCGGGATTAATGGGTCTTTTTCAGGTTGGAAAGATGTAACTAGTGGGGTGCCACAAGGATCAGTCCTAGGGCCTCAATTATTTACTATCTATATTAATGACTTGGAGGAGGGGGCAGACAGAGTGTAATGTATCCAAATTTGCTGATGATACAAAAATAGGTGGGAGGGCATGTTGTGATGAGGACATTAGGAATCTGCAAGGGGATATAGACAGGTTGAGTGAGTGGGCAGAAACTTGGCAGATGGCGTTTAATGTAGGAAGGTGTGAGGTCATGCATTTGGGTAGAAAAAATCAAAAGTCAGACTATTATTTAAATGGAGAGAGATGCCAAAAAAGTGCAGCACAGGGGGATCTGGGTGTTCTTGTGCATGAAGCACAAAAAGTTAACATGCAGGTGCAGCAAGTAATTAAGCAGGCAAATGGAATTTTGGCCTGTATTGCCAGGGGGTTGGAGTTTAGACATAGGGAAGTCTTGTTACAGCTACACAGGGTGTTGGTGAGGCCACACCTGGAGCACTGTGTACTGTTTAGGTCCCCGTATTTAAGAAAGGATACACTGGCATTGGAGGCAGTTCAAAAGAGATTCACTAGGCTGATTTCTGGGATGAAGGGGTTGACTTATCAAGAACGGATAAACAGGTTTGGCCTTTATTCATTACAGTTTAGAAGAGTGAGGGGTGATCTTATTGAAATGTACAATATTCTGAGGGGGCTTGACAGGTTAGATGTTGAGAAGATGTTTCTACTAGGGGAATCTCGAACTAGGGATAGTTACAGGATAAAGGGACACTCATTTAAAACTGAGATGCGAAGGAATTTCTTCTCTCAGAGGATAGTGAATGTCTGGAATTCTACCCCAGAGAGTTGTGGAGGATAGATCACTGAAAGTATTTAAAGAGGAGGTAGATAGATCCTTGAAATATCAGGGAGTTGAGGGCTATGAGGAGCTGGCACGAAAGAGAAGTTGAGGCCTGGGGCAGCGCAACCATGGTTTTATTGAATGGCAGGGCAGGTTTGAGGGCTGAATGGCCCACTCCTGCTCCTCTTTCTTATGTTCTTATGTTACTTCCTCCTCTGCTGCCACTCTACCTCAACATTAAGGTGTTTGGACTCAAAGTGTGATGCAGCTTGATGGACAGGCTGTCGTCATTGTGAACAGTTGAGAGCAAGCTCCTTCAAGTCATTAAGGTTTTGACTACAGCGAGGGCATGGTAAGGTGAACGAAATAACATTGCTACTACCACCTCCAGTTCCACTCCTGATAACGATATAGCTTACAGTGTGGAACTTAAACACCAACACGAATCTTTTGGGCCTACGTGGATCAATTGGGGAGACAATGACATATTGACCCACAACAATGTGGTTGACTCTTAACTGCCCTCTGAAATGGCCTAGCAAGCCACTCAGTTCAAGGGCAATTAGGGCTGGGCAACAAATGCTGGCCTTGCCACATCCCATGAAAGAATTTTTTAAAAACCTAAGAATGGGTATACTTGCCTTGAAGAGGATGCAACGAGTCTTTAGAGGGTTGTTCTATGAGAAGAGATTTAGTGGAACAATCCTATATCCTTGAGAATGTAGAAGAACGAGAGAGACCTCATTGAAACGCATAAAATTCTTAGAGGACTTGACAGGGTTTCTGGTGAGAGACGGTTTCCCCTGGCTGGAGAGTCTAGAACTAGGGGGTCATTGTTTAAGAATTTTTTTTTTATTCATTCAACGGCTGTGGGCATCGCGGCCAGGCCTCTATTTATTGCCCATTCCTAATTGCCCTTGAAAAGCTGATGGTGAGACACCACCTTGAACCGCTGCAAAGTAAGTTAAGAGTTCAACCACATTATTGTGGGTCTGGAGTCACATAAAGGTAAGGATGACAAATTTCCTTCCCTAAAGGAGGTTAGTGAACTAGACGGGGGTTTTCAACAGCAATCCCAGTAACTTCATGATCACCATTACTGGTACTAGCTTATTATCCAAGATACATTTAATTAATGGAATTTAAATTCACCAGTTACTATGGCGGGATTTGAACTCATGTCTCCAGAGCATATACTTGCCACAGAGGGAGTGCAGCAAAGGTTCGCCAATCTGATTCCTGGGATGGCAGGATTGTCATTTGAAGAGAGATTGGGCCGACTAGGCCTGTATTCACTGGAGTTTAGAAGAATGAGAGACAATCTCATTGAAACATATACAATTCTGACAGGGATGGACAGACTGTACATGGGGGATGATGTTTCCTCTGGCTGGGGGGGGCAGGGGGGTTGGGGGTCAACAGTGAAATCCATTATCGTTCTGCTTAATTCGCCCAGCTCCCACTGAATGCTGCCGCTCTCTCGCGGGATATGTGGATCAAGTGGAAAAGTGGAGTTGAGGGAGAAGATCAGCCACAATCTTACTGAATAATTCCAGGGCCTGTGTGGCTTACTCCTGCTCCTGTTTCTTATATTCTTATGTAACATTTATTGGGATCAAACCAGAGAATTACCAGTTACTGAGTGCAGCATTGGCAGGGAGCAAAATATTTTACAGAGCTGGTGTTCATTGAAAGATTACAGAGGCGATCGTCATTGTAGTTTTAGTGGAAATAAGGTCATGCCTTATGCATCTACTGGAGTTCTTTGAGGAGGTAATTCAATTAGTGCATGAGAGCTGTCCAATGAAAGTAATTTACTTAGATTTTCAGAAGCCATTTGATAAAGGTCAGCATTTGAACACTTTCAGAGGAGATTAAAGAATGCGGAATTAATGAGAAATTAGCTAACTGGATTGAAAACTGATTTGGCAATTGAAATGGATGTTGATAATAAATAGAAAGAGCTCCATCCTGGGGAGAGGCGGGTTGGGGGGAAGCAGCAACAGAGCTTCGAGGAGGCTTTTCCAGTGCTGCTGTTTGCATGGAGAGGAAGAACTGGGAAATTATACTCCAGAATTGTTGATGATACCAACCTAGGTAACTGTGTGCGAGAGAGCGGCAGCATTCAGTGGGAGCTGGGTGAATTAAGCAGAAGGATGATGGATTTCACTGTTGATCCATACAGAGTAATGAATGTTCCCATGATTCCTAAGTGAAAGAATAAATCAAGAACTTGCATTTATATAGCACCTTTCACAACCTCAGGATGCCTCAAAGTATTTTACTTCTGAAGTGTGGTTACAGTTGTAATGAAGGAAACGTGGCAGCCAATTTGTGCACTGTAAGCTCCCACAACCAGCAAAGTGATAATGACCAGCTAAACGTTTTTTTTAAAGTGAGGGATAAATGTTGGCCAGGGCACCAGGAGAATGCCCCTCTCTTCTTCGAAATAGTGCCTTGAGATCCTCCCCCACCCTCCGGAGAGTTCGTCCAGTCATACAGGCCAGGAAGATCCCTAATCTGTGGTAATTTATCTGAACAAAACTGGGACGATGACGAGGGGCATTACAATTGGCAGTCTGAGTTACAGAAGGGGAAAGTCAGTCAGGTTTCTGATGCTTTCTAAGTGTACATTTTAAGGATCGACCATGGGTTGTGGGATAAGTGCACAAAAGCATAAAGTTAGGAGCAAGAGTAGACCACTCAGACCCTTGAGCCTGCTCCACCATTCAATAAGACCATGGCTGATCTGATTGTGCCCTTAACTCCAGTTTCTTGCCTACCCATCATAACCCTTCACTCCCTTGTCAATTAAAAATCTCTCTAACTCTGCCTTGAATATATCCAGTGACCCAGCTTCCACAGTTTGCTGGGCAAGAGAATTCCAAAACTAACAATCCCCCAAGAGAAGAGGTTTCTCCTGATCGCCGTCTCAAATTAGAGGCCCCTTATTTTGAAACTGTGCCCCCTTGAGATTTCCCCACGAGGGGAAGCATCTTCTCAGCATCCACCCTGTCAAGCCTCCTCAGAACCTTATATGTTTCAATAAGATCACCTCTCGTTCTTCTAAACTCCAATAAGTATAGGCCCAATGTGCTCAACCTTTCCTCAGAAGACAACTGCTGATCCCAGGATTCAGTCAAGTGGGAGAGACCAGAACCAGGGAGCATAATTTAAAAGTAAAAGGTCTCCTATTTAAGATGGAGATAAGGAGGAATTTTTTTCTATCAGAGGGTCATTAGTCTGTGGAATTCTCTTCCCCAGAGAGTGGTGGAGGCAGGATCGCTGAATATTTTTAAGGCTGACTTGGATAGATTCTTGACTGACAAGGGAGTCAAAGGCTTTAGAGGGTATACAGGAAATAGAGGCCACAATGAGACCAGTCATGATCTTACCAAATGGCAGAGGAGGCTCGAAGGGCCAAATGGCCTACTCCTGCTCCTAATTAGCATGTGTGCACATATGTCAATGTCTAGCCTGGATTATGTGTTCAGGCCCTGGAACAAGGTTTGAACCCACAGCCCAGTGCCTCACAGGGGCAAGAGTGGCAATAACATGCCAAGACGGAATCATACAGAGTAAGGCAGAAAAATTTTTTAAAAATACAAGCAAATGCTCTCTCCTAGCATCAGAGTAAATGCCATTTTTGAAGAAAGTTTTAAATAGCAGCCACTGTTCAGAAATAGCCTACTTTCTATCTTGCCTAACAGAATTGGCTTCTCCTTAACTGCTTTTCACTTCACTATGATGCAACATGACATCGCTCCAGTATGTTCAACAGATCAGCTTCTCATTGAAAGGTACATTAAGTTACATGTAACAGACTTCCTTCGTCTTCCACCACTGGCAGCCTTCAGTACGCCCTAAGCTTTGGAACTCCCTCCTTAAATCTCTCCACCTCTCCTTAAGACGCTCCTTAAAACCTCCCTCTTTGAACAAGCTGTTTGATCACCTGTCCTAATGAGCTCAATGTCGATCTTTTTTAGCCACACTTGTGTTTCTTCGAAGAAACAGCCTTTGGGACTTTTTAAAACGTTAAAGGTGCTACCTAAATGCAATTTGTTGTTATTATGAGCAGCAGCTCATCTTTTCCTCCTTTCTCGGTAGAGGCCTCTGCTGTCTTCATCCCAGCAAAAAGTCAAGGACGGTTCAGCAACTTCTCACACACACACACACACACACACACAAAAAATTCGCCTTGTGTCCTCCTCTCATGCGTGAAATTATTTCCTCCAAAGAGTTAAACAACAGAAATGGGAAAATGTAAATCTCAGGCAATCATGTCGCAATCCACCAGTGCCCCAGTTGTCAGGAGAATGTATTTTTTTGGCAGTCGTTAATGAAAGATGCATGTGATCAGCTATGGTGACTGCATGCTCTTAATACGCAACCTCACCTCCACTCCACCTGGGAATGGAAGGGAACAGCAAGAAAGCAGAAAATTAAGCAAAAGGCACCAAAGGGGTGGAGCTCCCCCTTCTGACTTCACCTCTGACTCATCAGAAAGTATTTCAGATCCAGCAGACTCCGGCTGATCAAAGAGGAGGGCTGTTCTCGTTTAGGATTCTATGAATAATCACTGCTCAAAGCATCGTGCCCATTCATGGCACCTGGGCTGAAAGCACCATGCTCTGTCAATATCTCAGGTCCGAGCTTTGAGTCCCCGGGATTGGCGTGTAACCCAGAGGCTTGCTTTAAACGTAACGGTGGGGCACACTCACCAACCTCATTCAGCCCACTTCCATCACAATGGTTCCCTGAGGAGTCCTCCTATGACCCCGAGGTCATGTACTTCCATCTCAAAATAAAAATCATCTTTGCCTCCGTGGACAGAACCTCCTGCAACTAACAGTCAGGTGAAATTGGCAGGCAGGAAATGAATGGCTGCTCCTTTGGGCCTGCCCCACACTCATGATGCCCGAAGCAGCAACAACAGCAGCAACTTGGATTTATATAGTGCCTTTAATGTAGCAAAATGCCCCGAGGTGCTTCACAGGAGCGATATTGAGCAAAATTTGACATGGAGCCAGGTAAGGCGATATTAGGGCAAATGGCCGAAAGCTTGGTCAAAGGGGTGAATACAAGAAGCATCTTAAAACGTGGGTGTGAGGTGGAGAGGTTTAGGAAAGGAATTCCAGAGCTTTGGGCCTTGACAGCTGGAGGAATGTTTGTCAGTGGTTAAAATGGGGGTCAGGGTCGTAGAGCCACTTGCAGTACAGGCTATTCGGCCCATCAAGTCTATGCCAGCTCCCCATGGAACAGTTCAGTCAGTCCCATTGCCCCTGCTCTACCCCATATTCCTGCAGGTTTATTTACCTCAAATGCCTTTCCAATTTGTCAGACAACATTTGACACCAAGCCACATAAAGAGATACAAGGACAAACGACCAAGATGTTGATCAAAGAGGCAGGCACAGTTTCCAATAGTGGGTCTGCTTGAGAGTGAAGTGACCTGACTCATCTTTACTCCTTCCTTGCTCAGGGGGTATGAGACACAGACCAAGGTTCAAAGCTGATCAATACCACAGCAGCTGTCACGCAACCTCACTGAGACTTCAGGCAATGTAGCCCCTGCAGTTTTGTTGGAAATGGCAGCCAGCACTCTAGATGCTGTTTAGGATTTTGCATTGCCTCATCTGATTTTTGGGGCACTTTCCAAACTGGACAGGTAATTTTCTTGTCTTATTCTCAGCTGATCTTCCGTGCCTGAAAAACCCATGTCGGAGCATGTCTGTGTGACAGCCTGACTCTGTTACCCTGACAACGTAAAAAACCCTTAATCAGTTTTCAGCAAACATGATCAGTAACTTCTTCAAGTGATGCTATCTCAGTGTTCAGTCATCAGCAGAGGATGAGCCACCCTTCTCTACACTGGAAAGGAGTCATTAATGAACCACAATTAAAATCATTCAAGTTTAATGATTTGCTATCTGTACCTTGCCTGAGCAATCTCTGTTGAATTCTTTATTTACATTAAGTCTTTTCTCAGAAATGAAACATGTTTCATTAACCTGATCCTACCCTCTCTCCCCTCTCATCCTTTCTCTTTCTCCTTCTCCTCTGTCATCCCTTCTCTCTTTCTTTCTCTTTTTAATTCCATTCTTATTCCTCTTTTTATCTCTCTCTCTCTCTCTCTGTCCTCATCGCTCTCCCTCTTCTTCCTTTCTCTCTTGCTCTCTTCCCCTTCTGTACTTATCCCTTTCTTCCTCCACTTCTCACTCTCTCTCTCTCATTCCCTCCCTTTCCCCCAGAGTTGCTATTTTGGAACTGGAGGAGTAGACTCTCACATAAATTAAAACAAAAGCAGAATATTGCAGATGATGGGAAACTGCCCTAAAAACCGGAAATACTCGCTAGCCAATGGAGAGAGCGACAGAGTTCACGTTTCAGGCCAATGACCTTTTGTTACAGTGCTGCAGTAACTTATATTTCCTCCAATCTCCTACAACCTTTTCTCACGTTCATGGTGATTCTGGGAGAGCCTCCAAGAGTAGGCCAGAGTTTATTTCTGGCTCCATGAGGGTGAGTCTACTTCTCCTAGACACTCAAAAGTAGAAGCTGGAAATTTCCTAGACCTTTGGGAGCTGGTGGCGTAGTGGTATTGTCACTGGACTAGTATTCCAGAGACCCTGGGTAATGCTCTGGGGCCCAGGGTTCGAATCCCACCAGGGCAGATGGTGAAATTTGAATTCACAAAACCATTGCCGATGGTTGTAAAAACCCATCTGGTTCACTAATGTCCTTTAGGGAAGGAAATCTACTGTCTTTACCTAGTCTGGCCTACATGTGACTCCAGACCCACAGCAATGACTCATAAAAAAATGCCCTCTGAACAAGGGCAATTAGGGATGGGCAATAAATGCTGGCCTAGCCAGCAACGCCCATGAACCAATAAGAAAAGTTCTTTTGAGTGGCTTCCTGTGGTTCCTTTAAGAGTTGATGGTTTGGCCATCCAATGCCTGGAACAACTTGGCAGTTCGAGATTCACCCATTTATACCCAAATTTGACATTGGGCTCCTACAACCAGTGTAGGACCCTCCCCATTTTCATATTTAAAGAGCCCGATAGAGTGGATAGAGAGACAATGTTTCCTCTTGTGGGAGAGAGCCATGAATATACGATAATCATCAAAAAATCCAACAGGGAACTCAGAAGAATTCAGAACCAAAGAGTGGTGAGAAAGTGGAACCCGCTACCACAGGGAGTGGTTGAAATGAATAGTGTAGATGCATTTAAGGGGAAACTAGACAAGCATATGAGGGAGAAGGGAATAGAGGTTACAATGGTAGACAAAAACAAAAACAGAATTACCTGGAAAAACTCAGCAGGTCTGGCAGCATCGGCGGAGAAGAAAAGAGTTGACGTTTCGGGTCCTCATGACCCTTCGACAGAACTTGAGTTCGAGTCTCAAGTTCTGTCGAAGGGTCATGAGGGCTCGAAACGTCAACTCTTTTCTTCTCCGCCGATGCTGCCAGACCTGCTGAGTTTTTCCAGGTAATTCTGTTTTTGTTTTTGTTTTGGATTTCCAGCATCCGCAGTATTTTTGTTTTTACAATGGTAGAGTTAGATGAGGAAATATGGAAGAAGGCTGGAGTAGAGCATAAACACCAGCATGGACTGGTCAGGCCAAATGGCCTGATTCGGTGCCCATGTAATCCTATGGACACCCTGGCCAACTAAAGGCTGCCTGAGCTAATATGGTGCCTGGCACGGTTACGGCACGACAGATCACATAGGAGCAGGGGTAGGCCATTCGGCCCCTCACGTCTAGTCTGCCATTCAACTAGATCATGGCTGATCTTCTACCTCAATGCCATCTTCCCGCCCTGTCCCTATAACCCTTGATGCCTTGATGTCATTGCTGTGGAGAAACCTATCAACCTCTACTTTGAACATACTCAATGACTGAGCTTCCACAGCCTTCTGGGGTAGAAAATTCCAAAGATTCACCACCCTCTGAGTGAAGAAATTCCCCCCCATCTTGGTCCTAAATGGTCTGCCCCTTACCCTGAGACTGTGCCCCCTGGTTCTAGACCTCCCCACTGCCTCCCGCATCCCCCACCCCCACCCCCAGCCCGGCAACCAATCATGCAATGGAATTCCGACGCTTGATGCCAATTTTGCCCTGAGAAAAGCAAGTGGTCGTGAGTTGAATTTCTCACCCTGTGGACTGAGCTCCTGTAATCTCCGCGTTCTTCTCATTCAGAAGTAAGAGTGTCAGCAAGGAATCAGGAACAGTGCCAAGCAACCCCCACTCCTAAGCGATGAGACAGACTAACCAGCTCTCCTCTTGGGGTGATGAGATTTTTTTTACGCACTTCCTGAGAGTGTGGTGAAGGCAGATTCGACAACAACATTGCATTTATATGGTGTTTTTAACCTGTAAGACATCCCAAGATGCTTAATTCATTATTGACTTTCAAAAGAGAATTAGACATATACTTGAAAAGGCACCAAAGTGCACTGCTATGGGGAGAGAACAGGAAAGTGGGACTAATTGGATAAACAAAAACAGAATTACCTGGAAAAACTCAGCAGGTCTGGCAGCATCGGCGGAGAAGAAAACAGTTGACGTTTCGAGTCCTCATGATCCTTCAACAGAACTAGCTCTGCCAAAGAGCTGGCGCAGGCACAATGGGCTGAATGGCCTCCTTCTGTGATGATCCTATGGTTCAGTGGGTAAACACACTGCCAGGGCTGATTCTGATCAGAGGGGAACGGGTCCAAATCCCCTTCTCTGCTGATGGCAACTTGGGCAGGGTGCAGAAGCCTTAGAGAAACAAAAAGAAGAAAAGCCAGAGGAAGCTTGATGTTAGCCTGCAGGCCACTGGCCTGGGATAGGGTATATTCCAGCCCCCCCTTCCCCCATTTCACCCACATCTCTGTCCGCACCTTCCCTCCCCATCCCCACAACTCCTTCCCCATCCTGCCTGCCCCATCCCCTTCCCTATCCCGCATTCCCCATCCCCCTTCTCCCTTCCCCCCTCCATTCCCCATCCCCCGTCCCTTCCCCTCCCCCATTTCCTGCTCCCCATCCCCCCCACCCGTCCCCCATTTCCCCCTCCCCATCTCCCCACTCCCCCCCTCTCCACATCCCTCCTCCACGTCCCCCGTTTCCACATTCCCCTCTCCCCCCATTTCCCCCCAATCTCCTCCCCATTAACCTTTCCCTCTCTCTCAGCTGCCCCTACCCATCCCCCTTCCCTATTCCATCTCCTATTTTCCCCCCTCCATTTCCCGCCCCCATTTCCACCTCCCCGTCCCTCCCTCTCCCCACCCTCGCTCACCATCCTCTTTCTCCCACTTCCACCTCCTCAACACGCCTCTCCCCAGACCCACATCTCCCCAACTCCAACTACCCCTCCATCCCATTGTACGTCCCTCCCATTGCCCCTCTTTCTCATCCCCCCTCTTTTCCATCCTCCCTCTCTCCCAACCCTCCCCCCTTTCCCATCCTCCTCCCCCTCCCCATCCTTTCCATCAGCCTCCACCCCTCTCATCCTCTCCAGCTTCCCTACTTTCTGTCTTGCCCCATCTGTCTTCCCACCCAAGTCCTGCTCCACCTTTGCCCCTCTCTCTCTCTCTCTCTCTCTGTCTCTTACCCTTTCTGCCTCTCCACTCTTCACCTTCATTATCCTTTCCCCCTCCTCTTCACCTTTCTCCCTCACCCACTCGCCCACGTACCCCTTGCTCCCGCTCTCTCTGTATCCCAGGAAAGGCCCTGGAAGTGAGGAGGAAACATCAGTTTCAGTAACCCAAAGTTAAACATTACTTTGCTGAGCTGCAAGTACTCCTGTTTTAAAGTAATCACATCAGCTAATCCTGTAATAGGTCAGGTTTGGGTTTGACATTCAATCGATCCAATAAAAGAACGGCCCTTAGTACAAACTGTTCTCGTTCTCCATTACTTTTCCTTCTTTCCATGACAGAATGAATTGGTGTCTGGGCGAGTGATGGTTTAAAAGGTATTAATTGGCTTGGACACTGTACTTGATGTATCATAGTATGTGAATCCCGTGATAATGACACCTTCGCCATATCATCAAGCAATGAAAAGAAACTCTGATAACCTTGATAAATGAAATGTAAAAGCAGAGTCAAAAAATAATAAACTGAGCCTATGCCTCTGACTAAAGCAGGTACATTGTGAGTGCAATGGCAGGATTAATGAGTCTCTGATGATAATCTGGTTAAACTACCTGGCCCTCAGCTGCTCTGCGTGTTTCATTTTAAGCTACCTTGTATTTTTGTGTTGATTATTTTCTTTTTTTGTGTGATGATAGGATTGCCTGGCTGCTATTGTTTAAACCAGGCTCTATGGCCTCGGTCTATGCATTGTCCTCTTCTAGGTCTCTCGGTGGGTAACACTCTTGCCTCTCTGTCAAAGGTCGTGGGTTCAAGACCCACTGCAGAAAAGCGAACGCAAAATCTGGGAGGTCACTCCCAGTGCGGTACTGAGGGAATGCTGTTGTGTTGGATAAGACATTAAACCAGGGCCTGTCTGCTCTGTCGGGTGGACATAACAGACCCCACGGCCACCATTTTGAAGAAGTGGGGGGAGAGGTTATCCCCAGTGTCCTGGCCAACATTGATCCCTCAATCAAAAACAACAGCTTCACAGGTCGTGTCCTCGTTGCTGTTTGTGGGATCTGACTGTGTACAAGTTGGCTGCAGCCTTTCCCACATCGCAAAAGTAACAACAGTTCAAAAGGACTTCGTTGTCTGTGAAGAGCCTTGGGATATTCTGTGGTTGTGAGAGGCACTATATAAATGCAAGTTCGTTCTTTCCCTCAATCCGTCCACCCTCCGAGCACACACGCATGCCTGGCTGTTTCGCAGTGTGGGGGTCAGTGGATGGTGGACTGGAGCAGGAACCTTGTTGCCTTTCCTCCCTAGCCCAGGGACAATTATATGGCCCTCTGCTATTACTCTCACTTATCAGAAATCAGAAAAACTGAGCAAAGAACTGGCCTTTGGTTGTGATTCCCTTGACAATTTGTAAAAAAAAACAAACTTGCTTTTAACCTGAGCTGCTCTTGTCAAGATTAATCTCCCAATAATTGCAGCTTCCTCAGAAACAAAAGCCATAACAATGGTTTATTAACAATGGTTTATTTTTAATGGCATATTTCTAAGTGGGAATACTTATAAAGCAGCAGAAATAAAACCAAGTGTAATTAGGCAGCTGATAGATTATGGCATTTGGAGAGGCTGAAACTCTAGTCGTCTGTAGCGAGCTGGTCTCGTTTCATTGGCTGCTAATCATTATTGGGTGTCCTCATTTTGTTCAGACCTGACTGCAGGTTGCTGCTTCATGAAGTTGGAAAGTTAATGTGTCTTTAAGCACTAGGTGAGGACTGGATGGGAGTCAGATGTGATCAGCCCCTGCTGCTCACTCTCTACACTCAACACGCGCTGAACAAACGAAGTCTGGAGGGTGCTGAGAAGGCAGGAAGCCTCTGGGTGCACAGGAGGGGGTGGGTACTCTGACACTGGTACATGAGAGGGAGCTGGGACACTGAATGCTGCCAATGCAAAGGCTGGCACTAACACTTAAGGTAACTCCTCTGGCGCCATCTGTAGCGGCTGAATGTGACCCTGCAAAGTTTTGGCCAAGGGAGGGAGAGTTGACGAGCCTGTCTCCGTGCTAAAGGAAGCCTCCTCATGTCCCATTAGCGTGATAGCTGGGTGTGGGAAACTGGGAGAAAGTAATAGTGGTAAGGTATGTAGGGCACCCACAGCAATAATGAAATGCTGATCATGCTGCCAAATTTAATTTCCCTTTCTTTCATTTTGCATCTAATTCAGGATTGGAATCCTAAAACAGGATGTGTTCGTTTGTCCCTCTGCATGTTATGCAAATGCTGTCAAAAAAAATAATAATGTCCTCTAATACAACTCCATAAATTACATCAGCCACCTGCAGAGGGGCTTTCAATATAGGAAGGAAATTGAAATCTTTACTTTTCTTAACGCATTTAACCTCCTGGTTGAGACCACAGCAAAAAAAAAATGTGTTAATAATAAACTGCATTTCCTCAGGGTAGCTAGTGTTGCAAAAGGAAATGACTGTAACAGCAACTCACTGTTTATATAGTGTCTTTAATGGAGAAAAACATCCCAGGGCAATTGGTGGAGGCACATCAGGCAGTGAATGTACTGTGAACCAATGAAGGAGACATTGGGACCTGGGGTGATCAAACAGCTTGGGTCAGCGTGCGGTTGCCAAGCCTCCAGGATTATCCTTGGAGTCCCCAGGATTTGAGGACTGACATCCAGGGCCTTCCCTGTCACGAACAATCTGTGCTCAGGGGTGACTTTAAGGAGGAGGGAGAAAGAAGAGAGGGGTTTTAGGGTGAGTGTTTCAGAGCGTCAGGAGCAGATGGCCAAGCATCCACCCGCTAATGACGCAATAAAGGGAGGATGGGGCCCATGAGTTTTTAATTCATTCCTCAGATGTAGGCGTCACTGGCTGGGCCAGCATTTATTGCCCATCCCTAATTACCCTTGAGAAGGTGGTGGTGAGCTGCCTTCTTGAACCGCTGCAGTTCATACGGTGCAGGTACACCCACTGTGCTGTTAGGAAGGGAGTTCCAGGATTTTGACCCAGCGACAGTGAAGGAACGGCGATATATTTCCAAGCCAGGATAGTGAGCAGCTTGGAGGGGAACTTGCATGCAGTGGTGTCCCCATGCATCCACTGCCCTTGTCCATCTCAGTGGTAGAGGCCGTGGGTTTGGAAGATGCTATTGAAGGAGCCTTGGTGAGTTGCCAGAGTTGGAGGAACAGAGAGTTACCAGAGGATTATAGAGCTGGGGAAGGCTACAGAGGTAGTGAGGCAGTGGATGGATTTGAACATGAGGGTAGGAATTTTAAATTGGAGGTATTTTCCAGTAGTTTCAATAGTCATTTAGAATTGAGGAAAGAACTTGGATTAAAACCAGCATGGACTTGTTGGGCCAAATGGCCTGTTTCTCTACTGTAAGTACTTTATTTATAGTGCTTTTCTTAACCTCAGAGTGTCCCAAAATGCTTTACAGCTACTTTTGAATGAGGGTTCATAACAGCCAACTTGTGCATAGCAATCTCCCTCAAAATGTCAGTGATAATGACCAGATAATTTGCTTTGAGTATTGCTGAAAAAAGAGACATGCTGTCAAAGATTTTTGTCTTGCACTCATCAGGACAGAATCACAAGAATATTAAATCTCAAAGGGAACAACAATTTACACTGCATGAGAAGAGGGTTCTGATTGGTTGGCAAGTGGATTCTGATTGATAGAAGTGTTGCCATGGAGAATGCACCAGGGAACAGTTAACTGCCCAGCTTTTATTTAAATTCAACCAAACAAGTCAACTCTCTTTGGTCAATTTATTGCTATGAGGAATGAAGCATGGGATGGCTGTATCCCAAGCTTTTGTTTAGTTGAAAAAGGTATAATGTCTGGGCATGTTCTTTCTGTTTACAAAGGAGAGGGCCCTATCTGTGAATATATGTAGCTCCCAGCACACCTAAGTGAGCCACACTGCAATCCCAGCTAATAATCCTCAATTGGTTGAGAGTAATTTTTAACACAATCAGGATTCATTAGTCAGTATCATCCAATCGTGGAATCACATCTAATGTTGGACACCATGTTCTGAGTTTTGCAAGCACAGGTTGATTGAGTATAGACAGCACTTTACCTGTTGCAAGCAGCCGAAGGGATGTGCTGCTTTATACGATCTACCAGTCTACATTTGTGGCATCACACCGGTACTGAAATTCATACACCACATTACTCATTTGTGTGATTGACAGAACACCTTTTTAGCTTGATGGCAGCATCCTGTTAGTGGCAAATACCACTCGTGTTGCTACTGCATGCAATGGCCAACTTCACCTGTTGCTCAAATTTTTGAGATACCTTACCCTTCCAGGATAACCTGAGATAGACTGGGCACTTTTCAGGACTAAAATTGCCCACCTTAGACCCATGTATGAGTATACAATATACAGTGAGCAATGATCTGACCAGGATGGTTTTTATGTTCCATACTTCAGCATCAAGCTTGCACAGTGAGCAAATGGCTCAGGTCCTGTTTACGTGGTTGCCAATGAAGCCAATCTTATAGCACATAGAACTGTATCAATCCCAATGCGTACATTGACCAGTGAAGGTAGGCTTGCGGTAGACAGTAGTCAAATATCCATTGGCAGATTTCTCAACTAGCATGTCAAGGAAAGGGAACTCATTTGACTTCTCCATTTCGAAGGTGAATTTGAACGTGGGATGGAGTCCACTGAGGTGCGTAAGGAAATTGTTACATGCAGCTACGAAGTCAAATATAGCAAACGTATCATCTATGTAGCAGAAATGTGCAAGAGGTAGGAGATTAGGGGTCATTCCACCAAAGACACATTTCTCATGGAAACCAATGAAGATGTTAGAGCTGAGCTGAGAGGGGATCCCATGGCAACACCATCTATTTGGGCATGCATGGTGTCGTTAAAACTAAACTCAACTGCGTGAGTTGCTGAGTTCTTAAGTTCAATGAATGCAGATTCAGACAATGGTGATGCATCTAGATCGCCATGCCATGGTGACATTGTGCAAATGTCTATGCACTCCTTGAGCGGCACATTGGCGAATAGGCTAGCAATGTCAAAAGAGCACATGGACACTGCATTGTTGTTGATGTGCAAGTCCTGTATGGTCTTCGCAAAGGTGCAGAAATCCTTCACTGTGTATGTGGAAGAGTTGCTCAGAACTAGTTGCAGCGACTCGCTCAACAAGTTGGCCAATTCCTGTTGTACAGAACCAATCATAGATAAGATAGAGTGTAAAGGGACATCAATTTTGTGTGTCCTGGGCAGCACAGGCATAAGTGGACACAGTGAACCATAATCTGCTTTTGGTAGTGTTGGTTGAGGGACAAGTATTAACTATAACACTGTGGGATCTTTTATATCCACCTGAGAGGGAAGAAGAGGCCTTGTTTTAACGTCTGGTATCTCTGACAGTGCAGCACCCCCTCAGTACTAGCACTGGAGTGCCAGTTTTGTTTATGTGCTGAGATCTCTGGAGTGGAACTAGATCTCACAACCTTCCTGACTCGGGCAAGAGTGCTACCAGCGAAGCCAGAATTGAAGCTAAACTCTGTTACCCTTAAAACTATCTTCAGTAAGGTGGCCATTCATCTGGTTTTATGCCGGACAATCCAGGTTTTAGCTGATCTGTCCACTGTCTGATACCCTTATATCCAGTATTTTTATTTTGGGGTTGCTAAAAATACAAATGGTCACTGCACGATCGTTCCGTTGCTCTGCACTGACCACTCTGCCGCAGAAGGCACCAGCAAAGGACTGCGCTCATTCCTTTCCTTGGTTTTATTTTCATGGTCGTTATTACTTAGTTAGAGGCTATACGCTGTGAAACTGTTGATAGGAGACACGTGATGACATTATCTCCAAGCGTCCTAACGTCTCTCTCCACCACCCCCCCCCCCCCCACCATGTCACAGTACTGCTGGTCCAGTATTCTTGACCTCCGCCAGTGGCCACCCTAGTCATCATCCCTGGGCACTCCCTTTGTTGTGGCATTTCCATGGTGTCACCAACTCAGGCATCATCTTTATTCTGCAGAGAATTTTTTTTCCCACTTCACCCACAAAGGTTTGATTCTCCCTGTGGTTCCACTGGCACTGGTTAATGCCTGGCACAGTCCAGTCCTCTTAATGGAAACTTCTTACAATCAGAACCAGGATCTTTTACCAATATATGAACAGCAAGATTGGCCTTTTGTGTCAGGTCTTTCTTGATGAAGTGTTTAAATTTGCTTTACGTGCAGGGTTCTGTCCTAATGGCTTCTGACCCAGCAAATACAGATCCGATAAATTGTGCAGCAGGTCATACAGAAACATCCTGTTTGAGAAATGGAGCGAAAAGCAAGCCGAGTTCCATTAATCAGAAACAAGTTGTCCCAAAACTCAAGATTGTTCAGGAGCTAGTCCCTGAATTTTGCCAGAAGTAAATCAGTGAATATACACTGCAGCCTGTTGACTCCTAGTTCCACAACATGAAGATGGCCAGGTACTAACTGGTGATGATCTGGAGCTTCCATTATTCATGGAAATGTGTCTTGTGTTGTGCTATGTTCTGTCAAGCAGTCGGTCCCTTATGGCCCCACTTAGTTCACATAGTTGAGAAAAGAAAGGTCTTGTATTTGTTTGGTGGTACAAAACTTGAGTATTGCTGAAAAAAGAGACATTCTGTTGCAGTTTTTCATCTTGCACTCATCAGGACAAACACAAAAATGGCAAGTTTCAAAGGGAGCACAATTTATACAACACGTCCCTTTGACTGTTCACAATATACTAACCATATTCAACCAGCTCGTGCTTGCAAAATTCAGAACGTAATGTCTAACATTAGATGTGATTCTGTGATTGGACAGCACTTGCTGAACAATCCCAAGTGTGATAAGAATTACACTAGCAACCAATTTAAGATTATCAATCAAGCTCGCAATGTGGCTCACTTACACTTGTTAGAAACTACATAGGTTCATACACAGGGACCTGTCCTCTGCAGACAATAAGAACATGTCCAGGCATTGCACCCCTTTTTGAATTAAACAAAGGAATAGGGTTAAATAATTCCTTGATGCATTCTTCATGGCAATGCCTCGACCATTCAGAGTCGACCTGCCAACCAATCAGCACCCTCTTCTCATGTAGTATAAATTGTTGCTCCCTTTGAAATTTGGTATTCTTGCATCTGTCCTGATGAGTGCAAGACAGAAAGCTTCGACTGCGATTCTCCTTTATTCAGCAAAACTAAAGATCTTGTATTTATATAGTGCCTTTCAAAACCTCAAGACATCCCAAATCTTTTTACAGCTGATGAAGTACATTTTTAAAGTGCAGTCACTGTTGTAATGTAAGAAATGTGGCAGCCAGTTTGCACACAGCAAGCTCCATAAGCAGCAATCTAATAACACCCATATAATCTGTTTTTAGTATTGTTGCTTGAGGGATTAAAACTGGCCAGTACACCAGAGAGAACTCCCCTGCTCTTCTTTGAAATAGTGCCAGAAAGTGAAGCCTCGGTTTAACAAATTATCGAAGACAGCGCTTCCAACAGTTCAGCGCTCCTTAAGTACTGGCACTACTGAGTGGCCGCCTAGATTTTTGTGCTCATGTTTCTGATCCTCGGACTCCGAGATGGGAGCGCTAAGTGACGAGAGCCAAGGCGTACCTGGTGACGATACGTGCTTCTTGGCCTGTTTCACATTAGCAGTGTAACAAAAGGAGGTTTACTCGCAGCAGCTAAACAGGGGGTGGAAGATGTTGCAGTGTTCGGGGTTGGGGTTGGCTAGTGGCGGTGGTGGGGGGGGAGCTTTGCAATAAATAAACTGTACACCAATCCCCCAATCAATCACCTCACACTCTTAATAAAACCTGCTGCACAGATGATTCATTTCCCTGTTTACCACAATGTGCATGGAATTGAATGTAATTTATTTCTTGGTAGTAATTAAAGTGGCTCAGCCCCCTTGTTTTGTTGAATGTGTAGCTCTGGTTCACCCCATACTAATTCTATCCTGGATAAATTGCAATTTAATACTTTCCTTGTTTGGCAATATTGTGTTTCACAGTCTGGATGATTGGATAGTCTTGTGCTTTCAGCACAGGCTGGTTACCTGAGTTCCCATTATTGTACTCCACTCCTCATTGCAATTGCTTCTTGTATATCCTCTGTGTTGTGATTCATTCCCTAGTTTCCTGTCCTCCATTCTGAAAGCCTTTTTATTTGATTATGGATCTTGCAGGTGGTGATGTTCCCATGTGTCTGCTGCCCTTGTCCTTGTGGGTGGTAGAGGTCGTGGGTTTGGAAGATGTTGCCAAAAGGACCTTCATGAATTGCAGCAGTGCATCTTGTAGATGGTACACACTGCTGCCACTGTGCAGCGGTGGTGGATGGAGTATATGTTGAAAGTGGCGGATGGTGTATCGAGTTTCTTGAGTGTGGTTGGAGCGGC
The DNA here is from genome assembly GCF_017639515.1 of Carcharodon carcharias. Taxonomy (NCBI): domain Eukaryota; kingdom Metazoa; phylum Chordata; class Chondrichthyes; order Lamniformes; family Lamnidae; genus Carcharodon; species Carcharodon carcharias. Next base: position 149,761,577 of record NC_054476.1, on the reverse strand, counting down.
ACTCATCCAGGCAAGTGGGGAGTATTCCATCACACACCTGACTTGTGCCTTGTGGAAGGTGGACAGGTTTTGGGGAGTCAGGAAGTGAGTTACTCTCCACACAACTCCCAGCCTCTGACCGGCTCTTGTAGTCACAGTATTTATATAGCTAGTCCAGTTCAGTTTCTGGTCAATGGTGCCAGTATCGTTTAGTCACTGCCCACACTCCAGTGCCGGGCCCAAGTGTGCCTGTCTTTAATGGGTGACCGCAAGATATGTTTGTCATGACTGTTTGTTGACCTCACAGCAGAAACCAATCAACCTCTCCAAATCTCTCTTCCTTTAAGATTCTCCTTAAAATATACCCCTTTGACCAAGCTTCTAGTGCCATATCCCAATATCTCCTCCTTTGGCTCGGTATCAATTTTTGTCTGATTACACACTTGTGAAGTGCCTTTTAACATTATACTATGTTAAGGATGCTATATAAATGCAAGGTGGCGTTGTATTCACCTCAGACTGCCTCCTCAAAGCCACTCTGTTTTCAAAACTCATCCAGGCCTCACCTCCTCCCTATCTTTGTAACCTCCTCTAGCCTTTCAACCCTCTTGAGATCACCACGTTCCTCCAACTGTGGCCTCTTAAACATTCATAAATTCCTTTGCGCCACCACTCCTTTAGCAACTGTGTCCTAAGTTCCTGAATTCCAATCCTAAACTTTTCCACCTCTCAATCTCTCTTTTATCCTTTAAGACACTCCTTTAAACTCTCTCTTTGGGCAAAATCACTTGCCTACAGTGCAGGGTGAGTTTTGGTCTGATTATACTCCTGTAAAGCACCTCAAGAAGTTTTACCACATTAAGTACAGAGCAGATGATCCATCTCGACCTCCTCCGGATGTCCCCAGCATCATAGATGCCAGTCTCCAGCCAATTCAATTCACTCCACGTGATATCAAGAAACAGCTGAAGGGACTGGGTACTGCAAAGACTGTGGGCCCTGACAGTATTCCAGCAATAGTACTGAAGCCTTGTGTTCCAGAATTTGCCACACCCCTAGCCAAGCTGTTCCTGTACAGCTACAACATTGGCACCTACCCGGCTATGTGGAAAATTGCCCAGGTATGTCCTGTGCACAAAAAAGCTATCAAGTGGCACTTGCTTAGCAATAACCTATTCACTGATGCCCAGTTTGGGCTCTGCCAGGACCACTCAGCTCCTAACCTCATTACAGCCTTGGTTCAAACATGGACAAAAGAGCTGAACTCCCGAGGTGAGGTGAGAGTGACCGCCCTTGACATCAAGGCAGTATTTGACCGTATGTGGCATCAAGGAGCCCTAGCAAAACTGGAGTCAACGGGAATCAGAGGGAAAACTCTCCGTTGGTTAGAGTCATACCTTGCACAAAGGAAAGATGGTTGTGGTTATTGAAGGTCAGTCATCTCAGCTCCAGGACATCACTGCAGGAGTTCCTCAGGGTAGTGTGCTAGGCCCAACCCTCTTCAGCTGCTTTATCAATGACCTTCCTTCCATCATAAGTTCAGAAGTGGGGATGTTCGCTGATGATTGCACAACGTTCAGCACCACTCGTGACTCCTCAAATACTGAAGCAGTCCATGTCCAAATGCAGCAAGACCTGGACAATATCCAGGTTTCAGCTGACAAGTGGTAAGTAACGCTCATGCCACACAAGTGTCAGGCAATGACCACCTCCAGCAAGAGAAAATCCAACCATTGCCCCTTGGCATTCAATGGCATTACCATCATGACCACTGCCATCTAGAAGGACAAGGGCAGCAGACACATGAGAACATCAACACCTGGAAGTTCCCCTCCAAGTCACTCACAACCTTGACGTGGAAATATATTGCCATTCCTTCACTGTCGCTGGGTCAAAACCCTGGAACTCCGTCCCTAACAGCACTGTGGGTGTACCTGCACCACATGGAATGCAGCGGTTCAAGAATGCAGCTCACCACCACCTTCTCAAGGGCAGCTAGGGATGGGCAATAAATGCTGGCCCAGCCAGAGAAGCCCACATCCCATGAATGAATAAAAAAAAAATTAAAGATGCTATATAAATGCAAGTTTGTTGAGGGCGGCTTATATTCACCTCAAGCTCTCACCAAATTTACTCTCTCAATTTGCTTCATTCTCTTGTTCCTTTAATCCAAAAAACATTTTTGTTTTTGCCCCCATGGTTTGCATCAGTCCCGAACCATGAAACAGTGGAGGGCACAAAGCCACAGTAAGTGCCAAGAGAACTACATCCCAATGTACAACCGATGAAGCCAGGTCCGAGTTTGAATTCTGGCTTCCAGCGCTATCTAGGTCACATCATCTGAATATGTCCTCAATCTTAGCACCTTCAAATGGCGTCGTGTGAGAAAATTGGGTTGAAGTAAATCACCTCATTGACTGAAAAGTTATAAGGAATGGGAGGGAGGGAGTCGACAATAAACCGAACAGATAAAGAAAGGGAATCAAGTGATGGACAAAGCAAATTCAGGAGCTAGTTGGGAAAAATTGCAGCAGAACCTAAAATTTTTTTTGAACTAACTATATTTATTTATTTTGGGGTGAGGAACACTGTCAAAACCTCATTTTTCCCCTCCCTAGTTATCCTGAAATGGTGTGTAGCTGCAGCCCATGTGGTAATAGCAGTAGATAGGGAGCTTTAGGATTTTCGCCCAGCAATGATGGAAAAGAGAGACTTGTATTTATTTAGCACCATTCTCAACTTCAAGATGTCCCCTTGTGCTTCCCAGCCAATGACATGCTTCTGAAATGAAATCACTGTGGCACTGTTGGAATATGCATACAAATCTCCCGGAGGTGGTGTAGTTTCTTCACTTTCCCTGTCACAATTCATTCAGCAACGAGATTGCGGAGCTCTGAGATTCAGAGGGATCTGGGTGTCTTAGTGCATAAATTGCAAAAGGCTAGTATGCAGGTGCAGCAAGTAATTAGGAAAGCTAATAGAATGTTATCATTTATTGCGAGGGGAATTGAACGCAAAAGAAGGGAGGTTATGCTTCAGTTATACAGAGCACTAGTGAGACCACATTTGGAGTACAGTGTACAGTATTGGTCACCTTATTTAAGGAAGGATGTAAATGCGTTGGAAGCAGTTCATAGAAAGTTTACCAGCCTAATACCTGGAATGGGTGGGTTGTCTTATGAGGAACGGTTGGACAGGTGGAATTTAGAAGAATAAGAGGCACCTTGATTGAAACATATAAGATCCTGAGGGGTCTTGACAGAGTGGATGTGAAGAGGATGTTTCCTCTGGTGGGAATATCTAGAACTAGGGGGTCACTGTTTAAAAATAAGGGGTCACCCATTTAAAATCGAGATGAAGCAAAATTTTTTCCCTCAGGGTCGTGAGTCTTTGGAACCCAGTCTCCTCGAAAAGGCGGTGGAAGCAGAGTCTTTGAATATTTTTAAGGCAGAAGTGGATAGATTATTGGTAAGCAAGGAGGTGATAGGTTATCAGGGGTAGGCGGGACGCAGATTTTAGGTTACTTTCAGATCAGCCATGATCTTATTGAATGGCGGAGCAGGCTCAAGGGGCCAAATGGCCTACTCTTTTATTCATTCACAGGATGTGGGCTGCACTGGCTGGGTCAGCATTTATTGTCCATCCGGAGTTGCCCTTGAGAAGGTGATGGTGAGCTGCCTTCTTGAACCGCTGCAGTCCATGTGGTGTAGGTACACCCACAGTGCTGTTAGGAAGGGAGTTCCAGGATTTTGACCCAGCGACAGTGAAGGAACGGCGATATATTTCCAAGTCAGGATGGTGTGTGGCTTGGAGGGGAACTTCCAGATGGTGGTGTTCCCATGTGTCTGCTGCCCTGGTCCTTCTAGATGGTAGTGGTCGTGGGTTTGGAAGATGTTGTCTAAGGAGCCTTGGTGAATTTCTGCAGTGCATCTTATAGATGGTACACACTGCTGCTACTGTGCATCGGTGGTGGGGGGAGTGAATGTTTGTGGATAGGGTGCCAATCAAGTGGGCTGCTTTGTCCTGGACGGTGTCAAGCTTCTTGAGTGTTCTGGGAGCTGCACTCATCCAGGCAAGTGGGGAGTGTTCCATCACACTCCTAACTTGTGCCTTGTAGATGATGGACAGGCTTTGGGGAGTCAGGAGTTGAGTTACTTGACGCACTATTCCTAGCCTCTGGCCTGCTCTTGTAGCCACAGTATTTATATGGCTTGTCCAGTTCAGTTTCTGGTCAATGGTAACCCCCAGGATTTTGATAGTAGGGGATTCAGTGATGGTAATGCCATTGAATGTCAGGGGGCGATGGTTGGATTCTCTCTTGTTGTAGATGGTCAATGCCTGACACTTGTGTGGCACGAATGTTATTTGCCACTTGTCAGCCCAAGTCTGGATATTGTCCAGGTCTTGCTGCATTTGGACATGGACTGCTTCAGTATCTGAGGAGTCGTGAATGGTGCTGAACATTGTGCAATCATCAGCGAACATCCCCACTTCTGACCTTATGATGGAAGGAAGGCCATTGATGAAGCAGCTGAAGGTGGTTGGGCTGGTTGGTTCGTATGTTTGTGCCTAATAAAACAGCATATCCTCAAAGGCTAAAGATCTTCTATTGCATATTAAAAAGAAATTGTATATAACACATGCATCACACTCCAGACCTCACACTTTATCATAGATTCAGAACAACGTTTAAAAAGAGCTGTCCCTTGACCTGAAATTTACAATCCCTACCCAATCTATAAAAGTTTGTGATTGTACAACGGTTAAACTCTGACTGACCTGAGCCTGTGTTTTTTTTAATTCACCCTTGGAATGTTGCCTTCACCGGCAAAGCCAGTAATTGTTACCCACCCCTAATTGCCCTTGAGAAGTTGGTGGTGAGCCACCTTCTTGGACTGCTGGAGACAATGTGGCATAGATACACTCATGACTTTTCTGTGCAGTTTGATACAACTGTGTGACATTTTTTGGGCCATTGCAGGGTCAACAGCATTGCTGTGGTGGTGTCACATTTAGGCCAGACCGGTAAGAAGGGCAGATTTCCTCCGCTGAAGGAAACTAGTGAACCAGAAAGTTTTTTTTACAGCAACCCAGTATTTTCATGATCATCATTACTGAGACTAGCTTTATATTCTAGATTTATTAATTAATGGAATTTAAATTTCCCCAGCTGTTATGGTGGGGTTTGAACTCGTGCCTCTGGAGAAATAGCCCAGGCTCCTGGGTTACAAATCCAGAAACATCACACAACACTACTATTTACTTGAAAGTTAAATGTTGTAGCCAGTTGTTGTCATCCACGTTGGTACCAATGGCATTGATAGGACTAGAAAGGAGGTTCTGCTGAAAGAATTTGAACAGTTAGGAGCTAAATTAAAAAGCAGATCCTCTAAGGTAATAATCTTGGGATTACTACCTGAGCCATGGGCAAACTGGCACAGGGTAAATAAAGTCAAGGAGTTAAATGCATGGCTCAAAGATTGGTGTGGGAGGAATGGGTTTCAGTTCATGGGGCACTGGCATCAGTGCTGGGGTAGAAGGGAGCTGTTCCGCTAGGACGGGCTTCACTTGAACCATGCTGGGACCACTGTCCTGGTGAATCAAACAACTAGGGCTGTAGAGAGGGCTTTAAACTAAATAGAGTGGGGGGAGAGTTCTGGAGAAGGGATATGTAGGCTTACAAAGCAAAAGGGCATGGCAACATTGCAGGGGAGCCATCTAGGCAATGATATCTAGAGTGTGACAGGAAGGGACAGAGTGTCCAAACATAAAAACAGCAACAAACAGAGTCAGAGGGGGAAAACAATGATAAGACGATAAAATTAATGGCTCTTTACTTAAATGCACATAGTGTTCGGAACAAAATAAATGAATTAACAGCACAGATAGAGATTAATGGGTATGATCTTCTAGCCATTACGGAGACATGGTTACAAGGAGATCTAAGCTGAGCACTAAATATTCAGGGGTGTGTGACTTTTCGAAAGAACAGGCAGGAAGGAAAGGGTGGTGGGGCAGTTTTGTTAGTATGAGATGGAATAAGTACGCTAGCAAGAAATGATCCTGGATCGGAAGATGTGGAATCCATATGGGTGGAGGTAAGAAATAACGAGGGGAAGAAAACACTGGTAGGGGATTAGTGGTAAGCCAGAAGATTGGGAAAGTTTTAAAAGCCAACAGAAGATGACCAAAAAAGTAATGAGGGAGAAAATAAACTTTGAAGGTAAACTAGCAAGTAATATAAAACGGGCAGTAAGAGCTTCTTTAAATATATAAAAAGAAAGAGAGGCCAAAGTGAACATAGGACCCTTAGAAAGTGAGACTGGGGAAAAAATAGTGGGGAACCAGGAAATGGCAGAGGAGTTGAATAAGTACTTTACATCATTTGTAGAAGACATTAATAACGTACCAAAAATACTAAATCAAGTGGCAAAAGGGAGAGAGGAAATAAATACAATAACTATCACTAGAGAAAAAGCACTAGAGAAACTAACAGAGTTAAAGGTTGATAAGTCCACTGGACCTGATGGGTTGCATCCTAGGGTATTGAAGGAAATGGCTGCAGAGATAGTGGATTCACTAGTAGTAATCTTCCAAGAATCCTTAGACTCTGGAAAAGCCCCAGAGGACTGGAAAACTGCCAATGTAACACCTTTATTCATAAAGGGAGACAAAAAACAGGTAACTTATAGGCCAGTTAGCTTAACATCTGTCATTGGGAAAATATTAGAGCCTATTATGAAAGATGTGATAGCAGAACATTTAGAAATGCATAATATAATCAAGCAGAGTCAGCATGGCTTCATGAAGGGGAAATCTGCCTGACAAATTCATGAGGATTCTTTGAGGAGGTAACGAGCACGATAGATAAAAGGGAACCAGCAGATGTAATATATTTGGACACCAAAAGGCGTTCAATAAAGTACTGCACTTAAGGCGACTTATCTCATTAAGAGTCCATGGTGTTGGGGGTAGTATATTGGCATGGATAGAGGAATGGCTAACTAATAGAAGACAGAGTTGGGATAAGGGGGGCATTTCCAGGATGACAACCTGTAAAGAGTGGAGTGCCACAGAGATCAGTGCTGGGGCCACAATTATTTACAATATGTATTAATGACTTGGATGAGGGAAATGAATCGCCAAGTTTGCGGATGACACAAAAATAGGTGGGAAGGCAAGTGGTGAGGATGACACAAGTAGCCTACAGAGGGAGAGGGATTTAGACAGGTTAATTGAGTGGGCAAAAACTTGTCAGATGGAATATAATGTGGGAAAATGTGAGGTTATGCACTTTGACAGGAAGTGCTGAGTATTATTTAAACGGAGAAAGGTTGTAGAAAGCTGCAGCACAGAGGGATTTGGGGGCCCTCGTGCATGAATCCCAAAAAGCCAGCATACAAGTTCAGCAGGTAATAAGGAAGGCAGATGGAATGTTGGCCTTTATTTCAAAGGGGATGAAGTGTAAAAATAAGGAAGTCTTGCTAAAACTATACAAGGCACTAGTTAGATCACACCTAGAATACTATGAACAGTTTTGGTCCCCTTATCTAAGGAAAGATATGCTGGCATTGGAGGCAGTCTAGAGAAGGTTCACGAGGTTGACCCTGGGTATGGAGGGATTTTCTTAGGAGAGGTTGAGTAGGTTGGGCCTGTGCTCATTGGAGTTTAGAAGAATGAGAGGCGACCTTATTGAAACACATAAGATTTTTCGGGGCTTGACAGGATAGATGCTGAGAGGTTGTTTTCCCCTGTGGGAGAGTCTAGGACCAGAGGGCATAATCTCAGAGTAAGGGGTTACCCATTTAAGACAGAGATGAGGAGGAATTTCTTCTCTCAGGTTAGCCAAACTGTGGAATTCTTTACCACAGAGGACTGTAGAGGCTGGGTTGTTAAGTATATCCAAGGCTGAGATAGACAGATTTTTAATTAGTAAGGGAATCAAAGATTATGGGGAAAAGACAGGAAAGTGGAATTGAGGATCATTAGATCAGCCATGATCTCATTGAATGTCGGAGCAGACTTGATGGGCCAAATGGCCTACTTCTGCTCCTACATCTTATGGTCTTAAAGGGACACAGATGCACCTTAGCAACAGAATAATACACTGTGCATGACTACTGCTGTTTCTTCGAAAAAGCCACACCATCAGAATCACTGCGAGCAATCCCACGGGTGATCCACCTGTAAAAATGAAGCCTCTGCACCGAATTTGATGGCACTGCATACCTGTATTCCATCCTATTAGTCTGTTCACACTGAGGTAACTTACTCGAGCTGCTCCAAAACTTTTGTAAGTAATAACCCCCCCCCCATGACAAACTTTGTCCAAAACCACCCCCACTTCCTCCCACCTTCCAAAATAACTCCTCGAAAGTTGAACTTTACTGATTGTACACTGAGATGAGAGTCAAGTGGATTGGTGGCAAAGGTCATAGGGCATGTTCAGAGGTTACAAGGGAAGGGGTGACCTCCCAGCCAATTCTGCGCAGTAACTCTGAATTGTTTTATTTTTGGTAAATTATGCAAATCAGAACAAAATTACACTTTTATATTTTGAAGCAAATTAGTTTTGCCTCTGAAAAGCCATTTGTCGAGAGTTAATTGGGAAAAAAAGGAACATCAGCTCTTCATCATTTTACTGGTGTTTTAATGACTCCCTTCAGTGTTAATATTTTATTGTGATGAAAGTTTCTTAAACAGTCTGTTTCTGTCAAAGGGAGAACAAGTTAATGTGCACAGCAGCTACATTCAGACGTGTTTAGGATTTTATTTTCTTGCTTCATGCGTATACGTGGAGAAGATGCTGTGAGACTTGTGTGCTAGTCTCATAGTTGCCAAATCCAGTAAGTATTAACCAGGTTAATGTTAGTCGCCCAGTTACTAACCCAGATAGTGTTGGCTCAATTAGTGCTAGTGTTAATTTTATAGTTGCTCAATCCAATCAGTATTAATCCGGATTAATGTTAGTCTCTCAGTTTCCAAGCCTGGTTAACGTTCATCCTGCAATTGGCTCAGTCTGGTTCGTGTTAATCCTGCAATTTTTTTTTTACTCATTCATGGGATATGGCCGTCACTGGTTGGGCCAGCATTTACTACCCATCCCTAGTTGCCCTTGAGAAGATGTGGTGAGCTGCCTTCTTGAACCGCAGAAGTCCATGTGGCGTGGGTACATCCACGGTGCTGTTAGGAAGGGAGTTCCAGGATTTTGCCCCAGTGACAATGAAGGAAAGGCGATATATTTCCAAGTCAGGATGATGAGTGGCTTGGAGGGGAACTTAGAGGTGCTAATGTTCCCATGTGTCTGCTGCCTTTGTCCTTCTAGGTATTAGAGGCCACGGGTTTGGAAGAAGGCTTGGTGAGTTCCTGCAGTGCATCTTGTAGATGGTACACACTGCTACCACTATGCACCTCTAGTGGAGGGAGTGCATGTTGAAGATGATGGATGGGGTGTCACTTAAGCAGCTTCTTTGTTCTGAATGGTGTTGAGCTTGTGTGTTGTTGGAGCTGCACTCATCCAGGCAAGTGGGGAGTATTCCAAGACACTCCTAATAAAAGCAAAGCACTGCGGATGCTCAAAATCTGAAACAAAAACAAAAATTGCTGGAAAAACTCAGCAGGTCTGACAGCATCTGTGGAGCGGAAGACAGAGTTAATGCTTCGAATCCGTATGACTCTTCATCAGAACTAAAGAGAAATAGAAATGTGGTGAAATATAAGCTGTTTAAGGGGTTGGGACAGGTGGAGCTGGATAGAGGGCCAGTGATAGGTGGAGGCAAAGGAGAGATTGCCAAAGATGTCATAAACAAAAGGGTGTTGACAGTGGTGATATTAGCTAAAGGATGTGCTAATGGTGACATTAAGGGTAGAAAGCAGGATGAGCAAGTGACATGTGCTTTGTAGATGATGGATAGGCTTTGGGGAGTCAGGAGGTGAATTACTCTACGCAAGATTCCTAGCCTCTGACCTCTTGTAGCCATAGTATTTATATGGCTAGTCTGGTTGGTATTAATTCTGCAATTGGCTCAGCCTGGATAGTATTAATCCATTAAATTTATACACCCCTTTTCCCATTGAATGCGGTACTTATAAATAAATGATAATGAGTTGATTGACCACTTTATTTGTTCTTTTGCTGGTGCTGGAAAGAATGTTTCTCGGCCAGGAAGCCTTCCTCTCTTCAAGTAGTGGTGTTGGATCAATAAGCTCACCTGTAGTAATGAAACAGGCAGTCAGAGTCATGATTTAAGACCAAAACTGAAAGGCAAATTCTCTGAAATTGCAGTACACCCTCAGTACTGCACGGAAGTGTCCACCTAAATCATGTGCTCAAATGGGGCTTAAATCTATCTCTATGTTGGTCCTGATGTCCAGCTGGAGCAAAATGGACCCAATATCTCTGGGGTTTGGAGGAATAAGAGGTAACCTCATTGAAGCATTTAAATTCTTAGAGAGCTTGACAGGGTAGATGCTGAGAGACTGTTCCCCCTGGCTGGAGAGTCTAGAATTAGGGGGTCACAGTCTCAGGAGAAGTGGTCGGCCATTTAGGACTGAGGGGGAGAGAAATTTCTTCACTCAGAAGGTCATGAATCCTTGCAATTCTCTACCCCAGATAGCATGGATACTCAGCCTTTAAGTATAGTCAAGACTGAGATGGTTAGATTTTTGGACACTAGGGGTATCAAGGGGTTACAGTGAGAAATTAGAATTGAGGTAGTTCAGCCATGATCTTTTTGAATGATGGAGCAAGCTCAGTGGGCTGAATGACCTCCTCCAGCTCCTGCTTCTTATCTTACGGCACTTGAGCTAATCTGTCCACTCTGCAGATGGTCAGTTACAAGACTGGATTCTTCCAGCTCAGGAGCAGCTCCATGCTGTGCTCCCACCTCTCCCCTCCATCTGCCAAATCCTTAATTCATCTCTGGGATTGGTTTCAACTCGGTCCCAACACTCTCACTTCCATAACTATAACAAAGATATATTCCATTGAGAAAGAAAGACTCCATGAGAAGGAGGCACCATCTGTGGCTAACCAAGGAAATTATGGGTGGTATCAAATTGAAAGATGCACAATGCTGCAAAGATTAGTGGTGGATCAGAGGACTGGGAAAGTTTTAGAAACCAGCAAAGGATGACTAAAAAATAAAGAGGGAGGAATTGGAGTATGAGAGAAAACTAGCAAGAAATATAAAAACAGGCAGGAAAACCTTCTGCAAGTATATAAAAAGGAAAAGAGTAGCTAAAGTAAGCTTTCGTCCCTTAGAGGGTGAGATTGGGGAGTTAATAATGGAAAACAAGAGGCAGAGACTTTGAACAAGTATTTTTTTAACCGTCTTCATGGTAGAAGTCACCAAAAAGCAGCCCAAGATTAGAAGAAAATCAAGAGGCAAAAGGGAGGGAGGAACTTGAAACAAGCATGATCACTAGAGAAAACGAACGAGGAAAACTAATGGACCTACAGGCTGATAAGTCCCCTGGACCTGATGGCCTGCATCCTTGTGTCTTACAGGAAGTAGCTGCAGAGATAATGGATGTATTGGTTGTAATCTTCCAAAATTGCCTACAGTCTAGAAAGGTCCCAGTGGATAGAAATCCACTGTTCAAGAAAGGAGGAGACAGAAAGCAGGAAATTATGGGCCAGTTAATCTAACTTCTGTCATTGAGGAAGATGTTAGGATCAGTTATTAAGGATGTAGCAGGGCATTTCGAAAATCATGATACAATCGGGCAGAGTCAGCATGCTTTTGTGGAAGGGCAAGAGTGTTTGAAAAATTTATTAGCGTTCTTTAAGGATGTAACAACCAGAATGGATAAAGGGAAACCAGCAGATGTACTGTATTTGGATTTCCAAAAGGCATTCGATAAGGTGCCACATAAAAGGTTACTGCACAAGGTAAGAGTTCATGGTTTTGTTGGTGATATATTAGCATGGATGAAGGATTGGCTAATGAACAGCAAACAGAGAGTCAGGATAAATGGGTCATTTTTGGGTTGGCAACTGTAACTGTTGGAGTACGACAGGGAACAGTGCTGGGGCACTCAACTGTTTAGGATCTGAATTGATGCTTTGGATGACAGGACAGACTATATTGTAGCCAAACTTGCTGATGATACAGAGATAGGTAGGAAAGCAAGTTATGAGGAAGATCCAGAGGGATTTATATAGGTTAAGTGAGTGGGCAAAAATTTGGTAGATGGAATGTAATGTAGGAAAATGGAAAAGTATAATATTATTTAAATTGAGAGAGGCTGCAGAATGCTGTGGTACAGAAGGATCTGAGTGTCCTTGTACATGAATCACAAAAAGTTAGCATGCAGGTACAGTAATTAGGAAGACAAATGGAATATTGGCTTTTATCCAAGGAGAATGGAAACAACCATAAAGGTTATTGATGAGACCACATCTAGGAGTGCTGAATACAGTTTTGGTCTGCTTACTTAAGGAGGGATATACTTGTATTAGAAGTTGTACTGAGAAGGTTCACTAGGCTGATTTCTGGGCTGAAGGGGTTGTCAGGTTAAGCAAGTTGGGCCTATACTCATTGGAATTTAGAAGAATGAGAGGTGATCTTATTGAAACATATATGGTTGTGAGGGTACTTGACAGGGTAGATGCTGAGAGGATGTTTCCCCTCATGGGGGACTCTAGATTTGTGGACACTATTTCAGAATAAGGGTCTACCATTTAAGACGGGGGTGAGGAGGAATTTCTTCTCTCAGAGAGTCGTTAATCTTTCGAATTCTGTTCCCCAGAGAGCAGTGGAGGCTAAGTCATTGAATATATTCGAGGCTGAATTAGATTTTTGATCCACAAGGGTGTTAAGTGTTTTGGGAGGCAGACACTAAAGTGGAGTTAAGACTACAATCAGATTAGCTATGATCTGTTGTATGGTGGAGCAGGCCCAATGGGCTGAATGGCCTCCTGTCCTATTTTTTAGGATAAGACCATAAGACATAGGAGCAGAAGTTGGCCATTCGGCCCCTCGAGTCTACTCTGCCATTCAATGAGATCATGGCTGATCTGATAATCCTCAACTCTACTTTCCTGCCTTTTCCCCAAAACCCTTGATTCCCTTACTGATTAAAATCTGCCTATCTCAGCCTTGAATATACTTAATGAACCAGCCTCTACAGCCCTCTGTGGTAAAGAATTCAACAGATTTGCTACCCTCTGAGAGAGGAAATTCCTCCTCATCTCTGTCTTAAACGGGTGCCCCCATACTCTGAGATGAAGCCCTCTAGTCCTAGACTCTCCCACAAGGGAAAACAACCTCTCAGCATCTACCCTGTCAAGCCCCCTAAGAATCTTATATGTTTCATTAAAGTCGCCTCTCATTCTTCTAAACTCCAATGAATACAGACCACTACATACAGGCTACTCAACCTCTCCTCATAAGAAAATCCCTCCATACACGCGATCAACTTAGTGAATCTTCTCTGGACTGCCTCCAATGCCAGTATATCTTTCCTTAGATAAGGGGACCAAAACTGTTCACAGTATTCTAGATGTGCTCTAACTAGTGCCTTGTATAGTCTTAGCAATACTTCCTTATTTTTATCTTCCATTCCCTTTGAAATAAAGGCCAACATTCCAGTTGCTTTCCCTAATACCTGCTGAGCTTCTATGTTAGCTTTTTGTGATTCATACATGAGGGCCCCCAAATCCCTCTGTGCCACAGATTTCAGCAGTTTTCTCCATTTGAATAATATTCAGCTCCTCTATTCTTGCTGCCAAAGTGCATAACCTCACATTATATTCCACCTGCCAAGTTTTTGCCCTCTCACTTAACCCGTCTATATCCCTCTGTGGACTATTTGTGTCATCCTCACCGCTTGCCTTCCCACCTATGTTTGTGTCATTCGCAAACTTGGTGACAGTACATTCATTTCCCTCGTCCAAGTCATTAATATGTATTGTAAATGATTGAGGCCCCAGCACTGATCCCTGTGGCACTCCACAGGTTGCCATCCTGAAAATGCGCCCCTTATCTCAACCCTCTGTCTTCTATTAGTTAGCCATCTTATGAACGCCTCTCCGACCTACACTATTGCTATCCCTCTGACCACCCATCCTTTCTCATGCACAAAGTCCCGCGTACCTATCACCATCCCAACCCTTCACAAGGTCCCCTGGCTCCCTGCGTTCAATAAAAACCATTTTGAAGGTCTTTGTTATTACCTTCCTGCAAAATCCCTCCCTGGCCTTTCTCCACCATTTTAGGATACATGGGGGAAGGTAAGAATATTTTTTTTTACTTAGTTAGTTGTTATGGCCCAGAATGCACTGCCTGTAAGGGTGGTGGAAACAGGTTCAGTAATAATATTCAACAGTGAGTTGGATAAATACTTGTTGCCCATCACTAATTGCCCTTGAACTGAGTGGCTTGCTGGGCCATTTCAGAGGGCAGTTAAGAGTTAACCACATTTCTGTGGGTCTGGAGTCACATGTAGACCAGGTAAGGGTGGCAGATTTCCTTCCCTAAAGGACATTAGTGAACCAGATGGGTAGTTGATAGTTGTCATGGTCAGCATTACTGAGACTAGTTTTGTAGTCCAGATTTATTAATTGAGTTCAAATTCCACCAGCTGCAGTGGTAGGATTTGAGCTCATGCCCCCAAAGAACTAGCCAGGCCCTCTGGATTACTAATCTAGTGACACTACCACTATGCCCCCTCTCCCGTGTTCATCTCGCCCTAACAAAATATCTTTCTTTTCCTTTCCCGATGTGTTTATCCAGCTTTCCCTTAAATGTATCCCTGATAATTGACTCAGCTACTCCCTGTGTTAGTGGGTTCCACATTCTCATCACTCTTTGGGTTAAAAACAGATCCTCCTGAATTCCCTGTTGGATTTACTAGTGACTATCTTAGATGTATAATCCCACCTAATTCCGATGTCCCCCATGAGAGCAAATTGCTTTTCTGTATCTACTCTATCAAACTATTCCAGAAACCTAAAGACCTCTGCCAGATCCACCCCTCGGCCTTGGCCTTCTCTTTTCTAGAGGAAAGTGCCCCAGGGGTACCTGATGGGTAAAACCTCGCTGTTCTGGTGTCATACTTGTGAATCTTTCCCAGTGCCTCTATATGCTTTTTATAAAATGGGACCAGAACTGTGCACAGGCAATGAAGCACTTTTCCTGAAGTGTAGTCCCTGTTTTTTTAAAATATATTCATTCATGGGATGTGGGTGTCGCTGGCTAGGCCAGCATTTATTAGCATTTTTTTTCTTTAAAAAAAAACCACATTGCTGTGGGTTTGGAGTCACATGTAGAACAGACAAGGGCAGCAGGTTTCCTTCCCAAAAGGGCATTAGTGAACCAGATAGGTTTTTACAACAATCAGCAATGGTAGCACGGTCATCAGTAATTCCAGATTTTTTTTATTGAATTCATCTGCCGTGGTGGGATTTGAACCTGGGTCCCCAGAGCATTACCCTGGGTCTCTGGAATACTAGTCCAGTGACAATACCACTATGCCACCTGTTGTAATATAAGACATGCATCAACCAATATGCACACAGCACGATCCCGCAAACAGCAGTCGGGGTTATTTTAAAATGATGTTGGTTGAGGGATAAATATTGGTCAGGACACTGGGGAGAACCCCCCACCCCACCCCCGGCTCTTCTTCCAGTGGTGGCTATGGGATCTTTTACAAAGACCAAATTTGCCAGATCCTGGAGAAAGAGCAAAGGGGAGTGGGACTAATTGGGATAGCTCTTTCAAAGAGCTGGCACAGGGACAATGTGCTGTAAGGTTCTGTGATCTTCTGTGAACTGTGAGCTTCCTTTTCTCTGATACCAGATTATTGTACATTTCTCACTCAGTATTCCGACATCCTGAGCTCTTCACTAAAATGACTTTGTTTTGCTCCCCCCTCCATCCTGCCTCCAAAAAGCCTTTCCTGTGGATCACCTCTTCCAGCTTCTTGATTTTCTTCTGCTCCTTTTCTATCTCTGGTAAGAACTCTGAACCTTTCTGTTGCATAATGTGCCCAGTATAATTGCTCCACGAGTAAATCTACAATCATGTGATTTTCCAGTGGACCTTTCCCTGAAACACTCATTTTCCTTCCAAGCTCAGAATTGTCACTGACTGAATTGCGATTCCTCATCAGGTTCTTCAGCCTTGTCGCAGCAGGCTTCAGAAGCAGCAGTGTTTAAATATTAATCAACCACAGAATATTTGGCACTATTCACTGAGAGCTATTACAGTACAATACAGAACAGTGCAACAGGGGATATCACCAGAGTAAATGACATCACCACAGTAAATTACATCATAGCGCAATAAAGGACATCACAGCGCAATAGGTGACATCACAGTACAATAGGTGACATCACAGCCCAATAAAGGACCTCACAGCACTGTACAGAGCAATAGAACACATTTTTAACAAAGCATCCACTTACGGAGCTCAAAAAGACAAAAGGACATTGCTCCAGTACATCACCATTCAGCCCGATACAATTCTGCACTGCCACAATTCAATGCCGTACAGCGCAGCCCAAAACACACTGCACCACGTCCGTTGTTAAAGGGAGAGTGTATATTCATTTGAATTTCTCTATCATCCTAAATGGTATTGCTAGAGAAACCTACATGCTCACTGACCTTCCTTTGTACCCTGATTTATGCTTTAGAGCTACTTTCAACCACAGTTAGAGTACTGTGAACGCTTTTGAGTGCTCCATTATTGAAAGCACATCAAAGCCAGAGAGAGCAAACTGTGTAGATTCACCAGGATAATTCCAGCAATGGAAACCAGAGTTATGACGAGGGACATGAGTTATTGAATTATTTTCTGCTATAAATAAGGCTAAAGTTTTTAAAATTCTGAAGGGTTTTGGCCGAGTGAATAAGAAGAGGCTA
Organism: Carcharodon carcharias; assembly: GCF_017639515.1. Taxonomy (NCBI): domain Eukaryota; kingdom Metazoa; phylum Chordata; class Chondrichthyes; order Lamniformes; family Lamnidae; genus Carcharodon; species Carcharodon carcharias. The sequence goes on along the minus strand of NC_054476.1, from coordinate 149,744,724 downwards.
GTTCTTCTGCTTGAGAGAGGTGAGGTTACATTTCTTTAAACACTCTTTTTTTAGATCTGTTGCATTGCTGCAAGAATTGGTTGACATGGAGACCATTACATCGTTTAACAAATAAAGTTGAATAAATGTTTGAAGCAGACAAAGCTGTAGGACTGTGGGGAGAGAGCGGGGCCGTGAAAATAGTTTTGGATTGCTCAAAGAGGTAACATAGACTTAATAATAATAAATAAAAACAGAAAATGCTGTAAAAACTTAGCAGGTCTGGCAGCATCTGTGGAGAGAGAAACAGAGTTAACATTTCGAGCCCATATGACTCTTCTTCAGAGCTAAAAGCCAACATATACTTAATGGGCTGAATAACCTGCAATAATGGCTCTACCATCTAAAACAGCCTAGGGAAAAATATTTTGAGGGGCATTTAGTCCAGTGTAATAATGAGTGCTGTCCACGCTTCCATAACCCATTTCAGCAAGTCTTCCAAATGTGAAAGCAACATCTATAGTGAAGAACCATGAAGGATTTAGATTGAGTAAATAAAAAGAAACTTTTTCCAGCGGTTGAAGCATCAATAACCAAAGGGCACAGGTTAACGGTGATTGGTAAAAGACCCAGAGGCAACCTATACAAGGAGTGGTTAGGATTTGGAATGCACTGTCTGATATGGAAATAGATTCACTGGTGGCCTTTAAAAGGCAATTGGAGAAATACCTGAAGGAGAAAGAAAGATCGGGGAGTAGGATAGTTCTTTGAAAGGACCAGCACAGACTCTATGGGTTGAATGGCCTCCTTCAGTGCTGAACTATTCATGCTGCTGAGCCACACAGCAACAAGTGCCAGGTCTGATTGTGGAACCATACCGAGCTCACTGTTCAAGAGGACAGGATAGGAATTGGTGAAATGAAAACCAACAGGATTAAATATTGGGATTGGATGACTTGACTAGAAGGAGAAAAAGAAGCAATCACTGTTGTGACAGGCAGTTTTCACTCAGCAAACACACACATACAGCAATTGTAAATCCTGTAACCAATTTGATAGAACCCTCTTCAGAAATGTTCCTTCAGCTCCCGATATAAACTGTGTTCCGGGATAATAACCAGATAACACATTGTACTGATGTCACAATCAACGGGCCTTCTAATTCCCCTTTGTTGTGTGCAGTCTGTTTGTTGCACTGTGTGGACCCTTTAAGGTTGTTGTGCAGCCATGCATGCATGTATCTGAAAGGATGTGCATCTTGTTTGTCCCCTGCATGCTGTATTCCCAATTGCTGCATAGCTGTGCAGTTGCCACCAACTACTTACAACAAAGAAACAGGCCATTTAGCTCAACCAGTCCCTGCCAATGTTGTCATTATAATGATATAACACCTTGGACTTATCTACTGTACAAGGCTATGGGCCCTGACAACATTCCGACAATAGTACTGAAGACTTGTGCTCCAGAACTTGCTGCGCCCCTAGCCAAGCTGTTCCAGTACAGCTACAACACTGGCATCTGCCCAGCTATGTGGAAAATTGCCCAGGTATGTCCTGTACACAAAAAGCAGGACAAATCCAACCTGGCCAATTATCACCCCATCAGTCTACTCTCCATCATCAATAAAGTAATGGAAGGGGTCATCAACAGTGCTATCAAGCAGCGCTTGCTTAGCAATAACCTGCTTACTGATGCCCAATTTGAGTTCCGCTAGGGCCACTCAGCTCCTGACCTCATTACAGCCTTGGTTCAAACATGGACAGAAGAGCTGAACTCCCAAGGTGAGGTGAGAGTGACTGCCCTTGACATCAACGCAGCATTTGACCGAGTGTGATATCAAGGAGCCCTAGCAAAACTGGAGTCAATGGGAATCGGGGGGAAAACTCTCCGCTGGTTGGAGTCATACCTAGCACAAAGGAAGGTGGTTGTGGTTGCTTGAGGTCAGTCATCTCAACTAATTTGGATTTTGGCAAACGCTTCCTTCAATGTGATGGCATCTACATTTTCCAGGAGATTAACAGTGTGAAACATGTGTTCCCCGCTCTTCATCTCCTCACGCACATCATTGTCATTTTCTGGTTTGTCAATCACCTCATGTATATGTTTCTGGTGGGATATCTGATGATCATTTTTATTGCTTGAAGGTTCCGTTGTGTACGGTTTGTTTGGATCAGTGCACGGCTCCTTGTAGCTGCACCAACCTTTGCTCTGGTGCACTGCTGCGGTCAATGGCCCTCTCTGCCACATGCTGAGCAGAATTGATGAAAAGTTGAGCATTTCCTTTGCGCAAACAGAAGTCCACATCTTTCACATATCTTGCTAGGTTTGGGTGTTCTAGTGAGTGTGTCAACAATTGGGGTTGTACATAAGACCTGTAAGCTTTGTTTACTTGCAAGGATTGCTTCATACTTACGTCCACCTTTGAGTAGTTCTTCGATGCTATAGGTTTGTCTAGCAGATCTCCCTGGAATGCATCCATGGGAGTGCATGCGATCACCAACTCAACAATTCTGTCTGCTAGCTCTGTGTTTGAAAAATCACAGTACGTACCCTTTTCTCTGTATCTGCCGATGAAGTGGTCAATGGATTCTGTGGGCTGTTGTGGAAATGACATGAACTCTAGTCGATGAATACAGAAGTTTAACCTGATTCTGAACCAGTCTTCCAATGTAGTCCATATCTTTTGGGGATCCTTTAGTTCTTCTGATGTTAATCTTGACACGTTCCCAACTGCTAGGTGAATTTTTATGGTTTGCTTGCCTGGCTCAACCGCACCTAATCAAGAAACCTTAGCTCGGTCCGGTGTTTAAACATTTTGAATTTGGATAGTAGGTCAGCGACAACCCAATTCAAACTGGGGAATATTGTGGACATTCTGACAATATCCCTTTGACATGCCTCCTTCTGTAGTATCTGGGATGAGTGACACCGTAGCCGCTTTTCCGAAGCTCCGCCCACAAAGGCAAGTTGTGGTGGGAATGCACCACTGAGTAATGGTGTACTTGATTTTTATTCGATTTATTGTTCAGCAACTCCCGAAGCCACCCATAAGAATTGCAACCCCCTCTGGCCCAATTTTTATGACAGTTTTTTTTTGTTTGACTCTCCCTTGCTCATTATCGATCCAGCCCACACCCTGGTCACTTGCCTTTCCCAACTGAGCTAACCCAGTGCTGGTCATCTCACAGAACTGACAGGCTCTGCGCTGCAGTCTCACTACGAGGGATCGTCTGCTTACCAGCTCTTTATCTGAGCACTCGCACGGCGCTGAGTCGAGAAACCTTTTTTCTTAGCAGTCACTATGCTACATTCTCAACACTCTCCAACGCTGTGACTTCGTTGTGGTCTGACTAAAATGTTGAGGGTCTTCTCATGCCCTGTAGCACAATCTGAGGCTGTTCACCATGTCGTAATGTATTTAATCCTGCTGCCAGCTGTCTCACCACCGCTGATCACCATGTTGTGTTATTATGATATAGTATTTACTGTACAAGAGACAAGGTGGTGATGTAGTGGTATTGTCACCAGACAGTAATCCAGATACCCAAGGTAACACTTGGGGGACCCGGGTTTGAGTCCTGCCAAGGCAGATGGTGGAATTCGAATTCAATAAAAAAATCTGGAATTAAAAGCCTGATGATGAAACCATTGTCGAGTGTTGGTTCACTACTGTCCTTCAGGGAAGGAAAATCCGCCTGGCCTACATGTGACTCTGAAATGGCCTAGCAAGCCACTCAGTTCTCAAGGCAATTAGAGATGGAAAACAAACACTGGGATAGCCAGCGATGCCCCATCCCATGAACGAATACAAAAAAAAATGTGTTGCGGGTTAATTTGTTAGTTATACATGGGTATAAAGCTTGAAGACAACAGAGCTGGGTGCATATGATCTGCTCAAAGCTAAAGTGAAACCAAGACTGGGTCACATGACACATTTCTCTTCTACAGCTGTCATGCTGATATCGCTTAATGGCGTAATACAACAAATGTTGCATGAGGGCTAAATATTGGCCAGGATACCTTGGAGGCAGAGTGCGGGACAAAGAGAGCACGAGCGAGAGATGGAGAACGTGACAGAGACAGACGGAGAGGGAGTCACACAGAGAAAGAGGAAGCACGAGACAAAGAGAGAGACAAATAGACAGACAAAGAGAGAGAGAGAGGGGGAGAAACTGAGAGAGAGAGAGAAAAACAAGGAGCAGTAAGGAGACTGAGGTAAGGAGAGAAATTGAGGAGGAGAAAGAAAAACAGACACACAAAACATGAAAGAGAAGATTGAAACTGATAAATTGTTTTCTGGAAATTAAACAGTGGGAAAGAAATTGAGTTACAAAGAGAGTCTGGGAGAGTAAGAGAGACTGAGATAAGGAGAGAGAATAAAGGCTAAGGAGAAAAAGATAGAAGGAGAGACTGAAAGCTGGTGAGTGAGTCAAACCATATAAGAGGGGAAGATTGAGATAGGAGGAAAATAGAGAGAGAGACTGAGTAAGCGACTGTGTCCTGAAGACCTATTAACAACCCATTAATAGCTTTTAGTGATATCAAAATTGCAAGCATGAAATGGAAAGATAGGATATGCATCCTCTCGAGGGATCAGCCCAGCTCTCACTACGCTACTAATTTTAAAACATTGGGCCTATTACTAGAAGTACTACTTTCTGCTTAATGTGGAAGGGCAATCTTAACAGATGTAAACATCATGTTTTTTGGCCATTTGGCAAAATATTTTTTTTTAAATGACATTGATTTTATACTTTCTTAAAACACTCTTTCACCCCACTGATTCTGGGTGAAGTCCAGTTGTCATCCAGTCTTTAGCCATTCTTTGCACATAAGTTGGGATGGTCGGGGTGAGGATAGTGGGACTGAGGGATAATTTGGGATAGTGGGAGTGAGGATGGTGGGACTGAGGGATAAGTTGGGATAGTGGGAGTGAGGATGGTGGGACTGAGGGATAATTTGGGATAGTAGGAAGGAGGATGGTGGGACTGAGGGATAAGTTGGGATAGTAGGAATGAGGATGGTGGGACTGAGGGATAAGTTGGGATAGTGGGAGTAAGGATGGTGGGACTGAGGGATAAGTTGGGATAGTGGGAGTGAGGATGGTGGGACTGAGGGATAAGTTGGGATAGTGGGAGTGAGGATGGTGGGACTGAGGGATAAGTTGGGATAGTGGGAGTGAGGATGGTGGGACTGAGGGATAAGTTGGGATATTAGGAATGAGGATGGTGGGACTGAGGGATAAGTTGGGATAGTGGGAGTGAGGATGGTGGGACAGATGGGATAAGTTGGGATAGTGGGAGTGAGGATGGTGAGACTGAGGGATAAGTTGGGATAGTGGGAGTGAGGATGGTGGGACTGAGGGATAAGTTGGGATAGTGGGAGTGAGGATGGTGGGACTGAGGGATAAGTTGGGATATTAGGAATGAGGATGGTGGGACTGAGGGATAAGTTGGGATATTAGGAATGAGGATGGTGGGACTGAGGAATAAGTTGGGATAGTGGGAGTGAGGATGGTGGGACTGAGGGATAAGTTGGGATAGTGGGAGTGAGGATGGTGGGACTGAGGGATAAGTTGGGATATTAGGAATGAGGATGGTGGGACTGAGGGATAAGTTGGGATAGTGGGAGTGAGGATGGTGGGACAGATGGGAGATTGTGGCTGAGTTCACCCTTGCCTCTTATGTGTGATGTTTCGGATGGCTGTTTGACCACATGAGGCACCTCTCCGTGCATCCTTGTTTCCAGCAGGCAGTCACTGCGCACTGATAAGGCTGCAAACTAGCCCTGTCACCATAGAGAAATTGGCGCACAGCAAAATCCCACAAACATCAACACAAGAATAACCAGATGATCAGTTCTGCTGAGGTTATTTCAAGGCATCGGGAACTACCCCTGCTCTTTTTCAAAATGGTACCGTGGGATCTTTTACACCCAGCTGAGTAGGCAGACAACTCAGAGAACTCTGTTCAACGTCACATCCAAAAGATGGCACTTTCAACAGTGTGACATCCCCTCGGTACTGCACTGGGTAGTGTCAACCTGGATAATGGGCTCAGGTCTTTACAGTGAGAATTGAACACACAACCTACCAGCTCTCCATGTCATGACATCACCACCAAACCCCACAACTGCTACCAGAATCTGAACAATACTGGTCCTCAGGAATCAGTAAAGTTTACATTTATGTAATAATATGACATAAAGAGTAGGCCACTCTCCCCCACATCAGTGGCGTAACCTTGCTTGACTTAAACAAGAAGATCCTGTTGTTACACACACACACACACGCACACACACACACACACACACAATCTTTTTGCGCACTTCAGAATTTCATGGGTGGTTTCTTTTGGCAGGTAGACTGGGTGCAGAAAGGTACCGCTCCTGATTCCGAACCATCACCTCTTTCTCCAGAATGCACTCTTGCACTCTAACCGTACAGGAAAGCTGTTGATGAGCAGAACTTTAAGCTGGGAGTTTATTCCTTAAAGCTGAGGCTGTTTGCGGGTGTGAGGTGAATGATAAGAAAATCACTTTTTGATTTCTATAAGTTAAAAAAAAATGAATCTGAGCTTCCTGTAATCTGTGTAAAGGCTGAGTGAGATAAAGGGGGAGGGGTGAATTGGCTGCTAGATATTATCTACACTGTTATCATCACAGCCAGTGGAAGTGCTCAGCTGGGAATTAATGTTACAGCACTTTCTCTGTTTGCTGTGTGTGTGTGTGTTTGTGTGTGTGTGTGTGTGTGTGTGTGTGTGTGTGTGTGTGTGTGTGTGTGTGTGTGTGTGTGTGTGTGTGTGTGTGTGTGTACACGTTGCCGACATTGACATATTCCTGGAGATTTTGTCACATGACCTTCCACTTCCAAACAGGTCAAACCACCTGGTTCCCCAATCTCCATTTTAAAACTAATAAACTAAATCATTCACAAGGAGTGGGAAAAAAAGCAAGCAGTTTTTTACATCCACTTGCTGTTCTCTCCCCAGTTGCTCGCAGCAGTGGCCAGGACATTAATCATTCCTTAAGTGCTTTTGAAGTGTGATCTCTGTTGTAGGAAATGCAGCAGCCAATCTGTGCATAGCAAGATCCCACAAACAGCAACAAAACAAATGGCCAGATCATCTGTTTCTAGTTGTTGGTGGAGGGAAAAATGCTGGCCGGGACACGGATGAGGGGGAATGAGATGGGGGAAGTGGGGGTGGGGTGTATGGTGGGATCTCCCCTCCTCTTCTTCTAAATAGTGCTGCATTGATCTTTTAGGTCCACCTGAGAGGGCAGATGGCACCTCAGTTTGACATCTCACCCACGAAGCAGCACCCCTGAAGGTGCAGCACCCCCTCAGTACCGCTGAACCATGTCTGGCTAGCAGCAAAACTGTGTTTTATGAAAATGAAACACTCTTGTACATGTTGCCACACTCCCATAGGCACCAGCTGTATCATTTATAGGTAATCAGTTGTGAATTGTAAGTGGATATAAATCTACAGTGATTGAGTTACATTTGTTAATCCTTCAGTTTGTGTGTGTTTCATGTGTTCGATGGGTCACGGGCATCAACCAGCGACAACAGCTGGGCCTTATCACAGCTGGCTAGCCTGAGAGGGCTGGAAACAATTCTACACAGCTGCACAACATGCTCCGCACAAAGATGTGACGTTATCTCCATCTGAGGAGGCTCCATCTGACCTCAACAGTTTGTGCCACCCCCCACCCCCCACAATCCCCCGGCCAGTCTCCTGCCTCACATCCTAAATAAACATCTAAAACCTTGCTGCCCATCTTCTGATTCACTGAGTCCTGTTCATCCATCACCCTTGTGCTCACTGATCTGCAGTGGCTCCCAGTGCAGCAGCTCATCGATTTTGAAGTTGCCATCTTGGTTTTCAAATCCGCCGCCGCCGCCACCCCCCCCCCCCATCTCTGATAACTTCCTCCTGCCTCCAGGATATCTGTGCTCCTCCAATCCTGGCCTCTTTTGCAACCCGGTTTTCATCGACCCCTTGTTAGCGACTGTTCCTTGAGCCGCCTGGTTCTAAACTCTGGAATTCTCTCTCTAAACCTCTGTCTCTCTACCTCTCTCTCTCTCTCTCCTTAAAGGTGCTCCTACTGCTTTGACCAAGCTTTTAGCCACCTATCTCCTTATGTGGTTCGGTGTCAAAGTTGGCTTGATGAGTACTCCTGTGAAGCACCTTGGAAAGTTTTACTACACGGCAGGAGTTACTTAAGTGCAAATTACTGTTGTAATCGTTCTGTGGAATCTGTCAGTTCATGTATGACACATTCCAACATTGCATGGCAGGATTTTCCCTGTGCTTCATGGCTTTCTGATTGGCCTGCACTAAGGGCACATCTCCTCGTAGGACAGGACATTGGGTTGCCAAGTCATCTTGCCCAATGCAAATCTTTCTAAACTCATTCTTGGGATGTGAGAATCGTTGGCATAGCCACCACTTTATTCCCCAAAGTCTAGGTTCCCTGAGAAGATGCTAGTGTTGGGTGACTTCATCAATGCCACCACTACTAGCACTTTGAGTAGGCTTGTTAGGCCACACCAGAGGGCAGTTGAGAGTCAACCACATAGCCGTGGGGCTGGAGTTACATATAGGCCCAGACTGCTTTAATACTGAGGGATTTCTGCAGTGTTGAATGGCACTGTCATTTGGGTGAGATGTTAAACCAATGCCATATCTATCCTCTCAGGTGGATATAAAGATCCCATTTAGAAGAAGAGCTGGGGAGTTCTCCCTGGTCAATATTTGTATCTCAGTGAACTGTGCCCTCTAGAACCAGAGGGCACAGTTTTAAAGTGTTTTGCAGAAGAAGCAAATGTGAGGTGAGAAAAAGCATTTTCACACAGCGAGTAGTTAGGGTTTGGAATGCACTGTCTGGAAGTGTGGTGGAGGCAGGTTCAATTGAGGCATTCAAGAGGGCATTGGATGATTACTTAAATAGAAACAACGTGCAGGGTTACAGGGTAAAGGAAGGAGATTGGCGCTGTTAAAATGCTCAGAGACCTGATGCAGACACGATGGGCCGAATGGCCTCCTCCTGCACTGTTACAATTCTGTGATTACCTGATCATTCTGTTTGTGGGAACTTGCTGTCTTCAAATTAGATGTTCCACGTCCTACATAAGACAATAACTATTCCTCAGAAGTACTTCATTGCCTGTAAAAAGCTTTGGGATGTCCTGGGGTCATGAAAGCCACTACATAAATCCAACTCTTTCTTTACAATGTAAAGAATGGGAGGGTATTGCTCAAAAGAGATACATGTTGCTGAAGCTTTTGGGCAGCACTTGCTGAATGATCCTGCCCTAATACTAACAACCAATTTAAGTTAATCAGTTGAGTTCTTAATATGGCTCATTTACACTTGTTAGAAACAACATTAATTTACACACAGGGACCTGCTCTCTGCAAACAAGGAATACGTTCAAACCTTGAGTCTTTTTTGAATTACCCGGGAGCTTGGGGAGCCTATATTTTCCCTTTGCTTTCTCCATGGCCACACCTCAGCCAATCAGAGTGGACTTGCCAACCAATCAGCACCCTTTTCTCCTGTAGTATAAATTGTTGTGATCGTTTGAGATTTGCCATTCTTGCATTTGTCCAGATGAGTGCAAGATGAAAAACTTAGGCAACGTATCTCTCTTTTCCACAATATTCAAATTCAGTGTTACAAAACGACTAATTACAGGTTAGCGTATGACTGAAAGCCCAAAGACCAGGTCACGAGGGTGGAATCTCTTTGCCTCTTCCACTTTCTCATTGACATATGTTCTCTGATGTTACAGGTATGATCCTTACAGCAAAGTCCTCTCCCGTGAGTTCTACGATCACCAGGCGATGCAGGCAATCAGGAAGGATGCAATAGCAACAGCTGCAAAGGCAAAGATGTGGGGCCTGATTCTAGGAACACTTGGGCGGCAAGGATCCCCCAAGATCATGGAGGTACGAGGAGCACTCTGAAGCCTGTGGTTTGAAATGTGTAATAAAAGCCGTTAGCCTGATAGTGGAGAGATTAAGATGCTCACTGGACCATCTTTTGATCTTCAGGTTTTCCAAACCTACTCAAATATGATAAAAGCAAAATACCGCGGATGCTGGAAATCTGAAACCAAAACAGAAAATGCTGGAAAAACTCAGCAGGTCTAACAGCATCTGTGGGGAGAGAAACAGAGTTAACGTATGACTCTTCTTCAGAGCTAAAGAGAAGTAAAAATGTGATGAAATTTATAGTGTTTAAGGGTGGGTGGAGCAGAAAAAGCAAATAGAAGGCCAGCGATAGGTGGAGGCAAAGGAGAGATTGACAAAGATGTCATAAACAAGAGGACAAGAGGGCGTTAATAGTAGTGGTAAGGGCTAAAGGAGCTGCTGATAGTGGCATTAAGGTAGGAAAGCAGAATGTGATAATAGCAGAACAAGGGTAAGTACTCTGAAAAGAACAACATAAACAAGTGACAGATGGCCCTTGTGGGGGTGGGCTGGGGGGAGGGGACAGTGGTGGGGAGAAAAGATTTTTTAAATTTATTTTCATTTTTATTTATCTGCTCAAATATGAATCGCGTGTTGAGTTTGTCGAGTGGGTATCCAGTTGGGCAGTGGGTTCTGAGGGTTAGGTTACAAGGAGAGATTATGTAAACGGTATATGTATAATATATAAAGGCCAGGGGTGATTTGGTTGCTTTTTTTCAGCATTTTGAAAGGGATTGATAGGATAAATAGAGAGAATTTTTTGCAGTGATTGGGGAGTCTGGGAAAAGGCAACAGTACCTTATAATCCAAACCAGGTCATTCAGGAGATTGAAAACAAAAATACTGCAGATGCTGGAAATCTGAAATAAAAGCAGAAGATGCTGGGAAAAACTCAGCAGGTCTGACAGCATCTGTGGAGAGAGAAACAGGGTTAACGTTTTGAGTCCATATGACTCTTCTTCAGAGATTCAGGCGATTCATTAGGTGGCATTCCTTCACATAAAAGGTGGCAGAAGTGTGGAACTCTGTCCCACAAAAAGCAGCAGGTTCTTGCTGAACTAATAATTTTAAATCAGAGATCGATAGATTTCTGCTGGGCAAGGGTGTAAAAGGATATGGAGCCAAGATGCAGAACAGCCATGATCTCATTGTATGGTGGAACAGCCTCGAGTGGCTGAATGACCTCCTCCTGTCCCTACATTCCCAAAATAGTTAAGAGCACAACCCAAGGAACAGCATTTCGATCCATTTGGCCCTCAGTCTGCCTCAGTGATCATTGCTGGATCCAGGAAACTGGATTCCTGCCGACCTTTCAGATCTAATATATGGTCAGTATGCCTGGAGGGTAGTTTGAAGTTGGGATATTCTGAATCCAGATCCCTTGGCAGCGACAACATCTGTGCCTTAAATAGCATCAGGTTAATCATGAGTTACAACCCGTGTGACACAGACTAGCTTTCAAAGAGCCTTCCATTAAAATTAAATGACAGGCTGCAAATGGTAAAATAGAAAATCATTGTTCATGTTTCACTGAGAAGTGATTAAAAAGTAGAAAAGGAGGCCACTTCCTCAGTATCAGTTGAACAGATATCTGAACTGATTGCATAATTGATTTTGGAAGTCCAAATGTGCAGGGCTCAATAGAATCACAGAATCGTAGAATTGTTACAGCACAGAAGGAGGCCATTCAGCCCATTGTATCTGCGCCGACTCTTCGAATGAGCAATTCACCTGGTGTCACTCCCCTGCTTTCTACCTGAATCTCTGCACTTAATCCTTTTCAGGTCACGGCCTCCAATTCCCTTTTGAATGCTTCAATTGAACCTGCCTGCACCACGTTCTCAGGCAGAGCGTTCCAGACCCTAACCACTCGCTGTGTGAAAAGGTTTCTCCCTGTGTTGCCATTGCTTCTTTTGCCAGCTGCCTTAAACCTGTGCCCTCTTGTTATCGATCCTTCTTCCAATTTCTCCCTATCTACTCTGTCCAGACCCCTCACCTATTTTGAACGCCTCTATCAAATCTCCTCTCAACCTGCTCTTCTCCAACCCGAGCTTCTCCCACCTATAGCTCATAAAACAATTTTGGACAGTTTTCAATAATTGTTGTTCTCTGAGCCTGATCTTTTGTACCACTTCACAGCTCTCAGGCATTTGTCCCTGCCAATTCTAAGCAACATTTTGTCCAGGCCCGTGGGCTGACGTGGGTAACACTTTCTCCCGTTTCTCTTCCATGCCCTTCCCTCCCCCTCCAGACCTACCAGTGTGAGCTCAGGGAGAGGTGAATGAGAACCTCCCCCACCCCTGCCTCCCGCCCCAGTCCAATCCGTCGATCCTTCGGAGTACCTCCCGTAGGACCATGGAGCTTATTTTTAGATGTTCCTCAAGGGCGTGGCTGAACAGCCGGGATCTTTTACTTGCTTCACACCTCCCTGGCTGTCCGTTTGTGTCATGCCAGAGGTAGCCAGGTGGCTGTGCACCTGCCAAATTCTCTGCAAAAACAAAAATTGTCTCGGGATCTTTCCTTTCTACATGAGAGCTTTTGTAAAGAGAAGCGGGAGGAGAGGGAAGGCATGAGTTTGTTAATGGTCCTGTGATATAGTTTGGGTCGTTAACGTGCCTTGTCTTTCTGTGAATGATTTTTCACTCTTATCGCAGATTTGCAGTCTGTACCACACTGGGGCTGATCTCAGGGAAAGGTCAGTCAACACTGAAAAGATCTCTCCTCCCCCTCTTTGTCTTTGTACTGGTGCCAATACAGAACGTCCTGCAGATTTTGCCTTCAGGGTTAAACACCAGGAGACGCACTGAACCATCTGCAACATCTGTTGTATCCGTGCGTTTGTTTTTGAAATGTAGACTTATAAAGGTCTTGTTTTTGTTTCTCCCCGTCCATGCTTTTGTTACCTCCAGGTTTGACTATTCCAGTGCCCTCCTATCTTCGGCCCTCCATAAACTTCAGAGCAACCTAAACTCTGCCACCCATGTCCTAACTCGGCTGTCCCATTCATCTATCGCCCCTTAACCTTGCTGGCCTACTGGCCCTCAGTCAAGCAACACCTGAGTTTTAAAATTCCTACCCATGTCTTCAAACCTCTCCATGGCTTCTTTGACCTTCCCTATCTCTCTAACCTTCTCCAGCTCCACAACCCTCCGAGGTACCTGCGCTCCTCCAATTCTGGCCTCTTGCACAGCTCAGCTCGCCCACCCCACTTCATTTTCATCGCTCCACCATTCATGGCCGTGCCTTCAGCCACCAAGGCCGCAAGCTCTCCAACCCCCTCCCTAAACCCCTCCATCTCTTGTTCCTCCTTTCAGACTCTTTAAAACCTACCTCTTTCTTAGTACCTTCTTACCTCAGTGTCGAACTTGGTTTGATGAGACTCCTTTGGAGTGCCAGCTGACATTAAGGGAGCTATATAAATGCAAATTGATGTTGTTGGTGATTCCAGAGATCATTTCTTAAATTAGGAAAGATCTCTGTAGAATTATCAGGGCCAAAGTGATCCCCTGGACTAGTTTTGATTCCCATGATGTTGGGCTAGGGTTGCCAACTGTGATTAATCATATTCCTGGAGGTTTCATCACATGACCTGCCCCCACCCTCCAGCCATTAGTCAGCCAACACATCCATCCTTGTGACGTACTGCCTTCCGATGCCAATTGGAAAGCAAAAAGATTCATTATCCATTTGGATGATGCTTGACGGTCAGCCAAACAGCCTTTTCCCCCCATTTTCAATGTTTTTATATCAGGTAAAGAAAAATGTTCAAAGAAAATGACAAAACAAAGAGTCTTTTTTAGTGTCCTGATGATTTTTCTCCAGAATTGCACCTAGCAGTGTCCTGGGGATTGATCTTCAATTCCTAGAGATTCCAGGTCAATCTTGGAGGGTTGGAAGCCCTAGGTTGGGGAGGGTGGGGATCGGAGAGGAATTTTCTAGATCCCCATACAAATTGGTCTGGGGTTTTATATCTGGGTTTCCGCCTCTCCCAGGAGTTACATGGCTTGTGAGCGGAGTGGAGATTATATATATTGTGATATCCAAGGTATTGTCAATAGTGTGGGACCAACTGGATGGAGCACAGGGCCTTTTCCAGCCCATCATTGTTCATAAGTTCGCAATTCAGGGGAATGCAACATTTACTAGCATTTGAAGGCAGAGGAGCATTTATACAGAGCTTTATTTGAGAAATACTTCAGGAAAACTTCACAAGCAGTGGATTGTAACACTTGTCATGGAGACAAATGTGGCAACCATATTGTGTACAGCAAAGCCCCATAAACAACAATAAGGACAATTTATATAGTCCTTTTAACATGGTGCAATGTCCCAAAGTGGTTCACAGGAATGGCATCAAACAAAAATTGACACCAAGCCTATGAGATGAACAACTGGATAATTGTCGCTCGGTAGTACAGAACTTGAATATTGCTGAAAAGAGAGACATGTTGCTGAAGCTTTTCATCTTGCACTCATCAGGACAAACACAACAATACAAAATTTCAAATTTTCAAAACAGGAGAAAAGGGTACCGATTGGTTGACAAGTCAACTCTGATTAGCTGGGGCATTGCCATAGAGAAATCAAAAGAGAACTATAGACTCTGCAAGCTCCCTGGTAATTCAAAAAAGCCGCAAGGCTTGAACATATTCCTTTTGTTTGCAGAGAATGGGCATCTCTATATGTCACTTCTAGCAGGTGTAAATGAGCCACATTACGAGCTCGACTGATTATCTTAAACTGGTTGTTAGTGTAGCCATCAGTACACTCAGGATTGTTCAACAAGTGCTGCCTAATCACAGACTCACATCCAATAGTAGATGTTTTGTTTTGGGTTTTGCAAGCGCAGGCTGGCTGAGTAAAGTCTGTACTCTGCCTATAACCAATAGCTGAAGGAACATGTTGTTTGATTCGATCAGCCAATCATTGGGACGTATGGTCTATGTACCTGGCGTCACACTGGTACTGAAATTCGTACACAACGTTGCTCAGTTGTGTGTTCAGTGGAATGTCTTTTTCCACTAATAGGATGCTGACATCAATCCAAAAAAGACATGGCAGATTTGTGCCCCCCTACCCACTGCCCCCTTCCCCAGGAGCAGGATGGAGACCATGCCAACACTGTTTCGATGAGGACCCTTACAGGCAGCAAAGAGGGAGAGTAAGTAACAAGAGAGCGGGTGATGCATGACTGACAGGAAGGACTTTTGTGTCCATAGGGAGAAGAGAAAGTATGAGCGACAGTCAACATCACTCCCTTGTTAACCAGAGGCTCAGAATGATATCGGAGTAGCCCTGTGAGCAGGTTACCCTTCTGTCTGATGCAGTGAGATATTTCGGGATGAGAACCCCCTCATCTGTCTAGCCTGGCTGTCTGTACTTCATTGGCTGTAAGGCGCTTTGGGAGGTCCTGAGGTCATGACAGGCAACTGTTTCCTTTAAAACAGAGCACACTTTACATCATCAAGTTACATCGAGTCTACAGCACAGAAACAAACCACTTTACCCAACTGGGTCACTTTTATTCCTAAGACCCCTTCTGTCATTTAATTCTGACATTTGTAGGGCTTTGTGGGAACTAAGTGGATATCACTTTCAAAGAGCTGGCACAGGGTTGGTGGGCTGAACAGCCTGTCTGTGCTGTATGATCCATTTACAAAATCCAATGAGGAAGAGTATAGGATCTGTCATTGGTGGTGTAGACACTTGTATAATTGAGTAAACCTTCACCCAAGGCCCTTCAGGGAATGCAAGACTGAAATGATACTTCAGATCCAAGAAAGATCACACAATCTTTTTTACAAATTTCTATATATATATATATATAGATATATATGAAAAAAATGGAAAACCACACAATTCCGTTTCACTGTACAGTAGCTATTGGTAAAATGAAAATAATAATTTTCCCTTAGGTCCAATTTCTATCATGATATGTTATCCTCACCCACCCTCACCAGACCCCTTCCCTCCACCAGCCAGGGGAAACATTTTAAACCATTCATTAGGCTGGATGTAGGCTCGTGGATCTTTAATGGAATTGATATGTCTGTTTTTTAATTCCAGCTACATTCTGCCTGACTAGATTTAATGACTAGTCTCTGCTAGTCTGCACGCCCATTCATTCCAAGCTTCATTTAGTCACTCACCCAGGAGCTAGGAGCAGTCAAACAATTAGCAAAAGCCTAAACGCTTCTATTCAAGAAGTCTTTAAGAGAGGGAGGGGGAAATGGCCAATGAGAGGGGGGGGGGGGGGTGAAATCAGTCATCTAACTCTCATTAAAACAGCTCAACAGAGAGATGACTTTCATTTCACGTTGTCGCTTTGATAATTCCACAATTAATTTTTTTTATTCTTATTTATGAAGTGAGGGTGCATCAAATTGACCTCTTCAGACTTCTCTCTTTTCTTTCTCTCTCTCTCTGTTTATGGCAGTGCCCAGGCAAATGAGTTCCACAACCATTGATGACCCTTTTTTATTGCTCGGAATTTTCTCTCTTGTGCTTCCCCCCACCCACCCCGTCCCACCCCACCCCCTGCCCCCAACCTCCACCCCTCATGTGCAAGAAAACTTGCTCTGCTTTAATTACTGTTCTGCTTTGAATATTCAAGAGCAAACTGGAGATTCACGGGGGTACACTTGAAAAATTGGAGACCCAGTAATGGGAAGCAGTTTTATTAAAGGATGATGTGCCTCAGTTCAGAAAGAAAACCTTGCAGGTATTTAGCATCCTTAAAAATCTCAGGATGTCTTAAAGCACTTTTACAGCCACTGACGTGCTTCTGAAGTGTAGTCAATGCGGCAGCCAGTTTGTGCACAGCAAGCTCCCACAAACAGCAATGTGATAACAGCTAGATAATTTTTTTTAATGATGATGGTTAAGGTTGATAAATATTGATTATGCCACTGGGGAGAACCCCTGCTGCTCTTCCTTGAGATAATGCCATGGGATCCTTTCTGCCCCATGCAAAATAAGGCACCTCTGACAATGCAGCACTCCCTCACTGGCATATCAGCTGTGATTATTTGGGGCTTGAATCAACAGAGCCAGGTGTGGTAACCTGATGTATTAGATAAGAATGGCCAGAAAAGTATGTGTCTCTTACTGTATTACCTAAAATATTCACCAGTGTTCTTGTGCCTCATACAATTAGTGAAGATTTTTTTTGGCAGGTGGGAGAACAGGATTTTTTTTTGTTAGTTTGTTTCTGGAGAAGTCTTGGTACCAAGGGAACTTGGAAACTTTCTCACATCCTTCATGGCAGGTAGGACATGGATTAGCTGCAGATCAAAGCTTCCTCTCCACTTAGCATATGTGTAACATTTTCCATTTCCCACACAAGTGAGATTGCAGTTTGTGATCATGGTTCATTCAGAACGTCCCCAGTGGAGACTTTGCCTGGCCGATTATCCCAGACTTCTTCCGCTCCTCTACTAAAGAAATTCTTCCTCAGCACCAAAGCCAAGGGACGACCTATTAGACCATGACAACCATCACCGATTGTTGTTAAAAACTCAATTGGTTCACTAATGTCCTTTAGGGAAGGAAATCTGCCATCCTTACCTGCTCTGGCCTACATGTGACTCCAGACCCACTGCAACGTGGTTGACTCTTAACTGCCCACTGAAATGGCCTAGCAAACCACCCAGTTGAAGAGAAATTAGGGATGGACAACAAATGCTGATCTTGCCGGTGATGCCTGCATCCTATGAATGAATACATTTTTTTTTAAAAGACATGTTATAAGCTTATGAACAAGTTTGATAGGGTCGATGTAGAAAAGATGTTTCCACTTGCAGGCAAGACCAGAGCTAGAGGCCATAAATGTATGCTCGTCACTGACAAATCCAATAGGGAATTCAGGAGAAACATCTTTACCAAGAAAGGGCTGGGAATGTGCTAATAGACCGTACACAATGAAGAGGAGCTTTTGGTCAGTGCACAAATGTCTCCTTTTGCAGCCTGATTCCAAATATTGTTTATCAACATTCCCGTGACACCTTGGGATGATTTACTATGCTAAAGGAGCTTCATAAATGTTGGTTCTTGTTAAGCTGCAGTGCTTTGTTCTACATAGTTTAACAGCGTTGGGTGTTGCTTACTGAGCAATAGGTTGATCCAACCACCTAAAACTCATCTCATGCCCTTATTTCCTCACATGACTGAGGTGAGAGGCCAGTGTCACAAAAAGATTTACAGCATAGAAGGAGGCCATTCAGCCCATTGTGTTTGTGCTGGCTCCAAAGCCTTTCTGCTGGTGCATGATCAAAAGCATAACAACCCATTAGGAAGAATTTTATTGTTATCCTTTTTACAAGCAAGGAGTGCTGTCAGACTAAATTTGACACTAAGCTACATAAAGAGTTAAAGAATAGCAAAAGCGAGGCATCTAAAGGAACAACAGATGTACCGAATTGCCAATTTTTTAAAAACCCTTAAGCCATTGCCTAGGTAACTCCGATTACAGACAGCTCGACATAATCAATGAAAACTCCACATTTGAAATCAATAATGAAGTTGTTTTCAAACTGCATTTGAACCGCTGTGATCTAATTGAATGTCAGGATGGGCTCAAGAGGCTGAATGGCCTTCTCTTGATCCGGTGAACAGCTTCTCGCAGTTTTGACTGCAACTTCTAAAGCAGAGCATTACATTTTCTACAACCACACAGGATAGATGCAGGGCAAAGCTGCCTCTACTCTGTCTCAACACTATGCCTCAGATCGCATTTCAAAGGACTGCCTCCTGTGGTACCAGTATATTTTTAATTTGCCTCCTCCTCTAGGTGTGATTAACAATTGACAGTAGCCAGTAGAGAGAAGATTTTGTTGTTTTTTTTTTGTTGGTTACAGGAATAGAGAAAATAACATCATTATGGATTTTTGAAGTGAACCCAGGGAAGGATATCTTTATTATTACACTCTCAACTCTCTACCTGTGCTCTCAAACCTGCTAAAGGACCTTGGCTCATAAACTAAAGAGAGATTCTTATTATTTTTTTATGAGCTAATATTCTGTGGTAAACATTTATAGAACGCAAGAAAAACAATGGTCAGAAAGAGATGGATGAGAAGTAATGGGAAAGGGCACAGAAGGCAGCGAGGTAATGGCAAATGAATCACATCCCAGAAGATCGAGAACAAGAAGCAATCGTTAAACAAGGCAGAACAGGATCCTCTTAATGGTGCAGCTGACTGAGGCACTGGCCAGTGTGATACTGAGTCATACACAGCAGGGATTAGTCAGTGTTCAACACTGAACCCATACAACATGCATATTTCCCAGTAGAAGTCACATCATGTTGATGGCAATCATCCGCACAAGGAAATTGATAGGCTAACAGAATGGGAAGACAAGTGGCAGATGGAATTTAATACCGAGAACTGCATTTTGGCAGGAAGGATAGGGAGAGGCAACATAAACTTAATTGCACCTTCCTAAAGAATGTGCAGGGACTGGAGGACCTGAATGTTCGTGTGCACAGATCCTTGAAGGTGGCAGGATATATTGAGAGATTCATGAGCTCCATAAGTAGAGGTATTAAGTACAAAAGCAGGGAAGTTATACCTAATTTTTATGAAGTACTGGTTAAGCCATAACTAGTATATTGCATCCAGCTCTGTTCACCACACTTTAAGAATGACGTGAGGGTCCTAGAGAGGACGTAGAAGAGATTTACCAGAATGGTCAGGGATCAGCAATTTTAGCTAAAGGTTGAGTTTGGAAAGCTGGGATTGTTCTCCTTGGTGCAAAGGAGATTGAGTCAGATTTGATAGAGGTATACAAGATTATGGCAGGTTTAAATAAGGTAGACAAAGAAAAGTTGTTCCCATTAGCTGATGGTGCAAGGGCTGGAGTACACAGATTTAAGGTTTGGGGCAAGAGACTCAGGGGGAATGCGAGGAGGAATATTTTTTACACAGCAAGTGGTAATAAGCTGGAACTCGCTGACTATGAGAATGGTGGAAGCGGAGACAATGAATAATATTGAAAGGAACTTGGATGCCACTTGAATGAAATAAACGTGCAGGGTTAGGGGAATGCAGTGGGGGAATGGGGTTAATTAGATTGCTCTAGAGAGAGAGCCAGTATGGACTCTGAGTTGAATGGCCTCCTCCTGTGCCCCTAATGATTCTATTCAACAGCATAATCGCTCTAAGCCGCGCAAGTGCACAGCAAACAGGCCTCACACAATAAGACAAAGTTCAAGTGATCATTGTCTAATAGGCCTGTCAGCATCTGATAGGGGAAAGGAAAGTTAGCATTTCAGATAGAAGCCCTTCACCTGAACTATTTTACTGAAGGGGCTATCCAGTGAAGCATAAAAGCTTTCAGAGGCTGCCAGCCCTGTTGCGAATGAGATAAGCCCCAGTGAGAAAGTGAGAGTGGTGGGATGTAGAATGTTCAGCCACATATTTAAAGCGTACTCTGTTATAATTGAAATTTCTTTTAAAAAAAAAGTGAGGAAACCAGGAGAATGAAATTTTACGAAAAGGGCAAGCCGGTGTTCACTGGATAGAGAAGCTGGCCAGTTCTATATGCTGGTGTCACACTGTAAACAAGGATTCACTTGTGCCACTTGAGCCTCCTTGCTGTGATGTACATCTTCCTCTCTGGTTCACCAAGGGTTAAGCTTCTCCTCTGGAGCCAAAAATCAATTTCCTCAGCTCCTTGTTCCATTTCCTTCTCAAGTGCAAAATGCTAATGTTTAACCTTTTTTTCTATTTTTTCCATTTTCTTCAATTAATGAAATATAATGAAGTTTGCAGTGTGCAGCAGAATGTGCTGAAAGCTTTTGTTAACCAGCTGCCTGCTCATATGTGTACGGTTAGGACATTAATCGAAAGAAGAAAAATAGCAAATGCGCGTAAGAATGTGAGTTTTGTGTGTCTGCGTGTGTGTGTGTTGCGTGAGTGTGGATGTGTATGTGAGTGCATATATATGTTGGACGTGTGTGTATGTATTAGATGAGTGTTGATTTGTTTGAGTATGTGTGAGTGCATGTGTACATTGGGTTTTTGTGAACATGTTTGCACTTGTTAAGTGTTTATTGTATGTGTGTGTGTGTGTGTGTATTGGGTGTGAGAGCATGTCGGGTCAAGCGTGTGTGTGGGGTGAGAGTGTATGTGTGTGTTGGGTGAGTGGATGTGTGTTGAGTGCACGTATGCATTGGATGAGTGTGGACTTGTTTGAGTGTGTGTGAGTGTGTGTATTGGGTTTTTGAGAGTGTGTGCTGAGTTTTGACGGATGAGTGTGTGTGTGTTGGGTGTGTGAGCATTTTGGGTCTCTGTGCACGTTTGCACGCATGTGCATGAGTGTGTGTGTTGGGCGTAAGTGTGTGTGAGCATGTTGGGTCACTCTGGTGTGTGTGTGTGTGCGCGTGCAGTGATGGATATGTGGGACAGGTAAGGGGATGCTAACAAGCATAATATCTGAGAACATAAGTCCTAGTGCAGTGAGTTATGATGATGTGGAATGGACTGCATGAAAGGGTGGTGGAAATGTATTTAACAATAACTTTCAAAAGAGAGTCTGATTTATACATTAAAAGGAGAAATTTGAAGTCTATGGGGAAAGAGCAAGATAGTAGAACTAATTCAAAAACAGAATTACCTGGAAAAACTCAGCAGGTCTGGCAGCATCGGCGGAGAAGAAAAGAGTTGATGTTTCGAGTCCTCATGACCCTTCGACAGAACTTGAGTTCGAGTCCAAGCATAGTCCAAGTTATAGTAGAACTAATTGTTCACTCTTTCAGAGTGCTGATACAGGCATGATGGGCTGAATAGCCTCGTTCGGTGCTACATGATTCTGCCAATGACCGAAGACGCATCTGACAGTATAGAGTGGTTTATGGGGTCATGGGAAGTGGTGGAAAAACTGGACTATAAATGTGAAATCTGGCCTCGTGCCACTGGATCACATGTCACTGAGGGACACAGGGTAAATCAGCAATGGGAGGGGATGGTGGATAGATTGTTGGGGAAATCGATGGTGTGGGCTGGGAAGTTGCATGGGCTGCATTCAGTGAGGCTGAGTGAAACAGAAGCAAAGAACAGGAGAAAGCCGCTCAGCCCCTCAGGATATCCTTTACCATCATTCATTTAGATCAGGGCTGGTTTGCGAGGGTAGCTTCTCAGAACTGATGAAAGATGATGCGTGACTTTCAAATTGAAGTTTGTGCACTGCAAGATCTTACGAATAGCAAATGAGATGGATGAGCAGTTGTCTTTTGCAAGTGCTGCTGCAGGGTGGAATGTTGACCAGGATACATGGCCTGGAAGATGGGGCACCAGACAGTGCCACACTCCCTCAGTTCTGCAGTGGGGGCTCCAAAACTCAATCATCCAACTCAAAGATGAGTGCACTACTGACTAATGACCCCAATCATCATAAGAATGTAGGAACATAAGAAATAAGAGCTGGAGTAGGTTATTCAGCCCCACATGCCTGTTCTACCATTCAATTTTGTTTTATTCCTTTATGGGATGTGGGCATCGCTGGCTAGGCCAGCATTTCTTGCCACACTCTAAAATGCCCTCTATACAAGGGCAATTAGGAGTCAATCACATTGCTATGAGTCTGGAGTCATATGTAGGCCAGACCAGGTAAGGATGGCAGATTTCCTTTCCTAAAGGACATTAGTGAACCAGATGGGTTTTTATGACAATCGGCAATGGTTTCATGCTCATCATCAAATTTCACCATCTGCTGTCCCAGAGCATTACCCTGGGTCTCTGGAACACTAGCTCAGTGATAATACTACGATGCCACAGCCTCCCCCTTAGCACCATCTTTCCCGCATACTCCCCATATCCCTTGATACCTTAATATCTAGAAATCTATTGATCTCTGTCTTGAACATACTCAATGACTGAGCCACTACAGCCCTCTGGTATAGAGAATCCCAAGGATTTACCACCCTCTGAGTGAAGAAATTCCCCTTCATCCCAATCCTAAATGGCCTAACTCTTATTCTGAGACTGTGTCTCCTGGTTCTAGACCCCCACCCCCACCCCACCGCCAGCCAAGGGAACACCCTTCCTGCATCAACCCTGTCAGGCCCTGTAAGAATTTTGTGTGCTTCATTCTTCTAAACTCTAAGGAATACAGGCCCAGTCTCCTCAATCTCTCCTCATAGGACAATCCTCCCATCCCAGGAATCAGTCTGGTGAATCTTCATTGCACTCCCTCTATGGCAAGTATGTCCTTCCTTAGGTAAGGAGACCAAAATCGTCCACAATCAGAAGGTTCTGAGAGCGAGAGAGAGAGTGCGTCCCAGCAACCACAACTGGACTGGGAGGAAGGGGATTGAGCACATATGACGGGCCTTGGTTTCATCACAGTGGCAATGCAGGGGGAAGGAAGATAGCACATTAAGGAGAAAGATGTTGAGAAGTTGAGGTGAAGAGGGTGGGAGGAGGCACAGACTGATCTATTGGGCCAAATGGATCCGCGGCAGAGCTCAACTTACCATACGAATGACTTTAGGAGAGAGTGTAAATATGATGGGGATAAAGACTCGGGGGGAGATGTAAGGTTAATATCAGAAGTATACGTGATGCTGATGTAATAGTGATGTCAGATCACATGACCAAGAAATAAAAGAGATCTGGAAGAAGAGAAGCTCTACCTTCGGTGTGGAGGTCCAAATGTGTTAATACCTGTTGTAAATAAATAGTTATGGTTCAGAGACTATGGACTCGAGCAGCATACTTTTGGAAGACTAGACAATTCCCAAAACCCTGTCTAAATCTGTACTGCATAACACAAAATGATGGCAGCATGTAAAAAAACACACAAAAATTCAAAGAAGCTACAGGGCTGGCAAGAGAAGAGATCCTCATGGGAAGGACAAAAGAGAAAAAACTCCAAGACTCACCAAGACATCGGAACATCGCAGGAGCAACAGCCGCAAGGTGTGACACAGACCGGGAGACCGGGACAGCAGTGAGCACAGGCCGGAAGTAGCAAGCAGCAGCGGGGAAACTGGAACAATTCCAGGGCTCAGCAGAAGCACGGAATCCACCCGACCACTCCCGGATCCATTTCACAGTGCAGAAGGCCCACCACAGGCCCAGAACTGGGACAACTAAAGAAAAAGGTTCACAAGGTACCGACCTGCCTCAGGATTACTTAAAAAGGATCAAAAAGACCAGGTCAGTACTCCACTTTATGTTGTAGGATCTATTGCTGATGACATGATAGCAAGGCAGGGGCTCATTGAGACTTCAGCTTCTTAAGAAGCCCTGTAAGCTTTTGACTCTTATTTCAGCGTCTGTCAGAATTTAATCATTGAGAGGGCTAAATTTAATAGAAGAAAACAAAGACCAGACAAAAGCAAGGATTTGTTTATCAGTGATCTCTCTCTGCTGGCAAGGAACTGTGTCTATGGAATTTTAAAAGACGAGCTGATTAGCGACAGGATTGTAGTCGGGGTCCTAGACGACACATTATCAAATCTCTTACAGACAAGAGAGGATTTAACGCTGAGGAAAGCAGTGGAGATCGCGAGGCAAATGGAGCTTAGGATACAGAATCGGGTGTTCATTCGAGGGGAAGCCAAGATCCTGTGAAGATCATATGAGACCGTTCAGTTTGTGGGCCAAACCGGGAAAAGCGTGCCAACTGCCATTTTGAAATGGCTTTGTGTGGCGTGAACAAGCCGCACAAACAAGAATAATGCCCAGACGGAAGGACAGAGTGCCACAACTGTGGAAAAATAGGCTGCTTCAAAACTGTTTGTCGCTCAAAATGCTGAAAACCTGTAAAAGAGGGAGAAAATTTTAAAACAGAGCCATGTACAATAAATGGAAGAAGCACAAGTACAGGAATTAACCTTCTTAGGGGAGATAAGAACATAAGCAATAGGAGCAGGGGTAGGCCATTCGGCCCCTCAAGCTAGCCTGTCCCATCAATAAGATCATGGCTGATCTGCCCCAGATCTCAACCCCTCTTTCGTGCCAACTCCTCATAGCCCTCAACTTCCTGAAATTTCAAAAATCTATCTACCTCCTCTTTAAATACTTTGTGATCTAGCTTCCACACCTCTCTGGGGTAGAGAATTCCAGACACTCACTACCCTCAGAAGAAATCCCTTTGCATCTCAGTTTTAAATGAGTGTCCCCTTTTCCTGTAACTATGTCCCTAGTTCGAGATTCCCCTAGCAGAAACATCTTCTCAACATCTAACCTGTCAAGCCCCCTCAGAATCTTGTACATTTCAATAAGATCACCTCTCATTCTTCTAAACTTGAATGAATAAAGGCCTAACCTGTTTAGCCGTTCTTGATAAGTCAACCCCTTCATCCCAGGAATCAGCCTAGTGAATCTCTTTGGAACTGCCCCCAATGCTAGTGTATCCTTTCTTAAATACGGGGACCTAAACAGTACACAGTGCTCCAGGTGTGGCCTCACCAACACCCTGTACAGCTGAAACAAGACTTCCGCATTTTTAAACTCCAACCCCCTGGCAATACAGGCCAAAATTCCATTTGCCTTCTTAATTACTTGCTGCACCTGCATGCTAACTTTGTGTTTCATGCACAAGAACACCCAGATTCCTCTGTGCTGCACTTTTTTGGCATCTCTCTCCATTTAAATAATAGTCTGCCTTTTGATCCTTCCTACCAAAGTGCAATACCTCACACCTTCCTACATTAAACTCTATCTGCCAAGTTTCTGCCCACTCACTCAACCTGTCTATATCTCCTTGCAGGTTCGTTATGTCCTCATCACAACATGCCCTCCCACCTATTTTTGTATCGTCAGCAAATTTGGATACATTGCACTCTGCCCCCTCCTCCAAGTCATTAATATTGATAGTAAATAATTGAGGCCCTAGGATTGATCCTTGTGGCACTCCACTAGTTACATCTTTCCAACCTGAAAAAGACCCATTAATCCTGACTCTCTGTCTTCTGTGTGTTAACCAATCTCAATCCATGCAAATACATTACCCCCAGTACTGTGGGCTCCCATCTTGTGCAATAACCTTTTATGTGGCACCTTATCAAATGCCTTCTGGAAATCCAAATGTACTACATCTACGAGTTCCCCTTTATCAACTCTGCTTGTTATATCCTCAAAGAACTCTAGCAAATTTGTCAAACATGATTTCCATTTCACAAAACCATGTTGACTCTTATTGTGTTCAGCTTTTCTAAATGTCCTGCTATTTCTTCCTTAATAATGGACTCTTAGTATTTTCCCAACGACTGATGTTAGGCTGAATGACCTATAGTTTCCTGCTTTTTGTCTCCCTCCCTTCTTGAACAGGGGCATCACATTAGTGGCTTTCCAACCCACTGGGACCCTCTCGGAATGCAGTGAGTTCTGGAATATTTTGGCCAATGCCTCCACTATCTCTGGAGCCACTTTCTTTAAAACCCGTGGATGCAGGCCATCAGATCTGGTGACTTGTCTGACTTTAGCCCCATTAGTTTGCCAAATACTTTGTCCCTTGTGATGGAGACTGTTACAAGGTCTTTCCTCCCATTAGCTCCTTTCTTATCTGATATCTTTGGAATGTTTATAGTTTCCTCCATCATGAAGACCGATGCAAAATATTGGTTTAAATTATTTCATTTCTCTGTTCCCCATTATCAATTCTCCAGTTACATCCTCCCAAGAGTCCCACATTCACTTTAACTACTCTCTTTTTATATATCCATAGAAGCTCTTGCTGCTTGTTTTTATATTTCTTGCCAATTTACTTTCATAATCAATTTTTTCCCTCTGTATTAGCTTTTTAGTCATCTGCTGCTGGTTCCTAAAAAATTCCCAATCCTCTGGCCTACCATTAGTTTTTGCGGCTTTGTATGCCTTAGTTTTAGATTGGATACTCCTTGACCGCCTTTGTTAACCACGGGTGGTTCATCCTTCTCATCGAGTCCTTCTTTTTGACCTAAATTTTTGGTGAGCATTATGAAATAGCTGCTTAAATGTCAACTGCTCATCCACTGATCTTCCCCTTAATCTACTTTCCCAGCCCACTTTAGACAACTTTCTTCATACCTCTGTAACTGCCCTTATTTAGGTTGAGGACACTGGTTTGAGACCCGAATTGCTCACCCTCAAACTGAATTTGAAATTCTACCATGTTGTGATCACTACTCCCTAGAGGATCCTTAACTATGATATCTCTTATTAATCCTATCTCATTACATGTTAATAGATCCAAAATAGCCTGTTCCTGAGTAGGTTCTGCAACTTGTTGCTCTAAGAAACAATCTCTGATGCACTCAACAATTTTGTCCTTCATATTACCCCTCCATTCTGATGTGTCCAGTCAATATGCAGATTCTTTTTCAATCATAGCATACCTAAACACCATTTTGTTGGTATAAGCTCACAGGGTGATGTGATAGTTGATCATTAATTTCCCCAACCCTGTAAATAATTTTGGGAATTCATTTCGGAATACAGTGCTGTAATTCTCACCATCAACTTCGTCCACCTTACAGATTAATTTCAGTTTAGGCATGCCTTTCTGCTTAGAGAGCACTCTTGATTATGAATGATATAGAGTGGTTCAAGAGTTTTTCGATCTCGATAGTTTAGCTTTGCCATCAGTTGGCCTTTCACTTTTAATTATTCATAATCAAGACTGTGACTATCACATCACCCTGCGAGCTTATAATACAAAATAGTGTTGGCCAAGATTGAAAAAGAAGCATTGGTAACAACATTGGCATATGAAAAAATTTCAGACTGTTCTGAGATTATGTTTCAAAATCAAAACAGACATAAAGCTCTAGTCACCCTTCTGAACATGAAAGAAATTGTGAAGGTGCCATCCAGGCTTCAGCGGATCAGATTAAGGTTAATGAGATATGACTCCATCACAGAGTATGTGCAAGGAAATTGTCAAACAACAGTGGAAACACTGTCACAAATACCATCGTAAAGAACCAAACAAGAGGAATTACGCTTCATTGAGTAGGTTGAAACATATATATCCTTTATCACTCAGCATTTACCAGCTGCTACAAGGAAGTTGCAGGAAATAAAGCAAACCCAGAAACAAGATGAAGAATGTCTCCAAGTCCAAGAATTTTGTCTGGAAGGACGGCCAGACCATACCCCCAGTAATCCGATACTATGCCAGTACTTTAAGCAGTGCAAGCCTTTCACTGTCATTGATGACTTACTAGTCTTCAATGAAAAAATAGACATACTGAGAGCACTTTGGCTTGATATTCTTCAAAAACTTCACCAAGGTCATCTAGGAATTGTAAAGCATCATGCGAGGGTGCAGCGATCAGCCTGGTAGCCAGGCATTACTCACTCTATAGAGGAAATGATTTCTAACTGCCTTACTTGTCCTGTAAACAGCCATGAACAAAAAGAACCCTTATTACCTTCTACCTTTCCATCAAGGCCATTGGAACACCTGGGAATGAATGTATTTGAGTTTAAGGGGAAAATCTCCCTTATTGTCATTGATTACTACTCATGGTGGATTGAAGTAACCGATTGCACAGTGGAAAACAGTTGCTCAATTCCTCAAGAGAATTTATTCAACGTATGGCATTCCAAGCATTGTCATGTCTGACAGGGGGCTGCAATTTGCAGATGAGCTATTCCAAAATTTCACACACAAATCTGGCTTCATTCGTGTAACCAAGTTCACCTCACGGTCCTCAAGCAAAAGGAGAGACCGAGAGAGAGGTGTGAACCATTAAGGTTTATTAAAGAAAAACAAAGACCTCTTCTGAGTTATCGATCCTCACCGCCACAGAATGGTTTCTCACCGTCAGAGTTACTAAAAAACAATCCCCAAAACCCTGTCTAAACCACTACCACACAACGAAACAATGACATTTTCCATTTCCCACCCTAGTGAGTTTGGCAGCTTGAGATCATGGACCCTAATGGCTTTTGTCTCTCCGCTCTGCCTAGATGATTATCCTAGACATTCTCATTCCTTGAGTAGAGAAATTCCTCCTCTTAACAGTTTCAAATGTACTTTGCACCAAGGCTGAGGGTAATAGAGGTCTTTAAGATTCTGAAGGTGTTTGATAGGGTAGATGTATGGAAGACATTTCCACTTATGGAGGAGTCCAAATCCACGGGCCATAAATATAAAACAGTCAGTAATAAATCCAATAGGGAATTCAGGAGAAATTTCTTTACCCTGAGAATGGTAAGTTGTCATGTGGAACTTGCTATCACAAGGCAATTAGCATTTAAGAGGAAGCTGGGTAAGCACATGAGGGAGAAAGGAATAGAAGGATATGCTGATAGGATGAGATGAAGAGGGGTGGGAGAAGGCTCTTGTGAAGCATAAACACCAGCCAGTTGAGCTGAATGGCTAATTTCTGTACTATAAATCCCTGAATATAGTTTCCCTCTAACAGAATGTTCTATTATAATTTCTGATAAATTGAATTCTCTTGGGAAAGGGAGGGTGTGGGTAGACAAGAGGATGTGTGAGACAAAACCAGTTCATCATGCTTGTTTCAGTTAATGTAAACCACTACATTATTGTAAAACCTTTGCGTGGATCTGCAATTAATCACTTTCTGTTCGCTTGCAAAGTACGTATTTAACAGGTATGAGGCTGTCAGGCAGTGTGATTATCATGCATAACACTGCATAATTAGAGGGTATTTGACTATTTTCTCTTCAGATTGAATTTTGAGGCACTCCTGATTAACTGTATGGTCGGATTGATTATTTTTTCTATGGATCCATAAGATCCTCCCGTTTCCCCAAGAGTTTACCAGCTGAGCGAATTGCTCAATGCCAGCCCCAGCTCGTGGATAACCCTCGTGCCGCTGAATCAGAACAATGTGTATTCAAGTGCCACCCCAGAGACTAGAATACAAAATCTAGGCTGACTCCCCAGCGTAGTAAACGACCCCATGACCACTGTTTCCAAAGAGAAGAAGGAACACTCTTTCCAGAGTCCTGACCGACACTTAACCTCTCAACCAACCAACCTGAGTTTTTCCAGGTAATTCTGTTTTTGTTTTGGATTTCCAGCATCCGCGGTTTTTTGTTTTTATATCTGATTAAAATAGATTAACCTGTCCCTCTTCAAGCCACCCACCATCCTGACTTGGAAATATATTGGCCATTCCTTCACAGTCACTGGGTCAAAATCCTGGAACTCCCTCCCTAACATCACTGTGGGTGTACCTACACCACTTGGACTGCAGCTGTTCAAGAAGGCAGCTCACCACCACCTTCTCAAGGGCAATTAGGGATGGGCAATAAATGCTGGCCTAGCCAGTGAAGCACACATCCCAGAGACAAATAAAAATAAATTGTATTGCTGTTCATGGGAGTTTGCTGCGTGCAAATTGGCTGCTCCATTTCTGATATCACAACAGTGAGTAAACTTCAAAATTGTTTTGTTGGCTGTAAAGCACTTAGGGATATTCTCAGGTTGTGAAAGTCGCTATAGAAATGCAAGCCTTTCCTTCTTTAATGAGCCATACAGAGTAAAAACGTGCAAGTTTCCATGCCATGGCCAACACCGCACCCTCCCCACAAACCTGCCTCAACACCCACAGGTCAGGTTCCAGCTCCTGATCCTTGCTCCAGTGATGACCCTCCCCCCGGCCCCCCCACCCCATTGATGAGGCTGACAGCCGAGGGACAGGATTGGGCTTGATTGCGATGCATCCATAGTCAAATGGCCCACCAGCTCTGAACGGCCACCTGAGCAAAGCTGGTACCTGTGACACCCAATTCAAGCAATGGGGTAGATTTTTCACAGTGCCATTGAGCATACATCTGGCATTGCCAATCAATATCCATTGTGGAAACCACCCACTTCCATTTGCATTGTTTGGATTTGAGATTGTGAAAGGTACAGTATGAATGCAAATTCATTCATTCTTTGATGAGGATGATTGCTGAGGCAGGGCTAGGACCAGGATCCACAAATACACGCACTGGGATTTCTGAATGGAGCAGTAGAGGTGACTCTGCCCTGCCTGTGGGCAGCAGAGCTCACAGGGAATGGAGGGTGGAGGGGACTCGGGGCTCTGTTGTTGCAGCCCTGTTTCCCATCCGTACCCACAGAACGTACGGTTTCCCCACTGGGAACACAGGCTCAGAGCCAGATAATCCGACTGGGATCAGCAAGACTTGTAAAATCATCCCTCCATGGCTTTGCCCCCTCCCTACCTCCGTAACCCCCTGTAACTCTCCGAGATCTCTGTGTTCCTCCAATTCTAGCCTTTTCCACATCCCTCACTTCATTCATTGGAGGGTCTTGTGGGGCATTCGGTAGCTTCCCTGCATCTGACCCAGAAGCTCCAGATTCAAGTCCCACCCCAGGACTTCTTGGCCACGGATGGAGTGGTCACAATGTTATTCAACAGGTTGATAATTAACATGCTAATTCTTCCAGCACTTTCCCATTATTCAGTGTGAAGATACAAAACAAATAAACAAACTTCATCCACCTCTCCATTAGTGGCCATATCTTCAGCTTTCTGGCAATTCTGAGTGAATCTGCAATTCCCTCCCCCAAACCTCCCCACCCATCTCTCCTCCTTTAAAACTTAACTATTTGACCAAGCGTTTGCTCACCTGCACTGGTATCTCCTCATGTGACTTGGTATCACATTTTGTTTGACTCTCCTGTGAAGCATCTTGGGACCTTTTACAAGGTTATAGGTGCTATATAAATTCAAGTTGTTGATGCTGCTGCTGTTTATTTTGCTAAATCCTCAGTGTGTTCCCCATATTCTTGCAAGTCTTCCATTAAATGACAAACAGGGATTGAAAGTTGCTCAGTTTGGGACATGGTCAGTGGAAAACCCCATGTTGGGGGCGATGGAGAGAAAAAGAATGAAAATTTATCATTTATTGATCTCTCTCAGCATTGCACAAGGGGAGTCGAGACCACAGGCGGAATTGTCCACGTCCTCTAGCATCGGACGTGCTCGATGGCGTGAGCGGACAATATGGCGAGAAAGCCAAAAATCGGCTTCACTACATCCGCTCAGCCCGCCAATGGCAGACCGCATTCCCCACCACCGGATATCGGGAATCTCATTGTAATACATCTGCATATAATTATTAGGCCAACCCGTCAGACTCATGCCCTCCCATGCAGTTTAGGTGCAGCCACATTGACATGCATGGAGTTGGGCCTCTAGCTTATCTGCCACTCAAGCAATGCAGAGGCATCAAAGTGCTACCAGGTGCTCCAAAGCTTTTCACCCCTCGGGTACAGACTGCAAAGTAAAGATCATTTCAGTGGACAGCAGAACAGTTGGACAACAGGGCACATTGTACAATCTCCTTGCTGAAGCTAGCCATGGAGCAATCACTGGTGGAGGTGCTCACAGCCCCTGGCAATGTCAGCATCCCGGTTTGGACTAGTCTCCCCCATGGTTCAAACTAACAGTGCAGCCTTGCAGTGTGGGTTAGGAGAATGTCTGTGCCTGAGCTGAGAGCACAGCATGCAGTCCAATGGGCAAAGCTGCTGCCAGTCAGTCAGGTGGAGTGGGGCAGAGGTGGGTAGGGCTTTGGGCAGCCGTGCAACGCACTAATCTTCGGCCATCCAAGTGGTGGCCAGCACTCTCCGGGATGTGTTAAGGGAACTTCAACCTTAACCAAGAGAGGTTCTTAGTACACCCATGCTAACTCACATGTCTCTCTCTCATCCTGGAGGAGGAGTACATCAGGATCATGGAGCCTGGTGAACTAGCTGTATGGCTCGTGTTGTATAGAGAGTGAACACGACGGAGAAGAGAGTGACTGAGGCACCTGGCTGTGCAGCGGGAGGAGCAGCACCCTTTGGAAGATGAGGCGGCTGGGGCTCCCATACACATCGCCAAAGACCCACAGTGAGCCATCGCTGGTCAGCATCTAGCTAGACCCAGGGTCTATCCACGCCACCTTTCATCCCTTCAGATGACCAAGAACCAGTGTTGCTGAAGGCTGGGTATGTCTAGGGAGCTGGTCAGTCACATCTACCACCTGCTGCAGGATTTGGTGCCATAGGGACATGGAGGGCGTCCATGTCTAGTGGCCGTGATCGTGACCATGGCACTTCATTTTTACACCAGTGGCTCCTTTCAGGGCTCCACAGGTGACCTTTGTGGGATATCACAAGCCTCCACCCATAAATATATCCATGAAGTCACAGATGCCATCTTCGCGAAGGCACACACCTTTGTGCACTTCGCCCGTAGCCAGGATGTAAGAGCAATTGGATTTGCCCAGATCTCTAGTTTCCCACAGGTGCAGGGTGCTATCGACTGCACTGACCTGGCGCTCAGATCTCCATCGCAACATGCAGTTAGCCGCAAGGGCTTCCATTTGCTGAATGTGCAGCTGGTGTGTGACCACCACAAATGCACCCTGCAGGTCTATGCACGGTTTCTAGAGAGTGTCCACAACTCCTACATTCTCAGTCAGTCACAGATCTCTGATGTCTTCCAGAGTCCACAGGCATGGCTCCTGTGTTACTCACAATAAGAGGTTGTGGTGGAAGAATTAATCCAGGCTGCTGTTTTGGTTCAAGCTGGTTTATTTTCAAGACAGCTCCTCAGTGCTACTGACTTCCAAATAGCTTCGACCCAAAATGTTCGAGCTGTATCTTTTTATTCTGTTTAGATGGGATAATCAATGCCCATCACCTGTTTCACTAGCAACTGTTTTTAACAAGGTGATTGCCATAGTAACAGATTCCCCTCTTTAACTAAAAAAAACTTAAAGAACATGTTTTTTAAACAAACAGAAGGAAATAATGTCACATATTCCTACATCTATAATTCACAAATTTCTTTTACCACATATATATGTATAAACAATTATAAAACAAAACATTTTTTTTCTTCATAGCATCATTATAAAAAAAAGGCACCCCTCTTCCAGGCAGTGCGCGATCGAGGGGGTTGTCCAACTCGACTGTCTGCCCCTCTTCCGTGACTATGTTCACGGTCGGGTGTCCCTGGAGAGGGAGCACACGGTGTCCATCGGCACTATCAAGGCTTTCCATGCTCAGTGGGACTGGGGTGCTTTATAGACCCCTTTAATCACATTTTGATTTGATGTTAGTAAGTTTCCTTTGCATTTTGTCTTTTGTTTTTGCAGTTTCCCTTTAAGGGGCTGATTTTTACTTTGTCCCTGATTTTGTTAATTTTAAGTTTAATTGCTTTGACTCAAAAGAGTTACATCTTCTCTTCTTCACCTGGTGCGGAGATTGGGGGGGGTGGTGGGTGGTTGCGGAAGGGAGGAGGACCTCCTGGGCCTGGCCAAGTTGGCCATTAACAGATCCAGGCAGCGGGCGATCGAGGTCCGCCCCTTTTCCGAGGCTACGTTCGTGGCCGGTTGCCCCTGGTGAGGGAGCACGCCATGTCTGCCGGCACCATCGAGGCCTTCTGTGCTCAGTGGGCACCGCGGGGACTGGGGTGTTTTATTGATACTCCCCCCCCCCCACCAACAATCCCAGTTTGGTTTAAAGTTTGTATGTTTCCTTTAAGTTTTGTTTTTTGTTTTCCCTTAAGGGACTGCCTTTCATTTGTCCCCTGATTTGTTAATTTAGTTTGTTTGGTTTGACTCGAAAGAGTTACATCTTCTTAACTTTCCTAACCCTGCTGCTATGTCTTGGTGACCCCCGAACATCCACAGCAGAGGCGGAGGCAACCTGCTGACTGCTACACCCTGTCTGTGATGGCCTTAGCAGTCACCCACTGGAGGTCTGAGATCTGGAGGGCCCCAGCCTGCTTTCGGGGTCCTGCTGTGTGGCAGTGGCACCCTCCTCGGCCTGCGGAGCTGGAGCTGCTGGGGTCACAGGAAGAGGGGAGTCGGATGGGCTGGACACTCGCGGAGTCACCTGGATGGATGGCTGCGGTGGGGGGGACACCTGCTGATTCTCCTCCCTATAGGTTCCCAAGGGCCCCTGGCTGACGCTTTGAGAAGGGGAAGCTGGAGTGAGATCGAGCTGCACCTTGCCCCCCTTGTTTACACACTCTTGGAGGCCAACTATGGCACCAGTGATAGAGTTGAGCCCTAGCAGCGGTGCAGGAGTGACGTCCTGGACCAAGGTCTCCATGGCGGCTGCCATCCTACCAGTGTTGGCATGCTGGCGCGCTTAACTCAGCCTGAAGGCAGACAGAATCCTCCATCGTGCCTTGCAATCTGAGGAGTGCAGCGGACATCCCTTCCTGTTGTTCCCTAGCTTGCCTTTGCAGCTCCAGCAACTGTGACCTGACCGAGTCCAGAGGCTCATCATCTGACTCAGACTCAGCAAATTTCTGACCTCCAGCAGTCCTCCAAGTGCCGGACACCTGGAAAATCCCTGTCTCTGCCTGCTGTGGATCAGACACTGTGATGTGCTCACCAGGTTGTGATCCTGAGGCCTCTGTAAAGCTAGTGCACTAATGGAGGATGATGGGATTTCGAGGAGGATGCCTTCAGATTCCTCTTCGAGGTTTCTTCAGGGCTCGATTGGAGGCCCTGGATGGTGGGCTCCCTTAGCAGTTTCCCAGATGTGCCTGCAAAGCAAGGAGTGATAATCAGTTCATGACAGTGGCGTATAAAACAGGACACATGGATGTTGCACCGCTGGATCCTCACTTGGATGAGCACTGCCAACCTCTCCATCAGTGCAGGACTGGTCCAGATCATCGCCGGCCAGCTGGATGGCTCTGTTTTCAAAGTCCTTGAGGACCTCGATGTCAGGCATTCCTCCACCACTCTGTGACCTTGTTGTGTGCCAGATTGTCCTGCACAAATAGAGATGGAAAGAGTGTAAGCAGGACACCTGCCAGGCCAGATGATAAGTATGCCTGGCCTGTGTGGATGTTGAGTGGATGTCATCCCATGAACGGGATGAGGACAATGAAGGTGTGTGTGGGAGAGTGAATGGTGATGTCCCTTGAACCAGCAATGAGTGATGGCCCTGTGAATGTGTGATGGGCTTAGGTTTGTGACTGTGTGAGTTGAGAGTGATGAGAAGACTCACCCTGGCAGAACAGAGGAGATCATTTATCCTCTTGCGGCACTGGGTGGTTGTCCTCTTTTGCAGGGCATTGGCACTGACCACTGCTTTCCAATCCAGATTGGTGATGTGGCTGACCATCCTGTGCTGTGGCTAGAGCAGAGGTAGAGGGCATCACGGCGAGCCTCCACTGCATCCAAAAGGCACTCAAGGGATGAGTTATTGAATCTGGGGGCTGCAGTCTTTTTGCCTTGCAGTGCCATGTCTTCTTTACAGCAGTCGTGGTCTGGAAGCACTGAGAGGTGCGCTCACATCTGCACTTTAAATGTGGCGCCCAGCATGATGAAGCGGCGAGGTGATGGCTTGCGGGTGAATGAGAGCCCTCCCACCATGGAAACAATGTGTTTCCCGGGAATGCACAATTAATACGACAGGTTTGGGACAATACAGCGTGAAAAGTCGCCATTGTGACCAGCAGGTAAAATTATGCCTAGTGCAAATCTGGGATGATTCTGCCCCAAGTGTAGCACTCAGGTAAAGGGGAGATGCAGGATAGCGAGACCATGGAGAATGGGTTTAACTCTGTTCCTATCAGGAAGTCATGCATATTGTCCTTTATCCTATACTTCAAGTGTAAATTGACATTTTTGTATTTATATTGAAACTGTCTATGTAAACATCGCACTGTAATTAACAACCTCCCACCATTATATTGAAACTGCCTATGTAAACGTCACACTGTAATTAATAACCTCCCACCAGTGCCGCCACAGGTGGCAGCATGTAATGACAGCATGACAAGGTTTTATTGGCAATTTCCATTTGCTATGTGGACATAGGAATTTATAATGGAAAAAAATTCTGCTGTGCATTTGTGCATGTGTGTATGTATATTCAGAATTGTTAATCTATTCGCATAATTTTAATAAGAATTTAGATTAGTTGTTTAGGTTGAAGATTTATTTTCAGTTTTGATTTGAGCAGATGCTTTACTTGGCTTCAGAAATGAGCTTTTCTTCCCGAGCTAAAGGTATTTAGCTTCCTCGAAGCATTTAATTTCATGCCTTAGTACAGAATATGTTTTAATATTATTTTCAGCCAGGCCTCTTTTGGTTTACATTCTTTGAATTTAAAATAAACCACTCAAGGGATTGCATGAAGACCTTTCATGCACTCTTTCTCTCTCTCTCTCTGTTTTCTCCTCCTTTATTTCTCACTCCTGCCTTTTTTCTTTGTCCCTCCCTCTCTTTCTTTTTCCCTGCTTTCTCCATCTTTTATTCTATATTTCTCTTTCCTTAACTCATTCTTTCCTCACTCTTTTTTCTACTCTTTCCCTTTTTCCTCTTGCTCTCTCTCTTCACCAGCTGTTTCTCCATGCTCCACTTTTCCCCTTTCTCTCCCTCATCCCTCTTCTCTCTCCCTCTTCCCCAACTCTCCAGTTGCCTTGTGTTTACCCTCTTCCCTCTGCACTCCATCTCTCTAGCTTTCTCTTCCTTATTCTCTTGCCTTCTTCCTCATTAGCGCTTCCCTACATTCTCCCTTTTAACCAGCACTGTGTCTTACTCAGATCCCACTTTCCTTTCTCTTCCCACCTCCTCCTTTAGCTCTTCCTCCTCTTCTTTCTCCTCCTACCTGTTTCTCCTCTTTATCCCTATTTCCTTCCTCCACTTGGACTGCTTAACAGAGAGTGAGCATGGTTTCAGTGGGCTGAATGGCCTCCTTGTGCGCGGTAATCACTTTATGGCTTGACCCTTTTCTCTCTCCCTCTCTCTTCTCTTCCTACCTGTATCCTTCTCCTCTATACCCACTTTCTCTCTCTTTCTACCCCTAGTCCTTCCACTCTCTCTCTCTCTCTCTCTCTCTCTCCCTCTATCACTCATCACCTTGTCTCCCTCAGATATTTGGAGGGTGGGGGACTCGATAAAAAAGAAAAACGTGGGGAGTGAGAAAATATAAGGTTCCATGTTGTGACTGCAACCGGCCGGGGCTATTACCAGAGTTCCAGCTGGGAAGCGATCGAGCAGATTGCACATGAGGTAGTTGGATCATCCGTCACCTTCAGGGTCCCAGTCGCTCAAAGTGTCTGCTGTATTTTCTCTGTATTACACTTGCCAGAAATCAATTAACAGCCGAGCGCTGGAAAAATCCCCTGGAAAGATGTTGCCTAAAATGAAAAGGTGAAGACGCAACTTGTTTGTTGCTTATACATTCATGACGCGTTTCATTTGCAGCGTTAGTCATTAGAGTCTAAACAGCATTGCCTTCTGGGATTAGCCTCAAGGAGTTTACAACATTTTTGCGGAACTGTGTTGTTGTTTTTTAATTCTGCGCCTGGTACAGAAACTATTAGACCCGTGTCATTCCATCTGACGCGGATGCCTGGCTCTATATGTACAGCACTACGTGAAGTCAGGAGCTTGAAGCATGAACATCTGGCTTTCTTGGCTGTGGGAAGGATAGAGGACTTTGCCCTTTGCACCATTTTAAATCAAATTCACCCTCCCTGCCCACTCCACCCACAAGTGGCTTGTGCCTCTAGGGTGTGGAACCTTGGAGAGTCTGGGCTTTCATCCAATACCTCATCTGAACTGGAGGAGGCCTTTCAGCAACTCAAATTTCTTCCCTATTCGATTAGATCAGGGCTCATCTGCAACTCAACTCCATTTTCCTGCTTTTGCTCTGAATCCTTTATCCCTTTACCCGCCAAAAATCTACGTATCTCGGTCTTGAAAGCTCCAATTGACACCCCCCCACCACCACCGCCACCACCACCACCACCACCCAGGACCAGCAACATTTTTGGGGAAGAGAGTTCCAGATTTCTGCCACCCTTTGTTTGAAAACTTGCTTCCTGAATTTGCTCCTGGCTCTAATTTTAAAATCACATCTCCTCATTCTTGACTTCCCTGTTGTAATATGCCGCTAAGGGATTGCAGCATGACATCACTAGAAAGGAAATGTGTCTTGCAATTCAGTTTCACTTTTGCTCTCAGAAGCATACACATACACAGCTCTGATATCTTCAAGCTCCCTATCTATGTATATCTGTTCACATGTGCCTAGAATGAAAAAATGAACCCACAACATGTTTACCCAATGAGTGATTGGTGCTTTTATCTCATTATAAAAACATGACATTCCCTCCCAGAGAAAATAGTTTCTCCATATCCGCCCCATCAAATCCTCAGCCTCCTAAACTCAGACAAACGCAAATCATATTTATCCGCCTTTGAATATTGTGTCCAATTCTGGGCACCACACTATAGGAAGGATGTGAAGAGGGTGCAAAAAAGATTCACGGGATTGGTTCCAGGGATGAGGGACTTAACCTACATGGATAGATTGTCAAACCTGGGACTGTTCTCATTAGAGAAGAGAGGATTAAGAGGAGTTTTGATCAAGGTGTCCAAAATCATGAGGAGTCTGGACAGAGTAGATAGTGAGAAACTGTTCCTGTTGACGGAAGGGTCGAGAACCAGAGGTCTCCGATTTAAGGTGATTAGCAAAAGAACCAAGGGTGACATGAGGGACAGCATTTTTATGCAGCGAGTGTTTAGGATCTGGAATGCGCTGTGGTGTGGTGGAGGCAGATTTAAACATGGGTTTCAAAAGGGATTTGGATAATTATCTAAAATGAAAACCTTTTCAGGACAATGGGGAGGGTGGGACAAGGTGAGCTTTTTTAAAATTTATTCTTTCACAGGATGGTGGCATCACTGGCTAGGCCAGCATTGTTGCTCGTCCCTAATTGCCCCTCTCTCCTCCCTCGCTACCGCCCTGCCCGAGTGAAGAGGGTGAGGGGAAATGGAGGGACAGGGTAAACGTTCTCTGCAGTTCCGCGGTTTGTTTTTTTTTTTGCAGAAAGCTGAGAGAATGGCTGTGAAAGCCTTCATGGTGCGACTGAATGGCCAGAAGGGGCTTAGTGTGCACTGTGTCGCCACACTGAGGATAAGCTGGAAGATTAATGAATTTGACATTCAGCCTTGTCCTTCACTGGTCTCGTTTTGTTTCTCCATGCACTGCTTCAGAAACACATTGCTCAGGGGTCAGCGTAATACTCACCGCTCGCCAGCTATTAGTGAAGGTGAATCGGCTAGCCCCATTTACACCCAGCCTGAATTGCCCTTCTCAAATCGGGCGAAGTATTAAAAGAGCAGCTGATTCACCATTGTCCAATACTCAGCTGAAGGTGAAAAGTTCACGTTGCTGTTAATTAGTGGAAAGCTGAGATCACTGGCAGCCTCTGAAGAGTATTAAACTCACATTGTCGTGTCTGTTCTTTGTTCCCAACTTTCTACAAGCTGGACCTGTAGCATTCCAAAGTTTGGGAGCCTGATTGTGGATTGGATCTCAGCTATTGCATCAATGGGGGTGGGTGGGGGAGGGATTCCAGTTGCCCTCAGTGCCCCCTGGCCTGGAGACTTGGGTGTGGCTGGGGAGAGGGATAATCGGCCAGCATTCTCATTTCTGACTGTTATCCAGTGACCCTGATGAAAGTTGTGTGTGTGTTTGTGTAAAGAGAGAACTGGCAGAGGCTGCAATGCCTATTATAGTCAAATAGCACATTATGTTCAGAATCCAGTCAAAGCTGGGCTGCATTCAGGGGGCACAGCGGGTGTAGGAGGGGAAATTGTGCGGGTGTCTCATTGCAGATACAGCTTCTGTTCTTATTTTTCATTTATTTTTTCACGGGATGTGGGCATCGCTCTCTAGGCCAGCATTTATTGCCCATACCTAATTGCCCTCGAGATGGCGGTGGTGAGCTGCCTTCTTGAACTGCTGCAGTCCATGTGGTGTAGGTACACCCACAGTGCTGTTAGGAAGGGAATTCCAGGATTTTGACCCAGTGACACTGAAGGTGAGTGGCTTGGAAGGGGACTTGCAGGTGATGGTGTTCCCATCTATCTGCTGCCCTTGTCCTTCCAGGTGTTAGAATTCCTGGGTTTGGAAGGTGCTGTAGAAGGAGCCTTGATGAACTCCTGCAGTGCATCTTGTAGATGGTACACACTGCTGCTACTGTGTGTCGGTGGTGGGGGGAGTGAATGTTTGTGGATGGGGTGCCAATCAAGCAGGTTGCTTTGTCCTGGACGGTATCGAGCTTCTTGAGAGTTGTTGGAGCTGCACTCATCCAGGCAAGTGGAGAGCATTCCATCACACACCTGACTTTGCCTTGTAGATAGTGGACAGGCTTTGGGGAGTCAGGAGGTGAGTTACTCATCACACGATTCCTAGCCTCTGACCTGCTCTTGTAGCCGCAATATTTACATGGCTAGTCCAGTTCAGTTTCTGGTCAATGGTAACCCCCAGGATGTTGATAGTGGGGGATTCAGTCTTAATAATGCCATTGAATGTCAAGGCGCGATGGTTAGATTCTCTCTTGTTGGAGATGGTCATTGCCTGACACTTGTGTGGCACGAATGTTGCCACTCATCAGCCCAAGCATGGATATTGTCCATGTCTTGCTTCAGTATCTGAGGAGTCACAAATTGTGCTCAAACATCCGCACTTCTGACCTTGTGATGGATGGAAGGTTATTGATGAAGCAGCTAAAGCTAGTTGGGCCTTTGCTACTATCCTGAGGAACTCCTGCAGTGATGTCCTGGGACTGAGATGATTGACCTCCAACAACCACAACCATCTTCCTTTATACTAGGTATGACTCCAACCAGTGGAGAGTTCTCCCCCGATTCCCACTGACTTTAGTTTTGCTAGGCCTCCTTAATGCCAAGGGCAGTCACTCTCACCTCACCCCTGGAGTTAAGTTTTTTTTTGTCCATGTTGGACCAAGGCTGTAGTGAGGTCAGGAGCTGAGTGGCCCTGGCAGGGGCCAAACTGAGCATCAGTGAACAGGTTATTGCTGTGTAAATGTTGCTTGATAGCATTGTCCACGATCCATTCCATTACTTTGCTGATGATTGGGAGTAGACTGATGGCACTGTAATTGGCCAGATTGGATTTGACCTTTGCGTGTGCAGGACACAGCTGGACAATTTTCTGCATTGTTGTGTAGGTAACCAGTATTGTAGCTGCGCTGGAACAGCTTGGCTAGCGTTGTGGCTAGCCCTAAATCTGTCAGCTGAGATGTCAATAGCATCTGCCTTGCTGTCAGAAACTCCCAGGTCAGGTTCCTCACAGGTAGACACAATGTAAAACTCCCTCTGCTTCGTCAGTGCAATGTTTGTTTCCAGAGTTGACCATCCTTATGGCTTTTCTCTCTCTTGATGAGAGAGTGTGCTGGATTGCGAGCTAATCTCGGCTGTGGGTCTCTCTCACCCTCTGGAAACCAGGGTAAGCTCCACTCCAGAATTGCTCTATGTCACAACTCTATAGCAAGAGGAAGACCTTGATCAGTGCTGGCTTTGAATTCAGGATCTGGGAGGTGAAAGGGCAGCGTGCTATCCCATGGTGCAGCCTCGCATATTTCCATCTCGGTTTCCTTTCTGTGTTTTATCCCGTTAATTCTGATTTATTTCCAACTGTTTTAATCTAGTCAATTACCTCACCCTAATCTGCTTGATACTTGTCATCTCTCCCCGCCCTCCAGCTCGAAGTAGGTGAACCACACTTGGTCTTAAATGCAGCTCCTGTTGCATTCATCACGTTCCATGACTGCTTATTGCACACATCTACCACCCTCGGGGGATAGACCTTTTTAGCCGTTCCTTGTTAGGTTTCAGTTTCCCATCTCCATTGCTTATGCTGTCCTGCTCACTATATAAATAAAGAATTTATTTAAACTCCCCATTTGTCCATTCATCTTGCAGCTTTTAATGCAATCATTGTGTCTTATAAATTGTTTTGCTCTCAGGAAAGTAACCGCGGATCCTTCACTCAGTCCTTGTGGCAGCTTTGAATAACCTGCAAAATCATCCACTGACTCCTCACAGGTCTCTTCCCTGAGTAATTGTAAGCTTCTGAGTATGCCTTTCATGGGAAGGTCAATAAACTCAAGAAGGAGAAAGGAATAGAAGAATATTCTGATAGAGTGGGATTAAATAAGGTGGAGAGAGACTAACTTGGAGTATAAATATCACATATATACCATGTGAGACTCACATGGATAGAGAGTTTTAGATTCCTGAGGCATTGGGACAGATTCTGGGGAAGATGAGACCTGTACAAGTTGGATGGGTTGTACCCCAACAGGACTGGGACCAATATCCTCGCAGGGGTATTTGCTAGTACTTGTAGGGGAGGGTTTAAACTGGATTGGCAGGGGATGGGATTCTAAACGTGGAGATACGAGAGGGCAACCAAGATAGGAATGGAAGACAGAAGAGTAGAAAGCAAAAGTGGAAGACAGAGGAAACAAGGGCTAGCAGCAAATAGGGTCATAGTACAAAAAAAATACGTAAAAATGTTAAAAAGGTAAGTAAAGGCACTGTATCTGAATGCACGGAGCATTTGCAATAATTAACAGCGCAAATAAACGGTAACAGATACAATATGATTGCGATTATGGAAACATGGCTGCAGGGTGACCAAGGCTGGGAACTGAATATCCAAGGGTACTCAAGGAAAAGGAGGTGACATAGCGTTGTTAGTTAAGGATGAAATCAGTGCAATAGTAAGAAAAGATATTGGCTCGGAAAATCTAGATGTGGAATCAGTCTGGGTGGAGCTAAGAAGTATCAAGAGGAGGAAAACGTTAGTGGGAGTTGTCTAGAGGCTTCCAAGCAGTAGTGATAAGATAGGGGTTGGCATT
Organism: Carcharodon carcharias; assembly: GCF_017639515.1. Lineage (NCBI taxonomy): Eukaryota > Metazoa > Chordata > Chondrichthyes > Lamniformes > Lamnidae > Carcharodon > Carcharodon carcharias. Next base: position 149,701,146 of record NC_054476.1, on the reverse strand, counting down.
AAACTGGAAATTAGAGATGCAGGTAACAAGGGTGCTACCATAATCATGGGTGACTTTCATCTATATATAGACTGGGCAAACCAAATTAGCATCTGTGGCAGATGAACTCCTGAAGTGTGTACGAGATGTTTTCTTAGACCAGTATGTCAAGGAACCAACCAGGGAACAGGCTATCCTGGGTTTGGTATTGTGCAATGAGAAGGGTTTAATTAATAATCTTGTTTTGCGGGGTCCTTTAGGGAACAGTGACCATAACATGATAGAATTCTTCATTAGGATGGAAAGTGAAGTACTCTGATCTGAAACTAAGTTCCTAAATCTTAACAGAGGAAATTATGAAGGTATCAGGCATTGGTTGGCTAAGATGTTTAGAAGAATGAGAGGAGATCTCATTGAAATATATAAAATTCTGACCGGGCTGGACAGACTGGATGCAGGGATGATAGAACAAAGGGCCACAGTGTCAGGATGTGGGGTAGGCCATTTAGGACTGAGCTGAGGAGAAACTTCTTCACTTAGAGGGTGGTGAAACTATGGAATTCTCTACCACAGAAGGCTGTGGAGGCCAAGTCACTGAATATATTTGAGAAGGAAATAGATAGATTTCTGGACTCTAAAGGCATCAAGGGGTATGGGGAGAGACGGGAGTACAGCGTTGAGATAGAGGATCAGCCATGATCATATTGAATGGCAGAGGAGGTTCAAAGGGCTGAATGACCTATTCCTCCTATTTTCTATGTTTCTAAATACTATGGACTAGCATGCAGGTCTTGGGCTGAATGGCCTGTTTCTGTGCTGTAATTTCTAAGTAATTGTAGAAGGAAAATTAGAACTGGCTTTCTTTAAAAATATATATATAAATTGCACACATAAATCAGGTATAAAATAGCCCAAATGGAAACTTCTAATTTCACGGAAATCTCATCTTTCATTTATGAAGGTGTCCTTTAATGCCCCCTCCCTAATTAAAAAATAAAATAAAATTAACAATAAAAATAGACTGCTAGGTCCTGTTCACTGACCTATATACAGTATTGTTGACGATGCTTAATTGAAACTGCTTGGTGCAAATAAATGAATGACGATTAACTGTCAGTTCCAATGGAGCAGAGGTATTATCCTGACTCTTGTTTCCACTTAGTCTTTAATTTATTTTGCCTCGTTTGACCAAATGGCTCATTTCTTTGCAATGTTCCTTCTCTTTCCATACCAACCCCCACCGCCAACCCTCCCCAGTACAACTCTGTTTGTCTACATGACAATACGTCACAGGTAACCAGGACCTGCACCTCACCTACCCTTCCAGAAGGCTACCTGCCTACCATCGTGACTCTCACTGCCTGTGGGGTAATGAACATACAACCCAGGAAACTCTCATCCTCCCTGATGCTCTGCAGTGACTCCAGCTGTCCCTGAGGCTCAGGAGACCTGAGCTCATGCTGGAGGCACTTCCTTAAGTTCCTGCAGTTATTGCATGCAACGGCTCTCAGATGCCCATCCATGATGTAAAATAGGGTAGATGCTGAGAGGTTATTTTCCCTTGTGGGAGAGTCTAGGACCAGAGGGCATAAACAAAGAGCCAGGGGTTGCCTGTTTAAGACAGAGATGAGGAGGAATTTCTTCTCTGAGAGGCTAGTCAATCTGTGGAATTCCTTACCACAGAGGGCTGTAGAGGCTGGGTCATTGAATATATTCAAGGCTGAGATAGACAGGTGTTTAATCAGTAAGGGAATCAAGGGTTATGGGGAAAAGGCAGGAAAGTAGAGTTTAGGATTATCAGTTCAGCCATGATCTCATTGAATGGCAGAGCAGACTCAATGGGCCGAATGGCCTACCTCTGCTCTTATGTCTTATGGTCTAATGGTCTTCTCAATCTCCCCTCACAGGACAATCCCATTATTCCAGGGATCACTCTGGTGAACCTATATGGAAAGTACATTCTTCCTTAAGTAAAAAGACCAAATCTGTATACAATACTCTGGGCGTCATCTCACCAAGAGTCTATACAATTGTAGCAAGACTTCTTTACTTCTGTACTCAGATCCTCTTGTAATAAAGGCCAATGTGCCATCTGCCTTCCTAATTGTTTGCTGCATCTGCACCTACATGTTAACTTTCAGTGACTCATGAACAAGGACACCCAAATCTCTTTGGATATCAACACTTCCCAACCTCTCACCATTTAAGAAATCCTCTTCATTTCTGTTTATCCTACCAAAGTAGATAACTTCACATTTTTCCACATTATATTCCACCTTCCATGTTCTTGCCCACTCACTTAGCCTGTCTACACTTCAAGCCTCTTTGCATCCTCCTCTTAACTCATATTCCCACCTAGTTTTGTGCCATCAGCAAACTTGGAAATATCACATTTAATCCCCATATCCAAATCATTGATATACATTGTGAATAGCTGGGGCCCAAACACTGATCCTTGCAGTACCTCATTAGTCACAGCCTGCCAACTTGTTTATTCCTACTCTCTGTTTCCTGCCAGTTAACCAATCCTCAATCCATGCCTGTATATTATCCCAATCCCACGTGCTCCAATTTTGCTTCTGAAGTTCCGATGTAGGACCTTATCGAAAGCCTTCTGAAAATCCAACTACAACAGATCCGATTGTACAAGGTATTGTAGAGACCACATCTGGAATACTGTGTGCAGTTTTGATCTCCACATTTTAGAAAGGATATATTTGCATTGGAGGCGGTACAGCGAAGGTTCACCAACTTGGTCCCTGGGATGAGGGGGTTGTCCAATGATGAGAAGCTGAGTAAATTGGGCTAATATTCTCTGGAGTTTAGAAGAATGAGGCGATCTCAATGCAACTGACAAAATTCTGAGAGGGCTTGATAGGGTGGACACAGAGATTGTTTCCACCGGTCAGGGGATCTAAAACGGGGGGCACAGTCTCGGGATAAAGGTCTGATCGTTTAGGACTGAGATGGGGAGAAATTTCTTCACAAAATGGGTTGTGAATGTTTGGAATTCTCTACCCCAGAGGGTTGTTGATACTCCATCATTGAATACGTTTAAGGCTGGGATAGGTTTTTGGTCTCTCGGGGAATTAAGGGATATGGAGAGTGGGGGTTTGGGGAGGGGTACGGAAATGGAATTGAAGCCTAGGATTAGCCAAGATCATAATGAATGGCAGAGCAGACTTGCCAGGCAGTGTGGTCTACTCCTGCTCCTGTTTCTTGTGTTCACATGTTCTTATATACTGCCATACCTTCAACAGAATAGTGTGGCTTTGACCCGTACAGAGCAGCAAGGTCCCCCTTGGTTTGGTCCCTGGACTGTGCCCTTTGTTAACTACAGCAGGCAATTGTTACACTCAGGCTCAACAAGAGGCCCTGTTCCTGAATCCGACGCTTCAGCCCACCACCAACTCATCTCCCTGGAAGTAGGCATGTGGATTTCAGGCATGTGAATGTGACTTGTCAGCATTACCAGCAGCAAGGTTTTGGTCAGACATCCTAATGTCTACTCTTTGGTTCGGCATTGGTTACACTGCTGTGAAGCCCCTTTGGGGCATTTTCCTACATAAATGCAACTTGTTGTTAAAGATGTTTTGTAATTGTTGTTGACCACTTTTCCCTTCCTGTCTGACAGCATTTGGAATCTCGGCTCCAGGCTCTCAAAGTGCCGTACGTCACTGTCCTGTTATCCGAGATCTTCCCAGACAAACTCCGGCTTTTCCAAGAAGTGGATGCGTAAGTACAGCTGCGGTTACCAATGGAACACTCACTTGGCAAGCTATGCGAGGGCAAGGGCTGCATCATTTTAAAATGCAGCAGTGCCCAGACTCTATGCCAAAAAATGACTTTTGAAACATAACTTACATTTCTAGAACTTTCTAACATCTCTCCTGTCAAAGATCGATTTTCAAGAGATTGAGAGCATATTGAGCAGGGGCCAAAAAAAATTTACAAACCCAAATTGTGGCCAATGACAGTGATTTTAAGAGCCTTCTAAAGCAAGGGAGAGAAAAAAAGGATGAATTTGATGGGCCAAATGCCCTCCTTCTGTGCCATAGGGTTGCGAACCCTCCAGGACTGGCCTGGAGTCTCCAGGAATTGAAGATCAATCTCCAGGACACTGCTGTGTGCAACTCTGGAGAAAAATCATCGGGACGTTAAAAAAGATTGGGTTTTTTTGCCATTTTCTTTGAACGTTTCTCTTACCAGATAGAAAAACATTGATAATGGGACAAAAAGGCTATTTGGCTGATAGTCAAACACCATCCAGTCGGGTAATGAGTCTTTTTGCTTTCCAGTTGACGTAGGAAGGCAGTACGTCACAAAGCTGGATGTGTTGGCCGGCTAATGTCAGGTGTACGGGGGCAAGTCATGTGATGAAACCTCCAGGAATATATTTGATCACAGTTGGCAACCTTGGTGCCATAAAGACTTGAAAACTATGACTCAGAATCACAGAATCTTTGCAGTGCAGAAGGAGGCCAATCAACACATCAAGTCTGCATTGGCTCTCTGAAAGAGCATTCTACCCAGTCTCACTCCCCTGCCTTATCCCCATAACCCTGCACATTGTTTCTTTTCGGGTAGCAATCTAATTCCCTTTTCAATACCTCGATTGAACCTGCCTCAACCACCCTCTCAGCAAGTTTGTTCCAGACTCTAAACGCCCTCTGGGTGAAAATTTTTTCCTCACATCACATTTATTCCTTTTGCCAATTATTTTGACTTATGGTTCTTCTGCCAGTTGTTTTAAATCCGTATCCTCCAATTACTGATCCTTCAGTCATTGGAAACAGTTTCCCCTCATTTATTCTATTAACTTCCTTTATAATTTTGAAAACCTCTACTAAATCTCCCCTTAACTTTTTCTGCTGCATGGAGAACAGTCCCACCTTCACCACTCTCTACACGTAACTAAAGTTGCTGGTTCACTATCGTTCTGGCAAATGGACCACAGTTATCAGCAGGAGGGACACGGGGCTGTTAAACAATGTTGCAGTTCTCCAGATCAGACGCTGTTCATCATTATTAAAATCCCAGACGTATCCTCTGTCTCATCTTCCTGATGCTACTGTAAAGTCGCGGTATTGATTGCAGACTGTCTGAATGCCAATGATAACACTGCGATGAAAACACTAAATCTTCCTTCAAGCAGCAGAACCCATCAGGTTTTTGCTTTTTGTCCCCAGCCACACAAGAGTGAGCCAAGTTGCCTCCTCCTGTGCTGTAACCATTCTATGCCTCTAGAAATGGGGAGAAAGTCTCTCTGGCCAATAAGGATGCTAGGTAAACCTAAGGACCAATGTATCCACTCTGGCCTACATTTAAGCTTTTGTCATTCACTGCTGCACAACTGGCAAGCAGTGTAGTCAGCTGACTGGCCTCAATTTGCTATAAGCAACTCATTTGAATATTGCCTGTGCAGATTTCGCCTTGCATGGAGAGCCACCCTAAATGGTAAAGAGGAGGAAAATCTGGCCAATTGGTTAAATTTAAAGGTGAGTGGCGGTGGCCTGTGGGGATAAATATTGTCGCGGCCCTCAACTTCATCCAGTAACCTGCAGACCAGAGAGACTTTCTCCCACATTTATAGAAACATAGAATGGTTACAGCACAGAAGAAGGCCGTTCAGCCCATCTTGTCTATGTTGGCTCTCTTCAAGAGTAACTCAGCCAGCCCCACTCCCCTGCCATTTCCTCGTAGCCTTGAAGGTTTTTTCTCATCAGGCAATTATCTAATCTCCTTTTGAAAGCCACAATTGACCCGGCCTTCACCACACTCTCAGGCAATGCATTACAGATCCTAATCGTTCAGTGCATAAAAACTGCTCTCCTCATGACGATTCTTTTTCCATTCACCTTAAATTAGTGTCCTCTAGTTCTCGACTTCAAGCTTCAAGTTGTGCCTGAAATATTTGCCAGTCTTTGCCACCGAAAACTAAGGGAGGGAGAGGACAGACTGGAGACGTTGGCTGAGGGATAAATATTGGCCAAGTCATCAGGGATAACTCCCCCGCTGTTTTTCAGAAAAGTACCAAGGGGTCTTTTACGCCCACCTGAGAGGGTAGAAAGGCCTCGGCTCAACATCTCCTCCAAAGTGCAGCACCTCCATCAGTGCAGCATTCCCTCTTTGCTGCACCGCGAGTGTTAAGCCCTTGAGTTGGAATCTGGACTGACAATCTTCTGACTCAAAAGCAAGAGTGTAACAACATAGTTAACTGTACGTATTGTGTGTAAGATTACAACACCAACAATGAGCACGCTGTTGGGCTTGGTGGTGTATACAGTGTAAGGCTCACAGTTACGGCCCAGTAGGTGGATGGTTAACTATGATATCATGCATTTGTAGTGCAATATTACAGAGCAGTCAATAACATTAAGTCAGAGGATTTCTGGTAAAGGGAAACCCTGTTGTATTTTTAAACATTTGCTCTCGCCCTTACATGCAGCTTGACATTAACTTGTTGACTCCCAGCCCATCAGAGCTCAGGTTCTGCTCCATCAAGAGAGATGGATCAGCAAAACGCTGTCAACTCAGGCTAATGGGCAAAGAAAGGAAATGGTCCCATTGTCAGAGCAATTCAGGGTCCATGTCACTGAAGCTGAAAATTTCCCTGGTGCCCTATCCTGGGTACTTCAGAATCCTGTGTCAGCCCTGGCTCAGTGGGTTGTACTCTCCCTTCTGCATCGGAAGGTTGAGGGTTCAAATCCCACTCCCAGGTGTAGAGGGATTTTCTTATGAGGAAAGGTTGAGTACTTTGGGCCTGTATTCATTGGAGTTTAGAAAAATGAGAGGCAACCTTATTGAAACATATAAGATTCTTAGGGGTCTTGACAGGGTAGATGCTGAGAGGTTGTCTTCCCTTGTGGGAGAGTCTAGGACCAGAGGGCATAATCTCAGAGTAAGGGGTCACCTGTTTAAGACAGAGATGAGGAGGAATTTCTTCTCTCAGAGGGTTGTGAATCTGCGGAATTCATTACCACGGAGGGCTATAGAGGCTGGTTCGTTATGTATATTCAAGGCTGAGATAGAGAGAGAGTAAAGGAATAAGGGTTATAGGGTAAAGGCAGGAAAGTGGAGTTGAGGATTATCAGATCAGCCATGATCTCATTGAATGACAGAGCAGACTTGATAGGCTGAATGACCTACTTCTGCTCCTACATTCTATGGCCTTATGGTCACTCCAGTGTTGAGCACAAAAATCTAGGCTAACATTCCAATGCATTACTGAGGAACACCTTGATTTTAAAATTCTCACCCTTGTCTTCAAATCCCTCCCTGGTCTTGCCCCTCCCTATCTCTGTAGCCTCCTCCAGCCCCACAACCCTTCGACTTTTCTGTACTCCTCCAATTTTGGCCTCTTGAGGGTCCCTGATTTTAATTGTTCCACCATTGGTTGCCATGTTTTCAATTGCCTAGGCCCCAAGCTCTGCAATTCTGTCCCTATACCTCGCTATGTCTCTACCTTGTTTTCCTCCTTTAAGACACTCCTTAAATCCTACATCTTTGACCAACCTTCTGTTCATCTGACCTAATATCTCCTTAACAAAAACAGAATTACCTGGAAAAACTCAGCAGGTCTGGCAGCATCGGCGGAGAAGAAAAGAGTTGACGTTTCGAGTCCTCATGACCCTTCGACAGAACTTGAGTTCGAGTCCAGGAAAGAGCTGAAATATAAGCTGGTTTAAGGTGTGTGTGTGGGGGGCGGAGAGATAGAGAGACAGAGAGGTGGAGGGGGTTGGTGTGGTTGTAGCGACAAACAAGCAGTGATAGAAGCAGATCATCAAAAGATGTCAACAACAATAGTACAATAGAACACATAGGTGTTAAAGTTAAAGTTGGTGATATTATCTAAACGAATGTGCTAATTAAGAATGGATGGTAGGGCACTCAAGGTATAGCTCTAGTGGGTTTTTTTTTTATATAATGGAAATAGGTGGGAAAAGGAAAATCTTTATAATTTATTGGGAAAAAAAAAGAAGGGGGAAACAGAAAGGGGGTGGGGATGGGGGAGGGGACTCACGACCTAAAGTTGTTGAATTCAATATTCAGTCCGGAAGGCTGTAAAGTCCCTAGTCGGAAGATGAGGTGTTGTTCCTCCAGTTTGCGTTGGGCTTCACTGGAACAATGCAGCAAGCCAAGGACAGACATGTGGGCAAGAGAGCAGGGTGGAGTGTTAAAATGGCAAGCGACAGGGAGGTTTGGGTCATTCTTGCGGACAGACCGCAGGTGTTCTGCAAAGCGGTCGCCCAGTTTACGTTTGGTCTCTCCAATGTAGAGGAGACCACATTGGGAGCAACGAATGCAGTAGACTAAGTTGGGGGAAATGCAAGTGAAATGCTGCTTCACTTGAAAGGAGTGTTTGGGTCCTTGGACGGTGAGGAGAGAGGAAGTGAAGGGGCAGGTGTTGCATCTTTTGCGTGGGCAAGGGGTTGTGCCATAGGAGGGGGTTGAGGAGTAGGGGGTGATGGAGGAGTGGACCAGGGTGTCCCGGAGGGAGCGATCCCTACGGAATGCCGATAAGGGGGGTGAAGGGAAGATGTGTTTGGTAGTGGCATCATGCTGGAGTTGGCGGAAATGGCGGAGGATGATCCTTTGAATGCGGAGGCTGGTGGGGTGATAAGTGAGGACAAGGGGGACACTATCATGTTTCTGGGAGGGAGGAGAAGGAGTGAGGGCGGTGCGCGGGAGATGGGCCGGACACGGTTGAGGGCCCTGTCAATGACCGTGGGTGGAAAACCTCGGTTAAGGAAGAAGGAGGACATGTCAGAGGAACTGTTTTTGAATGTAGCATCATCGGAACAGATGCGACGGAGGCGAAGGAACTGAGAGAATGGGATGGAGTCCTTACAGGAAGTGGAGTGTGAGGAGCTGTAGTCGAGATAGCTGTGGGTGTCGGTGGGTTTGTAATGGATATTGGTGGACAGTCTATCACCAGAGATTGAGACAGAGAGGTCAAGGAAGGGAAGGGAAGTGTCAGAGATGGACCACGTGAAAATGATGGAGGGGTGGAGATTGGAAGCAAAATTAATAAATTTTTCCAAGTCCTGACGAGAGCATGAAGCAGCACCGAAATAATCATCGATGTACCGGAGAAAGAGTTGTGGAAGGGGGCCGGAGTAGGACTGCAACAAGGAATGTTCCACATACCCCATAAAGAGACAGGCATAGCTGGGGCCCATGCGGGTACCCATAGCCACACCTTTTATTTGGAGGAAGTGAGAGGAGTTGAAGGAGAAATTGTTCAGCGTGAGAACAAGTTCAGCCAGACGGAGGAGAGTAGTGGTGGATGGGGATTGTTCGGGCCTCTGTTCGAGGAAGAAGCTAAGGGCCCTCAGACCATCCTGGTGGGGGATGGAGGTGTAGAGGGATTGGACGTCCATGGTGAAGAGGAAGCGGTAGGGGCCAGGGAACTGGAAATTGTTGATGTGACGTAAGGTGTCAGAGGAATCACGGATGTAGGTGGGAAGGGACTGGACAAGGGGAGAGAGAAGGGAGTCAAGATAACGAGAAATGAGTTCTGTGGGGCAGGAGCAAGCTGAGACGATCGGTCTACCGGGGCAGTTCTGTTTGTGGATTTTGGGTAGGAGATAGAAGCGGGCCGTCCGAGGTTGGGCAACTATCAGGTTGGAAGCTGTGGGAGGGAGATCCCCAGAGGAGATGAGGTCAGTGACAGTCCTGGAAACAATGGCTTGATGTTCAGTGGTGGGGTCATGGTCCAGGGAGAGGTAGGAGGAAGTGTCTGTCTCCTTATGTGACTCAGTGTCATACTTTGTTTTATGATGTTCCTGTGGAGCACCTTGGGACGTTTCATTATGTTAAAGACACTATAAGTTGTTGTTGTTGCTTTTTGAACGAGAGATTAAATGGAGGCCTTGTGTTGTCTTTTAGGTGGGTATAAAAGATCCCATGGTGCTACTTCTAGGAAGAGTAGGGGAGTTCTCCCCACTTGTCCTGGCCAATATTTATCCCTAAGTCAATATCACTAAAAAAAACATTATCTGGTCGTTATCACATTTGTGGGAGCTTGCTGTGTGCACATTGATTGCCATATTTCCCACATTACTAAATGATTGCACTTTCAAAATTATAGTGCAATTAAAATTCAGGTCGTAGAAGGTGCTATCTAAATGCAAGTCTTTTTCTTTGAGTTATACACGGCACGAAACTATGATGAGTCAGTGGATCTCGTAGGAGTGGAGGGATGGGTGGGAGCTTATGATGTTGTTAAGATTCTAAAGCAACTAGATAATATTGATCATGATGGGTTATTTCATCTAGTCCTGAAGAGCAGGACCAGAGGACGTGACCTGCACTCAAAGGGGGTAAATTCAAAACTAACCTGCAGAAGTAGTATACCAGTGAGCAAGTTGTCATTCTATGAAACAGGCTGTGTAGGGGGACAGTGAAAGGAGCTGGTATTGAGTTGACTCATTCAAATGTAAATTCGATAAATTACTTTCAGAGAAGAACATTTTGCAATACCTTCAGTGCATAATCTTAAATAGGACCTGTGGTGAGTGGAATGAGCTTGGGTGGAACAGGTGAGTTTGAGCCGATGGTTCCCAAAGCTCCCCACCACTGGAGACTGTCCCTCCCCACATGTCCTGTAGATTAATTGGTAGAGACTGATTTCTGTGATAATACTTCAAAAACAGAGGAGACTGCAACAACTACAGAACCACCTCACTCCTTAGCTTCTCAGGCAAGGCCTTTGCTTTAAAGATTCCCATCTACTTGCAGATGGAATGTACCTGGAAACACAGTGTGGTTTCTGTGCCGGAAGATCTGCCTTTGACATGATCTTCTCCAGCACCGGCTACGAACGAAGTGTAGGGAACAGGATATACCTCTTTACCTTACTTTCGTAGACCTCACTAAGACATTCAACACCATCAGCAGGGCGGGACTCAGGCAATGTTTTGGGGGAAACTGGCTGTCCACCAAAACTCCTGAGTCTCAACCGCTTCTTCCATGACAACGTGCAGTGCACTGTATAGTTTAGTGGCCCCACTTCCCACAGTTTCCGAGTGAAGAATGGAGTGGGGCAGGGCTGTCTCCTAGCCCCCACCCTGTTTGGCATCTTCTTCTCCATGCTCCTGACCTTTGTCTTCCCTACAGATAAGGAAGGAGTCTACTTGCACACTAGGTCATGCGGCAAGTTCTACAATCCATCAAGATTGAAAGTGAAGACAAAAAGACATGGCGTCCTGATCAGAGAATTCCTCGATGTTGCACTAGTCACCCACATGGAAATCAGCTACAAAGACTCTTGGACCGTCTCTCCTGTGGCTGTAACTTGTTCTCCCTTACTGGAAGCACCAAGAGAAGGTGGCCATGGGCCAAGATGTTGCATCTCCGCCCCTGATCACACTAAATGACATCCTGCTGGAAGTGGACAGCAGATTCTGCTACGTCAGATGCACGGTGACTAACAATCTGTCCCTCGATGCAGAACTTGATACACATAAGGAAAGCAGCTACCATCATTGACCAACTCTCAAAATGCATATGGAATAACATCAAGCTGACCCTTAGGACCAGGCTGGTGGTTTATAAGGCCTTTGCTCTCAGCACCTTGCTGTATGGCTGGGAAACATGGACGACACAGGTGTCAGCTCAACAATTTCCACCTTCGCTGTCTGCAGTGCACTAGGGACAAAGTCACAAATGCGGCAACCCTCTCAAAGGCAGAGCTCCCATGTTTGCCAGCACTCAAGAAACAGAGGCGGCTTCATTGGCCCAGTCAGCAGGATGAAAGACAGTCACGTACCCAAGGACTTTCTGTATGGTGAGATAGCCAGCTACAAAAGAACTGTAGGGAGCAGGATAGACCTCAACCAGTGGGACACACAAAGCTCCGTTTCAAGGATGCTCGCAAAGGGGGACATGAAGGTCCTAGACCTTCTGAATTCATTATCACACCTGGAGTCACTAGCTGATGACAGAGGAATATGGCAACACTTCCTGCGGGCTGGCGTGCATCACCATGGTGACCAATGAATACAGCGGCTTGGCAACAGGTACCAACGCCAAAAACAACAACCTGCCATGACACTCGGTAGCTTCATGTTTGGCATTTGTGTCAGAACCTGCCTCTCAAGGACTGGCCCCTTCAGCCATCAGCAAAGGTGCGCCAAATGCAGATCCCCTCTCCACCCATCTGAAGCGGATTGACTGTTCTGTGTCCATCACCTTTCGAAGATGGAAGGATTCCAATGGTGATGCTGTGATAAGTCAACAACTCCACTATTGTTGTGTCATGTGACTACCAGGATGGTAGAAGTTGAACTTGATAAACCTGGATCTTTTACAGTCCAATAATTCCTATGTTCCTGAAGCAGGAGAAACAATAAGAAAGCACTCACAATTTTACAATGCCTTCCCAACCTTTCAAAGTCCCAAAGCACTTTACAACCACTCAAGTACTTCACTGCTGTAATGTAGGAAATGCAGCAGCCAATATTGCACAGCAAGCTTGCACAAACAATAGTGAGATAAATGGCCAGATAATTTGTGATTTGGATTAAAGGATAAATATTGGCCAGGGCATCTTGAAGAACTCCTGTACTCGTCTTTGAAATAGTACCATGGGATCTTTTACATCCACCTGAGAGGGCAAACGGGGCCTCAGTTTAACGTCTCATCCAAAAGACGGTACCTTCAGGAGTGCAGCATTCCCTCAGTACTGCACTGGGAGTGCCAGCCTAGATTATGTGTTCAAGTCTCTGGAGTAGACTTGAATTTGCAGTCTTCTAACTGGTGTTGCCAACTGTGATTAAACGTATTCCTGGAGGTTTCATCACATGACTTGCCCCCACACTCCAGCCATTCGTCAGCCAACACATCCATCCTTGTGATGTACTGCCATCCTACGCCAAATGGGAAGCAAAAAGACTCATTACCCAATTGGATGATGCTTGACTGTCGACCAAACAGCCTATCTTTTCCCCATTTTCAATATTTTTATAGCTGACAAAGAGAAAAGTTCAAAGAAAATGGCAAAATCAAAAAACAATCTTTTTTTTAGCCTCCTGATGATTTTTCTCCAGGGTTTCACACAGCAGTGTCCTGAAGGTTGATCTTCAATTCCTGGAGACTCCAGGCTAATCCTGGAGGGTTGGCAACTCTATTTCTGACTCAGATGTGAGAATGCAACCAACACAGTTTATTATATGCATTGTGATCTAAGATTATAGTACAGTCAGTAATAAATTATGATTCTAGTAAGAGGAGACTTTGTTATATTTTTAAACATCTACTTCTCTATATTACAAGCGGCTTGACATTAATTGTCAACTCACAGCTTAAGAGCTCAGATTTTGCATTATGTATGATGGGAGATCAACAGAATGCATTCAACACTGGCTAATACTTTCAGAAAGGGATTGATGCCAAATCAGGGGGAGTTTTGTGTGTGGCTCATATTCACCCAGCAACTGGCTGGAAATACATCAGTGCAGTAACTTCAGCGGGCTGGCTCTGTGGCCTGGAGGACGTTACTATGGGCACCTGATGCAATGTCCCTCCCTCCCTTCTCTTTTCCTTCCTCCCTTCGCTCCCCCACCCGCCTCCCCTCCACTCTCCCTTTCCTCTCTTTCCTCCTCCTTTTTTCCTCATCCTCTCCCCTCCTCTCTCACTACCTATCTGTCCCCTATCTCCCTGCAACATTCTCCAAGACTAGTGCAGTTCCTAAGTGCGCCTGTTGCAAAAGCTCAGCTCAATAGTTCCAGCGGAGTTTCCCTGGTAACTTAAGCACATTACATTTGCAAGGTGATTTATCCAACTCCTCCCTCTAGATTCTTGTACATTCTATTTACGTTTAAAAAAATCTTCATGCCCTGAAGTACCAACTCATATGGTTCCCATAACAATGGAGGATCACAGCTTCCCCGGTCTGTGGGACTCAGTACCACACAGGTCAGAATGCCTCTTGGGTGTTTGCAGCTAGCTGGAGTTTTATTTATGTATGAAGTGTGCAAGGAAACTGGAATGATCCATGTAGAAAATGTTAACTCTCAAGGGTGGAGGCCATTTGACCTATCTAGCTTCCTTCTATGGAGACCTACAATTCACCCTGCCCGTCATTGCAGCATCTAAAGGCTTCTTGAATGATTCCAGACCTTCTGCTTTCATTGATTTACCTGGCGAACAACCCAGGTATTATTCAAAACAAAAACAGAATTACCTGGAAAAACTCAGCAGGTCTGGCAGCATCGGCGGAGAAGAAAAGAGTTGACGTTTCGAGTCCTCATGACCCTTCGACAGAACTAGGTATTATTCAGTCTGTTCTTACTGACAATTTTCTTGAATGTAGCCTTTACCAGTTTAGGTCAGTGTCTCCATGTCCTATAACCTTGGTTTAACTTCAAATAATGCTCAGGATTGACCTGTTCAGGGTTATCTACTTACTGTCTTACACTCCTCTGTAAGGTCCCCTCTCACTCCCCTTCTTTCAAAGCTGATGGCTTGTCATCCTCAGGCCAAGGATTCTCGTGTCACATCCCTGCCTTCCTTTCCTCCCTGTTCCCCCTCCTCTTCTCCCTCCTGACCTTTCCACTTTCTCTTCTGTCTCCCCTCCTCTTCACTCTCTCCTACCTTTTCTCCCTCTCTTCTCCCCACCTCCTCCATTCTTTCCCCTTGCTCCATCCCTTCTCTTTTCCTTCCTCTCTTCGCTCCCCCACCTGCCTCCCCTCCACTCTCCCTTTCCTCTCCTTCCTCCCTCTTCTTTTTTCCTCACCCTCTCCCTCCTCTCTCACTACCTATCTGTCCCTACCTCCTCCCTCCCTCTCCATTGCTCAGTGGTGTCAGTTATTTCTTTGCCAAGTGCTTTTATGCAGCCTCCTCATCATACGATACAATATTACATTCAAATAAGTTAGGGAAGAGATAGCAAAAGCTCTATTACATATATATATAAAAATCCATTAGAAGAGGGATTAGTGCCAGAGAACTGGTGAACAACTAATGCGATTGCTATATTTAAAAAGGGAGCTAGAACAATAGAAATATAGACCAGTTAGCTTAAACACCTTTGGTAAGAAGGATAATGGAATCCTTACTTAAAGATTTAATAGAAAAGTATCCAGAAATGGAATATATAATAAGGAGTAGTCAGCACGGATTTCAAAAGGGAAAGTCCAGTTTGAATTGAATTCTCTGAAGAAGCAATTGAAAGGGTAGACAGAGGTATTGTAGTAGATGTATTGTACTTAGGCTTTCAAAAGGCCTTCGATAAGATACCAAATAGCAGAGTTGTGACTGAAGCCAGAACCTGTGAAGACAGGGGGCAAGTAGCAGAATAGATAGCAAGCAAAGCAGTAAACAGAGGGAAGGTTAAGGGTGACTGGCAAAAGGTGGGAAGTGGTGTCCACAAGGATTGGTGCTGTTGTTCATCATTTACATAGACGATTTAGACTTGGGAATGGGAAGTGCAATTTGCAGATGGCATCAGATTGTGGGGAGATGTGGTTAATATAAAGAACTGTGAGAAAATATAGAATTAATAATTAATTTGTAGAATGGCCATGTATTTAACTTCAAAAAAAAAGTCTTCATGCGGTGCGTTACAGATCACTCAGGGACTCCGAGTTACTGTGGCAACATGCACTTCTACATGCATGTTGCAGACTAGAGCTATGGATAGTGATGACAGAGGCTCCAACATTCTTTCCACCACATACCAACCAGGAATCTTTCCCACTCTTACCACTTGTCTTTGGCGTGTGTCGTAAGGATTTGCAGGTTGATACTCAACCTGTTTGGCCACGTTATAACCGCGCCTTCCTTGGCCATCAAGCCCTGGAGTGGGACTCGAACCCAGAGCTTCTGACTCAGAGGCGGGAACACTACCCACTGCACCACAAGACCTCCCATAGGTAAGTATGAGGCAGTGCATATTGGTAGATTTACCCAGAAGATAACAGCATTACCCCGATAGGAGTCCCAGCGATGCAGCCAGTGATAATTAATGAGAACAATTTGTTACGCACCACACACAGAACTTTACCATCTGCTCTCTGGAGACTGTACCAAATTATTAATTTAAAAATATAATTTATGCACCAACATTCATCTTCACAGGTTGCACTGACTAGGGTTGTAAGTTCCTGAATCAAAAATCACACTCCATAAGATTGCCAACTCTAGCTGGATGTATTCCCAGGGATTGCATCACATGGTTTCCCACCTCCAACCGCCCCACATGGTTGATCAGTCCTATTGTCCTATCTCCAATTTTTTTTAGAGCGATTGAAAAGAAAGTACCAACAAAAATGAAAGAAAAACACTTAGTTTTTGAAAGCCTCTGTGATTTTGCTCTTCCTTTTGCTCACAAAAGTGTCCCAGAGATTAGTCTTTAATTCCTGGAGTCTCCAGAGCAATCCTGGAGGGTTGGTAACAGGAGATGAACCATCCATGGAGCCATCCTGTGAGATGCTGGTTGTTGCCAGGGAACCATCCGATGTCTTAGCCAAGAGGTCATTTTCCAACTGTGAATCCAGACAGTGAGAAACAAAAACAAGAAAGCTTTACATTTCTATAGCACCTTTCGCACCCTCGGAACATCCCAAAGTACTTTACAGCCAATGAAATACTTTTTGAAGTATAGTCACTGGAGGACACAGCAAGCTCCCGCAAACAATAATGTAATAAACCTTTTCTTCAGTTCTCTGTCTGCCCGACCCATAGCGCTGCAAACTCCACCACAGATAGGGAAAACAGACAAATCCACCCCAGCCGGAACGGGAATCAAACCCTGCGCTGTTGGCACCAACCCGATACACACCAGCCAACTGAGCCAACCAGCCCTGCCAAGGAGTCCGGGCTGCTGTGGCAACATACACTTTTACATACATGTTATAGTCCAGAGCTATGGATAGTGATTGTAGAGGCTCCAATGTTCTTTCCATCACATGGCTGACCAGGAATCTCTTCCATTCTTACCACCTGCCATTGGTGGGTGTTGGAAGGATTTACAGGTTGATGCTCAACCTGTTTGGCCATGTTATGAATGCACCTTCCTTGGCCATCAAGTCCTGGAGTGGGACATGAACCCAGAGCTTCTGGCTCAGAGGCAGGAACACTATCCATTGCACCAAAAGACCTCCTTAATAATAATAAGGAGGAGATCATTTTGGTCAAGAGATAAATATTGGCCAGTGCACCACAAGAAATCCTCTGGTCATCTTCAAAACAAGGCCATAGGATCTTTTATGCCCATACAAATGGACAATTGATGCCTCGGTTTAATGTCTCATCTGAAAGACAACACCTCCAACAGTGCAGCCCTCCCTTAGTACGGCACTGGAGTGTCAGCCTAGATCTTCTGCACAAGACTCTGGAGTGGTATTTAAACCCACAACTTCCTGACTCAGGTGCTGCACTATTGGAGGGTGAGTACTGAGGGAGTTCTGCACTGTTGGAGGTTGAGTACTGGGAAAGTTTTGCACTGTCAGACGGTATGTACTGGGGGAGTTCTGCACTGTTGGAGGGTATGTACTGAGGGAACGCTGCACTGTTGGAGGGTGAGTACTGAAGGAGTACTGCACCATCAGACGATGTGTACCGAGAGAGTTCTGCACTGTCGGAGGGGCAGTACTGAGGGAATGCTGCACTATTAGAGGGTCAGTTCTGAGGGAGTGCTGCACTGTTGGAGGATCAGTACTGAGGGAGTTCTGCACTGTCAGAGGGGCAGTACTGAGGAAGTGTTGCACTGTTGGAGGCTGAGTACTGAGAAAGTTTTGCAGTGTCGGAGGGTATGTCCTGAGGGAGTTCTGCAATGTTGGAGGTGTGTACTGAGGGAGTGCTGCACTGTTGGAGAATCAATACTGAGGGAGTTCTGCACTGTCGAAGGGGCAGTACTGAGGGAGTGCTGCACTGTTGGAGATCAATACTGAGGGAGTTCTGCACTGTCGAAGGGGCAGTAGTGAGGGACTGCTGCATTGTTGGAGGTTGAGTACTGAGAAAGTTTTGCAGTGTCAGAGGGTAAGTACTGAGGGAGTTCTGCAACGTTGGAGGGTGTGTACTAAGGGAGCGCTGCATTGTCGGAGGGTGAGCAATGAGAGAGTGCTGCACTGTTGGAGGGATAGTAGTGATGGAGTCAGCCATTTTGAGGGAGAATGTTGCATCGGATCAAATGGTGGGACCCAGGGTTGCCATGGACAAGAAACTTTACAAAGTCCTCATGAATGAATGAAAACAAAAATCTGTGGAAAGGAGGGGAAACATGAGAGGCAGCTGCTGCTTCACATTTGACAGGACAACCCTGGAGTATTTCTTTGTGAATTTAAAAAATGTGAAGGGAGAGGCAAAGTTGGAAGATGAAGGGGGAAACGTGTTCCGAGAACAGAACATGCACAAACACCAAGATGTTTTTGAATTTGTCTTGAATGAAGAAAATGCTGGCTGCATTACAGATTCTTGGACTGGACTTGAATTAATAAGATTTCTTTGGCCTCGAAGTGAGAGAGTGTCTGATGTTCCTGCTCTGTAGAACGGCTCCCGTGTCTCACCATGCTGTCCAGCTGTAATTTACCCCTCTCCCACCTCCCACCCTACCCCCATCCTCTGCCTCCACGTCGGGAATAAAATTGAGTGTGATGAGATGAAGAGACTGAGCCTGGGCTGCAGCAACTGTGCTCTCTGTACCTGAGATGATTGATTCCTATTGATTCCATTTTCTCAAGCGGAGTGAACTATCTTCAATTGACTCCCCTTCTTCAGTGGCTGTAAGCTGATGCTGAGATAGTCCGTGCCTGTATAGCCGGCCTGTTGTGGTGCTACTCCCTCGTTAGATGGCTATCTTTAGCCCTGTGTCAGATCTGTTGAAAAATGAAGTCAGTCGGTGGGGTGGGGGTGTGGGGGGGAGATACCAGGTGTTGACAGGTGTGAGGTACATGCAATGCTGCGGGAGCTGCAGTAGTGGGAAGCTTGAAGGGCCCTTGTGATTCAAAATAAAATTTGTATTTATTGTGACTCTGAACACTTCACCTGATGAATTTCTTTTAAAACTCAGTGATTGTTGCTGAGGCCAATGATGCACCAGCCATTTTGTACTGAAAGATCACAAACATGAATGACAGGCTAAACTATTGCTATCAGTCAGGCTCACAGTGTGGCTCACTTATGCTTGCTAAAAGCTACATATATTCATACACAGGGTCCTGTCCTCTGCAGGCAAAAGGAACATGCCCAGGAATTGCACTTTTTTTGAATAAAACGAAAGCTTCAGGGGCAATAGTTCTGTGATGCATTCTTCATGGCAATTCTTCAACCAACCAGAGTTGACTTGCCAATCAATCAGCACTCTCTTCTCATGCAGTATAAATTATTGCTGCCTTTGAAATTTGACATTCTTGCAGCTGTCCTGATAAGTGCAAGACAAAAAGCTTTGACAACATGTCTCTTTTTTCAGCAATACAAAAGTTCTGTACTGCCAAACAACTATGTTTGGCAATCTTGGTTGAGGGGGTAATGTTAACCAGGATATCAACAAATTGCATTTATATAGCAACTTTAATGCAGTGACACCAGCCACATCGCAGGAGTACAGTCAGACAAACATTTGACATTGTGCTTCATAAGGAGATAATGAGACAGATGGAAATGTAGGTTTTAAAGAGTGTCTTTGTTCTATTCCAGAAAGCCAGGTGATGGAGAATACAACTGGAGCCAACTTTGCACACTTTTATAGACATTTATTTATAGCAATGCTATGGCTCAGTGAGTAGCACTCTCACCTCTGAATGGTAAGGTTCTGGGTCACAAAGATCAAGGTTGATACTCCTGTGCAGCACAGAAAGAACCCCCCCTTGAGTCAGAAGATTGTGGTTCAGGTTCTTCTATCCCCCGCTCCAAGGACCAAATTTAGGCTTCCACTTGAATGCAGAGCAGAGGGAGTGCTGCAACGTCTTAATGGGAGTTGTACAGAGGGAGTGCTGCATTGTCTCAATTAGACCAATACAGAGGGAGTGCTGCATTGTCTCAGTGGGAGTTGTACAGAACGAGTGCTGCATTGTCTCAATGAGAGCAGTAGAGAGGGAGTACTGCATTGTCTCAATGAGAGCAATACAGAGGGAGTACTGCATTGTCTCAGTTAGACCAATACAGAGGGAGTGCTGCATTGTCTCAGTGGGAGTTGTACAGAGCGAGTGCTGCATTGTCTCAATGAGAGCAGTAGAGAGGGAGTGCTGCATTGTCTCAATGAGAGCAATACAGAGGGAGTACTGCATTAGCCCCTCAATCAGTGTCTGACATACAGCTCTGATAAGACCTGGAGGAAGAAATATAGGAACAAAGTAATGCAGGGGTTTGCAAGTTTAGCCAGTGATTTCCCCCCCACACCACCCCCCTCGCCGCCACATCCAACAGTATAACTACAATCAGAAAATCCATAAATACCAGCCCGCATCCTTCCCCTCAGTTGTGCTGAATCTGGGTACTGTGGCACTGCCCTGGCCTCCCTACTTTTTGCGTGCGCAATGGAGGGAGTGAAATGATGGAAACTGACCCGAGTGGCCTGTGGTTTCAGATCAGTCACGGCTACCCTCGAACTGTGTGTGTGTGATTGGGGGAGGTCAGGCAGGGGATGGGGTGCACAGGAGCCCAATGCTCCCAGAGCCATCTCCCAGCCAGCAGGTAAATTACAGCTCTGAGATTACCTAGATTAAACTGGCCAGAGGTTTGATTCAGGGGTTTTTATTCCTCCCTGCGAGAGAGATGATCCCAGTGATCACTCACACACACACACTGTGTATCAATATCCCCAGGCAGCCTCATTTTATCTGCTATTCGTATTGATTTTGAGTGACAGTGACTTATGTTCCGAAACCAGCTTTTCTGTGATGCTGACCAAGGAGGAGACGTCCTCCTCTCCGATCTCAGTACGTTTTAATCACTGTAATGTATGTTTGATTAACTGCAGTTAATGATTTTCACTGGGTAACAGTGGAGTTTGTGTGTAGTGCAGGGTTAAGTGAAACAGGTCTTGAGATTTGATTGATTGATGACAGCACATCCCGGGGAATTGGCTCCGTTCTTTTCTCTTCTCCTCCTACTGCAGGGATTAAACCTTCACGTCACCAAAAAATGGGCCCACCCTCACCACAACCACCACCATCACTTCCATTTTCTCCCCTACCCTGTTCTCGAGGCAGTACTGACGATATTTCTGAGGTGCAGTCCGACTGCCAACCCTCATCCAGGTCGCTGTCCATCAAAGCACGGTCTTTGACGGGGACTTTCAGCAGGCTCTTCGGCTGCATAAGGCATCGCGGCCCAGCCTGTTTACATCAACACACGGACACTCTTTTTATTGGTCCCTGGGATGAGAGGGTTCTCCTAATGATGTGAAGCTGAGTAAGTTGGGTCCATCTTCTCTGGAGTTTAGAAGAATGAGAGGTGATCTCATTGAAACATTCAAAGTTCCGAAGAGGCTTGACAAGGTAGAGACCCAGAGGCTGTTTCCGCTGCCTGGGGAATCCAGAACATGGGCACACAATCTCAGGATAAGGGTACGATCACTTAGGACTGAGACGAGGAGAAATTTCTTCACGCAAATGGTCCTGAATCTTTGGAATTCTCTACCCCAGAGGGTTGTGGATGCTCCATCATTGAACACATTTAAGGCTGGGATAGACAAATTTTTACTCTCTCAAGGAACTAAGGGATGTGGGGAGTGGGTAGGAAAATAGAGTTGAAGCCCAAGATCAGCCATGACTGTATTGAATGTCTTGATGGGCCATGTGGTTCTACTCCTGCTCCTTTTTCTTATGTTCTTATGAAAGCAATGTGGAGACAGAGCTACATATGAACATACAAGTTAGGAGCAAGAGTAGGCCGTTCGGCTCCTCGAGCCTGCTCCGCCATTCAGTAAGATCATGGCTGATCTGATTGTGGCCTCAACTCCATAGTGCTCACTCCGATAACTTTTGATTTCTTTGTTAGTCAAGAATCCATCTACTTCTGCCTTAAAAGTATTCAATGACTCTGCCTCCATCACTCTCCGAGGAAGAGAGTTCCAAAGACTCATGACCCTCTGACAAAAAATATTTCTCCTCATCTCCATCTTAAATGGGAGAAACGTTAATTTTAAGCTGTGTCCCCTAGTTCTAGTCTCTCCCACAAGGGGAAATATCCTTTCAGCATCCACCAGAACTGCATGTCCTTACATAGATTTCAATCCCAAGCCTATCAGCAAGCTGCTGGTGTAGCACAGCTTGTGGGGTAGCCAGATAATCTGGACAGCAGGTTCCGAATATCCACATTTACTTGTATATGTGTGGAATCCATAAGTTGCAGTTTAGTCGACACCACAATAATGGTGAGTTCTGATAGCCACACTGTCATTCTCAACGTAAAATCCAGGCCATAGGTTTGTCCCTGTCTGTTCTTCCACTCATATCCTTCATTTCATTCTCACTGTCTCTCTCACTCTCTCTCTCTATCTCTATTTCTCTCTCTCTCTATACTATTTTCCCTTTTCCTTCCCTTGCTGCTTACCAGTCACTAGCTGTGCTTTCCCCATACCCTTGCATAAATGGGGAAATAATACCTTTATTAAGAACATAAGAAATAGGAACAGGAGTAGATCTTTTAGCCTGCTCCATCATTCAGTAAGATCATGATGATCTTCCTGTGTTTCAATTTCCACATTCCCCATCTAACCCCAATAATCTTAGATTCTTGTTAGGCAAGAGAATCAATCTACCCCTGCCTTAAAAATATTCAATGACCCCGCCTCCACCACCCTCTGACGCAGAGAGTTACAAATTCACACAACCCTCAGAGAGAAAAGATTTCTCCTCATCTCTGTCCTAAAAGGGCGATCCCTAGGTTTAAAACAGTGCCCCCTAGTTCTGGACTCACCCACAAGAGGAAACATCTTTTCCACGTGCACCTTGTCAAGGTCGTTCAGGATCTTATATATTTCAATCAAATCACCCCTCACTCTTCTAAGCTCCAGTGGAAACAAGCCCAGTCTATCTAACCTTTCCTCATAAGACAACCCATTCATTCCAGATATCAATCTAGTAAACCTCCTTTGAACCGCCTCCAACACATTTACATCCTTCCTTAAATAAGGAGACCAAAACTGCACATAGTATTCGAGGTGCGATCTCACCAATGCCCTGTATAACTGAAGCATAGCATCCTTACTTTTATGTTCAATCCCTCTTGTAATAAAGGATAGCATTCCATTAGCCTTCTCAATTACTTGCTGTACCTGCATACTAACTTTTTGTGACTCGAACTAGAACACCTAGATCCCTTTGCACCTCAGAATTATGTAGCCATTCTGCATTTAAGTAATACTCTGCTTTTTTGTTCTTCCTGCCAAAATGAAGGACTTCACATTTTCCCACATTAAACTCCATTTGCCAGATCTTTGCCCACTCACTCAACTATCTATATCCATCTACAACCTCCTCATGTCCTCTTCACAACATACTTTCCTACCTATCTTTGTGTCTTCTGCAAATTTAGCTACCATGTCTTCACTCCCCTCATCTAAGTCATTGATGTAAATCCTAAAAAGTTGAGGCCTTAGTACATATCCCTGTGGGACTCCACTCATCACATCCTGCCAATCAGAAACAGACCCATTTATGCACACTCTCTGCTTTCTGCCAGCCAGCCAATCTTCTATCCATGCTAATATGTTACCCACTACACCATATACCTTTATTTTCTGTAATAATCTTTGATGTGGCACCTTCTCAGCTGCCTTCTGGGAATATTAAATATTAAAAAAGCAACTGATGAAAATGCCTTTAACAGGGGTAACCTGTGACGCTTTTTGCTTGGAGACAGTACAGTGCGGTGATTGTTTTTCACATAAGGGCCAACCACATTTTTAACAACTTTTCCCTGCTTCTTGCTGGCAGAGCTGAGTTAGATAAATGATAGTTATTGAACTTTTCTCTCCTCTTCCTTTTGAGTGCGATCTAGTGCGTAGTGTTTCCATTTAGTTAATTAAATTAATGCTGTGATTAAACAAATGGATGGATCACACTGTCGAACGAAGTTGAACAAGAACAATACAGACAGCTAAATCACCGTAACTATCTGCGGTAAATCAGAGAGATTGCAGAGGAAGAGATCTTTGCTGCCATACACAGATCGGAATGGGCAGGGGCTTGTTCTAATGAATGAATATGCTGAGGTGTTGAGGGGGAGCTGGGTAAACACATGAGGGAGAAAGGAATTGAAGGATGAGTCAAAATCGGAGGAGGGTCATGCGGAGCATACAATTAGCTGCACAGACTGGCCTGTTTCTGTGCTGTAAAATCCATTCACGTCTCAAAAAATGCGCTGTTTGTTATTTAGTTTCACCTTAAACGTGTCCTTTAAGCAATGATTTTTTGTTATGCTCCTGAGGTTTTAAAAGGCACTGTATAAATACAAGTCATCTTCTTTTTGAGGGACCAGAAACTGGGTAAGCACTTGGCAGGAGATGGGAAGGTAATAGTGGGGTATGGTAAATGTGAAGTTCTTGGGACAGAAACAGTTATACATTTAGCCAGAGACCAGGGCCAGGGAGAGAAATCTTGGGCACTGGTACTTCTCCTGTTTCTAGGCCCATTATTTCACCCACGCCCCCTCACTTAGCATTCCCCCTCACATCCTTCAGGTGCCCAAAATTGGGAACCATACTCACAATTAGGTCAAACTTCTAAACCCCCGACCTCTACCACCTAGAAGGACAAAGGCAGCAGATACACGGAACAACATCACCTGAAAGTTCCCTTCCAAGCCACTCACCATCCTGGCTTGGAAATATATCGCCGTTCCTTCACTGTCGCTGGGTTAAAATCCTGGAACTCCCTCCCCAGCAGCACTGTGGGTGTATCTACACCACATGTGGCGGTTCAAGACAGCAGCTCACCATCACCTTCTCAAGGGCAATTAGGGATGAGCAATAAATGCTGGCCCAGCCAGCGATGCCCAAATCCATGTAAGAATTTAAAAAAACTTTTATATGGGTTTAGCAAAACTTCTTGGTTTTTGTACTCTATGCCTCTATTTATAAAGCCTATCTAAAGTTTAGGTTTCAGTATGATACACTTTACAACTATGATTTTGTCAGACAATTACACACAACTTGGTTATTCATATTATGCAACAAGCTCCACTTCTTTGAACCTGGCCCTATGCAATATCCAGACAGCAGCATTTGAAAGACTTAAACCTCACAAGCACCGCAAACAACAATCCCATGTACAAGTGTGAATATCTTGAACTAACAGTGACACCGTCTATTTGTGCATGACTCCTGGGCCTGAATTTTACCCTCAGGGTGCGCCCGAGGTCGGCGCGGATGTAAAACCCACTTCCGGCCGAGATTGCGCTATGAGCACGACCTTACGCTAGCTGGCCAATTAACGACCAGCCAACGTGAAACGCGCCCAGGGAAAGGTTCAGCATTGCCTTGCGGGGGAGGGGGGTGGTGGGGAAGAGGGCCAGCACAGTCAAGCACCCGAAAGCATACCTCAGTTAAAAAAAAACTTCATTTTTATTTTAAATCCAAACGGATGAGGTTTGAGCAAAAATGTAAAGCCTGTCCGGCCAATCGGCCCATCAGCCAACCATAATGTTGGACGGGCCACGAGAAACCACTGACAATTGGGCTGCTAATGGGCTTAATTGCCTGCTTAATTGTCGGTGGGCACACCTCCGACCTTTGCGCATGTCCGCCGAGCGAAATGTCGCGCGAGTGGATGTCATCGGGACGCTCGCCCGACATCATCTCACACGATCTTACGCCTGTTCAGGTCGGGCACGCACATGACCTTGGGATGCTAAATTCTGGTTTCAGTTCGGTTTAAAAGTGGCAAAAAACCTTCCAGTAAATTAGCACCAACCTCTGCACCGGCAATAATGTGCTACTTCTATCTGCACAAGTGGGCTTTGTTAACAGAGTGCCCTTTGCATTGAGTGATAAATATTTTCTCATTTTAAATTGAAACTAACACCGCACTCACAAATGCCCAGCATGGAGCGTACAATAGGAGAGCAAAGCACAGCAGATGGAATCTGAAATACGACCAGAATATACTAGAAGTGCTCAACAGGCCAGGCAGCATCTGTGGAGAAAGAAATAGAGTCAACGTTTCATATCCATGATCTGCACTAGTTCTGACAAAGGATCATTAACCTCTTTCTCCCTGTACAGACACTGCCAGTCATGCTGAGCATTTCCAACACTTCCATTTCTATTGGTGCAAAAATAGCCCCTTTTGCCAGCCCTCCAAGAAGCAATCTTACTTCTTGCGAGCCTTCAGCAAGAAACCCAGCAGCAGCTGCCCGAGACCTGGTTTGGCGCAACATTAAACATGAATTTCCCAAAAAAAAAGTTAAGGTGTGCAGAAGACAAACTTGCTGAGCAAAAAATTAAACCAGAGCAATAAATCGATAATTTTGTTTAAAAATGAGTAATTAATAAAAATGACCATTAAAAAGTGCCAAGCAGCAGAGCTAATGAAGAAAAACATTTTTGCCTTTTTGCATAAGAAGCAGAGCTAGTGAGAGGCAGACTCGGCCCCAAACCCTGGTCGCTCAGGAAGGGGTCAGGACCAGGGCTGAGATAAGGAATTGGATTTAACAACTTTGCTTTTGTGATTGGCTACGGTAAATTGCCCCCGTGTGTGTGTGTGTGTGTGTGTGTGTGTGTGTGTGTGTGTGTGTGTGTGCGCGCGCATGTGTGTGTGTGTGTTTGTTTGTGTGTGTGTCGATGTGTATGTGTGTGTGTGTGTGTGTCGATGTGTGTGCCCTGTAATAGACTGACGTCCCGTCCTGGGTGTACCCTACCTAGCACCCATTGCCTATCGGGATAGGCTCTCACTCCCCACAACCCTGAATTGGATGAAGCGATTCTGGAAAAGTAAGTGAGTGAACTTTGCTTTCACCTCTGGTGGCACACACTCTAAGCTGGCCTCAGTGGAATTCATACAAAAGTGGGGGTCAGAAACAGGTGGCCTTTCAGCCTGGGTCTTCCTTCTCGCCCAGACTTAGAAAATAATTGCGAGCTGGGACCGTTTCCAGGCCCTGACTGCACTCGTGTCCCTGGTGACTTGGAAACTATAGGGGTGTCCAGATTTTCCAAAGTCAAGACCTGGGGATGCATTGAAAAGCCGTGGGAAGGCGGAGCTCTGTGATGATTGACATGTTGGATGACCAATGGCAAGAGTATGGGGGAGGGACAGTTGAAGGTGGGAGGTCATGTGATGACATTTCCCGGAATATATCCAGCCAGAGATGGCAAACCTATTCCAGCGCTGAATATTCCTCATCTGAGCTGCTGGTGGGCTCTGCACATGGCAAGGGGTCTGGCCAAGACCCTGATCATGTGTGACACCATGATTGGTGATTTTCTGTTTGAAAATGAACGCCATGTGTGTGGTTGACGTTAAGAAATGTGTTTTCGATAATAACTGGCAGTTTGGCCTAAAGGTCGGAGAATTACAATTCCCAGGAAGCACCACGAATTGAGTGATTTACTTCCCAGGTCAATAATCAAGAACCACTTACATAAATTTAAAAAGTTGATTTCAAAGTGTAGTTGATAAAATGTAATGGAACTGGTGCGCCTGCCGGGTAGATCTCCCTGGAGCCAACTAATTAGGATGCCGTGTCAAGGAGCTCCGTCAAATCAGCGGCGGCCGTGTTCCAGAGTCATTGGGTCAGTTTCAGCGTGGCTTGTGGATATGGCTGTCTGCCCCCTTCACAGAGGGGCAGTGTTGCCCTAGCCCGCCACTGGCCCCTCCCTGAAGGTACAGGCCTCGGTGATTAGCACAGTATGCTCCCCCCTCTCTTGGGCCCTGCCAGAGACATTTAGACTTAAAACTGCACGTGCTGTTAGACATGGATCCTTTATTATTTCTCCATAACAGACTCCCTCTGTTGGGACATGTGTGTATCATAGCCTCAAGTGGACAAAATGCACAGTGCATTTTTCAAGACACTACAGTAAGGTAGTGGTTAGTGGGCTAGGAATCCAGAGGCTTCAAGAAGGCGGTGCACCACCACCTTCTCAAGGGCAATAAGTGCTGACCTTGCCAACGATGTCCAACTCCCATAAATGAATTAAAAGAAAGGTGCAAAGCTGGGGGAAGGAGCATTAGGATTGAACTCAGGGGATATGAGAAAATGGCTGATATCACAGGGAAATTAATTGGAGTGATCCTTGCTTTCAAATCCCTACTTGGCCTTGCCCCTCCCCCATCTTTGTAATCTCCTTCGACTCCATAACCATCCGGGTTATCTGTGCTGCTCTGTTCCTGGCCTCTTGTGCATTCCCAGTTGTACTTGCTCCACCGTTGGTAGCTGTGCCTTCGGTTGCCTAGGCCCCAAGCTCTAGAATTCCCTCCCTACATCTCTTGGCCTCTGTACCTCACTTATCTCCTATAAGGCTCTTTGACCAGGCTTTTGGTCATCTGAACTGATATTTCCCATATGCCTCGGTGTCATATTTTGTTTTATAATGCTCATGTGAAGCACCTTGGAACATTTCATTATGTTAAAGGTGATATATAAACATATAAGTCAGCAGGTCTGACAGCATCTGCGGAGAGGAATACAGATAACGTTTCGAGTCCGTATGACTCTTCACCAGAACATACGGACTTGAAACGTTAACTGTGTTCCTCTCCACAGATGCTGTCAGACCTGCTGAATTTTTCCAGGTATTTTTGTTTCTGTTTCAGATTTCCAGCAACCGCAGTATTTTGCTTTTATATAAACACATAAGTTGTTGTTGTTGATGGATGTTCTTTGAGATGTAAAAGGTGATATGGTGTGAAGACTAAAAATCAGGACAGTGCAAGACAACGAAGCTTTTCTCTTTTTTCTGTGTGCGTGCGCGATTTGCTTAAGTGCGCGGTCCCTTTAAATGTTTTTGTGCGGTCATGCATATGCAGTAGCTCGTACACAGACCTGTGCGAAACTCCCAGGTTGTTGTGCAGCCGCACAGCTTGGAGGGAACATACTGATGGAGAAAGAGTTGAAATTTGGGACAAGGTTGTTGTTGTGTGGCAGAGGGGTGGCAAGGTCACAGACGTTGATCTGGGGACAGAATGTCCTGTGGCTTTAGACTTAGAGCAACAGAAACAGGCTATTCGTCCCAACAGTTCTGTGCAATTGTTTCCTCCCACCCCCAGCTTCATCATTTTGAGTGTGTCAGCCATGGCTCAGTGGATAGCACCTTCTCCTCCGAGTCAGCATATCATGGGTCCAACTCCCATCCCAGAGACTTGACTGCAAAGATCTAGACTGATGCAATATTGAGTGGGGGGGTGCTGCACTGCCGGAGATACGCCTTTAAGATGTAATTATTGTACCTGGTCATTATTATCATATTGCTGTTCATGGGAGCTTGCTGTGTACAAATTGGCTACCATGTTCCCAAACTGCACCAATGTCTGCACTTCAAAAAGTACTTAATTAGCTGTAAAGTGTTTTGAGATATCCTGAGGCTGTGAAAGGCACCATATAAATGCAAGTCTTTCAAAATCTTATCGCATATCCTTCTATTCCTTTTTCCCTCACATTTTTATCTAGCTTCACCTTAAATGCATCACTTCTGATCCGCCTCAACCACTCTCTGTGACAGCAAGATCCCCATTCTAACCACTCACTGGGTCAAGAGGTTTTTCTCTGAATCCCTTATTTTATTTATTAGTGACTATCCTTTCCTTATGGCCTTTAGTTTTGGAAGGTTCCGGCACAGCCTCCAACAGCCACAGCGCTGATTAGGGAGCAGGCCAGCTGCGTCGCTGTTTAATGTGCTCAAGGGTCGCTCTTGCAGACTGGAACATGCCAAAGTCAACTCTACAGATATTAGTGAGATCTATCATACAGAGCGGCAAATCCCAATTCAGAACACATTCTCAGAATGTGTGACCCGTAACGATTGGTCAGCGCTAACTAATCATTCAGGCTGAGCAAAGCATATAATCTATCTCTTAAAGCCTTTGGAAGGGACTGATTAAAAAAAAACAAATGATGAGTTCAATCCATCTCTGCTGAGCATAGATTTGTTTTAATAACATGCCCCTGGCTTCATGCTCTGCTCTGTGTCTCACTCTGTCGCTGTCGCTGGTGATCTGGGTGCCTGAGGGGACGTTGCGTGGTGCGGGGCAGTGAAGAGCAGACCACTGGCTTCCGGGTGAGACGTTAAACCGAGGCTATGGCCTGCCCTCCCAAATGGACCTAAAAGATCCCACTTCGAAGACCCGCAGGGGGAAGTTCTCCTCCAGGGTCCTGGCCAAGATTTATTCCCTCCACAATCTTCGCTAAAAAGAACAGATCATCCCATCATTATCTCATTGCTGTATGTGGGATCTTGCTGTGTGTAAATTGACTGCCGTGTTTCCCTGCATTACAACGCTGACCACATTACAACAAAAGTACTGTATTGACTCTAGTATGCTCTGGGATCTCCTGAGGCTGTAAAAGGTGCTATATAAATACATGTTTTTTTATTTCACTGATTCACCTAATCATCGCCCCAAAGATTATGCCAAACGAAGCAAAGTTTGGGGTCATTAACATTTTATATTAGCATAATAGCATTTAATCTTGTACTGGATCATGGATTGAAGTGACTTGCATTAAAATAGTACTTCAGCACATCTGTTAGAAACATCTTAGCTTGGCACATGTGATGACTTTTTATTTAGGCAGCTGTTTTCATGCACAGCAGACAAGGTAGTATAGTGGTAAAGCTACTGGACTAAAGCCCCTTCAATAGTGCAGCACTCCTTCAGCACTGCCCCTCTGACAGTGCAGTGATCCCTTGGTTCTGCCCTATGACATGTAGCATTCCCTTAGTCCTGCCCCTCTGACAGTGCAGTGCTCCTTCAGCACTGCCCCCCTGACAGTACAACGCTCCCTTCCAAAAGTGCAGTGTTCCCTGAATACTGCCCCTCCAACTGTGCAGTGCTCCCTCAGTATTGCCCATCTGACAGTGCAGCACTCTCTCAGTACTGTGCCTCTGGCAGTGCAATGTCCCCTTAATGCTGACCCCATGACAGTGCAGCACTCCCTCAGTACTGTCCCTCCAACAGTGCAGCAATCTCTCAGTATTGCCCTCCGACAGTGCAGCACTCCCTCAACACTTCACCACTAACATTGCAGCACTCCCTCAGTACTGACCCTCTGCAGCACTCCCTTTGCCTGTCACTTCGACAGTGCAGAGCTCCCTCAGTACTGCCCCTCCAGCAGTGCAGTCATCCCTCACTACTGCCCATCCCGCAGTGCAGCATTTCCTCAGTACTGCTCCTCCAACAATGCAGCACTCCCTCAGCCCTCCCCCCACTGACATTGCAGCATTCCCACAGTGCTGACCCTCTGCCAGTGCAGCACTCCCTCAATAATGACCTTCCGACAGTGTGGCACTCCCTCAGTACTGCCCTTCTTACAGTGCAGCACTCCGTTTGCACTGCCACTTTGACAGTGCAGTGCTCCCTTAGTACTGATCCTCCAACAGTGTGGCACTCCCTCAGTGCTGCCCCTCCAACAGTGCAGCACTCTCTCAGTACTGCCCTTCTGACAGTGCAGTACTCCCTTCGGTCTGCCCCTCCAACAGTGCAATACTCCCTTGATACTGCCCTCCAACAGTGCGAGACTCCCTCAGTACTGCCCCTTCAGCAGTGTAGCACTCCCTCGGTAATGCCCCTCCAACAGTGCGAGACTCCCTCAGTACTGCCCCTCCAACAGTGCAACACTCCCTCGGTAATGCCCCTCCAACAGTGCAGTGCTCCCTTAATGCTGCCCCTCTGACAGTAAAGCAGTTCTTCAGAACCACCCATGGCTTCAACCTAGCTTATGAAATCAACTGGAAGGTGGTGGCATAGTGGTACTGTCACTGACCTAGGAATCCAGAGACCCAGGGTAATGATCTGGGGACCTGGGTTCGAATTCCACCACAGCTGATGGTGAAATTTGAATTCACTAAAAATCTGAAATTAAAAGCCTGACGATGACCATTGTCGTTCACTAATGTCCTGCAGGACCAGGTCCTTACCTGGTCTGGCCTACATATGACTCCAGACCCACAGCCATGGGGTTAACTCTTAAATGCCCTCTGAACAAGGGCAATTAGGAATGGGCATTAAATGCTGGCCTAGTCAGCGACGCCCACATCCCAAGATAAAAATAACATTTGAAAAAAACTCAAGAGGCTACCCAATAATTCAAGCTGACACTGCTCTTCCTTAAAGTTTCTTGTTTTGGCTGACTTGATAGGAAAATTGTGAAGCAGAAATGAGGTGTGTATATTTCCCCGGGGCTGTCTGGTTGCTCGGAGGGAGGGAGTGCGATACTGAATCCTCCAAGTACACTTCCTAGCAGAAGGTGACAATGAGGGAAGGAGACAGTCTGAACTCTTACCTCACTCTGATTGTATAGAAGTATTCGGGGAAGTTTAACTCCTGAAAGGGATGCTAGAGAGGATCGCTCAGCAGCCTCCAGGAATCTCAGTGCGAAATTTGGAGCCATTATCCGCCAGATCCTATTTACATCCTGTCCGAAATGGGCGTAAAGAGGCAGCTGAGCAGCTACCAGCCGCAGAACATGTGACAGGTGTAGTATTAAGGGTTAATAGCTAATATACATCCTCAGTGATGTCAGATCCCTTGTCACGAGAACTCGGAGAGAGACCTGTTTCTGGAAGTAGCCTCATGTTTATCTATCCCTGTACATGGTTGGGTATAGATACTAAATGTTTGAAAGCTCCTGGATGCCTTATTTCCAGTGGTCTATGTTAAACAGGCCGCTTGTGATGATACCTCATGGTGGCAGTGGTAAACCTACCTAATAGCAAGGATCCCCGACAAAAACAACGATGGCGGGAAAGCGAAAACCATTGAATATAAGGAGCCAGGGAACGAATGCAGCAGAGACTCAGCGGGAAAAATTCCAAAGTGTCCCAAGGCAGTCGATTAAAAGTTACAATCATGGAAACGGTCCTATCTCTACCTGAATCTTTTCACTATATGGAAGGCCCTGACCAAGCAGCATGCTGGCAAAACCGGCCTTGCAGATTCAACAGGCATAGGACCACTTCAGGATTAGCACAGAAGCCTGATAAAGAACAGGTCAGCACACTCCTCTATTCCATTGGTAGCAGTGCAGACATTTTAATAAAACAGGGTGTAATGAGGACACAGCAACCAATGAAGAGGTTATTAAGGCCATCGACAGTCTTCAGAGGAACATTATTATAGACCAGGCAAGGGTTTAAGAAGCACGTTCAGGAAGCTGGAGAAAGTATTGATTTTTTTCATTAATGACCTGTATCATTTGGCAGGTAGTTGTAAGTAAGGGGCTCTAAAAGATGCACTCATCCAAGATTACATTGTGGTGGGCATGCTTGATGAAGCCTTATCTGACTTTCTGCAGTCCAGGAAGGATCTAACATTGTCCAAGGCAGTTCAATTAGCAAGACGGGCTGATCTACAGAAGCAGAACCGAGCTTTAATCCGGGATGAAAGAGAAACTTTATGGACTCAGACTACTGACTCAGTTCAGTTTGTAAGTAATAGCGGTACCAGTGCACCGACTGAAAAGCAAACCCAGAACGAAGAGATTGCCTAGTGCTCCCATTGTGGTGCGATAAAACCCCATTAGCGCGAAGACTGCCCCACCATAAATGCAGATTGTCATTTCTGCAGGAGGTGAGGCTATTTCAAAGTAGCATGCAGCAACAGAAAGCCTCCTGCTCAAACATTTAAAGGGAGACCAATCAGATCAAACAGTATCCGGGATATAGAAGATACAGAGGAACAGAAAGGGTCATTCCTGGGTGAAGTTGCAAAATCCAAAGGGACCATTTGGAGTGGAGATATCATAGTCAATGGCCATAAAACCAATTTTAAATGCGACATGGGAGCAGGAGTGTCGATTCTTTCTGATACAGTACAGTGGCTGAACCCTGAGTTTCTTCAGCCATTCAGCTCCATGATCCAGGGAGCACTCCACTGAAGGTGCAAGGGCAGATGACTGCTATACTTCGAAGTAACAATACACTGGCGTATGATACACGGACACTCTCTACGTTAATCATAATCAAGATTGCTCTTTATTAAGCAGAAAAGCCTGTAAAGCTTTGCAGCTTCTTTATTCACCAGTGGCAGAGGAAACCCAGAAACTCCATGCCTGCAGCCACTGGAGGACTTTCTGGAAACTGTGTTACTTTTTTGAAGAGAGAGGGCGGATGAAGGACACCAGAACACGGTGACCAGCTACAGGGGCAAATTCTGGACCTCGCCCTACTTTTTGAAGAGAGAGTAGGTGAGGATAATAACCAAGATACCACTAATGAGCGTGACCAGAACGTTCCTGATGAATGTCACCAGGATGCCAATCCATTTGACTATTCTGGTAAGGACACAGATGACATAGAACAACCTGACGCAGGCACTCACTTTCACAGAGAAACCAGGAACAGAAGCTCCGGCAATGACCTATGAGACAATTGCAGAACACACACACACTCTGCAGATGTACAGGGAAGTGTAACTTCTCCGAATCTAGTAAAAACAGCAGAACAACAACCTAACCCAGTAAAACACTGTATAATATCAGAGCCCGAGGTGACATTCAGCTCAGTTCCAGATATTGCCTGACTGCTGAAGCTCTTGAGATGCCAGTACCTAATGAACAGCAAACTCACACTGACGTGAAAGCAGAGTGTATGCACTGGCCAAACAGCCACAAGCAGAAAGACAAACAGCCACAGTATTAGCAAAAGTATCATCAACTCCACTTGAGAATAATCTTCATTCTCCTGTTTGCCCTCCGATTCGTTCTTGAATGTGACATTGGGATTGCACAGCACTTCATCCCTGGCACAGAAATCATTCAATGTATTTAAGCAACAGATACTTTTCCCAGGCGACAAAATAGCTGGATCAGAAGATTACAGACGCTGTCCAGCTGTACAAACCTTAACAGAAGCCGACCAAGCCTCATTCCTTTGAGAAAGAGAAGCCTATAACTGGGGGCTGCAAAAAGGAAGAAGGAAAAGAGAAAGGCTGTTCATCACCTTTATACTGTGCACAAGGAACAGGAATCCCTGCCTACTGATTCAAGTGCGTTCCAGCAAGAATATGGGGAACATACACCCCACACGTCCTCTAAGATAACCGAGAACACGGCTGGAGATTGACGCCATTGATGCTCGCGACTGTGCAAGTGTGGAGGGGTGCACAGTGGGAAGTAAGATGTGTAAATATTTAATGAGTAGAACAAAAGCGTTTGAGGGAGATGTAGTATAAAGGGTTAATAGGTATGCTAACAGCTAATATACATCATGAGTGGTGTTGGATCACGTGTCACTGGAGCTCAGAGGGAAATGTTTCTGGAAGGATCCTCGTGCTTATCTATCCACCTCCATCGCTGGATATAGTTAATAAATGTTTGAAAGTGCCTCGGTGCCTTGTTTCCGGTAGTCTATGTTAAACACATCCTGGGACCATTTATGGTGATACTTCTGCAGGGTCTCACAGGTGAGTTTGAAGAGTGGGGACTTTGTAGGGTGGGTATGGGTTAGTCTGGAAAAGCAGTGACTTGTCAGCGGAACCCCCACTCTTCTTGGCTCCCATAAAGATCAACTCAAAACCTACCCTTCAGTTGAAATGAAAGACTTGAATTTGAAAACGCCTTTCACGATCATAGGACATTCCAAAGCTCCTTCTAGTTGGCCAAGTATTTTTGAAGCGTAGTCACTGTTGTAATGTAGGAAACGCAGCAGCCAATTTGCACATAGCAAGCTCCCACAAACAGCAATATGATAATGGTCAGATAATTTGAGGGTTAAATATTGGCCAGGAAGAACTCCCCCGCTCCTCTTTGAAATAGCACCAGTGGATCTTTTATGTCTACCCAAGAGACCGGATGGGGCCTCAGTTTAATGCCTCATCGAAAGAAGGCACCTCTGACAGTGCAGCACTCCCTCTGTACTGCACTGGGAGTATCAGCTTGATATTTGTGCTCCAGTCTCTAGGATGGGTCTCGAACCCACAGCTTTCTGACTCAGAGACGATAGTGCTACCCACTGAACCAGGGCTGACACCTCAGCTTCTTCCTCAACCAGTTTTACTGATAAAGGTTTACCCCTTTGGATATTCTGCTCTGTACAATCTACAGGGTGGGTCACCGATCAGCCTATGTTACCGAGGCCTCACGCCTGAGTCAGACACGTGCTACACAGCAGGAAGGGGAGTTGCAGATAAACATGCTCAATTTTAACCCCCAACCCCTCAATATGGAGAGTGTTAAACTTCCCCATATTATGTCAAAAGACCTGATATTTCCCCTACCTCGTCACTCTCTCTTTTTGGACCAATGTTTGGGGCAGTGACTGTGTTGAATTTAGTAAAGTTAGAACCAGATCACTCAGGGGTGATGATAGGATGGGGAGGTTTGGGCGAAGTGGTAATGTCACTAGATTAGTAATCCAGAGACCCAGTTCTGCATTCAAATCCCACCAAGGTAGAATTTAATTAAATTCAATTAATTGAAAAACAACCTGGAATTGAAAGCTAGTATCATGACCATCGATTGTCATAAAAGCCCATCTGATTCACTAATGTCCCTTAGGGAAGAAAATCTGCCATCCTTACCCGGTCTGGCCTACATGTGATTCCAGACCCACAGCAATGTGCTTGGCTCTTATCTGACCTCTGACATGGCTAGCAAGTCACTCAGTTCAAGGGCAATTAAGGATGGGCAACAAATGCTGGCCTTGCCAGCGATGCCCAAATCCCATGATAGAATGGACAAAAGGCAGCACTTATTCACAAAAGGGTAGTGGAAATCTGGAACTCCCTCTCTCCCAAAAAGCTGTTGAGCCCAAGAGGGTCAATTGAAAATTGCCAAACTGAGATATGTTGGGCATGGTTATTATGGGCCACAGAACCAAGATAGAGTTAAGATACAGATCGCTAATGATCAAAGTGAATTGTGTAAGAGGCTGGAAGGGTTCAATAGCTTCCTATGCCTCTGTGCCGAGATGCTGCAGTTAAACGATGAGGATATTCAAGTTGATGTAGAGGCATTCAAAGGAACGTAGTATTCATGAAGGATTGTGTGCCTAACCATTTTCTGTATGTTGGTTCCATCTGAATGCTTTGTTGCAGAATCATTGAATCTTACAGAATAGAGGCAAGGCCATTCAGCCCATCTGGCATGTGCCAGCACCTAACTACGAGATTCATTCTGTCCCTTCAAAAGAGCAAAAAAGAAGAGGAAAGAATTATTTTTAACTATGATGCTGCCTCTTGTTTTAATACATTTCAATATCTGGCTCAGTTTTAGTTTGGGAAATTTAGAAGAGTCTGTGGGAAAAATCAATGTTGATTTCAGCAGGCTGACCTCATCAGTAAATGAAGATGAGGAGTAAGGAATCCCTAGGGGTGTGTGTACATGGTCTATAAGTGTTCTGCAAGCTGTTAGTCCTTTCCACACATAACCCAGGGCAGGTATATGTGTTACTAAGCCAGGAGGCTGTTTACACCTTTTAACCTGGTTGTCATCAGGGCTGTTTGACTGTAAGGGCATCACATCTGCTCTCGAAGCTCAAAGGCACACACTTTCTAGTGTAGTGGTGGGAACGATCACCATTAGTGATCAGTAGTAGGAAGCCTGCCCCTCCTCCACCACTCCCCCCACACTAAGGTCAACACAGTTCACCCAGCCAGAGTACAGGGAGTGTTGCCAATTTCCATCAGTGATCAGCAGTCCAGGGCTGGGTGGGTTGATATGCCAAGGACTAATAGGAATGCTAGCTCACACTCTTGGTTCCCCAATTCACAAACTCCCTCAGCCAGAAATGTAATGAGCCCCAAGACCAACGAGTCTTTGAGGGGGCAGGCAGTACCCATGACCTGTGCTGCCCACTGGGTATCATGATAATGCGCAAAGGTTAGTTGCTCACCATGTGTCTATGCTCTTGTCTTTTTGCTTGTGACTTGCATCCCACCTCCACAAGTGCAATCCTGAAAGCTAAACCCAAATTATACCTGGACTATATTCTGATCAAGTGCAGATCAAACCTGGGTCACAACCTGGGCAAGCCAGATTGTATCAAGATTTAACTCTGATTGTAATCAAATCAAACCCACATTGTAACCAAGTCAAGCCTAGATTGATTCACATCAAACCCTGATTTTGATCAAATCAAATCCAGATTTTAATCAATTAAAACCATGATTGTAATCAAATCAAACCTAGATTGTAATCAAATCAAACCCAATTTTAATCAAATCCAATCCAGATTGTAATCAAATCAAAGCCAGACTACAATCAAACCAAATCCAGGTTGTATTCAAATCAACCTAGATTTCATTCAGATCAAACCCAGATTGTAATCAAAGCAAGCCAAGATTGTAATCAAATCCAGATTGTATTGAAATCAAACCCAGATTGTATTCGGATCAAGCCCAGGTTGCAATCAAATCAAACCCAGATTATATTCAGAACAAACCCAGATTTTAACCAAATCAAAACCAGATTTCATTCAGATCAAACCCAGATTGTAATCAAATCAAACTCAGATTTCATTCAGATCAAACCCAGATTATATTCAGAACAAACTCAGATTGCAATCAAGTTATAGTCAGATAAAATCCGAATTGTAATCAGATCAAATCCAGATTGTATTCAAATCAAACCCAAATTATATTAAAATCAAAGCCATATTATATTTAGAACAAACCCAGATTGTATTCCAATAAAGCCCAGATTGTAATCAAATCAAATCCAGATTGTATTCAAATCAAACTCAGATTGTAATCAAATCAAATTGAAATTGTGTTCAAATCAAACATTGATTGTAATCAAATCAAACCCAGATTATTTTCAGAACAAACCCAAATTTTAACCAAATCAAACCCAGATTTCATTCAGATCAAACCAGATTGTAATCAAATCAAAAGCAGATTGTAATCAAATCAAACCCAGATTATATTCAGAACAAACCCAGATTGCAATCAAATTGTATTCAAATAAAATCCGAATTGTAATCAAATCAAATCCAGATTGTATTCAAATCAAACCCAAATTATATTAAAATCAAAGCCGTATTATGTTTAGAACAAACCCAGATTGTGTTCCGATAAAGTCCAGATTGTAATCAAATCCCGATTGTGTTCAAATCAAACTCAGATTGTAATCAAATCAAATTGAGATTGTGTTCAAATCAAACCTTGGTTGTAATCAAATCAAACCCAGATTATATTCAGAACAAATCCAAATCGTAATCAAATCAAATTTGGATTGCAATGAAATCAAACCCAGACTGTATTCAGATCAAACCCAGATTGTAATCAAATCAAACCCAGATTTTATTCAGAACAAACTCAGATTGCAATCAAATCAAATCCAGATTGTATCCAAATCAAACCCAGATTCCATTCAGATCAAACCCAGATTGTAATCAGATCAAACCCAGATCGTATTCAAATCAAACCCGGATCGTATTCAAATCAAATACAGATTGTATCCAGCACCTTTCATAACTTTAAGATGTCCAAAGTGCTTTACAGTTAATGAAATACCTTTTGAAGTGTAAAGGTTTTCTGCAGTGTTCGGCAAGAACTAGTTTAAGCTCTCCTGTGAAGCCCTATATGGTCGAATAGCCAGTCAACATGCACTGACAGGAATTGTCCATGTAGAACGACCACTGGATGAGTTATTGGTGAACAGCTGGTACCTGTGAATCCAAAACTCAGGAGCACTTTCAGGAGGAGGAGACACCTAGAGATAGAGAGACAGATACTGTAAAAAAATAAAAACAGAGAGTTGTGGAAAAACTGAGCAGGTTTGGCAGCATCTGTAGAGAAAGAAACAGTGTTGACATTTTGAGTCTAATGTGACTTTTTCGGAACAGAAGAAAAGTAGAAATGTGATGGCTTTTGTGCTGTTGAGAAAGAGGGGAGGGGCAGGTGGAGCAGAATAGAAGGTCATGGATAAATTAGAGGGAAGGGGGAGATGTAATGACAAAAAAGCCATGGAACACAAGACAGAGGGAGTGGTAATGATAGTATTAAAGACAAAGCTTCAGTCCAGAGTAGGTGTTAAAAGCAGAATAAAGGTCAGCACTGTCTAAAAGCAAAGTAGCTATTTGTCGTGTGTTCCATGACATCTTTATCATTTAATCTTCCCTGCCCTCTAACCTATCCATGACCTGCTCTTTTGCTCCACCTGCCCCTCCCCCACTTTTCAACAGCATAAAGCCCATCACAATTCTACCTCCCTCCAGTTCCGAAGAAGAATCAAAACATTAACTCTGTTTCTACCTCCGCAGATGCCGCCAGACCTGC
The DNA here is from genome assembly GCF_017639515.1 of Carcharodon carcharias. Lineage (NCBI taxonomy): Eukaryota > Metazoa > Chordata > Chondrichthyes > Lamniformes > Lamnidae > Carcharodon > Carcharodon carcharias. The sequence goes on along the minus strand of NC_054476.1, from coordinate 149,660,845 downwards.
TGAGTTTTTCCAGCACCTACTGCTTTTATTTCAGATTTCCAGAATCCTCCATATTTTGCCTTTATTATATAAGAGAGAGATACAAATCTAATTTGATGTAAATGTGAAAACACTCCAAAAGTGCAGCCTTAAAATAGAAACAAGACAGCATGAACAGAGGTTTGAGAGGGGGAGTCTCACTGTGGGAATATTTTAAAACAAATCTAAGTTGAAAATAGTTCTGATGAGCAGTGACAGAAGGTGATAGTTTTTGTCTGTTGCTGTCAATCTGTTTGACTGAGGGAGCTGGTTGTAAGGTGGCACTGGAGATGTTAGCGAGAGCAGTTGCACAGGCCAACTGCTGTCCTGGAGCATCCCTGGACTAAGGACTCCGATGTTAGCTGCCTTTACCAAAGGGTCAGCACGATGCAAGGGGCTGAATGGCCTCCTGCGTTGTATCATTCTTTGTAAAACTAGAAGGGGCTGTTCTTATAAATGAAATTTGACTCACCTGGAAGAATTTAGTCATAACTTTGCAACTCCGCCATTTTTTTTGCATCTGGATGAAAAGATGACCTCACTTCTGAGGGTGCATCACCTCTGCAGGAGGACTTCCTTGTAACCGAAGATGCAAGTGACTCAGTTCCGGCTCCAAAGCCCTTTTTCAGTCATGTATACAGCAAGGTCCAGGGAGGGTTAGTGTCGGCGGTTGGAGGCAGTGAGGAGGAGAGGACTCTGGCAATTAGCCCACCCCAGTTCCCACAGTAGCAAGGCAGGAGTTCAGTGATAGTTCTCAGGGAGCTTCTTTCAAGCCCCTGTAAAGGAGGAAATGGCCAAGCATTGACGTAGCACCTTTCACACTGTTGGAACGTCTCGGACTGCCTCCAGGTCACTGGAAGTCCAAACCCAGCAGCTGTTTTGCACCCAGCAAGATCCCGTGAGTGACCGAGATGGTAAACTGGAGGAAGCGTGTCCATAGTTCCCCAATATGTGCTCCCCAGCCAGCAATACACCACTCCTGCAATACGTCCTTGATTATCGTTAAAGAACTGGTCACAACGAAAATCCCATGGATGGGAGTAGATAAGAAAGGTGTAAACACTTAAAGAGAAGAACTTGCACTTTTCGATAAATATTTTAGAACACTTCCACAAAGAACAGGTGTGTTGGAGCCAAGGCTTGCTTGGTGTGGCTCAGTGGGTAGTGCCCCCACCCCCCCAAGAAATAGGATCAGCAGGAGGCCAATTGGCCCCTCAAGCCTGCAATGCCATTCAGTAAGATCACGGCTAACCTGATTGTAGCCTTAACTCCACTTTCCTGTCTGCCCCCCCTGACCCCTTAACCCTCAACTCCCTTGTCAATCAGAAATCTGTCTAACTCTGCGTTGCAGAAATTCAGTGACCCAGCCTCCATTGCTCTCTGAGGAAGGGAATTCCAAACACTAACGATCCTCTGAAGGAAAAAAAATCTTCCTCATCTCTGTCTTAAATGGGAGACCCTTGGATTTCCCCACAAGGGTCTGACCAAAAGGCTGTGGGATCAATCCACACTCCAGAGACTTGAGTACAAAATCTAGGTTGACGCTTCCCATGCAGTACTGAGGGAGGTTCTACTTTTCTGGCTTTCTCAGGGACGAAGGGCAGAATTATCCATGCCCCCTGGCTTCGGACGTGCTCAGTGGCATGAGCGGACAATATGGCGAGAAGACCAGAAATCAATCTCATGACCTCATGAAACCAGTTTGCAATTGTCCACTCAGCCTGACGATGGTGGGCTGCATTTCCCGCCATCAGACATCAGCCTCCTCATTGTAATACATCTGCATATCACTATAAGGCCAGCCCACTGGAATCGTCCCCTCCCCTGCTGCTGGATCATCCATAGTCACGCCGACGTGTTTCACAACAGCATATCTAAGGTGTGCACTTGGCAGGCTGCACTTTAAGGGGAGCTCGGAGGTGAGTGCACAGTAACATTGCAGAGCGCTCGCCTGGTTCGCCTGTTGGACTTCAAGGTTGAGGCATGTTGGGGGGTGGGGCGAGTGCTGTCTGATGTTGAAGGTAGCGCACAAGCACGTGTGGGGGTGTTGGAGGAAGGGAAGCAGCCAGGCATTAGGGAAACCCTGTATAAAGTGACCATTCCTCTGCAGCTGAGACAGTTCAGGCACAGCCACGTTGACACAGGTGGAGTCAGACCCCTAGCTTATCTGCCCACTCAAGCAACACAGAGGCATCAAAGAGCCACCAAGTGCTCCAGAGATTTTCATCCCTTAGGCACAGGCTGTAAACTAATGAGCGTTTTAGTGGACGGCAGAACAGTTGGACGACTGCACACATTGTACAATCTCCTCGCTAAAGCTGGCCATGGAGCAGTCACTGGTGGAGGCGCTCACAGCCCCGGCAATGTCATCATCACAGTTTGGACCAATCTGCCCCATGGTTCAAGCTAACAGTGCAGCCTTGCAGTGTGGGTTAGGAGAATGCCTGTGTCTGAGCTGAGAGCACAGCATGCAGTCCAATGGGCAAAGCTGCTGCCAAACAGTCGGGCGAAGTGGGGCAGAGGTGGGTGGGGTTTTGGACAGCTATGCAGCGCACTAATCTCTGGCCATCCAAGTGGTGGCCAGCACTCTCTGGGATGCGTTAAGGGGCCTTCACACTTAACCAAGACAGGTCCTTAGTACACCCATGCTAACCCACGCATCCCTGCCTTTCATCCTGTGGGAAGACTGCATCAGGGTCATGGAGCCTGGTGAACTGGCTGTATGTCTCATGGTGTACAGGGAGCGGAGATGACAGAGAAGAGAATGATGGAGGTGCCTGGCTGCGCAGAGGGAGGAGCAGCACCCTCAGGAAGAAGGGGTGGTTGGGGCTCCCACACACACTGCCCAAGAGCCACAGCGAGCCATCACAAGTTGGTGCCTAGCTCGACCCAGGGCCTATAGACACTGCCTTTCATTCCTGCAGATGACCGAGAACCAGTGTCACCAAAGACTGCGCATATCTAGGGAGCTGGTCGGTCACATCTGTCAGCTGCTGCAGGATTTGGCGCGACGGGGACATGGAGGGCATCCACTGCCAGTGGCTGTGAAAGTGACCATGGTGCTCAATTTCTACACCAGTGACTCCTTTCAGAGCTCCACAGATGATCTCTGTGGGATATCACAAGCCTCCACCCACAAATGCATCCATGAGATCACGGATGCCATCTTCGCGAGGGCACACACCTTTGTGCATTTCACCCGAGACCAGGAGAGCCAGGATGCAACAGCAATTGGATACACCCAGATCTCGGGTTTCCCACAGGTGCAGGGTGCCATCGACTGCACTGACCTGGCGCTCAGATCTTCGTCGCAATGCATAGTCAACTATGTCAACCACAGGGGATTCCACTCACTGAATGAGCAGCTGGTGTGCAACCACCACAAACAAATCCTGCAGGTCTGCGCACGGTTTCCAGGGAGTGTCCATGACTCTTACATTCTCAGTCGGTCACAGATCCCTGATGTCTTCCAGGGTCCACAGAAACTACAGGGTTGGCTCCTCGGGGACAAGGGCTACCCACAGAGGCCGTGGCTGATGACACCCGTGCAGTGGCCTCAGGCTGCAGCAGAGTGACGGTAAAACGAGGCTCATGCTGCAACCGGCAACTTGGTGGAGCAGACCATCGGGATGCTGAAGATGAGGTTCCGGTGCCTGGGCCGTGTCTGGTGGAGCCCTGCAATACAGTCCACAGAGCGTGTCACACATCATCATCGTCTGCTGCGTCCTTTACAACCTGGTGCTGCAACAGGGGGAGGAGCTGGCTGAGGAGGGGATGGAGGAGCTGGAGGTCTCCTCTGATGAGGAGGACATCGACAATGATGAGGGTGAGGAGTCCTTGAAGGCAACAATGACAGGGATGAGGCCTGCGCTTGGGAGGCCCTCATAGCTGCTAAATTCGGGGAGGGTGATGACAACATACAGTGAGATGACCCCATAGATCCTCACATCGCATCTGTGAACGTTTGAGTCCAGTCTGGTTTATGGCAGTGCACATACCCTCTGTGATAATGCTCCTTTCATGGAGACACATTAGAGGCCCTAATAGTCACTCGATTGCAGGAGGATGATGATGACATGCAGTGAGGACACTCCATGGATCTTCACACAGCCTCTGAGAATGTTTGACTCCTATCAGGCCGAGGGCAGCTCGCTTACGCTGTGTGATCAGGGTCACATCATAGAGACACAGTCGTGAAACTTTAAACGCACCTGATCCTTAGTCGGCCTTCAGCACCTGACCCCTTCAGGAGCACAGTGTCACTGGTCACAGATGCTGAAGAGATGGGGCCAGCCCCACCTTAAAGTAGCTGAAAGCACACAAAAAGAATGACGGAACTCTCTGATGCCTGCTCACAACATTCTGACAGCAATGATGAGCACCATCAAGGTGCAGGCATCAGTAGTGTGTCCAGGGAGTGTGTGGCCGGACCATCACTGTGGTCTGAAGGCTGCACAAAGCACAGGGAAGAGACCCTGGACTGAGAGACCCAGCTTTGTCCTGTGCAGAAAGGTTTCACATTTGAGTGACATGAACACTGCTCATCAGAACAAGGAGCCATAGGCAGGGAGACATTCTTGGGAGTTTATTGACAATAGTGAACATTATGTATAAGTGATTTATGCTGGTGCTCAAGCTGTGCAACAACACCTTCTTAACTTTCCTAACCCTGCCAGTAAATCTTGTTGCTCCCTGGACATCCACAGCAGAGGTGGAGGCAGCCTGCTGACTGTGACACCCTGTCTGTGATGACCTTGACGGGCGTCCTCTGGAGGATTGAGATCTAGGGAGCCCCAACCTGCTGTGTGACAGTGGTACCCTCCTCGATCTGTGGATCTGGACCTGCTGAGGTCACAGGAAGAGGGGATTCAGATGGGCCGGACACTCCTGGAGTCACCTGGGTGGATGGCCCCAGGGTGTGCACCTGCTGAGCCTCCTCCCTATGGGTGCGCAAGGGACACTGACTGACTCCTTGAGGAGAAGGGGAAGCTGGAGTGAGGTCAAGCTGTCCCGCGCCCCTCCCACGTACATACTGTTGGGGTCCAACTACGATATCAACAATGCCCGTGCAGTGGTGCAGGAGCGACATCCTGGACCAAGGTCTCCATGGCGGCTGCCATCCTACCAGTGTTAACCTGGGTGCGTTGCAATGCTGGCGCTATTAACTTAGCCTGAAGACAGATGAACTCCTCCATCATGCTTTGTAATCTGAGGAGTGCAGCAGACATCCCTTCCTGTTGTTCCCTAGCTTGCCTTTGCAGCTCCAGCAACTGTGACATGACCGAGTCCAGCGGCTCATCATCTGATTCGAACTCAGCAAATTTCTGACCTCCAGCAGTCCCCAGAGTGCCGGACACCTGGAAAATCCCTGACTCTGCCTGCTGTGGATCAGACACTGTGATGTGCTCACCAGGTTGTGATCCTGAGGCTATTCTAAAGCTAGGTCTCACCGAGGTGTGTGTCTCTGCGCTGGTGAAGGTGTGGGTGAGTGCTGTGACTGGTCTTCAATGAGGGTACCTTCAGATTCCTTTTCAGAAGTTTCTTTGGGGCTTGATTGGAGGCCCTGGGTCATGGACTCTGTCGGCTGTTAGGCAGATGTGCCTGCGAAAGTAAGGAGAGATAATTAGTGCATGCTAGTGTCCTGTGAAACAGGGAACATCACCCACAGCTTGGTTGTCTGATGGATGATGCGCTGCTGGATCCTCACTCGACAGAACACCGCTGACCTCACCGTCAGTACAGGAACAGTCCAGAGCCTCACCAGCCAGCTGGATGGCTCTGTTTTCAAAGTCCGGGAGGACCTTGATTTCTGGCATACCTCCACCAGTCAGCAACCTCTCCCTCTTGTGTGCCAGCTTGCCCTGCATGAATAGAGATGAAGAGAGTGTAAGCAGGATGCCTGCCAGGCCAGATGATAAGAATGTCTGGCGTGTTTGGGTGATGAGTGGTCCCATGGATGGGTTGAGGACAATGAAGGTCTGTATGAGAGAGAATGAATGGTGATATCCCTTGAACCGGCAGTCAGTGAGGGCCTGTGGATGTGTGATGGGTTTGTGAGTGTGTGAGTTGAGAGTGATGAAAAGAGTGACTTATCCTGGCAGAATGGAGGAGATCGTTTATCCCTTTGTGGCACTGGGTGGCTGTCCTCTTTCGCAGGGCGTTGGTGCTGACCACCGCTGCCATCAGCCCCCCAACACCCCCTGCAGCCAAAGCGGGGCTGGAGGACATCACCAGAGGCCTGCACGGTGTCCAAAATGTGCTTGAGGGACGTGTCACTAGACGGGGGGAGGGTGGTGCTGCAGTCTTTTTGTCTTTAAGGGCCATCCTGTCTTCCAGTTGTGGGCTGGAAGCACTGAGAGGTGTGCACGTGGCTGGACTTTAAATATGACGCCCGGCGTGATGAAGTGGCGAGGTGATGGCTTGGCGGGCAAATCAAAGCCTGCCCACCTTGGAAATGGCGTGTTTCCCGGGAATGCATAATTAATGCAGCAAGCTTGGGTCGATACAGCGTGAAACACCACCATTGCGGCCTGGTGGGTAAAATGTAGTTTTCCCCCTCAGCTGCCACACTTAGTGCAAATCTGGGACGATTGTCTCCAAAAACAAAGAAAAAATCTCTTAGCGTCTACTTAGAAGTGAAGGGGAGTTCTTCTTGGAGCTTTGGTCAAAGTTTATCCTTCATCCAACATCACTAAAACAGATTATCTGGTCAGTATCACATTGCTGTTTGTGGGAGCTTGCTGTGTGCAAATTGGCTGCAAAGTTTTTTTAATTCATTCTGGGATATGAGCATCACTGGCAAGCCCCGCATTTTTTGCCCCATCCCTAACTGCCCTTGAGAAGGCGGTGGTGAGCTGCCTTCTTGAACCGCTGCAGTCCATATAGTGTAGGTGCACCCACAGCACTGTTAGGGAGGGAGTCCCACCATTTTGACCCAGCGACAGTGAAGGAACGGCGATATATTTCCAAGTCAGGATGGTGTGTGACTCAGAGGGGAACTTGCACGTGGTGGTGTTCCCATGTATCTGCTGCCCTTTTGTCATTCTAGCTGGTGGGTTTGGAAGGTGTTGTCAAAGGATCCTTGGTGAGTTGCTGCAGTGAATCCTGTAGATGGTACACACTGTTGCTACTGTGCATCAGTGGTGGATGGAGTGGATGTTTGTGGATGTGGTGCCAATCAAGCAGGCTGCTTTGTCCTGGATGATGTCAAGCTTCTTCAGTGTTGTGGGGATTCACTCATCCAGACAAGTGGGGGGTATTCCATCATACGTGGGTGGACAGTAGCAGTAGGAAGTGCTATGCTAGGCCTGGGGGATTGCAGAGAGAGATTATCACTCACCCTCTAATCCTAGTGATGACCATCTCTCTTCCTAACATCCATAAAGTAAAAAAACACAAAAACAAAAAAAGTTACAAGAAATGATGATCTGGAGATATTACGAGGCAATGTACCAGACTACATCTGAAGGATTTACTGCGCTGTGGGAGATTCTAGCAGATAGTTAAAGTTTTATAGGCATCGAGTGAACTGCGGAGAGATTGTGCGTTTTATGAAGAGACATCAGTCCATCAGCTGTAACCTGGAATATGAAGCAATCACCTGTAAGCTCGCCAATATCATTGAACAGTCGGGGTCCTGGGCTCTGCTTGCAGAGGCTACAATCTGCACACAGAATATATTTAGAAACAAACTGGCAGTGTGAAGAACCCCCTGCGGTTCCCCAGTAATGGAGAACTTGTTACTGGTCGTTTTAGATCTCAACGCTTGCAAGAGACAGGTTGAAGCCTTAACTTGAAATGCAAGATATCTTTAAAACAAAGAGAAGCAGCTCTCCACTAGGCCATGAAACTAGAGCTGTATTATTATGGCAATAATATCAGGGAGTTTCATGTGGCGTCATGGTTCTAGATTCTCCTAACATTGACCTCCAGGGGTACCTGTGTATCCGCTGGGTCCCAAACCTCAGAGAGAGATCAGAAATCTAAATTAAAAGCCATATGGGACAGGGCACGGGGGCAATGTATGAGGTAAAGTTCAAGGAAATGAGATACAGGGCAGGGATCGTGATACACGGGACGAGATGTGAAATACAAGACAGGATGTGAGATACAAGACAGTGAGTGGAATACAGGACAGCAAGTGAGATACAAGAGGGGTGAGATATGAGACAGGATGCGAGAAATGAGACGGTGAGTGAGGTACGGACAGTGAGCGAGCTACGGGACAGTGAGTGAGATACGGACAGTGAGTGAGATACGGGACAGTGAGCGAGGTATGGGACAGTGAGCGAGGTACGGACAGTGAGCGAGATACGGGACAGTGAGCGAGGTACAGGACAGTGAGCGAGATATGAGACGGTGAGCGAGGTACGGGACTGTGAGTGAGATACGGACAGTGAGCGAGGTACGGGATAGTGAGCGAGGTACGGGATAGTGAGTGAGATACGGACAGTGAGCGAGGTACGGGACAGTGAGCGAGGTACGGGACAGTGAGTGAGATACGGACAGTGAGCGAGGTACGGGACAGTGAGTGAGGTACGGACAGTGAGTGAGATACGGGCAGTGAGCGAGGTACGGGACAGTGAGTGAGATACGGACAGTGAGCGAGGTACGGGACAGTGAGTGAGATACGTACAGTGAGCGAGGTACAGGACAGTGAGTGAGGTACGGGACAGTGAGTGAGATACGGACAGTGAGCGAGATACGGGACAGTGAGCGAGGTACGGGACAGTGAACGAGGTACGGGATAGTGAGTGAGATACGGACAGTGAGCGAGGTACGGGACAGTGAGCGAGGTACGGGACAGTGAGTGAGATACGGACAGTGAGCGAGGTACGGGACAGTGAGCGAGGTACGGGACAGTGAGCGAGATACGGACAGTGAGCGAGGTACGGGACAGTGAGCGAGGTACGGGACAGTGAGCGAGATACGGACAGTGAGCGAGGTACGGGACAGTGAGCGAGGTACGGGACAGTGAGCGAGGTACGGGACAGTGAGCGAGATACGGGACAGTGAGCGAGATACGGACAGTGAGCGAGGTACGGGACAGTGAGCGAGATACGGACAGTGAGCGAGATACGGGACAGTGAGCGAGATACGGACAGTGAGCGAGATACGGGACAGTGAGTGAGATACGGACAGTGAGTGAGATACGGGACAGTGAGCGAGATACGGGACAGTGAGCGAGATACGGACAGTGAGCGAGGTACGGGACAGTGAGCGAGGTACGGGACAGTGAGCGAGGTACGGGACAGTGAGCGAGATGCGGGACAGTGAGCGAGATGCGGGACAGTGAGCGAGATGCGGGACAGTGAGCGAGATACGGGACAGTGAGCGAGGTACGGGACAGTGAGCGAGGTACGGGACAGTGAGCGAGGTACGGGACAGTGAGCGAGGTACGGGACAGTGAGATACGGGACAGTGAGCGAGATACGGGACAGTGAGCGAGATACGGACAGTGAGCGAGGTACGGGACAGTGTGTGAGGTACGGGACAGTGAGCGAGGTACGGGACAGTGAGCGAGGTACGGGACAGTGAGTGAGATACGGAAGGTGAGTGAGATACGGAAGGTGAGTGAGATACGGGACAGTGAGTGAGGTACGGGACAGTGAGTGAGATACGGACAGTGAGCGAGATACGGACAGTGAGCGAGATACGGGACAGTGAGCGAGGTACGGGACAGTGAGGGAGATACGGGACAGTGAGCGAGGTACGGACAGTGAGCGAGATACGGACAGTGAGTGAGATACGGACAGTGAGTGAGATACGGACAGTGAGCGAGGTACGGGACAGTGAGCGAGATACAGGACAGTGAGTGAGATACGGACAGTGAGTGAGATACGGACAGTGAGTGAGATACGGACGGTGAGCGAGGTACGGGACAGTGAGCGAGATACGGGACAGTGAGCGAGATACAGGACAGTGAGCGAGATACGGACAGTGAGCGAGATACGGGACAGTGAGCGAGGTACGGGACACTGAGTGAGATACGGACAGTGAGTGAGATACGGACAGTGAGTGAGATACGGGACAGTGAATGAGATACGGACAGTGAATGAGATACGGACAGTGAGCGAGGTACGGGACAGTGAGTGAAATACGGGACAGTGAGCGAGATACGGGACAGTGAGATACGGACAGTGAGCGAGGTACGGGACAGTGAGCGAGGTACGGACAGTGAGTGAGATACGGGACAGTGAGTGAGGTACGGGACAGTGAGTGAGGTACGGACAGTGAGCGAGATACAGGACAGTGAGTGAGATACGGACAGTGAGTGAGATATGGGACAGTGAGCAAGGTACGGACAGTGAGCGAGATACGGACAGTGAGCGAGATACGGGACAGTGAGTGAGATACGGACAGTGAGTGAGATACGGACAGTGAGTGAGGTACGGGACAGTGAGTGAGATACGGACAGTGAGTGAGATACGGACAGTGAGTGAGGTACGGGACAGTGAGCGAGGTACGGGACAGTGAGCGAGGTACGGGACAGTGAGCGAGATACGGGACAGTGAGCGAGATACGGACAGTGAGCGAGATACGGACAGTGAGCGAGATACGGACAGTGAGCGAGGTACGGACAGTGAGCGAGGTACGGACAGTGAGCGAGATACGGGACAGTGAGCGAGGTATGGACAGTGAGCGAGATACAGGACAGTGAGCGAGGTACGGACAGTGAGCGAGGTACGGACAGTGAGCGAGGTACGGACAGTGAGCGAGGTACGGGACAGTGAGCGAGGTACGGGACAGTGAGCGAGATACGGGACAGTGAGCGAGATACGGGACAGTGAGTGAGGTACGGGGACAGTGAGCGAGGTACGGGGACAGTGAGTGAGATACGGGACAGTGAGTGAGATACGGGACAGTGAATGAGATACGGGACAGTGAGTGAGGTACGGGACAGTGAGCGAGGTACGGGATAGTGAGTGAGATATGGACAGTGAGTGAGGTACGGGACAGTGAGTGAGGTACGGGACAGTGAGTGAGGTACGGGATAGTGAGTGAGATATGGACAGTGAGCGAGATACGGGACAGTGAGCGAGATACAAAACGGTGTGTAAGATACAAGACGGTGTGAGATACGGGATGGGGTGTGGGGCATGGGACAGGGAATGAGATACGGAACAGAGTGTGAGATATGGGACCAAGTATGAGGTATGAGACAGTGAGTGAGATACAGGACGTTGAGTGAGATCTGGGACAAGATGTGAGATATGAGACAGTGCAGAGGCAGTGCCCAAGACATTCAATGTCCCCACCATTCTGTGTGACCCTAATTTCAGGAAAACAGCAACACTAGTGCAGATATCACACACCCTGCAATGGTATATTTTCAGTCCTCAGTGATTTATCAGTCCGCTTAACCCTGGGCCATTTTGGTGATTTGAAACACGCTCTATACAATATACAGGAACCTATTTCTTATCATTGTCTTGTTTTTTTTGATACTATGATTATCTTGACCTCCCATAATGCCTGGCAGTTAGTTATAAAACTAAAAGCTAAATGTAGCAGACAGAGGAAATTAAACTCATAGATTTTTTTAACAGCCGACAATGGGACCAATCTTACTTATGACCATATTTCTTGTCATAAATCCCTGTGTCCATATTTATAATAGAAACTCCCTGTGTAAACATGTCATAGTGTGTTTATAGCCTCCCACCGGTGATGGCGATGTGACATCTCAATTTTTGATTCCCCCACCACCTCTCTATTCCCAGGCTTTCAGAATTACTGTAGGTTTTCTCAAAACATTATTAGAAATGATGGGAAAATGTATGAATTGAAATGGGTTGAATGAGATCTGTGCACCCGGTCCCATTACCCCCTGTCCTTTAACCCTCCCCCACTAAGTCTTGACTGCCCATGCGCAATGGCAAAGGAGATTAACTGGCATCGTATAACATTCACAATGATAGAGGGAGGACTGCAGGTGCTAAGAGCAGTACAAAATCAAATTACATGCATTTAGGAACTCCGGTGTCTTAGAGGCTTTTAAAAAATATTTACTTGATCAAATTAAGAGCTTCATGGTATTCTAAGTGGCTGTGTAATGTCCAAGCTGTGTCTTGAGTACATGAAATTTTGTACTGACAATAATGAAGTTAATTTTAAAATGATTTATAATGCAGTCGTTTAATTGCAAGTTATATCAAGAGAGCTTACTGCAGATTTTTTTTTAATAACTTTGAGGCAATCATATTAAAATCATTGCCGATGGGTTTAACGTCTAGCCATTTGGGTTATAAATTTATTACAATACAACCAAGTTGGCCAATTTGTTTCTTTCTCATTAACATCCAGTGAATGATTTGGAATTAGCCTCAGGTTGTAAAGTTTTTTTTAGGGGTGTTTGTGGGATGTGGGCAGGAAAGGGTAAGCGGAAACTGTAAGTTACAAGTGGAATTATCAACTCGGCTCATTTCTCAAAAGACAGAGTCAATTAGCCCCGGCTGGAATTAGCCCTGCCCCAGTTTAAGAGAGACTCGGCAGCTAAAGTTAATCCCATCCCAAATCCACATCTTTTCCAAAGCAGACTGTGCCTGCGATAAGGAGTGCTGTTTTACCCCAGAGCCTTAAATTAATAGACTTAACATACAATCTCCCCATTGGAATAATTTGCCTTGTTTGGAATGTCACTGTTAAGTTCTCTCAGTGTAAATCAAAAAATAAATTATTTAGAAAAATCAAAAAAAGATGGGTTTCTGTTGCTAATGTTGAGCATGCTGTGTTTTGTGCCTAGTGTGTGCAAGGGGTAAGTGTGAGATGCTGTGCTTTGATTGTGAGGTGTTGCACATAGTAAGTATTAGGGTGCCATGCACAGTGAATGTGAGGTGCTGTGTGTTATTACTGTGAATAGTTCATTTCCTTTGAAGCAATATTAGATCAAAAAATTAAACTTACACTGTTCCTAGTTTTACCTGGGTCAGTGTGCTAATGTCCTGTCAATTCAATCTGCTCATTTTGCATTAGAATCCTCAAATAAAGTTGTTTCAATATTGTTACTCTTCCTGACCCTGCCCAATTCCAATATCCTATTGTAAAAGGTAAAAGCAAAATTCTGCGGATGCTGGAAATCTGAAACAAAAACAGAAAATGCTGGAAAAGCTCAGCAGCTCTGGCAGCATCTGTGGAGAGAGAAACAGAGTTGATGTTTCGAGTGCGTATGAACCTTCTTCAGAGTGAATACAGACTCGAAACATTAACTCTGTTTCTCTCTCCACAGACGCTGCTAGACCTGCTGAGCTTTTCCAGCATTTTCTATTTTTGTTCCGGTATCCTATTGCATCACCTTCCACCCCAATCACTACCCCCACGCACCCCCCTCCCCACCCCCCCTCGCCGGCAAGTTGACCCGTTCTCAACCTCTTTGTGCGTAGGTTTTTGCATTTCCTGGCCTTCTGTGCAGCCCCTTCCCCCTCCGCTCACCTCCACCATTGAGGACAGATCTTTCAGCCAACTCGCTTGTACCCCGCCTGACTCTTTTCCTCATGCCCATCACCAACTCGAGTCTCTGCAAATCACCTTAAGAAGAGCATTAAAGGAAAGGCATTGTGTTAATGCAGCCCACTGTCCATCTTGTTCCTTTTCCGCTCTGTGTTAATTATTATCCTTCACATCTGTTCACAGTTAGAGCTGTGCTTAATGCCCAGTACCAAGCTGAGAGCCATCTTTAGGCTTCTCCGTGGGCAGGATTTTCAGGCATAGACAGTGAGCGGGGCCCGGGAGTGGCTGCCAGCGACCAGCCCGCCCCCTCACCCCCCCAATCGCGATGACACGCTAGCTGGCTAATGTGAAAGGTGGCACTGAAAGGCTCGGCACGGCTGGGGTGGGGGGCAGGAGGAGGGCGAGCGCTGAAGCCTGCGCAGGCACCGGCGGGGGGGGGGGGAGGCGGGGTGGTGGGGGCGGGTGGGGGTGGGGGAGCGAGCACGGGAAAGCAGCTCCCTGAAGGCAAGGGGGGGCGTGCTGAAGAATTTTAAAATCAAAAATAAAGGCTTTGAAAATCTGAAGAAAATGTCCCCCACCTGGGACTCTCTCACATGAAACATGCACATAATAAAAATGATGTCAAAACGTTTTTTTTTTTAAACTGATGTCGGAAACCTCATCCCACCCGTGGAGGACGCTTCCACAAAAAATGCAAAGGCTCCCGGGGCGATTTGCCGGTTGGTGGGCGGCAAAAAAAAACCTGCCTTGACTAATACTTTAACGGCCTTAATGGGCCTCTTAATTGTCGGCCGGCGAGCTGCCGAATCCCACCAACCGATATATCGCGCGAGTGCGCAATAACATCGGGACGCTCACCTGACATCATCGCGCGTGATTTCATACCGGGTCAGGCTGGGCACGCAGCCTGCCCGCCGCAGGATGTAACCTTCTGCCCCTTAGTAACACGCTCAACGGGGGTTTGATTCCGGCTGCTGCTACCAGAAGGGAGATTTTTTTTTTAATATTCATTCTCGAGATGTGGCCTTGCTGGCATGGCCAGCATTTGTTGCCCTTCCCTGGTTGCCCTTAAGAAGGCAGTGGTGGCGGCTCTCCTCCTTCAACCACTAGGGGGCTGAGTGGTTCATCTGGGTTTACCCTCAAGAAAAGATTCTCAAGAACTCAGGAAAATTACAATCACCAGAGAAGTGGTACTGAGCAAATTGTTGGAGCTGCGGGCTGACAAGTCCGCAGGTCCTGATGGACTCTTTCCTAAGGCCATAAAAGAAGTGGCTAGTGACGTGGTTGATGCTTCGGTTTTAAAATTTCCAAAATTCCCTGGATTCGGGGAAGGTTTCATTAGGTTGGAAAATAGCAAATGCAACTCCTATATTCAAAAAGGGAGGGACACAGAAAGCAGGAAGCTATAAGCCAGTTAGGCTAACATCTGTCATAGGGAAAATGTCGGAAGCTATTATTAAAGATGTTATAACAGGGCGCTTAGAAAAACTCAAGGTAATCAGGCAGAGTCAACATGGTTTTGTGCAAGTGAAATCATGTTTAATCAATTTATTGGAGATCTTTGAAGAAGTAACATATGCTGTGGATAAAGGGGAACTGGTGGATGTACTGTACTTAGATTTCCAGAAGGCATTTGGTAAGGTGCCACATCAAAGGTTATTTCAGAAAATAAAAGCTCATGGTGTGGAGGGTAACATATAGACAAGGATAGCTAACAGGAAACAGAGAGTAGGCATAAATGGGTCCATTTCTGGTTGGCAGGATATAACGAGTGGTGTGCCTCAGGGATCAGTGCTGGAACCTCAGCTTTTTACAATTTATATAAATTACTTGAATGAAGGGGCCAGAAGTATGGTTTCTAAATTTGCTGATGATACAAAGATAGGTATGAAAATAAGTTGTGAAGAGGACATAAGGAGGCTACAAAGGGATACAGATAGGTTAAGTGAGTGGGCAAAGATGTGACAAATGGAATATAATGTGGGAAAATTCGCATTCGTAATTTTTGGCAGGAAGAATAAAAAAGAAGCTTATTATCTACATGGTGAGAGTTTGCAGAGCTCAGAGGTGCAGAGGGATCAGGGTGAACTAGTGCATGAATCCCAAAAGGTTAGTATGCAGGTACAGCAAGTAATTAGGAAAAGTAATAGAATGTTATTGTTTATTGCGAGGGAAATTAAATACAAAAGTAGAGAGGTTATGCTTAAATTATACTGGGCATTGGTAAGACCACATCTGAAGTACTGTGTAGAGTATTGGTCACCTTATTTAAGGAAGGATGTAAACACGTTGGAAGCAGTTCAGAGAAGGTTTACTAGACTAATACCTGGAATGGGAGGGTTGGCTTTTGAGGAAAGGTTGGACAGACTAGGCTTGTATCTGCTGGAGTTGAGAAGAGTAAAAGGCAACTTGATTGAAACATATAAGATCCTGAGGGGTCTTGACAGGGTGGATGTGAAGAGGGTGTTTTCTCTTGTGGGAGAATCTAGAACTAGCGGGTCACTGTTTAAAAATAAGGGGTCGCTCATATAAATCAGAGATGAGGAGAACTTTTTTCTCCCAGAGGGAAATAAGTCTTTGGAACTCTGTTCCTCAAAAGGCGGTGGAAGCAAAGTCTTTGAATATTTTTAAATCAGAGCTAGATAGATTCTTGATAAGCAAGGGGGTGAAAGGTTATCGGGGGTTGGTTGGAATGTGGGGTTGAGGTTACAGTCAGATTAGCCGTGATCTTATTGAATGGTGGAGCAGGCTCGAGAGGTGGAATGGCCTCCGCCTACTCATAATTCATATATTCATATGTTCTTGTTACCTGGCTCATTTTTTTTATTCATTCACGGGATGTGGGCATCATCGGCAAGGCCAGCATTTATTGCCCATCCTTCATTGCCCTTAAGGTGGTGGTGACAACTGAGTGTTTTCCTAGGCCATTTCAGTGGGCAGTTTAAGAGTGAACCACATTGCTGTGGGCCTGGAGTCACGTGTAGGCCAGACTAGGTAAGGACGGCCGATTTCCTTCCCTAAAGGGCATTGGCGAGCCAGATGGGTTTTTATGACAATTTGGTAGTTTCATGGTCACCATTATTGATGGCAATTTTTTAGTCCAGTTTTATATGAATAACTGAATTTAAAGACATGCGTTCTGTTCCATGGTTATATTTCCATTGTAAATACTGGAAAATACCTGTCCCCCATCTCTGACACAGTGAGGCTTGAAGAACAGGGATTGGCAGTGGGAAGGAGGGTTTTCGGTGTTTCCGAGAGTTCTTGGTGGAATATTCTGCATTTACCAGTGGCATCAGTATAGATCGGCCTTGAAAGGTTTGATGGTATTATTATTTGCAATCATTGCGAATGTGGAGGAACAATTAACATTATCTGAGTGAAAATAGGGATAAATCTCCGTTATGTACTTTGAATAGTGTAAATGAATAATGGGAGTATCTTGACCCTTTAAAAAATGATCCACTTAACTGGAATATACAGGCAGTTATGATGAAATCATGAATGTTGTCAAGATTTGCTCAGTACTTGAAGACATAACAATATTTATTCAATACATTGAGAGGTATTTGTAATGAATAAAATTGCTGTGGGGAAATTTGTTGCTGTGTAACAGACTGTATCAATCACGGGTCAGAGCGAATCATCGCTTGTTCGCACAAAGGTCACTCCTCCACATTCTGACCTCAGTGCCAATGATGGAGCCCCCCCCCCTCCCCACCCACCCCCAGAGGCTCTCCCAAAACCTTCAGTGATCACTGAACTACACTCCTCGTCAGTAGCCTTTCCTGGCTGTCTCACAGATCGATAAACTTTGACCTATACAAGGGTTTGCAGCACTTTCCACAGATCTTAAAGTAACAGTCTGCAGGTCTGACAGCATCTGTGGAGACAGAAGCAGAGTTAACCTTTCGAGTCTGAGCATGACGAAGGGTCATAGAGACTCAAAACATTAACCCTGCTTCTCTCTCCACAGATGTTGTCAGACTTGCTGAGTTTTTCCAGCATTTTCCATTTATATTTCAGATTTCCAGCATCCGCAGTATTTTTCTTTTATTAAAATAACAGTCCGCTTGCTGTGATACAGTCCCCCAACCCCTGCCCCACAGACACCCACACAAACAACAAGACATGCCCACCCACACACTTCTGCACACTCCTGCTCCCACACTCTCACTCCCATACACACTCACACTCCAACACACACTCACACTCCAACACACACTCTCACACATGTTCCCACACCCATGGACACTCATTCTCCCACATACACACACACCCACATACTCACACTCACCCTCCCACACACACTCCCACACACACGTACACTCCCACTCCCACACATACTCATATTACACATACACACGCACACCCACACACTCCCACTCCTACGCACACTCCCACTCCTAGACATACTTCCACTCCTACACACACACTCCCACACACACATACACTCCCACATACAGTCATATTACCACATACACACACCCACACACTCCCACTCCTACACATACTTCCACTCCTACACACACAGTCCCACTCAAGCAGCCACATTCATGCTCCCTCATACACTCCCACTCCTACACACACTCTCACTTACACTCACACTCCCACACACATTCCCACTCACACTCCCATTCACACACTCTCTCACTCCCACTCACACTCCCACACACTCACACTCCCACACACTCACACTCCCACACAAACACTCACTCTCACACTCCCACACACATTCCCACTCACACTCCTATTCACACACTCTCTCACTCCCACTCACACTCCCACACACTCACACTCCCACACAAACACACACTCTCACACTCCCACACACATTCCCACTCACACTCCTATTCACACACTCTCTCACTCCCACTCAAACTCCCACACACTCACACTCCCACACAAACACTCACTCTCACTCTCACACACACATTCCCACTCACACTTCTATTCACACACTCTCTCACTCCCACTCACACTCCCACACACTCACACACTCACACTCCCACACAAACACTCACTCTCACTCACACACACATTCCCACTCACACTCCTATTCACACACTCTCTCACTCCCACTCACACTCCCACACACTCACACTCCCACACAAACACTCACTCTCACTCTCACACACACATTCCCACTCACACTCCTATTCACACACTCTCTCACTCCCACTCACACTCCCACACACTCACACTCCCACACAAACACTCACTCTCACTCACACATTCCCACTCACACTCCTATTCACACACTCTCTCACTCCCACTCACACTCCCACACACTCACACTCCCACACAAACACTCACTCACTCTCACACACACATTCCCACTCACACTCCCACACACTCACACTCCCACACACTCACACTCCCACACAAACACTCACTCTCACTCTCTCACACACATTCCCACTCACACTCCTATTCCCACACTCTCTCACTCCCACTCACACTCCCACACACTCACACTCCCACACACTCACACTCCCACACACTCACACTCCCACACACTCACTCTCACTCTCACACACACATTCCCACTCACACTCCTATTCACACACTCTCTCATTCCCACTCACACTCCCACACACTCACACTCCCACACACTCACACTCCCACACACTCACACTCCCACACAAACACTCACTCTCACTCTCACACACACATTCACACTCACACTCCTATTCACACACTCTCTCACTCCCACTCACACTCCCACACACTCACACTCCCACACACTCCCACTCCCACACACTCCCACACAAACACTCACTCTCACTCTCACACACACATTCACATGCTGGCCTTGCCAGCAACACCCACATCCCGTGAATTAATAATAAAAAAGCACATTCCCCCCCCCCGCCCACACACACACACACACTCTGTGGCACAAACATTCCCACTCCCACTCAGAGAGAGCACCAGAGAATATGTGTCACTGGGGGAACAGCACACGTGTTGCCAATATTCAAAGGCCTGTGCGTGAGGTGTGCAATGGAATTACATAGAATTTTACAACACAGAAACAGGCCATTCAGCCCAACTGCTCCATGTCAGTGTTTCTGCTCCACACGAGCCTCCTCCTACCCCAACTTCATCCCACACCATCTGCACGCCCTTCTATTCCACCGCACCTAATGTGCTTATCTAGCTTCCCCTTAAGTGCATCTGGTGGTAGACTCGTTGTGATTTGAGTATGTCCAAGCTGTAAGTGACTTCATCGGCTTCAGAGGGTTGTGGATGCTTCACCGTTGAATATATTTAAGGCTGGGATGGACAGATTTTTGGTCTCTCAGGGAATTACAGGATATGAGGAGCGGGCGGAAAAATGGAGTTGAAGCCCAAGGTCCGAGCGATCTCGACAGGCCATATGTTTTGCTCCTGCTCTTGTTTCTTGTGTTCTGTGGACCCTCTGATGACTTGAGGAGTCTGATGTGGGATTGGCTTGGATGTCCACAGAGCTGGCAGTTCACATTGTCGCTGCTGATCCTTGAGGGAAGCTCCTGCAGCTGCACCACCTCTGGCCTTCCTCTGGGTACATAAGATGTTACAAGTTTGGCATGGGTGGCATCTGTACTAAAGCTGTTGACACTGGAGGAGAGAAGGACAAGAGGAGGTTTAATTGTTTTTCTTTTAATTAAAGGGTTTGGTGGAGTGAATATTTCCTCTGACTGGGGAGTCAGCGATGAGAGCCAATGATTGAAATTTGTCATGGAATTGCAGAGTGAGTTGTTGGAGGGTGGGCTGCTTTGCCACGAGAGTGGTTGCACCTGGAGCTGAGGAAGATAACAGTGACCAGCTGAGAACGGAGCGGGGGTGGAGGGGGCGCAGTTTTGGATTATTCTAGCAATGACCCTTGACAGACACAGTGGACCAAGTAACCTTCCCCCTCATAGAATCTTCGAATCATTGCGGTATGGCACAGGAAGAAGCCATTCAGCTCCTCGACTGCCTGCTCTTCCTGCACTATTTACCCCTACGGTTTTCCAATAAATGGACTAACTCTGCCTCCAACATCTTCACCACTTCAGCAGACGTTTTAATAAAAAAGAAAGTTGGACATGATATTTTCCTGTGATTCTGCCTTACTCAAAAGCAATTTAATTAACGTGCAGCCCACTCACTAGCTACGGCTAGCAAACATGTCAGGAAATATCCACAGGCTATTTTCAATACTACTTCTGTTTTTCCAGTCAAAACACTGACATGATACTAGATATTTCCATATGTCAAGCTATTAAACAACAACTGAGCCCGAGCAGCCAGCGAACACAGGCCCTGATTCCCCAGGCTCCATGCTTGTAAGCGGACACAGATTTTCCTGCGTTAATAAAAACAGAAAATGCTGGAAAAACTCAGCAGCTCTGGCAGCATCTGCGGAGAGAGAAAAAGCGTTAGTGTTTCAAGTCCGTCTGACTCTTCTTCGTATGGACTTCTACATAAGGAGTCATTTACATAACGCCTTTCTTGACCTCAGGATGTCCCAAAGCACTTTACGACCAATTAAATAATTTTTGAAGCATAGTCACCATTGTAATGTAGGAAACGTGGCAACCAATTTGTGCACAGCAAACTCCCACAAACAGTAATATGATAATGACCAAATAATCCCTTTTTCTTAAATGATGTTAGTTGAGGGATAAATATTCACCATAATACTGGAGAGAACTCCCCAGCTCTTTATCGAAATGGTGCCGCGGAACCTCTTTATGTCTACCTGAGAGGGCAGGCAGGGCCTTGGTTTAACATTTCATCTGAAAGACGGCACTTCCAGCAGTGCATACTGCACTGGAGTGTCAGCCTGGATTATGTGCTCAAGTTTGTTGAAGCAGGACTTCAACCCACAACTTCTGACTCATAAACCTGAGCAGATAGCCCAGGCTGACTCTCCAGTGCGGTACTGAGAGAGTGCAGCAATATTTACCCCTCAGCCAACATCACTGAAAAAAAAGGGTCATTATTTTGTTGTTCTCAGGAGCTTGCTCTGTGCAGCTTGGCTGCCGCATTTCCTACGTTACAAGTGACTACACTTCAAAAAGTACTTCATTAGCTGCAAGGCACTTTGGGACGTCTTGAGGTCATGAAAGGTGCTATATCAATGCAAGTACTTTTGTACCAACAATGCTGGAACTGCCTCAGCACTGGTCTGGTGTCAGTCTTGATTAACTGCTCAAATGCATAGTGGGGCTTGAACCCAAAGCCTATGGTGATAATAAAAGTAACGGAGCCAAGCTGACAGGCTGTTTATACAGCACAGGGCTCACATGTAACAGAGCTTCAGTTTGCATTAGTGTGGATAGTGGATAAATCACACAGTAACAAAGCAGACATGGCTGTGTGCTGTCACACTGCCACTTGTAATATTCTTGTTTGGTCAATTGTTTTGTGTTACCTGAAGAGAAAACTCATGTTTCCTGCTAATTAACTGCACAGTTTCAATCAATATGCTGTCAACCTAACCAGCGACACCCACCCACTTCCCCCGCCTGATAGTTCAGAACCCTCGAACAGATCCATTTGCCTCTTGTCAGCTTGTTTCCTGTTCAGGAGACACAAAAAGTACAGACATCCAACAGCGGCGAGTTAGATAGAACATTAACCAAATGTTTCTGATGCTTATTGATCTCTGGAAATCTCAGCACTTTATTCTTCCCATCGTTGCTTGAAATAGGTTTTCAGTGTCTGTTATAACTCAGTGTCCAGTCAGTGTCTCTTATAACCCAGTGTCCGGTCAGTGCCTGTTATAACCCAGTGTCCGGTCAGTGTCTGTTATAACTCAGTGTCCGGTCAGTGTCTGTTATAACCCAGTGTCCGGTCAGTGCCTTTTATAACCCAGTGTCCAATCAATGTCTGTTATAACCCAGTGTCCGGTCAGTGCCTTTTGTAACCCAGTGTCCGGTCAGTGTCTGTTATAATCCACTATCCGGTCAGTTATAATCTGGTACCCAGTCACTATGTGATAAATTAGTGTCTGATTGGTCTCCCACGTTCGAGCCTGATCAGTTTGTTATTGCCTGGTCTCCTTTACTTTTGGGAGTCCAAACACAGACTGGGTGAATGGTTTGTGGTGCACCTCCATTCATTCCACAAGTGCAACTCTGAGCTCCCAGTCGCCTATCATTTGAATTCTGCACCTTGTTCCCACCCTGATCTTCCTGTCCTTGGCCTGCTGCAGTGTTCCAATGAAGCTCGAGGAACAGCACCTCATCTTTCCATTGGGCACTTTACAGCCTTCTGGACTCAACATTGAGTTCAACAATTTAGATTATAAACTCTGGCCCCATTTTGCTTTGTGCTTTTTTCCTTCTTGTTTCATCTATATTTCCTTTACTTTGCTTTTGGTTAGCAGCTGTCCTGCCATTCACACCTCCTTTATTCACATCTATTGTTCTTTTACTTGTCCCATTACCATTCTTGTTGACCTTCCACCATGAAACTTTTTGTCATTTAATCTCTCCTGCCCTCCACCCTGTCATAGACCTTTCTCTTTTGTTTTTTACTCCTGCCTTTCACTTGATCACAATCATCTACAATTCTAACTTTTCCCAGTTCTGGTGTAAGGTCACAGAGCTGGAATGTTAACTCTGCTTCCCTCACCACAGGTGCTGCCAGTCCTGCTGTGCATTTGCAGCATTTTCTGTTTTCCCTTCAGATTTCCAAGATCTGCAGTATTTTGCTTTTCTGCTATAACCTGGTGCCTGGTCGATCTGTGCTAACCCTGTCCCCAGACAGTCTGCAATAACTTAACACCTCCATAGTCCCAAAGAGGTGCCTGAAGGAAGGGTCACTTCCTCAGTTTGTAATTAAGATAAGTTGTGTTCATTCACTTGATAGTACAGAACTTGAATCTTGCTAAAAAGGGAGACATGTTGCTGAAGTTTTTCATCTTGTACTCATCAGAACAAACACAAGAATGCCAAATTTCAAACTATCGCAACAATTTATACTACAGGAGAAACTCTTTGAAAGCTTCGGCAACATGTCTCCTCTTTTGTAATTCATTTATGGGATGTGGGTGTCGCTGGCTAGGTCAGCATTTATTGCCCATTCATAATTGCCCTTTTCGGCAATATAACTTACAAGGTATGTTCAAACTCCTCAAAACCCAACTGATGTTGGCATGAGAACAATGACAACCTCCAGTTGTACACTTAACCCTGATGCTGTGCATCCCGAGAGTACAGTACTAACCATTTCTTGTATTGAAGTAATTCTTCAGTTTGCAATAAAAACAGAAAGTGCTGGAAAAACTCAGCAGGTCTGGCAGCATCTGCGGAGAGAGAAACAGAGTCAACGTTTCGAGTCCAATGTGACTTCTTCAGAACTTCAGTTCAAACTCTTCAGTTTGCTATCTTTTCTTCGCTACACATCGATGCACACACACCACACACACACACACACACACACACACACACACACACACCCCTCCCCCGCCAATGCAGCAGGTGTTGCTGGGCAGGGATTCAGAGGACTGATCCCCTGGACATCCTCTCTCCGGCACAGGGACGCATAAGTTAATTGTAGCATTCTGCCACTTTTAAGTTCGGTTGCCAAGGGCAACCTTCAAGGTGACACCACATCGTACGGACCAGAGCTTTGCCTTTTTACACTCGTGTCCAAAAAGGATTTGGCCTATTTATACAACTCAAGGGAGAAAAATGATCCTCGTGAGCTTGGCATTTAGAGAGTGCAGATTAATGCCAGGTTAAGCCCCTATAATTTCACAGAGGATACTTTCGGAAATGTGGTGTCTCTGCTGACTTATTTATTCTGGATGATCCTTGTCTCAGAAGCTGTACCAGCCTGGTGTGCGTGACGCTGCATAGATACAATCTGATGTGCCAGGCATGGAAATAGCGAGGAGACAAAAATAGAAAATACTGGAAACAACACAACCGGTTGGTTCGGCCTGTGAAAGGGGACAAGAGGCCGGCTGATGTCCGGTTCGAGGTCCAACATCAAATAATTAAAGGGAAGGCAGGCGATTCCTATAACAAAAGCACAGAGGAAGGTCACCAGCAGAACTTGCTAAATACAACAACAAATTGCATTTAAATAGCGCCTTTAACAGAGTAATCCATTCCAAGGCGCTTCACAGGAGCGTGTGATCTCAGGGAATCTGACACCGGCCCACATAATTGCATAATTAGGACAGGTGATCAAAAGCTTGGACGAAGAGATAAGTTTAAGGAACGTATTAAAGGAGGAGAGAGAGAGAGGGGGGGACGGACAGGTCTAGTTAAAGAATTGCAGAGCTCAGGGCCTGGGCAGCTGAAGGTATGTCTGATGGTGACTTGATGGAAATCAGGGATGTGCAAGAGGCCAGAATTGGTGGAAGGTGAAGTTATTGGAGGGTTATAGGGCTAGATGTTTTTTTAGAAATAGAGAGGCAATGTGATTTTAAAATTCTCATACTTGTTTCTAAATCCTTCCATGGCCTCGCACCTCCCTATCTCTGTAATCGCCTGCAGCTTCACAAACCTCTGAGATCTCTGTGCTCCTCTAATTCTGGCCTCTTGTGCATCCCCGATTTTAATCGCTCCACGGTGAGTGGATGTGCCTTCAGATACTTACGCCCCAAGCATTGTAATTCCCTCCCTTCACCTCTCTAACTCTCTTTCCTTCTTTCAGATGGTCCTTAAAACCTACCTCTTTGACCAAGCGTTTGGTCATCTAACCCAATATCTCCTTATGTGGCTCAGTGTCCTATTTTGTTGTATAATGCTCCTGTGATGTGCATAGGGGCGTTTTATTACATTAAAGATGCCATATAAATATAAGTTGTTGTTGTGTGCTTGCACTGTATGGTGCACAGTGCACAGATCCATCAAAGATTGTCGCTTGGACCATCCTCATTTAAAGAAGGGATTACTGATATTGATCTTCTCAGTGGTAAAGACACCACATTAAGACAGACTGATCAGCTTGTATTTCTGGGTCTGTGCTGAGTTTTCTGCCCTTTGCTGCTCCAGAATTATGGATGGGATGAGTAGGGGAGTGGAAAATCATCCGGGACGTTCCAGCTCCTGATTATAATCCAGCGATTCATGCAAAAGTGGGGTGATGCCTCTGCAGTTAAAAAGCCAGTTAGAATCAAGTTAATAAGTGAAAATCTGTGGAAGGAAGTAGAGGCTTTGAAATATGGATGTTAAGACATAGGCTTAAAATTCCATAAGCAGACAGTAAGACAAACGCTTGAAGTCGGAACAGCAAAAAAGAACTCTTAAAAAGTGACATCCAGAAAGGAGAATTGCCAGTGTTTCGGCCATTTGATCAGAGCTGAGAAGCTACAGGGACCTCTGCTAGAGGGCAAAGTGGAGGGCAGCAGAAAGAGAGGGATAGTTGGATGATGGATGCCACAGTGCGGTTGCAGACGAGTGACGATGGATGTAGAACCATAGAAAATACGGCACGGAGAGAAACCATTCAGCCCATCATTTCTGCGCCAGCCGAGAAAGAAAAAAATAAGAAAAGAATTAGCCGCCCTTTCTGTTCCCACCTTCCAGCATCTGGTCCGTAGCTTTGCAGGTTACAGCACTTCAGGTGCTGATCCAGGTACCTTTTAAATGAATTGAGGCTTTGTGCCTCCCGCACCAAACGAGGCAGCGAATTCCAGACACCTACCACCCTCTGGGTTGTTATGATCCCAGCTAATGTTACTACTGGACAAGTCAGCTCCCAGGGTGGAACCTGGCTTGATAGATCCTAACTTTTATTTTTTGTTTAGAAATGTGGAAGGTGGCTGCTGAACAGAGTCACAGGAGTCAGTTGATGAACTTTTAATAAAAGAATAAAACATTTATTAAACAAGAAAAGATGAACTATATTACAATTCTCCTTCATCCTTAAATATATACAGATTCGTAGAATAACACAAGTTACAAAATCTACCTTATACTGTCATGTTCACAGTAAGTACACGGTCCATGTAAACCAATAGGCGACCACTAATCAGACACACCACACTTTGAAATTAAGTGACGGATGCCACCCCAAACGGATGCTATGGAGCCCGCATCAACACCCCCCCTCCCCCACCCCTACCACAGTGGGACGTTTGTCACCATGAGCCAACCAGTCTCGCTGAACCCCGTCTTTCGTACGAGGGCTTCCAATCTCCACTCTTGAAGAAGTCGCTTTGGAATCTTCTCCCAAACGACGGTTTCTATTGGACGTCTGCCACAAGGGTCCACCTTCAAGATTTCGATCTCTCCTTCCAATGTTCCTCTTCCCTAATTGCCACATGCATTCAAGCTTTCCCTTCCAATGCACTCTCCCTCAGATACTCAGCCATGCCAACAGAACACCACTGCTTCACATACCCATAGTAATGAGTCACCAACCTTTGACTGTCTCCTCAGATCTTCTGGCTTCTCGAAAGCCCACTTTGCTTTGATTCTGTTTCCAGCAGCTTTCTCTCTTCAGAGCCTTTCCGTCTTCTCCTTGCTTTCACTTCCACCAAACAGGACCTATTCCTGATTCCTGATCTCATTCCTTGACTTAACTGTCTTCCTGGAAATTTCTTTTGTCCCCACTCCCTGGTTTCTAGGACTTTCTGTTTCTCTTCCAGGACCAGCTCCCTACAGTTCCCTTCCTGCCTTCTCTGGCAGTTTCTCTGGAATGGTTATCAACTGAATTCAAACTGCTTTTCTGTTTTTCTCTGTCTCCATGGGCCCCCCTGTTGCTAGGCAACAGCGCAGTGTACCCTACTTTGTTTTAACTTCCCTGAGCCACTTCCAGGGTCGTAACATGTCACTAAGATACAGGTATACAAACAAACCCTCAGACTTGCAGGCATCATTCTCCAAGAGAAAAACTCTAAATGAAACAAGACATAGGTTTCACCTTTCTCAACACACAATTTTTTTTAAATATTAAACTTAAAGTTATATCTTGTTCCTAACGCCCACAAATACAAATATAAATTACTTAAAACCACCTCTAGTTCCTAAAAGGGTGAAGAAGTTTTTCCCCATGTCCTCTCTAATCCTCCTACCTACCACCTTCAATCTATGCCCCCTGGTAATTGACCTCTCTGTTAGGGGAAACAGGAGGATGGTGCAAGACAGACGAGTGTGACATCCCATGAGGGCAGATCTCTTAGTAGGAGCAGCTACATGCAACAGCAGCAGCATCAAGCCCATTAAGCCTAGGGTTGCCAACCCTCCAGGATTGGCCTGGAGTCTCCAGGAGTTGAAGATCAATCTCCAGGCTACAGCTGTGTGCAGCCCTGGAGAAAAATCATCAAGACATTAAAAAAGATTGGATTTTTTTTTGTCATTTTCTTTTTACCAGACATAAAAATATTGAAAACAGGGGCCAAAAGATAGTTTGGCTGGCAGTCAAGCATTGTCCAATTGGGTAATGTGTCTTTTTGCTTTCTAATTGGCGTAGAAAGGCAATGCGTCACAAGGATGGATTTGTTGGCCAACTAATGGCTGGAGCGTAGGCGAAATTCATGTGACGAAACCTCCAGGAATACATTTCATCACAGTTGGCAATCCTAATGAAGCCTGGCCCAAGTGCTTGTGGAACCTCACCTCAGTCAGGAGACAGGAGGGAATTTTCAAAATTAAAACACGAAAAGGGATGGATCACCCCACTAACTGGCTCCCTGTGAGATGGATAGTCCCTGAGCGAGAGCACTGGATTAGGGCCGTAAATAAAACACACATAATCACCTCCCAACAGCTCATTTAAATAGTATCAGTGTCTCTACAACCAGGACACACAATACTGGGGAATCAAGGATCAAACAAGCCCAGGTCCCTGGGGGAAACCCAGAAGGATGTTGTGTGTTTCTTCTATGTCCAGTAACTTTGCAGACAGTCGGTATAAAATATTCAAGAGCTGCCTGCTCTCAAGGTTGTAGCACTAAAAATGATTTACTGCCTGATTACAGTTGGCACCATTAAATTAGCCTCTGAAATATTTGGCGTCTGCAGGGAGCTGGTTGATTCCATGACCATTTTAAGTGCCCAACTTCCTTCTCAGAACCTTCTCCTGGTCCCCCTACCTGGGGAATAAATTGGGGATAGATACAGTCACCGCCAAACCTCGCAGCTAAAGTGAGAGACAAGTTCAGGACAGGGAGTTGAGCAACGGGTGCTGTTTGATGGGGCAGCTTGCTCTGTTTTGGAAGGGGTGGGGACGTAATGCTGAGCTTCAACCTCAACCTAAGAGAGAGAGTCCTATCCCTGCAGGGAGGGAGGATCCTCTATGCCTGTAACCTCCCCCAGCCCTGCAAGCTGAGCGACGCTCCAAGATGTCTGAGCTCCTTCAATCCCGGTCTCTCGTCCATCTTCCATTTGCTTTGTCCCACCGTTGGCCGTGCCTTCAGCGTCCATCTGAAATTCGCTCCCTAAACCTCTCTGCCTCCTGCTCTTCCTTTAAGACTCTCCTTAAAACCTCCCTCCTCTAACAAGATTTTGGTCACCTCGCCTAATGCTTCCTCCTTTGGCTCAGTGTCAAATTTTTGTCTGGCTTATGCTCTTGTGAAGCACCATGGGCATTTTAGTAATCTAAAAGCCTGGTATAGGTGTAAGTTGCCATTAGAGTTGGGGTTTAATTTATCATCTTTTAATCAGTCTTTGTGTTCATAAGCTGGTGATTCATTCTGTTATTAGGATGTTATGGGATGTTTAACTATGCTAAAGGTGCTATATAAATGCAAGTTGTTGTTATTGTTGTCTGTGTGTGATATTACCCACTGCTTTGTGAAGGAGACCTTCGATCAGCATGCTGCTTTGTTCTTTCTCCAGGTGGGTGCAGGTCGCCTGTCCGAGACTTTCCATCGACTGGGGAAAGGCTTTTCCCAAACCCCTGCTCACGCCGTATGAGGTAGGTGGCCGGGTTAACACCCTAGCTGCGGTATCAGGTGCTGGGAAAGTCTGCCCCACCCCCCCGAGCTATGGAGAGGATGGTGGGGTCTGCCAGGATCTCAGCGCCTGACAGGATCAGCATTCTGAGTATCTTGTGGGTGTCATAGATCAGTGAATTGTAATCATACAGCGCAGAGGGAGGCCATTGGGCCCATCGTGCCTGTGCCAACAATCCCAAACGCAATGAGAAAGACCGTACAACCCACCAGCAGCTGCTGCCTGTCTCGCAAGTGATTCATTTCAGATTCAGAGCCTTTGTTTTCCTTATTTTTTAACTTATTGATCCTTGGCTTCTTGCCAGAAGCCCTCCTTTGGTACCCCACCCAAGGGGCCATTCTCCTGGTGTCAACCTTAACAGTGAGTACCAGAAGCTGGTTGACTCAGAGAGGTATCACACACAGGCCCAATCCTGCCCTCGACTGACTTTCATAAACGTCTCCTGGCAGTAGGGGCGATGGGCAGCGATCAGGAGTGGGGAACCAGACTAATTTTCCCCTCCCTAACCTAGAAGATGCTGAAGTCAATAGTAATGGCAGTGACCCCTTTACTGATACACCAGGTAGGATCAGTTACCAGGGATCGATCCCAGCCTGTTGAACCAGCAGAAATGTGCGCCAGATTATTAGAGGAGATCGAGTTCATTTAAAAAATAAAGACTTGCATTTATATAACGCTTTTCATGACCACTGAACATCTCAAAGTGTTTTACAGCCAGTTAACTACTGTCCTTGTAAAGTGTAGTGACTGTTGTAATGTAGGAAACACAGCAGCCAATTTACACACAGCAAGGTCCCACAGACAGCAACGTGATAATGACCAGATAATCTGTTTCTAGTGATGTTGATTAAGGGATAAATATTGATCAAAACACCAGGGAGAACTCCCCTGCTCTTCTTCGAAATAGTGCCCTGGGATCATAAACATCCACCCAAGCAGGTTTAACATCTAATTTGAAAGATGGCGCCTCCAACAGTGCAGCACTCCCTCAGTACTGCACTGGAGTGTCAACCTTGATTTTTGTTCTCAAGCCCTGAAGTGGGACTTGAACCCAGAACCTTGAGACTGAGAGGTGAGAGTGCTACGCACTGAGCCACAGCTGATATTTAAAAGGTGTGCTTGCAACTCATTCTCGCAAACACCAAGGAAAAAAGAAAACATTTTTTTTCTCATCCAGGCAGAAAGTCCATTAAAGAAGGCCTAGGAATTCAGAGCTTAATGCTGTGAAGTATCTGTTAAGTGCCTGTTAAGTATCTCACCGAGATTCAACCCTTGCCATCTCCTGTGATGACGATGTAAGCTCTTCCTATCTCTGAAGGGAGGAGAACCTGCAACCTTCACTGCTGGGAAGCAGTTCAGAATTGCAGACATCACACGGGAACCTGTAATGACCCCTGACCTTCCACCCTCGAGGGCTGCCAACCCTCCAGGACTGCCTGGGACAGGGTTGTCGTCTCCAGGGATCTCCAGGTCCTCTGACAGAAGAAAAAATCATTGCAATTCAAGGCTCCTTCAACAGCACCTTCCAAACCCACAGCCACTACCATCTAGAAGGACAAAGGCAGCCGATAAATGGGAACACCACCACCTGCAAGTTCCCCTCCAAGTCCCCTCACCATCCTGGTTTGGAAATACATCCTTCATTGTCGCTGAGTCAAAATCCTGGAACTCCCTCCCTAACAGCACTGTGGGTGTACCTACACTACATGGACTGCAGCGGTTCAAGAAGGCAGCTCACCACCACCTCAAGGGCAGTTAGGGATGGGCAGTAAATGCTGGCTTATCCAGTGACTCCCACATCCCATGAACGAATTTTTAAAAAACAAATCGCATGTTTCTTCCGTTTTCTTTGATTCATTAATTGAAAAAGTATTGGAGATGAGCTGTAGTGGGGGAATCCGTTCATTCTCCATTCGGAGTGAGAAGGCTGTTTGCTTGTTCTTGCTTTGCACAAGTTGTCAGCTGCGCTTCTGACATTACAACTGGACCATACTTCAAAAAGTAATTGCGTGTAAAGCACTTTGGGACGCCCTGGGGTCATGAAAGGCGCTAAGTAAGTGCAAGTCTTTTTTTGAGACTGGGATAAATGGGGGGAGGTGGTGGGGTTCACCATGTCAAGCAGCCAATGGCGGGAGAGTGGAGATGGGGCAGTTGTGGAGGTCATGTGATTGAATCTTCCTGGAATATATCCAACTAGAATTGCCAACTAATATGCCCTCCCCCACCCACAAACTGCGCAGGGTTTCGAGGCGGATGCAGGGTTTCGAGGCGGATGCTGGGTTTCGAGGTGGCCGCTGGGTTTCGGGGCGGATGCTGGGTTTCGGGGTGGCCGCTGGGTTTCGGGGCGGATGCTGGGTTTCGGGGTGGCCGCTGGGTTTCGAGGCGGATGCTGGGTTTCGAGGCGGATGCTGGGTTTCGGGGCGGATGCTGGGTTTCGGGGCGGATGCTGGGTTTCGGGGCGGATGCTGGGTTTCGAGGTGGCCGCAGGGTTTCGGGGCGGATGCTGGGTTTCGAGGCGGAGGCTGGGTTTCGAGGCGGATGCTGGGTTTCGGGGTGGCCGCTGGGTTTCGAGGTGGCGCTGGGTTTCGAGGTGGCCGCTGGGTTTCGAGGCGGATGCTGGTTGAGGCGGATGCTGGGTTTCGAGGTGGATGCTGGGTTTCGGGGCGGATGCTGGGTTTCGGGGTGGCTGCAGGGTTTCGGGGCGGATGCTGGGTTTCGAGGCGGATCCTGGGTTTCGGGGCAGATGCTGGGTTTCGAGGCGGATGCTGGGTTTCGAGGTGGCCGCTGGGTTTCGGGGCGGATGCTGGGTTTCGAGGCGGATGCTGGGTTTCGAGGTGGCCGCAGGGTTTCGAGGCGGATGCTGGGTTTCGAGGTGGCTGCTGGGTTTCAAGGTGGCCGCTGGGTTTCGAGGCGGATGTTGGGTTTCGAGGTGGCCGCAGGGTTTCGAGGCGGATGCTGGGTTTCAGGGTGGCCGCAGGGTTTCGAGGCGGATGCTGGGTTTCGAGGCGGATGCTGGGTTTCGGGGTGGCCGCTGGGTTTCGAGGCGGATGCTGGGTTTCGGGGCGGATGCTGGGTTTCAGGGCGGATGCTGGGTTTCAAGGTGGCCGCAGGGTTACGGGGCGGATGCTGGGTTTCGAGGCGGATGCTGGGTTTCGAGGCGGCCGCTGGGTTTCGACGTGGCCGCAGGGTTTCGAGGCGGATGCTGGGTTTCGGGGCGGATGCTGGGTTTCGGGGCGGATGTTGGGTTTCGAGGTGGCCGCAGGGTTACGAGGCGGTTGCTGGGTTTCGGGGCGGATGCTGGGTTTCGAGGCGGATGCTGGGTTTCGGGGCGGATGCTGGGTTTCGAGGTGGCCGCTGGGTTTCAGGGCGGATGCTGGGTTTCGAGGTGGCCGCTTGGTTTCGGGGCGGATGCTGGGTTTCGGGGTGGCCTTTGGGTTTCGGGGCGGATGCTGGGTTTCGGGGTGGCCACTGGGTTTCGAGGCGGATGCTGGGTTTCGGGGCGGATTCTGGGTTTCGGGGTGGCTGCACGGTTTCGGGGCGGATGCTGGATTTCAGAGCAGATGCTGGGTTTCGAGGCGGATGCTGGGTTTCGGGGCGGATCCTGGGTTTCGGGGCAGATGCTGGGTTTCGAGGCGGATGCTGGGTTTCGAGGTGGCCGCTGGGTTTCGGGGCGGATTCTGGGTTTCGAGGCGGATGCTGGGTTTCGAGGTGGCCGCAGGGTTTCGAGGCGGATGCTGGGTTTCGAGGTGGCCGCTGGGTTTCAAGGTGGCTGCTGGGTTTCGAGGCGGATGTTGGGTTTCGAGGTGGCCGCAGGGTTTCGAGGCGGATGCGGGGTTTCGGGGTGGCCACAGGGTTTCGAGGCGGATGCTGGGTTTCGAGGCGGATACTGGGTTTCGGGGTGGCCGCTGGGTTTCGAGGCGGATGCTGGGTTTCGAGGCGGATGCTGGGTTTCGGGGTGGCCGCTGGGTTTCGAAGCGGATGCTGGGTTTCGAGACGGATGTTGGGTTTCGGAGTGGCCGCTGGGTTTCGGGGCGGATGCTGGGTTTCGAGGCGGATGCTGGGTTTCGAGGTGGCCGCAGGGTTTCGAGGCGGATGCTGGGTTTCGAGGTGGCCGCAGGGTTTCGGGGCGGATGCTGTGTTTCGGGGTAGCCGCTGGGTTTCGGGGCGGATGCTGGGTTTCGGGGCGGATGCTGGGTTTCGAGGCGGATGCCGGGTTTCGAGGTGGCCGCAGGGTTTCGAGGCGGATGCTGGGTTTCGAGGTGGCCGCTGGGTTTCGGAGTGGCCGCTGGGTTTCGGGGCGGATGCTGGGTTTCGAGGCGGCCGCTGGGTTTCGGGGCGGATGCTGGGTTTCAAGGCAGATGCTGGGTTTCGGGCCGGATGCTGGGTTTCGGGGTGGCCGCTGGGTTTCGAGGTGGCCGCTGGGTTTCGGGGCGGATGCTGGGTTTCGGGGTGGATGCTGGGTTTCGGGGTGGATGCTGGGTTTCGAGGTGGCAGCTGGGTTTCGAAGCGGATGCTGTGTTTCGAGGCGGATGCTGGGTTTCGAGGCGGATGCTGGGTTTCGAGGTGGCCACAGGGTTTCGAGGCGGCCGCAGGGTTTTGAGGTGGCCGCTGGGTTTCGGGGCGGCCGCTGGGTTTCGAGGCGGATGCAGGGTTTCGAGGTGGCCGCTGGGTTTCGGGGTGGATGCTGGGTTTCGAGGCGGATGCTGGGTTTCGGGGTGGCCGCAGGGTTTCGAGGCAGATGCTGGGTTTCGAGGCGGATACTGGGTTTCGAGGTGGCCGCAGGGTTTCGAGGCGGATGCTGGGTTTCGGGGCGGATGCTGGGTTTCGGGCGGATGCTGGGTTTCGGGGCGGATGCTGAGTTTCGGGGCGGAGGCTGGGTTTCGAGGCAGATGCTGGGTTTCGAGGCGGATGCTGGGTTTCGGGGCGGATGCTGGGTTTCGAGGCGGATGCTGGGTTTAGAGGCGGATGCTGGGTTTCGAGGCGGATGCTGGGTTTCGAGGTGACCGCAGGGTTTCGGGGCGGATGCTAGGTTTCGAGGTGGCCGCAGGGTTTCGAGGCGGATGCTGGGTTTCGGGGCGGATGCTGGGTTTCGAGGCGGATGCTGGGTTTCGAGGCGGATGCTGGGTTTCAAGGTGGCCGCTGGGTTTCGGGGCGGATGCTGGGTTTCGAGGTGGCCGCAGGGTTTCGAGGCGGATGCTGGATTTCGGGGCGGATGCTGGGTTTCGGGGCAGATGCTGGGTTTCGAGGCGGATGCTGGGTTTCGAGGTGGCCGCAGGGTTTCGAGGCGGATGCTGGGTTTCGGGGCGGATGCTGGGTTTCGGGGTGGCCGCTGGGTTTCGAGGCGGATGCTGGGATTCGGGGCGGATGCTGGGTTTCGAGGTGGCCGCAGGGTTACGGGGCGGATGCTGGGTTTCGAGGCAGATGCTGGGTTTCGAGGTGGCCGCAGGGTTTCGAGGCGGATGCTAGGTTTCGGGGCGGATGCTGGGTTTCGGGGCGGATGCTGGGTTTCGGGGCGGATGCTGGGTTTCGAGGTGGCCGCAGGGTTTCGAGGCAGATGCTGGGTTTCGGGGCGGATGCTGGGTTTCGGGGTGGCCGCAGGGTTTCGGGGCGGATGCTGGGTTTCGGGGTGGCCGCTGGGCTTCGAGGCGGATGCTGGGATTCAGGGCGGATGCTGGGTTACGAGGTGGCCGCAGGGTGACGGGGCGGATGTTGGGTTTCGAGGCGGATGCTGGGTTTTGAGGTGGCCGCAGGGTTTCGAGGCGGATGCTGGGTTTCGGGGCGGATGCTGGGTTTCGGGGCGGATGCTGGGTTTCGGGGCAGATGCTGGGTTTCGAGGCGGATGCTGGGTTTCGAGGTGGCCGCAGGGTTTTGAGGCGGATGCTGGGTTTCGAGGTGACCGCAGGGTTTCGGGGCGGATGCTGGGTTTCGAGGTGGCCGCAGGGTCTCGAGGCGGATGCTGGGTTTCGAGGTGGCCGCAGGGTTTCGAGGCGGATGCTGGGTTTCGGGGCGGTTGCTGGGTTTCGAGGTGGCTGCAGGTTTCGAGGCGGATGCTGGGTTTCGAGGCGGATGCTGGGTTTCGAGGCGGATGCTGGTTTCGGGGCGGATGCTGGGATTCGGGGCGGATGCTGGGTTTCGAGGTGGCCGCAGGGTTTCGAGGCGGATGCTGGGTTTCCGGGCGGATGCTGGGTTTCGGTGTGGATGCTGGGTTTCGAGGCGGATGCTGGGTTTCGAGGTGGCCGCAGGGTTTCGAGGTGGATGCTGAGTTTCGGGGCTAATGCTGGGTTTCGGGGTGGCCGCAGGGTTTCGGGGCGGATGCTGGGTTTCGGGGCGGATGCTGGGTTTCGGGGTGGCTGCTGGGTCTCGAGGCGGATGCTGGGATTCGGGGCGGATGCTGGGTTTCGAGGTGGCCGCAGGGTTACGGGACGGATGCTGGGTTTCGAGGCGGATGCTGGGTTTCGAGGCGGCCGCTGGGTTTCGACGTGGTCGCAGGGTTTCGAGGCGGATGCTGGGTTTCGGGGCGGATGCTGGGTTTCAGGGCGGATGCTGGGTTTTGAGGTGGCCGCAGGGTTACGGGGCGGATGCTGGGTTTCGAGGCGGATGCTGGGTTTCGAGGCAGCCGCTGGGTTTCGACGTGGCCGCAGGGTTTCGAGGCGGATGCTGGGTTTCGGGGCGGATGCTGGGTTTCGAGGCGGATGCTGGGTTTCGAGGTGGCCGCAGGGTTTCGAGGTGGATGCTGGGTTTCGGGGCGGATGCTGGGTTTCGAGGCGGATGCTGGGTTTCGGGGCGGATGCTGGGTTTTGAGGTGGCCGCTGGGTTTCATGGCGGATGCTGGGTTTCGAGGTGGCCGCTGGGTTTCGGGGCGGATGCTGGGTTTCGGGGGCGCTGGGTTTCGGGGCGGATGCTGCCTTTCGGGGTGGCCGCTGGGTTTCGAGACAGATGCTGGGTTTCGGGGCGGATGCTGGGTTTCGGGGCGGATGCTGGTTCTCGGGGCGGATGCTGGGTTTCGAGGTGGCCGCTGGGTTTCGGGGCGGATGCTGGGTTTCGAGGCGGATGCTGGGTTTCGGGGCGGAGGCTGGGTTTCGAGGCGGATGCTGGGTTTCGAGGTGGCTGCTGGGTTTCGAGGTGGCCGCTGGGTTTCGAGGCGGATGCTGGTTTTCGATGCGGATGCTGGGTTTCAAGGTGGATGCTGGGTTTCGGGGCGGATGCTGGGTTTCGGGGTGGCTGCAGGGTTTCGGGGCGGATGCTGGGTTTCGAGGTGGCCGCTGGGTTTCGGGGCGGCCGCTGGGTTTCGGGGTGGATGCTGGGTTTCGAGGCGGATGCTGGGTTTCGAGGTGGCCGCAGGGTTTCGAGGCGGATGCTGGGTTTCGAGGTGGCCGCTGCGTTTCAAGGTGGCCGCTGGGTTTCGAGGCAGATGTTGGGTTTCGAGGTGGCCGCAGGGTTTCGAGGCGGATGCTGGGTTTCTGGGTGGCTGCAGGGTTTCGAGGCGGATGCTGGGTTTCGAGGCGGATGCTGGGTTTCGGGGTGGCCGCTGGGTTTCGAGGCGGATGCTGGGTTTCGGGGCGGATGCTGGGTTTCAGGGCGGATGCTGGGTTTCGAGGTGACCGCAGGGTTTCGGGGCCGATGCTGGGTTTCGGGGCGGATGCTGGGTTTCGAGGTGGCCGCAGGGTTTCGAGGCGGATGCTGGGTTTCGGGGCGGATGCTGGGTTTCGGGGCGGATGCTGGGTTTCGGGGTGCCCGCAGCGTTTCGGGGCGGATGCTTGTTTTTGGGGTGGCCGCTGGGTTTCGAGGCGGATGCTGGGATTCGGGGCGGATGCTGGGTTTCGAGGTGGCCGCAGGGTTACGGGGCAGATGCTGGGTTTCGAGGCGGATGCTGGGTTTTGAGGTGGCCGCAGGGTTTCGAGGCGGATGCTGGGTTTCGGGGCGGATGCTGGGTTTCGGGGCGGATGCTGGGTTTCGGGGCGGATGCTGGGTTTCGGGGTGGCCACAGGGTTTCGGGGCGGGTGCTGGGTTTCGGGGTGGCCGCTGGGTTTCGAGGCGGATGCTGGGATTCGGGGCGGATGCTGGGTTTCGAGGTGGCCGCAGGGTTTCGGGGCGGATGCTGGGTTTCGGGGCGTATGCTGGGTTTCGAGGCGGATGCTGGGTTTCGGGGCGGATGCTGGGTTTCGGGGCGTATGCTGGGTTTCGAGGCGGATGCTGGGTTTCGAGGCGGATGCTGGGTTTCGGGTCGGATGCTGGGTTTCGAGGTGGCCGCTGGGTTTCGAGGCGGATGCTGGGTTTCGAGGTGGCCGCAGGGTTTCGAGGCGGATGCTGGGTTTCGGGGCGGATGCTGGGTTTCGGGGCGGATGCTGGGTTTCGAGGCAGATGCTAGGTTTCGGGGTGGCCGCAGGGTTTCGAGGCGGATGCTGGGTTTCGGGGCGGATGCTGGGTTTCGGGGTGGCCGCAGGGTTTCGGGGCGGATGCTGGGTTTCGGGGCGGATGCTGGGTTTCGGGGCGGATGCTGGGTTTCGGGGCGGATGCTGGGTTTCGGGGTGGCCGCTGGGTTTCGAGGCGGATGCTGGGATTCGGGGCGGATGCTGGGTTTCGAGGTGGCCGCAGGGTTACGGGGCAGATGCTGGCTTTCGAGGCAGATGCTGGGTTTCGAGGCGGCCGCTGGGTTTCGTCGTGGCCGCAGGGTTTCGAGGCGGATGCTGGGTTTCGGGGCGGATGCTGGGTTTCGGGGCGGATGCTGGGTTTCAAGGTGGCCGCAGGGTTTCGAGGCGAATGCTGGGTTTCGAGGCAGATGCTGGGTTTCGGGGCGGATGCTGGGTTTCGAGGTGGCCGCTGGGTTTCAGGGCGGATGCTGGGTTTCGAGGTGGCTGCAGGGTTTCGAGGCGGATGCTGGGTTTCGGGGTGGCTGCAGGGTTTCGAGGCAGATGCTGGGTTTCGAGGCGGATGCTGGGTTTCAGGGTGGCCGCTGGGTTTCGAGGCGGATGCTGGGTTTCGGGGCGGATGCTGGGTTTCGGGGCGGATGCTGGGTTTCGAGGTGACCGCAGGGTTTCGGGGCCGATGCTGGGTTTCGAGGTGGCCGCAGGGTTTCGAGGCAGATGCTGGGTTTCGAGGTGGCCGCAGGGTTTCGAGGCGGATGCTGGGTTTCGGGGCGGATGCTGGGTTTCGAGGTGGCCGCTGGGTTACGGGGCGGATGCTGGGTTTCGAGGTGGCCGCAGGGTTTCGAGGCGGATGCTGGGTTTCGGGGCGGATTCTGGGTTTCGGGGCGGATGCTGGGTTTCGGGGTGCCCGCAGCGTTTCGGGGCGGATGCTTGGTTTCGGGGTGGCCGCTGGGTTTCGAGGCGGATGCTGGGATTCGGGGCGGATGCTGGGTTTCGAGGTGGCCGCAGGGTTACGGGGCAGATGCTGGGTTTCGAGGCGGATGCTGGGTTTCGAGGTGGCCGCAGGGTTTCGAGGCGAATGCTGGGTTTCGAGGCAGATGCTGGGTTTCGGGGCGGATGCTGGGTTTCGAGGTGGCCGCTGGGTTTCAGGGCGGATGCTGGGTTTCGAGGTGGCTGCAGGGTTTCGAGGCGGATGCTGGGTTTCGGGGTGGCTGCAGGGTTTCGAGGCAGATGCTGGGTTTCGAGGCGGATGCTGGGTTTCGGGGTGGCCGCTGGGTTTCGAGGCGGATGCTGGGTTTCGGGACGGATGCTGGGTTTCGGGGCGGATGCTGGGTTTCGAGGTGACCGCAGGGTTTCGGGGCCGATGCTGTGTTTCGAGGTGGCCGCAGGGTTTCGAGGCAGATGCTGGGTTTCGAGGTGGCCGCAGGGTTTCGAGGCGGATGCTGGGTTTCGGGGCGGATGCTGGGTTTCGAGGTGGCCGCTGGGTTACGGGGCGGATGCTGGGTTTCGGGGTGCCCGCAGCGTTTCGGGGCGGATGCTTGG
Source organism: Carcharodon carcharias (assembly GCF_017639515.1). Lineage (NCBI taxonomy): Eukaryota > Metazoa > Chordata > Chondrichthyes > Lamniformes > Lamnidae > Carcharodon > Carcharodon carcharias. Next base: position 149,621,580 of record NC_054476.1, on the reverse strand, counting down.
TTTCGGGGTGGCCGCTGGGTTTCGAGGCGGATGCTGGGATTCGGGGCGGATGCTGGGTTTCGAGGTGGCCGCAGGGTTACGGGGCAGATGCTGGGTTTCGAGGCGGATGCTGGGTTTCGAGGTGGCCGCAGGGTTTCGGGGCGGATGCTGGGTTTCGGGGCGTATGCTGGGTTTCGAGGCGGATGCTGGGTTTCGAGGCGGATGCTGGGTTTCGGGGCGGATGCTGGGTTTCGGGGCGGATGCTGGGTTTCGAGGCGGATGCTGGGTTTCGAGGTGGCCGCAGGGTTTCGAGGCGGATGCTGGGTTTCGGGGCGGATGCTTGGTTTCGAGGCGGATGCAGGGTTTCGGGGCGGATGCTGGATTTCGGGGTGGCCGCTGGGTTTCGGGGCGGATGCTGGGTTTCGGGGTGGCTGCTGGGTTTCGAGGCGGATGCTGTGTTTCGAGGTGGCCGCTGGGTTTCGGGGTGGCCGCTGGGTTTCGAGGTGGATGCTGGGTTTCGGGGTGGCCACTGGGTTTCGAGGCGGATGCTGGGTTTCGAGGCGGATGCTGGGTTTCGGGGCGGATGCTGTGTTTCGGGGCGGATGCTGGGTTTCGAGGTGGCCGCAGGGTTTCGGGGCGGATGCTGGGTTTCGGGGTGGCCGCTGGGTTTCGGAGCGGATGCTGGGTTTCGAGGCGGATGCTGGGTTTCGGGGCGGATGCTGGGTTTCGGTGCGGATGCTGGGTTTCGGGGTGGCCGCTGGGTTTCGAGGCGGATGCTGGGTTTCGGGGCGGATGCTGTGTTTCGAGGTGGCCGCAGGGTTTCGGGGTGTCCGCAGGGTTTCGAGGCGGATGCTGGGTTTCGGGGTGGCCGCTGGGTTTCGAGGCGGATGCTGGGTTTCGAGGCGGATGCTGGGTTTCGGGGCGGATGCTGGGTTTCGAGGTGGCCGCAGGGTTTCCGGGCGGATGCTGGGTTTCGGGGCGGATGCTGGGTTTCGGGGCGGATGCTGGGTTTCGGGGCGGATGCAGGTTTTCTGGGCGGATGCTGGGTTTCGAGGCGGATGCTGGGTTTTGAGGCGGCCGCTGGGTTTCGAGGCGGATGCTGGGTTTCGGGGCGGATGCTGGGTTTCGAGGCGGATGCTTGGTTTCGCGGGGGATGCTGGGTTTCGGAGTGGCCGCCGGGTTTCGGGCTGGCCGCTGACTATGTTTCCACTCTGTTTCTCATTTGATAAAAGCAGCTCTATTTTTTATTTTTTCACGGGATGTGGGCAGCGCTGAGCATTTGTTGCCCATCCTTAATTGCCCTTGAACTGAGTGGCTTGCTAGGTGATTTCAGAGGGCAGTTAAGAGTCAACCACATTACTGTGGGTCTGGAGTCACATGTAGGCCGGACTGGGTAAGAGTGGCAGATTTCCTTTCCTAAAGGACATTAGTGAACCAGATGAGGTTTTACCATGGTCACCATCACTGAGACGAGCTTTATGTTCCAGATTATTAATTGAATTTCAATTCCTGCAGTTGCCAGGTCCCCAGAGCATTAACCTGGGCCTCTGGATTGCTAGTCCAATGACATTGCCAGTGCGCCACTGTCTCCCCCCAATATCAGTCAGATAGGGCCATCTATGAGAGAGAGATAGCAGCCAGGAGTCCAGGTTCATCTTGCACTAGAGACGGCCGGTCATAGTGAGAGCTCGGTGCCACCTGTGATGCCAATCTGAGTTACAGTTGCCAACTCTCTTGGACATATTCCTGGAGGTGGTATCACATGGACCTCCTGCTGTCAGTGCCCTGCCTCGAAACTCCTGCCGTTGGTCGCCCATCCTCACGATGCCCTGCCTTCCTTCTCCAATTGGAAAACAAATATTCTTCAATACCCAATTGGATGATTCTTGATTGGCAATGTACAAACCTTTCCTTTCCCCCATCACCGCCACCACCCCCCCACCCCACCCCGACCCCATACTTGATAGTTCCAAACTAAAGAGGTTGAAGTTTTTTTTTAAACATGGGCTTTGAACTGACACTTTGGTTTTTCTCCTGGGTTGCTCTGGAGGTTAATCTTTTAATTCCTGGAGACTCCAGGGCAACCCTGGGAAAGTTGGCAACTCCAATCTGACTGGATTGGCCACCCCTCCTCCTCCTCTCTTTCCCTCCCCCCCCCCCACACACACACACACACACACACACACACACACACACACACACACATTCCCCATGATGCAGTCTGTGGTCTCCAGTGCTGTCGAGCTAACTGACTAACAGCACTGGCATGTGAGAACAGCGCCACAGCAGATTCAACAGGGATCCTAAGAGAAGGAAGAAAATATTTTATTTTTAAAATTCACTCAGAAACGAACAAATATAAAAAGATCGTGCGCAACGCATCCTCAGAACATCAATCAGAAAACAGAACATCGATTGCTAAATAATACAGGGGAAATAACACAATTGTAATTTGCAGCAAACAATTGATAATTAAGCTTTAACTGCACACAGAGAGGAAATGAAATAAAAAGATTAATTATATCAATTATTCAGGATAAGGCTATCTATGAGAGAAAGAAAGCAGCCAGGAGTCCAGGTCCATTCATTATAACCACTGCCTGCACCACTGAAGAATAAAGGTCACACAGGGAGACCTGATTCACTCAGATAAGCAGAATAAATCCTCTGCAGTGACACCCAACTTTCACTGTCTTGCATGACTCACAATCCCCAGCACAAAGAGGCAGCCATTCTTCAACTGGTAATTGAGACAAGAATGCAGCAGGCCCCAAAAATAGACAAACAGCCCCTTCCCCCCACCCCCAACCCACCCCTCCCCCACCAGGACGGTTCAGCCGTCCACTTGGTAAAACCAGCTCAGGAGAGTGACAATCTGCACCACGATGGTGCGGCCGAAAGCTTCCAATTTCTGCCTGGGAAGCCCTCACCACTCCTCGCCATCAAATAGAGAACAGCAGCAATTGAGGCCCGTGAACATCAAGTTCCCCTCCAAGCCACACGCCATTAAGACTTGGAACTACATCGCCGTTCCTTCACTGTCGCTGGATCAAAATCCTGGAACTGCCTCCCTAAACAACACTGTGGGTGTACCTACACGAGGTGGACTGCAGCAGTTCAAGAAGGCGGCTCACCACCACCTTCTCAAGGGCAATTAGGGATGAGCAATACATGCCCTCGACGCTCATATCCCATGAAAGGTTAAGAGAAAGGTAGCTGTTGATAGTCTGGGAGGAGGTAGCCATTAATAGAAGGCCTGGCAAAGGGTAATCTGACCAGCCAACCCCTCACCTGGGGACAATAGGGGGTAAAATGATCAAACATCCAAGGGAAAGAGAGTGAGTGTTAGGCCCATACAGCTAGCTAAGCTAGTTAAGTGAGCATTAAGCTAGTACTTTTGTTTCTGTACAAGATTTATGACCAAGCGTATCAACATGTTCTGGTCTCCTTTCCCTGTATTTAGGCAGCTGTAGCCGTCAAGGAGATCGAGTGGCAGCATCAATATCCAATGGACTTTTATGCCAACCAGTCACTCGGTCCGTGGACCGTCAACCATGTGACCCACCAACCCCTAAGGAGGACGAGGAAGGCTGTAGAGGTGAGTCGAGAATCGAAGTGAGTCATATTTTCTCTGCTGATGCTGATGGTGGTCCATGTGGGTTTGACTGCCAAGGATCACTTGGCATGAGAGCAAGTATAGATGGCATGTGTGCAACAATCTGTCATCCACCCTAGATTAGTGGCATGGTAGTGAGCATGGCAGACACTTACCTTGCGTTGCCTGTTTTATGGGTTAATGCCCTTGGATTGAGAGAAACAACATTTCCTCCCAAACTGCCTGAAACGGAGCACTAGGGAATCAAAAGTAAACAATATGCTAACCAAATCTGGGTTTGTCCCTGATGCTTAAGCAGAAAGGAGCCTTGGTTCATGTCCAGATGTAGATGGGGGTTCCCTGTGATACTGTGTTCACCCTTCCCGCTCTAATTGAGCCTTGGGTCTCCTCCGCCTGTATAACTGTAACCATGGATCAGCCTGCAGGGGTTACTGAGTAGGAAAGGATTTGCAGTGCGTTTCTGAAAACCATAAAAAATTGATGCCAGCAACTGGGAAAGAGTTCAAGATGATAAGGGAAATGGAATTTGGGAGTCGTCATATTTTAAGAAGTCAATATTAATCTGTCAGATGATCCAGATTCACTGTACCAACCTTACTTACTCTCTCCTGTTGCATTGTTTGTTCTTGATGCCAATCACCACCTGGTGCCAGGAACCCTGGTGCCTTTGAAACATTTGAAAAGGAAATGGAAAGGCTCCTGATTCTCGGATGAGGGGAGGGAGGGAGAGCGTGGAGCGAGAAAAGGCCATTCAGCCTCTTGGCTCCATTCCATCTGCAGACCATGTACGTTTAACCCTATCACAGACTGTACCCTGCCTGCATAAACATCTTCTGTATAACCAGCTGCCCAAATATCCGAACTTTTGCTGACGATGTCCCAGAGGCAGCAAGGATGCGATTTGAGTGTCCATATCATTTAGCACAACAGATCACTGCCCAATAATCGGACAGCAACACCCGGAATCCCAGAGAACTATCTGAATGACGCACTTTCCTAGCCTTTGGGCCAAGGAGTTTGTCTGAGGAACCAAGCGATTCCACCCCTGGAAATCTGAAACCCAAACAGCAAATGCTGGGAATACTCAGCAGGCCTGGGGCAGCCTCTGTGAAGTGAGAAACAGGGTTAGTATTTCAGATCCGTAAGGGGTCGCAGCCCTGAAACGTTAACTCTATTTTGTTTTCCCTTTTAACCAATTTTTATTCCTCTCGAGTGGCCTTCATGATTCTGAGGCTCTTCTCCTCACCAAGACAGAATTCCTGGCTCTTTGTTCTTTGGGCCCTGTCTTACTTCCTTGCTTGAAACTACAGGGGACGTCTATAGCTCATTAAGAGTGGTTGTTATTTTTTTCCTTTGACTGGGTGGAGGCAGCTGATGTGCCAGCTCACTGTGAGTGAGAGTGGCACCAAGCACCTTGGGCATCTGTCAATCCTCGGCACTGAAAATTCAGCTCAGCTCCGCGGGTATCCCTTCGTTACAAAAGAACCACAACAATATCTTGCATTTACACAGCACCTTTAACATTGTGAAAGGGCCCATTGAGCATCACAGGAGCATTTATCATACAAAATTTAACACCGAGCTACACCAGGGACATTGGGACTGGTGAAGATTTTAAGGAGTATCTTGAAGGAGAAGATGGGGAGAGATCCAAGGGCGGGGGGCATGCCAGTGCTTAGGGCCTAGGCAGCTGAAGGCACGGCCTCAAATGGTGGAGCGATGAGACCTGGGGGATGATGTGCAAAAGGGCACCGAGGGTTGTCGGACTAGAGGAGGCTATAGGGACAGTGAGGGGCGAGGTCATGGAAGGATTCCAGAATCATCTTTGAATCCTCTCCCCCTACGCGTCGCTATCCCTTTGCTGGAAATGGCGCAGGCAAAATGGGAGTGGTGTTTGGGAAGAAAACTGCGAATTAGTAAACAGAAAGGACAATGTGCGGTGACATTTACCACTGATCGGGCTATTTAATCATCGTTATGTGAAATTGTGCATTGAAACACATACACTGAGCTCAGATAATAGGTCTGCAATCAGAAGGACTTCCATAAATAAGCAATTATCATCCATTAGATTCAGGTACAGGCACAAAGTACATCAGACTTTTGCTTGGTATCCATTACACTGTTGCTGTGTCCTTTAGCTACTGTACTGTAACATTATTCATTGTCACAGAAAGCCCTTCGGAATTAAATGAACAAAACAAAGATCATTTTCAAATATTTTATTTGGTTTCAGTAGGAAGCTTAAACTGATGAACCGACACAGATGCATTCTGATTATATTTCTGGTGCTTGGTAACCGTTCATTAATGACCTGGTGAGATTGGGGCTTTGGGCGCATTTTCAGATAGAATCAGGAAAAGGGAGGATTTGAAGGATGTTTGTATTCATGTCGGACTTTTTTGCAGATTCACAGAATTGTTATGTCGCAGAAGGAGGCCATTCGGCCCATCATGTCTGCACCGGCTCTCTGAATGAGCAATTCTCCTAGTGCCATTCCCCCACCTTCTCCCTGTTACCCTGAACATTCTTCCTTTTCAAATCAGAGACTAATTCCCTTTTGAATGCCTCAGTTGAACTGCCTCCAGCACACTCTCAAGCAGAGCATTCCAGACCCCAACCACTCGTCGTGTAAAAAAGTTTTTTCTCGTATCGCTTTTGCTTCTTTTGCAAATTACTTTAAATCTGTGCCCCCTCATTCTCGATCCTTACACGAGTGGGAACAGTTTCTCCCCATCTACCCTGTCCAGACCTCTCATAATCTTGAAATTTTTAACATTTCCCCATGTTTCCCCATTCAGCACCTTGTGCCTGTTCCACCATACTGTTAGACCATGACTGATCAGAACCTCAATTCCATATCCCCTTACCCTACAAAAACCTATTGATTCTGATCTTGTAAAATTTAAGTTCACTCCCAGCATCCACAGCCTTTTGAAGGAAGTGTTCCAGATTTCCACTACCCTTTGTGTGAGAAAGTGCTTCCTCATTTTACGCTTTAATAGCCTAGCTCTAATTTTAAGGTTAAAATCTTAAACTAACCTCATTGATACCAATCAAGCTGCCCCTTCTCTCCTTGGTGCCTCTTGAGGTTCAGCACCTCACAAAAGGAAAGCCTTGCATTTGTGTAGCACCTTTCATGGCCTCAGGACATCCAAAGCACTTCACAGCCTCTGAAGTACTTTGTTAATGTAGGAAAGAGACGTCCTGCTGTACCCCATCCAAAGGTCAGTTGTCATGTGTAGGCTGGACAGTCGCTCAATGGTTCAGCTAGGGGGCTACTGGGTTTGGAGTCAGAACCCCAGCCAAACCTGATCCTAACCTCACTCAACATATGCCCTCGTGCTTTACCTTCTCCAGCAAGGCTCACTGATCAAGCTCGGGGACCCAGGCCAATCATCAAACCTCACCCGCTGTCCCGGCAGAGACCAATCAATGTAACCCGGATCACCAATTGGGCAGGGAGATGTATCAGCCTGTGCAGCTCAGTACCAAGTCACAGTGAGGAATCAAACAGCTTTCTCCTTTGTCACTGCAGTGCTTAGGGCCTAACACTCCAGGGCAGCCATAACGCCAGCTATGTGCCAATAACTGTGCCCAAGCACAAAACTGAGAAGAGTGCCTCCAACAGAATGACATTTTCCACCTCCCCTAAACCAGCCATTAACAAAGTCACGCCGACGATTGCGAAATTAAGAGGCTGTTTTTCTGCTGTGAGCTCCAGCCTGCTGGGCTCCCCTTATCTAATGTCGCGACAGCAGCCAGCAGAAAGAAGGCTGAGCTGAACTGTGGATTGTTACGTTAGGCACATCACAATTCCCCTCAGACTCCCCACCCGTAGATAATCAAAAGCAGTCCAGGAGACCACATGGGCCATGGGCCATCTGTACCTGTACAGTCCAGTTTCTGTCCCAGCTAGAACTCCATCTTCAAGGCATAGAGAGGATCAATGGCCACTGCACCAGTGGGCGATATATTCTAGAAGCCACCTTTCTCCTGGGAAGAAAGAACCCTCCCAACACCTGGTCTATTCCTACTCTTTAAATGTAATTTTAGTCCCTTTCTGAAAACGTTTCGCAAGATACGGGAGAGGATTTTCCATTTTGGGTTGGGACCCTGATGTTTGCATCAAATGCAGGTTCTGATCCCACACCCGATCAATAGCAGCAACCCGACATCAATTCTCCCCAGATTGGCCAGTTAGTGACCAGAGAGCATGCTCGCCATCCAATTGCAGATGGATAGGCAAAAGGAGGCAGCCAGCTCTGAAGGAGCTGCCGTTGCAGGTAAGGGAGAGAGAGGGTGCATCCATCGTGAGGCATCTACTCTGCACTTTTAAAACGTTTGAAGTAAAAAATGGCCACAGCTGCCAGGCTACCATTGTGACCAGGTAGGCAGGGAGACCCTCTAAGTCATCCAGGAGCACTGCCCTGCACCCCCACCACTAAATTGCTCAGCCAAGAGGCCATGCTCCTGAAACTACAGGCAGCTCACAGGCCGATGAAAATTTCCACTTGGCCTCTGATCTATCACCTTAAATTAGCCTTTTAATTACTTTAATAAGCTACCTACCGCTTGTGGGAGGGTGGCTATTTTGCCCCAATCTGACCTCCAGGAAAATGGCCAGGGGGAGGCAGGATGGCACCGGCAAACTGGCCGACATCGCCGAAATTACACATCTACTGGCCAAATTTCCCACCTTCCAAAATCCTGCCCATGGAATCTGAAAGCATTCACCCAATACTGGCAACAGCTTTCCTCAATCAGCAGCTGCCCTTGACTCAGTTCCACGCACACAAACTATTCAATCATCAGGCACTCCACAGCCCAGTCCACAACAGTCCAACACTTGCAGTTCCACAAGCTTCAGTTAATCAGGATCACAATCCCTTGCTGATTCCATCACTCCTAGCAGTGCCCAGTGGTACAGACTGCCTCTCAGAGCCCAACCCCCACTCCGTTAACTCCAGCGGGCTCTGCATTTCCAGACTTCACTCACACATTCTGTCCACGTCATCACAACTGAAAGAGCACAACTCTGACTGGGATAGCTGTGTCATCAGTCCATCTGGTGGGGTGGGGGGGTGGGGTGGGGGGAGGGGGCTAGGTGCCTGTGATGCAGACTCAGGCCCAGACACACAGTTTTCCCTCAGTCTGTCAGCGTTTGAGCATTGATGGGCTATTTCCATTATGTAACTAGTTCAATAAGCCATGAAAAGTATCATCCAAACTGTCCTGGTGATACATATATGGATTATTTGAAAGAAAGGACTTGCATTTAGATAGTGTCTTTCACAACGTGAGGTGAGGTGAGAGTGACTGCCCTTGACATCAAGGCAGCATTTGACCATGTGTGGCATCAAGGAGCCCTAGCAAAACTGGAGTCAATGGGAATCGGGGAAAACTCTCCGCTGGTTGGAGTCACACCTAGCACAAAGGAAGGTGATTGTGGTTGTTGGAGGTCGGGTCATCTCAGCTCCAGGACATCACTGCAGGAGTTCCTCAGGGTAGTGTCCTGGGCCTAACCATCTTTAGCTGCTTCATCAATGACCTTCCTTCCGCCATAGGGTCAGAAGTGGGGATATTCACTGATGATTGCATAATATTCAGCACCATTTGCGACTCCTCAGATACTGAAGCAGTCCATGTCCAAATGCAGCAAGAACTGGACAATATCCAGGCTTGGGCTGACAAGAGGCAAGTAACATCCGCACTACACAAGTGTCAGGCAATGACCAACTCCAACGAGACAGAGTCTAACCATCACCTCTTGACATTCAATGGCATTACCTTCACTGAATTTCCCATTATCAACACCTTTGGGCTTACCATTGACCAGAAACTGAACTGGACTAACCATATAAATACTGTGGCTGCAACAGCAGGTCAGAGGCTGGGAATCGTGCAACAAGTAACTCACCTCCACACTCTCCAAAGCCTGTTCACCATTTACAAGGCACAAGTCAGGAGTGTGATGGAATACTCCCCGCATGTCTGGATGAGTGCAGCTCCATCAATACAGGACAAAGCAGCCCGCTTGATTGGCACCCCATCCACAAACATTTAATCCCTCCACCACCGACGCACAGTAGCAGCAGTGTGTACCATCTACAAGATGCATTGCAGGAATTCAGCAAGGCTCCTTCAACAGCACCTTCTGAACCCATGACCACTACCATCTAGAAGGACAAGGGCAGCAGATAGATGGGAACACCACCACCTGGATGTTCTCCTCCAAGTCACTCACCAATGACTTGGAAATATATCACCGTTCCTTCACTGTCACTCGGTCAAAATCCTGGAACTCCCTTCCTAACGGCAATTAGGGATGGGCATTAAATGCTGGCCTAGCCAGCGAAGCCTACAACCCATGAATAAATAAAGAAAATCAAGCTCAGGATGTCCTAAAATGCTTCACAGCCAATGAAGTACTTTTTGAAATGTTCTCACCGTTATAATGTAGGAAAGATTGCAGCCAATTTGCACCCAGCAAGCTCCCACAAACAGCAATGAGATAATGATCAGATATTCTTATTCAGTGATGTTGGTAAAGGGGTAAATATTGTCCAGGACACCACAGGGTATCTGGTCTTCCTCAATTAGCCCTGCGAGAACGTCTGAAAAACAGCACCTCCGATGATGCCGCACCTCCTCAGCACTCCACCACCGTGTTGGCCTAGATCATGTGCTCAAGTCTCTGGAGTTAGACCTGAACCCACAATCTTGGCAAAGGGGCCAGAGGCAACATGAGGAAGAACTTTCTAACACAATGAGTGGTTAGGATTTGGAATGTATTGCCAGACAGGGTGTTGGATACAGACTCAATAGTCACCCTCAAAAGGGAATTGGAGAAATAGTTGAAGTAGAAAGAATTGCAGGGGATATAGGGAAAGAGCGGGGAGTGGGACTAACTGGATTGTTCTTCAAAAGAGCCTATGCAAACCCAATCCCACCCCGAATCCTAAGGTCTCCTATAAGCATCTAAATAATAAAGGGATGGTTAAAAAAAAGAGTAGGGCCAACTAGGGATAAAAAAGGGACTTGCACGTGGAGGGAGGCAGGACAAACAGCGGAGGCATTAAATGAGTACTCTGTATCTGTCTTTACAAAGGGAGAAGATGCTACCCAGGCTGAGGTGAGAGAGGAGGTAACTGGTATGCTAGAAGAATTTACAATTGAGAAGGAGCAGGTGTTAGAAAGACTATCTTTACTTAAAATAGATAAGGTACCAGGACATGAGGAGATGCATCCAAGGTTACTGAGGGAAGTGAGAGTGGAAATTGCAGATGCACTAGTGATAATCTTCTAGTCTTCTTTAGACACCCAGGGTGGTGCTAGAGGACTGGAGAATTGCCAGAGGACTGGAGAAAAGTGGCAGATGCAGTTCAATGCAGAGAAGTGTGAGGTGATTCATTTTGGCAGGAAGAATATGGAGAGTGTAAATTAAAGGGAGAAACTCTAAAGGAGGTGCAGGAACAGAGGGACCTCAGTGTATACGTACATATGTCATTGAAGACGGTAGGGCATGTTGAGAGAGCAGTTAATAAAGCATATAGTATCTTAGGCTTAATTAATAGGGGCATTGATTACAAGAGTAAGGAGGTCATGTTGAATATGTATAAGACATTAATTAGGCCTCATCTGGAGTACTGCATCCAGTTCTGGGCGCCATACTTGAGGAAGGATGTGAAGGCATTGGAAAGGATACAGAGGAGATTCATAAGAATCTCCAGGGATGAAGGGCTGTAGCTATGAGGATAGACTGGAGAGGTTTTCCTTAGAGAAAAGAAGGCTGAGAGGAGACTTGATAGAGGTATTCAAGATCCTGAGGGGCAAGGACAGGATAAATAGTGAGAAACTGTTCCCACTCAAAGGACAATCAAGAACTAGAGGCCATAGATTCAAAATAATCGGTAAAAGCAGTAAGAGTGATGTGAAGAAAAATGTTTTCACCCAGAGGGTGGTTGGAGTCTGGAACAAAGTTCCTGAAAGGGTGGTTGAGGCAGGTTCAGTTGAGGTATTGAAAAGGGAATTGGATTGCTACCTGAAAATAAACAATGTGCAGGGTTACAGGGATAAGGCAGGGGAGTGGGACTAGGTAGAATGGTCTCTCAGAGAGCCTGTGCAGACTTGATGGGCTGAATGGCTTCCTGCACTTTATAGATTCTCTGATTCTGTGACAGGCTCAATGGCCTCCTTCTGCACTGTATTGTTCTTGGATTCTATGAACCATCTCACTTAGAGACTACAGTGCTAGCCACTGAGCCAATCTAGCCACTGAGCTACTGATTTCTGTCAGTAGAAATAGTTTCTCCTTTCTTACTCTATCAAAACTCAATGTAACTTTGAATATCTCTATCAAATAAACTCCCCTGAACTATTTCTGCCCTGAAGAGAAGAATCACAGCATTTTTAAGTCTCTCCACATAACTGAAGTCCTTCATCGCTGGTACCAGACAAGGGTCTTTGTCTCCATGGTATACTGTCTCTCTCAGGTTTGTTCCTGCAAGGGTGATCTTCTCGCCATGCGCCATGTCTGGTATAACACGGTGCCGATGTTGCGATGTAACAAGAAAGTTCCTTCCCTGTAGCAACCTGTTGTTTTCAGCTCCACTCTAACCTGTTGCTTTATTTAAACTGCAGTCAGTGGTTAGTGCGAAGTGTAACACAAACACCAGGAGGGAATTACCTTTAATTTAAAACTCAGGAACAGGCCATTCAGCCCAACTGGTCCATGCTGGTGTTTATGCTCCACAGGAGCTTCCTCCCACTCTACTTCATCTCTCACTATCAGCAATTCCTTCTATTCCCTTTCCCCTCATGCTTATCCAGTTTCCCCTTAAATGTATCAAGCTATTCAGATCAACCATGTGGTAGCGAGTTCCACATTCTCACCATTCTCTTGGTAATGAGTTTCTCCTGAATTTGTTATTGATTTATTGGTGATTATCTGCGTGTAATTGAATTTAACATGGTGATATTCAATTGGCTAATTGGCCGAGTGGCAGGAAAGAGAGTGGTGGTTAATGGATGTTTTTCAAGCTGGAGGAAGGTTTAAGGTGGAGTTCCCCAGGGGTCGGTATTGGGACCCTTGCTTTTCCTGATTTGTATTAATGACTTAGACCTTGATGTACAGGGTACAATTTTAAAAATTGTAGATGATGTGAAACTTGGAAGCATTGTGAATTGTGAGGAGGCTAGTGTAGAATTTCAAAAGGACATAGACAATTTGGTGGAATGAGTGGATGGGTGGCAGATGAGGTTCAATGTGGAAAAATGTGAAGTGATTAATTTTGGTAGGAAGAACATGGAGAGACAATATAAAATAAAGGGTACCACTCTAAAGGGGGTGCAGGAGCAGAAGCAGAGGGACCTGGGTGTATATGTGTATATGTCATCGAGGGAGGCAGGACAGATTGAGAGAGCAGTTAATGAAGCATACAGTATCCTAGGCTTTATTAATGAGAGCATAGAGTACAAGAGCAAAGAGGTTAAGTTGAACTGAAATAAAAAACTGGTTTGGCCTCAGTTGGAGTATTGCGTCCAGTTGAAGGCATTGGAGAGGATGCAGAAAAGATTCACTGAAATGGTTCCAGGGATGAGGAACTTCAGTTATGAAGATAGATTGGAGAAGTTGGGATTATTTGCCTTGAAGACTGAGGGAAGATTTGATAGAGGTATTCAAAATCATGAGAGGTCTGGATAGAGTAGATAGGGAGAAACTGTCTTCACTCATGAAGCGATCGAGCACAAGAGGGCACAGATTTAAATTAATTAGTAAAAGAAGCAAGAGTGATATGAGGAAAAACTTTTTCACACGGTGAGTAATTAGGGCCTGAAATGCACTGCCTGAGAGTGTGGTGGAGGCAGGTTCAAATCAAGGATTCAAAATGGAATTAGACTGTGATCTGAACAGGGTTACGGGGAGAATGACACTAGGTGAATTGCTCATTTGGAGAGCCGGTGCAGACACAATGGGCCAAATGGTCTCCTTGGGCACTGTAACAATTCTGTGATTCTATTCTATTGATTGTTCTTGTATTCAGCACAACCCAACAAGGTGTGAGCTAACATGTAAACGCCGGTGTGTTGGCCTGAAATAAAGGGGGTCACTTTAGGCTGTAACTGGCAAATTTTAAATTGACGTTAATGCAGATGGACAATAGTGACCACATTTTGGCCAATGTAAGCAACTGATTGGTTTAAACGTGGACCTTTTAAGTGTTAGGGGAATGGTGTTGTATAATGAATGTTAATTTGCTGTGAAGCGAGCTCGATTTTCCCAGTGATTGACGGATTGTGGCACATCGGCTCCTGAATTGTTTCAAAACACGCTCATCAATAAAGCCTTTGCTGGGATGTTTCACTTCACATTCTTGATTAGTCAGAATTGAGTGCCTCTTAACTGCACCTCTTAGATTTTACAGCAGCTGATGTAACGAGTGGCATATATTCAAAGCGATCAATACCCTTCAGCTATTAAAGATTGCCCATTGCTCTAGTGTGAACACGGACGCCTTTTAAACACAACGACAAGCAAACATGTAGCTCTTTGTTAATCCTCCTCCCCTCTCATCCTATACTCTGCCCTTCTTCCACATTGCCTGCCCCTTATCATTAGGCTTTATTGATCACTTGTGCTTAAGCGATTTAGTGAAAAATATGCAAGACTGGAAAAAGAATTCTCAGAATCACAGAATTTTAATGGCACAGAAGGAGGCCATTTGGCCCATCATGTCTGCACCAGCTGTCCAAATCAACATTATGACCTAGTGCCATTGCCCTGCCTTTTCCCTGTACCCCTGCACATTGTTTCTATTCAAATAATCATCTAATGCCCTCTTGAATGCCTTGATTGAACTGCCTCCACCACACTTTCAGGCAATGGATTCCAGACCTGAACCACTCATTGTGTGAAAAAGTTTTTCCACAGGTCACATTTGCTTCTTTTACAAATCACTTTAAATCTGTGCCCTCTCGTTCTTGATTCTTTTACAAGCAGTTACAGCTTCTCCCTATCTACTCTGTCCAGCCCGCTAATGACTTTGAACATCTCTATCAAATCTCCTCTTAGCCTTCTTCTCTCCAAGGAGAACAGACCCAACCTCTCCAATCTATCCTCATAGCTGAAGTTTCTCATCCCTGGAGCCATTCTTGTAAACCTCTTCTACATTTTCTCCAATGTGTTCACATCCTTCCTATAATGTGGAGCCCAGAACTGCATACAATACTCCAGCTGAGGTCTAACGAGTGTCTTATATAAATTCAGCATAATCTCCTTGCTCTTGTACTCTATGCCCCTATTAGTAAATCCCAGAATACTATATGCTTTATAAATTGTTCTCTCCACCTGTCCCGCCACCTTTTGAAGTTCTAAACTGTCCTCGTCACAGTTTACAACACTCCCAAGCTTTGTATTGCCGCAAACGTTGAAATTGTCCCCTGCACACCAAGATCTAGATCATTAATATATATCAGGAAAAACAAGGGTCCCAATACTGACCCCTGGGGAACTCCACTACAAACCTCCCTCCAGCCCGAAAAATATCCATTGACCATTACGCTCTGCTTCCTATTTCTCAGCCAATTTTGTATCCACGTTGCTACTGTCCCTTTTATTCCATGAGTAATAACGTTTCTCACAAGTCTGTTGTGTGGCACTGTATCAAATGCCTTTTGAAAGTCCATGCATGCCACATCAACAGCATTACCCTCATCGACCTTTTCTGTTACTTCTTCAAAAAATTCCAGCAAGTTAGTTAAACACAATTTCTCCTTTAGAAATCCATGCTGGCTCTCCCTTATCAACCCATATTTTTCCATCTGACTACTATTCTGTCCCAAATAATTGTTTCTAGAATATTGCCCACCACTGAAGTTAAACTGACTGGTCTGTAATTGCTGGGCTTAACCTTACAACCTTTTTTGAACAAGGGCATAATGTTTGCAATTCTCCAGTCCTCTGCACCACCCTGAGTCTAAGGAAGACTGAAAAATTATGGCCAGTGCTCCTGCAATTTCTACTATCACTTCCTTCAATATTCTTGGATGCATCTCATCCGGTCCAGGAGCCTTTAAGTACCGACAGTCTATTCAACACTTCCTCCTTATCAATTTTGAACCCTTCTAATGACAGAGTTTCCTCATCTGTCACCTTGGCCTCAGTAGCATCTACCTCCTTGGTAGAGACAGATGCAAAGTATCTGACCCTCAGACAGGGAGAAACTATACCCACACATGAAAGGATCGAGAACGAGACGACACAGATTTAAATTCATTAGCAAAAGAAGCAATAGTGATATAAGGCAAAACTTTTCCGCACAGCGAGTAGTTAGGGCCTGGAATGCTCTGCCTGAGAGTGTGGTGGAGGCAGGTTCAATTGAAGCATTCAAAAAGGAATTAGACTATGATCTGAAAAGGAAGAATGTGCAGGGTTACAGGCAGAAGGCAGGGAAATGGAATTAGGTGAATTGCTCATTCGGAGATCTGGTGCACACAGGATGGACCAAATGGCACTGTAACAATTCTGTGATTCTGTGACACTCCCAGTGCAGTACTGAGGGAGTGCAGCACTGTCAGAGCTTCTTTCAGATGAGATATTAAACAGAGGCCCCATCTGCCCTCTCAGGTGGATATAAAAGATTCTATTGCTCTACTTTGAAGAGGAGCAGGGCACATTATCGCTGGTGTCTTGGGCTTGATTTACTCTCAATCAGCATCACGAGAAACAGATGAAAGGTCATTGACCTGAAACATTAACTCTGTTTCTTTCTCCATAGATGCTGCCAGATCTATTGAGTATTCCAGCATTTTCTGTTTTATTTCAGTTTTCCAGCGCCTGCAGTATGTTGCTTTTGTAAAATGCAATTATCTAGTCATTGTTTTCTGTGCTAGTGGTCGTGGGTTTGGAAGGTGCTGTCTAAGGAGGCTTGGAGAGTTTCTGCAGTGCATCTTGTAGATGGTGCACACTGCTGCTACTGTGCGTCAATTGTTGGGGAAGTGAATGTTTGTGGATGGGGTGCCAATCAAGCGGGCTGCTTTGCCCTGGATGGTGTTGAGCTTCTTGAGTGTTGTTGGAGCCGCCCTCATCCAGGCAAGACTTGTGCCTGGTAGTTGGTGGACAGGCTTTGGGGAGTCAGGAGGTGAGTTACTCGCCACAGGACTCCTAGCCTCTGACCTGCTCTTGTAGCCACAGTATTTATATGGCTCGTCCCAGTTCAGTTTCTGGTCAATGGTAACCCCCAGGATGTTGGAATGATTAAAATTGCAGATGCACGAGTGGTCAGAATGGAAGAGTGCAGGGATCCAGGAAAGCTGTAGGGCTGGAGGAGATTAAAGAGATACTATCGTCTAGTGGGAGAGTGTAAATTGAGCCCCTCCACTAAGGGCAGAGTGTGCAGTTCCTCTTTCTGGATAAGGTGGGTGTTGGGAGGTGCAAAAGAAGAAAAATTGGGTGGGTGGGGGTTGGGGTGGGTGGGGGTGTTCTGATTGGAATGGTACCTAATGCCCTCTGGCACACTGCCATTGAGGCATCAGTGGGAATAAATGATCTGTCTGCTGTCAGTACCAGAATCCAGGGACACAGGGGCAGAATGGTGAGAATCACAGAATTGTTACGGTGCAGAAGGAGGCCATTCAGCCCATCATGTCTGTGCCAGGCCTCTGAATGAACACGAGAGACTGGAAAATATTGGCTTTCAGAGACCTCAGTGTCCTTGTACGTAAATCACAGACGGTTAACAAGTCAGTAAAGCAAGCAATTAGGAAAGCAAGTGATACGTGAGCCTTTATTGCAGAGGCTAGAATATAGAATCATAGAAAGTTTGCAGCACAGAAAGAGGCCACTTGATCCATTGTGTCTGCACTAACCGAAAGACGTGCCACCCGGCCTAATCCCACTTTCCAACATTTGGTCCATAGCCCTGCAGGTTACGGCACTTGAGGTGTATATCCAGACACCTTTTAAATGAGCTAAGGGTTAATGCCTCTGCTGCCCTTTCAGGCAGTGAGTTCTAGACCCCTCCCACCCTCTGGGTAAAAAAAAAAATTCCTTATCTCCCCTCTAATCTTTCTACCAATCACTTTAAATCTATGCCCCCTAGTCTCTGACCTCTCTGCTCAAGTAAATAGGCCCTTCCCATCCACTCTATCCCAGGCCCCTCACAATTTTATTCATCTCAATCAAATCTCCCCTCAGCCTCCTCTGTTCCAAGGAGAACAACCCCAACCTATTCCAATCTTTCCTCATAGCTGCAATTTTCCAGTCCTGGCAACATCCTTGTAAATCTCCTCTGTGCCCTCTCTAGTGTAATTCCATCCTTTCTGTAATGAGATGACCAGAACAGAGCACAGTATAACAATATAAATTTACAATGTAAAAGTAAAAAAGTCTTACTACAATGACGGAGGTGAGGCTGCAGCTGAAGTACTGTACAGAGTTTTGGTCTCCTTACCTAAGGAAGGATATATCTTCCTTAGTGGGAGTGCAACAAAGGTTCACTAGACTGATTCCTGAGGATCGGATTGTCTTTTGAGGAGAGATTGAGTAAATTAGGCCTGTATTTCCTGGAGTTTAGAAGAATGAGAGGAGATCTCATTGGAATGTAGAAAATTATGAAGAGGCTGGACAGGGTTGATGCTGAGAAAGTATTTTCCCCAGCTGGAGAATCTAGAATTAAGGGGAATCGTCTCGAAATATAGGAACAGTGATGAGAAATTTCTTCACTCAAAGGATTGTGAATCTTTGGAATTTTCTAACCTCAGAGAGCTGTGGACACTCAGGCATTGGGTATACTCAAGACAGGAGCCGATAGATTTCTGTGCACTGAGAGTTAAGGGATATGGGGATAGTGCGGGAAGGTGGATTTGAGTTGGAAGATCAGTGTTGAGTGGTGGAGCAGGCTCAAAGGGCTGAATGGCCTACTCCTGCTTCAGGGTAGTTTACATTGAAAACAAATGCATAAAGTATCAGTTGATTACTGACAGTGTGTGTACTGGACTCAAACTCTGTGACTACCTCGAATTGTACCAATGCAGAGACAGTTAACCTTCCAGGTATAGGGTCCCCAGAGAGGGCAACAATTTCAAAACAAGAAAAACACACTTCTTAACACAGCTTCTTGTGCTGCTCTTGTCACGATGCAAAATCTCAGCAAAATTGTTAATGAATGTTTCCTCTCCCGTTGGAACCCTGATCAAAGTGTGCTGTGTTCTGCAAGAAGGAAAGAACTTGCATTTCGATAACCTTCCACGATCACAGAATGTCCCAAAGTGCTTTACAGACAATGAAGGGCTTTTTGAAGTGTAGTCACTGTTGTAATGCAGGAAACGCTGCAGCCAATTTGCGCATAGCAAGATCCCACAGACCGCAGCAGGATAATGGCCAGATAATTGGTTCTCCTTAACATTTGTTGAGGGATAAAGATCGGCTAGCTCACTGCAAATGAGCTCCTCCTCTTTGAAATAGTAGCTGCAGGAACTTCTACACCCCTCAGAGAGGGCAGATGGGGCCTTGGTTTAATGCCTCATCTAACCAGGGTACTGTTGACATTGCTGCACACCCTCGATTCTGCACTGGGAGTACCAGCTCAAGTTTCTAGAGTGGGACTTGAACCCACGACCTTTAGACTAAGAGGCGAGAGTGCTATCCTCTGAGCCACAGCTGACAATCTACAGGAAGACCTGCACCTTTTCTGTTTCCGGGCCACCTCAGGCATCAGCTGCCAGGTTGTTAAATTGGGCATCCTTCATGTTTGAGTCAAAGCTATTCGACCTTGGGAGTATCACAGTTGAACCCAATTTTTTTTACCCTGTACAACATCTCCATGTGGAAGTCTTCAACCCTGGTTACTGGACAGTGATCAGAGCAGAGACTCCCTCCCCACCCTACCCTCACCTCCACAACACAGTTTGGTTGTGGTACCACAACTGTAACTGCATCTGCAATCAGCCAACTTGGATTAGGGACTGAACCTAGAATTCGATGTGTTTTACAGAACTATATATACCTTTGTCACCTCCCCTGCCTCCTGCCCTGTTCCTACTCCCTCCTCCTCCTCCTCCTCCTCCTCCTCCTCTCCCCCCCCCCCACCTTTTCCTCACGGCCTACCTTACCACTGGCATGCCAGGCAGCCAATGATGTGTGTGGGTACTGGGAGCAGGAGGCCATAAGATGATGGTGCACACAGGGGCTGTCCATTACCAAAAACCCCACCACCACCACCACCGCCTACCAGCACTTACTAATCTACACTGGCTCCTCAACTTCCAGTGCATTGACCTCGATGTGCTTTGACTAACCCCTCACCCCACCCCCAATCCTCATCCCTCCCCCTCTCTCATTGTCCCTCATTCTCTCTTACTTTCTACACACTTTCACTCTCTGTCACTCGTCCCCTTTTCTCTTTCACACTCTCACTCTCTCGCTTTCCCCGCACTCATTTTCTCTGCCCCACTCCTTTTCAATATCCTTCACTCTCTCTCCTTGTCCTTTCTTCTTTCCCCAGTCTACCTTTTTCTCTTCTCTCTCATTCTTTTCTCTTCCTTCTCTCTTATTTCCCCATCACCGCTCCTCTCTTTTTCTGTATCTCCATCGCCCTCTCTCTCTCTCTCTCTCTCTCCCTCAGGCCACTCCTTCCCTCCTTCATTTTTTCTCCACATCACCCCACCCCCCTCACCCCATCTCTTTCATTTTGCCCCATCCTTTCTTTCCCACCATGGTTCCCGCTATCTTTCTCTCTCACACTCGATCTCCCCTTTCCAGGAGTGTTTCTTTATTTCTCTCCCTATCCTGTACAGGGATTTCTTTCTCCTGGAAAATGTGGGAATTCTGACAGATACAGGAATGCTGGAAACTGGGTTCCCCACATCCGTTTAACAGATGTTTCATTTCAAAAGAAAAACCAGCAAAAACACAAAACATTTTTGAAAACTGCAAAGTGGGTATGACATTGAGCTGAACAGTGAGGACAATGGGATCAGGCTGGGGTGGGGGAGGGAAAACCAGCACCGATTCACGTCATAACAGATACGCTCAACATACCTGAGCAGGAGTGAACAAAGAGACAGTAAAACCCTGGTATTGTCATCTTATGGCTTTCTATCTCTATGCTTTGTGAGATTTTATTTATATTTCTTATTTCGCAGCTGTTGAGTAGGAGAATTGCTGGCATTTAATGATTTATTCGGATCTCGAGTAGTGTTTGCTTTATTGTTAATTGCTACGAAATAAATCCCAAATTGGCTTGCCTCTAATATATTGCTGCCATAACTTACTCTCTCCCGCCCTGCACTGCCACTTCAAAGCAAGCAGCGCCACCTACAGACAGCATCTAGCATTTCAACCACTTTGCAATGAATTTACACCTCCAAAACAGACACTTCAGCCCAACTGGCCCATGCCAGCTTCACATGACCTTCCCTGCACCTTACATCATCTCACCTTTTTCCTCTTTTGTGCTTATCTAGCTTTCCCCTTAACTGCATCAACGCTATTCACCTCAGCTACTCCCTGCGGTAGTGAGTACCACATTCTCACCACTCTCTGGGCTAAAGAATCCTCTCCTGAATGCCCCCATTGGGCTCATTAGTGACTATCCCCTTTCATGAGCCCTAGCTTTGGTCTTCCCTACAAGATGTAATGAAAAAATATATAATTACATTAGAAGCAGTTCAGAGAAGGTTCACTCGACTCATTCCTGGGATGAGGGGCTTATCTTATGAAGAAATGTTGCACAGGTTGAGCCTATACCCATTGGAGTTTAGAAGAATGAGAGGTGATTTATCAAAACATATGTGATCCTGAGGGAATTTGACAGGGTAGGTACCGAGAGGATTTTTCCACTTGTGGGGGAGACTAGAACCAGGGGACACAGTTTATGAATAAAAGGCCTCTCTTTTAAGACTGGGATATGGAGAAAGCTTTCTTCTCATCAGGTCGTTAGTCTGTAGAATTATCTTCCCCAGAGAGCAGTGGAAACTGGGTCACTGAATTTATTGAAGGTCAAGTTAGACAGATTTTTGATAGATAAGGGAGTCGAGGGTTATGGGGGGCAGACAGGAAACTGGAGTTGGGGGCAGATGGCAAAGTGGAGTTGAGACCACAACCAGATCAGCCATGATCTTATTGAATGGTGGAGCAGGTTCAAGGAGCTGAATGGCCTCTTCCTGCTCCTAAGACCTATGTTCCTACAAGTGGAAACATTTTTTCTACCCCTACCCTTTGAAAACCCCTCAGCCTTCTCTTTTCGAGAGAAAAGAGGCCCAGTCTGTTCCTCATACTGTATTTGCAATGTCTCAGTCTGGTATCATCCTCCAGTGTCTCCATCATCTCCAGTGCCTCCCTGTCTTTTCAGTGATACAGAGACTGGAACTGTGCATGGTTCTCCAAGTGTGATAGCAGACATTCGCAAAGCATAACACAAAAACATATTGGAGAAATTGTAACAAAAACAGAAAATGCTGGAAAAACTCAGCAGGTCTGACAGCATCTGTGGAGGGAGAAACAGAGTTAACGTTTCGAGTCCGTATGACCCTTCTTCAGAGCTAAAGAGAAGTGGAAATGTGATGAAATTTATACTGTTTAAGGGGGGTGGAGCCGGTGGAGCTGGATAGAAGGCCAGCGATAGGTGGGGGCAAAGGAGGGATCGACAAAGATGTCTTGAACTAAAGGACAGAGGGAGTGTTAATGGTAGTGGTAAGGGCTAAAAAAGGTGCTGATCGTGGCATAAAGGTAAGAAAGCAGAATGTTATAGTAGCAGAACAAAGGTAAGCACTGTGTGAAAGAACAACATGGATCAAGAAACAGATGGCCCTTTTGGGGATGGGGTGGGGGGAAGGGCCATGGTGGGGAAACAAAGGATGGAAAATGGAGATAGAAGGGGGGATAAAAAAAGGATAAAACAATGAATAAATGATTGAAAATAAAAATAAGTCTATAAAAAATAAAAATGAATGTAGAAAAAAGAGAATTTAAAAAGGAGGATAGAGGAGAGAGTTCATGGTCTGAAGTTGTTGAACTCAATTTTAAGTCTGGAAGGCTGTAAAGTGCCTAGTTGGAAGATGAGGTGCTGTTCCTTTGGTTTGCGTTGGGCTTCACTGGAACAATGCAGCGGACGGACATGTGGGCATGGGAGCAGGGTGGGGTGTAGAAATGGCAAGCGACAGGGAGGTCTAGGTCATGCTTGCGGACAGACCGAAGGTGTTCCGCAAAGCGGTTACCCAGTCTACGTTTGGTCTCTCCAATGTAGAGGTGAAGCACTGCTTCACCTGAAAGGAGTGTTTGGGCCCTTGGATGGTGAGGAAGGAGGTGGTAAAGGGGCAGGTGTTGCACCTTCTGCGATTGCATGGGAAGGAGATGAGGTGTTGGGGATGATGGAGGAGTGGACCAGGGTTTCCCAGAGGGAACAGTCCCGATGGAATGCCAACAGTGCGGTGGTGAAGGGAAGATGTGTTTGGTGGTGGCACCATGCTAGAGTTGGCAGAAATGGCAGAGGATAATCCTTTGAATGCAGAAGCTGGTATCAGCCTGTTCCTGCCCCACAGAACTCATTTCTTCCTATCTTGACTCCGTTCTCTCTCCCCTTGTTCAGTATCTTCCCACTTACATCTGCGATTCCTCTGATGCCCTACGTTATATCAACAATTTCCAGTTCCCAGGCCCTAACCGCCTCCTCTTCACCATAGACGTCCAATCCCTCGACATCTCCATCCCCCATCAGGATGGCCTGAGGGCTCTCTGCTTCTTCCTTGAACAGAGGCCTGAACAATCCCCAACCACCACCACTCTCCTCCACCTGGCTGAACTTGTTCTCTCGCCAAATAATTTTTCCTTGAACTTGTCCCACTTCCTCCAGATAAAAGGTGTGGTTATGGGTACCCGCATGGTCCCCACTTATGCCTTTCTCTTTATGAGGTATGTGGAACAATCCTTGTTCCTGCCCTAGTCAGCCCCGTCCCACTCTTTTTTTGGTACAATGATGACTGTTTCAGTGCCAAGTCATGCTCTCAACTGGACCTGGAAAAATGTATCAATTTTGCTTCCAGTTTCCACCCCTCTATCACCTTCACATGGTCCATCACCAACACTTCCCTTCCCTTCCTTGATCTCTCTGTCCCCATTTCTGGTGATAGACTGTCCACCAATATTCATTACAAGTCCACCGACTCCCACAGCTACCTCGACTACAGCTCCTCACACCCCGCTTCCTGTAAGGACTCCATCCCATTCTCTCAGTTCCTTCGTTTCCGTCGCATCTGTTCCAATGATGCCACCTTCCAAACCAGCTCTTCTGACATCTCTTCCTTCTTCCTTAACCATAGTTTCCCACCCACTGTTGTTGACAGGGCCCTCAACTGTGTCCGACCCAGCTCCCGCGCCTCTGCCCTCACACCTACCCCTTCCTCCCAGAACCATGATAGGATCCCCCTTGTCCTCACTTTTCATCCCACCAGCCTCCGCATTCAAAGGATCATCCTCCGCCATTTCCGCCAACTCCAGCATGATGCCACCACCAAACACATCTTCCCCTCAGTCAGCATTCCATAGGGACCATTCCCTCCTCCATTACCCCCAACACCTAATCCCCTTCCTACGGCCCCTTCCCATGCAATCATAGAAGGTGTAACACCTGCCCCTTTACCCCCATCCTTCCTCACCGTCCAAGGCCCAAACACTCCTTTCAGGTCAAGCAGTGCTTCATTTGCACCTCCTTCAATTTGGTCTACTACATTCACTACTCACAATGTGGTCTCCTATACACTGGAGAGACCAAACGCAGACTGGGTGACCACTTTGCGGAACACCTTCAGTCTGTCCGCAAGCATGACCCAGACCTCCCTGTCACTTGCCATTTCAACACTCCACCCTGCTCTCATGCCCATATGTCCGTCCTTGGCCTGCTGCATTGTTCCAGTGAAGCTCAACGCAAACAGGATGAACAGCACCTCATCTTCCAACTAGGCACTTTACAGCCTTCCGGACTGAATATTGAGCTCAACAACTTCAGACCATGAACTCTCTCCTCTATCCTCACTCCTTTTTTAATCCCCTTTTTTCTACATTCATTTTTATTTTGTATCGACTTATTTTTATTTTTATTCATTTATTCATTGTTTTATCCCCATTTTTTATCCACCCATATTTTTTTATCTATCCTATTTTCTATCCATGTTTTCACCACCACCATGTCCTCCCCCATCCCTTCCCCAAAAGGGCCATCTGTTCCTTGTTCCATGTCGTCTTTTTCAGAGTGCTTACCCTTGTTCTGCTATTATCACATTCTGCTTTCTCGCCTTTATGCCACGATCAACACCTTTTTTAACCCTTACCACTACCATTAATACTCCCTTTGTCCTTTAGTTCATGACATCTTTGTCAATGCTTCCTTTGTCCCCACCTATCGCTGGCCTTCTATCCAGCTCCACCTGCCCCACCCCCCCTTAAACAGTATAAATTTCATCACATTTCCACTTCTCTTTAGCTCTGAAGAAGGGTCATATGGACTGGGAATGTTAACTTTTTCTCTCTCCACGGATGCTGCCAGACCTGCTGAATTTTTCCATCATTTTCTGTTCTTGTTGGCACAGATTTAAGGTTATTGGCAAAGGAACCAATAGCAACGTATAGAAAAACTCTTTTACGCCATGAGTGATTAGGATCTGGAATACGCTGCCTGAGAATGTGGTGGAGGCAGGTTCACTCAAGGCATTCAAAAGGGAATTGGATAATTATCTGAAAAGGAAATATTTGCAGAGCTACGGGAAATATGCAGAGCAGTGGTGCACGGTGAATTGCTCCTTCGGAGAGCCAACACACACATGACAGGCCAAATGGCCTCCTTCTGTGCTGTAACCATTCTGTGAATTTCCATTTATATAGTAGCTTATCAGGATGCCTTAGTGTCCTTCAAGCACCCCAAGGAGTCAGCCATGGGTCAGTGGGTAGCTCTCTCACCTCCGAATCTAAAGGCTGTGGATCCATAACAGAGGCTTGAGCACGTAATCCAGATTGACACAGTGCCAGTACAGAGGGAGTGCTGCACTGTCAGACGTGCTACCTTTCAGATGAGATGTTAAAATGAGGCCCCTTCTGCCCTGTCAGGTGGATGCGAATGATCCCACAGCCACTATTTTGAAGGCAAGTAAAGGGCTTTCCCTACCCAGCCCCCTACCCCGCTGTCCTGGTCCAACATTGATCCCTCAACCTACACCTGAACCAGATCATCTGATCATTTATATCATAGCTTGCAATGTGCAGATTGGCTGTCACTTTTCCAAAGCTATAGCAGAAACTGGGGAGATGTGGGTCTTATTTTAAATCAGTTGTGGGTCCTTGGATGAGTCCTTTACCCATTAAACAGGTGCTTAAAGCTAGAGACAGTCATAGGCCAGATAACGCACTTAATTTATCATTGACAGAAGATTAATTCTAAAATCTGAAGCATTCCTACAGAGTAATGTGCTTGCATACAAACATACGAGTTAGGAGCAGGAGTAGGCCATTCAGCCCCTCGAGACTGTTCTGCCATTCAATAAGATCATGGCTGATCTGATTGTGGCCTCAAGACCACATTCATGTCTACCCCTGATAACCTTTGACGCCTTTGTAAATCAAGAACCTTTGCCTTAAAAATATTCAATGACCCAGCCTCTAATGGTTTCTGGGGACAAGAATTCCACAGACTCACGACCCTTTGAGAGAAAATAATTTCTCCTCATCTCCATCTTCAATTGGAGACCCGTTATTTTTAAACTGTATCCACTAGTTCTAGTCTCTCCAAAAAGGGGAAACATCCTATCAGCATCCACCTTGTCAAGTTGCCTCAGGATCGTATGATGTTTCAATAAGATAAATCTTCAAAACCCAGTGTGTGTGGATTTTAATGAGGATCCATGAAGATGTTTCTCTAGGTCTGGCCAATCTACCAGGTCATGTAGGTAGCAAGATTTCACTTCCTTTATCCCAATCCCTTTACCTTGCTGGACACACACCATCCAACGTTTTACAAGTACCCAGGTGTTCGAAACAATTGCCAAACAGAGATGAGAGGCCCCCATATGCCCTTTCAAACCATATTGTTGCTTCCTATCATTGCTTTTCCCCCGAGTCACAGCTTTGCTGTAAGTGGCCTTTGACGCTCTTACACCACTCAAGGCCGAGATGAAAATCTTGTGTTTTAAAAGCTTATGGATGCTATCAGCACCATCGAAGGGAAAATAACAAGATCTAAACCAATTCTGTCTACGTTACTGTTTTTTCTTTGTTAGAAATTGAAATAATGTAAAAGCGTATTGCAGTACTGGCAATGGGTTCCGTTCATTTTTGGCTGAGGGCTCAGGTAGCCTGTTCAATTTATGGAATTCCCAATCTAAATGCTCCATGCAACACTGTAACTGATAATATTTAGAAAAAGATGATCTCTGAAGCCAGCTCTCTGTGTAATCTCACGGTGTGTCATACTCTCGATTATCTATCTACGGTACTGTTGGAAGGAAGTTTAATTCCTGCGATGTGCTTATCACTGGCAAGTTGTACTGAGATTCACTCATGTCAAACGAATCGGTTTAGTGTGAGTTTCCACTGTCCACTCCTGGTAAATTGCAGACCAGACAGAAGAGTAGAATTTCATTGCACCTGATCCCTTTTCCCATTCACCTCCATCCTGTGGAATTACCTGACCCACTCAGGTAGAACAAAGCTCCTGCCCTGACTCTTTCTTGCAAAAAGATGAGCTCCAGTAAATATTCCAATGAGTGGCATTCATTGGCCAGGTTAGTTATCAACATTGTGGCACTCTCAGCCCCCAGCCTCACACAACTAGAAGCCATACTGAAGGAATACAACCACTTGCATTTATGTAGTGCCAATAGCGTAATAAAATAGGCCAAATACTTCACTTTGAGAGACAGAGAAGGCGGGAGAGGACTTAGGAACAAGATGGGGGTTGTGTGAGAGGATTTAGGAGATAGGGAGATGGAGGGGGCTGGAGAGAATGTAAGAGAGAGGGAGTGGGTGGAAGAGGTTAGGAGAGACAAAGCGAGCAGGAGAGATTAGGGTTCAGAGTAAGAAAGCAGAAGAGGATCTAGGAGAGTGATGGAGGGAGTGTGAGAGGATTAAGGAGAGATGGAAGGAGTGTGAGAGGATTATGGCAAGAGATGGATGGAGTTCGAGAGGATTTAGGAGAGAGATGGAGGAAGCAGGGGAGTTTAGGGGAGAGATGGAGGGAGTGGGAGAGGATTAAGGAGAGAGAAAGTAGAGGATTCTGGAGAAATGGAGCCTCCTTATCAATGGATAGGATGTGCAGTTTGAAGGTCAGCTTAGGATCAAACACATTGTGAGTACAATGAACCATTAACACACAATGGAACATGGGTTTCTGCCTGGTTTGCAAGTCGATCAAGTTCCCTGATCTCAGCCATGTTGATAATACAACAGAACCCAAGCTTTCCTCAAAGAGGGAGAGAAGATCACCTGACCTGCTTTCTCAGACCTCCTGGAATCTGGATATTCAATGGATTAGCAGAGGGCAGAATCAGGACACGTATGATAGGAACTCCTACACAGCATTACATGGAAATTACTGCACCAGAACATGGAGATGTTTATGCTCCACGTTTGCCTTCTCTCACTCCATTTATTTTACACTCCATCAATATATCCTTCTATTCCTTTCTCCCACACGTGTTTATCTAGCTTCCCCTTAAATGCATCGCTGCTAATCGCCTTAACCACTCTCTGTGATAGCAAAATCCCCATTCTAACCACTCACTGGGTAAAGAGGTTTTCCCTGAATTCTTTGTTGGATTTATTGGTGACTAGTTTATTTATATGGCCTTTCATTTGGGTCTCCCCCACAATCTTCTCAGCGTCTACCCTATTGAACCATTTCTTAATCTTGAAAACTTCTGTCAGGTCACATACCCTCTAAATCTTTCCAAAAAAAAGAGCCCCAGTATCATCCTTGTAAAATGTTTTTGCACCTTCCCCGGTGCCTCCACATCTTTTGTGTAATATAGAGACCAGAACAGTTCACAGTACTCCAAATGTGGCTTAACTCTGCTCACTGATCTAGTCCCTGGTTAAGCAACGCCTTGATTTTAAAATTCTCAGCCTTGCCTTGCCCTTCCATATCTCTGTAGTCTCCTCCCAGACCTCTGTGCTCCTCCAATTCTGGCTTCTTGTGGCATCTACAATTTCAATTATCCCACATTGGTCGTTATGCCTTCAGGTGCCTGAGCCCTAAGTTCTGGAATTTCCCCCCTAGACCTCTTTAAAGATGCTCCTTAAAACCTACCCCTTTGACCAAGCTTTTGATCATCTGCCATTGATATTTCCTTTTCTGGATTGTTACAAAAATTTTTTTATATAATCGCCCCTGTGAAGCACCTAGGGATGTTTCACGATATTAGTACAAGATGTGGTTGTTGTTATAACCAAGATTTGGGCTGGAGAACAAATTTGGCAGGAAAAGATCAGACAAGAAAGTCAAAATACAAATTTTGTCCCACAGAAGTGTGAATATCTCTGAATTGCACTCTTGGTGACATCAGCTTCAGTTCTGTCATCTTATCCCAATAGTTATTTTTAGTGTTCACTAATATTTATTATTTAGGGGGAGGAAGGAGACAATATGTTGATGCTGAAAATGGAGCACCTTTCCTTGTTCTCACGCAATGTCCGCATTGCTAGATTCCCTCTGGTTCTATCTCCGGAATCTGCCTTAACCCAACTTCAGAACACCTCCCTTCCTGCACTGTTTCCATTTCCCACTCCAGCCATCCTAAGACTCCCTCTGAGTGACACTGGCCAAACTACCGTCACTTAGAGAGAAAAATCAATGCTCATATTTATACAGGGCCTCATTGAAAAATCTCTTTAGCGCTCTGCACAGTTTTTAAGTTTTTGGCCTGCAGTTACTATAGACCAACAGAACAGCAAAGGCCCACTAACATTTAATGTCTTATTGGTGGTATTGGTTAAGAGACTTCTTTTGGTCAAGGCACAGCAAAAACTTCTCTACTCTTCTTCAAAATAGTGTCTTAGGACCATTAAAGCCTACTTGAACTAATGGAATAGGTATCAGGGATCTCAGTTTAACACCTTAATTGAAGGACGACACCTCCAACAACACAGCGCTTGCTCAGTACTCCCCCTCCGACAGCACAGTGCTTCTTCAGTACTGCCCCTACGACGGTGTGGTGCTCACTCAGTAATGCCCCTCTGACACTGTGGTGCAGCCCCAGCATTGACCTTCCAACAGTGCGGAGCTCCCTCAGTACTGACCCTCTGACAATGCAGCACTCCCTCAGTACTGACCCTCCTTCAGACAGAAGTGCCAAGTGGACTGCTTCCTCTTGAGGTCCCCAGCATCACTGATGCCAGTCTTCAGCTAATTCAATTCACTCCACATAATATCAAGAAACAACTGAAGGCGCTGGATACTGCAAAGGCTATGGGCCATGACAATATTCCAGCAATTGCACTGGAGACTTGTGCTCCAGAGCTTGCCGCGCACCTAACCAAGCTGTTCCAGTACAGCTACAATGGTGGCATCTACCTGAGAATGTGGAAAATTGCCCAGGTATGTCCTGTACACAAAAAGCAGGACAAATCCAATCTGCCCAATTATCGCCCCATAAGCCACTCTCCATCATCAGTAAAGTAATAGAATGGGTCATCAACAGTGCTATCAAGCAGCACTTGCTTAGAAATAACCTGCTCATTGACACAATTGGGTTCCAGCAGGGTCACTCAGCTCCTGAACTCATCACAGTCTTGGTTCAAACATGACCTAAAGAGTTGAACTTCATAGGTGAGGTGAGAGTGTCTGCCCTTGACATCAAGGCAGCATTTAACCAGGCATGGTGATATGATGTGGCAGGTGATATTATCCAGACTGACCAAATCCCAAAGGGAAACTTGGCCACGCTACCACAATAATTTTGCAATTTGTATTTATTACGAGAAGGTTTGTGCACAGAAGTCAGAAGTAATGAGTCCACTACCACCTTTGGAGATCTTAAAGATTAAATTAAAACATTTATTAACAAAATTTAAAAAACTTAAACATACAGTTACACAGTTATATCTAGTTTTATAGCAGTTCTCACAGGATTTATACTTAACCAAACTCCCAAATACACACCCCTTTCAGGCAACAGGCCAAGTAGATTCCTAATCTATAAAAAAAATCCAGCAATATTACCACAAGCACCCACTGTTGCTGTAAGGTGTGTATTTCACAGCTTCTTTCTCCCTCTCACTCGACAATGAAACTCCAAAGGCTTTTAACAAAACCTTGGTTACTGGTACAGCAAACTTCTCCAGAGTGGCTGGAGGCTTTTCTCACAGGTATGTTTCACACAGTGCACCTTTCAAGATCTCACACAGCCACCCCCATTTGGCCTTCCATCTTTCTTTAAATACCTTTTTCCATGTTGATCTTTATATCCCATTGTTTCAACCTTTCTTCAGAAGCTACTTTTCCCAAAATGGGAAAAAAAACTTAATAACTTTGCTTTGTTTATCTTGCCAATTGTAAACAACTTATGTCCCTTTGAAAATCAAATGATCTCTCAACTCATCTAAAAATGCAAATTCCCTTCACACCGTATCTGCTAAGACTTCATCCTAGCTTACCCATCTCCACTTCAATTGCCTGTTTTACACCTAACCCCTTTTGATGATTCCAACCTTGCAGTCTGACTGTCTATGCACACACACACACACACAACAAAGCCCCACAAGCCTACTTTGAACTAACCTACTGTAATATTAGGAAAAAATGATTTTCCTTTACAGTGGCATCAGGGAGCTCTAGCAAAACTGGAGTCAATGGGGATCGGGGGCAAAACTCTCTGCTAGTTGGAGTCGTATCTAGCACAAAGGAAGATGGTTGTGGTTGCTGGAGGTCAATCATCTCAGTTCTAGGATGTCACTACAGGAGTTCCTCAGGGTAATGTTCTCGACCCAACTATTTTCAGCTTCATCAATGACCTTCCTTCCATCATAAGGGTGATATTCGCTGATGATCGCACAATGTTCAGCAGCATTCGCGACACCTCAGATACTGAAGCAGTCCATGTCCAAATGCAGCAAGACCTGGACAATATCCAGGCTTGGGCTGACAAGTAACATTCACACCACACAAGTGCCAGGCAATGGCCATCTTCACCAAAGAGAACCTAACCACCGCCCCTTGACATCAATGGCATTACCATCAATGAATCCCCTACTATCAACATCCTGGGGGTTACCATTGAGCAGAAACTGAACTGGACTAACTATATAACTATTGTGGCTACAAGAGCAGGCCACAGGCTAGGAATCCTGTGGGCAGTAACTCACCTCCTGACTCCCCAAAGCCTGTCCACCATCTACAAGTCACAAGTCAGGAGTGTGATGGAACATTCTGGGATGAGTGCAGCTCCAGCAACACTCAAGGAGCTTGACACCATCCAGGACAATCTGCTTGATTGGCATCGCATCCACAGACATTCACTCTCTCCACCATCGACACACAGTTGCAGCAGTGTGTACCATCTACAAGATGCACTGCAGCAACTCACCAAACTTCCTTAGGCAGCACCTTCCAAACCCATGACCTGTGTAGAAGGACAAGGGCAGCAGACACATAGGAACATGACCACCTGCAAATTCCCCTCCAAGCCACTCATCATACTGATTTGGAAATATATCGCCATTCCTTCACTGTCTCTGGGTCAAAATCGTGGAACTTCCTCCCTAACAGCACTGTGGGTGTACCTACACCACATGGACTGCAGCGGTTCAAGAAGGCAGCTCAGAACCAACTTCTCAAGGGCAATTAGGGATGGGCAATAAATACTGGCCTAGCCAGCGATGCCCACATTCCATGAATGACCAGAATATCTAGTTTGGTGATGTTGCTTGAGGGATAAATATTGGCCAAGGACACCAGGGATAACTGCCCTGCTCCTCCAATCTTGGGATTCTTTTATGCCAAACCTAAGAGGGCAGATGGGGCCTCAGTCTAAGGTCTCATCTGAGAGACAGCACCTCTGACAGTGCAGCTCTCCCTCATTACTGCACTGTGAGTGTCAGCCTAGATGATACTCAAAATGAGTACTGAGGGTGGGATGGAATTGTACATTAGCTTGGGTTTTGGGCTTGGGTCTCTGGACTGGGACTTGACTCAGATGAACGTGCGAATTAGGAGCTGGAGTAGGCCACTCAGCCCCTCGAGCCTGTTCCACCATTCAATAAATCATGGCTAATCTGATTGTAACCTCAACTCCACTTTCCTACCTACCGCCCGATAACTTATCTCCCTCTTGCTTATCAAGAATCTATCGAGATCTGCCTTAAAAGTATTCAAAGACTCTGCTTCCATTGCCTTTTGAGGAAGAGGTTTCCAAAGACATACTACCCTATGAGAGAAAAAATTTCTCCTCATCCCTGTCTTAAATGAGCGACCACTTATTGTCAAATGATGACCCCCTATTTCTAGATTCTCCCGGAAGAGGAAACATCCTTTCCACGTCCACCCTGTCAAAGCCCCCCCAGGATCTTATATCCACCATCTTCTGACTCCGAGGCGACTATTGCCATCCACTGAGAACATCCTGAGTTGTGGTTGTGTTTTGGTGCTGTGCTCTTGTCAGTGTAATTTGGTTTTTGTTTTTTCCACACAGGGCAAGCCAGCGGGGAGACAGCCATCAGCCACAACAGACATGTGTGCAGACTGCGGCTGTCAGCAAGAGAAGGTGGACAGGAATCAACCCAAGGAACAGCTTCTCCCTCCAAAGCAGTGACACAGCGAGTATGAGCCTGGGAACTGAGGGAACTCCACAGGAAGGGAGGCTAATGCAGCAGAAGGAATGAAGTGAAGATAAACTCAGGCATCCTATATCACCCAAGACTCTGGGACAGTTCAGCTTGACTTGATGTTCATTCAGCCCTGTTTAATGGTGGATGCAAAGCTTACACATTGTGAGAGTTCCAGCCTTTCTATTTGAGGGATCCTCACATTCCTACTGTCAGGTGACAGCTGAAAATAACCAAAGCCAACTTTTGGAAGGACTATGGTGGGGGTGGGGCTCACTGTAACTTGCAATAAAATGGAAATAAATTGGATGAATCTTGGCTACTTTTGCATTTACTATTTATTTTGTTGGACATCAGAGCTTTGAGATCGTTCTGTCGTTCAACCACTTTGTTGGCTAAAGTACTCATGAAACCCTCTAACTCTGGCACCTTTGTATCTTACGTAGAATGTGCAGCACAGAAACAGACCATTCGGCCCATCGAGTCTGCTTCGCTGTTCAATAAGATCATGGCTGATCTGTTTGTATTATTAATTCCACATTCCCATCCACCCCGATAACCTTTGATTCCCTTGCCTCACAAGAATCTATCTACCTCTGACTTAAAAATATTCAATGACCACTGCCTTGTGAGACAGAGAGTTCCAAAGTCACACAACCCTCTGAGAGAAAAAAATTCTTCTTATCTCTGTCCTGAAAGGTCATCCCTAATTTTACAACAGTGCCCCCTAGTTCTGGACTCACCCACAAGAGGAAACATTATCTCTGCATCCACCTTGTCAAGGCCATTCAGGATCTTATAACTTCAACCAAGTCACCCCTCACTCTTCTAAACTCCAGTGGAAACAAGCCTAGTCCTCATAAGACAACCCACTCATTCCAGGTAGCAATCTAGTAAACCTCCTCTGAATTGCTTCTAACACATCTTTCGTTAAATAAGGAGACCAAAACTGCACACAGTATCGGAGATGTGGTCTCATCAATGCCCTGTATAACTGAAGCATAACATCCTTACTTTTATGTTCAATTCCTCTCATAATAAAGGATAGCATTCCATTAGCCTTCTTAATTACTTATTGTAAATGCGTACTAACTTTTTGTGACTCATGTACTAGAACACCTAAATCCCTCTACACTTCGGAACTCTGCAGTCGTTCTCCATTTAAGTAATGCTCTGCTTTTTAATTCTTTCTTCCAAAGTGAACAACTTCACATTTTCCCACATTATACTCCACCTGCCAGATTTTTACCCACTCACTCAACCTACCTATATCCATCTGCAACCTACTTATGACATCTGTACTGTGTGGAGAGGGGGTTAGAGATGTATACTTGGGTCTGTACTGTGTGGAGAGGGAGATAGAGATGTATACAGGGGTCTGTTCTGTATGGAGAGGGGGTTAGAGATGTGTACAGGCATCTGTACTGTGTGGAGAGGGGGTTAGAGATGTCTACATTGGTCTGTTCTGTATGGAGAGGGGGTTAGAGATATGTACAGGGGTCTGTACTGTGTGGAGAGGGTGTAAGAGATGTATACAGGGGTCTGTACTGTATGGAGAGGGGGTTAGAGATGCATACAGGGGTCTGTACTATATGGAGAGGGGGTTAGAGATGTATACAGGGGTCTGTATTGTATGGGGAGGGGGTTAGAGATGTACACGTGTCTATACTGTACGGAGAGGGGGTTAGAGATGAACACAGGTCTGTACTGTATTGAGAGGGGGTTAGAGATGTATACAGGGGTCTGCACTGTATGGAGAGAGGGTTAGAGATGTACACAGGGGTCTGCACTGTATGGAGAGGGGGTTAGAGATGTACACAGGTCTGTACTGCAAAGAGAGGGGATTAGAGATGTACACGGGTCTGTACTGTATGGAGAGGGGGTTAGAGATGTATACAGGGGTCTGTACTGTATGGAGAGGGGGTTAGAGATGTACACAGGTCTGTACTGCCAGGATAGGGGGTTAGAGATGTACACGGGTCTGTACTGTATGGAGAGAGGGTTAGAGATGTATACAGGTCTGTACTACGTGATGGTATTATCGCTACACACTGTTATGTAAGGGAAGAACACACCTTAAGGAGGGAAATGGATCTGTACTGATGTGGGAATCACACCTGTATTGAAGGAAGCCTATGTTAACCTGTTAACGTCAACAAGTAACAACCAATGAATTAACTTATTACCTCAAGCATGGACTTTGAGAAACTGCAGCCATCAGTGAGTAAAGATGACTAACTCTGCTTTATCAGTCTCCCTCTGCGTGTTCTATCAGTGAGTGTAAAGATGACCAATGTTTCCTTATCTGTCTCCCTCTGCGTGTTCTATCAGTGAGTGTAAAGATGACCAATGTTTCCTTATCAGTCTCCCTCTGCATGTTCTATCAGTTAGTGTAAAGATGACCAATGTTTCATTATCAGTCTCCTTCTGCGTATTCTATCAGTGAGTGTAAAGATGACCAATGTTTCCTTATCAGTCTCCCTCTGGGTGTTCTATCTGTGAGTGTAAAGATGACCAATGTTTCATTATCAGTCTCCCTCTGCGTGTTCTATCTGTGAGTGTAAAGATGACCAATGTTTCCTTATCAGTCTCCCTCTGCGTGTCCTATCTGTGAGTGTAAAGATGACCAATGTTTCATTATCAGTCTCCCTCTGCGTGTTCTATCTGTGAAAATTATTCAGATAAGTTGCCACTTAACATCAAGAAGTTTGACAGTGATGCTGACTAGTTCTGTCAACACTACAGCAGAAAGCCAATAACAATTGCTTTCTATCTCCAGCTTCTGTCTTTGTGGATCTGGAGCATTTTACAGCTGTTAAATTCCAGAGTTGCTGAAGCTTTTCTGGCCATGAACATTACAAAGATTCCTTAAATCCTTCAAGACCTACAACTTGCAGCTGTGTTTATTGGGGGGAGTGGGGTGGGGGTTAGTGGGATCACCGTTTTCCCCCATTTCACAGGGTCAGGTTTTTAACTCTACTCTTTAGGCTACAAGATGGGAGAATCAGTCAAGGGCTGAAAAAAATTCTAAATCATTGGTTTTGTTGCCTGCGTCAGCTCGAACTCACTCTCGTCTTTGAGTCAGAAGTTCATGGGTTGAAACCCCACTCCAGAGACTTGAGTGCATTATCTAGGCTGACACTCCCATCACAGTACTGTGGGAGTTCTACATTGTCAGAGGTGCCATCTCTCAGGTTAGACTTTAAATCGAGGCCTTGTCTGTAAAAGATCCCATGGCACTATTTCAAAGAACAGCAAGAGAGTTCTCCCCAGTGTCCTGGCCAACATCTCCAAAACAGATGATCACACTGCTGTTTGTGGGAGCTTGCTGTGCAGATATTGGCTGCTGTGTTTCCTACCTTGCAACAATGACTACACTTCAAAAAGTGCTTCATTGGCTGTAAAGTGCTTCAGAACATCCTAAGGTCACGAAAGGTGTTATATAAATAGAACATCCTCCTTTACGAAAACACCAGCGTTTTATAGACATAGGATGCTTATAACCTTCTCCAGGAGTACAACTCAATTATATTTTTGTCCTTGCCTGCTGTGAACTTCTAATTCTGTC
Source organism: Carcharodon carcharias (assembly GCF_017639515.1). Lineage (NCBI taxonomy): Eukaryota > Metazoa > Chordata > Chondrichthyes > Lamniformes > Lamnidae > Carcharodon > Carcharodon carcharias. Next base: position 149,584,614 of record NC_054476.1, on the reverse strand, counting down.
TGCTCCAATTCACTATAAAATAGCTGGTTTTATATATTTCCTTGCTGCTGGAGGGCAGCTTGGTGGTGTGTGTTTTTCCCTTTCTCTGTTTCTCTCAGCTTTGTTATGACTCATTTGTCTCTTACCTTGTCCTCAATTCCCCTAAAGTACAGTAAACCTCTTGAACACAGTGGTTAGGCCTTCAACAATAATATTATCCAGTTACCAGCAGCTCCAACAACATTCAAGAAGCTCAACACCATCCAGGACAAAGCGGCCCCCTTGATCAATACCCAATCCACCAACTTAAACATTCTCTCCACCGCCACCACATAGTGGCAGCAATGTGTACCATCTATAAGATGCACTGCAGCTTCTTTGACTGCACCTTCCAAACCCATGACCTCAGTAGGATAACATTGGATTATCACTACCTGCAATTTCCTCTCCAAGCCACTCACCATCCTGGCATGGAAGTATATCACCGTTCCATCACTGTCGCTGGGGTCAAAATCCTAGAACTCCCCCCTTAATACAGCACTGTGGGCGTACCTACATCACATGGACTGCCACCACCTTCTCAAGGGCAATTAGGGATGGGCAATAAATGCTGACCTAGCCAGTGGCTAAGTGTATACAGGTTGAGGTGGGACATTCATTGGATAATGACATGCACCTATAAAGAGACATTAAGGTGCTAATCAGTTCATTTGTTTACATTTACTCAAAAGAGTATAAACAGACACTTAGGGGGGACAGTTAGCTCAGTCAACCAGATGGCTAGCATGTGGTTCAGAATAATAGCAACAGAATGGGTTCAATTCCCGTTCTAGCTGAGATGTGGGGCCTGCCTTCTTGCCTTGCCCCTGAGACCCTGGAAGGCAATGGTAAACCACCACTGATGAAAAATGGCTCAGGATGAAGCATCAAGCAATGAGACAAGAACCTGTCTTCAGGCAGAGCACTTGTGGAATGGAAAGATACACTTGCCAAAAAGAGATATGAGGAGACATTTCTTGGCACTGCTGTAGGGTTGTAGAGTTAGGAGCTACACGTTTGTAGGAATATGGAACTTAGAAGTAGGCCATTTGGCCCTTTGAGCCTGCTCTGCCATTCAGTAAGATTCATGGCTGATCTGGCTGTGCTCTCAACTCCTCTTTTTTGCCTACCATCACCCTACTCCCAACACCACCAGCCCCCCCCCCCCCCCCCCCCCCCCACCCCCCGCACCAACCCTTCACTCCCTTGTCTATCAAAAATCTGTCTAACTCTAAATCTGTCTAACTTTGCCTTGAATAAATTCAATAACCCAATCTCACCTGCTTTTTGGGGAAGAGAATTCCACATACTAATGACCCTTTGAGAGAAGAAATTTCTCCTCATCTCAGTCTTGAAAGGGATACCTCTTATTCTTAAACTTTTTCCCCTAGTACTAGTCTCCCTCATGTGTGGAAACATCTTCCATGTATCTACCCTGTCATGTCCCCTCAGAATGTTTCATGTGTGAGGGGGCTAAGACCCAACGCTGTATATATTTATTAAAAATTATATATATATATACATATATATCTTTATCTTCATGGCTATTTGTAAAATTTTAAAAATTGGACAAATAACTCTTAAAATGACTGAAGCTATGTCTGTCTGTGACCCTTGAAGAAAAGGAGCTATCTGGCAGTTTCAACAAAACTTACACCTTGTTGTCTTTGAAGAGAACTATACAAAGGCATTTGCATTTCATAACCCAGTTTGACCAATTGGAGTCTGCTTGTCTGCTAGGACAAAGGGCCCCGAACCTTCCTTCCTATTATTAATGGTTGAGATATTTAACTATCTTGGGGACTCAGACAAGGGATACACATCCCTTGTGGAGAGATGAGAGTCATGTGACATGGACCTCTAGCTTGTGGAAGCAGTTATATTGCCTTGCAGTACTGCAAACTCAGTCTGCCATTTTACCATCTAACCAGCACCATCACAGAAAAGAGGCTTTGCCCGGATTGAACCCGGGCCTCATCTACACTGTTTCTACATGAACTACTGTACCAGCACCTACAAGGCTGATACATCTCTGCATGCCTATCACATCATGTGAAGTCAACACCACTGGAAAAGCAAATTATACCACATCAGTTTTCAGCCCCCCGACCTCTATGAAGGAATATCTCATTGGACTTTGATTCTGGATTCTGAAACCATGTGAAACAATATTTATTTTCTATGTGGTCTCTGCACTGTAAATCTTTTTTCTATCCCTCTTTTACTGTATGAGTGCAAAGGAGGCAATGTTGCTACCCTCCTCCTGCATTTGAGTGAGTAACCCTTTTGAGTTCAACCTATCTTGAATTTGCTGGGGCTTTCTAATAGGAAACTGGATCACACCAAAAATGAGGGGTTGGGAAATACACCACTGTGTGTAGAGGGGGAAGCAAATCAAAAACACCCTTCTGTTTACAGATGGATGGTGAGAGGAGAAATTATTGCAGTTTAAATTAACCCCTCTCCTGTCCATAACCTATATTTCAATAAGATCGCCTCTCATTCTTCTAAACTAGTGTCTCCACAGTGTGAATAAACCTAAAATTGAGTTAACATTGACTTCTGGTCTCCTCCTTCACCAACTGGCTGTAAGAAGCTTAACACCACGATGACTTTAAGGTTCCTGAAGAAGATGAACAGATAGGAATTCTTCGTCTGATCCATTGACCCTTCTTGGAAAATATGACTCTTTGGCATCAGATGATTAGGGCCAGCTCTGATGGCTTTCCCTGGAACGGAATAGCTTAACGATACATTCAATGATTGGGCACAGAAGTGGTGACAGGCGTTGCAGGGAGAGGAAGGAGCTTCCATACCTATGGCAAGGAAGCTGGAGCAAAGAGAAACAAATTAAACTTCCACCTCAATACCAAGATATAATCAGCAATCTCAGCTAACTGGAGTCTTTATTCCTATGAAAGTGGGTGTGCGGGGAATTGTCTGTCATGCTTCTGTGGACACGCTAACTTAATTAAGAAGCTGGAGTGAAAATTGTAAACAGACAGCAGCAACTGAAAAACGTGAACTCTCGTGACATTTTTTTTTCTATTGAATGTGTGGAGACATTACTGTCACGGTTTGGTAAGGCTGTCACATAGTTAGAAAAAAAGAAACTTGCATTTGATTTATAACTATGCTTTCATTTTATGAACTTAGGAGTCTCAGAGACTTTAAACCTGTTTCTTCCAAGGCAATAATACTCATCTCCAGGGTATTTGCTACCCATGCGCCTTGACGTTGCATCATTCATACAGCGTACTTAACTAGACCTTTTGTACTTGTCTGCACCATATGGGAATTGAGACTCTGCTATTCTCATATCCACACAACGTACAGGCCAGACAAGTGCAAGATGTGCTTCTTTTTTACATACGTTGTGTTCATGCTGTTTTGTCTGCCACACCTAAATGTCACACCTGTCCATGAAAATTTGTCCCATGCTTACAGAAAAAGTTCAGACAGGGAAGAAAATTTATCATGTACACCCTCCCGGGAATCTCCTGCAGTTAAAGTACCTCACTGACACAGGAATCAGAATGTGTGTAGCCACTAATTTACTTCAGCAATCGGACTTTTCTTCTCCGCCGATGCTGCCAGACCTGCTGAGTTTTTCCAGGTAATTCTGTTTTTGTTTTGGATTTCCAGCATCCGCAGTTTTTTTGTTTTTATCTTTAAGAAACAGACTGACTGACTGACCAGATCTTGTAGCCTTAGAGGACTGCACAACAACTTATTAAAAAGGTAGCTACAGAGAAATTGCATTTTCCAGAATTCCCTAGGCGCTGGTACAGTCTGCATGGAATGGAAGGTAGAAAATGTAACCCCACTATTCAAGAAAGGAGGGGGAGAGAAAAGGGGAAATTATAGGCCTAACAATCAGTAGTAAGGAAATGTTAGAATCTGTTATTAGGTACATGATAACAGCACTTGGAAAATAATATGATCAGGCAGGGTCAATATGGATTTATGAAATGGAAATCATGTTTGACAAATCTATTAGAGTTTTGAGGATATAACAATGAAGGTGGATAAGGCGGAAACAATGGATGTAATTTTTTTTCACTAAAGCGTTTGATAAGATGCCACAGAGGAGGTTGTTGCACAAAAACAGATCTCATGAGATTGGGGGTAAAATACTCACATGGATTGAGAATTGGTTAATGGACAGGAAACAGAGATTGGGTTATTTTCAGGTTGGCAAGCTGTGATATGTAGGGTGCCACAAGGGTCAATGCTTGGGCTCAGCCATTTATAATCTATATCAATGATTTAGATGAGGGTATCAAATGTAATGTATCCATGTTTGCTGATGATACAAAGTTAGATGGGAAAGTAAGCTGTTAAAAGGATATATAAAGATTTAGACAGGTTAAATGAGTGGGCAAGAGCGTGGCAGAGGGAATATAATGTGAACTTTGGTCAGGAAAAAAGCAGAATTGTTTTTAAATGAGAGGGTGGGAAATATTGGTATTGTGAAGGATCTTGGTGTCCTTGTACAAGCATCACAGAGAGTTACCTTGCAAGTACAGCAAGCAATTCAGAAAGCAAATGGTGTATAGACCTTTATTACAAAGGCATTGTGTATAAGAATGAAGAAGTCTTGCTGCAATTGTATAGAGCTTTGTTGAGTCCAGACCTGGAGTATTGTGTACAGTTTGGTCTTCTTACCTAAGGAAGTACATATTTGCCTTAGAGGGAGTGCAACAAATGTTCACTAGACTGATTCCTTGGATGAGGGCATTGTCCTGTGAAGAGAGATTGAGTAGACTAGGCTTATATTCCCTAGAATTTAGAAGAGTTAGAGATGAATTAGAGCATATCAAACTATTAAGAGGCATGACAGGGTAGATGCTGTGTGCACACTTCCCTCGCTGGGGAATCTAGAACTAGGGGTTATAGTCTCAGGATAAGGAGTCGGCCATTCAGGGCTGAGATGAGAAGAAATTTCTTCACTCAAATGGCTGTGAATCTTCGAAATTCTCTACCCCAAACAGCTGAGGATGCTCATTTGTTGAGTATATTACAGTCAGAAACCGACAGATTTTTGGATACTGGGGGATATGGCAGGAAGGTGTAGCTGAGGTCAAAGATCAGCCATGATCTCACTGAATGGCAGAATAGGCTCAAGTGGCTGAATAGCCGACTCCTGCTCATGTTTTTTAGCTGCAGAATACTGCTCTTTCTATTGAGTGCAGCTCAAAGCCAGGGGGATGATCAAGTTCTTTTTCTTGGTTCCTACATCGTGTCCTAACATTGCACTCCCAAAATTCTCCAAAAAAAATGTCACTGTGTATTGAATAGTTCTACGTGTTTTGCAGCCTCCTCAATGCCATATTTAGGCATGGTTTTCATTCCAACTGTTCTTCCAGCTTGGCCTCTTATTTCTGTATCACCTCCCAAGTATGCTGGCAGGCTTCACGCAGTGGTGACTTCGACTTCACTGGTTCGTACACCCAAGGATATTCTGTAGTAGCCAGAGCCAGACAACAAGGAGGACAGCCAAAGCTCCACTTCAAGCTTGCTTTTAAGGGTGACATGAAGGCCCTAAATGTCGATTTTATCTCACCTGGGAGCCACTAGCTGACAGCTGAGGGAAACAACAATAACACGTGTAGGCTGGCGTGCGCCACCATGATGACCAGTGGTTACAGCAGCTTGGTAACCAACACCAACACTGAAAACAACAACATTTGGGTCATTCTTGCGGACAGACCGCAGGTGTTCTGCAAAGCGGTCGCCCAGTTTACGTTTGGTCTCTCCAATGTAGAGGAGACCACATTGGGAGCAACGAATGCAGTTGACTAAGTTGGGGGAATGCAAGTGAAATGCTGCTTCACTTGAAAGGAGTGTTTGGGCCCTTGGACGTTGAGGAGAGAGGAAGTGAACGGGCAGGTGTTGCATCTTTTGCGTGGGCATGAGGTGGTGCCATAGGAGGGAGTTGAGGAGTAGGGGGTGATGTGATGGAGGAGTAGACCAGGGTGTCCCAGAGGGAATGATCCCTACGGAATGTCGATAGTGGGGGTGAAGGGAGGATGTGTTTGGTGGTGGCATCATACAATCCCCATCCACCACTACTCTCCGTCTGGCTGAACTTGTTCTCACGCTGAACAATTTCTCCTTCAACTCCTCTCACTTCCTCCAAATAAAAGGTGTGGCTATGGGTATCCGCATGGGCCCCAGCTATGCCTGTCTCTTTATGGGGTATGTGGAACATTCCTTGTTCCAGTCCTACTCCGGCCCCCTTCCACAACTCTTTCCCCGGTACATCGATGATTACTTCAGTGCTGCTTCATGCTCTCGTCGGGACTTGGAAAAATTTATTAATTTTGCTTCCAATCTCCACCCCTCCATCATTTTCACATGGTCCATCTCTGACACTTCCCTTCCCTTCCTTAACCTCTCTGTCTCAATCTCTGGTGATAGACTGTCCACCAATATCCATTACAAACCTACCGACACCCACAGCTACCTCGACTACAGCTCCTCACACCCAGCTTCCTGTAAGGACTCCATCCCATTCTCTCAGTTCCTTTGCCTCCGTCGCATTGTTCCAATGATGCTACCTTCAAAAACAGTTCCTCTGACATGTCCTCCTTCTTCCTTAACCGAGGTTTTCCACCCACGGTCGTTGACAGGGCCCTCAACCGTGTCCGGCCCATCTCCCGCGCATCCGCCCTCATGCCTTCTCCTCCCTCCCAGAAACATAATAGGGTCCTCCTTGTCCTCACTTATCACCCCACCAGCCTCTGCATTCAAAGGATCATCCTCCGCCATTTCCGCCAACTCCAGCATGATGCCACCACCAAACACATCTTCCCTTCAACCCCCCCCCACCCCCCCTATCGGCATTCTGTAGGGATCATTCCCTCTGGGACACCCTGGTCCACTCCTCCATCACCCCCTACTCCTCAACCCCCTCCTATAGCACCACCCCATGCCCACGCAAAAGATGCAACACCTGCCCCTTCACTTCCTCTCTCCTCACCGTCCAAGGGCCCAAACACTCCTTTCAAGTGAAGCAGCATTTCACTTGCATTTCCCCCAACTTAGTCTACTGCATTCGTTGCTCCCAATGTGGTCTCCTCTACACTGGAGAGACCAAACGTAAACTGGGCGACCGCTTTGCAGAACACCTGCGGTCTGTCTGCAAGAATGACCCAAACCTCCCTGTCACTTGCCATTTTAACACTCCACCCTGCTCTCTTGCCCACATGTCTGTCCTTGGCTTGCTGTATTGTTCCAGTGAAGCCCAACGCAAACTGGAGGAACAACACCTCATCTTCTGACTAGGCACTTTACAGCCTTCCGGACTGAATATTGAATTCAACAACTTTAGGTCTTGAGCTCTCTCCTCCATCCCCACCCCCTTTCTGTTTCCCCCTTCCTTTTGTTTTTTCCAATAAATTATATAGATTTTTCTTTTCCCACCTATTTCCATTATTTTTAAATATTTTTAAATCTTTTATGCTCCCCCCCCCACTAGAGCTATACCTTGAGTGCCCTACCATCCATTCTTAATTAGCACATTCGTTTAGATAATATCACCAACTTTAACACATATGTGTTCTTTTGTTCTGTTTGTCTGTGACATCTTTTGATGATCTGCTTCTATCACTGCTTGTTTGTCCCTACAACCACACCAAGCCCCTCCACTTCTCTCCCCCCACCCAAACCCCCCCCCAGCCCCACACACCTTAAACCAGCTTATATTTCACCCCTTTCTTGGATTCACTCAAGTTCTGTCGAAGGGTCATGAGGACTCGAAACGTCAACTCTTTTCTTCTCCGCCGATGCTGCCAGACCTGCTGAGTTTTTCCAGGTAATTCTGTTTTTGTTTTGGATTTCCAGCATCCGCAGTTTTTTTGTTTTTATTTAACATTTGAAGTACAATGTGACTCTTCCCGAAGATGCTGCCAGACTCGGTGAGTTTTTCCAGCACTTTCTGGAGATACTTCTGTCTCTCTTCCCTTACCTTAAACCAAGTTCTGCCCTTTTATCATGTCTTATCTTCCTTAAAGAAATAATTTGCATTTATATAGCACCTTTCACCACCTCAGGAAGTCCCTGACAGCCTTTCAGCCAGTTAAATACTATTTTTGAAGCATAATCATTTTTGTAATGTAGGAAATGCAGCAGCCAATTATGCACTCAGTAAGCTCCCACTAACAACTATTTATGTAAGATCCGTTTCATTGATGACAGTTGCGGAATAAATATTGCCCAAGACGCAGGGATAACTCTACAGCATAGTGGCCTTGGGAATTTTTATGTCCATTTGAGAGGGAAAACGAAATCTGAGTTTACCATCTTATCGCAGTGACAGGATCCCCTCAGTACTGCACTGGAGTACCAGCCTAGTATTTGCACTAAAGTTTCCAGATCGGGACTTGAACCCACAGCTCTTGTGCCTCAGAGGCAGGAAGGCTACCCACCAAGCCACAAGTCCATACTGGGAAATGTAAAATGCTTCAGGAAGGTTGGAGAATGTAGAGGGGGGTGGGGGGGGGGTGGGGTGGGGAAATCATGGCTCGTAACCGAGAGTATTGGCGAGTGCTAACACTCAGACATCAGACAGAAGGTGAGAACTCTATTATGCTCTTTGTGGTGGCTGCAGATGCCATTATCTGAACCACTGCAGCAAGAATAGAGCAATTAACAGACTATATAGATAAAGTAATCTCAGGGGCCAGGGTAAAATTCACAAGGCCCAGCCCACTGCTGCTGACATTGTAACTACTGAAGATTATCCATAGCAGCTGCAGGCTCTTCAATGTGATGCTAAGAGAAACACTGACACAAATCACACCGGTAAATAACAAGTTTTAAAAATAATGCCAACTTACTGGGTGAAGCAGTCACGCCACAGTGTTGCTTTTATATCTGATAATCGCTGATGGTGTGGTGGAGAGTCTGCTCTGCAATAGAGATACATGGCTAATTGGACCAAGGGACTGAAAGCCAAGTGCTTTAATTAAGCTCTGGGTCTCTGCCCCTGCTCAGACTTGGCTGAATCACTACAATACCTGCCCTCAGAAACACTCTTTTTCACTTACAGGTACCCTGGGAATCTCTTTCTGTTGACAGCTTGGAACTTTGAGTTTGCTTTTCTCGGCTTCTGAACGCAACTCTACAGGGCAACTCGCCATCCAATTTCCCTGATTAGATCATCCATGTCTGACATTTACCAAGAACAAACAAAAGAAAGAACTTGCATTTATATAGCACCTTTCACAAAGTCCCAAAGCTCACCCTTGAAGCGCTGTCACTCTTGTAATGTAAGAAGTGGGGCAGCCAGTTTGCACACAGCAAGCTCCCACAAACAGCAATGAGGAAATGACGGATAATCTGTTTTAGTGATGTTGGTCGAGAGCTATTGGCCAGGACACCAGGGAGAATGCCCCCTGTTCATCTTCAATTTAGTTTGGCATCTAACCCAAAATATGACACTTTTGTGTCGGCCTAGATTGGGTGCTCAAACTTCTGGACTGGGAATTGAACTACTGATGTCCTGACTCAGAGGTGAGCAGGCTACCTGGTGAGCCAGGACTGACAGACAAAAAACAGACAGGTCAGGAGTGGAAGGAGGGTGGAGGATGCCTAGACATCATGGAATTAAATAATGGAGTAGAAAATGCCCGTGTGGAGGTGGAGACGGATCAGCACAAGTGCTAGGATGGGCCCAAGGGTCACCTACCGAGCTGACCCCAATGGAGTTTGTGAAGTTACCCTCTGCCCCTGCTAAAGAATAACTAAGTCCCCTCAGAGAACAGAAAACCCATTCTCCTTCTCTCCAATCTAACAAAATAAGGAATACACAAATGTCTCTAGGTCCAGGAACGACTGTATCAGTGGGTGTGACTGTATCAGTGGGTGCGACTGTATCAGTGGATGCGACTGTATCAGTGGGTGCGACTGTATCAGTGGGTGCGACTGTATCAGTGGGTGCAACTGTATCAGTGGGTGCAACTATTCAAGTTGCCAGGCGCAGCACATTCTGACCTGCTCCCCCACCACCACCCACCCACCCACCTCCCAATCAATCTTCCCCTTCTGCCTCCCAGAAGTTTACATGTATGAGATTCCCACTGAAATCTATTAGTGGTGCGAGTAAAGCTGGAGGAGAAGGTGAGCATCAGTTACCACACAAGCTTAATAAAGGAAATAAAAGCAGCACAGAAACATGCTTAGAGAATTCCGTTTATTCATCTTATTTGCACTTGGCGTTAGCCAGGGCTCAATGATGGTAATATCACCTCAGAGTCTGAACGTTGTGGGTTGAAGCCAAACTATCGAGACTTCAGCACATAGACTAAGCACACCAGTGCGGTCCTGAGGGAGTGCTGCACTGTTGTAGGTGCTGTTATTCAAATGAGATGTTAATCTGGAGTCCGTCTGCCCTCTCAGGTGGATATAAATGATCCCATAGCACTATTTTGAAGAGCAGGGGAGTTAAATCTCTGGTGTCCTGATCAACATTTGTCCCTTGACCAACATCACAAAAAAAACAGACCTGGTCATTGTCCTTTTGTTGTTTGTGGGAGCTTACTGTGCACAAATTGGCTGCTGTTTCCAGCTTTAGAGCAGTGACTACACTTACGATGTACTTCTGTTTTGATTTATTCTTTCGTGGAATGTAGGTGTCATTGGCAAGGCCAGCATTTGTTGCCCATCCATAATCACCCTTGAGTGGCCATTTCAGAGTCAACTGCATGACTGTGGGGTCTGGAGCCACATGTAGCCCTTTAAGCAGGTAAGGATGGCAGAGTTCCTTCCTTCAAGGGCATTAGTGAACCAGGTGGGCTTGTGCAACAATCAATGATAGTTTCATGGTCACCTTTACTGAGAACTGAGACTGGCTTTATATGCTAGATTCTTTTTTAAAAATTATTAATTGAACTTAAATTCCACCAACTGTTATGGTGGGATTTGAGCCCATGTCCCCAGGGCATTAGTCTGGGCCTCTAGTTTACTAGTCCAGTGACATTACCGTTATACCACTGTCTCCCCTAAACTGAATTGATTATAAAGAGCTTTGGGAACACCTGAGGTTGTGCAAGACCCTACACAAATGCAATTCTTTTTGCAAACCAAGCAACCCCAGGTGAGAATAGCTGACCCTCACAGTTTTTCCCAGTGTCTACACCTAGCGAAGAGTAAAATGTCACATGAGAAGTACCACAGTGACAAGAAGTCTGTGCAACCACAGACCTGACCAGCTGTTAACACATCTGTTATGTGGTCAGGAACATGCTTATAAATATCGTACGCACCAGGGCCCATATGGTGTCCTGTGCTCATGGTGTCCTGTATTTATGCCTGTGGGGGTAAAAAGACAAGTTGAATTTTCATTTACATAATTTATTCAGGTATGTGGACTTAGATTAATTTTCTGATGTTTTAACAGCCCCAGGCTGTCCCAGGAATAGTTTCTTTCACAGCGTTTGAATAAATATCTATCTCAGTGACTCATTGGCACCATAAATATAAATGTATTTTAAATGAGGCAATTCGGGAAGGAACTGAAGTAGGTAGTGCCCCTGTTGCCCATGGTTACAAGTAAAGCCCCATGCCAACAGTGATAGAATGTATTCCTCACCTTGTTAAATTTAAAAGAGCCTAAAAGTCAAGTAACTAGAAATATGCACTAATTAATCGAGAAACTTCCACAGGTGTGATTGCGCAGGCTAAGATGAAGTTAACAATAGTAATGAGATCAAATGCTTTTTATAACTCAGCAAGTAAGGGTAACTCCCTGGGTCTGGCTGAGCCATTACAGGTCATAAAGGGCCCAATCACCAGCCTGTGTACACTCAATGGATATCAACCAAGTCAATGATAGATTTCTACACATTGATAGAAACTTAGAAAGATTTGGGGCACAGAAGGAGGCCACTCAGCCCATCATGCCCCTCCCAGCCAAAAAATGAGCCATCCATCCTAATCCCACTTTCCAGCCCTTGGTCCCTAGCCCTGTAGGTTGCGGCACTCCAAGAGTTTATCCAAGTATTTATTTTAAAAGCGACGAGGGTTTCTGCTTCTACCACCCTTTCAGCCAATGAGATCCAGACCCTCACCAGTCTCTGGGTGAAAAGAATTATTCCTCAACTCCTTCCATCAATTATATCAGGTCCATGCCCCTCTCTGCTTCTGACTTCTATTGGGGGAAATATCAGCCAGGTTTCTCACTCTTACTTGCCAGAAGATCCATTGCTGAAAAGTCACAGGGAGTTGTGATCAGGTTTGGTTGTGGAGTCTCCCCCTTCAGTAAAATCCTTGTCAATGCTCATGGGAAGAAATGAAAGAAAGCTGTATTCCTATAGCATCTTTCACACACTCAGGACATTTACAGCTAATGAAGTACTTGCTTTGAAGCAGAATTATAGAATGGTTACAGCCATTCAGCCCATTGTGTTCATGCCAGCTCTCGGCATGAGCAACTCAGCTAGTCCGACTGCCTCGCCCCACTCCTCCATAGGCCTGCAATTATTTCTACTCCTCAGATATTTATCCAATTTGCTTTTGACAGCCACGGTTGAATACTTCTCCACCACACTTTCAGGCAGTGCATTCCAGATCCTAATCACTGGCTGCATCAAAATGTTTCTTCTCAAGTCACCTTTGCTTCTTTTGCCATTCATCTTAAATCTGAGCCCTTTGGTTTGCAACCCTCCTGCCAATAGGAACAGTTTCTCCCTCTCTACTCTGTACAGACCCCTCATATTGTCACTGCTGTAATGTAGGAAATCCAGCAGTTGTGCACAGCAAGCTCCCAAAAACAGCAATGTAATAATGAACAGGTAAGTCTGTTTTGATGATGTTAGTGAGGGATAAATATTGACCAGGACACAGGGGATAACTACACTACTCTTCTTTAAAATAGTGTCAGGGGATATTTACGTCCTACTGGGTGGGCAGACATTTAACATCAGTTCAACATCTCATCCAAAAGATAGCACATCTGACAATGCAGCACTCCCTCAGTACTGCACTAGAGCGTCACCCTGGATTTGGTACTCAAATCACTGGAGTGAAATTTGTACCCATAACCTTCTAAACTCAGAGGGAAGAGTTGAGTGACAGCTGGGAATTCAATCCTTTACCATTTGGGTGAAAATCCTGACACTATCCATAGGGAAACGGGAGTAAGGACAGGGATGGGCGAGATCATTGTGGAACTGCTTCATAATAAGGAATCAAACACAATTAAGGGGAGGAGGAGAGGTAACTGAAAGTGAAACCTTTCTACCCTGTGATCATAAATAAAATAGAAAATCTATTGCAATTGTGGAGCTCACAGATTCCAGTCACTGCTTCCCATAACATTCATAGGAGCGCACTTCAGCCTGAGTAAGTGCTTTCAAGGAGGGGGAAGGCTGGCAACTGGGATCGTGGATGAAATTCATTATCTATTATCTTATTAAATATTAAACATTCTTGCTTGAAAACCTGTTACATTTCAAATGTGTCCATGGTACAAAGACAATCTATCTGGCTACAGATTGAGTGGTTAAATAAAACACTTTTAACACTTACCTCACTGTCTGTGAGTATGTCTCTCAGAAGCTTCCTTTTAAACCATAGGGACAGTTACCAGCTCTGATCTCTCACTGTTGCTATGTATGACATATGTTGAGCATAGGTCATGAACTGCAGTGCACCGTGAGCATGGCCACGAGAGGTTTGTTAGTTTAAAACAAGAACAGGTTTCATTTAGGAACTTAGGAGCAGGAGAAGGCCATTCAGCCCTTCGAGCCTGTTCCACCATTCGATAAGATCAGGGTTGATGTGGTTGTGATCTCAACTCCACTTTCCTGTCTGCCCTCCATAACCCTTCACTCCCTTGTCCATCAAAAACCTGTCTCCACTGCTTTCTTGGAAAGCGAATTCCACATCATGACCCTCTGAGGGAAAATAAATTCTCCTCATCCCTGTCCTAAAAGGGAGACCTCTTATTCTTAAACTGTGTCCCCTAGTTCTAGTCTCCATCACAAGAGGAAACATCCTCCCTGTATCCATCAAGTCCTCTCACAATCTTCAGAAAATGTTGGAAAATCTCAACAGGATCTGTGGAAAGAAAAACAGAGTTAACTCCAGACCGATAACAATGTGGTTGACCCCTTACTAGCAAGACTAGAGATGGGCAACAAATACCAGCCTTACATCCCATGAAAGAATTTTTTAAAACCCTCCCAATCACCATCCTCTATGAACCTTAGATCATCCAAAATGTTGTTGCCAATATCCTGTCTCGTTCACTCTTACCCTGAACTATGACGGGTCATACGGACTCAAAATGTTAACTCTGTTTCTCTCTCCACAGCTGCTGCCTGACCTGCTGAGTTTTTCCAGCATTTTCTATTTTTGTTTCAGATTTTCAGTATCCACAATATTTTGCTTTAATCCCCTCACAATCTTCTATGATTCAATAAGGTCACCCCCTCACTCTTGTAAATTTCAACGAGCTTAGACCCAACCTCTTTAATCCTTCTTCATAAGGTAAACCATTCATCCCAGGAATGAGTCGAGTAAACCTTCTCTGAACTGCTTCTAACGCAATTATATCTTTTTTTCAAATAAGGACACCAAAACTGTACACAATATTTCAGATGAGGTCTCACCATGGTCCTGTATAGCTTCAGTAAAACCTCTCTACTTTTATATTCCATTCCCCTTTCAATAAACACCAACATTCTATTTACCTTCCTAATCACTTGCTGTACCTGCATACTAACTTTTTATGATTCATGTACCAGGACACCCAGATCCCTCTGTACTGCAGAGTTCTGCAGTCTCTATTTAAATAGTACATATATTTAATAGTATGTATATTAGGTTTTATATAATGCTGTTATCATCAATTAATCATTAAGTGAAGGGAAAGGCAAGTTGAGTGAGGATAATAAACTAGGGAGATCTGATTGTTAGCAGAAGGAAATGTAATCAGATAATACTCATTGAAGAGACAGGTCAATATTCAGAGATAAATGCACTGAGAATGGGAGATGTCATTAAGGAAGGATGTAAAGATGGTTACAATGAGCTCCAAATGATGAAACCAAGCCACTATCACTTGGCCCTGAGCTTCTGGTACTTGCATCATTTTTATTTTTAAACAATGAAAGCAATATTTTACTGGTGCTAAGCACCAACACTCAGCCTAATTCTGTAAGTGAAGCTATCACCGCAGGATAATTAAAGGATCCGCATCAGCCATTCACACATTATAGCAAACAGTCACAACAAGCCAAATTCACACAGACTTCCCAAAGAATCTGTTAAAACTGCAAGTAGTTTATCAAGAGCAACAACAACTTACACTTATATAGCATCCTTTCGAATGTAAAACAACACCACAGAGGTGTGAGATAAAAGATGGAACCCTAAACAAAGAAAGCAAGATCAGGAGGGGTGGGCAAACATTGGGTCAAAGGGTCTTACATCAGAGTGGAAGGTAGAAGGAAAGAGGGATTTAGAGAATTACTCCAGAGCTTTGGGGCCTCAGCAGCTGAAAGAATGGTCACCAGTGGTGGAGCAAAGAGAGGAGAGGATTAACAACCAGTCAGAGTCAGAGTATTTTAGTAGAGAGCAATTGGGGTGCTGCAGATAGGTTTCAGAGTTGGATGTGGCTGAAGTCATGAAGCCAAAGATGAGCATTTGAAATTGTCATCATGACTTTTGAGGGGAATTTGGAGTCGGCATAGTTCAGGGTGAGAGTTAATGAGACAGGATATGGGCAACAACATTTAGGATGAGTTAGGTTCATAGAGGATGGTGAATGGGAGGGTCTTTTAAAAAATTACTTAATGGAGTGTGGGCATCGCAAGTAAAGCCAGCATTTGTTGCTCATCCCTAGGCTTGCTAGTTAATAGTCAACCACATTGCTGTGTGTCTGCATTCACATGTAGGCCAGACCAGGTAAGGACGGCAGATTTCCTTCTCCAAAGGACATTAGTGAACCATATGGGTTTTTAACAACAAACAATGATAGTTGTCATGGGCATTGTCATGGGACTAGCTTTCAATAATTGAATTTAAATACCACTAGCTGCCATGGTGGGATTTGAACTAATGGCCCTAAAGGATCAGTCTGGGCCTCGGGATTATTGGTCCAGCAACATTACTACTATGCCACCATCTCCCCATACAATGCAAGAATGATGCAGCTGGTCTCTCCAATGTTTAGCCAAAGGAAATCATGGCTCATCAATGTTGGGGTGTTGGACAAAACAGGAGTAGTGGAGGAGAGGTAGAGCTGGGTGTCAATAACTGACACCATGTTGGTGGACGGTGTTGCCACAGAGCAGCTCATGGATGGGGAAGAGGAGGGAACCAAGGGATGGGTTTCCCAAGGTGTTGGTGCAGAGGAAGAAAGGGAGGCCATTGGTAGAGATGCTTGAGCAATGGTTGTTGGATAGGGGTAGAACAAGGTGAGGACAATCACATTGAGCTGGATCACAGGGGTAGGCTGGAAGAGGATGGGTGGGCGACCATGTCAAAGAAGTTCAAGAAGAAATGGAGAGATAAATCATGGTGAATGTTGTTTGTGGTTTTGTTCAGCATCTTTTGGGTGCTGAAAAACAGTCAGAAATTTGACTGGAGGGAATCAAATAGGTGTGGAGGAGAGATAGGTGTGGATCTAGGATGTGGCAAAACATTCAAGAAATGTGAAGAGTAAGAAGAGGTTAGATTTGGAACAGGGATTTGCAAGATCAGGAGCATCTGAGCTGGGTTTCTTGAAGAGAGGGATGACAATCCCAGTTTTGAAAAGGAGCGGGGCAGCCCCCGAGGAGATGTGACCTTTTAACATTGTGAGCAAGCATGGACAGCAGAACAGGAAATTGGGTGAGAAGGAGCTTGAAAGGTACAGGGGGTGTATCTTATGGATATGATGAGCTCAAAGAGGATTCAAGGGGTTATGGGAACAGAAACTAGAGAGAGAAGGGGTTCAGGACCAGGGGAGGGGGCACTGGGAGGAGGATGTCAGGCTTGGTTGGAAATTGAAAAAGGGAGAAGCATCAACTGAAATTGAATGGAAACCACCAGGTCCTCACAATTATTGTTAGTGTTTAGGCTGGAGAAGGCAGGGTAGAATAGATTGTTAAAAGCAAAATACTGTAGGTTCTGGAAATCTGAAAGAAAAACTGAAAATGCTGGAAAAGCTCAGCAGGTCTGGCAGCATCATCTTCTGAAGAAGAGTCATACAGACTCAAAACGTTAACTCTGCTTCTCTCTCCACAAATGCTGCCAGATTTGCTCAGTTTTTCCAGCATTTTCTGTTTTTGTTAGAGTAGTTTATTGATAGTGCAGGAAAGAAGCCAGGGCCAACTTTGTTCTCCAGGATGATCCTAGAATAGTGTGTGGTTTTGACAAAGCAGAGTGAGGTCTGGAAGAGCCTGATACAAAACGGCATGTTACCAGAGCTGTATATGATAAAGATATAACCATAATGACACACACACTTACAAATATCCTATAGTGTTGCTAACTGTAAGTTAGAGGATGTGTTGTTTTGTGAGGACAGGGATGTTATGCTGCATTAACACACAATTAACACTGCTGCTAAAGTGTAAAGTGTTGTGACCCTTTAAGACTACAAAGTCAAATTGCTGTTATGTAAACACCGTGACAATTTATTCAGAGATTGATTTCCATTCAGGTAAGAAAGCTAGCTCTGTCTGTCCTTAAAATATCTGTGGTGGGGACAAGAGCCTGTCGATATACTGACTCTGGTATTTTCTGTTCCTGGAGAGTGACTGTACATCACAATTAACTGACTTGCTTTCTAGGTGTGACACAGAAGTTTGATACAACAAGAAAAGCGTTGCTGGACATGACTTTTCATTGCATTACATTACATTACTGACAAATCTTCGGTGGCAGTGTTCATACTAATCAATGGGTGCTTTGTTTCATACAGTCAGGAGGTTGGGTGTGGCAAAGAGGAAATAGTACTGGGCATTCCTATTGGGGATTCCCTTGACGATTCTCCCAATTGGCCACCACAATTTTGACGGAAGGATTGCGGAAAACCGCGGAGATTTCCGCTAACTTTCTGCTGAACCAATCAGGAAAAGCCCAAGGAAATTCCATCGACCATTTTGATATAGATAAATTTGCGATATAAACGTTATATTTATGTATTACATAAATGTATGTCATAACGTTGCGGTATTCTACGACAACCTTCTGCTTTGCACTTAAACAATCGACTCCTTACTCGCTTCCCTGCTGCTTCAGTGGGTTTGTGAGCTGCTTGATGTTAGTATTTGGCCAACATAAGTGAAGCTAGAGTTGGCCCGAGTGTTCTCGAAAGAGGTGGGAAAGTGAAATTCTGCAGGACAGCTCCTTCTAATTTTTATTTTAAAGTGACTTCACAATTGAAGCCTGAAAGCAGCCCAAGAAGTCGACAAGTGCCACTCACCCTCAGTCACAAAATGACTTCAATTTTCTGATGGTGTAACAATGTCAGTGAATGAGGAAAATTAGCCATGACCTTCAGGAAGTATCTCACTTAAGTCCCTTGCAAAACCCGTAGCAAAAAGAAATGAAGCCCTTATGGAATCAAGAGTATAATTGCTAATTGGATCGAAAATTGGCCTGACATCAAGAAGCAGAAGGTACCCATTAATGGGAATTACTTGAGTGGGGCGGCTGTGATTAGTGGTGTCCCGCAGGGATCAATCCTTGGACCTCTGCCTTTCATTATGTGGTTTATGAGAAGAATGATTGATTTTTCTGATGTCCGAACTCTGCTGAAAAATCAAGACATGTCAACAATTTGGAAATAGTTTGCTCGGAATAAAAGGCTGAGGGCCTGAGAGAGATGTTGCAAATCCTGTTCGCCCTTGATAATAATAGACTGGCAAATCAGATAATAACGGTGAGCGGTGCAAGGCAGGCACAAACAGGAAAAGACTGGGACAGTTGACAAAGTCAACGAAAGTCCCCCCACAACGTGAGGCAGCAATTGCCGAGGGACAGGTGTCAGGATAATGTAGAATATATTAAGTTCATATATATTAAGTTCAACTAAATTGTATTGATGCTCTGTGACATTTCCATCTGGCTGTGATCTCTGTAAGGATAGTATTTGCACTTATATAGCATCCTGCATGGGGCCTCAAGACGTCCCAAAGTCAATGAAGTAATTTTGAACTGTAGTCACAGTTGTAACATGGGACACGGAGCAGTCAATTTACGCACAGCAAGCTTCCATAAGCAGTGATGAGATAATCTGTTTTACTGGCTGAGGGATAAATATTGGTTCCAGGGGATCTCCCTTTCTTTGAATAGTGCTGTGAGGTCTTTTATGCCCACCTGAGAAGGCAGATGGGGTCTTGTGTCTCACCCGAAGAGGGCACCTCTAACAGCGCAGCACTTCCTCAGTGCGGCATTGAAGTTTTGGCATAGATTTTGAGCTCAAGTCTCTAGGGTGGGACTCAAAACCAAAACCTCGGAGCGGGAGTGCTACCCACTGAGCCATCACTGACATAGTGATTATAAAAGGACCAGTCAAAATTCGTCTCATTCTGTCTTTCTACCCTCACAGGGGCAGGCGGGGGTGTCTGCTATTGGAGGGGAAGCAGTATACTGCGCTCTTTATCCTCGCGAAATATATGTCCAAATTAATACGAGTGTTGCAGATAAAGCCTTGGTTCGTTTCCTTCTGTGGTTGTCTCGCTGTTGTAACTCTGATGGAAGTTCTTCGTCTTCTAATCTGTTTATTGATTGTTTGTGACCATGGCCATGTGTTTACATTTTGGCTCTGTCCCCAGTTAAGCGTCAGAAAGCTCTCAGGTGAAACACACTCTCTGGTTCAACGTTTTACCTTCAGTGCACACTTTACACTGAACCACTTGGCGCTTTATTGTGTAATAAATTGGTGTGTGGCGTTAGATATTTCTCCTATGCCATAGAAATTATTCTTTCATCCTTCGAAAGGGGAGAAAAAAAGTACACTATTAATGGTGGGACCAGTTTATCAATGTGCAAACAATAGTTTGACAATGACTCCGTTAAACAGGGAAGTGATGGTATGGGGGGGGTCAGACTGCCGGCACTGTGCACCAGGCTCTTGGTTATCCAGTCGGACCGCTTTGGCCGGCGGGACCCGGCCGGTTATAGTTGCTGCCCGTGTAATGGCTCCGCCGCCGGCGCCGGTGTTGCGGCTTCTCTGCGTTCACGGTTACCGACAGAACGAGAGGGCTTTCCGGGAGCGGACCGGCGCCCTGCGGAAAGCGCTCAGGAAACGCGCCGAGCTGCTGTACGTGTCGTCGCCGCTCAGGGTGCCCCCTCCACGGGAGGCCCCGGCTCTGCCTCCGCCTCCCGCCACCGCCGCCGCCGGGGACGGTGAGTCCAAAGCCGGGGGGGAGCCGGCTCACCCGAGCCCGGGGAGGTGGAGGGGCCTTGTGGGGAGTGGGGGCAGCAAAAAAAAAAATCACCCGTCAGGGGACTGGACTATAACCTCTGCGGCCTGTAACCGTCCGACGAACCCAGCTGCTTCACCAGTGCTCTGCCTCTCTGCGCCTTTGGTCCCCCAGGCTGTGAGGTTGACACTGAATATCCTCAGGGCCGGGGAGGTGGGGGGGGGGGGGAGAGAGAGAAGGGGGTGGGGGGAGAGCATAACAACAACCTGCATTTATATAGCGCCTTTGAAATAGCAAGAACGTCCCCCAAGGCGTTTCACAGGAGTGTAATCAGACAGAATTTGAAGCTGAGCTACAGAAGGAGATGTCAGGTCAGATGTCCAAAAGTTTGGTCAAAGGGGTGTAGGGAGGGAATTGCAGACCCAGGGCACCAGTGGTGGAGCGATTAAAATCAGGGGTCCTCAAGAGACCAGAATTAGAGGTGAGCAGGTATTTCAAGAGACTTAGGGGGTTGTGGGGTTGGAGGAAAGTGCGAAGTTAGGAAGGGGCAAGGGAAAGAAGGGATTTGGAAACAAGAATTTTAAAATCGAGCTGTTGCTTAACCAGCAGCCAATGTAGGTCAGTGAGTACGAGTTTGATAGGGGAACAGGATTTGGTATGAGCTAAGACACGGGCAGCAGAGTTTGGATGATTCCCTCCAGGACCAATATATCCTTCTGATGATGGACAGTAAATACTGTCTTGCCAGCATCACCCCCATCCCAAGAGCAAATAAGTTTTGTACTTTGGCCCAACAATTCACACTGAGAATTAGATCATTCTGGTTTGTTTCATTGATCCAGGGACTCGAGCAGGGGAAGCTGAGGAAGATGCCTGTGGCTGGTGGTTCTCGAACCCAGATGAGGACAGTTTCAACGCCCTGGATCACGTGGCAACCTCCAAAGGACTTGAAGAATCATTGGAGACCATCTCCAAAGCCATGGTTGAGTTGGGCCCATTTGATGGTATCTTGGGCTTCAGCCAAGGAGCAGCTCTCGTGTCTATGATCTGTGCTCTCAAGCAGCAGGGAGATCCCAGATTCCAGTTTGATTTTGCAATCCTTGTTGCAGGCTTTCGGAGCAGGAGCAAGCTCCACAGCCATTTCTACCAGGAGCCCATTGCTGTTCCATCTTTGCATGTATTTGGTGAGACAGACCAGGTCATCCCTGGAGAAATGAGCCAGGAGCTGTCCACGTCTTTTGTGGATCCTGTGGTTCTCACTCACCCGGGAGGACATTTTGTTCCCATCTCTGCACCTCAGAAGCCAGTTTACTTGGAGTTCCTGGAAAGGTTTCAGAAGAAATAACTCAAGCCACAAATAGGCTGTACCAGTAAAACATTTATACTGGAGTTTAGAATGATTACAGCACAAAAGGAGGCCATTTGGCCTGTTGGGTCCATGCCTGTTTTCCGCAAGATTAACTCAGCTTGTCCCGTTTCCCGCCCCCACCCCCACCTTCCATTACATTTTCCCATAGCTCTGTAAATGTTTTCTTTCTGGATAATTATCCAATAAAATAATTTTTTGAAAGCCATGAATGAATCTTCCTCCACCACCCTCTCTGACTGTATTCCAGATCTGAACCAGATGTAGTTGATTTGTGTTAAAGTCAAAGAAACAATCCTGGATTGTTCATACGGGGAACAGAGGTGCTGGGCAGGGAAGAATATCCAACTTAGTACTGGCTGTTAGAATAATTGGAAAAGTGAAAGGCCCTGGAAACCAGTGCAAATCCCGCACTCACATCAACTCATCCTTAATTAATCCTTGCCCTTGCCCAACACTTAATAGGCTTACGGTTTCCCAAAGAGTCACTGGATGCTAATCAGGAGTGGTAACTCTGGCTGATTCTTCCTTTCCCTTCCCTAGCCCAAGGCCAACTGTGAGTGACTCCACTGCCTCCTTTGCTGTGGGCACATATCACATTGAGGGAACATAGCACCTGTATCACAAATAAACCATGACATATTTACAAAAAACGAAAATAAAGACTTGCATTTGTTTTTAGGATGGGATGTGAGTGGCACTGGCAAGCCCAGCATTTTGTTGCCCATCCCTATATAATGCCTTTCATGACCATCGGATGTCTCAAAACGCTTTACAGCCAATGAAGTACTTTATGAAGTGTAATCACTGTTGTAATGTAGGACAAGAGGGCTGATTTTTTTTCCCCCCTGCTTCACACACCCAGATGTGATTAACAGGGCTGATTTTTAGCTTGTGGTGGTGGAAAGCAGAATCTAGTGAATCAGCTGCTGTGTTACACACCCTGACTCCATTTCATTTCCATTAAAGTCGATGGCTGATTCACTTCCACCACTGCCAAAAGTTAAAATCATCCTTTGTGTTTCCAATGTGCTCTGTCTTCACCTTGGACTCCCTCCACTCCCATACAATTTTGATGCCCTCTGTCATTGATCTGCCCCCACCCACCCAGTTGCCTGGCAGGAACGTGCACCAGAAAGTGGCAGACATGGGGTCAGAGAGGCAGGGTACAGCCTTGAGGCTCAAAGCATTGGTCATGACTGCCCACCTGACACAAAGATGCGGTGGAATGAGGTAAACCTCCCTCAAGCCTCCTTCAGGGCTGCCAGGGCCCCTTCCATTCATCAATTGAACAAGAAGGACCTTGGGAGAAGGGAGAGCTGAGCATGGAGGCTGGCAACATGCTCCTCTGCTGAATCTGCAGGTGAAACTCCTCCTTAGCCCATGTGGACAAGATCTAGAACTCCCAGAGCAACATAATGGGAGTGGAGATCTCTTGTGTTTAGGATTCTGCCCCTTTATCCTCAGCCTTCATTCTTGACAATAGATAAAATTGAGGTAAATGGGGGCCCTTCAGCTGAAATACAGAAAGAGGGAGTGAAAATTAATTGTTTTGTGCCCCAGGAAGATGACCCAAGGGTCCTGTTCGGACAGTTTGATGGTTTAATGTGTTAGAACAGTGTTGTGAAATGGGAAGACATGGGGTTATGTCTGTAATTATGGAATTATTGATTGAGTACAGGGGGAGGTTACTTTGCCTGTCATGCCTGTGCCGGCTCTTTGCTTAAGCTTTCCAATTGATCACATTTTTGGCCTCTTCCCCATAGCCCAGCATTTGTTTTTCTTTCAAGTGTTCATCCAGTTCTCTTCTGAATGTTACTGTTAAACCTGCTTCCAACATTCTTTCAGGGATTGCATTCCAATCACTAACCCTCACTGTGTAAAATAAAAGTTTCCCCATGTCTTCTTTTGCCAATCAGCTTAAGCCTGTGTCCTCTGGTTACTGGCCCTTAACCGACTGGAAACAGCTTCTTATTTACTCTATCAAAACCCTTTGGGATTTTGAGCACCTCAACAAATCTCCTCCTAACCAGTCAGTGAAATCCTGATTTGACTCTGCTTCACACCATTGAGCAAAGATTGGCCATTTCCACTGCCAGGAAGTATAAGTTGTTATTTGGCAAGGAAGGAGCGATTGTCCACCTGGTCTCAAAATAATCAAGGACCCCTCAGTAACAAATGATTGGGGCAAAACAGATCTGGGTGCTGCCACCCAAGGTCTTTTGGACAGGGCAGGGCTGGCAATAAGGATGGGGCAGGAGGTTTGTAGGGTTGAAGTGAAGGATGATATAAATGGAACACACAACCTCCATTGAGTGTGCTAGGTCAATTAACATTTTCAAGACAGATTGATGGATGCATTTTTAAGTATTAAAATAATCCAGGGATATGTATCAGAAATGTGTAGGTGAAGTTGAAATACGGATCATTCATGATCTGCTTCACTAATGCCCTTAGGGGAGGAAATCTGCCATCCTTGCCCTGGTCTGATCTACATGTGACTCCAGACCCACAGCAACATTGTTGACTCTTAAATGCTCTCTGAAATGGCCTAGCAAGCCATTCAATTATATCAAAATGCTACAAAGTCTACAAAAAGGAACAAAACCGGATGGACCATCTGACATTGACCTTAGCATTGGAAATGACAATGGCCCTGTCAACACTGCAAAATCCTCCTTATTAACATTTGGGGTCTTGTGCCAAAATTGGGAGAGTTGGCCCACAGACTAGTCAAGCAACAGCTTAAAGTATTCATACTCTCGGATTCATACCTTACAGATGTCGCAGACACCACCATCACCATCTCTGACAATGTCCTGTCCCACCAACAGGACAGATCCAATAGGTGTGGCAGCACAGCTGTATACCATCAGGAGGGAGTGACCCTGAGAGTCCGCAACATTGACGCTGGACCCCATGAAGTCTCATGGCATCAGGTCAAACATGGACAAGGAAACCTCCTGCTGATTACCACATACCATCCTCCCAGTGCTGCTCCATGTTGAACACTTGGAGGAAGCACTGAGGGTGGCAAAGGTGCAGAATGTTTCTGGGTTGGGGACTTCAATGCCCATCGCTGTGTGGCTCAGTAGCACCATTAGTGACTGAGCTGGCCGAGTCCTAAAGGACATAGCTGTTAGACTGGGTCTGTGGCAGGTGGTGAGGGAACCAACAAGAGGGAAAAACTTGGCCTTGTCCTCACCAATCCACCATTCGCAGAGGACAGTATCGGTAGGAGTGACCACTACACAGTTATTGTGGAGGTGAAGTCCCATTTTCACATTGAGGATACCCTCCATTGTGTTGTGTGGCACTACCACTGTGCTAAATGGGATAAATTTCGAACAGATCTAGCTCCTCAAAACTGGGCATCCATGAGGTGCCATCAGCAGCTGCAAAACTGAACCACAATCTGTAACCTCATGGCTTGGCAAATTCCCCACTCTACCATTACCATCAAGCCAGGGGATCAGCCCTGATCCAGTGAAAAGTGCAGGAGGGCATACCAAGAGTAGCACCAGGCATACCTAAAAATGAGGCGTCAACCTGATAAAGCTACAACACAGGACTACTTTCATGCCAGAAACCAGATGTAGCATGCGATAGACAGAGCTAAGAGATCCCACAACCAATGGATCAGATCTAAGCTTTGCAGTCCTGCCACTTTCAGCTCTGAATGGTGATGGACAATTAAACAACTAATAGGAAGATGAGGCTCCATAAATGTCCCCATCCTCAATGTGGGGGAGCCCAGCACATCAGTGCAAAAGACAAGGATAAAGTATTTGCAACCACCTACAGCCAGAAGTGCCGAGTAGATGATCCATCTTGCCCTCTTCCTGAGGTCCCCAGTATCACAGGTGCCAGTCTTCAGCCAATTCGATTCACTCCCCATGATATCACCAAACAGCTGAAGGCACTGGATACTGCAAAGGCCATGGGTCCTGACAACTTCCCAGCAATTGTACTGAAGACTTGTGCTTCAGAAGTAGCTGCATCTCTAGCCAAGCTTTCCCAGTACAGCCACAACACTGGCAAATACCTGGCAATGTGGAAAATTGCCCAGATATGTTTTGTTCACAAAAAGCAGGACAAATCCAACACAGCCAATTACCATCAGTCTACTGATAATCATCAGTAAAGTAATGGAAAGGGTCATCAACAGTGTTATCAAGTGGCACTTAGCAATAACCTGCTCATAGGGCCGCTCAGCAGCTGACTTCATTACAACCTTGGTTCAAACATGAACTCCAGAGGTGAGGTGACAGTGGCTGCCCTCGACATCTGGGCAGCATTTGACTGAGTGTGGCATAAAGGATCCTTAGCAAGACTGGAGTCAATGGGAATCGGGGGGAGGGGTATGGGAGGGTGGGAGCTGTCTGCTAGTTGGAGTCGTACCTGGCACAAAGAAAAATTGTGGTGGTTATTGGAGGTCAATCATTTCAGTCCCAGGACATTGCTATTAGAGTTCCTCATGGTAGTGTCCTAGGCCTAACTATCTTCAGTTGCTTCATCAATGACCTTCCCTCCATTATAAGGTCAGAAGTGGGGATGTACGAATGTTCAGCACCATTCCTGACTCCTCAGATACTGAAGCAGTCACGTTCATATGTAACATGACCTGGACAACATTCAAGCTTGGGCTGATAAAATGGCAAGTAACATTCATGCCACATAAGTGCCAGGCATTGACCATCTCCCCTTGACATTCAATGGCATTACCATTGCTGAATCCCCCATGATCAACATCATGGGAGGTACCATAAACTAGAAATTGAACTGAACCAACCATATAAATACAGCAGCTACAAGAGCAGGTCAGAGGCTGCAGAGAGTAACTCACCTCCTGACTCCACAAAGCTTGTTGACCTTCTACGAGGCACAAGTCAGGAGTGTGATGAAATACTCTTCACTTGCTTAGATGAGTGCAGTTCCAACAATACTCAAGAAGCTTGACACTATCCAGGACAAAGCAGCCTGCTTGATTGATCCTCCACCACCACCTTTAAATATTCATTCCCTCCATCACGCATGCACAGTAGCAGCAGTGTGTACCATCTACAAGTGTGTACCATCTACTGCAGCAACTCACCAAGGCTCCTTCGATGGCACCTTCGAAACCCACAACTGCTACCATCTAGAAGGACAATGGCAACAGACACATGGGAACACTACCACCTGCAAGTTCCCCTCCGAGTCACATTTTATCCTTACTTGGAAATATATTGCCGTTCCTTCACTGTCACTGGATCAAAATCTTAGAACTCCCTCCCTAATAGCACTGTGGGTGTGCCTACATCACATAAATGGGATGGTTCAAGAAGGCAGCTCACCATCACCTCAAGGGCAATTAGAGATGGGAGATAAATGCTGGCCTAGCCAGTGACGCCCACATCCCATGAATGAATAAATTAAAAATTGTCTGATTGAATGGTGGGATAGGCTGGGGGAGCCTACTCTGGTCCCAAGTTATTTTTGTGAACTGTTGGTCGAGATTATCTCACCAGGGATGGCAAGTTGCAGCAACCATCTCACTCATTTGGACACCCTTCCTCATTAACTGATAGACCAGCGCTTACACAAGCATCCCTCACGATGGCCCACAAGGTGTGTAACCCAGGCAGCCCCCTGGGCATAGATTTATACTTCCAAGTTTATAAATCATCTTCATCATCTTTGGCTCCATTTTGATGGATTTGTTTGGAAATGGAAGATGACAGGAAATAAACAGGGACATCCAGGGAGATGCTTGCTGGCAGCCTCACAGCAGATGGCTTGATGTATTGAACAATAATTTGATATAAAATCAAATAATTCTTATTAGAGTGGCAACCACTCAACAAGGTCAAATGATCAATCGCGGCAGAAGTGGAAACTCTGTAAAACACAAACTTCTTTTGTCATTTGAGGTTTATTTTGGGTTGTTTTTGGTTTCGCCCCAGTTCCAACTCAGTGAAGAACAGTAACAGATTAGTGACTGGGATCGTATTCCAGGGCTGAGGGCAAACCTCTGGCTCACAGGTTTCGAGATATTCACAGGAGCAGATTGATTCAGCCCAGCAGGTCCATCCTGTGTTAACGCTTCAAACAAGCCTCTTCCATCTTTCTTCATTGAATGCCTATCAACATCTTCTGTTCCCTTCTGCCTCATGTGCCTTCTTAATTTCCCCTTAAATGCATCTGTGTTGTTCACCTCAACCACTCATGAGGTAGCATTCTAACCTCTCTCTGTCTAAAGAAGTTTCTTCTGAATTCCCTATTGGATTTATTTGTGACTATCTTATATTTATGGCCCCATTGTTATGGTCTCGCTCACAAGTGGAAACATCTTCTCTACATCTACCCCTTCAGACCCTTTTATCGATTTAAAGATCTCTATCAGTTCATTCATAAACCTTCTCTTTTCCAGGGAAGAGCCCCAGTTTGGGTTGGGGGTGGAGGGGAGGGTTCTGGAGTTTGCTTATATTTTTCCTGCCTTTCTAATTTTGGACATCCCATCACTTGATTGACTTTAAAGTCTTGAGGTTGTGAAAGCCTCTATGTAAATGCAGGTCTGTCTTTTATAAAACACCTTCAATGTAATACAACATCCTGGGATGCTTCACAGAGGTGTCATCAGACAAAAATGGGTGCCATATGAAAGGAGATATTTGATCAAAAGCTTGGTGAAGAAGCTGGCTTCTAGGGAGAACATTGAGGGAGGCTACAAGGGTACAGAGAGGCAAAGCTAGGAGGGAATTCAAGAGAGTAAATGGAAGTGACTTAACTTTGAGGCTTCTGATCTGCTTTAAGAGTTGACCTGCCTACTTTGTGTTTCTGCAGCTTTCGGAAATCCTTGAACTCAGTCGCACTCAAATGAAGAAAAGGCTTGGCAGAGGGAAACAGTGCCCGGGACTGGTGAATTTTCCCACATAATTTTAAAAATCACAGGGTGATCCTTTGGGCATATTCGTGGAGCCAAAAGAAACATGCATAAATTATTCTTCAGCTTGGCCTGTACTTCTCAACGGTGTTTTATCCTGCAATGACATTTGGAAAGTATTTACTAACAGGAAGAATGAATCCAATTCATTGTTTCCTCTGATACTGTTGGTACATTGGTACCTGTTGTACAAGCAAAGCACCATGAGATTGCTGCTTTACTGCAGTCACTTATTCTCTCTGCAATCTTTCAGCTTCTTTCTCCGTTCCCCCTGTCAAAACCTTCCAAAATACAAGAAGGCAAATGGACAAACTACCCCACAGCCTCTGCCTCCTTCCTGTTACAAGCTGCTAGGAGCTGCAGCATTGATTTGACCCCTGGTTCCCTTCGTCCACCCTTCCATATGAATAACTTTGATACCTTGGCCAAGGTTGGGACACTCCATGTTTTTGACTGGTTGCTGGTGCAACACCCATCTTATGGCAGGGCAGCCCCATACCCTGGTGCTTCACAAACCTCTTATAAGTGTCGGGCAAGGCTCAGTGATTAGCACTCTCACCTGAGTCAGATACCAGGGTTTTGAACACACCATCCAGTTTCAATACCGTGCTGCACAGTCAGAGATGTGGTCTTTTGGATGAGACAAACAGCACCAAAACAGGTTATCCAGGCATCTATCTCATTGATATTCCTGGGAGCTGGCTGTGTGGAAATTGGTTGCCACATTTCCTACATTATGTTAATGACTACACTTCAAAAGGTATTTCATCGGCTGTAAAGCACATTGGGACGTTCCGAGGCTGTGAAAGGTGCTATACAAACGCAAATTCTTTTTTTTTAGAGGGTAGTTTCATGTTTTGGTCTATTTATTTTGAAACACTGGGATGTTTCACTGATGATGGAGACACCTGACTTGCCCTTGTGGATCTGAGAAAGTGCTGAAACATGCTTGCTGTTTTCAAGATGTTTCTTAGTAAACTTTGCCTCGCTTGAGTTCCTAGCATAAGCTTGCACCGTTCAGGTGTGATGTCTGTGACTTCTCACTCACAACGTTGGGGAGATACCTAACCGGGAAGGAGTGAACTTTGGAGGGTCAGTCCACTCTTGCATGCCACCAGTCAGACAGTTTGCAGAGTGCCAGTGGACTGCTTTTGACTGGGGCGGCGGTTGAGTGGGAAGAGACGCATGTTGGCACTGGTGGAGATTTGAGCACGTGTCTCATTGAACCAGGGATGCTGTGCTGTGAAGGATGGTAAATCCTCAGGAGTTGTAGGCAAAAGACAACTTCTATATAAAAAAAACACAACCCTGCTGTTAGTCATCTTCATCCGCCATCGGCACCTGTCATCTGCTGCTGTTGCTACAAAGCAGTTGCTTTTTGTGAGATCAGCGGCTGAACATTCGTCGCTGAATGTTAAAATAATCAGCCTGTGAATCCGGTTGTAAAGTAAATTGATTCAGAACCTGAGCTGTTAACTTTGACTGAATATGAGATGTAATTAATTCTAAATTAAATCCGGTCACAGAACGAGCATGTCTTCCATGTTTGGGGGATATTTTGCTGAGATGAAATTGTGATAAATTTTGCAAGCATCACTGGACCGGAGCCTGGATGGGAGAACTGGGTGCATTGATGCAGAATCCACTCTTACTCCACTCTTGATGATTCTAAGTCATTTTGCTTACAGAAAATAGAAATGAATTACCCCAATTTTAAATATTTGAACTGCTAAAATAAAATAGCACAAGCATTCGAGCTTGAAAACATTTAATTATCAGATAATTCTAATTAAGCAATTAACAATTAATGGTAGAGTGTATTGCTGAGCAGGTTTTAAATTATTTTAAAATGGGCAGGTATTCTAAAATACTGACTCTCCTTCCCTTCTGTCTCTTCATGTAGTGTCCTTGTCCATGGATTGCTGATCATGGCGATTGCCATGATATCACTATGGGGTTGGCATTATTGCATAACACATTAGCCAACTGAGCTAACCAGTGCCCCCATCACACCTTAGTTCACATAAAATTCACAATACAAAGGGAAAATAATTATGAATTTAAAAATAAAGTCTGCCCTGGAGTGCTGTTTGTGGCTGTAGTAGATTGCGTCAGTTGGAGTTTGGTGACTGAGGAAGTTTTAAGGGTTAAATTAAGTGTTAAATTCTATCTAAAATCTAGTCTTTCTTTAATTTAACAATTAACTAAAAGTTGCTCTTAGGGTTGGAAGAAGGTGAGTTTTAGTCCAGCATTAAAACAGGACTCATACAGGCTCTGCTTGCAGCTGCAGCTAGTTAATTAGATAACTGGCTCAGTCAGGTTTTCAGAGAGTATAAAAGTAAGCTATCTTATAGTGCTGATTTGTCTGCCCTGAAGTGCTATTTTTGGTTGCAGTAGAGTTGGAGTTTGGTGACTGAGGGAGTAGGGAGGAGGTGCTCCTTTCCTTTTCCACCTTTCCTCAAAGAAGAGTGACTGCCTTGGTGAGTAGGACCTGGTGAGTAAATTAGAAAAGTGTAATAATATTTTTAAATAAATTGCTATACTTGGATTTAACTGAGATGCACCAGGAATAAGGGAAATTTAGGGCCAATATAATAAAGTAATATAAATAATCCAAAGTAGAATAAAGCTAATGCAAGGGAAGTAGAGTTAAGACATGGCAGGGCAGCTCCACCGAATGGAATGTGTTTCCTGTAATATGTGCGACGTCATGGACGCTACCAGTGTCCTAGGTAACCACATGCAGGAAGTGCTGCCAGCTGCAGAAACTTGAGCTCCGGGTTTCAGAGGTCAAGCGGTGACTGGAATTACTGTGGCGCATCTGTGAGGCTGAGAGCTACATGGATAGCATACTCAGAGAAGTGGTCACACCGCAGCTTAAGGGCCTGGAGATGGAGAGAGAATGGGTGACCACCAGGCATTCTAAGAGAAGTAGGCAGGTTGTGCAGGACTCTCTGGGGTCCCACTCACAAATCAGTCAGAGCCAAGTTTGTAGCACGACGAGTGGCTCAGCCGTACAGGAGGGGAGGAAGATGAAAGGAAGGAAGGAAGTGATAGGGGATTCATTGGTTAGGGGAACAGACAGGTGTTTCTGTGGCCATAGATGTGACTCCAGGATGGTATGTTGCCTCCTTGGATTCTAGGGACAAGGATGTCACAGAGCAGCTGCAGAACATTCTTCTGGGGAGGGTGATCAGTCAGAGGTCGTGGTCCACATTGCCTAATGATGTGGTCCTGCAATCAGAATTTAGGGAGCTAGGTAGAAGATTAGCAAGCAGGACCTCAAATGTAGTAATCTCTGGATTACTCCCAGTGCCCCGTGCCAGTGAGTACAGAAATAGAAGGATAAGGCAGATGAATGCTTGGCTGGAAAGATGGTGCAGGAGGGAGGGCTTCAGATTTCTGGGATACTGGGACTGGCTTTGAGGAAGACGGCACCTGTACAAGCTGGATGGGTTGCACCTGAACAGAGCTGGGACTGAGTTCCTTACGGGATGTTTTGCTAGTGCTGGTGGGAGGGCTTTAAACTAACTCGGCAGGACAGTTGTAACCACGAGAAAATATTAGAGAGGAATACCAGGGTGCACAAAATACTGGAAGGGACAGATAATACTAGTCTAGAGAATAGTAAGTTAATAGTAAAGTCAGGGTAAGGGAGCAAGTAACAAAATCTAACTCAGGGTTACTATGCATGTATGTGAATGCACAGAATATAGTAAATAAGATTGGGGAGTTACAAGTGCAGATTGCCATGTGATGTTAGGGAGATAATAGAGATCTGGCTCAAGGAAGGGCAGATCTGGGTGTTAACTATTCCCGGGTACAAGGTGTTCAGGAAAGATAGGAAAGGAAGGAAACGAGGAGGGTTGATGGTATTGGTTAAGGACAGCATTGCAGTGCTGGAGAAAGAGGATGTCCCAGAGGGTTCAAGGACAGAATAAGTCTGGTAGAGCTAAGGAACAAAAATGGTGTAATTACATTGCTTGGTGTAGTCTATAGATCCCCAAATAGTGAGAAGAACGTAGAAGAACAAATTTGCAGGAAAAATACATTGAGATGTAAGCATTACAGAGTAATTATAATGGGTGACTTTAATTACCTGAATGTAGACTGGGACAGTGGTAGTGTAAAGGGCAGAGAGGGGCAAAAGTTTAGGACAATTTCCTACAACAGTATGTGTCCAATCCAACAAGACTCACTGTTGGATCTGGTTTTTAGAAATGAGGTGGGCCAAGTAGATCAAGTGTCAGCGGGGGAACATTTAGAAGACAGTGATCACTGTATCGTATGTTTTAGGATGATGATAGGAAAGGACGATAGACATTCCAGAATAAGAATAATTAACTGGACGAAAGCAACTTCGACGGGGCAAGAACGGAGCTGGGGCAGATAGACTGGAATGGAAGATTGACAGGAAAAACTGTAGCTGAACAACGGGCTGCCTTCAAAAAATAATTGGTTTGGACACAGTCAAGGTATTCCATCGAAAGGGAAAGGTAGGACAAACAAATCCAGAGCTCCCTGGATGAAAAAGGAGATAGAAATTAAGATAAAGGAAAAAAAGGTGTGCTTATGCCAGGTGTCAGGTAGAAAATACAATTTAGAACCAAGAGGAATACAGAAAGTTCAAAGGGGAGATGTAAAAACATATTAGAGAAGTGAAGAGGGATTATGAGAAAAGACCGGCAGCCAACATAAAGGGGAATCCCAAAGTCTTATATTGGCATGTAAATATAAAAGGGTGGTATAAGGAGGAGTACAGCCAAGAGGGACCTAAAAAGGAATTTATACATGGATGAAGGGGCCATGGCTGAGGTATTAAATGAATACTTTGCATCCGTCCTTACCAAGGAAGTAGATGCTACCCAGTCCATGGTGACATACGAGGAAACTCTGTCATTAGAAGGGTTCATAATTGATAAGGAGGAAGTGTTGAATAGACTGTCAGTACTTAAAGTTGACAAGGCACCGGGACCAGATGAGATACATCGAAGGATATTGAAGGAAGTGAGAGTAGAAATTACAGGTGCACTAGCCATAACCTCTCAGTCTTCCCTAGACTCAGGGATGGTGCCAGAGGACTGGAGAATTGCAAACATTATGCCCTTGTTCAAAAAAGATCATAAGGATAAGCCCAGCAATTACAGACCAGTCAGTTTAACCTCAGTGGTGGGCAGTTTCTAGAAACAATTATTCAGGATAGAATTAGTAGTCACATGAAAAAATATGGGTTGATAAGAAAGAACCAGGAAGGATGTGCTGGCTCTGGAGAGGGTCCAGAGGAGGTGCATGAGAATGATCCCAGGAATGAAAGGCTTAACATATGAGGAACATTTGAGGACTCTGGGTCTATACTCAATGGAGTTTAGAAGGATGAGGGGGGATCTGATTGAAACTTACAGAATACTGAAAAGCTTGCTTAGAGTGAACGTGGGGAAGATGTTTCCAATAGTAGGAGAGATGAAGACCCGAGGGCACAGCCTCAGGGTAAAGGGAAGACCTTTTAGAACAGAGATGAGGAGAAACTTCTTTAGCCAGAGAGTGGTGAATCTATGGAATTCATTGCCATGGGCTGTGGAGGCCAGGTCATTGAGTGTATTTAAGACTGAGATAGATAGGTTCTTGATTGGTAAGGGGATCAAAGGTTATGGGGAGAAGGTGGGAGAATGGGGTTGAGAAAGTTATCAGCCATGATTGAATGGCGCAGACTCGATGGGCCAAATGGCCTAATTTCTGCTCCTATGTCTTATGGTCTTATGGTCTAACCAGCATGGATTTCTAAAGGGGAAATCATGTTTAACTAACTTGCTGGAAATTTTTGGAGAGGTAACAGAAAAGGTCGATAAGGGTAGTGCTGTTGATGCAATGTACATGGACTTTCAAAAGGCATTTGACACAGTGCCACACAACAGACTTGTGAGAAAAGTTATTGCTCATGGAATAAAAGGGACAGTAGCAACATGGATACAAAATTGGCTGAAAAATAGGTAGCAGAGAGTAATGGTCAATGGATATTTTTCAGGCTGGTGGAAGGTTTGAAGTGGAGCTCCCCAGGGGTGAGTATTGGGACCCTTGTTTTTCCTGGGCCAGAAGTTTCCCCCCATTGGGGGGGTTGTGTGGGGGCGGGCATGAACCCTATTGGCGCCTCTGTTTGGGTCCACGCTGCCATTTTATGTGGGCAGGCCAATTAAGGCCTGCCCATCGTGACGCTCGCCTGGAAACGCTGTGCGCTCCCTGTGTGGGTGGGGGGTGTGGATTCCCTGAGTGGTTCCCTGCGCTCTTTTGATTTGTTTCAGTGTTAAACTTTTAAATAAAGGATTTTTAAGCTTTTGAAACATGTCCCCTCATGTGACACAGTCACATGAGCTGCGACATGTTACTGAAATGTTGGAAAAAATTTTACTGATTTTTTTTTTAAACACTTCATGAAACCTCATCCCGCCCATGGATGAGGTTCCATGAAATATGTGAAGGCCGCCTGGGCTCTTTGCCTGTCTGCCAAACTTAAGGGTGGATGGGCAGCTCATTTAATTGTTTTAATTAGTTTTTAATAGGCCTTTGACAGTTCGGCAGGCACGCAGCCGACTCGGCTGTGCGACCGCCGAACTGACAATCTAAATGATGCGGTGACGTCGGGACACACGCCCGATGTCACCGTGCGTCATTTTACGTGTTGGCGAGCGGGTCCACCCCCTGCTCGCCAATGGGAAAATGCTGTCGCTGATATATAGATCTAGATCTTGGTGTGCAGGGGACAATTTCAAAGTTTGTGGATGATATGAAGCTTGGGAGTGTTGTGAACTGCAAGGAGGATGGTGTGGAATTTTAAGAGGACATAGACAAGTTGGTGGAGTGGGCAGATAGATGGCAGATGAAGTTCAATGTGGAGAAGTGTGAGGCAATGAATTTTGGTAGGAAGAACATAGACAGACAATATAAAATAAGGGGTACAATTCTTAAGGGGTGCAGGAGCAGAAAGACTTGGGTGTATATGTGCATAGATCATTGAAGATGACAGGACAGGTGGAGAGAGCAGTTAATAAAGCATATAGTATCCTGGGCTTTATTAATAGGGGCATAGAGCGCAGGGAGGTTATGCTGCATTTATGTAAGACACTCATTAGACCTCAGCTAGAGTATTGTATACAGTTCTGGGTGCCACATTATAGGAAGGATGTGAACACATTGGAGAAAGTGCAGAAGAGGTTTAGAAAAATGATTCCAGGGATGAGGAACTTCAGCTAGGAAGATAGATTGGAGAGGTTGGGTCTGTTCTCCTTGGACAGAAGGCTAAGAGGAGATTTGATGGAGATGTTCAAGATATTGAGGGAGCTGGACAGAGTAGATAAGGAGAAGCCATTCCCCTGCGTAAAAGGATCAAGAACAAGAGGGCACAGATTTGAAGTGATTTGCAACAAGAAGCAAATGTATTGTGAGAAAACTTTTTCACACGAGTGGTTCGGGTCTGGAATGCCTCACCTGGAAGTGTGTTGAAGGCAGGTTCAATCGAGGTATTCAAGAGGGCATTAGATGATTATTTGAATAGGAGCAATGTGCAGGGGTATGGGGAAAAGGCAGGGCAATTGCACTAGGTCATAATGCTCATTTGGAGAGCTGGTGCAGACATAAAAGCAAAAAACTGCAGATGCTGGAAATCCAAAACAAAAATACCTGGAAAAACTCAGCAGGTCTGGCAGCATCTATGGAGAGGAACACAGTTAATGTTTCAAGTCCAAATGACCCTTCAACAGAACTAAGTTAAAATAGAAAAGAGGTGAAATATAAGTTGGTTTTGGGGGGGGGGCAGGTGGCAGAGGTGGGACAAGAAGAGCTGGATAGAGGGCCAGTGATAGGTGGAGATAACCAAAAGATGTCACAGACAAAAGGACAAAGAGGTGTTGAAGGTGGTGATATTATCTAAAGGAATGTGCTAATTAAGGGTAGAAAGCAGGTCGAGCAAGGTACAGATAGCCCTAGTGGGGGTGGGGTGGGGGGAAGGGATCGAAATAGGCTAAAAGGTAGAGATAAAACAATGGATGGAAATACACTTAAAAATAATGGAAGTAGGTGGGAAAAGAAAAATCTATATAAATTATTGGAAAAAACAAAAAGGAGGGGGAAAATCGAAAAAGGGGTGGGGATGGAGGAGAGAGTTCATCATCTAAAATTGTTGAACTCAGTATTCAGTCCGGAAGGCTGTAAAGTGCCTAGTTGGAAGATGAGGTGCTGTTCCTCCAGTTTGCGTTGAGCTTCACTGGAACAATGCAGCAAGCCAAGGATGGACATGTGGGCATGAGAGCAGGGTGGAGTGTTGAAATGGCAAGCGACGGGGAGGTCTGGGTAATGCTTGTGGACAGACCGAAGGTGTTCTGCAAAGTGGTCACCCAGTCTGCGTTTGGTCTCTCCAATGTAGAGGAAACCGCATTGGGAGCAATGAATGCAGTAGACTAAGTTGAGGGAAGTGCAAGTGAAAAGCTGCCTCACTTGAAAAAAGTGTTTGGGCCCTTGGACGGTGAGGAGAGGGGAAGTAAAGGGGCAGGTGTTGCACCTTCTGCGGTTGCATGGGAAGGTGCTGTGGGAGGGGGTTGAGGTGTAGGGGGTGATGGAGGAGTGGACCAGGATGTCCCGGAGGGAATGATCCCTGCGGAATGCTGCCAGGGCATTGAAGGGAAGATGTGTTTGGTGGTGGCATCATGCTGGAGTTGGCGGAAATGGCAGAGGATGATCCTTTGAATGCGGAGGCTGGTGGGTTGATAAGTGAGGACAAGGAGGACCCTATCATGTTTCTGGGAGGGAGAAGAAGGTGTGAGGGTGGATGTGCGGGAAATGGGCCAGACATGGTTGAGGGCCCTGTCAACCACCGTGGGTGGAAAACCTTGGTTAAGGAAGGAGGACATGTCAGAGGAACTGTATTTGAAAGTGGCATCATCAGAACAGATGTGACGGAGGCGAAGGAACTGAGAGAATGGGATGGAGTCCTTACAGGAAGCGGGGTGTGAGGAGCTGTAGTCGAGGTAGCTGTGGGAGTCGGTAGGCTTGTAATGGATATTGGTGGACAGTCTATCATCAGAAATTGAGACAGAGAGGTCAAGGAAGGGAAGGGAAGTGTCAGAGATGGACCATGTGAAAATGATGGAGGGGTGGAAATTGGAAGCAAAATTAATAAATATTTCCAGGTCCAGACGAGAGCATGAAGCAGCACCAAATCAATCATCGATGTACCGGAGAAAGAGTTGTGGGAGGGGGCCGGAGTAGGACTGGAACAAGGAATGTTCCACATACCACATAAAGAGACAGGCATAGCTGGTGCAGACATGATGGGCTAAACGGCCTCCTTTTGTGCCGTTAAAAATTCTGAAATTCTGAATTTTTTGTTTTCCCTTTTTCCTTGAAACGCTTGTATTTCTCACTCTTCCCCCAAACTCAATGCTTTACCTGCAATTTTCCTTTTGGTCACATAGTACCTGAGACATGTTGCTCAGTAAGTAGCATTCTTGTCCCTTGAGTCAGGAGGTTGTGGGTTCAAGTCCCATTCCAGAGGAAATCTTGGCTGACTCTCCAGTATTGAGGGAGTATGCTAAGTTTCAGACAAGATGTCTGCCCTTTCCTGTGGATTTAAAAGACTCTGTCGTTATTTAAAGAGGAGAGGGGAATTCTGATCAATATTTATCCCTCATTCAATGTCATGAAAAACAGATTGCCTGGTCATTAGCACATCGTTGTTTGTGGGACCTTGCTGTGCACAATTTGCATGCTGCCTTTACAACACTGCTTCCACTTCAATTGGCTGTCATTGGGATATCCTACGGCCATGAAAAGCACAATCTAATATGATTTCAAGCTTTTCTTCCTTGCACAAAACCAACAGATTAACATGTACGTCCTCATATTCCAGCACTAAAAGTGATTTGTTGCTGCAGCACCTCAGGATTTGCTGTTCTCCCCTCTCACTCAGTACCAATGTGAGCTGCTGTCAAGCCCAGCTAACCTGGAGAAGAATGAGAAAGTTGGCAAATTATCTGACAGTCCCGTGGAGTGACTGATTATCTGTGAGATCTCATCACAATGTGAGTACTCATAGTAATACATTACTTGTTTCTCTGTCGCTAAAAAAAAAATATTCACTTCGCCAGAATCTCCAATTAGACTTTTGGTGCTGTGCAGTGGATTGGTAAAAAAATGACATCCCAATACTTACAAATATAATGGCACTACAAAAGGGGTCAGGTATTGGCAAGTTTTTTCAGCATGAGAAGAGATATCTGTCCATTCGCCGGTGTTTCTCTTGTCCTCTGTTCCATATTTCATTCATTAGTCACCTACTGACCAGGTAACAGATGTTCTGTGTGGTCTGTTCTCTCCAGTGATCAAGAACTGGGATATTATGTCATCCCTAGATGACATTAGGATGGTGTGCAGCCACTGTCTTATCGTTGGTGCTGCTGGAGCAGGACTTCATCCTGTTCTATTCGACATACACTGTCTGTTGCCAGGCAACCTCTTCAAAGCAGTTCAGCTGAATGCACTTCTGTCACAAAAGCAAAGCCTGAGTACCTTACTTGCTGTCTGCAAAGGAGGGGGTGGGGGATGTGTCCTCATGTTTCCACTCTTCCAAAGGGAGTAAAACAATCTTGAAATACTTGCAGAACTCTATGATCTTTCCAACTCACTCATCCACAAACTCTGCTGTCCATATCATAATTCACACCTAGTCCAGCTTGCCCTTCATCTGTTGTGCTCACTGACGTACATTGACTCCTGTTCCAGCAATGCCTCAATTTTAAAATTCTCCCCATGCTCATGATCGAATGCCTCCATGTTCTTATTCCCTCCTTATCTCTGTAAACCCCTCCATACCCATAACTCTCCAGAGATCTCTATGCACTACCAACTTTCACCTCTTATGCATGCTTAACTTTCATCGTTCCTACACTGACAGTTATGCCTTCAGCTGCCTCCACCCTAAACTCTAGAATTGCACTCTAATTCTCTGTACCTCTCCTTTAAGAAACTGTTTAAATTCTACCTCTTTTGTATTTTATATGTCCTTATGTGGCTCGGTGTCAAATTTTGTTTGATAATCGCTTGTGTAAAGTGCCGTGTGACATTTTACTATGTTAAAGGTGCTATATAAATGCAAGTTTTTGTCGATGCTACATTGGCTGCAGGATGAGCCGATTGCTTTTCTTCCTGGTGGAGGCAGTGATCTGGTGCTTGAAGCCTCTCTCTGTTGAATTAGTAGCTCCTGCTGACCTGCCTTAAAAGCTATTTCACCTTCCACCATCCCACAGACAACTGTTCTCCCTCCAATGAAGACTTTCTGCTGCTAGGGTGAGGGATGTGAATGCTGGGAAACGAAAGTTTCCACTTTGGACATCCCGTGTTCATATTAAGCATACTGAGTCAGGTGGAGAACAGTTTGATGCAGAGTAAAGCTGCTGCTAATCTGCCCTAACAATGCATATTGGACCCAACCTCAGAGAATATGCAATACTGCACCAATGCAGCATTTATTTTCATTTTTCACATCAATCATCCTAGATATTACAAACTGATGTCACATTTGTACTGTAGGTTCATGCTCATTAGGAACTGGACGAGCAAACTCATTTCACACAGAACCCCAACAACCAGGAGACCGATAAGACTTCCATCCCAGCTATCTGGTCGCAGGAGGAAGGTTGGTGTCCAAAAGTATCATTCAGAAAAATGAGATAAGTTTGAGGAGACTTTTGAAGGTGGATGAGTTCAGAAGGAGGGTGGATGAACGCTCTGCCATTACCATAATGGAGGAACTGATTAGAAATACAACAGTCCAGATGTCACATGCTGGGCTGCAGGGCTGAAAAACATTGCAGGGTAGGGTGGAACAAATTATGGAAGGATTTGAAGATCAGGATTTCAAAGCTGAAGAGCAAGGGGAGAGTTGAGCGATGTGTGGTATTTTGTGATTTTTATCATGGGACACAGGCCATGGAGCTCTGGATCAATTGTAGATTATGTGGGTTTACCAGTACAAGCATTGAAAGTGTGATGAAGACATTGATATGCTATTCAGTGGTAGAGGAGATGAGGTTAGTGACTGAACAAGTGGTGGGTGGTGATGTAGATGTCAGCCTTGGCTCAGTGGTAACACCCACGCCTCAGAGTCAGAAGGTTGTGGGCTCAAGTCCAACTTCAGATGCTTGAGCATATAATCAGGGCTGACATCAGATTAATACTGAGAGAATGTTGCATTATTGGAAGTGTTGACTTTCAGATTAAACAGAGGTCCCATGTGCCTTCTCAGGTGAATGTAAAACATCCCATAGGAATTGGCCATTTGGCCTACTCTCTCATTTAACTAGATCATGGCTAATCTACTTCAATGCCACTATCCCATATCCTTTAATATCTAGAAATATTTGTTTTGAATTACTTGATGACTGAGCCTTCCCAGCCCGCTAGGGCAGAGAATTCCAAAGATTCTGTAGCCTCTGAGTGAAGAAATTCCTCGTCATCTCAATCTTAAATGGCCTACCTCTTATTCTGAGATGTGTCTCCTGGTTCTCGACGCCTCCCCCCACCACCCCCACCCCAGCCAGAATATCCACCCTGTCAAGCCCCGTAAGAATTTTGTACTCTTCAGTGAGATTTGAAGGAGAGCAGGGAAGTTATCCCTGGTATCTTGGCCAATATTTATCCCTCAACCAGTTTCACTCAAATAGATTATTTGGTCATTTATTTCATTGCTGTTTATGGGATTTTGCTGTGCAGCTCCTTGCATTACAAGAGTTGCAACACTTTTAAAAGCATTTACATGGCTGAAAAGGGCTTTGAGATGAGGTCGTGAAAGGCACTATATGAATCTAAGTCTATCCTTTACCTGAGGTCTGAAGCTGGTCAAGTGGTTTGTAATGGTTGTGCACCTTTGGATTCAGTCTGAACAAGCAGCTAGGGAGGGAAATGGAATTGATGTCTGAGATGTATAGTTATATCATAACTTTATTACATTTACATTAATAATTCCATAGGCCTTACTGCTCTGTGATAACGTGCAATACATTGTACTAATTAACCTCAACATTGCAGTTGAGTTAATTAAAAAACAGACTTTCTCTAAAACTATAATTCAGATAATCCATTCTAATACACAAATGGTAATATATACAAATAAAGATGATATGAATAAATAAATAGTTGGCCTGAATATGGAAATTTCTTTCCATATTCACGTTTCTAAATTGTCCGACTGCTTGTCCAGTATCTAATACTGGATGAGCAGAATTTCTTCCAAATAAATATTGGAAAGATCAAAGCCATTTTCTTTGGTGTCTGCCACAAAGTCCATGCCCTAGCCACTGACTCCATTTCTCTCTCCGGCAACTGTCTGAAACCGAACCAGACTATTCGCAACCTTGATGGCAAACTTGACTCTAAGATGAGCTTGAAATATTTCTCCATGCCATTACTACTGTAGTACTGTAGCAAAGCCTGTTTCCACCCTGCCTCAGCTCATCAGCTGCTGAAATCTTCATCCATGCCTTTACTTCTAGACTTGACTATTCCAACACACTCCTGGCTGCTCTCCCATCTCCACCCTCCATAAACTTAAGGTCGTCCAAAAATCCATTGCTCTTATCACATCAAATCGCATTCACCCATCACCCCTGTGCTCACTCTTCTATTAGTTCCCAGTTAAGCAATTTTAGCATTCTCATACTTGTTTTCAAATCCTTCCATGTTTTCAAATCCTTCCATGGCCTCACTCCTCCAAAAATCCATTGCTCTTATCACATCAAATCGCATTCACCCATCACCCCTGTGCTCACTCTTCTATTAGTTCCCAGTTAAGCAATTTTAGCATTCTCATACTTGTTTTCAAATCCTTCCATGTTTTCAAATCCTTCCATGGCCTCACTCCTCCCTATCTCTATAATCTCTTGCAGTGCCGCAACTTTCACAGATATCTGCACTCCTCCAATTCTGTTTTCTTGTGCATCCCCAAATATAATTGCTCCATCATTGGCTTTTCTTCCTTTGGTTGCCTGGGCCCTGTGCTGTGGAATTCCCTCCCTAAACCTCTTTGCTTCTCTACGTAGCTTCCTTCCTACAAAATGCTCCTTAAAACCTACCTCAGATTAAGCTTTTGCCCATCTGCCCTAATATCTCCTTAAGTGGCTTAGTGTCAAATTGTGTTTGATAGCATTCCTGTGAAGTGCTTTGATATTATTTACTATTGTAAAGGCGCTACATAGATACAAGTTGTTAGGTGTTTTTGTGAGTCTTGAAGAGATATGTCTGCAGTGTAACTAGAACACTTTTTCCTACCTTTTATAGTCAGCGTAGCAGTGTAAAAACCCAAGTTTTATGCAAAATTAGAAATGTGGCTGCTACATATCCATTGTGGATTATAGTTTCTGAGCAATGAAGATAACTTGAGTTAGAACAGCATCTGCACTGATTCTCTAATCGAATGATAAGTACACAGGAAAGAAAGAATTTTATAGAGCACTTTATCACATTTGTCAGGAAATGCTGATGTAAGCAAATGTAGCAGCCATTGTTGAACACAGAATGATCGATGTAAACAGCTGTGAAATTAATGATTGATTAAATGGTTTCCGGTTCTATTTTTGAGGAAAGTTTAGAGAGGAAAGTTTGTGGCAAACCGTTCCTAGTTAGGCCCACGAGATCTTGATTGTCCACCTGAACAGTTTAAACTAAGTCTCAGTTTAATATCTTATCCAGAAACTGGCATGTTACAGTAACGAGGCTGTGCTTCAGTAATGTACTGTCAGCTCTGACTCCGTTGGTTCCACTGCCTTCTCTAAGTCAGATGGTTCTGGGTTAATTTCCTATTCCACAGACCTGAGCAGAAGGCTGACACTCCAGTGCATTCCTGAGGGAATGCTGCATTGTCAGGGGTGCTGCCTTTCAGACGAGATGTTAACCCGGGGCCCTGTCTGTCCCTCTCAGTTGGATGTAAAAGATCCCAAGTCACTATTCAAAGAAAAGCAGGGGAGATAGCCCTGTGGTTCTGAGCCAACATGTATCCCTCAACCAACATCAGTAAAACAGATTCTCTGGTTTTTATCATGTTGCTGTTTGTGGGAACTTGCTTCATATTCCCTACATTACAACAGTGACTACATTTCAAAAAGTGCTTCATTGGCTGTAAAGCGCTTTGGGATGTCCTGAGGTCATGAAAGGTGATATATATTTTTCTTTCATTCTGAACTAGAGCCTAAGGCTACATTCTGTCCTGGATGAATCTACTTCACATTCTAAGGTAAGAGTCCTACCAACTGAGCCATGCTAATTTTCAGATAAATCTAATAAATCCAAAATAAATTTTTAAAAAACTGGATCCTCATTTGAGTTACTTGGAATGAAATCCCAGTTTTTTTTTTGGACCAGAGGTTGACTTTTTTTTTTATCTTTAAAATGCTTTCTTGTAACATAAACAGCATTTCTCCCAAACAGCAGGAAGGCAGTTTCTGGATTGAATTGAAATGTGAAACATATGTGTGGTGTGATTGTCTTGCTGAAGAACCCACAATTACCCTTTTAACCAAGATATGGTATACCAGAGGTTAAATGATGTTATAGTACATGCTCCTGTTCATTTGAGAAATGTAGCAAATACCACAATGTCAAGACTCTAATATAAAATCTGCGGATGCTGGAGATCTGAAATAAAAACAGAAAACGTTGGAAATACTCAGCAGGTCCGGCAGCATCTGTGGAGAGAGAAACAGAAGTTCTGAGTGAAAAATCATCAACCAGAAACCTTAACTCTGTTTAAGTTAACCACTACACATAAGTAAAAACACACAGCAAGAAATTAGCAGTTCAATAGTGGACTTACTACATAAAACTGTTTCAGAACAATACAGTGCTGAACTTTAAAAGTCAACTCCAATAGCTTTTGA
Source organism: Carcharodon carcharias (assembly GCF_017639515.1). NCBI lineage: Eukaryota > Metazoa > Chordata > Chondrichthyes > Lamniformes > Lamnidae > Carcharodon > Carcharodon carcharias. The sequence continues at coordinate 149,540,025 of NC_054476.1, read as the reverse complement.
ATTGAGTCTCTGATGAGAGATATTTTGTGGACATTTCACACCTTAGAGGCTATCTGAGTTTGGAAACAGGCAGACTAAATGGGAAACTTAAGATAGCCTGAAACCCACTTAACATGCAATTTTCCTGTATTACAAAAGGCATACAATTCAATTCTTCTGGGCCCACAAGAGGGCAGATTTCCTCTGAAGATCAACATTTTTTTTTCTCAAAAGTCAAGAAATTGTAATATAAATTATTTCTGCCTCTTAAGTAGATAGTGTGAACACCAGCCTATTGGTTGTTGTTGAATATAGGGTGGCCAACTGCAATTAAATGTATTCCTGGAGGTTTCATCACATGACCTTCCCCACACTCCATTAGTTTGCCAACACAGCTATCCTTGTGACGTACTGCCTTCCTACGCCAATTGGAAAGCAAAAAGACTGATTACCTAGTTGGATGATGCTTGATTGTCAGCCAAACAGCCTGTATTCCCCACCACCCCCCTCATTTTCAATATTTTTATATCTGGTAAACAGAAATGTTTAAAGAAAAATACAGAAAAAAATTTTAATGTCCCAATGATTTTTCTCAAGGTTATGCCTAGCAGTGTCCTGGAAATTGATCTTCAATTCCTGGATACTCCAGGCCAATCCTGAAGGATTGGCTATTCCAGTTGAATAGCTCACTTGTGACACCAGGCTGCAACAGCAAACGTTTTAAATGTCTGACATGAGTTTGCAAGTTCACATTAAAAGACATGATGGACCGACCAATAAACGTGATCAGAATAATTTCTGAGCAGGCAATAACACCAAGCCCATTGGCTCATTCCTATAAAATCAACGACTATCTCTAGTTCTGGGTATTCTTTTTCTTCCCATGACACCAAGAAAAAAGCCACAGCTACCTGAAGTAAATTTGGATCTATTTGAAAGTCATTTATATATACTGCAAAAATATTTGAGGCTTACAAAGCTTTTTCTGTCACACATGATGTATGATAGAAAGAACTTGCATTTATAAGTACCTTTCATGAATTCAGAACATTCAACCGTATTTCACAGCCAATGAAGTACTTCATGAAGCGTGGTCACTGTCACAATCTACAAAATTGCTGCAGCTAATTCGCACACAGCAAGGTCCCACAAACAGCAAGAGACTAAATGACCAGATAAATTGGTTTTAGTGATGTTGGTTGAAGGATAAACGTTCATTTTAAGTTCGTGGGTAGAGGGGGCCTTGGTTTAACAACCCAAGCAACAGTGCAGCACTCCCTCAGTACTGCACCAGAATGTCAGCCTAGATAATGCACTCAACTTTCTAGAGTGGGGCTTAGAACTCACTTCTAACTGAGTGGCAAGTAACACCAAGCTGAGGCTGTAATATAGGACAAAGGTTAACGTAAATAAATGATGCGAGTATTTATCTATTTTATCTCCACATTATAAACATGGATCGTAAGGCGAAAGGTGTAGTCACAAATATCTTATCCTCCATAAAAGGTTGTGGATATTTTAAGAAATGGCTGCTTGAGCCAAACAAGGCTTTTTTTTCATTTTCATTTTTTAACATATTTTCTATCGTCAACAGTTTTCTTTTAAAGGTGCTGACTCATGCTGTGTAACACAGGCACCTGCAGATCTCTGGTACCTCACCCGAGTGTGTAATAATTGTCAAGGGCAAGTGGAAGGCCTATTTCCATAGCAGAGAACAGCTAATGCTGCATAGACCTTGAATCGACCTACCTGGTCTCTATGATTCAGAAGTACACTGCATCAATCCAGTGGGGGAGAGCTTACCACCAAATACTTCTGTCGCCTGGATTTACAAACATATTTTATACTTTCTATGAGGCAGATGCACAATACTTGGCCTACATTAGAAGAAATTGTAATTCAAAATTGCTGTGAAGCACTTTAAGATGTCCCAACGTACTGAAAGACACAAAACAAAAATAAAAATACCTGGAAAAACTCAGCAGGTCTGGCAGCATCTGCGGAGAGGAACACAGTTAACGTTTCGAGTACGAATGACCCTTCAACAGTACTGAAAGACACTGTAGAAATGCAAAATTCGTTCTTTAATAAATTACTTAATTTACACATTAATTTGGCAATTGAACACTAACTTTGTGGTAGCTGAAATTCTTGAGGAATCAAAGACTTAATAGCGGGAACATATGCAGTGAATTAAAAGTGTCTGGGAACATCCAGGTAATGTAAAAGTACCTGGGAAAATATAGTAAGATAACACTGTCTGACAACATAAATGTAAGACAAGTAATTGAAGAGCAGAATATGGTGGTTGCTGAAAATCTGAAAAAATAACAAAATACTGGAAATACCCAGCAGGTCTGGCAACGTTGGTGGAGAGAGAAACAAAGTTAACCTTTCAGAGCTGTGACCTTTCATCAGAACTGGGAAAGGTTTCATCCCTAACTTTTCGCAGTTCTGATGAAAGGTCACCGCCCTGAAATGTTTACTCTGTTTCTCTCTCCATTGATACTTCCTAACCTGCTGAGTATTTCAATCATTTTTTGCTATGTTAGGTAAGGTAAGTATTTGGGGACATTGAGGTCAGTTCCTCCTCACGCCACACTCCTCCATATAAATAATTTTGCTGCTGTGGTTGAGATTACATAACTCAGTAGAACCTGAGACCTTCCTGTTTTGCGTGGTATGGTTCCATAATGGGGAACATAGGAAATAGGAGCAGCAGGCCATTCGGCCCCTTGAGCCTGCTCCGGCTGTCCGAATGAGCATTATGACCTAGTGCCATTGTCCTGCCTTTTCCCTGTACCCTTGCACATTGTTTCTATTCAAATAAACATCTAATGTCCTCCTGAATGCCTCGATTGAACCTGCCTCCACCACACTTCCAGGCAGTGGATACCAGAATCAAACCACTCGGTGTGTGAAGAAGTTTCTTCGCACGACACATTTGCTACTTTTGAAAATCACTTTAAATCTGTGCCCTCTCATTCTCAATACTTTTACGAGTAGGAGCAGTTTCTCTCTATCTACTCTATCCAGTCCCCTCTTGATCTTGAACACCTCTATCAAATCTCCTCTTAGCCTTCTCCTCTCCAAGGAGAACAGTCCCAACCTTTCCAATCTATCTTCATAATTGAAATTTCTCATCTCTGGAACCATTCTTGTAAACTTCTTCTGCACTCTCTCCAATGTGTTCACATCCTACCTATAGTGTGGCACCCAAAACTGTACACAATACTTCAGCTGAGGTCTAACTAGTGTCTTACATAAACTCAGCATAATCTCCCTGCTCTTGTACTATATGCCTATTAAAAAAGCCCAGAATACTGTATGCTTTATTAACTGATCTCTCCACCTGTCCTGCCACCTTCAATGATCAATGCACATATGTACCCAGGTCCCTCTGCTCCTGCACCCCCTTAAGAATTGTACCCCTTATTTTGTATTATCTCTCCATGTTCTTCCTACCAAAATGCATCATCTCACACTTCTCTGCATTGAACTTCATCTACCACCTTTCTGCCCACTCCACCAACTTGTCTATGTCCTTTTGAAGTTCTATATTGTCCTCCTCACAGTTTACAATGCTTCCAAGTTTTGTCTCAACCGCAAACTTTGAAATTGTCCCCTGCACACCAAGATCTAGATCATTAATATATATCAGGAAAAGCAAGGGTCCTAATACCAACCCTGGGGAACTCCAGTACAAACCTTCCTCCAGCTCGAAAAATATCCATTGACCATTACCCTCTGTTTCCTATTTTTCAGCCAATTTTGTAACCACGTTGCTACTGTCCCTTTTATTGCATGAGCAATAACTTTTCTCACAAGTCTGTTGTGTGGCACTGTATCACATGCCTTTTGAAAGTCCATGTACACCATATCAACAGCATTACCCTCATCAACCCCCTCTATTACCTCTTCAAAAGACTCCAAGTTAGATAAACACGATTTCCCCTTTAGGAAGAGCCAGCATAGATTTCTAATCAACCCAATTTTTCCATGTGACTATTAATTCTACCACAAATAATTGTTCCAAGAAGCTTCCGAATCACTTAAGTTAAACTGACCGGTCTGTAATTGCTGGGCTTATCGTTACAACCTTTTTTGAACAGAGGTGTAATGTTTGTAGTTCTCCAGTCCTCTGGCACCTCCCCTGAGTTTAAGGAAGACTGAAAGATTATGGCCAGTGTCCCTGCAATTTCCTCTCCTACTTCCTTCGATATCCTTGGATGCACCTCATCTGGTCCCGGTGCCTTGTCAACCCTAAGTACCAACAGTTTATTCAACACTTCCTCCTTACCAATTTTGAACCCTTCTAGTGACAGAGTTTCCTCCTCTGTCACAATGGCCTCGGTAGCATCTGCTTCCTAGGTACAGACAGATGCAAAGTATTCATTTAATGCCTCAGCCATGCCCCCTGCCTCAGTGTGTAACTCCCTTTTTTGGTCCCTAATTGGCCCCAGTCCTCCTTCTACCACCCTCATACTATTTGTGTACCAATAGAAGACTTCGGGATTCCCTCTTTATGTTGGCTGCCAGTCTTTTCTTATAACCCCTCCTTGCTTCTCTAATTTGCTTTTTCACCTCCCCTCTGAACTTTCTGTATTCCGCTTGGTTCTCAATTGTATTTTCTACCTGTCACCTGTCATAAGCCCACCTTCTTTTTCTTTATCTTAATTTCTTTCTCCTTTTTCATCCAGGAAGCTCTGGATTTGTTTGCCCTACCTTTCCCTTTCGATGGAATATACCCTGATTGTGCCCAAACCAATTATTTTTTGAAGGTAGCTCATTGTTCAGCTACAGTTTTTCCTGCCAACCTTTGGTTCTCGTCTATCTAGCCCAGCTCTGTTCTTGCCCCATTGAAGTTGGCTCTCCCCCAGTTAATTATTCTTACTCAGGATTGCACATTGTCCTTTTTTTTACTGTCATCCTAATACTTACGATACAATGATCACTGTGTCTTAAATGTTCCCCTACTGACACTTGATCTACCTGGCCCACCTCATTTCCAAGAACCAAGTCCAGCTGTGCATCCTTTCTTAAGAGATAAAAACAAAAAAACTGCGGATGCTGGAAATCCAAAACAAAAACAGAATTACCTGGAAAAACTCAGCAGGTCTGGCAGCATCGGCGGAGAAGAAAAGAGTTGACTTTTCGAGTCCTCATGGAAGGGTCATGAGGACTCGAAACGTCAACTCTTTTCTTCTCCACCGATGCTGCCAGACCTGCTGAGTTTTTCCAGGTAATTCTGTTTTTGTTGTGCATCCTTTCTTGTTGGACTGGATGCATACTGCTGTAAAAAATTCTTCTGAACACAATCTAGGAACTTTTGCCCCGCTACACCCTTTATACTACCACTGTCCCAGTCTACATTCGGGTAATTAAAGTCCCCCATTATAACTACTGTATAATGTCTGCATTCTCTCTCTAATTTCCCTGCAGATTTGTTCTTCTACACAGAGATAAAAACAAAAAAACTGCGGATGCTGGAAATCCAAAACAAAAACAGAATTACCTGGAAAAACTCAGCAGGTCTGGCAGCATCGGCGGAGAAGAAAAGAGTTGACGTTTCGAGTCCTCATGACCCTTCGACAGAACTTGAGTTCGAGTCCAGGAAAGAGCCGAAATATAAGCTGGTTTAAGGTGTGTGTGTGGGGGGCGGAGAGATAGAGAGACAGAGAGGTGGAGGGGGTTATATTCCAACCACACCAACCCCCTCCACCTCTGTCTCACTATCTCTCCGCCCCCCACACACACACCTTAAACCAGCTTATATTTCAGCTCTTTCCTGGACTCGAACTCAAGTTCTGTCGAAGGGTCATGAGGACTCGAAACGTCAACTCTTTTCTTCTCCGCCGATGCTGCCAGACCTGCTGAGTTTTTCCAGGTAATTCTGTTTTTGTTTTGTTCTTCTACATCCTTTCCACTAGGTGGTGGTCTATAGACTACACAGAGCAATGTAATTACACCCTTTTTGTTCCTTAGCTCTAGCCAAATTGATTCTGTCCTTGAACCCTCTGGGACATCCTCTTTCTCCAGTACTGCAATGCTCTCCTTAACCAATACCGTCACCCCTCCTCCTTTCCTATATTTTCTAAACACCTTGTACTCATAAATATTTAACACCCAATCCTGCCCTTCCTTGAGTCAGGTCTCTGTTATCGCCACAACATCATATTTCCACATGGCAATCTGCACCTGTAACTCCCCAATCTTATTTACTATACTCCGTGCATTCACATAAATGCACAGTAACCCTGATTTGGACTTGATGACCTTCTCCCTTACTCCAACTCCACCTAGGGACTTACTATTCTCCAGACTAGTGCTATCTGTCTTTCCCAGTATTTTGTGCATCCTGGTATTCCTCTTTAATATTCTCTCCTGGTTCTCACCACTCCTGCCGAGTTAGTTTAAAGCCCTCCCTACAGCCCAACCAAAATGCCCTGCAAGGAACTCAGTCCTGGCTCTGTTCAAACCGTGCAGTTTGTACAGGTGCCATCTTCCCCAGAGCCAGTCTCAATATCCCAGAAATCTGAAGCCCTCCCTCCTGTACCATCTTTCTAGCCACACATTCATATGCCTTATCCTTCTATTTCTGTGCTCACTTGCACGTGATTACTACATTTGAGCTCCTAATTTTCTACCTAGCTCCCTAAATTCTGATCATAGGACCACATTCCCATTCCTACCTATGTCATTCAGCAATGTGGACCACAACATCTGGCTGATCACCTTACCCCAGAAGAATGTGAATGTCCTACAGCTGCTTGGTGATATTCTTGACCTTGGCACCAGGGAGACAACATACTATCCTGGAGTCACGTCTACAGCTGCAGAAATGCCTGTTTGTTCCCCTAACAAATGAATTCCCTACCAATTTTGCTGTTCCTTTCTTCTTCCTCCCCTTATGTACAGCCGAGCAGCTCATGCTGCCACAAACTTGGCTCTGACTACAACCCGCTGCACTTCAGCGTCCTCACCAGCTTCAAAATGGAAAACCGATTTGTGAATGGGAGCCCAGGGGACTCCTGCACTACCTGCCGAGTTCTCTTGAACTGTCTGGCGGTCACCCAGTCCCTTTCTGCCTCCAGGCTCCTAAGCTGCGTTGTGACCACCTCTCTGAACATGCTATCCACATAGCTCTCACCCTCGCAATATACTACAGTGACTCCAGCCGCCGTCAAGCTCTGAAACCCGGAGCTCAAGGTCCTGTAGTTGGCAGCGCTTCCTGTGCATGTGGCCATCTAGGACACCGAAAGCCTCTATGACTTCCCACATATTACAGAACACACATTCCACTCAACCGAGCTGCCCTGCCATGTCTTAACTTTATTTTACTTTGGTTTATTCATGTTAAATTATTATACTGGCTCTGACTTTCCCTCATTCCTGGTGTTTCTCACTTAAATCCAGGTATAGCTACTTCTTTAAAAATAATGCGCTTTTCTAATTTACAGCAGTTTCTTACCAACCAATGAACTTACAATTTTCTTGTGATGTCGCTATTTGTTTTTTCTCAGTCTCCTTTCAAACTCAGCGCAGGCCGTTTCCGAACAGCTGACTGGTGTTCCTCTCTGGCTCCCAGGTGTGTAGGCCTCAAGCCTCCATCCCAATTTATACTCCCTCGTTCTGGGTTGCTTCCTCACAGGTCTGCCACCTCGCCAACATCCAGATCATGGCTAATCTTCTACCTCAACACCATTTTCCCACATTATCTCCTGATATCTTTAATATCTAGAAATCTATCAATCTCTGTCTTGAATATATAATCATTGACTGAGACTCCACAGCCCCCTGGGGTAGAGAATTCCAAAGATTCAACACACTCTTGAGTCAAGAAATTACTCCTCATTTTAGTCCTAAATGGCCTACCTCTTATTCTGAAACTATGTCCCCTGGTTCTCGAACTCCCCACCAGGGAAAGCATCCTTCCTGCATCTACCCTGTTCAGCCCTGTAAGAATTTTGTATGCTTCAATGAGCTCACTTCTCATTCTTCTAAACACTAGAGAATATAGGTCCAGTCTCCTCAATCTCTCCTCATAGGAAAATCCTGCCACCTCAGGAATCAGCTGGTGAGTCCTTGTTGCACCCCCTCTATGGCAAGTATATCCTTCCTTAGCTAAGAAGACCAAAACTATGCACAGTACTCCAAGTGTGGTCTTGCCAAGACTCCATACAATTGCAAGACTACTTTACTTCTGTACTGAAATCCCATTGCAAAAAAGGCTAACATAGCATTTGCAGGGAAGGTACAGAAATAGATTTGCTATTGGACTAAAAACAAATTACCCTTTTTGTGACCTGACTGAAATGTACACCCTCTTTCTAACTGAAGACTTTGTGGAGCTTGGTTCCTGTAATTAGGGGGAATATGGTGGTATAGTGGTAATGTCACTGGACTAGTAATCCACGGGTAATAAAAACAAAAAAAATGTTGGAAAAACTCAGCAGGTCTGGCAGCGTCCGTGGAGAGAAAAAGAGTTAACATTTTGAGTCCGTATGATTTCCTCAGAGCTGTGAAGAGGTCACATGAACTCGAAACGTTAACTCTGTTTCTCTCTTCACAGATACTGCCAGAACTGCTGAGCTTTTCCAGTATTTCTTGTTTTATTTCAGATTTCTGGCTTCTGCAATATTTTGCTTTCATCACAGTAATCCACAGGCCCAGGCTAATGCTCTGAGAACATGCGTTCAAATCCCACCACAGCATAAGAACTAGGAGCAGGAGTAGGCAATTCAGCCCCTCGAGCCTGCCCGCCATTCAATACGATCATGGCTGATCTCATTTTGGCCTCAACTCTGATTTCCCACCTTCTCCCCGTAACCTTTCAACCCATTACTAATTAAAAATCTGTCTAGCTCCTCCTTAAATTTATTCAGCGTCCCTGGTCCACAGCACTCTGAGGTAATGAATTCCACAGATTCATGACCCTTTGAGAAAAGTAATTCCTCCTCATCTCTGATTTAAATCTACTACCCTATAGCCTAAGGCTATGGCCTCTCATTCTAGAATGCCCCACAAGGGGAAACATCTGCTCCACGTCTACTTTGTCTATCCCCTTTATCTTCTTATATATCTCAACTAGATCTCCTCTCATCCTTCTAAACTCTAGTGAGTATAGGCCTAAACTGTTCAATCTCTCCACATACGACAAGCCTTGCATTTCTGGAATCAATTTAGTGAACCTCCTCTGAACCACTCCAATGCAACTACATACTTCCTCAAGTAAGGGGACCAAAACTGTGCACAATACTCCAGGTGCGGTCTCACCAATACCTTGTACAGTTGCAACAACACTTCCCTATTTTTATACTCTGTTCCTTTAGCAATAAATGCCAAAATGCCATTTGCCTTCCTTATTACCTGCTGTACCTGCATACTAGCTTTCAGCGATACATGCACAAGGACACCCAGATTCCGCTGCACTGAAGCATTCTGAAGTTTCTCTCCATTTAAATAATAAGTCGCCTTTTTATTCTTCTGACCAAAATGGATAACCTCACACTTATCCACGTTAAACTCCATCTGCCAAATTTTGGCCCATTCACCTAACCTTCCATATCCATTTGTAAATTTCTTATTTTTTCATTGCAACTTACTTTCCACCTATTTTAGTGTCATCTGCAAATTTAGCTATAGTACCTTCTATCCCTGAATCCAAGTCATTAATATAGATTGTAAATAATTGGGGCCCAAGGACCGAACCCTGTGGCACCCCACTAGTTACAGCTTGCCATCCAGAAAAAGATCCATTTATCCTGACTCTCTGCTTTCTGTTGGTTAGCCAATCCTCTATCCAAGCAAAGTCCGTGTGATCTTATCTTGCATATTAATCTTTTGTGTATCACCTTATAAAAGGCCTTCTGGAAGTCCAGGTATACTACATCTACAGGATCCCCATTATCCACTTTGCTTGTCACGTCTTCAAAGAGCTCTAGCAAATTTGTCAAACACAATTTACTCTTCATAAAACCATGCTGACTTTGATGGATTGTATTTTGACTTTCCAAATGCCCCATTACTGCTCCCTTAATAATGTATTCCAACAACTTCCTAATGACAGACGGTAAACTAACTGGTCTATAGTTTCCTACTTTCTGCCTTCCCCCCTTTTTGAATAAGGGTGTTATATTAGCATTTTTCCATTACACTGGAACCTTTCCAGAATCCAGGGAATTTTGGAATATTATAGCCAATGCATCCACTATCTCCGCCGCCACTTCCTTTAAGACCCTGGGGTGTAGGCCATCAGATCCTGGGGACTTGTCACCCTTTAATCCCAATAGTTTGCTCAGCACTTTTTCTCTAGTGATGGTGATTGTTCAGCAGCTGGTGGAATTTAGATTCACGGAATCTGTACTGTGCAAGAGGAGGCCTTTTGGCCCATCAAGTCTGTACTGGCTCTGTCAAAGCGCATTCTGCCTAATCCTCTGCCTTAAAACATCCAGAATATAGAGTTAGTCTCAGTCATGGTAATGATAAACATATTTTGATTATGGTTAGAAATCCACCTGGTTGACTAGGGAAGAAAATTTTCCATTCCTACCTGGTCTAGCCTATCTGTGCTTCAAGACCCACACCAAGTGGTTTACCCTTAACTGCCCTCTGAAATGACCACTCAGTTCATGGGCATCTAGGGATGAGCAACAAATACTGGCCTTACCAGTTGACACCCACATCCCATTAAAGGGTATTTAAAAAGCAGTGGATTGATTCACAGATGACATTGCCGCTTCTGGCACCAGGCTTGCTTGCCAAGGCTCAGTTGTCTCCCTTTACATCTGGAGACGCGGGAGTGGGGGGGTGGAAGGGGTGACGGTTGCTATGGGGGGGGGGGGGGGGGGCTGGCCAGCTGCAAATTATCGCGATAACTCCTCCTGGCGCCAGAGGGCCAGGTGGAGAAGCGAGAAGGGGTGGGGAGGGTCGAGAGTGGGGAATCGGCGGCGCGTGCGCCCGCGTCGCCATTAGACAATAGGAAGTGCAGAACTTAGAGATGATTGGCCTCCGCTCCCTCGACCCAGCAACACCCACCCCCCACCCCCCCCACGTGGGCGTTGCCGGGAGGGCGGGGCCACGCCGCCCGCTGTGTGTGGGGGAGGGGCGAGAAGGCCGCCGGCTGCTTTCTGATTGGCTGTCTCCCCGGGTGACAAACGGTCGCCTGCCGATTTGAAGCCCGGGGAAACATCTTCACCGAAAAATCCTGGGTGATCGGTGAATGAATAATCAATCTCCCCGGGTCCAGACACGGAGGAGGAGCAGGAGGAGGGGGTAAAGAAAATAATGTGAGGGAGGGAGAGTAAATAAACAAACAATTTAAAAGTGTGAAGGGAGGGAGGGGGGGGGAGGGAAGCGGCACTGTGGAGCCGCCGGATCCGCCCCCAGAGGCACTGCCTGCCGGTTAGCGGCCTCACTCTGTAGCCGCTGTAGGCCGAAGGTTCCCCCTCCCCCACCCCTCTTGCCCCCGCACTGCAGTGACCCAGGGGGAAGTTGCCCTTCAAGACAGGAGGCCACCGACAACAATCATAAGCCGCAGTGACCCTGCTCAGGTGCAGCAGCAGCATCATCATCATTATTATTATTGGGCTTTACCCTGGATGGGACGCCAGCCTGTGAGTTCAGATGAGCGTTTAATTTACTTGTTTGATATGTTTATGTCATTTATTTTCTACGTGCGCGTTTTTACGCTGTCTCAGGTGCAGATTTGCGAAATTCCGCTTTTTTTTTAAAAGCTTGGATCGTTTTTAATGTAAATGTAAACGTGCTGTGTGGTGCGCGTTTAGTTTTGAGGGTATAACTGGGGGTACTGCATTCATGTTGAGGAAGGGGTTGTGTGTGTGTTGTAAAACAGGAGAAATATTCTTCCAGCTGCAGATTGTGTTTTTTGCTTACCCAGCCCAGACTTGTCTGCATCAGGGTTTACATTTAATTCAGGGATTAATGCTTCTGCTGGTGGACCCAGAGTGGTGTGATGTGCCGTGTTAGTCTGCAGGTACCGTGAGTAAACACGGAATCGTACATTTGTTTGTGCCACTCTCTGAAGGAGCTTCCAGTTAGTCCCAGTCCGTTGATCTCCCCCCCCCGCCCCAGAGCCCTGCGATTTTCTCTTTTTTCCTCCCAAGTATATAATCAATTCCCTTTTGAAAGTTGCAATTGAATCTGGTTACACCACCAAATATTGCATTCCAGATTAGCATAATATGCTGTGTAAATGTTTGTTTCTTCTTTTCACCTCTGGTTCTTTTGCCAGTTATCTTAACAATGTGTCCTCTCCTTAGTAACCATGTGCTGGTAGAGTAAATAAGGTGAAACTTCTCATAATTTTGGAAACTTCCATCAAGTCTCCTCGACTTTCTCCTCTAATGAGAACTACCCAGCTTTTCTAGTCTTTCCACGTAATTGAAGTCTGTTATTGCTGGGACTATTCTAATAAATCTCCCCTGCATCCTCCCAAGGGCTACCTCCTGTGGTGATGCAATACTTCATCTGAGGCCTAACTCGTGATTTATAAAGCTTTAGCATAACTTTCTTTGATTTTATATGCTGTGCCTCTTTTTGTAAAGCCAAGGACCATGTATACATTTGAATGGCTGTAGCCATTTGGCTTGCATCTTCATTGGACTGTGTGTGTGAACTCACAGATTTCTGTCCTTGAACCCCTTTTTAGAATTGTATAATTTTGTTAATATTGCCTCCCCTCATTCACTCTTGCAAAATGCATCACTTCACATTACTCTGCATTAAATTATTACTGCCATTTATCTGCCCATTTCACCAGAGTCTACATCCTCCTGATATCTGTAATTTTCCCCTCATTATCTACTACATTTCCAAGTTTTTTTTCATCTGCACAACTTTAAAATTTTGCCCCCAAAACCCAAGTCCATGCCATTTATATTTATCAAAAAGAACTGTGAAGTTAATGTTAACCCCTGAGGGATATCACTGTATACTTCCCTTCAATCTGAAAAACAACTGTTTACCAGTACTCTGTCTTTTAATCAACTTTGTATTATTGCTCCTACTGCCCCTTTAATTCCATTGGCTTCTATTTTGCTAACCAGTCCATAATGTGGCATTAGTCCCCTGCCTACAGTTTTGCAATATTGCAGACATTACCAGGGTTTGAGAGTGACCTTAAGTATTTCAAAATGGTACCAGATAGCTTAGTTAGTAAAGGCATTGAGCCAAACAGACTAGGAATGTGTCATGTTTGATCCTCAGTCTATGTTGAGTTAGTTTAGCTCAGCTGGACATTGATATTGGTCTTAAAAACAAAAAACTGCGGATGCTGGAAATCCAAAACAAAAACAGAATTACCTGGAAAAACTCAGCAGGTCTGGCAGCATCGGCGGAGAAGAAAAGAGTTGACGTTTCGAGTCCTCATGACCCTTCCACAACTCAGTTCTGTGAAAGGGTCATGAGGACTCAACGTCGACTCTTTGATATTGGTCTTGCTGGTTTTGGATTAATGAGGGAGAGGGAGGAGAGGAGGGGAGGGGAGGGGGGGAGAAAAAAGTCCAGTGTTGCTCATATCCAGTGACTCTTGGGAGAAGTGATCAATATCTGATTTGACTGAAATGGCACTTGAAATTGAATAACATGTGGGCACTCACTGAAACTTCATTCTCAAATGTGAAGTATTTGGGAGAAACTACCTATTGAGCTGTAATCCAGAATAAGCTGTCAAGAGAGAGAGAAGATTAACAAATAAACAGGAAACTTATTTCTCTACATTGTCTTTAGTCCATCAGTATGAATGTTCCTGCATATCAACAACTTTGTTTCAGGTTGGCAGTAGTGAAATCTATGTGCAAGCAATCTCAACTACAGCTACAGTAGTATAATATTTATCCTTTAACTAGGTACTGTACCTAAGTTGTCACATTGCTGCACCCTATAAACAGTCTGGCTTCCTATCCCTGTCATTTTTATTTATTTCTGAGCTTTTCTCTTCAATGTTCTGCCTCTGCTGTTAGGATTTCACCTATCAAAAGATGCAGCTGAGTTCGGAACTCAGCAGAGGGTGGAAGCAGAGTAATATTCCACCGTTCTGTAGATCACAAGAACCCAAGAAATAGGAGCAGGAGTGGACCATCGAGCCTCTCCGCCATTCAATACGATCATTGCACTCAACTCCATTTTCTCACTTGCTCCCCAAATCCCATAATTCCCTGAGATACCGAAAATCTGTCGATTCCAACCTTTAGCATTGTACATCAGTTAAGTTATGCTGTGTACGTTCTAAAAATCAACAACACCTTTTGAGAGACTCTGAGGCACTCAAGTTTTTTTTCCCTAAATTTTTCCCCTTTCTGAAGACAGCAAACCCTGATGGACAATTTTATGGGTGCTGGCAGTGGTCTGATATTTTGCCCAAGTGGTCATTCTCATTGTGAATTCAGATGATTGTTGACAAACCATTTGACTCTTGTGTGACAGCCAGCCCATGGGGAAGGGCTTGGGGCTTCAGAGCTGAACCTGATCTTATCCTTGTTCAATGGCACACTCGTGCAGCAGTTACCAGATAGTGAGCAGGAACTTCCGTTTGCTCCTTAGCCAAGAGATGCTGAAGTCAACTGTGTCACCTCTGCCATGTCAGCTAAGATTTGAAAAGATGATATGGTTCCTGAATCAAAAGACTATCTGCTACTCCGGCAGGAAATTCATTGCTTTCTTGAACTGTTGGTGGATCGAACAAGATCATAATCCAGTTGCAGGGTTCAGATGGTGACTGGAAAGGTCATCGACCTGAAACACTCACTCTGCTTCACTCTTCATTTATGCTGTCTGATTTACTGAGTATTTCCAGCATTTTCTGTTCATATTGCAGATGCAATTGATTTATTGGACTTTGTTGTTATGGATTTGCAGCTACTTAAACGCTTCCTGAGATAGCTACTTTGTCAACACTTCAGAGAATCCACTATCCTCTGTGTAGTTCATTGTAGAATCCAAATATAATTTGTAATGAACATATTATTTATTGATAATTACTCGGGTCTCACTTGTAATCAACTGCAAACCAAACTTTCAATGTGGGTGTCATTATACATCAACATAGAAATTACAAATTGTGACCATAGAATCATCCAACATAAGAGGCCATTCAGCCCATCATGCCTGTGCCAGTTTTATCAGAGATTTCCTATTATAGGCCAAGTATCCTTTATCATAAATCAGAGAACCGAACACATCCAAAAACCAACTTCCTGCGTTCAAGGTTGAATGTGACCCAAGCCAACACGAACCTCGCTGACCGCACCTTGTATTTATTATTCAATGGTACATCTTTCTTTTGTAGCCATTTTATTTACTTTAGACCATAGCTGGCCTAGACTTCAGCCACTGTAATTTAAGTAGGCCTAGGCCTATATGTGGTATCCAAAAACCGAAATTATCTGAAATCCAAAACTCAGTCGGCTCCAAGGGTTTCGGATAAAGGGTACTTGACCTGTAGTTGCACCCCCTGCTGCTTCTCCATACCTCAATAACCTTTTCAAGTATATATCCAATTGCATTTTGAAAATTGCGACTGAATCTGCTTCCACCACTCTTCTAGACAGTGCATTCAGACCATTATAGTAGCTACGTTACGGGATTAGTAATGCAGAGGCCTGGACTAATAACCAAAGATTCAAATTCCACCATGGCAGCTAGGGAATTTAAATTCAGTTAATTAAATAAATCTAGAATAAAAAGCTAGTATCAGTAATGGTGACCGGATAATCCTAAAAACTCATCTGGTACACCTGGTTTGGCATGGTACAGACACGATGGGCTGAATAGTAGCCTCCTGTGCTGTACATCTTTTCATGCTTCTGTGTGTGACAACAGACCCACAGCAATTTAGTTGACTTGATGGCCTAACAAACTCGGGTGTATCTAACCACTACAAAAAAAAAGTCTAATTACTGTGGTGTACCTACACCGCAGTGACTGCAGTGGTTCAAGAAGATGTCTCACCACCTTCTCTTGGGCAGTTAGGAATGAGCAACATCCAGATTGAATGAATGAATGAAATTAAACTTGCTGATTTTTTTTTAAAAGTCTCTCCTGACTCTTTTTTGCCAATTATCTTAAATCTGTGTCCTCTGATTTTTATCTATAATTGAGCACTATTAAAACTTCCCTTTACCCAGCCTCTTCAGTCTCTCTGCACAGCAGAAGATTCCACTTTCCTCGCACCACTCTATTATATCTCTTTCCAAGGCCTTTTCTAAAGTATGATGTCCATCTGTCATGAACAGCCATTGGCCAAAACTCAATTAAAATTGTGAGCTTTGCAGCATACTATAGCTTTTTTTAAAAAGTCACGTACAAAGCCAGAAATAATCATGGGAATGCAGCCTCATCCCTGGTTTCATCTGAAGGTGGTGAATGTGATAACTTTTACAATCTCTGCTTTCCAATCACTTACAGCACTATTGGATATTTTTTATACGTATTCCTAGCACCCAGAATCTAATATCGTAATTTACACTTCAATACCTCGCCCTGCACAAAGTTTATTTTTTATGTAACTTCTTTGTTCTACATTTCCCTGTAATAGTTGCCCTCTTTCTTGAACCAAGGCTGAATTGAAGGCATGAATGTTTCTCGTAGTGCAGCTAAGAAGTGACCAAAAGTGGCCTGGGTGCTTGGACTTCTAGCATTCCCTGTTCCCTATGGGGTAGTGCCTGCATTCCACTTGGTGTATATACTTGACAAGGTCAGTAACTCATGGTGTAGGGGATTCTGAGCCTATATCCTACTCTTCTGTGCAAGGAGTATGGATCAGGTCACTGCCCGTCACAACCAATCAATAACTGTTGAGTAAATTTGTTCCTAGCCATCTGATTGGTCGTTGAGAGATTTGACCGGTAATGTACCACTAATTATAGTGGTACGCATGACCACCAATGTTAGTACTCCTATCAAGACTCACTCTGCAGTTAGTGTTTAAACTTTGCAGCTTCTTTCCAAGTCCTGAAGTTCATTGTTTCCATGCCATAGTCATACCTGGTTAATTGCATCATTTTTAAGACTTGCTGGTTGACCTCAGAGCTGTCATTTTTGCCATCTTTGTGCAGTTCAGTACAAAACTGAGGTTTAGTCTAAGCTACTGTTCATGTGGGTTTGTTGAGAAAATAATGTATTGAAGTAGAAATTCTGGTCAGCCACCATACTTTGCAGTAGTCAAACTTGCACCACAAACAGACTAGGTTGTTTTTTTTTAAAGTCTGACGTTCTTCTAGGGTCACTGGCAAAATATACTGTCAACATTCTTCTAATGAAGTTGTATCCATGTTTTTCCCATTTAGTGCCAATATTAATTGGAGAAATTCCCTGGCTAACACTGTTTTTTTACCTTTCTTTGAAGTTCTTGATTCTCAAAGTTGGTTTCATAGGCGTCAAGGTAACAATGTTGCCCTACTCTACAGTGATGACAGCAATTAAACTGGATCTATATTTGCTTAGCAATTGAAGAAAGGATTGCCTTCATCCAACAGTTAATTCGGACTCGACTGTACCCAACCCTGTCCACCCCATTGGCCTGATTTGACAGATTTGACAGATTTGTGAAGCGTTCTTGCTGAGAGTGACAACAGAATCAGACTGTTCAGAGTTAACTTACAATTTATTTGCTCAAATAAAGCTCTCGGAGCTCAAAGCGCCTCTGAGCTGCCATCAGTCGTTTTTTTTTTACAGCCTGGCAATGGAGTCAATCTCAAAAGTTTTAAAGTGACATATGCAAGGTAATGCACATCTCACAAGATGAAATTCTGCTTTTGTCACTGTTGCATCCTAACCTTTGAAGTACTGCAGTGATGGCATCTCTGATAAAATGGTGAACCCATCCATAATTTCTTTGGAAAAAGTCATTTTAAAAAATGGTGTTTCTCTTAGCTTACATTTCACTAACTCTGACTCACTGAGAGAAATTCTTTCCCCCCTCAACCAACCCCCTTCCACTTTGCAAAAGATCACGGATAATCCCATTGTAAGCATTTACATTGACTATTGAAGCAGCCTTCATTGAAATTCATGATGCGTCTTTTTATTCTCCCAGTGCCAATTGCTGTTCCTTTCTAAAATCTTTAATATTTTGGACTGTTATCTAAAACAACTATTTTCTGTCGTTGACGGTGCAGTATATTACCATAACTGAAGGTTATAAGTTCACACAGTACAGCGTTTAATAAATGACTAATGGTAGCTGCAATGTAATCAAAGAGAGTATTGTGTGTAGTTACTTAAAATGCAGGACTTTACAGTGATGGACATTTGCAATGGCTGTGTGGGGGTTTGTTATAAAATTGCAAGGGAATGCATTTCTCAGGCTATCCGTGGCAAGAAACTTTAAAGAGAATTGTGGCTATTTTGACTTCTGAATGTTGGAGATCTTCTAAAATGCAAATTTTAAAAGTTCAGAAGGGTTACTGCATAACTAAAAACTAAAAAAAAATAAATTCTCAATTTTGAGTACTAGATGATCTGTTTTGTCAATCATTTGACCTAGCCAGTTTCCATGCTGTCTAGAAATGGGTTCAGCTTACAAGTGGGGAAGAACGTTGCTTGACCCTCCAGTATGTAAAACAGCCTTTCTAACCACATAGCAAGTGTGTAGTTCTAATTCTGATTTCAAAAAGTATATAGCATTAAAACTGAAATATTTTACAAATGGGCAGTGGAGTCACATTGTTATTGTCTTGAAATTATGTTTGTCCTGTAAAACCTCTGGAGAACTGACGTTGTCCTTTTTCAGTTGTGCAGTGGTAACCGATTCCTCCTTCGGCGATCCCAGGATATTCTTGTAAGATCTGCAGTACACAGCACAGAGCAAAGATGGATGAGCAAAGTGTTGAAGTAAGGAAAATATTTTGTAATTCTTTTTGGTGATTGAAGTCACTGGGTAATGTCATTAAAGCTGCTGCCTTTTCCTAAAAGCACTTGGCCTTTCTCTGCCTCTGTGACACCGCTCAACTCTACCCCTGCCTCAGTTTATCTGCTGTAGAGACCCTCATCCATGCTTTAGTTACTTCTAGACATTACTATAATGATGACCTCCTGAACGGCATCTCCCAATCAACCTTGCGTAAACTGGAAGACACCCAAAACTCAGCTGCCTGTGTCCTTACTCGCACCAAGTTCTGTTCACCTATCAACCTTGTGCTCACTGAGCTACACTTGCTCCTGATTAAGCAACAACCTTGATTTTAAAATTCTCATTCTCGTTTTCAAATTCCTCCATGGCCTCGCCTCTTGTCTCGTTGATCTCCTCCAGCCCCACAACCCTCCCAGATAATTACACTCCTCTAATTTTGGCCTCTTGAGTTTCCCGTGTTTTAATCGCTCCACCACTGATGGCCGCGCTTTTAACTGTCAAGGCCCTAAGCTCTCCATACCATCCTTAAACTTCTCTGTGAGTCTGCCACTCTTTCCCTCCTTCAGGATGCTCCTTAAAACCTATCTTTTTTAGCCATCTGCCCAAATCACCTCAGGGAATTTGATGCCTAATTTTCGTTGTAAAGGTCCTAAACCTGGGACATTTTATTATATTTAAAGGTAGTATTTATATGTTTATATACTTGTTATGGTAAATATCCTATTTCTTTAGTGTTCCATGTTTCTTACTATTACTGCTCATTTCTTCAACCAGGAGAATGGAATGTACGGGTTTGCATTGTGGAACAGTTCCATTGCCATTCAGTAATGCGCTTGTTTTGAGGAAAGCTGACCTAGCAACTTTCTAATTTCAGTTCTTTGACTGCAAGTTATTAAAAGTAAAGGACATCTATTCTGTGCATGCTGTGGTACCTCACAATGCTGTGTTAATTGATGGAAATTCATTGATAAAAGCATTTCCCATATCTTATGTGTTATAAGGCATAAAGGTCAGAATATTACAGATTCAAATCCTGGTCAGTGCTGAGTTAGCTTGGCTTAGCAGGGGCAGAGGTTGAGATGCTGTATTGGTCATAGTGTGTTGTAATTAAAAAAAGGGAACAATTTGCTGTGATTCCTGGTTTTGATCAATATCCCTTATGCTTGCTGGAAATCGCACACTTCCAGATGAAGTATGGACAGGCTTAAGCTTGGCTGCGGTGCTCTCTATGTGAAAAATGAGCCTGTATGTCCGTGAACAGTAATATACTTCTGTAAGTTCTGAAAGACTACTAAACAAATGAATAAAGTTGCACATAATTTGATTGAAGTCTTGTCAGGTACACGAGTCTTTTTGTTTTATAAACCTACCTATGCTGAACTCTGATCTCAGACTGACAAATCCTGGTAGAATTGCCATGTCCTATTGCAATGTATTACAATGTTTTTCCTTGCAGATCTGGATTCTGCTGAAGAGAAAATTGGATTGTCAAGTGTCCGTTGAAGCTTACTGAAAACCATAAAGATGGTTGGTGTGGGAAATGAAAAGTGGCACTGAAACAATACCCAATTTCTGCTGCATCTGAACTAAGTGGTTGTTAACAAACTATACTAGGAAACAACCAACATTAACACGATTTTCTTGTACCATGTATCACCTATCTACTGATCAGAGATATTTCAAGTGGTTTGAAGAAACCATACACATCATGTGTATGGTTTTTTTTAACCTTCAAGTTTTTCATACACCTTCATACTGTCAATAAGTAGTGAAGATAATATGTGAGAAATGTCCTGTGCCGGAAAGAGTAGTGACATTAAAAGGCCTGAATTAGACATGCAGTTTAGAGTATAGTGTAATGTAGGCGATGCTGCTGAGTCTAGCAGTTTAGAAATGGTAAGCAGCAGTTACTTGTCATTCAGGCATTTGAACAGTTCTGCTGTGTCCGCAGAAATTCATTGTTGATTATTTGAAGGACTGACCTAATGTTAGCCCCTCTCCAGACTAATAAGTATTTCAGTAATGGGGCACATTTAAAAAAAAAAAATCTGATTTTATGATCACCTTGGAGATTAAAGCATCAATGCACCATTGTAATAAGTCAAGGTTTGAGGTTTAGTTTGCCAGTGGAAACTTTCAGCTTGAAAACCTGTATAATTCTACGCTAACAATCATTATTTTCTCCTGCCCAGCTCCTTTTATTGCTGAAAGCACATTGCACTTTTGCTGTGAACTTCCTTCCTTTGCTGCTTTGATGCACGTGACAAGGAAGTTTAGAAAAGATTACTGCAGGCAAAGGGTTTTTATTTGTGTAGTATCTGATGCGTGTTTTGCAAGCCACAAAATATCCAGTTAAATAATCCCTTTCTTTTTTTACCAGAGCATTGCAGAGGTGTTCAGATGTTTTATTTGTATGGAGAAGTTACGTGATGCCCGGCTCTGTCCACACTGCTCAAAGCTTTGTTGCTTCAGTTGCATAAGGGTAAGTACCTGTTGTATTCTGAGTTAGGTTTTGCTATCTGCTTTATGTACATACGTCCAAAAAAGGATGGGAATGACTATCTGATCCATTTAAATCTGGCCTATCCAGACACACACTACCTCAATCTAATTACTACCATTCACTGTCCACCCACTCCCCCCAAGCCAGCCTCGGGTTATACAATTTCCTAAGGAAAATCTATTCCAGAAATTCAAGTTTGAGCAAGCTACTATGAAATGGTTTGACAATTCAGAGTGGCCAGCTTGAATGCTTTTGGCAAAGACTACGGAAAGCCTTCTACCGGCTGTACCTTCCAGTTGCAAATGATGCAGGAGCCCTAGTAGTCAGGGAAAAAAAAAACATGAATTGTGAAAGAGGAAGATAAGTTGAAGAGACTTCACCTTGCCCTGTTGGCTCTGTGCAAATTGTAGCTTGCTACATCGCAGCTTTTAATCCAAATAGTCAGTTTCATTTCTATGCTATGTGCGGCCAGATATGTAACCTGTTTTATCATGCATTGGAGTTCTCGAGTCTTGACCTATGCAGTGAAAGATTAGAGAGCTGTTATTGCGAAGAGAAGGATTAGAATAAAAGTTATTGAGTGAAAGGCAGTTGCTTCCCGAATGGTGCTGGAAATCTTCCAATGTCACTAGGTTGTTGATATTCTACATGCATTTTTTATGGCTCAGTGTTACAATACCATGAAAGCAGTGCTGTTTTTGGAACAATTGTTCTAATTCCAAGAGTATGGGAATGTGCTGGAATGATCTAATCTGTCTCTGACATGATTAAATTTTTTTTTAAGAGGACTAGTTGATATGAATGCTTTAGCTGATTTTGTTTTTTAAAATGATATCCTGTTTGTGCTGAACTGTGGTGCTGTAACCCAGGGTCAGCAAACCCATCTGTGATCAGCTAAGTAGCTACATTTTGCTGCTATATAGCTGTACAGTAGTACTTACGCTGCCTTGTTATTAAAATGTATTTGTTTGCTCTTCACGTGAGCATTTTGGACATTGCATATGTAAATGTGCATTTTTTTTAACTTCATTGTTTTAATAATTCTTCAGCCTGTTTGATTTTGCAAGCATAGGCCTAATTTTTTTAACAGCAGTTAAACATTCAACAGCTCTGAGGATGGGTAATGTCTTCCCAGGGTTAACCAGCTACTAGGAGGTTCATTTAGTTGTGATCTTTTCCCCATCTCCTCCCTTTTTTAACTCGCCCTACCTAATATTTGGAGCTTCACCTGTCAGTAAATTGAGTTCCTGCGTCATTGGATTGCCATTTGTCTGGTTTCACAATATCTGGAAATTTCTTAAAATGTTAAGTGGAGACCTGGAAATAGTCAAGATTTTGTTGAGTTTTCATTAGCAAAGGAAGGATCAAAACCCAAGCACAATTGGAGTAGCCTTTTTTTTTAAAAAGAAAAATGCTTCTTGTCTCCACAGCGCTGGTTAACAGAGCAGAGAGCCCAATGCCCACATTGCAGGTAAGGGCACACCTACAGCTAGTCTTAATCAGAGTTTATGCCAAACTGGAAATTATTTGGACTTTTCGCCTAACTTGCAATTTTTTAAAATAGCTGCCTCATTATGTGAACCTGTCTGGCTCCAATCCAGAATCAATAGAGTTTGACTAAGGTGGAAAGGAAAATTGTGGGCATAAGTAGCAATAGCTGAGTAATCTCAATTTTAACATGTTAAGAGTTATCTATGTAACTTGGAATTATAAATGCTTTTACTTTCACCACAACACATTATAATATTCCTAGCTTCAACATTCTACTTTATTATTTGATGGGGTGTAAAAATGCAAAATGGTACCTATTAATATTATGCTGTGTATCTAGAGCTAAAATTACTTGCTTCGAATGGTATTAAGATGTGGAAGTTTTAATGGATGTACAACAAAAACTGTGCATTCTTGTATTCACAATTTTTAACTTTTTTTTTCTGTCATGGCACTTAAAAATTAGCTTCACTTGCCTGTCATGTCCCAAAATAATTTAACACAATATTAGATTTATTGTTTGGTCGCCAGGCAGTTTGCTCAAGAGAAGAATCAAGTCACTGAATGCATATGCCAATGTGCTGTCTGATTTGGTCAGCTAAGTGTCTTAGACATTTTTAAATTTAACAACTATTTAAGTAACTTCAAGGCTCCATTATTGTTCTCAGGGAGATTTTATTGGGTTGCATTTTTCAAATGAATGAATTTGATCTGGAACCTTCAAAGAGCCATTGTTTGACAGAAACCTCGGGAGAGAGCAAGATAAACCAGATAACGGCTTAATTTAACGAGGAAAGGGATTAAAAAAGCTACTTCTTTAAAAAAAAAGGTCATAATTATAGAACTAGAGTTCTGAGCCTTTTTTATTTTCTACAGTTTGATGTGGTGTGACAACCACTGGAGACATTCTATTTGCTATTATTCACCTTGTTCTATCAATGTTTGAAACTGTCGGCAATTAAAGCCTGTAACAAGATCTAGCCTTCAAAGACAGAGGATCCTGTGTGGGTACGGGATATTAATAGCAGCTGTAGGAATCTTTTTTGAAAAAAAGTCTTCATTGTTCATTACCCCAGACATGCTACAGATTTTACCTAGGTTTGTATGGGCATATGAAAACATTCTCAAAGGAAATGTAGGCTTACCTATAAGATAGCTAAGTATGGGAGCTAAAAACATCTGATGTAATAGGAATTCAGATACATAATAGGGAAGAGAAAGAGCCGGAGGTGAAGCAAAAATCCTGAAATTTTATCCTGTTGTCTAGTTCTCTTTCATCCTGTTCTTTGTTATTCAGTGCACGTAAGTGTGTTTATTAGTGCACCAATGCAGCATGTGAGGCATTGATGCTCTGTGCTGCAAGGGCACAAGGTGATTTGTGCTGTGAATTTCTACTCTTGAATTCATAAATTTGGTTTTCAGGGTGAATATGCAACACAGGGACTTCTCCATTGGGAGGAAAGATAATCAGCAGGCTGCTTCTCCATTATTTGCAGAGACCTAGCAATTGGCACACCAGCATCTCTGGTGTGGAATGTTTTGTAGATGAAAATAAATGGCTTATCTTCTTCGACTGGTGACCTCTGAATTTGAATATAGCTTAGGCAAATAGAATAAGCTCCATACCTATTGAGGTAATACATTAAATGATTCTGGATCTTTTGAATTTCCTGTGTTGAGGGTTCTGCCTGGCCATTTGGTACCTGCCCTGGGTATACTTAGTGCTGAAATGAATGGAAACAGTCTGTCACCTGTTACAAACATTGTTCGAAGGAAAAATATATTACAATGGTTCTGTATTACCTGGATGACTATAAAACTATTTGATAGATATGTACAATGGTGCCGAAGTTTTCACCATCTGACTTGTTGTAGGGCACCCCTTCAGCTGCGAGAGCTTGTGAACTGTCGCTGGGCAGAGGAAGTCACACAACAACTGGATACACTTCAGCTGTGTAATCTCAGTAAGCATGAGGAGAATGACAAAGACAAGTAAGTGTGTCACTACTGTATTATGGTCTGTGATCTTATTGAAAGTACTTAATCTATTGGGTTTTCATTTTTTTTCAAAATTTTTCTGAAACTTGTTTGTGCTCTTGAAATAAGCAGAAATGCATTCACTGCAGTTTCATTCTAGCTCATGATTCAGTGCCCATGCAGCCAATAATGGTGACTGGGAAACAAGTTACATTATTTCCACCAACTTTTTAAATTAATTCTTGTGACTGATCGATTAGAAGGTGACTTGGGCAGAAAACCCATTGATATCAAACATATTAGTTTGCTATTTTTATGAACAGGGGACCTAACTTAAAGGTTCTCGTACTCTGCTTCTGATGGCTGAATGGCCTCTAAAGTAAGACCTATTGATGCTGCTGAAGACTACATGGAGAGACTTCACCCCCAGATGAGCAACAAACTGAGACTAACTAGAATGCTAAACCTGTTTGTGTAAATGTGAAGTCCCAACCAGGTCCTGACACCAGATCTACATTATTATAAATGTAACGTCTGTGCAGAGCTATAATTAGGCTGTGAATGTACTCTAACCCCTTTACGCACAGTGTGAATTCTACACCATTGTGATTATTTTCTAAATTTCCCACAACAGTCATTCTTGTAGCATCTCCAAAAGAGACTAGCAACTATGCCGAATTGTGGGAAGTTTGAAGTTGCCCATTTGTGCTATTGAAGAATTGTATTGGTGATCTAGTGCTCCTTTGTAGAAGCTCTGTAGCCAGGGAGTGAGAACTTTAGAAAAGAACAGATTGGGATTAGTCTCTCTTTTGTCAATGTAAAAGCAAATTTAAAAAAAAATGGTATTCAACTTACAAGTTGTGGTGGTACAGCAAGAAGGTTATTTTAAAACTTAATTCTATTAAATATTTTTAAATGTTTTCAATTATTTGACATTTATTTCAGATGTGACAGTCACCATGAGAAGCTGAGTGTATTCTGTTGGACGTGCAAGAAATGCATCTGCCACCAATGTGCACTTTGGGGGGGAATGGTGAGGACATTGAAAAATTTGTTGGATTTGAAGATCTTTAAAGATCTGGCAATGTACCTGTAATTTGGTGTGAAATTATAAAGAGCTATGAGCTGTCCAAATCACATTTTTTTTTTTCAATGGGGGAGCCTGCCGCAAATATTGTTAAACTCCTTAGAATCCTCCCCCTAACTTCCAGCAGATCATGTTGACTACCATAGGAAAGCAGAATTGTTTTTTTTATTAGTGTGTGTGTTGAAAATAAATTGCTAATTATGGAAATCTGATGGCCCAAAAGCCTGCAGTGAATTATACATTATACATAGCAATGTCTTCCAGTAGAAGTTTTTGGTGAGGCAAGGCACAATGGCATGTCTATTGGACCGTTAACCTTGAATGGCAGGATGCTGATTTTGTAACATGATTCTGCACTTGGTTGTATTGTAAAACACCATGGATGCTATACGTTTTCAAGCATATTGGTACACTTTTAAATACTACTTTGAGGGCAGATACCCCAATTTTTGTTTTTGTACTCCAATGGCAAGTAGGCAGTGATTATCAATTTATTGATCTATTTGTTTATTTTTGTTCAGCAAGACTGGCACCATTGAGATTCTCTATTTTGCCTTCCACCTTTCTGTTTACTGTGGCTTCAGCTGGTGTGCAACTGAGATCATAAATTCACCAGTGTGTAGGATTTGAGGATTTTACATTTAAGATATTTTGTTTTCATTGCAGCATGGGGGCCACACATTCAAACCGTTAGCTGAGATTTATGAGCAGCATGTTACCAAAGTGAATGATGAGGTGGCAAAGTTGCGTCGTCGACTAATGGAACTGATCAGTTTGGTGCAAGAAGTGGTAAGATGATAGTGGTGTAAACATTAGGACCAAGTGGGATTGACCTACAATGGTTATTCCTGGTCCCTTTCTTTCTATATTTCTATCCAATTGATCTGGCTATTCTTAGATGAGACATTTTAGATTCATCCTTTTTTAACTTGCAAGGTACAATCTACAGTCATAACCCAGGTGCGCATGTGCGCGTATGTGCTCTTGTTCGTTTGTGTGTGTGTTTTAAGCTATATTGAGCCAATAAAAATCACCTGTGATCATAAAATAAACGTATGTTTTATTTCTCCTTTCTTTCTAATGTGATGCAAACAACTTATGATCCTTCTCTTCAACCCCTCCCTATCTGTGACCTATGTAGCTCTATATTTCCTCTCCAGATCACCCCTCCCCAGCCTCTTACCAATCCTTTTGTCTTACACTTGGCAAAGTTCCACTGTCTAAGATTCCCTTTCTTAAGCCCCTTGTGTCTTTTGACTTTTCCATGTATGACTCTCTTTGACTAAGCTTTCAGTTGTATCTTCTAATCACTTTTTTTTTGTTTTTTGGCTTGGTGCATGTTTTCCTTGTTCATCTGCAGTACCTTGGGATTTTAAAGGAGCTATATAAATGCAAGATAATTATGATTATACTCTTTTGGATTTCTATGAAATCAGCTTGTTATAGGCTATAAAGAAGTCTGCAACTTGTTGCTATTGATTCATTTAGCAGTGAGCCACTTTATTGAACAAATCTAAAATCAGCATTCAAAAGCTCTCTGGGCTGGTGATGTTTCAAAAGCCGAGGGCAAAGCTTTCAAACTACAGAGGGAAGCATTGCATGAGTACTTGTATGCAGTGCCGTTTCTTGCTTTGTGTATTAGTGGGCAGAGGGGTGTTCTTTTTGTATTTGGAGACCTCTGACCTTTTGTATACAGCATGCTAGGACATACAAATAGTCATTTGGTAGTACAGGACTTTGCTTAGCAGTTAACTGGTGTATTCTCCATAGTAATGCCTCTACCAATCAGTCTACTTACCAACCAATCAGCAATCTGTTCTCATGATGTATAAGTTGTTGTCCTCTTTACACTTGGTATTCTTGTGAATGTCCTGAATAGTGCAAGACAGAAAGTTCAACATGTTTTTTTTTCAGTGATGCTATGATATAGTTTGAATATTTCTATATAATCATGCAGCACACTGACTCAGACACTTGTATGTGATCCTCAGCTCCAAAAGACTAGAAAGAAAGCAGAAACAACTGTGCCTTTTATATAAAAATAAAAAATCTACGGATGCTGGAAATCCAAAACAAAAACAGAATCACCTGAAAAAACTCAGCAGGTCTGGCAGCATCGGCGGAGAAGAAAAGAGTTGACGTTTCGAGTCCTCATGACCCTGTGGAAACGTCAACTCTTTTCTTCTCCGCCGATGCTGCCAGACCTGCTGAGTTTTTCCAGGTGATTCTGTTTTTGTTTTGTGCCTTTTATATCCTTGAAATGTCCCAAAGAACTTCGTGACCAAGTGTAGTCTTTTGATGTGTAGTCAGTGTTTTTTATTGTAGACAAATGCAGTAGCCAATTTGTGTACAAGGTCCCACAAACCACAATCGGATAAATGACCAGTTAAGCTGTATTTGGTTGTGCTGGTCGTTGGCTATAACACCAGAAGACCTCTGCAACTCATCTTTTGAATAGAGCAATGGAATCTTGTAAAAGGGGCCCTAGTTTAATGTCAGATCCTGGGCTTGTTAAATTTTGTGCTTAAGCTTCAAGTGGAGGTCCCCTCTTTTTTAAAAAAAAATTTGATCTGTAAGGCTATGTAATGATAAGCCAATGATAGTATTGATTTTTATTCTGGCACTTTTCTTTAAGGATTCTGTATAAGCTACAGCTTGTAGAACCAAAACAAAGCATCAAGCTACCAATTAATTTAGTCAACTGTTAAAACTACTGTGCCAGTTAGAAGCACATTTGATACAGGAACTAGCATCATAAGTTGTTTGCAAAATTTAGCTGTCATTTAAAATTTGATTTGAAGCTGAGCACGTAATTAATCGCTAGCTTTCCTAGTTTGATTTTTAAAAAATTATTGAGAAGGACATAATAATTCAAGCTCTCTTTTTTAAAATGCTCATAAATGTGAGGTCAGGAGTTTTACAGATACATTCTACATCGTAAGTGATAATTATCACAGTTTACTTTTTCTAAGCTTTTTTTTAGTTTGGCTTATGACAGTACAGAAATATTTTTTTTTGTGTCCAGGAGAGAAATGTGGAAGCAGTACGGAGTGCAAAGGATGAGCGGGTCAGAGAGATTAGGAATGCTGTGGAAATGATGATTGCGAGACTAGACACACATCTGAAAAACAAACTTATAACATTAATGGGTACAGTATACATCTTTGCAATATATCAGAAATTAATGTTTTTAAAATACATTCCTTTGGCGTGGTGCAACCTATTTTGGCTTAACGGCATGTAGTCCAGAGGTGGGTGATGTACCAGTTACAGCAACAAATATGAGGTATGCACACGAAGCAGACAGAAAACCAGAAGGTATGTGACAACTTCCAATGAGTCAGCTTTGGACCCACTTATTGCCCCACAACAAGAGGCAGACCCTGGCAAGCTGCACGTTACCTACAGGGGCCTGCTGTTGCCTTGGATAATTGAGATACCTTGATATTATCTCCTCATTGGATAGAGATGATCTATGTCCTGTCACTGAACTCTCCTCAACCTAGCAGTGGTATCACCCTCATTATCCTGGGGGGGGGGGGTGTTAACCATTGACCAGACACTGAACTGGACCAGCCGTGTAAATACTGTAGCTACAAGAGTAGGTCAGAGGCTGCGAATTCTGTGGAGAATAACTCAACTCTTGACTCCCCAAAGCTTGCCCACCATTTACAAGGCATAAGTCAGGAGTGTGATGGCATACTCTCCACTTGCCTGGGTGAGTGCAGTTTCCACAACACTCAAGAAGCTTGACATCATCCAGGACAAAGCCGCCCCTTTGATTGATACTCCATTCACCACCTTTAACATCCACTTCCTCCACTGACGCACAGTGGTAGCAGTGTGTACCATCTACAAGCTGCACTGCAGCGATTCACGAAGGCTTCTTCGACAACACCTTCCAAACCCATGACCTCTCCTACCTAGAAGGGCAAGGGCAGTAGATGCATGGGAACACCACCACCCGCAAGTTCCCCTCCAAGCCACACGCCATCCTGACTTGGAACTGTATTGCTGTTCCTTCACTGCCACTGGATTAAAATCCTGGAACTCCCTCCCTAACAGCACTGTGGGTATACCTACACTGCTGTGGTTCAAAAAGACAGCTCACTACCACCTTCTCAAGGGCAAATAGGGATGGGCAATAAAAATGCTGGCCCAGCCAGTGGTACCCACGTCACGTGAAAGAACAAAAAAGCATATGAATTGCAGCATGAACTCTATCAAACTATACCCTGAGAAAACCTGTAAAGTTCTTAATGATTTGTCATAAACATGCTTTAAAATATTGTCTCTGTAGGTCAGAAGACATCACTGACTCAGGAAACAGAACTGCTCGAGTCATTGTTACAGGAAGTAGAACATCAGGTAACCAAAGTGGAAGGAGGAAAATTAGGAGAGCTGCTTGGATTCACAATTACTGGAGTCGACAGTTTTTTTTTCAATAATGTGCTCAATTGAGCCACTCAGTAAGATATAATGAAATCGAAACTCTTTATTGCAATAGCTAGGCTGGTAATTGCACTGAAAAGCATGGTACTGAACCACGCAGATTATAAATGTTTGAAATCCTGATCTTGGTCTGCCTCGAGTTACCTGAGGTAGTATTGGTGGTGCCACAGCTAGCTTTGGCAATGGCGATGAAAAATCAGCCAGAGTTTCCCGTTCCTTCAGTTGCTCGCAAGTTTAATGGCAAATGCCTTTTATGAAGGTGGGATTATGTTCAGCTGCAGTTGCCACTGTGACAGTTTAGGCTTCAGGTACTTGTTGATTCTCACCTGAGGAATGGGCACCTGGATGAGGTACTAAAGGGACAGTTAGTGCCAAGTGGGCATGCATTCCCTCATCTTCAAGAGTAGTCTCAGAGCAATACAGACTCAAAACTTGTACATTCATTTTGCTTTTCTTAGATTTACAAATAGCAAATTAAACTATTTTTGAAATGAAGGCTGGTAGATGTTTTTGTTTCCCTGCAGCTGCGATCTTGCAGTAAAAGTGAGTTAATTCTGAAAAGTCAAGAAATCCTGCTAATGTTCCAACAAGTGCATCGTAAACCCATGGCTTCATTTGTCACAACACCTGTCCCACCAGACTTCACCAGGTATTATAAAACAAAAAGAGGAAAGCTGGCAATCTGACACAAACAGAAAATGCTGACAATACATAACCGGTCAATAGGCATCTAAAGCAAGAAAAGATGGGATGACATTTTGGGGGTGAACAGAAATGCTGACAATACACAGCAGCTGTATTTTTTTCTATTATGTAGTTTGCAGACCATTTAATCTGCTCCCTCAATGTGATTTGTGTATAATTTAATTCCCACCCTCCCCCATCTCTTTTTTTTAACTCCCAACCTGACTAAAATTCCTGTCCATCTTCAGTTCTGGCATGGGGTACATGGATTCCAACATGTATTTTCAGCAGTTTATGTTTTTATTTCACAAGGTTTTGTGTTTAATCTTGGTTTGCAGTGCGGTTAGGTTTGGTATTTGAGGCTGGTATAGAGGAGTTCTGAAAAGAAGCAATTGTTGAAATACTATTAACATGTTGCATCAGACTTCCTCATTTATGGCTGGAAGCATGGGACTGTTAATAAAAACAAAAACAGAATTACCTGGAAAAACTCAGCAGGTCTGGCAGCATCGGCGGAGAAGAAAAGAGTTGACGTTTCGAGTCCTCATGACCCTTCGACAGAACTTGAGTGAATCCAAGAAAGGGGTGAAATATAAGCTGGTTTAAGGTGTGTGGGGGTGGGGGGGGGTTTGGGTGGGGGGAGAGAAGTGGAGGGGCTTGGTGTGGTTGTAGGGACAAACAAGCAGTGATAGAAGCAGATCATCAAAAGATGTCACAGACAAACAGACCACATTGGTCTCCTCTACATTGGAGAGACCAAACGTAAACTGGGCGACCGCTTTGCAGAACACCTGCGGTCTGTCCGCAAGAATGACCCAAACCTCCCTGTCGCTTGCCATTTTAACACTCCACCCTGCTCTCTTGCCCACATGTCTGTCCTTGGCTTGCTGCATTGTTCCAGTGAAGCCCAACGCAAACTGGAGGAACAACACCTCATCTTCCGACTAGGGACTTTACAGCCTTCCGGACTGAATATTGAATTCAACAACTTTAGGTCTTGAGCTCCCTCCCCCATCCCCACCCCCTTTCTGTTTCCCCCTTCCTTTTTTTTTCCAATAAATTATAAAGATTTTCCTTTTCCCACCTATTTCCATTATTAAAAAAAAACCCACTAGAGCTATACCTTGAGTGCCCTACCATCCATTCTTAATTAGCACATTCGTTTAGATAATATCACCAACTTTAACACCTATGTGTTCTATTGTACTATTGTCGTTGACATCTTTTGATGATCTGCTTCTATCACTGCTTGTTTGTCCCTACAACCACACCACCCCCCTCCACCTCTCTGTCTCTCTATCTCTCCGCCCCCCACACACACACCTTAAACCAGCTTATATTTCAGCTCTTTCCTGGACTCGAACTCAAGTTCTGTCGAAGGGTCATGAGGACTCGAAACGTCAACTCTTTTCTTCTCCGCCGATGCTGCCAGACCTGCTGAGTTTTTCCAGGTAATTCTGTTTTTGTTTTGGATTTCCAGCATCCGCAGTTTTTTTGTTTTTATTTTAGGGCTGTTAATAAAGTTGCTCTGTAACTTTGAGAAATTACTATTTGTTCCAGTCTGCTCCATTATGTGTGTGCTGCAAACTGCTGTACTAATTGTGGGATTCTGTTGGATGGCACAGTGGTATAGCTTGTTGAAGATGCGATACACCGCTTACCAGGGTGACGCACTATGGTTGAGCTTTGTGATCTCTGCTGTCAAATGCAAAGTGGAGGATGGCTACTATTCTTCAGTGGCAGTCGGAAACTGGGATGGATTAATGCCCCATCTAGTGGCTGCTTCAAGTGATAGAAGCATAAGAACAGTCGGCTACAAATGCAAATGAGATAATCATGTTTGGGGAAAAAGCAAGCAGAGATCTGTAACATGCGATCTGTATTCACTTTACATCATGTTACAACTTCTGCAGGTGATGAATGAATGAAACATCTAACTTGAACAAACAGATAGGAGCTGCATTTAAATGTTAGTTTAGGCCTGTGGTGCCCTGCATGCCTTTTTCAGCCTTGGAAAAGACTGCTAATGGTTCAGATGTCTTTTGAGACTTTCCAAAGGTTTTTGTCTCAATATCTTCCATCCACCACTGGTGTGCTCTTAGCCTAAATCTAATTCTGCACTTGGAGCTATGCTCATAAGCTAATCAGAGTGGGTGGAGGGGGGGATACAGGGGGCAATGCTGCTTGCAAACAGCACCTTTTAATTTAAGATTATATAAAATCAGTTTACAGCCATTTGGGTCTAAACAATGCTCATATTGGATAAGTAGGCTATTGTTTCCCTGGCTTCTTGTTTGACAGCTGATGCTTCAAATAAGTGCAAATGCAATGCCGCTGTGTAAATGATTTTTTTTTTAAAATCGTTCTCTGGTACATTAAGTCTAATTCAAAATGTACATTGTCAAATATGCTCTATCATTTTGTCTTGACAGTCTTGTGCCATACTTGATTACCACAAGACTTGTGAGAATTTATCTCTGCATGCAATACCAACAATGTTATTCACTCTTGTCTTATCAAAATCTGAGGCACAAATGTTTTGTTTGTTTATCCAGAATATCTGAGAGGCAAGTAAAGTGATTATATCATTGAAGTATATATTAATCCCTGTTGGAATAATGTGGGAGCACTATTTTTGGGTTCTGCCGCTATACAACTAAGTACAGGTACGCTTACTCTCAACTCAGCAAACTGGGTAGCGGTAATGCTGTTTTTAAATTTCATTTTCTTTTCCTTCTAGTGAGCTGGTTCCTGCTTATGATTTCAGCACGTTTGTTCTGTCGAATTTCAGGTAATGATTTACTTCCTTATAAGAATAGCTTGCGACAGCTTGACCCCACTAGCTTATTTTTCAAAAGCCAGGTTTTTGCGGACAGTGACAATGAACAGCACCAGCCGTTCGTCATGCTTATATTTGCTCAGACCTTCTATGGACTTCTGCATTGGAACCTGCTGAGGTTAGAAGCTATTTGGTGAAGCATCCTCTACGGGGGATCTGGGACCAGTGTGAACAGGGCAATTAACTGTTTATCTCCTGAACCAAACAGATTGAAGAATCCTTTGAGGTGTGCAGGGTCTGAAGCAGGAAGGGTAAATTAGAATATTTAATGGGAAATTATGTGCAGATAGTAGAGTGAAAGAAAGATGGAATTAAGAGTAATGAGACGTTGCAAAGGTGAAAAAATATGTTTTAAAATCTCCAATATTAAAATCTGAAGGAATGAGATTTGATATGATCCTGTACCAGCCCTCAAGTATTTGGTACAATCCAGTTAGGAATCAGTAACTTTTTGTTTAAATTAGACATTTGAGATCCAAGGTCCTTGCTAAGAGAATAAAGCCACAAGATTCCATGTTTTTTAAATAAACTTCATTATACATGGTCAGAAAGATAAAACAATTTACAATATCTATTTTATATTAATCTTGGAAGTTAGAGTATGAGGTAAATATGAAGTAACAGGCAAACTGTGGTTGAACACTATATGATAAATGGCAGATGTGACCAAGAGAGATCCCACGGATTTCTCAACAACCTACCTAGATCTCAGTAGACACTGAGAGTCAACCAATCTCATTGAAACTCTGCTTCCCTTATGAGAGATTGCAAGCCTTCACGTTTCCCTTTCGAAGATGTGGTCTCTGAATTCCCTCAAAGTTGTTCCGACTTGGCATGCCTCAATGACTGCCCATCTTTGAAGGTTTTAATCTTGTCTTTCAAGAATGTGTTCCCCTGTATTCCCGAGTCTGCATTCCAGCACCAACTCTCAGGTGCAACTTCAGTTCTTCAGCCGTGCCGATCAGAACACCACTGCTCCAGAGAGTTACCTTTACTCCAACAGCACGTAACACAGAGTCACCAACTTTTTGCTGCCTCTTCAGCTCTCCAGGGCTTCTACCAAGCCCTCAGTACTTGGTTACTCACTAGCTCCACTGCTTGAAATTCTTTCTTTGCTTACCGGTAGTTATCTCCTCCTGGTTGCTGTTTCCCTGGTGTATGTTCGCTCTCCTGGTCCTCTCACCCTGGATTCCACCTTTGGGACCGCTCCTTGCCCCTTGCCCTGGGGCTCCTTTGTTATGGCTCCCGGTCCTGTGCCCTGTGATTGGGTTTTCGCACTCTTTCTTCCCACGCAGGCGCATTGGGCACTTGTCCCTGGCCCAAAGAGCTCTAAACACTGGATTGCATATGTGCTACCTGCTCCTGATCAGTGCCAGTGAAGAAACTCCCAGGGCATGCTGGGACTTGTAGTTCATGGCCTCCGCTCAGGAATCTGGTAAGTCAGGATTCTTAACAGACACAAGACACCACGTTTGTAAAAGTTTCAATGCTGAAAAGATTGTGTGGTGGTAATTGAGAGGTATCACACTGTTTGGTTAAAAAAAATGACTTGTACTAGAATGGACGAGCCTCAACTCTTTCTGGTGAGTTTCTACCGCACAAATACCGCTTCTTCGTACCCTTTCACAGTTTCTAATGCCGAGTTTTTCGGAGAGATGCTGTTATAGCAATGCTTGAGGAGCTGGGGAACTCGGACAGCAACTTCTGATTTCTTCATTGAACCGAGCATGTGTGATCACTGAAAGTTGCTCTCTGATTCGCACTCTCTTAGCAATAAATGCTAATAGCCTCACCATCCTTTTTTTCCTGCAAAATCTGGACCATTATTGTACTTGTTAAAATAATCATTTTAATTGTTTTTGGTAATTGTGATGGGGGGAGGGGTATGAACTGACTCCAGTCCTACTTTTTAAGATCATATGTATTTAGAACTGTAATTAAGATCACTTAACATCAGTGGGAGAGGTAATGAGGGAAAATACTAGTCACACCCATCTGACTGATGGCTGAAAATATCAGGCTTGGTTTAGTGATTTAAAAGAATTGAAAGATTTTTTTCCCCTTGATTTCTTTTAGAAATGATGTCTGACAGGCTTAAGCTTGTTTTTGTCAACAAAGCATAAGTTAAAATGAGAAACTGAACTTTGAGCATCATAAAAGCTTAATGTTTCTGGAGTCTGAAGAGTCTGTGCAAAAACTGGCTAATTCTATACTACGGTTGAGTTTAAAAAAAAAGAATATGAACATAAATCCTAGGTGTTTTTCCACTTAACTCTAGAGTACTGAGAGATGCCCCTGTCAGTTCCTCTGAACTCGATTATTGTGCTTGTTCATATGTACTGACAGTAGTTGGATTATATTTCGATGCACTTAATTGGCAATTCCAGTTCCTCTCCTGTCTAGAGCCTAGTACTAATTGATTTCCTTTTAATCTTTAAAAAAAACAAACTTCAAAGTGGATATTTGCATTTACTGCATTTTACTGAGAGGAGGCGTGTGCAGGGTAATGCAGAGATGTTTTACAGACTTTGACACCACATTACAATGTCATTGCTGCTGGTTCAAATTTTAAGTATCAGGTAAAATTGAGAATTATTTTATTGCAGGGTGGCCATTACTGCATTAAGCTTCTTTTTAAAAATTTATTCTTTCATGAAATCGAGCCACCTAATTGAGTGGCTTGTCAGGTCATTTCAGAGGGTAGGTAAGAGTCAATCACATTGCTGTG
Source organism: Carcharodon carcharias (assembly GCF_017639515.1). NCBI lineage: Eukaryota > Metazoa > Chordata > Chondrichthyes > Lamniformes > Lamnidae > Carcharodon > Carcharodon carcharias. The sequence continues at coordinate 149,503,414 of NC_054476.1, read as the reverse complement.
GATCTGGAGCCACATGTAGACCAGACCAGGTAAGGATCGCAGATTTTCTTCCCTAATGAACCAGATGGGTTTTTATGACAATCGATGATCATTTCATGGGTCACCATTACCGGGACCAGCTTTATGGGATTTGAACCTGTGTTCCCAGAGCATTAACCTGGATTACTAGTCCAGTGACATTATCACTATGTTACCACCTCCTCCTTTGGAACCTATCTTCATGAGCTGGCATCTTGTTTCCCTTTTATATATCAGCAAATGTCACATTGCTGTCCATCATTTTAACATTGATATATTAATAGCACACCCTTCCTATAATTTTGACACTTCCTATCCCTCTTGCCCCATGACACACGTGAGCATTGATTGAATTGACTTGGTCTCAGCTGCTGCTAAGAATTAATATAGTGCATTTAACTGAGAATAGCACACGATGTTGCTTCAGCCTATTTCTTATGTTGAACACCAGAAAAGACAAAAAACACAAGTATGACCCAGTAGCTGCAGTGATGAAATGTATGTCAGACGTGCCCTTCCCATGCAACTCTGTTGTTTGGTATATTACAAATTCTGGTCAGTGCTTAAACTGGCAGGGAGTTCCATCTTTTGGGCAGGAAAGGAAACTGCAGGTAGACATATTCCCCTTGCTGCCTGTGCTTAAAGGAAGGCAATCTCCAGGCATTATGCCTGAAAGGGTGTCAGCGATCACTGACATCAGTGTTGACCCATGGTTATGCCTGGCAAGGTACTGCAGTGGTTTGCCATTGCCTTCTGCAGGTGCCTCACCAGGAAATTCTCTTGCTCTTACTGCTTGCCATAGGCATATTAAAAGGATTTATAGGTTGGTAATTAACCTGTTTGCTATGTTATGAATGCCTTCCTTTGAAAGTGCAATGTAGAGGGAAAGAGGTTAAAGAAAAGGCAACAGAGAAGGTACATTGTAGTTTGGGAATGAACATTATCGTATGCTCGCTGTCGAGTGCTCTGCTATCCTGTTTTTACTCTCTGGTTCTTGATTTCATTGTCCCTGTTCTTGAATGTTTAGGGTTGGAAATTGTGCGAATTGTGGCTACCAGAATTCTTTGAGGTGAAAGTTCCCTACTTAATATGGAATACAGATATTCCTCCATTTAAAATGCATTTTCGTTTACAGAGGCTTATAGATTTGGGAACATGCCTCAATAGCGTTGCCACAGTTTTTTCATTTTTAGCATGATTACAGCACATTGTGACAGTGCATGCTCAGTCTGCTTTTCTTTAAAACACTTCCATCCCTCCACCCCTCACTTGCTTTTGCTCATTGCTTCTCCCTCTTGACCCCCTCACTGCTTCCTGTTTGCCACCTCGTTCGCTGCCCTTCTGAGCCCTTGCCATGAATGAGGGCTCAGAAGAGGGGTAACGAGCAGGAAGGTGTCAAGAGAGGGGAGCAGCGAGCGGGTGGGGGCCAGGAGATGGAAGCGGTGAGCGGGGGTGGGTGGAGAAGGAAACAGCAAGTGGGTGGGGTTGAAAGAAGGGAGCAGCAAATGGGAGAAGGAGGAGAGCACAGGAGGTAAGTAAAAAGAGGATTTTTGGTTCAGTTAAGGTCAAGGAAGATGATAGGTTTTGATGTAAAAATTGCACCTCAGTAAAGTAATCCACCTTTTTTACATGGCTTCTTATGGGAATGTGACTTTTGTTTAACACGTTTTTAGTTTTTTTCCTGTTTTTTAGGAAAACATTTGGAGTGCTAAATAGGGGATAGCTGCACTGTATAAAGTTATTACTATTGCTGTATCAGTGTGAAGCCTTTATTTTCTACTTAAGGGTGGTCATTATTTCAAGAAAATACTTCACATTTTGAAATAAATTTTGTTGCTTTCTGAACCTTGACCACTTTACAATATATTCATTCAGAAACCAGAATGTAAACACCCATTTTTTTGTTTGTTTTCAATAGCACTTTACGTCAGCGTGCTGACCCTGTGTACAGCCCCCCCCTGCAGGTATCTGGACTCTGCTGGAGACTGAAAGTTTATCCGGTGAGTTTGAAAGCCTGGATCCCTTAGCAAACTAGCTTCCAGAGAATGTACAAATAATGAACCTGGATAAACAGTTCCTAAACTGTTCTAATCTGGACCTAATAAATCTGGAGTAAAGAATGCCTAATGCAACTTCAAAAAAAATTTCTGTCAAATATAGATTTGCTTGTTAGAAACACTTGACTAGAGTAATTAGAAAATAGAGAAGAGGTCTTGAAATGATTCAATCCATTTGTTTATCATACAACTGCTCAGAGTGGATTCATTTTAATCATGGTGTGTTTTTCTTGAATTGGTTTTGGGGGTGCAGTGAGAGGTGTGAAAAACATCAATGTATGCATTAAAACCTGCAAACATTAAGTTGTGTATTCTATCCTAGGATGGAAATGGAGTTGTGCGAGGAAATTACCTGTCGGTGTTTCTGGAACTTTCTGCAGGACTCCCTGAAACATCAAAGTACGCAAACTCTGAAATCATTTTCATGTAATAAGTTAATTCCTGCACAAATGCAGGGTTACTTTCTTCTAACTGCCTTTTAATGAGTTGGTCTTTTTTCTCCCACCTTCAACTGTAGGATTTTGCAGCAAGTTGTGTGGCTAGTTTAGATTTTGTCCAGTTCTTCCCCAGCTCCCCCGAAACCTTTGCTGAAGGTCCTGACTCCTGCTGTGGTCCAGTTCCACAGTGGCCCCTCCACTTATGAGCCTGCTCAGCGAGTGTTGGCTGAATTTTCAACTGTTGCATGTCTGCACCTGGTATCCCCAAGTGCCCTTTCCAGCAAGAGGTCATTGGATTGTGATTGTGAACTGTAATTCTGCCTATGCTTTTCTCCTTTCTCCTCTTGCAGTTAACCTCAGCTGATGTATATTTCTGAGGGTTTTTGGAATTTGGAATACTTTGCAACAGGGAGTGGTTAAGGCAGAGACCATTTGCATCTGTTTAGAAACTATAGGATAAAAATTTAAAACAAATAATGTTAGGTGGGGATGAAGCAGCAGAGTGGGATTTGATTCCTGTTGAAGGGTCATGAGGACTCGAAATGTCAACTCTTCTTCTCCGCCGATGCTGCCAGACCTGCTGAGTTTTTCCAGGTAATTCTGTTTTTGTTTTGTATTTGATTTGTGTTGCTCTAGCAAATATGTATGATGAGCATGATAGTGCCACATGGTGGCGTCCTGTGCTATAAATTAATCATGGTGCTAATCAAATGTGGGGCATTCTGATCTGTGAGTACCTTATCACACTGACCAAGCCACTGGGGAATTACCGTCACATTTATAAGCAGTATTCAGAATATTGTCTACTGATTTGATCCTTTCTCATTCTCAAATTTGCAGCAATGTGAAAGTCTCTGCCCATGTGTGATATATTTGAAATTTGACTTGTCTCCTGCAAGGTGCAAGGAAAGAGATTACAAGAGTCAGAAATGAACTTTTCTTCGCTCTAGTAACTGAGAGGGCGAGGTCATGTTATCGAGCTTAGAATGCTCTGGGCATGTTTTGAGATGCTATTAGCTATAAATTGAATGTTACCCTCTACTAACTCCGAGTGCTGTCAGGACATACTGCTTCCTGAGATAAATAGAAAAGGCCAAATGCTGAAAATCTTGAAAGTAAAGCAGATCTCAGATACTGACTAACTTGCTGTAAGTTTCCAGCATTTTATTTTGTGGATTTTTTCTTCATGCTGCAGCCAACAGGTCTGTGATCAACCGTTCCATTAAATAAAAATATCTGAACTGATCCTTTCCAGAATCTTGAGATTAAAAGTTATTCAGGTGATCATTCTTTTTTCCAAGACGAGTCCGGTTTTGTTGAAGGAGCCTGAATCTCCTTAGTCGTTGTTTATCAATTCTTTCAGAGCTCTCATTTCACTCCATTTGTAGGTTATAATCACAGCTTTAGATTTTGCTGTTCTTGCCCTCTCCTAAAGAATAAAATATAAAAGGAGACTTTATATGTTACTGCCCTGGGGTTCTCCTTCAATGTATTGGAAACTTCATGGTCGTTTTAACCATTGATGTGCCATGATGTGTGCCTCCATGTGCTTATAACTCCATATGTGAACTGACTGCAGGCAAAACTCTTAAAGTATCCTAATCTAAACTGAATACAATGTCTGCAGTGTTGTCGGTTATGTGTTAAACCTTGCCAACCATAATGTTTTCAGTAGGCCCTAAGCTAATATGAACCTGGATTTGATTCAGTTCTGCTTTAACTGCCATCAGGTAAACCGTACGTAGCTCCATAAATGAGTCGCATATCGATTTTAAGTATTAAGGTTGGTACCTCGGTGATATACCTGAGACATGATGGTGTGATGAAGTTTGCTTGCTCCATCACCATCTTGTCATGAAGCTATTAATGTACATAATATTATTGGAAAATATTTTTCTTTTAAAATAGAGGTTTCATCTGTGGGTGTGTCTTGGATTAAAGCCAGCTAGTCTGGGTGCTTTGATGTGTACTAGTTTTGAGATGTAAGAGAGGTAGAGTGCATTTGCATTGTTTTGAATAGACCATTCAAGAAGTGAGGTGAAATCTGGCACCTAGCTAGCAGAGACCAAGCAATGTTTATATTACTAATAAAATTGGTACTATAAAAGGGATTTTATTGTTAGAAGAGGTGGAGTTCAAAGGAGCTGGTGATACAATGAGAATTTACATTCAATGAGGTGCTGGAAATAACCGATAGCAGTTTTGTGTGTGCAGGGCAGAAGCAATGTAAGATCAAAAGGCAGCTATAAGCCTTCAACTGTCTCCACAGGAACCAAAGTGAGAGGAACCTCATTTTGAATTTGTAAGGTGAAAATGCTTTGCCTGGTTAAGTCTATGGGTGCTATTGCCTTAATGAAGATTAGTTTGGGAATTTGTTAAAAGTTATGGTGGTAGTACTTTGTAGCCATGTGTATATATTTAACTTGTGTAAATTAATAAAATGTTTCATTTAGTTTAATATAAAACCTTTCGAGAACTGGTGGTCTGATTCCTGAATTTAGAGTTGCATCTCAAACACACCACTTAAAATTATAGGTTATGACAGTTGTTTAAAGTTTCCCTCTGTGATTTTTAAATAACTCAGCTTTACCAACAGCAGGGTCATAACAATCAATCTATTCCATCGGAAGATTAGTGTTGCTGGAAAAATACCAGATAAACCATCATTTTTTGTGTACATGTCCTTGCACAGACATTAGAGTGGCAGTGGGCATTCAGTACGACTGCCTATTTCAACCTCCATAACATTGACTGTCTCGCTTCTGCCTCATGAAATCTTTATTCATGCATTTGTTACCTCCTAGACTTGACTATTCCACTGCACTCCTGGCAAGCCTCCCACATTCTACTCTCCATAAACCTGAGATCATCTAAAACTGTTGCCTACATCCTAGTTTGCACCAAATACTCTTCACCCATCACCATGCACTTGCTGTCCTATGCTGGGATCCAGTTAAACAATGCCTCGATTTAAGATTTTAATTCTTCTTTCAAATTCATCAATGTGCTTGCACCCCCCCCCCCCCACCCTTTCCATCTTTTGAATCTCCTCCAGCCCTACAATCTTCTGAGATATCTACACTACTCTAATTCTGGCCTGTTTAGCAACCACAATGTTAATTGCTCCACAATTGATAAATGTACCCTCAGATGCCTGGGTCCTAAGCTCTGGAATACCCTCTCTACACCTCTCTATATACTTTTCCTCCTTTTAAGTCTTATAGTCTACCTCTTTGACCAACCTTTGGTCATCTACCTGAATATATCCTTGTGTGGCTCAGTGTCATGTTTTATTTTATAATGCCACTGAAGTGCATTAGGACGCAATCTTACATTAAAGGTACAATATAATTACGTTGTTGTATTCTGAGGCCACGAAGCATGAGAGTAAAATATTTGGAAGAAGGCAAATGTAAAGTATTGTAGCTTAAAGTGGTTTGCTCTTAAAATCTGTCTGAAGGCAGCCTAGTTTACCACAACCTCCAGGAGCCAGGAGGTTTGGTGTCCCTCTATATGTAACCCCACAAAAGACTTTTTAAAATCTTTGCACTACGGTTTTCTCTGATACCACATAGTATATACGAAATAACCTAACCACAACGTAGTTGAAGCAGTTAAAGCTTAGAAGTTTGCTTTCTGTTTGTGAAAATGCTGGTAAAATTCTTAAGTAAGCTGAGAATCTTTATCTAGATTTTAATTTTAAAAGTTAGCCAGGGACTAAGAAAATTAAGTTCTTGAAATCCTCAATCTTCATGTTAGAATTATCCCCATTAAGCCGCATGATGTTTGTTATACATGAGCTTGTTAAGTGCTTCATGTTCTCTGTATTTCTAGGTACGAGTACCGTGTGGAGATGGTACATCAAGCCTCCAATGACCCAACTAAAAATATTATCCGGGAATTTGCCTCTGATTTTGAGGTTGGTGAATGCTGGGGTTACAATCGTTTCTTCCGATTGGACCTTCTTGCCAGTGAAGGTTACCTGAATATGCAGAGTGATACCTTGGTGCTCAGGTAATCAGGCATTCTACTTTCTTCACTTAGTCACTACGTTTCGCCTTATTACATTGAGTCAATAAGCATATTACATTCTGTAATAAATCCGACCTCTGTCAATGTAGGCATTCGTTTTTGATTGTGTGCAATCCCTGACCAAGGCAAAGGCTCTGAACTAGCCAATCAGCTTTCCCCAGAACAAAGCAACCAGAAAATGTTAGCACTGCTGCAACAAATGTGTCAGCAGCATTGAAGAGAAAACACAATTTTTAGCACCTTTTTTTAAAAAAAATGCAGATCTGCACGATTTGTTGGCTTTTTCTTTTCTAATCACTGCTGTTTTCTGTTTCACTGTTGCCTGCTTTCAGCTGAAGATGGCAGTATATACTTAGCTTAATTTTGTATTATCTTAAAATTGTATTTGTGTGTGCATGTGCGCATTCTGTGATGGACTGGCATCCTGTCATGGGTGTACCCCGCCTAGCACCCATTGCCTGTCGGGATAGGTTCCCACTCCCCGTGACCCTAAATTGGATAAAGCGGTTCTGGAAAAGTGAGAGTGATTTTTTTTTTTAAATTAGTTTCTTTTTGCAGTGATAGTCTGATTTGAGCCAAGAGAGAAATCCTGCTTTTCATGAATGAACACTGACTGGATGGAGCTCCAGGCCCAATCATAATCTTGGTGCAGAAGCTAATTAGACAAGCAACACAGGACTTGGGGACAGGAGTAGGCTGTTTGACCCTTTAAGCCTGAGTCTGTTCCACCTTTCAATAAGATCATGGCTGACCCGATTCTGGACTCAATTCCTCCCCCTTTCTGTCTGAGCCCCCCAACCCCTAATAGCCCTTGACTCCATTGTCTATCAAAAACCTGTCTAACTCAACATTGAATAAACTCAGTGAGTCAGCCTCTGCTGTTTTCTGTGGAAGAGGATTCCACAGACCAATAGCCATGAGAATTTTTTTCCTCAACTTTCCTCTCCCACAAGAAGAAACACCTGCTTGGTATCCACCCTATCAAATCTTCAGGATTTTTTTTTTTCAAGGGAGAGTGTGAACGCAGTCCCCCACTACCACAGATTTTGCGGTCGAGCATCCTGCATTTGGGGACGTCGCAGGAGCCAGCACACCTGGAGTGCAATGGGATAGCCTCATCCTGGGAGCACAACCTTCATGATCACTGTTTCTTTCTATGTTTTAATAAGGTCACCTCTAAACTACAGTGGGTATAGACCCAGCCTGTTCAACCTTTCTTCATAAGATGCCCTTCATCTCAGGAAAAGTCAAGTTTTCTTTTATATTCATTCTGAATGGGCAAAAATTTGGCAGTTGGAGTACAATGTGGGAAAATGTGAACTTGCCCACTTTGGCAGGAAGAATAGAAAAGTGGTATACTATTTAAATGGAGAGAGACTGCAGGTGGTACAGAGGTTTCTGGGTGCCCTGGTAATGAATCTTAAAAGTTAGCATGCAGGTGTAGCAAATGATTAAGAAGGCAAATGGAATTTTGGCGTTTATTGCAAAGGAAGTGGAATATATAAAAGTAGGAAAGTCTTACTGCAGCTGTACAGGACCTTGGCGAGACCACATCTGGAGTACTTGGTATAGTTTTGGTCTTATTTGAAAAAGGATATAATTGCATTAGAAACAGTTCAGAGAAGGTTCAGTTGGAGAGAGGACCCCATGATGAGAGAACCCTCCAAACCCATGACCACTACCATCTAGAAGGACAAAAGCAGCAGATAGATGGGAACACCACCTGGAAGTTCCCCTCCAAGTCACTCACCATGCTAACTTGGAAATATATCGCCATACCTTTTACTGTCACTGGGTCAAAATCCTGGAACTTCCTCCCTAACAGCACTGTGGGTTTACCTACACCACATGAATTGCAGCCATTCAAGAAGGTAGCTCACCACCATCTTCTCGAGGCCAACTGGGAATGGGCAATAAAAGCTGGCCCAGAAAGCGAAGCCCACATCCAGTGATGTGGTGGGGGGGAGGTGTTCCTTTAGAAAATCAGGGGAGACACAGGTTGGGTATTTGGGAACTCTAGGTGAAGGTTTGCAGCCATCTATGAGCTGAGTTAATGGAAATCTATGGGTGTGTAGACTCTTCAAAATTCTCTATGTTCATGATATCTCAGTAGATTCTATTAAAATCTGTACAAGTATAAACTTCGTTTTTTTTTTAAAGTTGTCAGTTTCATGTGACTGAACTGGAAATGGGCATCTGATAAATGTCTGGTAGCATGGAATCACCTTGCTTAAGTTCACAACATATCCCCTACTATGATCACCCAGTAATGGCTGTATCGCTGCATAATGTATGCTCTCTGTAGCCACAATAGTTCTGATCCTTGAAGTCATCCTTTCTGTGAGCCACATCTCCAAGTTTGGAATCAGAGCAAAATTTGAAATTTTACTCTATTCAAATCTCCAAGTCATTTGTATCATTTGGTCTTGAACAAAACATTGCAATGTCATCGAATTAGTCGTTTGGTAGTACAGAACTTGAGTATTGCTGAAAAGAGAGATATATCGAAGCTTTTTGTCTTGTACTCATCAGGACACTTTGCAAGAAAACCAATGTAAGGGGAAAGCAACAATTTCGGCATCAACCTTGCATGATGAGCTAATGGCTTGGGCCCTATTTACAAGGTTGCCAATAAGATTGGTTTTACATCATGTGGAACTGTAAGAACCCCAACCGCAGTGAAGGTAGGCTTGCAGTAGACCATGGTACACAACCCCCTGGCAAATTTCTCAACTAGTACATCAAGGAAGGGGAGCTCATTTGACTGCTCCATTTCAAAGGTGAATTTGAGTGCAGGATGGAGCCCATTAAGACATGTAAGGAAATTATTGCATGCAGCTACAAATTTAAATATAGCAAATATATCATCCACATATTGGAAATATGCAAGGGGTAGGAGGTTGGGGTGTCATTCCATTAAAGATACGTTTCTCATGGATCCCAACAAAGATGTGAGAGCTGGTCCTGGAGGGGATCCCATGGCAACACCATCTATTTGGGCATACATGATGTCATTAAAACTGAACTCAACTGCATGAGTTGCTGAGTTCTTAAGTTCAATGAATTGCCATAATATAGTGCTGCAGCACAAATATTTATGGATTCTTTAAGTGGAATATTGGTGAATAGGCTAGCAATGTCAAATGAACACATGGATGCAGCATTGCTATCGATATGCAAGTCCTATATGGCCTTAACAAACATGAAGGCATCCTTCAACATGTACGTGGAAAACTTCATCAAAACTGGTTGTAATAATTCAGTCAACCATTCGGCCAATTCATGTTGTGCAGAATCGGTCATTGATAAGATAGGGCGTAGAGGGATATCGCTTTTGTGTGTCTTGGACAGCCCATACATACTATGACATAGCGAACTGTGAGGACGAACCCTGTCATATATATCACGTGGTAGCTCATCGCTCTTACACAATTCCAGGAAGCGTTTTTTTAAGCTTACTTTCAAGCAAGGCTATCTGGTCATATTGAGCGGCAGGTCCAATGGATATGAGTATGGACCTGTCATTAAGAATGGTGTGCATTTTGCTGATATAGCCCCGCTTATTAAGGATTACTTTCCCAGTCCCTTTGTCAGATTTATTGATGTGTATGTCCAGGTTGGCCTTAAGGCCTCACAACGCCATCTGGCATTCACATTGCATGTGAAAGTCAGACTGGTTGTTCGGAATTCCCCCAATATGCATGTGCTAGATCAGCTAGGTGTGCTTTCAAGGATTCAACATCTTCAGTGGGAGCTGGTTTGTGGCGAGATAGTTGGGAGTAGAGGAGTTTGGGCTCAGCAAATGCCTCTTCCCGTTTTGAAGGCACACCAAAATTGAAACCATGCGCAAGCACAAACTCCTCACTTTGAGAGTACATGCCAGAGATTTGTTACATGTTTAGTGGCATCAGTAATTGTGTTGCTAAATCGTTTCTGTTTAAGTGAGTTTATGGTGTGGTAGTGCTTCAAGCAGGTACTGTTATGGTGCAGTCATTCATTGAAACAATATAGTGGCCTAAACAGATCAAATTGAAAAATTTACACACTCAGACCAATGTAGGACATGACACACATTAGTAACCCTATTGCCAATCTGCTCATTCTCACCTTGTATAAATGCTTGCTTGATTGTGGGACTGTCTCACTTTAGCGTTATCAGTGCATTTGGAAATGAAAACTGGCTCAACCTTGGGTTTAATACATACTTGGAGAAATTCAATAGATAGTTTACCTGTTCTTAACTTACCTGTAAGTGGAACTATGTTGATATCCCGAATTTGGTCTTTATTGTACCTGTCTCAGGTATGCAAATAGTCATTTGGTAGTACAGAACTTGAGTCACCATATTTGGTGCATTCTCCATGCAAACACCTCCACCAATCAGAGCCCACTTGCAAACCAATCGGCACTCTCTTCGCATACAATATAAATTGCTTTCCCCTTATATTGGTATTCTTGTGAAGTGTCCTGAACCTTTTGCAAAGCAAAAAGGTTCAACATGACTCTCTTTTCAGCAATGTTATAGAATTGCTATGAAGATGTACAATAGGATGAGAGACTTACTTTCAGGATTTCAAGCAATGGCACGAAATTGCTTAAATACGTAGGTCCATGATGCTGTGTTCCCTGAATATCCTTTTTATTTATTGCCCGCCTTGCTTGGTGATAACTCTCTTGCTTCTGAGTCAGAGGTCATAGACTTATTCTGAATTCCTGAATTTGAGTAAATAATCAAGTCTGTAATATGATTGTAGTAGTGAGGGAGTTGGAGTCGGCTATCCCTCAATTCAAGAATGGCATCCCCTCAGTTGTCAGCTTCTGCCGTGGGTCTTCATGAGATTGAGCAGGTTTTTTTTTCTTCAACCTGCATATCCCTGGGCACCTGAGGCAGGATATCCCATGAGGTAGTGGGATCCGGAGTGAAGGATTTGCTTCCTTTCCTTTGCTGTCACCCTCATCATTCAGACGTTGGGACGAAGCAAGATGCAGTTTGATGGACAAGTTGTCACATTGGCAGCAAACCCCTCTGAGTCGTTAAGGTCGATGCTGTCGTGCTTCAAGGAGAGCTTCAGGTGCTTGGCTTTGAAGTGTTTTCTTCTTCCCGAGAAGCTTGGCCACTTAAGAATTGAGAGACGGGACCTGACAAGGGAGCACTGCACTACTGAATGAACATTGAGCAATGTCCTTATGTATCTGTTCAGGTGGACATAAAATATCACGTGACGCTATTGAATACAAAGTTTTCTTGTCTTCAGGCCTACATTTGTCTCCTCGGTGGCACAGTGGTAATGTAACCAGACTAGTAATCCAGAGACCCAGACTAATGCTGTGTGGACATGGATTCAAATCCTACCACGGCAGCTGGTGGAATTTAAATTCCAGTAATAAATCTGGAATTAAAAAGCTAGTCTTGGTAATAGTGACCATGAAACCATTGTCAATTGTCATAAAAACCCATCTGGTTCACTAATGCCCATTAGGGAAGTAAACCTGCTATCCTTATCTGGTCTGGTCGACTTGTGACTCCAGACCCATAGCAATGCAGTTGACTCTTAATGCCTTCTGAAATGGCGAAGCAAGCCACTCAGTTGTATAAAACTGCTACAAAGCCTACTAAAAAAATGAAACCAGACCACCCGGCATTGACCTAGACACTGGAAACAACAATGGCAAACCCAGCTCTGTCAACCCTCTGTCGACCTTGCTAACATCTGGGGGTTTGTGCCAAAATTGGGAGAGCTGTCCCACAGACTAATCAAGCAACAGCCTGACAGTCATTCTCACAGAATCATACCTTGCAGACAATGTACCAGCCGCCGCAACCACCATTCCTGGGTGTGTCCTGTTTTCCCCCTGCTCCCAGCAGGACAGACCCACCAGAGGTACAGTGATATACAGTCAGGAGAGGTTGCCCTGGGAGTTCTCAATATTGATTCTGGACCCTATGGCATCAGGTCAGACATGGGCAAGGAAACCGCCTGATTACCACCTACTGTCCTCCCTCAGCTGATGAATCTGTACTCCTCCATGTTGAACACCACTTCAAGGAAGCATTGAGGGTGGCTAGGGCACAGAATAAACTGAGTGGGCTTCAATGCCTGTCATCAAGAATGGCTCGTTAGCACCACTACTGATTGAGCTGGCTGAGTCCTAGCTGTTAGATTGGGTCTGGCAGGTGGTGAGAGAAAACCTACTTGACCTCATCCTCACTAGTCTACCTGTTGGAGAGGCATCTGTCCATGACAGTATTGGTAGGAGTGACCACCGCACAGTGCTTGTGGAGACAAAGTTCCATCTTCACACTGAGGATACTGTCCGTTGTGTTGTGTGGTACTACCACTGTGCGAAACAGGATAGATTTTGAACAGATCTAGCAACTCAAAACAGGGCATCAGTGAGGTGCTGTGGGCCATCACCAGCAAATTGTATATAAGCACAATCTGTAACCTCTTGGCCCAGCATATGCCTACTCTATTGTTACCATCAAGCTGGAGATCAACCCTAGTTAAATGAAGAGAGGACATACCAGGAGCAGCACTAGGCATACCTGAAAATGAGGTATCAACCTAATGAAGCTGCAACATAGGAATATTTGCATGCCAAACAGCAAAAGCAAAATGTGATGGACAGAGCTAAGCATTCCCACAACTAATGGATCAATCCTAAGTGTCATGGGCTTGGAAGGTGCAGTCAAAGAAGCCTTGGTGAGTTTCTGAAGTGCATCTTATAGATGGTGTAAACTACTGCCACTATGTGCCTGTGGTGGAGGGAGTCCTGCCACATCCAGTCGTGAATGATGGTGGGCAATTCAACAACAAATTGGAGGAGGAGGCTGCACAACTATCCCCACCCTCAATGATGAGGGAGCCCAGCACATCAGTGCAAAAGACGAGGCTGAAGCATTTGCAACAATCTTCAGCCAGAATTGCTGAGTGGATGATCCATCTCCGCCTCCTCCTGAGGTCACTAACATCACATGCGAATCTTCAGCCAATTCAATTCACTCCTCGCATTATCAAGAAATGGCTAAAGGCTCCGGATGGTGCAAAGGCTATGGACCTGACCACATTCCAGCAATAGCAATGAAGACGTACTGCAGACCTAGCTGCTCCCTTAGCCAGTACACTTACAACACTGGCATTTACCTAGCAATGTGGAAAACTGCCTAGGTGTGTTCTGCCAACAAAAAGCAGGACCAATCCAACCGAGCCAATTACTTTCAATCATCAGCAAAGCGATGGAAGGGGCCATTGGCAGTGCTATCAAGCACTCAAACAACCTGCTCACTGACGCTTAGTTTGAGTTTTGCCAGGGTCCCTCAGCTCCTGACCTCATTATAGCCTTAGTCCAAACATGGACAAAAAAGATGAACTGCAGAGGTGAGCTCAGAGACTGCCTTGACATCAAGGCAGCATTTGACCAAGTGTGGCATCAAGGAGTCCTGTCAAAACTGGAGTCTGAGAATCAGGGGTGGGAGGAACTCTCTCTCTCCACTGATTGGAGTCATACCTAGCACAAGGATGGTTATGGTTGTTGGTCAATCATGTCAGTCCCATGATATCACTGCAGGAGTTCTTCAGGGCAGTGTCCTAGGTACAACCATCTTCAGCTGCTTCACCAAAGACCTTCTCTCCATCATAACGCCAGAAGTAGAGATGATTATGCGATGTCCAGCACCATTCGTGACTCCTCAGATACTGAAACAGTCTGTGCCCATATATGCAGTAAGACCTGGACAACATTCGGGCTTGGGCTGATTAGTGGCAAGTAACATTCGCACTGCACAAGTGCCAGGCAATGAACAAAAGAGAATCCAACCATATCCTCTTGACATTCAATAGCATTACCATCATTGAATCCCCCACTATCAGCACCCTGGGGGTTACTATTGACCAGAAACTGAACCGGACTAGCCTTATAAATACTGTGGCTACAAGAGCAAGTCACAGGGAATTCTGTGGCGAGTAACTGACCTCCTGACTCCCCAAACCTGTCCACCATCTATAGGGCACAAGTCGGGAGCTTGATGGAATGCGCTCTACTTGCTTGGATGAGTACAGCTCCATCGACACTCAAGAAGCTTGACACCATCCAGGACAAAGCAGCTTGCTTGATTGGTACCCCATGCACAAACATTCAATGCCTCCACCACTACCGCACAGTGGCAGCAGTGTGCACCATCTAAAAGATGCACTGCAGAAACTCACCAAGGCTTCTTTGACAGCACCTTCCAAACCCACAACCACTGCATCTAGAAGTACAAGGGCAGCAGACACATGGTAACACCAACACCAGGACGTTCCCCTCCAAGCCCCACACCATCCTGACTTGGAACTATATTGCTGTTCCTTCACTATTGCAGGATCAAAATCCTGCAACTCTCCCTACACTATGGGTGTACCTACACCACATGGACCGTAGTGGTTCAAGAAGGCAACTCACCACCACCGCCACCACCTCCAAGAGCAAGTAGGAATGAGCAATAAAATGCTGGCCCAGCCAGCGATGCTCATGTCCTGTGAAAGAATTTTTTAAAAAAAAATCAGATTAACCAGTTGTTAATCCCATTGTTTCTTATGGAATCTTACTGTGTGCAAATGGTTGTTGCATTTTCCTACCTAATAAACGACTACACTTGGTGACTAAATCACTTTGGAACATCCCAAGAATGTAAATAGTTTCATATAACTGCAAGTTATTTTCTTTCAGCTGCTTTTTATTATTGTAAGATGTACCTTATTTGATGAGCATTTACTTTGGGGAAATTGCAATCGTCACTGAATCTTTGAA
This sequence comes from Carcharodon carcharias, assembly GCF_017639515.1. NCBI lineage: Eukaryota > Metazoa > Chordata > Chondrichthyes > Lamniformes > Lamnidae > Carcharodon > Carcharodon carcharias. The sequence continues at coordinate 149,488,080 of NC_054476.1, read as the reverse complement.
GTGATTCAGAATTTCCATCAAGTTCCCATTAACCTGGCCTTATTACTTCACTACAAATTTTAGGACCATGAATAATTGCCTCACAATTTCATTAGTTTCTCTAGGACTGAATATTCAATTTGTTATTATGTTAATGTTGAACATTTGTGTTGTCTTTGTTTTGGACTTCTCTAGACATATAAATTATATTGATCAATATTTTATTTGGCCAACACTTATTTCAGAAATACTAGACTTTACATGTCTATCATTCTTGTCCGCCTCAATGCTGCAGGTATCAGGTACGTGCTCCTACGTTCTTCCAGAAGTGTCGTGATCAAAATTGGTACATCAGCCAACTTGAGGTGGCTCAGACAGGTTACATTCAGCAAGTCAACAATCTCAAAGAGGTCAGTGTCTGTAATCTGCCTTCATACTTCAGTCAACTAGAAATTTAAACAGTACAGATTGACATTTTGATAATATCAAACCTCGATGACTCACATTTTTTTCCCTGAATATATTGTAGTCTTCCTGATTTAGCTGCTTTCACAGCCCTCTGCAGAATTCAAATAATAGCCAGCAGCCTGAGTCATTGGTTGCAGCACAGAATAGCTATCTTTGTGTTGCTATCAGGATGTTCTCTTCTGCGCTTTGTTTCTTTTGACATTGTAGCTATTGTTTGTAAAAATATTACAAAAGATTTAATGTAATAACCTGTCTCAAGAAAAATGAGTTCAAATGTGGTTTTGAGGATGTTAAGTGACACTTTAGTTGTTTATAATGAGTTTTGCTTGTATTTCAATTTCTTTTGACATTTTGTACCAGCTGTGTTTTATCCTAACCTGGAGGAAATAAAGCTGTTAGTTTTTTGTACAAAAAAGTGATATTTAACTGTAGGAATGAATCTAATGATATCTGCTGTTAGTTAGATTTGCCCTTACATTTTTGGATTTTAATTATTTTGCATGGCAGGTCACTCAGTGTGCGAGTTAATAATAGCACAGCAAGGGAAAGAGGACATCTAGCACCTGAGTGAGCAAGGGCAAGCAGCTATGCATCTCCTTAACCAATCTGATTTAAGGAGTTATGACGTTAACAGCCAAAGGAGTGAGAAGGCAGTATAACTTAGACTGAGTGAAATCAAATCAGGTATAGAAAAAGAAATGGAAATCAAGAAAGAAAGTTAAATTAAGAGTGTGAGAAGAAAAAAGCCAAAATAAAATACTATAATTTTCTGAATGTGATCTGCATTTTATCCTTCAAAGTATAGCTAGAAGTTTGGGTACCATATATAATGCAAAATATCAATGTGGGTTTTTTTGTTGCTTGAGCTGTGCATGCTGAGCATTTCTTCCATGTACAGGAGCCTAGGCTTGCTTGCCTTGCAACTGTAGCTTGTCCTTGAGTTTCTTCAAAGAACAACATCAAATTCCTATGCTGCTGCTCTGTTGCCATGGTTTTCAGCTGCCATGATTTTCAGCAACTTCTATCACCATGCATTTTGAAGGATGCCATGTAACATGCTCTTTTCTCTGCCATGTTAATGGTTTAAATTTTTAACTCAAAACATTATGGAAAAACCCGCCTTATACAGGATGGCTTACTGTAGGGAATTGTTTTGATGATGAAAGTAACCAATTAGGATGCAAACTCAGCTAGGCTGATCGGGTTGATAGACAACACACTTTGCAGATTAACATGTCTGCTCCAGGAAAGAAACTGATCAGCTCCAATTTCCGTCCTACATGGGTGGGAGGCCCATGAGCACCTCGCATATGGCACCTTACTACCCTAATTTAGCCTGTGCAAACAATTCGCCAATGAGCAAACCATGAAGGACCTGCCAGATGATTCACTGCTGTCCTGAAAAATTTGTTAGTGTCACATGCTACATTCCATTGATGAATGTAGTCAGCTCATCAGCCTACTTGGGTATCTGTCATTTTGCATATGCCAGGTGTGGGACCTGGCCACTCGGCAAACCAGGGTGGGCATGGACCCTTAGCATAGGTTTGCTCAGCACTTTTGTCAATAAAGGGTCACTTTGACCACAGTATTGCAAAAGTCTAGGTCCATATTATACAAGAAAAGTTTTATTTTCTTGAATAAACAGTCCATATTGTGGGTATTATATTTTGGAAATTGTGGCAATTTAAATTTTTTAAAAATTGAGATTTTAAAAAAATCTCCAACAACAATGAAGGAATGAAACTCCACACTTGTAATTGTTATTTGCAGTGCCAGAGAGGTGGTTGAGCCATAATTAATACTTGCCAAGCTATTAATAGGGTACTTGGACTGGATTGGACAAGAGCTAACTGTCTGTGACTGGTTTAGTTCTTACCACTGCACAAATACAACAATTCTATGCATTCAATACCCTTCAAAGGTGAGACAAATATCAAAATGCTATTTTTGCAAAAATTAACACTGGAGATTGGCAGAACCTTTGGGTATTTGAGTTTAATCATGTGTCTGCCCCTCACTTAAAGTTGCAGCAAGCACTTTCAGCCTCCCCCTAACTTCAAGAAAATTTGGACCGAAGAATTTAATTTTAGATTTCTAAACAAAGCACATCTGAAAAATGAAGATAAAACTAAAAAAGTTGAAATTCAGTCAGCTGGCCCCTGGAAAAGAAATGTACGTGAATGGGACTCTTTAAATGAGACTCTTCCTTCGAATCCACCTGACCAGTTAACCAGCTTTTCTATATCGAGCACTAACTGACTGACTATGCATGGCTGACATTTTCAATTTCATATTTTTGATTTCCAATATTTGCATGGTTATCTTTTTATCTCTGCTCCCTGACAACTCATCCAGTACAAAATGTCAGTCCCTACCCACATTTGAATAAAGCTGCTACAACGATGTTTTCTTTGTGTTGACTTCCAGCGGGTAACTTTGGAGGATGAAATGTTGCCATGATTATAAACATTGCCAAATAACACACGGAGGCAAGATGTGAGCGAGTTACTGGAGAAGCTTATGATTGAGGTGCCACATTATTGTGTTCATTGCCAGTAAATGACGAGGGCTAGGATCAGTGGATTGTGGTTAGGTTAAGTGTGCTAACCAGTTGTCATTTTAAATCACTTAAGACTATTTTGTGGAATTGGCTGTGGCAAAGTACACATTTTTGAAAAAAAAAATAAGGCAAGCAACAGTAAATAAGGACAAGTGTCCTTGTGTCAGATGATAAAGCTGTAGGTGACTTAGAAATGCACAGAATATCAAGTACAAGGAATATTCATGCACTGGTATGCTTCACAAGCTGCTATTGTTGTTGTTTGTTCATTTGCTTCCCCCATGTCCCCACTCGCAAGCAATCTGAGACAGCTGACCATGGCTAAGTTTTTGCTTTTATTGTCTGTAGCTTTGATAGTACCCTCTTACCAGTGAACTATATTTTTCCAGCGTATTTTTAATCTACCGTCCTATCAGTGTTTCTGAAGCATAATTCCCAGCTGTATGTCTAAAAATTTGAAACTTGATTGTCCTGATGTATATATTTATTATTCTTTCACGGGATGTGGGTGCTGCTGGTAAGGCCAGCATTTGTTGCCCATCCCTCATTGCCTTTGAGAAGGTGGTGGTGAGCTGCCTTCTTGAACCGCTGCCGTCCATATGATGTAGATTTTTCCATTGTACTGTTAGGGAGGGACTTCCAGGATTTTGATCCAGCAGCAGTGAAAGATTTTTGGTGATACTTAACATTTCTTTGGCCCTAAATAAAGAGTATGGATTATCATGAAGAACATCCATCCCTCTTTATCCAAATATAGTTGGTAATTGTAGTTGAGTCGGATCTGCTTTGTAGCCTTGAAATGATGATTAAACTCCAACCATTTTCTGCAAGAAGCTTTTTCTGATTTAAGTCATGTTCCTGATCAATACTGGATGAAGGGGGCCAACTGCACTGCACACTCTGTCAGCCAGATTGTGCTTCTTTGCTCTGCTTTCTTTGATCTTGGACTGTTGCAAGTAAGATCTTTAACAGAAGAGAGGAAATTTCCTTTTTATTTAAATATAGCATAGCACATTGGATGAATGTTTAGCATTTAAAAAAAAAAATGCCAATGCTTAACAGTTTTGACCTAAATGGTAACTTTTGTGTTGATGCTGAAGATGTGGGCAGGGTTCTAAATTACTACTTTGTCTTCACTAAGGAGAAGGATGATGTAGACATTCTAGTTAAGGAGGACGAGTATGAAATTTTACATACAATGAGCATAATGGAAGAGGAAGTACTGGAGGGACTGACATTGTTGAAGGTGGATTAATCACCAGGGCCAGATGGATTGTATCCCAGGTTGTTAAAGGAAGCCGAGGAGGAAATGGCAGATGTTCTGACAATCATATTCCAATCCACAGTAGATACAGCTGAGGTACCAGAGGATTGGAGGCCTACGAACATCGTACCATTATTCAAAAAGGGTTGTGTAGGATAGGCTAGAAAATTATAGGCCAGTCAGTCTGACTTCAGTGGTGGACAAATTATTGGGGTCAATTCTGAAAGACAGGATAAACTGTCACATAGAAGGCGAGGATTGATCAGGGATAGTCAGCATAGTTTTGTTAGGGGAAGATCATGTCTGTCTTAATCAATTTTTTTGAGGAGGTGACAAGGAGGTTTGATGAAGGTAGTGCAGTGGAATTTAGTGAGGCATTTGACAAGGTCCCACATGGCAGACTGGTCAGGAAAATGTGATCTTATGACATACAGGGAAAGCTGATGATTTTGACCCAAAAATTGGCTGAGTGACAGGAAACAAAGGGTAATGGTTAATGAATGTTTTTGTGAATGGAAAGCTGTTTCCAGTGGTGTTCCACAGGACTCAGTGTTGGGGCCCTTGCTGTATGTCATATATATTAATGATTTTGACTTAAATGTGGGAGGCATGATTGGAAAATTTGCAGATGACACAAAAATTGACCATGTAGTTGATAGTGAAGAGGATAGTTGTTGTCTCCAGAATAATAATATCAATGGTTTGGTTCAGCGGGCAGAAGTGGCAAATGGAATTCAATCCAGAGAAGTGCGAGATAATGCATTTGGGGAGGGCAAACAAAGCAAGGGAATACTTAATAAACGGGAAGTTATTGAGAGGGGTTGAGGAAATGAGACACCTTGGAGTGCATGTCCACAGATCCCTGAAGGCAGCAGGACAGGCAGATAAGGTGGTAATGAAAGCGTATGGAATGCTTTCCTTTATTGGATGAGGTGTGGAATACAAAAGCAGGGATGTAATGATGGAACTGTATAAAATGCTGTTTAGGACACAGCTGGAACATTGTGTACAGTTCTGGTCACCACTTTGCAGGAAGGATATAATTGCTCTGGAAAGAATACAGAGGAGATTTATGAGAATGTTGCCAGGGCTTGAAAATTGCAGCTATGAAGAAAGATTGAATAGATAAAGGTTGTTTTCCATTGAACAGAGGAGGCTGAGAGGTGACCTAATTGAGGTGTACAAAATTATGAGGGGCCTAGATAGGGTAGATGGGAAAGACCCCCCAGCTGAGGGGTCAATTACTAGGGGTCATAGGTTTAAGGTGATTGGTAGGAGGGTTAGAGGAGACATGAACAACGTTTTCACCCAGAGGGTGGTGGGCATCTGGAATTCACTGCCTAAATTGGTGGTTGAGGTTAAAACGCTCAACTCCTTTAAAAGGTACCTGAATCTGCACCTGAAGTGCTGTAACCTGCAAGGCTATGGCTAGTGTTTTTTGGCTGGTGCAGACATGATGGGCTGAATGGCCTCTTTCTGCACCATTAACATTTCTATTGTTTCTATATTTCAATAACTGCTAGAGCCCTAGAGAATCTGTGCTATAAAGAACTCCCATTACCAAATGTTTATGATTTTTCTCCTGGACAGGAGAGGACAGAATCTCTTCAATACAAATTTATATAGTTTAACTTTGAGAAAAATATTTCCTTCATGACATTAATCCTATTTGATTGGGGATTAGAGATCTGCAAGTGGGAGATCCTATTCATCTGTTTAATAAAATCAATAAAACACTTGAATCAATAGAATCCAGGTATATTTGAATATGAAATCCTCTTGCTTTATTGGAGATTAAAATAATGGCTTTTATTTTATTATGGGGATATAGTTGACCTGTTTCCTCATAGGATACCCATGAGGAATGACATGGCCTTATTAGCTTGGTTAGAATTCATGCTTTCCTGCCAGGTACAGGAATCCACTTGTTCCTCGCAGTATTCTGTAAACACAGTACAGCTACCTGTAAAGTAGGAATACTAACAACATTTGAAGAAAAACAAACACCAAGATGACGTTTGTGCATTTAATTGATAAAGGAATGCACCTGCTAATTCATTCTGTGCTTTGGAAAATTTGGTCTTTAAAAATCTCTTTAATTTGTATCTTCCCTGTCCCCGTCCCAAACTCTGCAGAGATTGGCCATTGAACTTTCACGTAACAGGGCATCACAAACCTTGTCGCCACCCGATACACACTTGAGCCCACAAAGCAGTGATTGCTCTGACACAAGGACAAAAAAGCTTGTTCATAATGAAGATCTGCCAGCAGAGGGAGCATGCTCAGTATTGGCTATCAGCCAGGTCAAAGAGGCAGAAGAAGAGGACAAGACTGCGCAGGATGACTCAAATGTAATTGGTTTAGTTACAACTACAGACTTGCTTTAGTTCTTAATTTTGTTTTGAAAGCCCTTTTTGTGTCCAATCTAATTTTTGTGAAACTTCCATCAGAATTTCAGGAAAATGTACCTGTGATCTTTTTAAAATCTTACAAAATTTCAAACATTGCCACTTGCTTCCAGAAAACTAAGTGTAATCTGGCTTAGTTATCTGTGCTGCATAATTGAATAACTTCTGTGCACAGTCTAGGCATTGACATATGGCTCATGTATTTCCCTACATCCTCTTTAAAGTTGTTCATTGTATGCTAAATAAGTATTATATTGTTTGTAAAAGACGAAAAAGTAAACACGTAGAAGAGGTATCTCCTTTTTTTAGCAATTTCCCTCTGGATCGAGGATGACTTGCTTCCACTCTGGTTCGTAGGATTCTGAGATGGCAGATAAGTCTGACATGCGTTCCACAGACTTTGCCACGTGCAGGGTAGGTGGTACTTGGAGGGTTGGGCTGTTTGGAGGTTTGTGTGCTCTGATGCCTCAACTTCGCCTCTACATATCACCGAATTAAAGCCTAATGATGGATTTGGTGCTTTCCCAAGAGAACCTTCTCCATTTTGGTCAGTCACAAGCCAGGGACTCCCATGAGTCGGCAGGGAATTTTGACTTCTTCAGAGGGCATCCAGAAAAGCGTTTCTACTGTCCTACTGGGAGTCTCCTGCCATGACAAAGTCCGAGTAGAACAGCTGCTTCGGATAGCATCAGGCATACAAACATGTCCCGCCCAGCTAAGCTGGTTTTGTCTGATTATTGCCACAATACTGGGCATGTTGGCTTAGGAGAGGATGCTGCTGTTGGACTGCCTTTCTTGCCACTGGATTTGGAGGATCTTGTGAAGGCACCGCTGGTGGTACTTCCCCAGTGCTTTGAGATGCCTTGTGTAGGTTGTCGAAGTCTCCGAAGCACATAGGAGCATGGGATCACTGCTGCTCTGTAAGTCATGACCTTAGTGTTGGGTTTGAGAGCCTGATCCTCAGATATTCTATTTCTCAGTCGTCCAAAAGCTGAGCTGGCATGTTGAGGCGATGATGAATTTTGTTGTCTGTCTGCTGTTGTCAAGAGAGGCTCCCAAGATACGGGCAATGGTCTGTTTTCCAGGATCTCGCCAATGATAAACTAGAGAGAGGTGTTGTGCTTGAGTTATTTAGAAGAGGACCTTAGTTTTCCGAGTGTTTAGTAAAAGACCCATTTTTCTCTCATACCTCAACCATAAGCCTCTGGGATATGCTATCATGATTGCATCAGAGCATTAGTTGGTTTGCATTCAGGGCACCAAGTCTCAAGAATGAAAACAGAATTACCTGGAAAAACTCAGCAGGTCTGGCAGCATCGGTGGAGAAGAAAGTTGACGTTTCGAGTCCTCATGACCCTTCAACAGAACTGATCATAAGGACTTGAAACGTCAAATCTTTTTTCTTCTGCACCGATGCTGCCAGACCTGCTGAGTTTTTCCAGGTAATTCTGTTTTTGTTTTGGATTTCCAGCATCTGCAGTTTTTTGTTTTTATCTCAAGAATGAAATACCTGCAAGTTGAGTGTCAAGAGCATCAACATGTTGCATGTGATTAACTGAACCATTGCAAAAGTTCATTGTTCTGTTATCACATTCTTTTAAGCCTTGATCTAGTAATGGCTACTAGAAGAGTCCTTCTGTCTGGAAAATGCTTGCTTAGGCAGCCCACCTGAGAATGAAATTCGCCCTTATGTAATACTTTTTATGAAATTCTTTATCGTTTTTTGTAAACTGATGAATGATTGTGCATATCCTTTTCATTACTGTGTATGTTTCAAAATTATAAGTTTCCTTGCAGTTAATGAAACATTAAGGTAATTGAAATGTTTGAAAAGAATCAAAATGCTTTTAATTAATATAACATTTCTCTTGTTTGTTAAGCATGACCTTTCAGATGGTGATTTGGACATAGAATGCCTCACTGTGGATGATGAATTGATCCAACTTGATGGCAGCAGCTCCTCTGCTAGTTCCACAGCAACCAGTAATACTGAGGAAAATGACATTGATGAGGAGACCATGTTAGTATTGCCATGCAATCTCCTAGCGGTCTATTTCATGTCTGTTGATACTATTATTCACTTAAAAAAAAAAATCATTAGAATAGTTCAGTAAAGGAGATCGTTCAACTCACCAAGTCTGCACTGGCTCTTTCGAAGAGCAATTCATTTGGTTCCACTCCCCACTCTTGCCCCATATCTGTGTAGTTTTTTCTCCCAAGTATTTATCCAATTCCCTTTTGAAACCTGTTTCTATCACCCTGTTAGCGCATTCCAAAACATATCCACTCATTACATGTTGGGGTGGGGGAAATGTTTTTCCTCGTGTTGCCTCTGGTTCTTTTGGCAATCAGTTTAAATCTGTTTATTCTGGTTATCGACCCTTTGGAAACAGTTTCTCCTTATTTACTATCTAATCCCATCAGGATTTTATTCACTTCTATCAAATCTCCTCTTTGCTTTCTATAGAGCAGGGAAGACAATCCCAGTTTCTTCAGGATCCATGTTATGATAATCCTGCATCCCTGGGATTATTCAAGTAAACCTCATCTGTACGCTCAAATGTTTGTGTCGTCCTTAGAAATATTCCAGCTGGGGTTGAACTAGTGTTTTAAGTTTAGCATAACTTGATGTTGGCTAGAGTTCTTACTCCTAATTTAATATGCAGTAGCCCTGCTGGAGAGATTTGGACTCTTCTCTGCCCCTTATGAAAGCCCTACCAACACACGCCATCTTGGCTCTTGGGAAGAATTGCCACTCGGGCAAGATGCCTGAGGGCTGCCAGCGCCCCCAAATCCATAACCAGCTTGAACCAGTCTTTTGAGAGTGCCAGGGCAGAATTTTCCTCTAGGGTACCAGTGTATAGATCATCACTCTTCAAGTTCCTGATCTGCAGTGGACATGCTTCAAAGGGAAATAAACAATGGGAGAGTTTGCCCAAGCTGTATGTGTGCACCCTAGTGACCAATTTTATAATAGCAAGAGGAGTTCAGATAGCAGTCTTCCCTCTTAGCAAGAATAAGAATTACTCAGCTGTTTTTAAAGAAATGTTGCACTTCCATTTATTTCAGAATTGAGGGAGAAGATTTCACTCATGGCTACTGTCAAATGCATACTGTACAGTACCTAAGTATTTGGCCACCTGGTGCTCATTGATATAGGCATTTCTTAGTAGCATGAGCTTGACATTGTGCAAAGATGACTTCTGAAGAAACTTTGACACACTTGGATTGATCCGAGATATGTTTTGGTCTTTTTCCAGATCTTGAATTAAGCTCACCTAATAACTGGCTTGAATTTTATGAGTTCCTTGTTACGCTGAAGTAACTTTTCAAGCTTTACCTTTCCAGGTCTGGAGAGAATGATGTTGAATACAGTAACAACATGGATTTGGAGGAAGGAGAGTTGGATGATTCAGCAGGAGCTTCTGGTAAATCTGAGATTGGGCACATTGGAAGTAAAATATGTTTGGTCAGAATGGGGAGCAATTGTTTTGCAAATGAGTGGCATGCTTCAGTCAGTACCATCCTCAGTTCAGATAGTTAAACATCTGCTGAAGGTGCTCAAGGTGAAAGGATTTTTCAGGAATGAAAGATTAGCTTTTTTTTAATCCAGTGTCATCACCTAGTCCTAGGTTGGATTCAAGATGGGTTAGATGCACAGTGCACAGTGAACAGGAATAGAGCATTCAGCTCCTTAAGCGTGTTCAGCTTTCCATTAGATCATGGCTGATATCCACCCAGGTTCCATAACCCTTATTATCCTTGGCTTAACAAAAATCTATCAGTCTTGGTACTGAAATTTTGAATTGACCCCTCCTAACCTCAACTGCTTTTTTGCAGAATGTTCCAGATTTTCCCTACCTTTTGAGTGAACGAGTGCTTCCTGACATCACCCTTGAATGGGCTAGTTCTAATTTTAATGTTATTCCCCATTGTTCTGAACTCCCCCACCAGAGGAAATAGTTTCCTTATCTACACTATTAACCCCTTTTAGTCATTTTAAATACCTACATTAGGTCATCCTTTAATCTTCCAAACTCAAGGGAATGCAAGCCTCATAGTTTAATGCTTTTAGCCCAGGTATCATTTCCTGCATTTTTTAATTTGTTCCCACATCTGCAATTAAATGCAGGAGCAACAAGAGAAGAGAGATTTGCATTGTGGACCTTTACATCTATCCATCTGTGAATAGTAATTTCTCACCAATAACAATGTTCCTTGATCCTAAATCAAATTTCACAAGTCACTTCCTCTCATCAGACTCTGGGTTCCTTTTAAAAATGGGAAAGCTAAAAACTGTGTCTGGTTTCCAGAAATCAGGTAGGGATGGGGTCTTCATTAACAGTGGATAAAATAGGGAGCGCACACACTTCTAATCACCTGAGGCAGGAGCCTAAATTGAAGAGAACTTTTTTTTTAAAAGTGCTCATCCATTTACAGTAAAATGTTAAAACATGGTACTGCAAATTTACAGTGGATCTATCTACATCTGAAAGAGAAAGCAAGTTGTGTATTTTGAGTGAAACCTTTCATAGCTAAATCTTCCTTCTAATAGTTAGAGACCAACTGTGTATTTCCACAATTCTTTTAGATTTCCAGCATTTTATCTGAACAATTGGAGCGATATCTAATTTAATGTGAAAATCCCTCATCACCTGTCCTGAACTCGATCCAGCTTCATGAGAGGAAGTCTAGACAAGTGACCTGCTTTGTGATCTCCTTAGTTGTGTTGTCTGGGATCATGCAGCTACCAATTTTTTTTTTTCCCCATCAACAACAGCTTGTATGTATATAGTACCTTTTAACATAATAAAACATCCCAAGGTGCTTCATAGGAGCTTTAGCGCATAAAACTTGACACAGCCACAAAAGGAGATATTAGGGCAGATTATCAAAGGCTTGGTCAGAGATAAGTTTTAAGGGCTTAAAGGTAAAAAGAGAGGTAAAGAGGTTTAGGGAGTCGATTCCAAACTGCTGGGTTAGATAGAGGGGGGAAGGAAATCAGGAATGCACAAGTCCAGAATTAGAAGAGTGCAGAGACCTTGGAGATTTGTAGGGATGGAGGAGATTACAGAGATAGGGAGGGGAAAGCGATTGGGGGGGATTGAAGACCAGGATGAGAATAAACAAAAATAAATTGTGGCTAGTGCAGGTCAGTGAGCACAGGGGTGATGGTGGTTATGCCTTGCCCTCTTTGCTTGGTGCAGTGGTTTGAAGGGGAGGCAGGGGCGTAGTGATATTGTCACCGAGCTAGTATTCCAGAAACACATGGTAATGCTCTGGGGTCCCGAGTTTGAATCCCACCACAGCAGATGGTGAAAGTTGAATTCCATAAAAATCTGGAATTAAAGTCTGATGATGATCGTGGAATCCTTGCTGATTGTTGTAAATCATTACCTGGCCTACATGTGATTCCAGACCCATAGCAATATGGTTTACTCTTAAATGCTTTTTGAACAAGGGCCACACATCCCATGAATGAATTTTTTAATAATCCGCAGTGGATTTCCTATTGATATCAACATTCATTTTTTAAAAATGAATACTACAGACATCCAAAATATTTTTCTCTTGGGAGATCTGGAATGGTAATTCAAGTGTTCGTTCATTCGTTCGTCCCCACTGTGTACACACTTCCATGCATAACCCTCCAAAAAAAAAAGAATAGCCGTTATAATTGTGTATAATTCGAGTGAAAATGCAGGATATCACATGGGATTTTACAAAATTTATACAATTAAAGTTCAGATCATAACTGCTGATTGTTCAAGCACAAATCCAGTATCCTTTTTCTGTCAGACTGTGTGGTATCGTAGCTCACAAGCTCAGACCTGAGTGCATTGCAGCACACGGAGATCTGCCTCACCTCAGCCCTCCCTATTCTCCAGACACCTAGCTGCCTGTTCCACCAGGCAATCCAAAGTCTGGGGAAATCCAAAATCTGGCCTGGTCTCTGCCCTGAGGGTGCTGGGTTTTGGACATTGGTTCTGTAGTGATGCATTTGTATAATCTTGAGCAAATTTTGGATGATTACCTATGCAAGGGTATCCAATGTGCAGATACAGCAAGATTTTCCTAGAACAGGAAAAGGATGTTCAACCACTTGAGCCTGTTCCAGATTATGGCTGAACTATGCCTCAAATCTGGTTATCCGCCTTTGATACCTTTGCCTTTCAAAAAAAACTCAGCAATCTTGGTCTTGAAAATTTAAATTGTTCCAGCATCCATGTCCTTTCAGGGCAGAGTCACAAATTACCATTACTGAGAAAAAAAGTGCTTTCTGATTTAAATCCTGAATGGCTTGGCTCTAATTTTAAGATTGTGTCCCTTTATTCTGAACTCCCCACCAAGAAAAGTACACCTTAGCCTTATCTTTTGCATTGATGTGCTGGGCTGCTCCATTATTGAAGATGAGGTTATTTGTGGACCATCCTCCTCCAGTGAGTTGTTCAGTTGTCCACCATCATTCGCGATTGCAGTCACTACCATCTCCGCACTGAGGATATCCTCCGTTGTGTTGTGTGGCACTACCACAGTGCTAAATGGTATAGATATAGAGGGCAATGACATTTATCACATCTTGCCGATCAGTGTATGTTCTCTTTACCCTTACTCTCTATCTCCACCTTCCTTGCAAGTTCGGCTCCTATTTTGTGCAATTTCATTTTTGTTGATCTTTTATCAAATCCCTTCTGGAAGTTCATATAATATATGTAGATATTCCTTTTATCCACAATTTTTTAAAGACCTCAAAAAAAAAAGCCAATCAACTGGTATAATCTGACACACCTTTACTAATCCCCTTGCTGACTCTTTGACCATCTTCTCCAAGTGCTCAGTCACTCTGCCCCTGATGACTGATTCCAGTAAGTTTACCACAACAGACATCTCTGGTTACCTGGCAGATCTGTAACTAAACCATCTGCAATTTTTTCACTTAGTTTCCATTCCTGGGTATTAAAGTAAATATCAGATCTTGGAGATTTGTTCTTCTGAAGTTCCATTATTTTTTCCAATACAATGGATTCAAATCCAATTGATCTATTTTTAGTTTCCCTTGTGCCCCTGGTAATTTATCCTCTTCCTCAATTGTGAAGACAGGTTACTAAATACTCATTAAGTAAGTCTGCCATTTCCTCCATTTGCTGATGAGGATTCAGATCCTCACTTTTGGATCTCTGCATGATTGATTCTTGATCAGCTAAGCTTGGGTTAGGGGGTCAAACAAAGGACAGACACATCCCTCAATTTGTTTTTAAATTAACTTCCCTTGCAGGGGATATCATTTGGTGGGCTTCAACACTCTGGCTCAGTCTCTGCCTGATCTTCCGTCAGTTAAATTGTGAAGGGCTGAGAGAACCAAAAGGAACAGGCTGAGTGATTTGGGAGGAAATCCCTGGTCTAGAAAGCTGTTTTCTTTTGTATCCATATTTATCATTTTGACCTTTTTAATATTCCTACAAATTCCAGCCATGCCATGTAAATGGGACCTGCCATACAATGATTTTTGACTTGGGGCATTAGTGTCACCAAATGGTTTCTGGTGATACGCTAGCGAAAAATTTAGGCAATTCACTGCCACTTGGCATAGGAGGTGAAAGTCGCCTTTGGGTGTCTCACCAGAGAAAATGGAAAGTGGCAGAGAAAGAGACTGGGCTTCACTGTTCATTTGCATTAGTGGAGTTTAGGCATATCTACATCATCATTATTAACCTTGGAATAGAAAAGAAAGGAACTACACATTTGGAAACGCAAGGCATATTTCTTCTGACAGTTTCTGTCAGAAGAAAAGGTGGGCTGAGGTTTTGGGTGCCGATCCTGTCAGAGATTTGGGCTCTGGGAGATAAATGAGCCCTTTTAATAAAACAAGGAGAAAGCAATAATTGTTGGAATGCCCAAACAGGTTTTAATCTTCCCTTTTATCCCAATAGCCATACTCTTGTTGAGGGGGTTGCATTCAGTCTATCCACACAAATAATTATTAGTTGTGATATAGTGAAACATTATGAATGTTTCAGGAATTCTTGGGGGTTTTGTGGATAACTTGTCATGTCGCTTAGAATTTTAATAATTGAGTTTATCACCTTTGCTGGCAGTTAAAAGCATTGAATAATGTTTTCTTTCTTTCAGAAAATCGGATTTCTTTCTTTTCCCAGTAGATTCTTATTCTTTTGTCTCTTGCATATTTTTGTCATGTTTATACTTTATTTTCACCCTCCACAGGAGGGCTGAACAACCGCAATCGGTCTTCGAGGCGGGGAATGGGCAGTCTGGCATCCACTGCCAGCAGCAGCCTGCTGGACATCGACCCTGTCATTCTCATACAGCTGTTGGACCTGAAGGACCGGAGTAGCATGGAAAACCTGTGGGGCCTTCAACCTCGCCCACCGGCTTCCCTCTTGCATTCCGCAGGTAACGTGCCTAGCCTGTAATTTATAATGTAAATGCCTTGTGTGCAATTCTTTAAAAGACATCCAAGTTAAAACTCCAAAACTAAGGGCCATACATCTAAGATGGGCAACAATAAATCCAAATGGGAAATTCAGAAGGAAGTTCTTTTGAGTTTAGAATATGGAACCATGCGGAGTAGTTGAGAAAAATTGTAGAGGTGCATTTAAGGGGAAGCTACAAAAGTATGAGAGAGAAAGGAATTGAAGGTTACGCTGATAGGATTAGATGAAGATCAATAGTAGGAGGCTTGTATGGAGCATAAACACCAGCATGGACCTGTTGGGCTGAGTGGCCTCTGTCTGTGCTGTAAATTCAGCGTAATTCTATGTAACTCCAAAACTTGGTGATACCTGGAGCCCAGATGACGATGATTTCAGCTTCTAACAACTTGTATTGAAAACTTCCCCCTGGAATGGTTTTTTTTAAAAAAATCAATCACTTTAATTTCCACACTTGGATTTGTTGACAGAAGCTACAGTATTTGGTAATAAGCCAAATTTCCCAAAGCACTTGACAGCTAATGATGCCGTTTGGAAGTGTAGTCATGCAGTTGTGATATAGGAAACACATCATTGTGCAGTTTAAATTTGCTGTAAGTTTGTCTTTGATTAGTAAAATCCTGGTTGTTCTTTCACGGCCTTCAAGGTATCATTTTTTGTGTGGGAGAGATTACATGGCAGACTGCACTGTAGAATAGTGTTTGCAATTCTTTAGCTCTTCTGCACCAACCCCTCCCTTCCCTAATTTGGAGATTGTATTCCTTCTGTGCTGCATAGTGGAAATCCAAAACAAAAATACCTGGAAAAACTCAGCAGGTCTAGCAGCATCTGCAGAGAGGAACACAGTTAACGTTTCGAGTCCGAATGATCCTTCAACAGAACTAAGTGAAAATAGAAGAGAGGTGAGATATAAGCTGGTTTAAAGCCGAGTAGGACAAGTAGAGCTGGATAGAGGGCACTGGCCTCAAGCATCCTTCTATTCCTTTTTCCCTCATGTACTTGCCCATCTTTCCCTTAAATGCCCCTATGCTGTTCAATTCAACTATTCCTTGTAGCAGCAAGTTCCACATTTCAACCACTCTCCTGAACTCCCTTCTGGATTTATTAATGACTCCTAGTTTGGACTCTTTCCAGAAGCAAAAAGTCTGTCTATTACTATCAAACCCTTTCATAATTTAAAGACATGCCTTAGGTCTCTCCTGAGCTTTTTCTTAGAGAAAAGACCACTGCCTGTTCAAACTTTCCTGATGTATGTATGTGTAAATTGTATACTCAACACCAGGAAATTCTCCTTTAGTACCTTAGTTCCTGACCTTCTCTAAATCAGCACTGGGGCTACGAGCTGAGGGTCATCAGTGTGTGTTCAAACTGAGCATCTTCTCTACTTTGTCTTTTCCAAAGCGCTTATGGTGGTGAGTTTATCCAGTGAGTTGCTGAGCCAAACCAGCCAGTAGTTGACAGGAGATGCACCCTAGATCAAGGATGGGAAACTTAGTAACTGCTGAGTGTCATCTCATACTGGAAAGGTTTCTGAGTAAGGTAATATGTTTCAATGCAGTAACTTTCAAACTTTTTTTGGTTGAAGGACTCAGTTTAAAATGGATTAGTCATCACAAGCATCCCCCCGCCCAATCCAAATTTACATTATAATACTTATAAAAGCTGGATGAATTTATATTTTGGAATCTCTTGAGTAAACGTTTCAAAAAAAACCTCCTCTCTCTTGAACAAGGCTGAACTCACCTGGCACTCGCCACCAGCCTTGATAACTGTGGATCTGCCTGACCATCTTCCTGTAACTCTCCCTGCTCCTTCATGCACTCTCCCCTCTAAGGTGAGATGGCCAGCCCATTGTGTGCTGTATATGTGACAGCTGCACTCTGCTCCCAGCTCACATCCCAAGTCCATCTCCAACCACCGCTCATTTGCATACAGCTTGACTATTTCATGAACACTATAGAAAGTCTCTGGATCCCAGTTTGAGAAACACTTTTAATGGGCTTGTTCATTTGTTTCTAAAATTATTTTGCCTTCTTTACATATTAAGCTCAATGTCGTAAAGATCGTGACCAGCGGAGACAGCAAGCTGTGCGCCGATCACCTCCCAATTCTGGGGTTCTGAAGAGATTGAAGGCCCAAATGGCTGAAGTCAGGAGCAAAATGTCTGAAGTTAAAAGCCAGATGTCTGAGGCGAGAAGTAACACAGTATTGTGTGCTGATTTGGGGGCAAATTGTACCACTCACGCAGGAGAACAGGGACCATCAGGCCCCTGTGGAATTGACAGCTTCCGGAGAAATGAATCGGGGCTAGACCTCCTTTCTAATTACATAACATTTGGTGAGTGAGTGATGGAGAAAGGGTTAACACTTGCCATGTGACCAAACAGAAGAATGTAAAATGACGTAGTTACTACATGCGCTATTAAAATTGATTTTAGGTTTATTCGGAGAAAATATTTAAATGTGAAAAAAATTGATGTCAGGAGTAGAGAAAATACTACAATCTGTTATAAAGGATGTGAGGAGTGGGCACCTAGAAAAATAATGACCTGACTGGGTCGAGTCAACATGGATTTGTGAATGGGAAACCATATTTTGACTAACCTGTTAAAGTTTTTTGAGGATGTTACTAGCAGAATGGATAGGGGAGAATTAGTGGATGTGGTGTAATTGGATTTTCAGAGAGGCTTTCAATAAGGTCTCTCACAGGAAGGTTAGTAAACAAAATTAGAGCATGTGGAATGGGGGATAATATACTGGCATGGATTGAGGATTGGTTCACGGACAGAACACAGAGTAGGAATAAATGGATCATTCTCAGGTTGCAAGGCTAGTGGGATACTGCCAAGATCAGTACTTGGACCCGGTTATTCACAATCTGTATCAATGATTTTGATGTGGGGGTCAAATGGAATATTTCCAAGTTTGTGGATGACACAAAGCTAGGTGGGAATGTGTGTTGTAAGGATGATGCAAAGAGGATTCCAGTAGATTTGGACTGGCTTAGTGAAGGGGCAAGAACATGGCAGATGGAATATAATATGGATAAGTGTGAGTTTATCCCCTTTGGGGGGGGGGAGGAATGGAGGTGCAGAGGCTTTCTTAAATTAGTAACTGAAAGCTAACATGCAGGTCCATCAGGTAGTTGGGAAGGCAAATGGTATGTTGACTTTTACTCCTGTACTCAAATCTTCTTGCGCTAAAGATGTCTTGCAGCAATTGCATAGAACCTTGGTTAGACCACCTTACCTAAGGAAGGATATACTTACCCTAGGGGGAGAGGAAGGATATACTTAGCATAGGTGGAGTATAGCAGAGGTTCACCAGGCTAATCCCTGGGATCGTGGGATTGTCTTATGCAGAGCAATTGAGAAGACTTTGTCCGTATTCTGTAGAGTTTAAAAGAATGAGAGGTGATCTCGTTGAAGCATATAAAATTCTTCCAGGGCTAGAGAGGGTAGATGCAGAAAGGATGTTTCCCCTGGCTGAGGGGGCTTTAGAACCAGTCTCCTGAATAAGAACCATTTCATTTAGGACTGATGAGGAGGAATTTATTCACTCAGGAGGGTGGTGAATCTTTGAAATTCTCTACCCCAGAGGCTAATGTTCAGTCATTGAATATGTTCAAGACAGATGGATAGATTATTCTAGATACTAATGACATCAAGAGATAGTGCAGGAAAATGTCATTGAGTTGGAATCAGCACTCGTGCTAGATCAACCATGGTCTAGTTGAATGGTGGAGCAGGCTTGAGGGGTTGAATTCTTTGCAGGCAAAACCTACATTGTTGCCCATCCCATCCCTAATTGCCGGGTAGTTAAGAGTCAACCACATTGCTGTGGGCCTGGAGTAACATGTAGGCCAGGCTGGGTAAGGATGGCAGATTTCCTTCTGCTAAAGGCATTAAATGGACCAGATGGGTTTTTTCAACAATCAATGATAGTTTCGTGGTCACTATTGCCGAGATTAGCTTTATAAGCCAGATTTATTAATGAATTCAAATTCCACCAGCTGCCATGGTGGGATTTGAACCCATGTCCCCAAAGAATTCGTCTGGGCTTCTGGATTACTAGTTCAGTGACATTACCACTATGCCATCATCTCCCCATATATGGCCTACTCCTATTTCCTGTGCTTTGTGTGGAAATCTCAAGTGGGTGCTGCTGTCTGAGCAGAATTAAAGAAAATCTTTGCTAATATGTTGATACTACATTATACTGCTTTAAAGTATATCCTGGCCAGGTCACAATTTAAAATTTGTACTTGCCTAATGTGTGGCCAACTGACCTAACCAACACCCATCCCATCCCTTAGTTAACCATGTATTTTGGGTCCCAACCAACATTTTTAACTGGCTGCCAAGTAAAGACAAACCTTGGTAGAAATGTTAAAACAGCCGTTGTATAATCACATTGCAGCAATTGTGCATTGTAAGGTGCAAGTGGAGGATGAAAAATATCGCCATTCAAAATGGCAAACCATTCTACAGAAGTTCAGAACTGAGGCTTAAAATTTAATCTTATTTTTTAAAAACAAATCTTTACAATTTCTGAAAAGTCCATTTGTAGTCCTCTGGTGAGTTGCGATGTGCTGGGATGGCCAAATTTAACAAGTGAAAGTCAAGAATAATTGCATGTAAATTAGGTGAGATATTGCCAGAATTAGAAGAAGCTATAGTTTGATTGTAGCCATAGTGTGGCTGATTCTCTTTTCATCCTCTGACTGATCCAAGCACATAAGCAGGCTGTAAACGTTAATTTAATTGCCTTGCCAAGTTGATCACTTTCGCTGGTTAGGCCACAACTGGAGTACTGTGTGCAATTCTGGTCACCACGTTATAGAAAGTATGTGATTGCACTGGAGAGGGTGCAGAGGACACTTACCAGCATGCTGCCTGGGCTGGTGGGCCTGAGCTGTGAGGAAAGATTGGATTGGCTGGGGTTGTTTTCCTTGGGACAGTGAAGGTTGAGAGGGGACCTGGTAGAGGTGTATAAGATTAAACGGCATAGTATGGATAGGAAGGCACTATTTCCATTAGAGGGGTCAATAACCAGGGGGCATAGATTTAAGGTAAAAGGTAGAAGGCTAGGAGGGGAGTTGAGAAATATTTTCACCCAGAGAGTGGTGGGAGTCTGGAACTCTCCGCCTCAAAGGGTGGTTGAGTCAGAAACCCTCAACTTTTAATAAGTATTTAGATATTCACTTGCGTTGCCTCCAGGGTTATGGGTCAAGCGCTGGAAAATGGGATTAGTGTAGTCAGATCTTTGTTGACCGGTGCTGACACGATGGGCTGAATGGCCTCCTTCTGTGCTGTAAACAGCTGAATCCATGAGACAATTTCTGACATGATTGACAGTAATGGAATTCTGCCTGTGTTTGATATTATGCAATGCTGCTGGGGTTCGAAGTTTTAACCTGAAATGTATAAAGTTATCGGTTGTCATGTTCTGCATGATCTCTACAATGCTGTTCAAGTGGTATACGACATATTTTTAGTATCATTCCTGTGGAACCATCAACCAGCACCAGGTGTAACATAGATTCAAGTGTGCTGTTAAAACAACTAAAAACTTAGTTGCAGTTAAATACTATTTTCATCTAAATACTCATTATGTACTAACAAGTAAGCAAGTTTGCTTTGTCACAAGTACTAGTTTTTCAGGAGTGAACCATGTTTTCATCAGTACATGCAATTTATATTTATTTCAAAAGAGAATAATGATGCAGCCACAAAAACCTTGCTATATCTATTGACTGATAGAAATCCAAGGAAACAATTTCCTATTTGGGTTACTCCAATTGACTGTCTTGCAGCTAAATCTAGCATTGGTGAAGAATTCTATCCAAAATGTCAATTTGTCTATTTTCTTTACAAGCTCCAATTTGAGCTGCTGTGTGTTACAAGCACTTTTTTGTTCTTTTGTTTCTAGTGTTATAGCCTTTCACTATAATCAGGCTGTTGGGGTGCAGACCATTAAATAGTTGACTGATGTATGTGTTCCTTGGAATCCAATTCTGTACTAATACCCAAGTAATCATCACCTTTAACAAAAGACGCTGGAAATCTAAAATAAAAACAGAAACTGCCTATATTGACAGCAGACCTATTAGTATTTGTGTAGAGAAAAGATGGGTTGACTCTTCAGGTGAAGACTCGACATGTGAGATACTGAGCAAAAGGTCTTTTAGAATGATGACCCTTCTCTTTTTATACATGCTGATAAGCATGCTTTGTTTTTCAAGTATTATTCTGTTTTTACTACTCATTGCCTTTTAGTTAGAGAGTGTCCCAGCTGGGCGAGATCGTTGAATACTGTCAAGAGTGTGACAGTCACATTTTTTCCTTTTTTGCCTCCCCCCTCCCTTTTGAGCAAGCGTCATGGTGACTATTGGAATCAGCAAGCGTCAAGGTGACTATTGGAATCATTAGATATCGATGAAATTGTGTAGACCGGTCAAGATCTGCAGCAGCTGGTGGTGGGCATTAAATGGACTTTCCTGGTCCTGAGAAGTAACTTGGCTCAAAGGGTTTTTAAAAGGCTTGATTGAAAATTTGTGCTTGTAGAGATTTGCTTTTGCAATGCTCAGAACGTAGGACAACCATGTCACCATCTGCACTGCAACCCAACTAAAATATATAACAGGTAGACATTGGGATAGCCTCATACCTGATCCGTTGCAAAGCTTGTAACACTGATTTTAGAAACCTGCCACCGATCCCTCTTGAAGTTACTTGATGCTATAAATTCATCGTTATTTCAGATTACCGTACCTTAGTAGCACAAGCAAAAGATCAGGTATAAGTAAAAACTTTTTTTCAATTTTCTCCTTTTTTTCCTTTTCTGGAGGAACTGGCTCTCAGTTTATTACACTGTCACGTGTTTTGGGACTCCTCCAGTACTACCAAGTGACTTTTCTAAATGTGTGTCAGCCGTGTAGAGGCATCGTAGTCAAGTCTGATACAGCTCTCAAACAACAGCCACATGAGCACTTCCAGTAGAGGGCACTGGATAGTAATCCAGAGTTGAAACTGGCACTTTGAACTTGCCATTCTTTATAGTCTTAACCCAGCAGAGCTGGAGCTCATCCAACCTGTAACCAGTAGCCCATTAGGAACTGACCACACTTGTTTAAAAGGTAAAAGTAATTCTATACCGTCTGTATTTACTTTTATAGAGCAATGTGATAGTGAAGCTCTTTGTGTTGAGTGCCTGACTGAGATTTTCCTTCCCCCACTCCCCAAAAGAAATCGGCTTTTATTTGCTGCAGGCAGTCAAAGATACTCAATGGAAATAAAGCTCTAAACACTTAGTGAAATGTTGTAAAGTGCTAGAATCTAATGCTGAGTGATCAGATTGGAGTTGCCTTGGAAACAGGATTGATCTGCTTGAGAGTACATTCTGGTCGCCCTTAGCCCGTTCTTTCTGACGTCAAAACAGTAAATGGCCTGTGAGCATGAATTTGATTTGGTAAGCACGAGGAAAGTCTTTGTGAAGAGGACATTTAAAAAAAAACAAAGTCCTCAAGTGAGCTGGGTGTTTGTGGGTATCCATAACAAGCTTGGACAAGAGAGAAAATTGATCTCAATAAACAGGCCTCTTAGCTTCTGTATAAAGAGAAGAGAGATGTAAACCTGTCTTCAGATTCTTATGGATTTGTTTTTACTTTAGGTTTCCAGCATCTGTATTTTTTTTTAAATTAAGACTTGATCATCTGTCAAGTAACAATCCTGATTTTTCACTACAATATTTCTTGCATCTTTTTAAAGCACACGAAGGGCTTTCAGATAATAGCAATTGAGTTTGTGGGGTTCAGCAAAATGGATGGACTTTAACTTGTAAAATTTCCCCCTTCGATTTTTGCCTTCAGCATCCACAAAGAAATGTGGATCTCCAAAACACGGTCGCTCTGGTTCATCAGGGACCAGTTTCTCTCTCCGCAGAGCACTGGAATGTGGGGATAAAGATCTCCACTGCCAGGAGAATTGTCAACCCAGCACAGCAGGTAACCATTGTAATTTGTTTAGTTCCTCTAGTATGTTTACCATATTATATAGCATTAAAATAATTATCTATTCTTGTGGTCACATAAGGAGGCTGAATACATCCAGAAACCTACCCTTGATAATTAGAGCAGATGATTTGGCATAGAGTGCCATTCCATTGACTTCTACACTTAAATGTAGTATGATTTGCTGTTTGAGGAATGAAGTTTTTGGATCAGAAATCCTTTAAGTATAGATGTCTGAGTAATAAATGATTTGCAACAAATGGCTTGGCCTACCCATAACATGTCTAAACCTCCTCCTGACTTTGGAACTAGACCTTGTGCACATGCTTGTTTAGATGTCGTCTAGTATAAACTGATAGCCAGCTTAATGTTCCATATACGCTGATGCTTTCCACTTCTGGCTCACTGCTGTCCTTCTGCTACTGCCTGACAAAGTAAGCCTGTACGTATGTACACAACAACTAATGTAGTGAACTTTTTTTTGTCAAGAAGCCCAAGTAGGCAATTAACAAGATTTTTAAAAATTCATTTATGGAATGTGGGCATCTCTGGCTAGGCCAGTATTTATTGCCCATCCCTAATTGCCCTTGAGAAGGTGGTAGTGAACTGCCTCCTTGAACCGCTGCAGTCCAAGTGGTGCAGGGATTGCATATAGTCGTCAAAATCTACTCATAAACACCTGAAAATCAGATTTTCTTATAAAACATTGCCAATTCTCTTTTATTAATGTAGGATTATCGAAGCCCAGCAGTAGACAAGGATCTCCACATTCTGTAACTAAGCCGAATGACTCAGAGGCTCCATCAATCTGTAAGGCTGATGACAGAGCTTTTACTGTTACTGCATCTGACCAATTCAGTAGCTCAACACTGAATGGATTAGCGTCACTGGAAATGACACGGAAAGTTGCCACTTTAGGGTGAGTGTACATAAAGTGTGTATTTAAACCTTTCTCTTCCTGTGCACAAGAGTTGCAAGAAATCTCCTTTGTGTCTTCCCCGACGCTGCTGTTGAGCCATTTGTTTGATTATTCCACTCAAAATAGGGGAAGTAATTGGCTTTGACCTATATCCACAAGTTTAAAAATTTCCTGTGTGGGATATAATGTCCATAATTTCCAGCAGGACAAGAGTCATTCTTTGTGAGAGAGCAGAATTTGAATTTATTACCATTAATTATTTTTGAACATACACAAAGTTCCCAAAAGCAGCAAATGAGACAAATGAACGGATAATTTGCTTTTAGTGGTAATTATAAGGGTAATGATGCTCAGAACATCGAGAACTCCCTACTCTTTGAATGATACTGTTTTGAATTCTAATATCCATGCAAGCTAATGCATTTTGTTTAATGTTTCATTTAAAAGCGACACCTCTGACAATGCAGCATTTCTTCAGTATTGTCGGGCTAGATTACTTGCTCAAGTCCTAGTCTGGAGTTTGAACTCTACCTTTTGACCCAGAGACAAAAATACTACTGAGGCAAGCTGACAGTGAATTCTGTGTATTACTGCCATGATTTTTTGTTCCTTATCATTTCTAGCTCCTATTTATGGTAATATATAGATAGGCTTTTGACTAATAGTCTGTAACACGACATTCACATTTTGCCATCCAATAAAAAGCCTTTTCAAAAGTAAGCATTAGTGAAGTAGTTTGATGTTCAAAGTAAAATAAAGATTAAAGGCACTCATGGTATCGTTTTTAAAGTCAATGCAGTAGTTGAACCATCAGGATTCGATTCCAAAATGTGTACCATCAAGCTGAATAAGTACCTCTTATCTGACTGCCAACCCATTATAATAATGGTTTTAGACAAATTGAGTTGATAAGTATAGCATTTGAGGGAAATTGCTTGTGTTTAATTTGAAGACCTTTATTAACCTCTCGTACTCTGTGCTTGCTCCAGGTCAGTGGCCCCATGCTGTTTCATTGATAACCAGCAACACTCCGACTCCGAGAATGCAGGCATTGTAGGAACATGTATTTCACCTCTTGAGGGTACATCGGGCAGACCAGAAGAAGGTAAATTCTTATCTCTCAGCACTTTTGAAGTTTTAGTTACATTGCTGGGACATGGGAGCTGAAAACGCCACTGCTGTGCCTCAGTGAACTTATTAAGTTAGATGCTGTGGAAATGAGGCATTCAGTTTGGCCAGCCTAATGTAACTTACTGTTTCATTCATTGCACAAACCAATAGGAAGCATGTACTAGGATAGTTTCACTGCTAGTGCACATTCCA
This sequence comes from Carcharodon carcharias, assembly GCF_017639515.1. NCBI lineage: Eukaryota > Metazoa > Chordata > Chondrichthyes > Lamniformes > Lamnidae > Carcharodon > Carcharodon carcharias. Next base: position 149,462,695 of record NC_054476.1, on the reverse strand, counting down.
CTGTATGAATTCAAAGCTTCTCTTTACACTAGCTTGTAAGCCTGCCTGTGCCAAGACAATTGATTTTAAAAATGTTTGGTTCTGTTTTATTTTCTTGCACTTGCAGTATTTTAAGTGCAGTGGAAAAATAGTCCCATTTGTAGAGGCACCACTGAAAAGCAGCTTCAGCTGTGCTTATTCCATGGAAACCAGCTCCAAGTTAGATATCCAGCAATGAACGTCATCACCTACCAAAGCTGCCGTACATCTATGCTATGACATGAGTCTACCCTTCACACTGGTGAATAGTAGATGCACTGTGCATAGAGTGATACACAGAACTACATATTACATCGAATTTTTTTTTTTGTTCATGAGATGTGGTTGTCACTGGTTAGGCCAGCGTTTACTGCCCATCCCTAATTGCCCTTGAGAAGGTGGAGGTGAGCTGCCGCCTTAAACTGCTGTAGTTCGTGTATTGTAGGAACCACCCAGAGTGCTGTTAGGAAGGGACATTACAACAAGGCTGCGTTATTTGGCCCACTCAGAACATATCTTATGTTTATCCCCAAAGTGAACACTGGCCCTAATTCTGCGTGTCATCCCTGTTTCCATATCACTTTTTTTTTCAATCGCTTATTCTTTAAATATTTGACATCTCTCCATCATGGGACCTGCAACGACTTTCGGCGGGACTGGCAGATCCCAACCATTAACTCTGCTTGAATCTCCACTAATTCCAGTCATTCGTTCCACAGCTTAGCAATCCTCTTGATAAATAAAAGTTTCTCCTCTCTCCTTGTCCTAAATCACATTTAATCTTCTCTTCACATCTCCTGGACTTCTCAATCACTGGAAACAATCTATTTCTATCATCTCTTTCCTGTTTCTCTTGGTAGAGTAGGCACTGAGAGATTGTTTCTGCTGGCTGGGGGATCTGGAACATGGGGGCGCAATCTCGGGATAAGGGATCAATCATTTAGAACTGAGATTAGGAGAAATTTCTTCACTCAAAGGTTTGTGAATCTTGGGAATTCTCCACCCCGGAGAGCTGTAGATGCTCCATCATTGGGCTGGAAGGGACAGATTTTGGGGGTCTCTGGGAATTAAGGGATAAAGGGAGCAGGGGGGACAATGGAGTTTAAACCCAAGATCAGTCATGATCGTATTGAATGGCGGAGTAGGCTTGACAGGTTGTGATCTACTCCTATCTTATGTCAGTCACCTCTAAGTCACCAAGCAACCTGCTCTGCTCTAACAAAAACAACCCCATTTTTTTCAAATCATGTCTTCATATTTGTAATGCCTTGTACCAGGTAGCACCCTAATGAATCTGTGTTCTATCCTTTCTGTTACTTCAACAATCTTCCTATAGTGTGGAGCCCAAAACAGAACACGGATCTCCCACAGTGGCCTTAATAGGATTTTATATCAATTCGGTATTAAATTGTGATTTTTATAACTTGATATATCATTACCTTTTTTAAATGGCCTTCTCCATTTGAGCAATTATGTTTAAATCTGAATACCCAGATCCCCCTCTTCTGCATTTCACCCATTTAAAGCCATAATTGTTGTTTTGATTTTCGTTTTACTAAAATGTAGCACCCGCAACCACTACATTGAATTGTATGAGCCATTTTTTTACTCATTCCACTACCTTATCAATATTTCTTTGCAACTCCCTTTTTTCCTCAGTTATTTACTACACCACCTATTTTAATATCATCTGTTAATTTGAGCATTAGCTTCATATCCAACTCATTGTACACAGTGAACCGAAGCAATCCCAAAACACAACATTGTGGTTTACCGCTATTCATTATCAACCACTCTGAGAAACTGTCCTATTCATAGTCATACTCCCTCTTTCCTCCCTTTTTTTTAATGCAGTTTGCTATCCTCCCCCTAATTTTGTACTTTAACCTTCTCCAATAGTCTCCCCTGTCATACCAAGAGAGGACTCATGAAAGTCCATGTACATTACATCGACTGTATTTCCTTCATCCACCTTATGGTTATTTGAGCAAGTGACATATTAGGTTTGAGAAGCATAATCATCCTTTCTGAAATCCAAGTGGACTGCTTCGAATTATTTATTCTTTTATCTAGACCTAACTTCATCTTTAAAGATTCCAAAACTAACTATCAAGTAATTGCCCACGCTAATACTGCCCCCCCTTTTTAAAATGGGTATATCATTGTCTATTCCTCAGTCCTCTGGAACACATCCGTTTTTGCTGCCCGATTACACTGACTTTATCTAAAATTCTGCACATTGTAACATCACTGTCGTGTCATATGGTGGGTTTCTGCATTTGAAGAAACCAGAATGCCATTATACGCAGCTGGTAATCTTGGTTAGCATGGCTGAAGTTATCCAAAGCACCTTGTGTATGCCAGGAAAATGCTGTCATTGTGGGAATGCCATCACCTCATGGATTGCAGTGGTTCAAGGAGGAGATCCACAACAAACAAACAAATGCAACCTTGCTAATGTGTCCTTGTCCCAAAAGCAAATTTAAATAATGTTTTGATATCTTTAATTTCTCCTTGTCCTTTACGCAGATAGTTTAGTTGGTAGAGCATCAGGCTTTTAATCGTGATGATTCAGGGCCTTGTTCATGTCTGGGCAGTGCTTTTTTTTCAATGCAGAAGTGACAGACATCCTGGGCACAGACATCATCGTCTCCTGAGACAGATGGACGCCTAACTCAGTCAACAGAGTGCACAGAGACTGGGCAATGAATTCCAAGGAGTCCTTATCTCTAATAATAGTGATCAAAAGCCTAAGTGATAGATACACTGTGCAGTGTCACAATTATGTAAGATGGCCATGTTTAGAAACCTTCCTGTCGTGTGCAAGAGAACTTTAAGTAACCTTGTAATTCCCACTAGTCACCATATAACCTACTCCTGATCCTTGTTTTACATTATGTCTTGTATATACAATGCTTGCTCGTGTACAGGTGGAAAGTGTCTGTCAACGCTCAGCTTAACCTGGAGTTCTCTTTACAGTTGCTTCGCGTCAGAAGAAAGTCCTTCATTTGCTGCCTGGTATGAGCAGTGACAGTGAGAGTGAGTGTGAAACTGAGATTGAAGAGCAAGAAGGAAATGTGTCTATGGACCACGTGACTCATAACTTTGCTACTCAGAGTCCTGGAGAAGGTATGAATCTAGATCTTCATTCCTGGGTGGGTGCTGTCAGTAATTTTTTTTTGTTTGTTTTCAAGTTGTCCACCATTGGTAAACTTTTTAAAGCCATAATTGGAAGAATTTTTGGAAAATTTGCATACAAATTTAAAAGGAAGCTGGATTAATGCTGAGCTAAAAACTAACTGTTGGAAGTGCATAGTAGATCAGCTAGTAAAAAGAAACGATGGCAGACTATGGCATTTTGGATGTGTGCCATTCATTGGAACTGGGTCAGATGCAGGATATAACCCCAAAACATGATTAAGTCCTGGTGAACCTCAAAGACTAGGTATCTTTTTTATTCTTTCATGGGGTTTGGGTATCGCTGGCAAGGCCAGTATTTGTTGCCCACCTCTAACTGCCCTTCAACTGAGTGACTTTCTGGGCCATTTCAGAGGGCAGTTAAGAATCAACCATTTTGCTGTTGGTCTGGGGTCACAAGTAGGCCAGACCAGGTGAGGATGGCAGATTACCTTCCCCAAAGGGTGTTAGTGAACCAGGGTCACTACTGCTGATACTAGCTTTATATTCCACATATTGTAGCTAATATTATTAACTGAATTTAAATTCCATCAGCTGCTGTGGTGGGATTTGAACCCATGTCACCCGAGCTTTTGCCTGGGCTTCTAGATTACTAGTTCAGTGACTTTGCTACTTGGCCGCCATCTCCCCATAACTTGGTCCTATTTGCACTTGGCTTTCTTGCTTGTTACTTTGTCCTGTTGGAATTTTTTTTGTTCTTGGAGGTTTGGAAAGTATTGTTTTCGCTGGTGTTTGCCTCATTGGATAAAGCCTAAGTTTGCAGGCTGCAAAGGCAGAATGTTTGCATACCCTTACATTAGACCAGAATGGATTGACTTTCAGAAATTCTCACCACTCACACTACCATTCCACGCTTAGTATTGTTTTAACAATGCAGTGGGCTGTTTCAGACAACTTTCTCCTTTGTTCCTCTTTCTTTACCAAATTATCCAATGAAACTGCAGAGTCGTGGAGGTTCACCATTTGATCTTTGGTCATGCTATGAAACGCTTTCAGTTAGGGAGGGAAGGGGCCATTTACTAGGGGTCCTACCAGTTGCTCTTGATATTCTAGACCATGGTTTGTGCTCCAGAATATTGATTCACTGGACCCTGTTTGGAAGTGTGAATGAATTCTGGGTGAGGGCAGGATTGGTATCAGTTTGTAATGCATCCCACCTCTTGCACTCAAAAGGCTTAGTGATGTTCACTGCGAAGCTTCACAAATGATTAACAGCACTTGGACAAAGTTAAAATGACACTTGATACCTGTAGGACCCTAAGCATTTAATGCCTTCGTAGGTTGAAGGGGGGAAAATAAAATTTGTGAAGAAGGTTAGGCAACAAAAGGAGGATTATATTAAGAATTTCTGCAATAGTCCATTGGGCTACTGTATGTATCGCTGTTTATCAGGAAGGATAGTATGAGCGGAGGGAAAATCCAAGTTGACCCGCCCAACTCTGATGGGGAGCAGCTGCCATTGAGAGCTGTAGGCAATACTGGTGGGAGAGGGAGTATGGCTGACCTAAAGAGAGAGGACTGAGTGAGAAAGGGAATTTAATTCCTGACTATTACACAAAATGCTGAAAGTGTGGTGTTACCACATTTAACAAGGGTTAACATCTTTACTGCTACTGGTCCTCCTGGTCTGCCTGACGCAGGCACGACAGACCAGCCTCTTTCTGCACTGTAACTTTTCTATGGTTCAATGGTTGAGTAACAGGAGTCTTTGGCAGTGACCTTGGATTGCTCCCCAAGGGATGTATCTCCAACCAGCCAGTTTAACAGCCTTGCAAACCTCAAACCACAGGAGAGTTTATGACCCACGTCCCTCAGTGGCAGCCTGATAAATGATGAATTTGATGTCTACAAAGGAAGATTAAAATCTATACAATGTATGTTTTGTTTTTTAAGCAGGTGATTTGGGTAATTCTGGAAGCACCAATTTTGTCAATGGAGAAACAAAAGAGTGGTAAGTGAACAGAAGCTTTCTGTGTTCACTTTGAGCTCCTTCATGTATCATGCCCAACAGAATCCAATATACTGGAAAAATTGCCCCCTCCCACCCCACACATTTTACAAACTCCCAGTTGTTTAGCTTCCTGTCACCATGGTCTAGTCTTTGATCACCACTCACCGCGATACTTCACTCAGTCACACCCACACCTTCTTTGATGCCCTTGTCTCCAGTAAAACCCTTACTCTCTCTCACCCTGGTCATTCCACTTGGTAGGATCCCATTTTTGTATTCTTAAGCTTAAGGAACATGAAATTGAATGTTCTTTCAGCCAGATTTGACTGGACTATCCAAACACTATTGGGCCTCACTCTGAAACTACCAAAACCGCTACCTGTTCACTACTCCAAGATCATCCTGGAACGCAAATATTAGTCCCTTTTTCCCACCCTATCAATAGTCTTAACCGCCCCCCCCCCCACCCCTCTGCCCTGCATTTTCATCTCCAGCAATGAGTGCAAGGAGTTCATGGGCTTCTTTGTCACTTAAGATTGAGACCATCCATTCTGCTATATCCTCCCCTTCCCTTTTTTGGTAAAATGGTGAGCAGTCCATTTCTCTTCCTGTCCCACCATGCAAGGTGATATTGTTAATGATTCCCTTTCTGATTCTCTGTGCCATCATTCCCCTCCTCAAAAAAACAGTTCAGAGAAGCTCACTCACCTGATTCCTTGGGTGGGGTGGCCCATTGTATGAGGAAAGGTTGGACAGGCTGGACCTGTATCCATTGGAGCTTGGAAGAATGAGAGGTGATCTTATTGAAATGCATATTATCCTGAGGGGTCTTGACAGGGTTGATGCTGAAAGGATGTTTCCACTTGTGGGAGAGATTGGAACTAGGGGACACAGTTTAAGTACGGGGTGTCCCATTTAAGACGGAGATGAGAAGAAATTTTTTCGAGGGTTGTGAGTCTTTGGAACTCTCTTCCCTGAAATGTGGTGGAGGCAGTGGTAGATAGATTCTTGCCTAACAAGGGAGTCATAGGTTATCAGGGGTAGGCGGGGGTACGGAGTTGAGGCCACATTGAGATCAGCCATATCTTATTGAGTGGTGGAACAGGTTCGAGGGGCCAAATGGCCTATTCTTGCTCCTATGTTCATATGTAATTAGTCATAAACAACACTAACCTGGCTCCAATTCTCAATCTCTCTGGAATCTTTTACACAGTGGATCACACCATTCTCCACAAACAATTCTCCATGTACAGCTCAGTGGGAGTCTTGGACAATGCTTTTGTTCCCTCCAGATTTAACAACATTGCTGTCTGCTGATAACCCGTCTTTTACATCTGAAACTCTGCTATCCATTTCTTAATTCACACCCAGTTCCACTGTTCAGTCACAGCCAGTGAATCTGTTACAATGCCTTCTCTTCCTACCTCAGGTAGCACTGGAGTCCTCCAAGGATCTATCCTTTGCCCCTCCTGTTTCTCATCTACATGCTACCCCTTGGTGACTTCATTCAAAAATACACCAGGCTGTACATGTACACTGACGACATCCATCCCGCATCTCACCATCACTCTATCAACTCCTCCACTAACTTTGTATTTTCCGGTTTATCCAATACTGGATGAGCCTAAATTTCCTTCATTTAAATATTGGGAAAGTCAACGCCCTTGCTACAAATTCCATTCACCAGTCCCTGGTGTAACTGAACCAGACTGTTCATGATCTTTGACGTCCTTTTTGACCACAAGCTGAGCTTACAACCCCATAGCCTCTCCATTACCAACCGCTGACTTCTTCTCGAATAGCATCCACCTCCTCCTCTGCCTCATTCCATCTGATGCTGAAACCCTCATTCCTGCTTTTATCATAGCCTCACTAGGTGTTGCTCCCCTGGCTGGCCTCTCACCTTCCACCCTCTACAAATTTGAGCTCATTCAAAGTCCTTCTGCCCATATCCTAACTCGCACCAAGTTCTGTTCATCCATTGTCTCTGTGCTTGCTGACCTGCATTGGCCCCTGGTCTAGCAACGCCTGTCTCTTTAAAGTTCTCATCCTTGTTTTCTAATCTCTCCTTGCTCTCTGCTGCTTTTTTTTGTGTGCATGTAAACTTGAACTGTTATATGGCAAAAATGTATTTCCTTCTAAAATATGTTGAATATTTAGGTCTAATAAATTGCCCGGTGGAGTTTGAGACACCTGCTGGGAGTTGTTCATTGTGCTGAATATGGACTCTCCGCTGTTAGTGCTCAGCTTGGGCAAATAGTAATTAGTGACTGTGCTCTTTGTAATGGTGGTTGAGTACCTCTGAGCACAGAGTTGGGATCTGCAGAACATGACTTAACCAGGGGAGGCCTGATACTCCCTTGCAGAGGAGAGAGGAAATCAGAGGTTGAATTATTACAGTAGTATCAAGTTAGAGGATTGCAATGGTAGAGCCTCTTCAACTGGACAGAGGGAAATCTGAACAATTAAATATTTACCATTGATTTTTTTTTCTCTCCACAGATCATGTGGGATTTGTCAATGGAAGATATTTTTATCCAAATTTCAGTGAAAGCATGGAAGAGAATGCTGAAGGAATTTGCCCATCTGTTAATAAGTAGGATAAAGGAAATAACCTGTAACATCCCATGTGACGCTAATGTTTGTCTTTCTCATGCACTACACCAGCTGTATGTTGATGCAGCAAGATCCCAGTAAACTTTTGCACTGATGGATTTTTATTTTCTTCCGTCATTAATGGATCAGAGTTAGTTACACAGCCATTCCGGTGGGCAGTCCAAATCCGAGGCTGAATGTTCCCTTCAAAGATGGTGGGGGCTGCAACTGAGCATCCTTCCTACCACAAGCCATTCATAAAACAGGCCTTCCAGAATGTGTTTTAGGATTTAAGCTGCATCTTCTGAACAAACCCACTTGCTCAAAAATGGTTTAACAATAAATGACAAGTGTGCATTGCAGCAATCCACATGTGAGCAAGATCTCCAAAAATGCAGTGGGAGAGGATGAGGTCATCTAATTGAAGCCACTTTCCAAACATACTTGACACCAGCAATTGGTCAGTTATATGTTAAAAACCACTTAAACTGTAAACTGTCACTTTGAAGTAGCCCAGCAAATGATTCCTGGCATTAACATTCTGAACATGGGTTATTGGTGTTCTCACTGCCGTGGCCTCTCTCATGACTGATCCGTGAGCTGACCATTCCGAGTATTCTATCTTGAGCAAGTCAGAGCGATCTGCTTCCTATCTTTCGTAAAACGTCTATTTGTTCAACTGTTGGTAGGATGGGTTCTTTTTTTTTTTGTAAGTGGGTGGGTGTTCCTTGTAAATCAATTACTTTCTGCCCCAACTCCCATTATTTGGCCAGAACAGCAGGCAGGCAATTTAATGCCAGACCTCTGCCACATTATTGGCAAACAATGACCCTTCCTTCCATGTAGGCATCTGGCCTTTCCCCAGCAGGGTGAATGGCTGAGGTTGGGATGTTGCCATGTGGGGAATGGGGGTGCATTGCCCTTACTCAAGAGTGCCAGTGTGCCTCTTGAGAGTGTTTTTTATGTTTGTTTAGAGATTGTAAAATATCCTGTCTATGTGGACTAACTGACTAATAAACCCAACTAATAAAGCAATAGGTAGGTATTATTGGTTGATACAAGTTGCTCTCATGCATGCATGCAGTGACTCAAAGACCACATTAGATTTGTGATGAGGGACCTTCACAGTGAAGGGTTGTATTTTCCCTGTCCTTCATGCAATGGACACAGAATGGAATGATCGGTCAAACAAATACTAATTTGCTCATACTAGTAAATTTGAATTATGCATGTCTAGACTTTTTGCTTTGTCTTTTAACCTAATGTGTATTTTAGCAAAATTACCTGAACACTGTAGTGCCATTGTGCTTAATTACTGTTAGGTGCCTGTATTCAAACTAGCCATGCTTAACTGCTAGTCCATTGACCCTTCTGCATAGCTAAAGTCACACTGTAGCTCTGATTTAAGTGAGCAGCAGCTACTGTTGTCCTCATTGACGTGGTTATGATCATAGAAATGTGGCCCTGATGCATGATGATACTGTATGTAAAGTACTTCTGAGCATGAATTCTCTTACGGTTTGACACCATTGTACCCCCAGGTCAGATTGTTCAACACCACCTGGCCAGGTGGTTAGGAGCACTATAGAAGCAATGAACTCCAGGTGTCTTCAAAGCTAAAACTGAACATAATTATCAGAGTTGGAGTGCAACTGTAAAGCATTCCAGTTTACTTATACCCAATTGTCAGTTACGGATTTCTAGGTTAAGGATGGTCTAAGATTCCAACAAAATGACTTCACGTTAATTTATTTTCCATCTAAATACTGTTATTTATTTATTCTATCTCTTGCTACAGCGACTCTGTACGACCCACGAATGTACACTTCTCTGTCAAATGCTTTCCTTACGTCAGGCTCAACAGGCAATCATTTTGTAGTTTTGCTTTTTGTTATGTAGATGTACCTCAGTAGTGCAAACCGCTGTCTTCCTCTGGGAATTCTCCAGAGATTTGTAGCTGGATTCTCAAAGCTGCTAGTTAAAGAGCTGGTGCTGTTCTGTCGGGAGAAATCTTTACATAAATTCTGAGGTGTTGTGCATGTGTTAGATGTCTCCCCCACCCCAATCTTTCTTCATAATAACAGCACTTATGAATTGTATTATTGAATTGTTCTCTAAGAGTGAGGAACATCTGTGGAGTTTTATTCCAATGTCTCTTGTAGATTTTAATTGTGCCAAAGTGAAGCAATTCCATATTGCTGAAAATGAAATAATGGTTGCTGAAATAAGCAAGTATTTCCAGCATTTTCTGTCGAATCAGGCAGCATGTGTGAACAAAAGACTTAGAGGGGTCAAGGACCCCCACACAGAACCATCTCTGTTCACTGACCTGCTTGGGTATTGTCTGACTTTTTAAAATTTGGTTTCCAATGTTTCCCTTGTTGAATGGCAATGAGTGGAGTGGCTGATGATTGACATGATTTACCCTGGACGCAGACTCTTTACTGTAATTCTACCACTTACCCCGCACCTTCCCCCCAAAAGAACCCTGTGTTATGCTTTAGCTCTGTCTAACATTTAAGTTCACTTTTTTTTAAACACATTTTGGGATCGTAGTTTCTGTGAATGTTTTCAGTGCTGTGCTTTGAGGGGGCTTCCGATTGAGTGAGCTTACAATTTGGGCAACAACTCCTTTGTAAATCATTGCTGGCAGTCTAACCCATGTAGTGGGCAGCTGATTACCAATGTACAGCCCTGAACTCCTGTTTCTGCGATGCATGGCGACATCCTGTCTGAATGTGATGTACCTTGTACTGTGAAGTACAGTTTAGAAAAGCTGTGGTTTATTTGTAATGTGTATTCAGTGTTTGCTTTTTAAATACTGTCTCCATTGTGTTTACATGATCACATTTCTGCACTTTTTTTGTTAATAAAACTGAAAGATATAAACTTTTTTCCAGGGCTTGCTTCCTCTGAACAGCTAAGGATGGAGTTTTAACAAGATTGAGTTTTCAGTTTGGAGCACTTTCTTCAGAGATGCAAAAAAAAGGATTTTGGCAGGTTTTACAATCTGCCAAAATGGACAGCAGGTATAAATGTTTTTAGCAAAGGACGATTTGCATTTATTTACTGCTTGTCACTTGAGAACTACTTAAAGTGCCTCACATAATGCATGCTACGTCTTGAGTATATTTGTAAGTGAAGCTGCCATATTGCACAGGGAGATCCCATAACAATGAAGTAGACAAGAATAGAAACCTGACCCAAAGACATTTTGTGTGTGAAGCCTCATTTGAGGATGCAAGGCATGGGCAAATTTGGCAATGGGTGCAGTGGGAAAGGAGCAGAAGGCCAGTTACTTGTTCAGGCTTCTAGAAGCTTTGGGTTGTTACAAACCCTTCACTTGTGTTGTTTGATGAAATCTATACCAATTTGTTTAGAAATGTGTTGGTCCACAAATGTTATTCTATTAATGGCCACGAGTCTTGATTGGTTAGAAATTCTCAAGCGCTCCCTAGTTGAGAGTTGAGAAAGGAATGATATTCCAGTTCCCGGTTTACAGATAAATTCACCAACCTGCACAGATGATTTCTTAAAGGACTGAGGTAATTTGCCTAAACATTGACCTTTAATAGAGGGGGGATTAGAGCCATTTCTCCAGCCATTCCAAAAGCTGAAGCACTGCGGGTCACTCTGCTGTCAGATGTTATACTGGTGTCGCTATACAATTACAGTCCCTCTTATATTATTTTCTCTCTCCTTTCATTTCAAACAGTGTCTGGGTTTCACTCTTGAAACCACAGTATGTATTGTCCCAATGGAAAGATGTGGTTGGCTAACAAGCATCTGACCTCCAGCTGCTAACAGGCTAATGAAGCATCAGTGTGGCTCTGGGACCAGATTATCCACCCAAATTCTTGACAACAAATGGGCAGAGTTGGGCTGAAAACTTGAAGGTCAAATACCATGTAAATACTGTGGCTACAAGAGCTCAGAGGCCAGGAATCCTGCAGTGAGTAACTCTCCTCCTGACTCCCCAAAGTCTGTCCACCATCTACAAGGCACAAGTCAGGAGCGTGATGGAATGCTCCTCACTTGCCTGGATGACTGCAGCTCCAACAACACTAGAAGCTTGTCACTATCCAGGACAAAATGCCTGCTTGATTGGCCTCCCATCCACTATCTTCAACATTCACTCCCTCCACCACCAATGCAGATCATCAAGGCTCCTTTGACAGCACCTTCCAAACCCATGACTTCTACCACCTAGAAGGACAGGACAGCAGGTGCAGCAGTACAAGAAGGCAGCTTACCACTACTTTCTCCAGGTTAATTGGGGGTAGGCAATAAAAATGCTGGCCTAACCAGTGAATGCCCACATCCTGTGAAGGAATTTAAAAAAAGCTTATCAACTTGGGCACAGGGTAAGATGCCCTGTGCTAGCAAATTCTAGTTTATTATCATTAACCTTGAATAGCAACACTATCTGATGCTACTTAGAGTACTTTGAGAAGGGACTAGTCCAAAATTCTTGGGAAGATAATTGTCAACACTGGAACTATTTCTTTTTGCTTGATATGACTAATCACGTGTCATTAAATAATACGGGATACATGTAAATACATAAGGGAAGTTTTTTGGGAGTGGTCTGTTAAGAATGATGATGCATGCAAAGGTGGCCACAACATAAAGTTACACATTACCACTACACCACTCTCTCCCCAAAATGGTTAATGTCACTTGGCTATTAATCCAGCAGCCGAGGCCAAAACCCTGGGGACATGGATTCAAATCCCACATGGCAGCTAGTGGAATTTAAAATCAATTAATAAATCTTGAAATGGTGACTATGCCAACCATAATTGATTGTTTAAAAATCCATCTGGTTCACTCATGTCCTTTAGGGGAGGAAACCTGCCATCCGTACATGGTCTGGCCTATTTGTGCGTCCAGACCCACAGTTAACTTAACTGCCCTCTAAAATGACCCAGCAAGCCACTCAATTGTAGGGCAATTAGGGATGGGCACAACATCCTGGCCATGTCTGCGACACCCACATCCCATGAAATAATTTTAAACCAGATAAGGGAATGGCTTGGAGAAATTTTCTCCTATCTTTGGGGTAAGGTGGGGCGGGGGGGTGGGGTAGGTTCAGGGACCATTATCATCTTGATTTTTTAATTGATTAAAGTTGATTAAAATTGATAAAAGTCTTACTTTTCACCTCCCAAAACTGTAGCTTCAAATAATATTTGATCCTGCTTTAAGATTGAAATGTATTTCTATGGTGTGAAATCTTCTGATAGATTTCTATTAATCAAAGTTACCAAGGATACAAGGCAAAAGCCGGTATATGGAGTTCAGTCATAAATCAGCCACTGAATGACAGAACAGACTTAAAGGACTAAATGGCTTCCTATATCTATGTTCCTACCTTCTTGCTGTGAAATGCACTGCCCAAATCGTAACGAAGCCATTACACTCCAATCTTGGCTCTGTGTTCCAGCTGCCCTCATGGTAGCAGTGGGCTGGTCACAAACAGCTGTCCTGGGCCAAGGAGGAGAAACATATCTATATTGAATGAGACCTGTGGGAATTGTGAACAGGATAGAGTTCAACTGATGCTCGCTACAGCCGAAGCAGTGTGCTAACATTCTCAGTCCTGGCACTTGATGAGTGGCAGCCACCCAGGTTTCCAACAGAAGCCTGGTGTGGCTCAGTGGGGTAGCATTCAACCATTTTAAGTCATAAGGGTGTTGGTTCAAGTTCCATTCCAGAGACATGAATATAAAATGTGCACTGACACTCCTTGTTCAATACTGAGGGAGAGCTGCACTGGCAGTGGTGCTGTATTTTGAATGAACTGTTAAACAGAAACTGATTGTCCCTTCAGGTGAGCTGAAAAGATCCCTTGGTGCTATTTTAAAGAGTAATTCTCCCTGGCGTCCTGACCCACTATTTATCCATCAACCAACATCACTAAAAAAAAAAAATTATCATGTTGCTGTTTGTGGGACCTTGCTGTGTGCAGATTAGTTGCTGGATTTCCTGCATTGCAATAATATGGTTCAAAAGTACTTCATTGAAAAGTATTTTGGGGGCAACCTGATATGGTAAACAATACTGTTTAAATACAGGATTTTTTTTTAACCTAACTGTGGCCCTGGGCCATGACACTTTACAAGGCACTACAGTGGGCAGCTGCTTTACTATGGAGAATATGGATTCACATCTGTGATGTGGAGAAATTTGTAAATCAGAGACTGAATTATTCATCCTCAGTAAAAGGTCAAGAAGAATTGCAGCTGTCCAGCCTGCTACTTGCTGGTCATAGCTGCCAATTCAACACCACTGACACAGGTCCGTTCTGAAACCAAGGATGAACTGTTTGGTGATGGGAGAAAAAAGTATAAAGTAGGAATACTTGTGCTCAGACACCAGATTGGGCCAATGAAATCTGTGCCCTGCTTTTGCAAGTAAACCAACTCAGCTGATCTGACCGTTTCTAGCATTTTGAGGGGGATATGCAGTATTGAAGTTCATGAGGAAGTCACACCATCACCATCATTTGAAAAATATTACAATACTGCCGATGATGTAAAAAAAAAAGGTAAAATTAATGTATTACTGGATAACACCAATATTCTGAAAGAATTAATGGTTGCTTGCTGGAGACTGGTGGAAGTTATTTTTGAAATTTGTTTCTGCATAACTTTAGTGGGTCATATTCATTTGCTTTCTCTGTCTGTCTACCCACCTCTGTCTGTATTTGATGGTCTGTCTATATCATTGTATCTGGCTGTTTGTCAGTATGTCTATCTACATCTGTCTGTCTCTAGCTCTGTTGGTCGGTCTGTCTGTTTCTCTGATCTCTTGTCTGTTAGTCCCTCCCTGTCTCTTTTTCTATCTGCCTTTTTGTCTGTCTCTCTCTTTTTCTCTCTCTCTCTCTGATACATACCTATTTATTATTTTATATTCAGCATCTTTCCTATTGCCCTCTGAGTTCCAATGCACAATACCAAAGGACAAATGTTGTTGAATCTGTTTGATAAATAATAAAAGGCCACATTTTTGATTGAGACTCAAATACCTGTAACTCAGAAGTGCCACTTCCATACTGCAAATGAATCATTAAAACATGGGTTTGCAGTGTGGCTCTGAGCAGTGAATATATTTATATGAAAATGTTAATCCATCTGAGTTCACACAGTGACTTGATCAGGGGTTTCCCTTCTTTTGCCCACCCCTCCATCCCTATGGAGGATAACTGTCCCCTGCAGTATAGGAACTGCTGACACCACCAAACTACTCAAGTAATTATTTCCAAGAAATTGATACCAGTTCTGTAAAAAAAAAAAAAAAAAATTTTTTAAATCTCATGCTGCAGTCTAGAATCTGCCTCCAAAGCCTGGTGTGAGTCACCCTACTGTGATGACTCACAGGTATTCAAAGCAGAAGAGCTATTGAATGTCATTATATATAATTTAATGGGGTGAAATTATGTAGCGTCGATCTCCTACCTGACGGTTAAGATTGAAAGTAACCATGTAGTGGACAGTTGGTTCCATTTAAAAGCCATTGAAAGTTATCCGTAATCATTACCTTTTATTCTTTCTTCCTTTTGTTCATTTCACATTTTAAGTTTGTGCAAGATACTGTGTGCATTCACATCGGAGAACAGATGGCCAGCTGATTCAGTTTCAAATCTCCACGATTTTTTTTTTAAACTGAGGGAGGTGAATCATGCAGAGTTCCACTGGCACCAGCCAACTTTACCTTACACAGGAGGTTGGACTGCGAGTGCTGGCAGGTTTATTTGAATGCTAGGAAGGCTCTTTAAATTGCTTTTTTTTTTAAGCCCACAAGTCCTATGATCAGCATGTTTTTAAGTCCTTTCCAAACTTAGCCACTTAGCTAAGAGTCAACTACTTTGCACATAGGCCAGACCAGATAAGGATGGCAGATTTTCTTCCCTAAAGGGCTTCAGTAAATCAGATGAGTTTTTCTGACAATAGACCATAGTTTCATGGTCACTATTACTGAGACTAGCTTTCAATTCGATTTTTTTTATTAATCGAATTTAAATTCATGGGATTTGAACCCATGTCCCCAGAGTATTAACCTGGGCCTCCAGGTTACTAGTCCAGTGACTTTACCACTGTCTTCCTTCCCTAAAGAAATTCAATTTACTAAGAAAATGTTTAGTGCACACTAATGAAACTATTAGTGCTTCAGTACGATTTCTTTTTAAGTCATTTTCAGTTATTTTTGGGTCACCCAGAGGTGCAAGTCTGGACACCTTAATGCCTTTTTTTCCAGTAACAAACCTATATTTGGCTGTGTTAATAAAACTGCCTCAGTTTATCAATCTCAAGTAATTGTTTCTCTCCATTAGAAAACAGTGTAAGTTCTATTATTGTGATGTTTCATGGCAGATTGTACGTTTGTGATTATGGAGAGGATTTTTAGTGGAATATTTAACCTGATCAGTGCAATTTCAAGTGCATTTTGGGTGCAATTTTCTGATTCCAACTTCTGACAGGTGACCTCGTGCATCTACCGGCAAACCTACAGTAAACTTGCCAGTGGTGGCCAAGGCCAGCCTGCTGTGATGGCTTCTACAACAGATTAGCCTTAGAAGAATCTCTTGGGAAGATTGAGCACTTGGTCTGCGTCCTGGAAATGCCACTTTGAGGAGAAGTGTTTTTCTTAAAATTCATTCTCTGAATGTGGGCGTTGCTACCATGGTTGGTATTTATTGCCCATTGGAAAGGTGGTGGTGGTGAGCCACTGTCTTGAATTGCTGCAATCTGCAGGGTGAAGGTGCTTCCCCTAGTACTTTTAAGTGGGAAGTTGCAGGATTTGGACCCAACGACAATGAAGGAACAGCTGATACACGTGTCTCTGAATGTTTTTCATTTGAAGTTGTAACAGAACAGACAGCACATCACCAGAAATCAGTCTCCCCTGCCCAACAATCTGATAGCCCAATGAGTAAATAAGGGCTCGTCAAACTGGTCCAGTCCCTTTAATCATTAATTAAAGGCTTATCAACTTTGCTTATAATAATACAAAGGGCTCCACCAATGCACAACAGATATTACATTGAACACAAAATGTACAGACTAAACAGCATTAAAACAGGTTATAATTACAATAGTGTAGTCACCTTTTTATGTTCAAGTTTTTTAAGACCTTTATATATAATATATATATAATTTTTTACATTATAATCACCAGAAATACCATCATTAAAAATTACAAGATACTGAACATGTAAATACCAGTACTGGTGGAGGGAAATGGGTGGTGGGAGGAGAGAAGTTCATTACTTACTTGAGCAAGAAGTAAATAAGAGCAGAGAATTCAAACCACGTTAAGGACTACTTGCTATCACCAGCTGCAATCAGTTAAACACTGCGTGTCACAAAGCAAGAATTGTTCTGAAGTGTAAAACCAGCAGTCAAACTGCTACAATTGTAGTCAGTACCTATACAACCAAAGGCACCAGTACAGGTGTACAGTTGCACTGCTACAGTTATAGTCAGTATCTATACAACTACAGACATCAGTACAGGTGTACAGTCAGAGCAGTATTGCCAAACTGTTAATGGTGTACAGTTGGTATCTGTGCAGATACTTATGCAATCAGACTGCTAGAGGCACCAGCATAGGTGCACAGTCAGACTGGTAGGGTCAGACCATTACAGGTACCTGTACAGATCTACTGTACAGATGTACAGGAGGTACTAATACAGTCATGGATTACAGTCAGACCAGAAACGCCAAATAGATGTACAATTAAACCAGTGTTAGCCTAGGTGAATGGCTGGATTGCTACAGATTACCTGTACAGGTGAAGCGATACAGTCAGGTCCCTATTATCAGTGGCACAGGTTCCAGTGCAGCTGTATAGTGGACCAGCCCAGTTTCATAATCAGACTTACACAGGTACCAGTACAGGTATATAATCAGACCAAAAACTACTAACGCATCATACATGTCTTACAGAACTACCTTTAGTTTGTTGAGAAGGAAATATTTTATAAATTTTATCTAGCTACCAGGGAATGGGTTGCTACTGTCAGTGTTTGGTGGGGTGTGCCCTGATGAGTACTAATTTGTATGGCATTTATAATACCAGGACAACTATTCAATGTATAACTATTACAAGAGCCTTTTGTTTCAGAAAAGCCTTTTATAGGTATGGGAATAATTAGTTTGAGAGCCTTAGCCACCCAGATTTGATTTGAATGAATTCTACAGCCAGAGACACACAAATACTTTTAACTACCTATTATCAGTGAAGTCAGTTACTGCAGTTTAATGAGTTCTGTAAACTAAGAGATATTCACTTTCACACATTTATTCTTCCCACTTCCCCTTGACACTCCCAGATGGATTGCTTCCCTTGCACTGGGTTTTGTTTGAGCTCAGCACTGAACCCTCCTACGATATGATTGAGGGTAAATCTAAGCCCATGTCAGGCATCTCTCCACAGGACGAGAGGACAAATCTCCCCAGGCTGTAATATCCAGGCCACCACTCAGTTCTGGGAAGGGGAGAGTAGGGTGTCAGTGCAGGGTGGGGGGAGGGTGTGAGTCATCCACCAGACCTGCTGGGGACAGCCCAACTATGGAAAGGGTAAGCGAGGTGGGGGAGCAGGGTGGTATATCAGACTGAGGGAGCACTATGCTGGTGTATTGGTTACCAGACTAGTAATCCAGAACCATAGACTAATAAATTGAGGAAGTATGAGTTCAAACTGTACCATGGGGAGTTTGAGAATTTGAATTCAGTTCAGGAAATAAAAATCGAAGTGCCCACACAGCTGTTGTATGGTTGTGAATACTTCACTCGTGTCCTTTAGGGAAGGAAATCTGCCATCCTTAGCCGGTCTGGCCTACAAGTGACTCCAGACCAATTCCAATGAGGTTGGCTTTTGACTGTCCTCGGAAGTGGCCAGGAAAAACACTTGAAACCACTACTAGCGATGAAGAGATCTCACGTCCACCTTCCGGGTGGAACTAGGGGATGAGCAATAAATGACCAGCACTACCAGCGATGCTCATGAATTTGATTTTTTTTTTAAATGATGTCCCTCCGAAGTGAAAAGGGAGCTTCTCGACCATGAAGGCAGGTCAGATACTGCAATACATGTTTGTGTCGGACAAGTAGATCAGGATACTGGACAAATCTTTCCTCCCACCACCTCCAAACCTGGTTATCCAGTCACGCCAGCCCTGGGAGCTATCGGGGGTTTAATGCAATTGAGTGGTATCTTTAGTGGCAAACCTAGTGAAGGCAGCTCAGTCTACAAAAACCAGTTAAGATATCATCTTTCCTTGGCGGCATGGCTTACTGTTACAGGCTTCAGCTACTCTGCCTAGGCCAGAATATAAGATAACATAACTATTTAATTGATTTATTCATAAGCTAGTGAGGTGAGGATTGTCAAGGAAGGTGGGAGCTTTGTGTTGAGAACTCCAGTCTAGTAAGGTGTGGGGGTGGGGGGAACTCTACGTGAAAGTGTTACGGCTGCTGAAGTAGACAGAAGCCATGTAAACTCATTGGCATTTGCCCATGCCAACTGTAGGGAGCCAAGCCTCCTGAGCGGCATATACCACCCACTTTTCTCTGCCGCGGTGGCTGGTATGTTGACTCTTTGCGATTCCTCGCGGTTTTGCCACCAGCCCTTCGAATGAGGAGCAGTGCGCGGTGCTCTGGTTGTGCGGCTGACCAGTGTCCTTGCTGCCTCTCCATGCAGGAGGCCTTACTGGCACCCCAGGAGTCTCGCTGGGTCCCGGAATAGCGGGGAGCTGGCCTCTCCACCCGGCCCTGCCTTCTTATCCGATCTACGAACGGAGGCTTCCGATGCCAGGCCTCGTCTGGCGCAAAGTCCCTGCGTTCCCACAGGGTTGAACATGCTGGTTCCACGCGGGATGCTTCAGACCCCTTGGGTCTCCACTGTGTCAGAGGTAATTCCTTGGCACTGGCTACTGACGGGAGAACAACAACCTGCGGGCCTAAAGTTAGGCTAGTTCTGTCTGTGAGCGAGTCTTCTCGCGTATCTTGAGCCAACTCCGAGGCAGCTCCATATTGGTGCTGCGGTCGGGGGCCTTGGTAGTTCCCTCGGTTCTCCTTGTCATCCCCGTCTCCCTGGGCACCGTCGAACGAGTTGCCTGTCCATTTGGAGTCGCCATTGGCCTCCTCATCTTCCGCCGTGGCACTCAGGTCACGCAGGAAGACCACGATGACGGTGATGTTGTCGCTGGAGCCGGCGTCCCTGGCCGAGGCCACCAGCTTGTGGGCCACCATGCTGCTGTCGCCATTGTTCTCTTTCAGATGATCAGCCACCACCTTGACCGCCTCCTCAGGCTCCATGGTATCATAGAAGCCGTCACAAGCGAGGATGAGGTAGTCCTCGGTCCCGTCCAACAGGGTGGAATCACTGTCTGCCTCACCACAGATGTATGGCTTGTGCTCAGCATCCCCTGGGAGAATTGAAGAATGACGCAGTTAAACACAGAAGCTAGAAAGAAAATGTTTACATTTCTGACCCTTTCCCTTGCAGTGACAGGATAAATAGGCATAGGAGCAGGAGTTGGCCACGAGTCTGCTCCACCATCCTATAAAATCATAGCTGATCTTCTACCTCAACTTCAGCTTCCTGGACGATCCCATAATCCCTCAATTCCTCGACATCCAATACTGGATGAACAGAAGCTTCCACCAATTAAACATTGGGAAGACTGAAGCCATTGTTTTCAATTCCTGTTCAAACTCCAATCCCTAGCTATCAACTCCATCCCTCTCCCTGGCAATAAGCTGAGATTAAGCCATTCTGTTCGTAACCTTGGTGTCACATTTGACCCCAAGATGAGCTTCCGACCTCTTTCACTCCATAACTAAGACTGCCCTTTCCCACCTCGGCAACATCATCTGACTTCACCCCATCTCAGCTCATCCACTGATGAAATCTTCATCCAAGCCATTGTTCCCTCGAGACTCAACTATTCCAATGCATCCCTGGCTGGTATCCCACATTCCACCCTCTGTAAGCTGGAAGTCATCCAAAAACCCACAGCAAGCCCCATTCCGCTATCCCCGCCTGTGCTTGCTGACTTACATTGGCTCCTGGTAAAGCAAATTCTCATCCTGATTTACAAATCCTTCCATGACCTCCCCCTCCCTATCTCTGTAATCTCCTCCAGCCCCTCAACCTTCCGAGATATCTGTCCTCCTCTGACTTTGGCTTCTTGTGTGTCCCCAATTTTAATGGCTCCATCGTTGGTGGCCGTGCCTTCAGTTGTCTAGGCCCCAAGCTCCTGAATACCCTTAGTACATCTCTTCGCCTCTCTACCTCGCTTCCTTCCTTTAGGACACTCCTTAAAACCCATCTCTTTGGCCAAGTGTTTGATCATCTGTCCTAACATCTCTTTATGTGGCTTGGTGTCAGATTTTGTTTTGTAATGCTCCTGTGAAGCACCTTGGGATTTTCATTCTGCTAAAGTCACTTTATTAATATAAATTGTTGATTCCTTTAGTATCCGAAAATCTATCGATTTCCATCTGGAATATTGGCCCCAAGATGAGCTTCCCACCACTTTTTCTCTCCTTCTCTAAGACCACCTAATTCCACCTCAGTAATGTCATCCTATCAGGCAAAGTTGGACGATGTTGCCTAGGTGGAAATAGGCAGTCTGATTTCTGTCCAGAGTGACTGAGCATCCACAGCTCTCGGGGTTTGATGATTTTGAAGATTCATTTACAACCCGCTGAGTGAAGAAATTTCTCCTCATCTCAGTCCTAAATGATCGACCCCTTATTCTGAGACTCTGCGCCCACCCACGCTGCTCATCCTCCATTAATGCAGTGGGACATTTTATCTTGGTTTAATGTCTCATTTGAAAAACGGCACCTCCAACAGCACTGGACTCCCTCAGTACTACACGGAGAGCACTGGACTGAAATTATGAGGCTCAAGTCTTTGGAGTGGGGCTCAAATCCACAAACTTTCAGACTCAATGACACGGCTGATACTAATTGATCACAAGTTCATTAAAAAACAGATTTTACGTTTCAATCGTGCTACGGCTGATAAAGCACATTGTCCCACTCTGCAGGGTTTGGAGATAAAGTGTTCACAATCAGGATAACAGCTACTGTCCGTGTTTTAACGCCTTGTCACCCTCATCAGAATCAGGGACGGGAATCCGATGTGAGTAGACTGACAGATTTCCTGCTTTAAATTGAAGTCAGGGAATCCTCACCGGAAAGCGCTGAACTAAACTGCACAAACTGGAAAATTACCAGGCAGAATCAGGAGGAAGCACCCAATGAATGGTCCACAAACTCTGTTACTGGGTCACACGGAGCACTGTGAACAGTTCTGATCTCCGTATTGATAAAAAGGATATAGAAGCACTGGAGGAAGTGCAAAGAAGATTTACAAGGATGACAGGAATTCTAAGAGGTTAAACCTATCAGGGAAGGTTGAATAGGCTCTTTCCTCTCGAAGGCTGAGTGATCTAATAGAGGTCTTTAAGATTATGAAGGAATTTGATAGACTGCACCCACAGAAAATGTTCCCATGTGGTTGAGACCAGAACCAAGAGCCATAAATATAAGACAGTCACTAATACATCCAATAGGGAATTCAGGAGAAACTTCTTCACCCAGAGAGTGGTGAGAAACGTGGAACTCTATCACAGGGAGTAGTTCTGGCCAATAGCATAGATGCATTCAAGGGGAAGCTGGATAAACACATGAGGGACAAAGGAATAGGAGGATATGTCGATGGGGTGAGATAACATTGGGTGAGAGATGTGTGTGGAGCATAAACACTGGCATGGGCCAAATGGGCTGAATGGCCTGATTCTGTGCTGTAGATTCAATGTAATAAGAGTCCAGGCGCTGTGGCATGTGGATGGATAATAGGAAAAAGCAGTAAAGACACGGAGCCAGTTTCCTGATTAAAAACCTCACCGATGGCTCTGGAGACAGAAAGGCTTCCATTAACTCGCCAAGCCCCGAACCACACCACACAGCCTCCGAGTGCTTCGATCCGTTGCTTCTCATCCTGAGGGAGCAAAAGGGAAGAACAAGTCGGCAAAGCAGATCAACCTGGCAGAGACATTTGGTTAAGCAGTTTAATCCAGTCATGGTGGGAAGTTTAAGCGAATGTTTGCCTTTCAACTGGAGCTGTTCCTGCATGGACGCTGGGTGTTAACACCTGGGTGAAAATTAAGGAGCGCGCTAAGGTATTCACCTCATTATATCTTTCTGGGCATTGAAAATTCCATATCGCCAGAACCAAAAATAAGAGAAAACAGAACAAAACAGACTATCTTCTATTTCAAAAATAAGATTTCTTGTGTTCAGTTTTTAACCTCCATAAAGTATTAAAAATCTTACTGAACAATGTACTTCCTGATGCAATTCTTTTAGCTACAGTTTTCCTATTTTTCCATTTATAAATGGGAACCGTCATGTAAATATGATAAGTTGTTGTTATACCCTCCCACCAGCAACTCTGCCTCTGGGAGGAGGATAAAGTTACAGTGTGACAAGTTTACATAGGGAATGATCATTATAAATGGGCAAATAGGAATTTATAACAGATATAAAGTAAAGGCAAGGAATATAACTTCAAATAAGGAGTGAATTATATCTCAGTGTCCTGGTCCAATTCCCTGCGCGTTAACCCTACTCCAACTCAAGACTTCACCTGGTCTTGACACCCCATGTTCTAGAAATTTCCAGAGTCAAAAATTGGCCCGTGTAGTCCAAAACCTTGGCAACTCAAACTGGAATAAAACAATTGAAAAGACTGCTTGAAGGTAGTAGGGATAGGCACGCAAGGCAAATGTACAGGTCACATTGGTGAGATTTCAGTTTTGGTCTCCTTACTTAAGGTGGGATATACTTGCATTGGAAGCGGTTCAGAGAAGGTTCACTGGGCTGATTCTTGGGATGAGGGGTAAGGAAAAGTTGAGCAGGTTGGGCCTCATTGGAGTTTAGAAGAATGAGAGGTGATCTTATTGAAACATACAAGATTCTGAGCGGGCTTGACAGGGTGGAAGCTGAGAGGATGTTTCCCCTCATGGAGAACCTAGAATTAGGGGGCACAGTTTCAAAATAAGGGGTCTCCCATTTACGGCAGAGATGAGCAGGAATTTCTCCTCTCAAAAGGTTGTTGGTCTTTGGAATTCTCTTCCCCAGAGAGCAGTGGAGGCTGGGTTATTGAGTATATCCAAGGTGCTGAGTTTAGACAGTATTTTGATTGATAAATGAGTTAAGGGCCATGGGAGCCATGCAGAAAAATGCTGTTAAGACCACAACCAGATCAGCCATGATCTTATTGAATGGTGGAGCAGGCTCAATGGGCCAAATGGCCTACTGCTCCTAGTTCTTATGATCTTGTGTGGCAGGAATTCCCGTCACTGCTGTCCTCTCCTGTATTATGGTGTAAACACTGAGTCAGTATCTCTTAATAGAACTGCAAGCCCCAATAACATCAATCCTTTTTGAGTCCAGCCTCTTTTCAGGGTAACACGATTTTCAGCATCTGTTGACCAGGACAGCGGGGGTAAAAACACCGCTTTCCTTCAAAGAAGTGGCCGTAGGGCCTTTTACACCCACCTGAGAGGGCAGACAGGGCCTCAGTTTAACTTCTCATCTGAAAGATGGCTACTCCAGCAGTGCAGCACTCCCTCAGTACTGCACTGGTGTGACAGCTAGGATTATAGCCTCAACTCTCTGGGGGTGGGTCTCCAACCCAGCACCTCCCCACTCGAGTGCTACCTAATGAGCCATATCAGGACCCTGTACAAAAATGAAATGACTAACACTTCAACACTGTTGAACAGGTTACCTCTCTGTCAGGTTTGTGAGGTTTCATCAGTTCCACTGCCTGGCCCTTTCGCACCAACATCACCTGGGAGTCACCCAGCCAGGCCACATGTAGCATGTTCCCACGCATAAAGGTCACAACACCAGTTGTTCCACATCGCAGGTTCTAAGAACAATGGAATGAGAAGGAGGCATATTTGTATCTGTGCTTTATTTAAACCCCTGCCCCAGATCTCCCTGTGGGGAGAGATCTGAGCTTCTCCATAACTCCCACAGGAAACAGCAAATAGAGGTAACTGTGGGCAGTCTTGCCCCTCCCCCCACCCAACCAACTCCCTCCGAAATTTGTTATTGCCTTGTTGTGCTCTGCATAGAATAATACAGGACAGCAAGAGGCCATTCAACCCATCCAGTTTATGACAGCTCTTTGAAAGAGCCAACCAGCTAGTCTCGCTCTCCTGCCTTTCTTACCTCATTCTGCTGATATCCCAGGGGTGGCTAGCAGAATGAAACAGACTGAGGGAAAAGTGAAGCTGAGGCACAGAGAGAGAGGAGGAATTTCCCCCTCTACTAATGGAAACCCCTGGTGGACGTAAAGAGTTCTCAACTTACTACCTGCACCTTCTTCAACAGCACCTTCCAAACCCGCAACCTCTACCATTTAGAAAGACAAGGGCAGCAGATGCATGGGGACACCACAACCTGGAAGTTCCCCTCCAAGCCACTCACCATCCTGACTTGGAAATATATCGCTGTTCCTTCATTGTCACTGAGTCAAAATCC
This sequence comes from Carcharodon carcharias, assembly GCF_017639515.1. Lineage (NCBI taxonomy): Eukaryota > Metazoa > Chordata > Chondrichthyes > Lamniformes > Lamnidae > Carcharodon > Carcharodon carcharias. Next base: position 149,437,356 of record NC_054476.1, on the reverse strand, counting down.
TGGAACTCCCTTCCTAACAGCACTGTGGGTGTATCTGCACCACATGGACTGCAGCAATTCAAGAAGGCAACTCACCACCACCTTCCCAAGGGCAATTAGGGATGGGCAATAAATGCTGACCTAGACAGCGACACCTACATCCCGTGAATTAAATTTTTAAAAAACCTACTTTTGCACCAGAATTAAAGAACAGTGCAAACTGTAGGGACTTCACTAATGTAAAGAGATTGAAGAAACTGGTGTTGTTCACCCTACAGCAGAAACGGTCATGGGGAAAATAAACAAGTTATTGAAAAGTAAGCAGGGTTTCAGTCGAGAAAATAGGGAAAAACTGTTTCGACTGCAGGTCGCTAACCAGAGACTTAAAATAAGTGGCAAAAGAACTAGAGGGGAAATCAGGAGAAAGTTCTTCACTCAAGAAGGTTGTTAAGATCTGGAATGCAGCCCCCCCAAAAGGAGGTTGGGTGAGTGAAAGTCAGGCCCTTCAGCCCATCGTGTCCGTGCCAGCCATCAAGCATCCATCTATTTTAATCCCATTTTCCAGCGCTTGGCAACATCCAGGGCCCCTCAGTCCCACAGCTAAACCCAAAGTCTGGTGCTGGGTAGGAGGTTTCCCCGGGAGTTGGTCACGAACCTCTCTGGCAGCCTTCTGAACGAACCGCTCGTCTGTGAGGCGAAAGGCCCGACACAGGGCCTCGGCGGGATCGTGCTGGAAGATCTCCTGTCGGACGAGGTTCACGTGGAGATGGATAGAGGCATAGATTGCGGCGTCCACCCCCCCGTGTCCGTCAAATACGGCGAAAAATGACTGTTCCTCTTGATCCTGGAGGGAGAAGAGAGGAAAGTTCCGGAAAGGGAGAGAAGGATCTTGCATTTCTAAAGCGCCTCCGGACGTCACAAAACAATTTACAGCCGAGATGCTTTTCCTTTTCCGAGTGGGGTCTCATGTAACGTAGGAAACACGGCAATTTGTGCACAGCAAGATTCCACAAACAACAAATAAGTTTGGTAACCTGAGGTCATATGATTAAAATAATTGGCTAAATAATTAAAGGGGAAATTTCTTCACACAGAGGGTTGTTGAGATCTGAAAGGGGATGGGAGCAGATAAGAAGAGAAGGCCGTTGGACCTGTGTTTGAAGAGGAGTAATCTGGAACTTTAAAAAGGAAAGATGTGCATTTATATGGCGCCCTTCACAGCCACCTGATGCCCCAAAGCACTTTACAGCCAATGACGTACTTTTCCAAAGAGTGGACGAGCCAATGAGAAGGGAGAAGGAGTAAGTTTCGGAATGGTGGAATGAACAGCTGCAGAAGGAATGGGAAGACAGACACAAGAGATCGCAGAGCATGAGACCCCTGGGTGTTCCAGAGGGAGTGACGGCAGAATAACTGGTCAGAGCTATAGGCAAGGAGCCTGAGGGAGGAGGCAATGAGCCAGTGGGACTCAGTCACTAGTACTCCAGCCTTTTGAGGAGATGCCAGAAAACAGACAGCACTAGTTGGTCACCATATGTGGCTGTTGGTGAGGCCCTCACTCTGCACAGTCCAACATGGTCTCTGGCTACCAGAATCTCTCTCTTCCTCCTTCCCTCCCTCCTCACCTCCCCCCTCCTCACCACCACTCTCCCTTGCCTCTCACCTCCCTCTCAGCACCCTGCTCCTCCTCCTGGCCATCACTTCTTCTCTCACCATCCCAGTCCTCCCCTCATGCTGATCAGCTTTCTCCTTGCCTCTGCCTCCCCCATCACCTCCACTCCTTCCTTCTCCTGTTAGACACATTCTGCACTCCCCCCACCGCCTCCACCCACAACCAGTTCCACTCACCCCCACATATTCCTCCTTTCCCCTTGCTTTTCCTCTACCCCTTTACTCCCTCCCTTGTCTCCAATTGCTCCCTTACTTCTACTTCCCTTCCTGCCTCCCCACCACCTTTGTTGTCACTTATCCCCTCAGCTTTGTCCACCACGTCCCTTTTGTTCTCCCCTCCCCCCAACTTCCCTCCCTTTATCTTGCCTCCCCACTCGTTCCACACTCACGCCTGCTGTTCCACTCACAACTTTTGGTTAATAATAGTCCTAGTTTAGTTAGCGAGACTGATGGAGGAGGATGCTTTGCATCAAAACATTCTGCCCATGACAGCTGTTCCTGTCAGATCTTTATACAGTACAAGTCAGCAGAGTTCCCTGCTTCTTATTCTGGGTCACATTCTGCTCTGAACTGCCGTCTGAATAAAGGGGTGGCGATGAAGGGATGACAGCATCAGCCGTGGATCAGCCTTTGAGACAGGCGGCTGTGAGTTCAGCTTCCACACTGCAGACTTGAACACATGACCCAGATCGACACTTGCAGCACAGTACTGAGGGAGTGCTGCACCATCTTTCAGATGAGATGTTAAACCAACTCTCTCAGATGGATGTAAAAGATCCCATAGCCACTATTCTAAAGAACAGCAGTGAAGGAGGGGGGGGGGGGGGGGGGGGGGGGGGGGGGGGGGGGGGGGTGGGGGGGGGGCGGGGGGGGGGAGGTGGGGTTGGGGTAGGTGACTGAGGCTGTCCCTGCTGTCCTGGTCAATATTTATCCCTGAAATAACATCTCTGAAACAGATTATCTGGTCATTTACTGAAAGCAGTTTGTGGGAGCTTGCTGTGTGCATATTGGCTGCAGCAGTTTCTACATTACAACAGTGACAAGATTTCTAAAAGTACTTCACAGGCTGTGAAGCCCCTTGGGATGTCCTAGGGTCATGAAAGGTGCTATATAAATGCAAGTCTTTCTAACTCCTGGCTGTGCCAATCTGCACTTAAGTGCTCTTTCAGCAGGTATATAATATATATCTAGTTGTTGTTGGGTTGAGTTTCAATGGGCCAGAGTTGGCAGATGGAAACTCTACCCATGTGGATTTCTCTGTAATTCTGGTTTGCAAACACAGGGGCAAGTATTGAACAGCCAGTTAATCAACAACAAGAACAACAGCAAGTAGAGGATGGAGCTGAGTTGAGGGCTCAGTGGAGTCATACACCATGTAGTGTGATACTGAGCCTTCTCAGACAAGGAAAGCCCATGTTCTGGCCTTGGTTTCCAGTCACCCAGTCTGGACACTGTCAACTGTCGGGGAGGAACAGGATCGGCTTTATCTGTGACGCACCTTGCGGTCAAATATCCCACTAATACCCATCGTCCAGGCTCACACAAGAAGCATGGGGCAGTTGGAGAAGGGACCCAAGGGCTGCCACTGCCCTTGGAATAGGATCTCAACGGGAATCCTTCGGGAGAGAGGGGGAAAAAGAGTTGGAGCAAAAGTAGTGAAAAAAAACATCGAAATGCACATGAGTTTAGCACTCCATGGGGCCAGTGGGTGTTGGGGGCATGGGAGGGATCTGGGATCTTTAGAGCTCCATATAAAGTATCTGCGTCAGTATGTTGTCATCTTTCAAAGTTTCCAGATAAGTGGGAAGTAAAGGAACTTCAACCATGTTGAATGATGGAAAATTCTTCTATACTTTATGGTTATCTTAGGCCTAGGGTACTCATCTGGGGCCTATGGAGCTCCATTGAGGCCTTCGGTGCTCCACTGAGGCCGAGCATGCTCCAATGGAGCGTCTGGAGCTCCATTGAGGCCTAGGATGCTCCACTGGGACCTATGGAGCTCCATTGAGGCCTAGGGTGCTCCTTTGTGGCTTACAACATTCATTCAGGCCTGCAGCTTTCACTTACCTCCAGATTAAAGAGAGTATTGAAGTCTGGCAGACAGACGTGCTTGTCCTCCATCTTCCTCCGCATATTTTTGATGGCATGAATGGACGTTTCAAAATAGGGGTGCGTTCTTCTTGTCAGTGGCAAGTCTTTCACCCAGCTGCAGCAGACCTCGTGGAGTTTGGTGAACACCATTCGGGACAGCCTTGTCGAGTCAAACTCTGTAATAACACAAAGGTCAATCCATTCAACCCTCTCCCACATTGAACAGAGGAAAAATAAGCATCACAATCCAAGACAGACTTCCAACTGCAGAAGCAAATTCATACTAATACCCAATTGCATATTGCGCTGTTCCGATAACAATTAGACATTGAGGGAATTGCTACCTGCTTTAAGCTATCACAAGATCACAGTTGTTAGGAAGGCCATTCAGCCCATCTTAACTCATTCATCCAAAGGTCCTAGCAGCCAACCACTTGTTGCTTTAATTATGAGGTTCTGCTATTCAAGAAGTCAATTCTAGGTGTTGATCATTCTCTGCAAGTATGAATCTCCTGCTATTAATCATAGAATTTTAGATTGATAGAGTACAGAAGGAGGCCATTCAGCCTATCATGCTGTGTCCTAGGTCCAAACATCTTCAGCTGCTTCATCAGTGACCTTTTTTCCATCATAAGGTCAGAGTGATGATGTTTGCTGATGATTGCACAACGTTCAGCGCCATTCGCAACTCCTCAGATTCTGAAGAAGTCCATGTCTAAATGCAGCAAGAACTGGACAATATCCAGGTTTGGGCTGACAAGTGGCAAGTAACATTCATGCCACACAAGTGCCAGGCAATGACCAGACAACAAGAGAGAATCCAACCATCATCCCTTGATGTTCAATGGCATTACCATCACTGAATCCCCCACTAACAACATCCTGGGGGTTACCATTGACCAGAAACTGAACCGGACTAGCCATGTAAGTACTGTGACTACAAGAGTAGGTCAGAGGCTAGGAATCCTGTGGTGAGTAACTCAGCTCCTGACTCCCCATAGGCTGTTATTATCTAAAGACTCAAGTCAGGAGTGTGATGGAATACTCTCTACTTGCCTGGGTGAGTGCAGCTCCAACAACACTCAAGAAATTCCGCACCATCCAAGATAAAGCAGCCCGCTTGATTGGCACCCCATCCACAAATATTCATTCCCTCCACCACCAATGAACAGTGGCAGCAGTGTGTACCATCTACAAGATGCACTGCAGCAACTCACCAAGACTCCTCAGACAATACCTTCCAAACACACGATAGCTACATTTAGAAGGACAAGGGCAGCAGATACACAAGAAGACCAGTACCTGGAAGTTCTCCTCCAAGCTATCCTGACTTGGAAATATATCGTCGTTCCTTCAGTGTTGCTGGGTCAAAATCCTGGAACTCCCTTCCTAACAGCACTGTGGGTGTACCTACACCATATGCGCTGCAGCAGTTCAAGAAGGCAGCTCACCGCCACCTTCTCAAGGGCAATTAGGAATGGGCAATAAATGTTGGCCTAACCAACGATGCCCACATCCCATGAATGAATATGAAAAAAAATGCCTGTGCTGGCTCTTTGAAAAAGCTACCCAACTAGTACCCATTTCCCTGCTCTTTCATCACAGAAATCGTCTTCAGCTTTTTATCCAATTCTGTTTTTGAAAACTTATTATTGAATCTGCTTCCGCTTTTAAAGTTATCTTTTTACTAGGTTGAACCATGTCCCCATAGTTTTAGGTTGGTTCACTGTATTTAAGATTGCCTTCAAGTCTCCAGGAATTAGGATTTAAATGGAGAGACTGCAGAATGCCGCAGTACAGAGGGATCTGAGTGTCCTTGTACATGAACCACAAGAAGTTAGCGTGCAGGTACAAGTAATTAGGAAGGTAAATGGAATGTTGGCCTTTATTGCAAGGGGATGAAATATAAAGGAAAGGAAGTCTTGCTACAATTATGCAGGACATTGGTGAGACCATATCTGAAGTACAGTGTACAGTTTTGGTGTCCTTACTTAAGGAGGGATATACTTACATTGGAAACTGTTCAGAGAAGGTTCAACAGGCTGATTCCTAGGATGAATGAGTTGTCTTATGAGGAAAGGTTGAGCAGGTTGGGCCTGTACTCATTGGAGTTTAGAAGAATGAGAGGTGATCTTATTGAAACATAAAAGATTCCAAGGGGGCTTGACAGAGTGGATGTGGGAGAATGTTTCCCCTTGTGGGGGAATCTATAACTAGGGGACACAGTTTCAGAATAAGGGATCTCCCATTTAAGATGGAGATAAGGAGGAATTTCTTCTCTCAGAGGGCCTTTAATCTTTGGAATTCTCTATCCCAGCGAGCAGTGGAGGCTGGATCATTGAATATGTTCAAGGTCAAGTTGACAGATTTTTAAGGAGTCAAGGATTATGGGGAACAAGCAGGAAAGTGGAGTTAAGGCCACAATCAGATCAGCCATGATCTTGTTGAATGGCAGAGCAAGCTCAAGGGGCCGAATGGCCTACTCCTGGACTAATTCCTATATTCTTATTCATTTCTAGGACAACTGAAATAAGCAAAACCCAGGAGAAAAATCTTCAGGGAATTAGAAACAGATACAGGGATGAAAAGGCTGTTTGACTGACAGTCAAGGATCATCTAATCAGGTGTTGAAGATTCCGTCTGCTTTCTAATTGGCCGTGGAAGGGCAGGACATCACAAGGATGGATGTGTTGGGTGGCCAATGTTGGGAGTGCAGGGGAAGGGTGCTTGGAGACAGGAGGTCATGTGACCACACTGCCTGGAATATATCCAACCACAGTTGGCAGTGCAAGTGAGGACAAAATTGGGCTGAGCTGTGAGGGCTGTTACAGTCGAATAGCTGCAGATGCTTGCTGCCTAGGCTCCTACAAGACTAGCTACTTGGGGGGTGAAGCCCAGGTCAGGTGCATGCCTGTCACTTGTGCAGTCCTTGCTTTGCATGAGGTGAGGGCTTCAGAAGATGACGGGGCAAAGCTGGTGGGGGTTGGACACCAGAATAGGTTGTGACTCAGTGCGAAGGAGGTGGGTGGGATGGGAATGAGACCATTAAAATCCCTTTGTCCATAGACTGAGTTGTCAATGTTCTCGAAACAGAGGCAGGGAATTGGAGACTGGGATGGAGATGAGGCTGTCAATGATAATCAAAGGCTGCCTTGTACAGGCCTTTCCCCATGTGCAGTCAGCAATGAAGTGTTTACACACAAATGCTTCAGTTACTGGTTGTGGTGCTGGTGGGAGATCAGGACTCATCCAGTATTAACCTTCTCCATGTCGTCCTGTCTCTTTCACACTGGTCTTCCTGTCTCATCTAACATTCCCACTGAGACAGCTGGCTTCCCAGGGCCATCCTGTGGACAGGCACCAGGAAGTGCAAAAGAGCAGCTGAGGGTTTAAACGACCTTTGCTATTGGTTTTTTCCCTTGCTGTGCTCTCTAACCCTTCAGTCTTTCCCCCACCCTCCAATCCATTTTAAGCTAAACATGGTCAAAGATCAGAGTTTCATCCTAACCTTCTGCACGAGTGTCACAGTGCTTACCATGGACAACTTTACACAATTTTTCAGTCATACTTTCCCACTTAAAGACAAAGTGAAAATGGTCTACAAAGCATGACCGTACAATTCAAGCTACCCTCCACCGCCCCCCATGGACAAACAGCCAGCTACGTGTGTGACCAACATTTGGGTAATGGTCTTGTCAATTGTGGACATGCACCAGCAGTGAGCAGCTCAGGTGATGTGATGAGAAAAGGAGAGAGCGGCAGGAAATCAGTAAAACTGCAAAGAAAGGTTGTGGGTGGGTTGAGGGGGTCGGGGGGGGGACAACTGATCGATGGTCGGCCTGTAACTTTATGGAAAAAAACAACTGATCAAAGAACGTGAGGATGCCCATTGTGCTACTCACAATCTAGGAGTGAGCTGTGGCTCAGCAGGTAGCGCACTCACCTCTGACGTTGCAGGGTTTAAGACCCATGCCAAAGACTTGCGCACAAGATCCAGGCTGACACTCCCATTGCTGCACTGTTGGGAGGTGCTGAAGGATGTTAAACTGAGGCCCCTTCATGTGACTGCAAAAGGACCCATGGCCTCTATTGTGAAGAAGAGCAAGGCAGTTCTCCCTGGTCAATGTTTATCTCTCAATTAACATCACAAAAAAACAGATTAGCTTGTCATGATTGTGCTGCTGTTTTTGGGAGCTTGCTGTGTGCACATTAACTTCTGTGGTTCCTACATCACAACAGTGACTGCACTTCAAAAAGGTATTGCATTGTCTGTAAATTGCTTTGGAACATGCTGAGTTCATGAAAAGTATTATAAAATGCCAAGCTCTTTCTTATAACGTCAGGATGACAACAAGGTTATACGAACTTACCTCAGAGTAGCAGAAAGGGTTAATGGACATTTGAACTGGAGCACCGAGTGTTTGCCACCCCTCCCCCACTGGGTGCTCAATAAAATTTCCACACAACATAAATAATTACTGGAGGGCTGTGTGGAAAAGATCCCTCAGTCTCCCCCAGCCTGCAGTGTGCAGTACTACTCATCAATCATTCACTGGGGCGGGGGGGGGGGGGGGACACACAGCTGAGTCAGCATGCAGCATGGAGCGATCATACAGAAATTTATCCCCCTCTCTCATCAGCAGATGTGTCATATCGGTGACTGAGCACGGTAGGTATCATGTATCTCTGCTGGCAGAGTCACTCCGAGTCTCTTTATTCCAGTCCAACATTTCAGTGGATAACAGTACCCAGCACTTCACCTCTTTGCAACTTAGGAACATATCACTATTTGCAGAGGATTTCTCCCATCCAAATGACAATAAGTTAAAACACGTGTCCAACATTCATTTAAACTTGTTTTTTTCAGCTGACTGTTGAACTCAAGGTACAAAGTCAGGAGTGTGATGGAATACTCTCCACTTGCCTGGACAAGTGCAGTTCCAACAACACTCAAGAAGATTGACACCATCAAGGACAAAGCAGCCCGCTTGATCAACACTCCACCCAGCACCTTAAACATTCATTCTCTCTGCCACCGATAGACAGTGGCAGCAATGTGTGCCATCTACAAGATGCACTGCAGCAACTCACCAAAGCTCCTTCAACAGCACCTTCCAAACCTGCAACTTCTACCACCTAGAAGGACAAGATGCATGGGAACACCACCATCTGCAAGTTCCCCTCCAAGTCATGCAACATTCTGACCTGGGAATATATTGCTGTTCCTTCTTCACTGTTGTAGGGATGGGAAACCTGGAATCCTTCCCTTACAGCACTGTGGGTGTATCCACACCAGATGGACTGCAGCAGTTCAAGAATGCAGCTCACCAGCACCAAGGACAATTAAGAATGGGCAACAAATGCTGGCTTAGCCAGCAAAGGTCACATCTCATGAACAAATAAAGAAATGTCAAGTCCAGGCTGACTGAACTGAACAAGCCTAAAGGTATTTAAAGTAGAGAGTGGAACAGACTGTTTCCCAGGTTTGGTTTCCTACTGAATCAAGAGATTGGACCCTGTGGTGCTGAATGGACAGCTCCTTCTGAACTCTAACTCCCTGGAAGCAAATTCCATGGATTCTAACCGTAAACTGAATTTTTGCCTATTCCGCATATATCACATGGCATTTCCAATGGAATTGGTCTCAGCGGATGAGACAACTATCAACATGCTAATAACAAATCATCTTACAGACACCTTGGTGCTGGTGTGTTACACTTCACTCAGAGCTCGAGTTGCTGTGACAACTTGCACATGAATATTGTAGTCTGGAGCTATGAATAGTGATGGTTGAGGCGCCAACAATTTTTTCCATCACATGGATGACCAGGAATCTCTCCCACTCTTACCACCTACCATTGGTGTTTGTTTGAAAGACTTACAGATTGATAATCAAGCTTTTTGACTGTGTTTAAAACACATCAAGTCCTGGGGCGGGACTCGAACCCACAGCCTCTGGCTCAGAGGCAGGGATGCCACCCACTGCACCACAAGACTTCCAATGAGCACCTGACCATTACTTTAAAATTGATTGGATGATCAAGGACATTCCAAGCTCATTCATTCAGGCTGGCTCTTCATTTTTTCTTACTTGCTCTTGAATAGGTCAAGGAAATTTTGTTTTAACATTCATACAAAGAGTGGAATGGCTTATTGCCATCTGATGCCTCCTCTTCTATGCCATAACCAGGATAGCAGAGGGCACAACATGAGTATTAATCATATTATGATCAGAGAGTGCTGCATGAGCTATATAAGTGCTGGATGGGTTGGCTGAGACTCCGTAAAATGAACGTACAGCCATGTAGCAGTTATTGAATTGTTGACCTAACTTCTAGGGATCTGCAAAAAGGGGCCCTTTGCATTGTTAAGGCCACACCTGACCTGGAATACTGTTCACTCCCTAACCAAGAAAGGACATAGTTGCCCTAGAAAGGAGTACAACAAAGGTTCCTGGGATGAAGGGATTATCCTATGAAGAGAGATTGAGTGGACTGGATCTATATTCTCTGGAGTGTAGGAGAATGAGAGGTGCTCCCATTGAAACTTATAAAATTCTTCAGGGGTTTGATGGGTTAGATGGTAAGACAATGCCTTCCCCGGCTGGGAACGTAGAACATGGGGGCATGCTCTCAGAATAAGGGGCCGGCCTTTTAGGACTGAGATGCGGAGAGATTTCTTCACTCAAAGGGTTGTGAATCTTTGCAATTCTCTAGAGAACTGTGGATGCTCAGCTCAGTATATGCAAGTCAGAGATGGGTATATTTTTGTGCACTGAGAGAGCTAAGGGATATGGGGATAGTGCTGGAAGATGGAGTCAATGTAGAAGACCAGCCATAGTCTTGTTGAATGGCAGAGTAAGCTCGAGGGGCAGAATGGAATATGCCTATTCCAGCTCTTATTTCTTATGTTTTTCCGGGAAACACTTGTCCCCTTCACAGTGTTGGTGCTGTGCGATGTCCTGTCTCCATACAGGGATTAAATGGGGCTCCTTAATCACCCCCTCACTCCTAATCAGTCATCCCAGATTTATTCAGTGTTGAATATAGTAACAGTGGATATCTACCCAGAACAATTAATGGAACTGCACAAAAAGAAGCTTAAGGGCTTCTGTAGCTGAAATAAGGACACTCAGATACTGCATAGGATGAGAGATTTCCAGATTTCCACTCCCCTTTGTGTGAGGAAGTGCTTCCTGACATTATTCCTGAACAGCCTGGCTCAAATTTTAAGGTTATGCCTCCTTGTTCTGAGCTCCCCAACCAGAGGATATAGTTTGGCTCTGCCTGTTCTTTAACTTTTTTTTATTCATTCATGGTATGTGGGCTTCACTGGCTGGGCCAGCATTTAGTGTCTATCCCTATTTGCCCTTGAGAAGGTGGTGTTGAGCTTCTTCTTGAACCACTGTGGTCCATGTGGTGTAGGTACACCCACAGTGCTGTTAAGGAGGGAGTTCCAGGATTTTGACCCAGCGATAGTGAAGGAACGGTGATATATTTCTAAGTCAGGATGGTGAGTGACTTGGAAGGGAACATCCAGGTGGTGATGTTCCCATATGTCTGCTGCCCTTGTCCTTCTAGGTGGTAGTGGTCGTAGGTTTGGAAGGTGCTGTTGAAGGAGCCTTGGTGAATTCCTGCAATGCATCTTGTAGATGGTACACATTGCTGCCACTGTGCGTTGGTGGTGGAGGGAGTGAATGTTTGTGGATGGGGTGCCAATCAAGCGGACTGCTTTGTCCTGAATGGTGCCAAGCTTCTTGAATCATCTCTTAAACACCTCAATTAGGTCACTTTTTGATCTTCTAAATTCAAGGGAATATGATCAGATAGTCTCCATTTTAAAATCTTACATTATCTTTATTCTTATGGTATAATTTATTGCATTTTATGGTTCATTGCTACAGAAAATTACATTGAATTTACAGCACAGGAACAGGCCATTCAGCCCAGCTGATCCATGCTGAAGGCTACGCTCCACACAAGCCTCCATCCACATTGCTTCCTCTAACTCCATCAGCATATCTTTCTATTCCTTTCTCCCGAATGTATTTATCTAGCTTCCCCTTAAATGTACCACCTCAACTACCCAATGTGGTAGTGAGTTCCATAGATGAAGAAGTGTACGCACAACACTCTAGTCAGACACCCCCATTGAGAGTGCTATGTTCAGTTCTGGACACTGCATTTCATGGCCCTGATGGGAATGCAGTGCAGATTTACCAAAATGATCTCAGAGCTGAAAGGGTTAAATTATGAGGAGATGTTGCATGGACCAGGCCTGCATTCCCTTGAATTTAGAAGATCAAAGAGTGATCTAATTGAGGTGTTTAAGATGATGAAAAGAGTTAATAGGAGAGGCAGGGTGAAAGTCCTTCCTCTCACAGGGGAGCCCAGAACGAGGAGGCAGAACCTTAAAATGAGAGCCAGGCCATTCAGGGGGGATGTCTGGAAGCATTTCCTCAGACAGAAGGGAGTGGAAATCTGGAACTCTCTCCCCTCAAAAAGCCATTGAGGCTGGAAGTCAATTGAAGAATTCGAAACTGAGATTGATAGCTTTTTCTCAGGCAGGGCGTAGTGTGGGTTTACAGAACCAAGACGGGTAGGTGGCATTACAATCAAGGTCAGCCATGATCTAACTGGATGGAAGAATAGGCTTGAGGGGCTGAAAGGCCTCCTCCTGTGCGTATGTGGATCTATCTACTCTCAAATGTTGGGGAGGTTTGTTGGGGGCGGGGTGCTGTTGTGGGGTAGGGGTTCCATTGGCCTTAGGGCATGGTGAAGGGGTGAAGGACAAATCAGCTCAGTACTTGGGTCTCCGATTACTCTCTCCTAGTGGTGGCCTGGATCAGGTTTCTCATGCCTTCCATGGCCAAATAACCATCAGCGCTCCATGCCTAAGCTCACTCCCACCTGAAGAATGCTCTCTTGGTTGGGTAGCTGAGAATTGCCAGTGTCCACTGGAACATAGAATGATGTAGAATCATAGACAGATACGGTACAGAAACATATCCCAGTAAGTGTTGGTGGGGAGGAAGGGAGTGGCGTCATTTTAACATAAGGCAACAGTGAAGAACACAAGATGGGGGAATCAACCGCCTGTTTTACTTAGTTTTATTTCCATTTATGTAACATGGGCTGCAGACTCACTATCTACCACCTCACACCATTGCGCAAAGTCAAGTGCCCCCCCACCACTGCTCCCCCCACAATGTCTTCTGTAAGTGGTGGACGGGGAGGGGAACAGGAGGACATTAGCCTGTCGCTGCCGGTTTGTCAGTGTGACAGGTTGAAAGGGTCATTTAGAAGGTGCATGTCACTTGCAAACAATTTACCACTTCTGTCGGAAGTGATCAATGTTTAATTAAATAAATTGAACAGGCAGATTTGTAGAGAATTGATGAAAGGGAAATACGATGTCCTCTCAACAGACTATTAGAGCTCAGTGAGAGCCTAACATGGCTGAGGGAGGGGTGGGAGCAGGTGTTGGAGAATCAAGGGTAGGGTAGGGGGTGTACGCTGCTGGTCGAGCAGCGATCGCTCAGGATATTGCCCTCAATTCACCATGGACTTCCTGCTCAGCACTGCTAACCTTACATAAGCTGCTTTCCACATAACATTGGCGCACAGTGCCAGTGATAAACAGTTGGGTTTGCTTTCATGATTCGCCAATCGGAATCCATTAGAGGCTTCTATGCGCAGAGGAGAGCGACAAATAACTCCCCAGCTGCCCTCAATAGAGTGTGTTAACTTGCGTCTGTATTTGAGGTTCTCCAGCCTGCAAGTGCATACACACAGCCGTGCCACCCACGGCTCAGGGGTAGCGCTCTCACCTCGGAGTCTGAAGGTTGTGGGTTAATTTCCTATTTCAGAGACATCAGCATAAAGTGCAGGGTGACACTCCCAGTGCAGTTCCGAGGGAGTGCCGCACTCTCAGCGGCGCCGCCTTTCAGGTCAGACGAGATGTTATTCTGCCCTCTCGGATGGATGGAAAAGATCCTGTGGCCACTATTTTGAAGAAGAGCGGGAGAGTTCTCCCCGGTTTAAGGCCAACGTTTCATACTCAACCAATACCACGAAACAAGATTAAATTATCTTCATTTTCTTGTGGGATCTTGCTGTGCACAAAGAGCTACCTTCCTGAAACTTCAAAAGAACTAAATTGCGTCTCAGCGCCTCAGGACATCCCAAAGCCTTCCCTTGCCCAGGTTTAAACCTGGGGCCTTCAGGTTTGATGATGATCTGTTATTCACTAAACCACCCGGGCAGCTAGCTTGTCTCAATAAAAATTTTTTTTTTTTAAACTGTGATTGAGAGCCATTGGGGGGAAATCCATAACTGCAGCTTAATAAACTCTTCAAAGAAAATGTGGCTGAATTAATTGAAAGCCACCCCAGCTGTGTACTTGGCACTCGCTCAACACCAATCATATAGTAAATCATGGCTCACTTAATCTTAGAGAGAGAGAGAGACTGAGCAGAGTAACTATAGGACACTGCTCCATTCAATGGTGCTTCAGGGCTGGACTTTACAGTCATCTTGGAAGATAGTGGGCTAAATTTTAGTTTCTGGGTCCCAATCCCAACCAGGTTGAATTCCGGGTTGGGAACCCGGAAGTGCCTGTGGTGGGACCCTGGAGGAGATTTTTGAGGAGACAGCAAATTAAGGAGCCCTGTCCAATCGCGGGCTGGCTCCGCAGCCAGGAGGGCCAATGGCTGAGTGGTCAGCAACCCCAGGAGGAGAAGTGGGCGATGCTGCTGTAGGTGGGCATCCCCGAGGGCGCCTATACCTTGCCCTCTGTAGACTTGTACATGGAACAAAATAGAGGTGGCTGCATGCCAGGCCATCATTGCAGAGGAGGAAACCTCTTCACAGGTTGGCCAGCAGCCCTGGCTGTGACCCTCACACCCCCGTGGATCCAGGGTGGGCTGTATTGCAGGATGCGCCTCTGGCAGCCCCCACCCTGCTACCACGAGGTCATCACCCAGTCAAACTATGGGCCGCGGCCACATCAGCAGAGATCTGGAAAATCAAGGTAGTATCTGGGGAGTGCCCACAATTGACTATCCACAGAGGGTATCCATTACCACCCCTCCACAAGCCGCCTTCTGGAAAATAGACAGGAGCTAGGAGCCCTCCGCATACTGGCACGTCAGCCAGCAGCGTGGAATTATCTCTCTCTGCCTCTCTTCTCCTTCGATCTATCACTGCCTCTCTTTTCTCTCGCTCTATCTCTAACTCTCTCCTTCTGCCTCTCTTCTCTCTCTCCTGCTGCCTCTCTTCTCTCTCTCCCTCTACCTCTCACTGCCTCTCTCACTCCCTCTGCCTCTCTCACTCTCTGCCTGCCCGCCTCTCTCACTCTCTGCCACCCTCTCCCTCTCTCTCTGCCCCCCTCGCCCTCTCCCTCTCTGCCCCCCACTCCCTTTCTCTCTGCCCCACTCTCCCTCTCTCTCTGCCCCGCTTTCCCCCTCTCTCTCTGTGCCTCCCTCTTCCTCCCTCTCTGCCTCCCTCTATCTCTCGCTCTCACTCTCACTCTTGTTCTGCCTCTCTCGCACTGGCTCTCTCGCACTGGCTCTCTCGCACTGGCTCTCTCGCACTGGCTCTCTCGCACTCACTCTCTCGCACTCACTCTCTCGCACTCACTCTCTCGCACTCACTCTCTCGCACTCACTCTCTCGCACTCACTCTCTCACTCTCGCTCTGCCTCTCTCGCTCTCACTCTCCTCTTACTCTCGCTCATCCTCTCTCACACTCACTCTCGCTCTGCTTCTTTCTCTCTCACGCTCGCTCTGCCTCTCTCTCCCTCACTCTCGCCCTGCCTCTCTCTCCCTCACTCCCGCTCCGCCTCTCTCTCACGCACTCTCGCTCTGTCCCTCTCACTCTTGCTCTGCATCTCTCACTCTCGCTCTGCCTATCACTCTCTCACGCTTGCTCCGCCTCTCTCTCCCTCACTCTCGCTCCGCCTCTCTCTCACCCTCGCTCCGTCTCTTTCTCACTCTCGCTCCGTCTCTCTCTCACGCACTCTCGCTCCACCTCTCTCTCACGTACTCTCGCCCCGCCTCTCTCTCTCACTCTTGCCCCGCCTCTCTCTCTCTCACTCTCGCCCCTCCTCTCTCTCTCTCACTCTCGCTCCGCCCCTCTCTCTCACGCACTCTCGCTCCACCTCTCTCTCTCACGCGCTCTCGCTCCGCCTCTCTCTCACGCACTCCCGCTCCGCCTCTCTCTCACGCACTCTCGCTCTGACCCTCTCACTCTTGCTCTGCATCTCTCACTCTCGCTCTGCCTATCACTCTCTCACGCTCGCACCGCTTCTCTCTCCCTCACTCTCGCTCCGCCTCTCTCTCACCCTCGCTCCGTCTCTTTCTCACTCTCGCTCCACCTCTCTCTCACGTACTCTCGCTCCGCCTCTCTCTCACGCACTCTTGCTCTGCCCCTCTCACTCTCGCTCGGCCTCTCTCTCTCTCGGCCTCTCTCTCTGCCTCTCTCTCTTTCTGCCTCTCTTTCTCTCTCGCTTTGCCTCTCTCTCTCTCTCGCTCTGCCTCTCTCTCTCTCTCGCTTTGCCTCTCTCTCTCGCTCTGCCTCTCTCTCTCTCTCGCTCTGCCTCTCTCTCTCGCTCTGCCTCTCTCTCTCTCTCGCTCTGCCTCACTCTTTCTCTCTCTCACTCTGCCTCACTCTTTCTCTCTCTGCCTCACTCTTTTTCTCTCTGCCTCACTCTTTTTCTCCCTGCCTCACTCTTTCTCTCTCTGCCTCACTCTTGCTATCTCGCTCTGCCTCGCTCTCGCTCTGCCTCTCTTGCTCTGCCTCTCTCTCGCTCTCGCTCTGCCTCTCTCTCCCTCTGCCTCTCTCCCTCTCTCTCGCTCTGCCTCTCTCCCTCTCTCTCGCTCTGCCTCTCTCTCACTCTCTCTCTGCCTCCCTCTCACTCTCGCTCTGCCTCACTCTCACTCTCGCTCTGCCTCACTCTCACTCAACCTCACTCTTTCTCTCTTACTCTTGCTCTGCTTCTCTCTCGGTCTGCCTCACTCTCACTCTGCCTCATTCTCTCACTCTCGCTCTGCCTCACTCTTTTTCTTTCACTCTCACTCTGCTTCTCTCTCTCTTGCTCTCGCTCTGCTTCTCTCTCTCTCGCTCTCACTCTCGCTCTGCTTCTCTCTCTCTCGCTCTCGCTCTGCTTCTCTCTCTCTTGTTCTCACTCTGCTTCTCTCTCTCTCGCTCTGCTTCTCTCTCTCACTCTCGCCCTGCCTCTCTCTCACTCTCGCTCTGCCTCTCTCTCACTCTCGCTCTGCCTCTCTCTCTCAATCTCGCTCTGCCTCACTCTCGCTCTCGCTCTGCCTCACTCTTTCTCTCTCTACCTTATTCTTTTTCTCTCTGCCTCACTCTTTCTCTCTCTGCCTCACTCTTTCTATCTCGCTATCGCTCTGCCTCTCTCTCGCTCTCGCTCTGCCTCGCTCTCGCTCTGCCTCACTCTTTCACTCTCGCTCTGCCTCCCTCTCTCACTCTCGCTCTGCCTCACACTTTTTCTCTCTCGCTCTCGCTCT
Source organism: Carcharodon carcharias (assembly GCF_017639515.1). NCBI lineage: Eukaryota > Metazoa > Chordata > Chondrichthyes > Lamniformes > Lamnidae > Carcharodon > Carcharodon carcharias. Next base: position 149,420,084 of record NC_054476.1, on the reverse strand, counting down.
GCCTCTCTCTCACTTTCGCTCTGCCTCTCTCTCTCAATCTCACTCTGCCTCACTCTCGCTCTCACTCTGTCTCACTCTCGCTCTCACTCTGCCTCACTCTTTCTCTCTCTGCCTCACTCTTTCTCTCTCTGCCTCACTCTTTCTCTCTCTGCCTCACTCTTTCTCTCTCTGCCTCACTCTTTCTCTCTCTGCCTCACTCTTTCTCTCTCTGCCGCACTCTTTCTCTCTCTGCCGCACTCTTTCTCTCTCTGCCGCACTCTTTCTCTCTCTGCCGCACTCTTTCTATCTCGCTATCTCTCTGCCTCTCTCTCGCTCTGCCTCTCTCCCTCTCTCTCGCACTGCCTCTCTCTCATTCTCACTCTGCCTCTCTCTCGCTCTCACTCTGCCTCTCTCTCGCTCTCGCCCTACCTCTCTCTCGCTCTTGCCCTGCCTCTCTCTCGCTCTGCCTCTATCTCACTCTCGCTCTGCCTCACTCTCACTCTGCCTCACTCTCACTCTCGCTCTCCTCACTCTCGCTCTCCTCACTCTCCTCACTCTCACTCAACCTCACTCTCACTCAACCTCACTCTCACTCAACCTCACTCTCACTCAACCTCACTCTCTCTCTTACTCTCGCTCTGCTTCTCTCTCTCTTACTCTGCCTCACTCTCACCCTCGCTCTGCCTCACTCTTTCACACTCGCTCTGCCTCTCTCTCACTCTCACTCTTCCTCTCTCTCACTCTCACTCTTCCTCTCTCTCACTCTCGCTCTGCCTCTCTCTCGCTATCGCTCTGCCTCTCTCTCGCTCTGCCTCTCTCCCTCTCTCTCGCACTGCCTCTCTCTCATTCTCACTCTGCCTCTCTCTCGCTCTCGCTCTGCCTCTCTCTCGCTCTCGCTCTGCCTCTCTCTCGCTCTCGCCCTGCCTCTCTCTCGCTCTTGCCCTGCCTCTCTCTCGCTCTGCCTCTATCTCACTCTCGCTCTGCCTCACTCTCACTCTGCCTCACTCTCACTCTCGCTCTCCTCACTCTCGCTCTCCTCACTCTCACTCAACCTCACTCTCACTCAACCTCACTCTCTCTCTTACTCTCGCTCTGCTTCTCTCTCTCTTACTCTGCCTCACTCTCACCCTCGCTCTGCCTCACTCTTTCACACTCGCTCTGCCTCTCTCTCACTCTCACTCTTCCTCTCTCTCACTCTCACTCTTCCTCTCTCTCACTCTCGCTCTGCCTCTCTCTCGCTCTCGCTCTGCCTCTCTCTCGCTCTCACTCTGCCTCTCTCTCTCGCTCTCGCTCTGCCTCTCTCTCTCACTCTCACTCTGCTTCTCTCTCTCACTCTCGCTCTCTCGCACTGCCTCTCGCTCTCGCTCTGCCTCTCTCACTCTCGCTCTCTCTCGCTCTGCCTCTCTCTCTCATTCTCGCTCTGCCTGCTCTCTCACTCTCGCTCTGCCTCACTCTCTCACTCTCGCTCTGCCTCACTCTTTCACTCTCGCTCTGCCTCACTCTTTCACTCTCACTCTCGCTCTGCCTCACTCTTTTACTCTCACTCTCGCTCTGCTTCTCTCTCTCTCGCTCTGCTTCTCTCTCGCTCTTGCTCTGCCTCTCTCTCTCGCTCTGCCTCTCTCTCTCACTCTTGCTCTGCCTCTCTCTCTCGCTCTTGCTCTGCCTCTCTCTCTCGCTCTGCCTCTCTCTCTCGCTCTGCCTCTCTCTCTCGCTCTTGCTCTGCCTCTCTCTCTCGCTCTGCCTCTCGCTCACTTTCGCTCTGCCTCTCACTCTCACTCTGCCTCATTCTCACTCTCGCTCTGCCTCTCTCTCTCGCTCTCGCTCTGCCTCTCTCTCTCACTCTCGCTCTGCCTCTCTCTCTCACTCTCGCTCTGCCTCTCTCATTCTCGCTCTGCCTCTCGCTCTCACTCTGCCTCTCTCTCTCGCTCTCGCTCTACTTCTCTCTCTCGCTCTCACTCTGCCTCTCTCTCTCGCTCTCGCTCTACTTCTCTCTCTCGCTTTCGCTCTGCCTCTCTCTCTCTCTCTCGCTCTGCCTCTCTCTCTCGCTCTCGCACTGCCTCGCGCTCTCGCTCTGCCTCTCGCTCTCGCTCTGCCTCTCTCACTCTCACTCTGCCTCTCTCATTCTCGCTCTGCCTCACTCTCTCACTCTCGCTCTGCCTCACTCTCTCACTCTCGCTCTGCCTCACTCTCTCACTCTCACTCTTGCTCTGCTTCTCTCTCGCTCTGCCTCTCTCTCTCTCTCTCGCTCTGCCTCTCTCTCGCTCTGTCTCTCGCTCTCGCTCTGCCTCTCTCTCTCGCTCTCACTCTGCCTCTCTCTCTCGCTCTCGCTCTGCCTCTCTCTCGCTCTCACTCTGCCTCTCTCTCTCGCTCTGCCTCTCTCTCTCGCTCTCGCTCTGCCTCTCTCTCTCGCTCTGTCTCTCTCTCGCTCTGCCTCTCTCTCTCGCTCTGCCTCTCGCTCACTTTCGCTCTGCCTCTCTCTCTCGCTCTCGCTCTGCCTCTCTCATTCTCGCTCTGCCTCTCGCTCTCACTCTGCCTCTCTCTCTCGCTCTGCCTCTCTCTCTCGCTCTCGCTCTGCCTCTCTCTCTCACTCTGCCTCACTCTCTCACTCTCGCTCTGCCTCACTCTTTCTTCTCTCGCTCTGCCTCTCTCTCTCGCTCTCGCTCTGGCTCTCTATCTCGCTCTCGCTCTGCCTCTCTCTCGCTCTCGCTCTGCCTCTCTCTCTCGCTCTGCCTCTCTCTCTCGCTCTGCCTCTCTCTCTCGCTCTGCCTCTCTCTCTCGCTCTGCCTCTCTCTCTCGCTCTGCCTCTCTCTCTCACTCTGCCTCTCTCTCTCACTCTCGCTCTGCCTCTCTCTGCCTCTCTCTCTCTCTCGCTCTGCCTCTCTCTCTCGCTCTCGCTCTGCCTCTCTCTCTCGCTCTCGCTCTGCCTCTCTCGCTCTCGCTCTGCCTCTCTCTCTCGCTCTCGCTCTGCCTCTCTCTCTCGCTCTCGCTCTGCCTCTCTCTCTCGCTCTGCCTCACTCTCTCACTCTCGCTCTGCCTCACTCTCTCACTCTCTCACTCTACCTCACTCTTTCTCTCTCGCTCTCGCTCTGCTTCTCTCTCACGCTCTGCCTCTCTCACTCTCGCTCTGCATCTCTCACTCTTGCTCTAGCTCTGCCTCTCTCTCTCGCTCTGCCTCTCTCACTCTCGCTCTGCCTCTCTCACTCACTATTGCTCTGCCTCTCACTCTCACTCTCCCTCTGCCTCACTCTCGCTCTGCATCACTCTCGCTCTGCCTCACTCTGCGTCACTCTCGCTCTGCCTCACTCTTGCTCTGCCTCTCTCTCTCACTATTGCTCTGCCTCTCACTCTCATTCTCCCTCTGCCTCACTCTCGCTCTGCCTCACTCTGCGTCACTCTCACTCTGCATCACTCTCGCTCTGCCTCGCTCTGCCTCACTCTCGCTCTGCCTCACTCTCTCGCTCTCGCTCTGCCTCACTCTCTCGCTCTCACTCTGCCTCACTCTCTCGCTCTCGCTCTGCCTCACTCTCTCGCTCTCGCTCTGCCTCTCTCTCTCGCTCTCGCTCTGCCTCTCTCTCTCGCTCTCGCTCTGCCTCTCTCTCGCTCTCGCTCTGCCTCTCTCTCTCGCTCTGCCTCTCTCTCTCGCTCTCGCTCTGCCTCTCTCTCTCGCTCTGTCTCTCTCTCGCTCTGCCTCTCTCTCTCGCTCTGCCTCTCGCTCACTTTCGCTCTGCCTCTCTCTCTCGCTCTCGCTCTGCCTCTCTCTCTCGCTCTCGCTCTGCCTCTCTCATTCTCGCTCTGCCTCTCGCTCTCACTCTGCCTCTCTCTCTCACTCTCGCTCTGACTCTCTCTCTCGCTCTGCCTCACTCTCTCACTCTCGCTCTGCCTCACTCTTTCTTCTCTCGCTCTGCCTCTCTCTCTCGCTCTCGCTCTGCCTCTCTCTCTCGCTCTCGCTCTGCCTCTCTCTCTCGCTCTGCCTCTCTCTCTCGCTCTGCCTCTCTCTCTCGCTCTGCCTCTCTCTCTCTGCCTCTCTCTCTCACTCTGCCTCTCTCTCTCGCTCTGCCTCTCTCTCTCACTCTCACTCTGCCTCTCTCTGCCTCTCTCACTCTCGCTCTGCCTCTCTCTCTCGCTCTCGCTCTGCCTCTCTCTCTCGCTCTGCCTCACTCTCTCACTCTCGCTCTGCCTCACTCTCTCACTCTCACTCTACCTCACTCTTTCTCTCTCGCTCTCGCTCTGCTTCTCTCTCACGCTCTGCCTCTCTCACTCTCGCTCTGCATCTCTCACTCTTGCTCTAGCTCTGCCTCTCTCACTCTCGCTCTGCCTCTCTCACTCTCGCTCTGCCTCTCTCACTCTCGCTCTGCCTCTCTCTCTCACTATTGCTCTGCCTCTCACTCTCACTCTCCCTCTGCCTCACTCTCGCTCTGCATCACTCTCGCTCTGCCTCACTCTGCGTCACTCTCGCTCTGCCTCACTCTTGCTCTGCCTCACACTCTCGCTCTCGCTCTGCCTCTCTCTCTCGCTCTCGCTCTGTCTCTCTCTCGCTCTCGCTCTGCCTCTCTCTCTCGCTCTGCCTCTCTCTCTCGCTCTCGCTCTGCCTCTCACTCTCACTCTCGCTCTGCCTCTCACTCTCGCTCTCGCTCTGCCTCTCACTCTCACTCTCGCTCTGCCTCTCACTCTCACTCTCGCTCTGCCTCTCTCTCGCGCTCTGCCTCTCTCTCGCGCTCTGTCTCGCTCTCTCACGCTCTGTCTCTCTCTCGCGCGCTATCTCTCTCGCTCTCGCTCTGCCTCTCTCCCACGCTCTGCCTCTCTCCCACGCTCTGCCTCTCTCCCACGCTCTGCCTCTCTCCCACGCTCTGCCTCTCTCTCTCTTGCGCTCTGCCTCTCTCTCGCACTCTGTCTATCTCCCGCTCTTGCTCTCTCTCGCTCTCTGCCTCTCTGGCGCTCTGTCTCTCTGATGCTCTGTCTCTCTCGCGCTCTCTCTTCCTCAATCTCTCGCACTCTCGCGCTCTGTCTCTCTCGCGCTCTCTTTTGCTTGATCTCTCGCTCTCTCTCTATCGCTCTGCCTCTCTCTCTTGCTCTCTCATTCTCGCTCTCTCGCGCTCACTCTCGCGCTCTTGCTCTCTCTTGCTCGATCTCTCGCTCTCTCGATCTCTCTCGCGCTCTGCCTCTCTCTCGCATTCTGCCTCTCTCACACTCTGCCTCTCTCGCACTCTCTCTCACTCTCTCTCGCTCTCTGCCTCTCACACTGTCTCTCTGGCGCTCCGTCTCTCTGGCGCTCTGTCTCTCCCGTGCTCTCTCTTCTTCGATCTCTCGCACTCTCTCACTCTCTCTCGCTCTCTGCCTCCTGCGCTCTGTTTCTCTGGCACTCTCCTCTCTCGCGCTCTCTCTTGCTCGATCTCTCACTCTCTCTCTATCGCTCTGCCTCTCTCTCTTGCTCTCTCACTCTCTCGCGCTCACTCTCGCTCACCCTTGCTCTCGCTTTGTCTCTCTCGCACTCTGTCTCTCTCGCGCTCTTGCTCTCTCTTGCTCGATCTCTCGATCTCTCTCGTGCTCTCACTCGTGCTCTCGCTCGCACTCTCTCTCTCTTGCTCGCTTTCTCACTCTCTCGCTTGCTCGCTCTCTCTCGCTCTCTCTCTGCCTCTCTCACTCTCGCTCTCGCTCTGCCTCACTCACTCTCGCTCTGCCTCTCTCACTCTCGCTCTGCCTCTCTCACTCTCGCTCTGCCTCTCACTCTCGCTCTGGCTCTGCCTCACTCTCGCTCTGCCTCACTCTCGCTCTGCCTCACTCTCGCTCTGCCTCACTCTCGCTCTGCCTCACTCTCGCTCTGCCTCTCTCTCACTCTCGCTCTGCCTCTCTCTCGCTCTCGCTCTGCCTCTCTCTCGCTCTCGCTCTGCCTCTCTCTCGCTCTCGCTCTGCCTCACTCTCGCTCTCGCTCTGCCTCTCACTCTCGCTCTCGCTCTGCCTCTCACTCTCGCCCTCGCTCTGCCTCTCACTCTCGCCCTCGCTCTGCCTCTCTCTCGCGCTCTGCCTCTCTCTCGCGCTCTGTCTCTCTCGCGCTCTGTCTCTCTCGTGCTCTGTCTCTCTCTCTCGCGCTCTGCCTTTCTCGCGCTCTGTTTCTCTCGCTCTCGCTCTGCCTCTCTCGTGCTCTGCCTCTCTCGCGCTCTGTCTCTCTCGCTCTCGCTCTGCCTCTCTCCCGCGCTCTGCCTCTCTCCCGCGCTCTGCCTCTCTCCCGCGCTCTGCCTCTCTCTCTCGCGCTCTGCCTCTCTCTCTCGCGCTCTGTCTCTCTCTCACGCTCTGCCTCTCTTGCGCGCTCTGCCTCTCTCCCGCGCTTTGTCTATCTCCCGCTCTCGCTCTCTCTCACTCTCTCTCGCTCTCTGCCTCGCTGGCGCTCAGCCTCTCTGGCGCTCTCTCTTCCTCAATCTCTCGCACTCTCTCACTCTCTCTCACTCTCTCGCTCTCTGCCTCTCGCGCTCTGTCTCTCTGGTGCTCTGTCTCTCTCGCGCTCTCTCTTGCTTGATCGCTCGCTCTTTCTCTTGCTCTCTCACTCTCACTCTCTCGCGCTCACTCTCGTGCTCACTCTGTCTCTCTCGCGCTCTTGCTCTCTCTTGCTCGATCTCTTGCTCTCTCTCGTGCTCTCACTCGTGCTCTCACTCTCTCTCTCGCTCTCTCTCGTGCTCTCTCTCGTGCTCTCTCGCTCTCCCTCGTGCTCTCTCGCTCGCTCTCTCTCACTCGCTCTGCCTCTCTACCTCGCTCTGCCTCTCTCTCGCTCTCTCTGTCTCTCTATCGCTCTCTCTGTCTCTCTATCGCTCTCTCTGTCTCTCTATCGCTCTCTCTGTCTCTCTATCGCTCTCTCTGTCTCTCTATCGCTCTCTCTGTCTCTCTCTCGCTCTCTCACTCTCTCTCGCGCTCTCTCCCGCTCTGCCTCTCTCTCGCATTCTGCCTCTCTTGCGCTCTCTCTCACTCTCTCTCGCTCTCTGCCTCTCGCGCTGTCTCTCTGGCGCTCTGTCTCCCTGGTGCTCTGTCTCTCTCGCACTCTCTCTTCTTCGATCTCTCGCACTCTCTCACTCTCTCTTGCTCTCTGCCTCCTGCGCTCTGTCTCTCTGGCGCTCTCCTCTCTCGCGCTCTCTCTTGCTCGATCTCTTGCTCTCTCTCTCGCTCTCTCTCTATCGCTCTGCCTCTCTCTCTTGCTCTCTCACTCTCGCGCTCACTCTCGCTCTCGCTCTGTCTCTCTCGCACTCTGTCTCTCTCGCGCTCTTGCTTGATCTCTCGATCTCTCTCGTGCTCTCACTCGTGCTCTCGCTCGCACTCTCTCTTGCTCGCTTTCTCGCTCTCGCTTGCTCTCTCTCGCTTGCTCACTCTCTCTCGCTCTTCCTCTGCCTCTCTCTCTCGCTCTGCCTCTCGCGCCTCCGCTCTCTCGCTCTGCCTCTCTACCCTGCTCTGCCTCTCACTTGCTTTTGCTCTACCTCTCGCGCTCTCTCTCTCGCGTGCTCTCGCTTGCTCTCTCTCTCTCGCGCTCTGCCTCTCTCTGGTGCTCTCTTGCGCTCGGTCCCTCTCACACTCTATCTCTCGCCCGCTCTCTCGCCTGCTCTCTCTGTCTCGCTCGCTCGTTCTATCTTGCTCGCTCGTTCTCTCTCTCATGCTCTGCCTCTCTCACGCTCTGCCTCTCTCTCGCACTCTGCCTCTCTCGCGCTCTGCCTCTCTCGCGCTCTCACTGTCTCTCTCTCTCTCGCTTGCTCTCTCGCTCTCTCACTTGCTCTCTCACTTGTGCACACGTTCGCTCTGTCTCTCTCGCTCTCTGTCTCGCTCTCTCTGTCTCTCGCTCTCTGTCTCACTCTCTGTCTGGCTTGCGCTCTGTCTCGCTCGCTTTCTTGCTCGCTCTCTGTCTCTCTGTCTCGCTCTCTCTGTCACTCTCGCGCTCTCACTCGCTCTCTCCAGCTCTCTCTCTCTCGTGCTCGCTCTCACACTCGCTCTCTCTCACTCGCTCTATTGCTTGAACTCTCCCTCGATCTCTTGCTCTGCCTCTCTCTCTCGCCTGCTCTCTCGCTTGCTCTCTCGCACTCTGCCACTCTGTCATGCTCTGCCTCTCTCTCTCGCACTCTGTCTCGCTCTCTCATGCTCTGTCTTGCTCTCTTGCGCTCTGTCTCACTCTCGCACTCTGTCTCAATCGCACTCTGTCTCTCACTCGCTCTCTCGCTGTCTCGCTCACTCTCTCGCTCTCTCGCTCGCTCTGCCTCTCTCTCTCTCTCTCTCTCATTTGCTCGCTCTCTCGGGGTCTCTCTCGTGCTCGCGCTCTCGCTCTCATGCGCTCTCACTCTCACGTGCTCTCACTCACTCTCGCTCTCTCTCTCGCTCTCTCGCCCTCTGCCTTTCTCTCGTGCTCTGTCTCTCGCCCGCTCTCTCTCTTCACCCGCTCTCTCCTGCTCTCTTGCCGGCTCTCTTGCCCGCTCTCTCTGTCTCTCTCGCTTGCTCTCTCACTCGCTCATTCTATCTCGCTCGTTCGTTCTCGCTCGTTTGTTCTGCCTCTCTCTCTCGCGCACTGCCTCTCTCTCGCGCTCTGCCTCTCTCTCGCGCTCTGCCTCTCTCTCGCGCTCTGCCTCTCTCTCGCGCTCGTGCTCTTGCTGTCTCTCTCGCTCACTCTCTTGCTTGCTCTCTCACTCGCTCTCTCACTTGCGCACACGCTCGCTCTCTCTGTCTCTCTCGCGCGCTCTGTCTTGTTCGCTCTCTCGCGCCCTCACTCTCGCTCTCTCTTTCGCTCGCTCTCTCACTCGCTCTCTGTCTCTTTCTGTCTCGCTCTCTCGCTCTCCCACTCTCTCTAGCGCTCTCTCGCTCGCTTGCTCTCGCTTGCTCTCGGTCTCACGCTCGCTCTCGGTCTCAAGCTCGCTCTCACTCGCTCTATCTTTCAAACTCTCGCTCAATCTCTCGCTCTGCCTCTCTCTCTCGCCCGTTCTCTCGCAGGCTCTCTCGCTCGCTCTCACGCTCTGCCTGTCTCGCGTGCTCACTCACTCGCTCTCGCTCTGCCTCTCTCTCTCGCACTCTGTCTCGCTCTCTCGCAGGCTCTCTCGCTTGCTCTCATGCTCTGCCTTGCTCTCGTGCTCTGCCTCTCTCGCGCTGTCTCTCTGTCTCTCTCGCGCTCTCGCGCGTTCACTCTCTCTCTCTCTCTCTCTCTGACTCTCACTCTCTGACTCTCTCTCTCGCGCTCTGTCTCGATCTCTCATGCTCTGCCTCGTTCTCTCGCGCTTTGCCTCACTCTCTTATGCTCTGCCTTGCTCTCTCGCGCTCTGTCTCGCTCGCTCGTGCTCTGTCTCTCTCTCCCGCGCTCTGTCTCTCGCTCATGCTCGCTCTCTCGCTCGCTCTCTCGCTCGCTCTCTCTCTCGCTCTCTCTTGCTCTGCCTCTCTCTCTCGCTCTGTCTCGCTTGCTCTCTCGGTTGTTCTCTCGCGCTCTCTCTCTCTCATGCGTTTCACTCTCATGTGCTCTCGCACTCTCTCACGCTCTTGCTCTCTCTCTCGTTCTCTCTCTCTCACACTCTTGCTCTCTCTCTCGCGCTCTCTCGCTCGCTCTCTTGCTCACTCACTCTCTCGCGGTCTCTCACTCGCGCATGCACTCGCTCTCTCACTCGCGCATGCACTCGCTCTCTCACTCGCGCGCACACTTGCTCTCTGTCTCTCTCGCGCTCTGCCTCTCTCGCGCGTTCTGTCTCTCTCGCGCTCTGTCTCTCTAGCTCTCTCACTCGCTCTCTGTCTCTCTCTCTCTAGCGCTCTCTTGCTCACTCTCTCGCCCGCTCTCTCTGTCTCTCTTGTTCACTCTCTCACTCGCTTGTTCTCTCTTGCTCGTTCTCTCACTCTCGCGCTCTGCCTCTCTCATGCGCTGTGCTTCTGTCACGTGCTCTGCCCCTCTCGCGCGGTCTGCCTCTGTCTCTTGCTCGCTCTCTCTCTTGCTTTCTCTTGCTCTTGCTCTGTCTCTCTCTCGCTTTGTCTCGCTCGATCTCTCGTTTGCTCGCTCTCTCGCGCTCTCGCTTTCTCTTTCGTTCTCTCTCGCTCTCTCTCACTCTGCCGCTCTCTCGCCTGCTCTCTCTGTCTCTCTCTGTCTCTCGCTCAATCGTTCTCTCTCGCTTGCTCTCTCGCTCTCTCGCGCTCTGCCTCTCTCTCGCGCTCTGTCTCTCTCACTTGCTCTCTCACTCACTCACGCGCGCACTCACTATCTGTCTCTCTCGCGCGCTCTGCCTCTCTCGTGCGTTCTGTCTCTCTCACACTATGTCTCTCTGTCTCTCTAGCTCTCTCACTCGCTCTCTGTCCCTCTCTGTCTCTCTCGCTCTCTCTCTCCCTCTAGCACTCTCTTGCTCGCTCTCTCGCCCGGTCTCTCTGTCTCTCTCGCTCGCTTGTTCTCTCTCGCTCGTTCTCTCACTCTCGCACTCTGCCTCTCTCGTGTGCTCTGCCTCTGTCTCTTGCTCGCTCTCTCTCTTGCTCTCTCTTGCTCTTGCTCTGCCTCTCTCTCTCGATTTGTCTCGCTCGCTCTCTCGTCTGCTCACTCTCTCGCGCTCGCTCTCGCTCTCATGTGCTCTCGCTCGCTCTCGCTCTCTCTCTCGCTCTGCCTCACTCGCTCTGCCTCTCTCTCTCGCGCGCTCTGTCTCGCTCTCTTGCACTCTCGCTGTCTCTCTTACTCTCTCGCTCGCTCTCTCACTCTCTCTGTCTCTCTTGCTCTCTCGCGCTGTCTCGCTCGCTCTCTCTCTCGCTTTCTCGTTCGCTCTCTCGCTCGCTCGGTCTCTGTCTCAGTCTCTCTGTCTCTCTCGCACTCTCTTGCTCGCTCTCTCGCTCTCTCTCACTCACTCTATCGCTTGAACTCTCACTCTGCATCTCTCTCTCTCGTTCTCTCTCTCGCCTGCTCTCTTGGTCTCTCTCGCTTGCTCCTTCACTCTCGCTCTCGCGCTCTGCCTCTCTCGCGTGCTCTGGCTGTCTGTCTCTCGCTCGCGCTCTCTCTCGCTCTTGCTCTGCCTCTCTCTCTCGCTCGCTCTCTCATTTGCTCGCTCTCATGTGCTCTCGCTCACTCTCGCTCTCTCTCTCGCTCTGCCTCACTCACTCTGCTTCTCTCGCTCGCGCTCTCTCGCTTGCTCGTTCTCTCTTGCTCATTCTCTCACTCTCGCGCTCTGCCTCTCTCACGCGCTTTGCCTCTCTCGCGCGCTCTGCCTCTCTCACGCGCTCTGCCTCTCTCGCGCGCTCTGCCTCTCTCGCGCGCTCTGCCTCTCTCGCGCGCTCTGCCTCTCTCGCGCGCTCTGCCTCTCTCGCGTGCTCTGCCTCTCTGTCTCTTGCTCTTGCTCTGCCTCTCTCTCTCGCTTTGTCTCACTCACTCTCTCGGTTGCTCGCTCTCTCGCGCTCTCTCGCGTTCTCGCTCCCATGTGCTCTCACTCGCTCTCGCTCTCTCGCGCTCTTGCTCTCTCTCACTCTGCCTCTCTCTCTCTCTCGCACTCTCGCTGTCTCTCACTCTCTCGCGCTGTCTCGCTCGCCCTCTTGCGCTCTCACTCTCGCTCTTTCTCATTCGCTCTCTCGCTCGCTCTGTCACTTGCTCGCTCTCTGTCTCGCTCTCTCTGTCTCTCTCGTGCTCTCTTTCTCGTTCTCTCTCTCGCTCTCGCGCACTCTGCCTCTCTTGCGCGCTCTGACTCTCTGTCTCTCGCTCGCTCTCTCTCTGTCTCGCTCGCTCGCTCTCTCATTTGCTCGCTCTCTCGCTCTCATGCGCTCTCACTCTCATGTGCTCTCGCTCTCTCACGCTCTCTCTCTCGCTCTGCCTCTCTCGCTCTCGCTCTCTCGCTTGCTCATGCTCTCGCTCTCTCGCTTGCTCGCGCTCTCGCTCTCTCTCGCTCTGCCTCTCATTCGCTCTCTCGCCCGCTCTCTGTCTCTCTCTGTCTCTCGCACAATCGTTCTCTCTCGCTCGCTCTCTCGCTCATGCTCTCTCTCTCGCTCTCTCGCGCTCTGCCTCTCGTGCTCTGCCTCTCTGTCTCTCTCGCTCGCTTGCTCTCTCACTTGCTCTCTCTCGCGCGTGCACTCGCTCTCTCACTCGTGCGTGCACTCGCTCTCTCTCTCGTGCGTGCACTCGCTCTCTCTCTCGCTCTGTCTGTCTCTCTTGCACTCTGCCTCTCTCGCGCGCTCTGCCTCTGTCTTTCGCTCGCTCTCTCGCTCTGCCTCTCTCTCTCGCTGTCTTGCTCGCTCGCTTGCGCTCTCTCTTGCGCGCTCGCTCTCATGTGCTCTCGCTCTCACATGATCTCGCTCGCTCTCGCTCTCTCTTGCTCTTGCTCTGCTTCTCTCTCTCACTCTGTCTCTCTCGCTCGCGCTCTCTCTCGCTCACTCTCTCACTCGCTCTCTGTCTCTCTCTCGCTCTCTTGCTCTCTCTAGCTCTTGCTCTGCCTCTCTCTCTCTTGCTCTCGCTCACTCACTCTCTCATTTGTTCTCTCTCATTTGCTCTCACTCTCTCGCGCTCTCTCTCTCGCACTCGCTCTCACGCGCTCGTGCTCTCTCACTCTCTCTCGCTCTCTCTCGCTCTCTCTCGCTCTGCCTCTCTCTCGTTCTCTCTCTTGGCCGTTCTCTCTGTCTCTCGCTCGATCGTTCTCTCGCTCGCTCTCTCATGTGCTCTGCCTCTCTCGCGCGCTCTGCCTCTCTGTCTCTCTCACTCGCGCGCGCATTCGCTCTCACTTGCGCGTGCACTCGCTCTCTCTGTCTCTCTCGCACTCTGCCTCTCTCGCGCGGTCTCTCACTCGCGTGCGCACTCGCTCTCTCTCTCTGTCTCACTCGCTCTCTCGCGCTCTCTCATTCTCTTGCTCACTCTCTGTCTCTCTCTGTCTCTCTCTCACTCTCGCTCTCTCACTCTCTCTAGCACTCTCTTGCTCACTCTCTCGCTTGTGCTCTCCCTCACGCTCTTGCACTCGCGCTCACTCTCGTGTTCTCACTCGCTCGCTCTCGCGCTCGCTCTCTCTCATTCGCTCTCTCTCGCACTCACTCTCTCTCACTCGCTCCCTCACCTGCTCTCTTGCGCTCTGCCTCTCTCGCGCGCTCTGCCTCACTCGCGCGCTCTGCATTTCGCGCGCTCTCTCTGTCTCTCTCGCACTCTCGCTGTCTCTCTCACTCTTTCTCACTCGCTCTCTCTCACTCTCTCACTAACGCGTACGTTCACTCTGTCTCTCTCTGACTCTCTATCGCTCTCTATCGCTCTCTATCGCTCTCTATCGCTCTCTATCACTCTCTATCACTCTCTATCACTCTCTATCACTCTCTCTGTCTCTCTCGTGCTCTCTCTCTCATGCTCTGTCTCTCTCTCTCTCACTCTCTCTTTTGCTCTTGCTCTGCCTCTCTCTCTAGCTCTGTCTCACTTGCTCTCTCGCGCTCTCTCGTTTGCTCGCTCTCTCGTGCTCTCTCTCTCTCCATCGCACTCTCGCTCTCACGTGCTCTCACTCACTCTCTCGCACTCTCGCTCTCTCTCGCTCTGCCTCTCTCTTGTTCTCTCTCTCGTGTGCTCTCATTTGTGCTCTGTCTCTCTCTTGTTCTCTCTCTCGCTCGCTCTCTCGCTCGCTCGCCCGCTCTCTCTGTCTCTCTCGCTCATTCTCTCTCGTTCGCTCATTCTCACTCGCTCTCGCGCTCTGCCTCTCTCGCTCTCGCGCTCTGCCTCTCTCGCTCTGCCTTTCTCTCGTGCGCTCTCTCACTTGCTCTCTCTCACTCTCTCACTCACGCGCGCGTTCGCTCTCTCTGTCTCTCTCTCACTCTCTGGCTCTCTATCGCTCTCTCTGTCTCTCTCGCGCTCTCTCTCATGCTCTGTCTCTCTCTCTCTCGCGTTCTGGCTCGCTCTCTCGCACTCTCTTTCACTCTCTCTCTTGCTCTTGCTCTGCCTCTCTCTCTCGCTCTGTCTCGCTTGCTCTCTCGCACTCTCTCGTTTGCTCGCTCTCTCTCGATCGCACTCTCGCTCTCATGCGCTTTTGCTCTCACGTGCTCTCACTCACTCACTCTCTCACACTCTCGCTCTCTCGCGCTCTGCCTCTCTCTCGCGCTCTGCCTCTCTCTCGCGCTCTGCCTCTCTCTCGCGCTCTGCCTCTCTCTCGCGCGGTCTCTCTCGAGCTCTGTCTCTCTCTTGTTCTCTCTCTCGCTTGCTCTCTTGCTCGCTCGCCCGCTCTCTCACCTGCTGTCTCTGTCTCACTCGCTCACTCTCTCGCTCATTCTCTCTCGTTCGCTCGTTCTCGCTTGCTCTCGCGCTCTGCCTCTCTCGCTCTCACGCTCTGCCTCTCTCGCTCTGCCTCTCTCTCGCACGCTCTCTCTCACGCTCTGTCTCCCTCTTGTTCTCTCACTCGCTGTCTCGCCCGCTCTCTCGCCCGCTCTCTCGCCTGCTCTCTCTGTCTCTCTCGCCCACTCTCTCACCTGCTCTCTCGCCTGCTCTCTCGCCTGCTCTCTCTGTCTCTCTCACCCACTCTCTCGCCCGGTCTCTCGCCCGCTTTCTCTGTCTCTCTCGCCCGCTCTCTCGCCCGCTTTCTCTGTCTCTCTCGCTCGCTCTCTCACTCGCGCACGCGCTCGCTCTCTCTGTCTCTCTCGCTCTCTCTGTCTCTCTCGCGCTCTGTCTTGCTTGCTCTCTTGCGCTCTCTCACTCTTTCTCGCTCGCTCTTTCTCGCTCGCTCTCTGTCTCTGTCTCTCTCTGTCTCTCGCTCACTCTCTTGCTCTCTCCCGCTCTCTTGCTCTCTCTCGCTCTCTCTGTCTCTCTCTCGTGCTTTTGCTCTCTCTCTCGCTTGCTCTCTCGCTCACGCACTCTCTCTCGCTCTCTATCACTTGCTCTATCGCTTGAACTCTCGCTTGATCTCTCGCTCTGCCTCTCTTGCTCGCGCTCTTGCCAGCTCTTTCACCTGCTCTCGCGCTCTGCCTCGCTCTTGCGCTCTGCCTCTCTCGCGCTGTCTCTCTCGCGCTCTGTCTCTCTCGTGCTCTGTCTCTCTTGTGCTGTCTCTGTCTCTCTCACGCGCTCACTCGCTCTCTCGCTCTCTCACTCGCTCACGCTCTGCCTCTCACTCGCTCTCGCTCTGCCTCTCTCTCTCTCGCACTCTGTCTCGCTCTCTGTCTCGCTCTCGCGCTGTCTCTCTCGCTCACACTCTCACGCTCTGTCTCTCGCACACTCTCTCTTGCGCAGTCTCTCTCTCGTGTGCTCTGTCTTGCTCACTTGTGCTCTGTCTCTCTCGCTCGTGCTCTGTCTCTCTCGCTCTCTCGCTGTCTCTCTCGCTCGCTCTCTTGCTCTCTCTCGCTTTCACGCTCTCTCGTTTGCTCGCTCTCTCGCGCTCTCTCTCACGCTCTCGCTCTCACGTGCTCTAACTCTCACGTGTTCTTGCTCTCTCGCACTCTCGCTCTGCCTCTCTCTCGCGCTCTGCCTCTCTCCCGCTCTCTCGCCCATGCTCTTGCCTGCTCTCTTGCCTGCTCTCTTGCCTGCTCTCTTGCCTGCTCTCTGTCTCTCTCGCTCACTCTCTCGCTCGCTCTATCTCACTCGCTCATTCTTGCTCTCGCGCTCTGCCTCTCGCACTCTGCCTCTCTCACGCGCTCTGCCTTTCTGTCTCTCACGCTCTCGCTGTCTCTCTCACTCACTCACTCGCTCTCTCACTCACTCACTCGCTCTCTCACTCACTCTCTCATTTGCGCATGCGCTTGCTCTCTCTTGCTCTCTGTCTCGCTCGCTCTCTCGCGCTCTCTCACTCTGTCTCTCTCTCTCGCTCGCGCTCTTGCTCTCTCTCACTCTCTCTCTCGCTTGCTCTCTCGCTCTCGCACTCACTCTCTCTCACTTGCTCTATCGCTCGAACTCTCGCTCGATCTCTCGCTCTGCCTCTCTCTCTCGCCCGCTCTCTCGCCCGCTCTGTCTCGCTTGCTCTCGCGATCTGCCTCTCTCTCGCGCGCTCTGTCTCTCTCTCGCGCTCTTGCCATCTCTCTCGCCTGCTCTCGCGCTCTGCCTCGCTCTCGCGCTCTGCCTCTCTCGCGCTCTGCCTCTCTGTCTCTCGTGCGCTCACTCGCTCTCTCACTCGCTCACACTCTGCCTCTCACTCGCTCTCGCTCTGCCTCTCACTCGCTCTCGCTCTGCCTCTCTCTCTCGCTCTCTCGCGCTCTGTCTCGCTCTCTCGTGCTCTGTCTCGCTCTCTCGTGCTCTGTCTCTCTCGCTCACACTCTCACGCTGTCTCTCTATCTCGCGCTCTGTCTCTCGCTCTCTCGCTGTCTTTCTCGCTCACGCTCTCTCTCGCTCGCGCTCTCTCGCTCTCTCTCACGCTCTGTCTCGCTCGCTCTCTCGTTTGCTCGCTCTCTCTCGCGCTCTCTCTTGCGCTCTCGCTCTCACGTGCTCTCACTCTCACGTGTTCTTGCTCTCTCGCACTCTCGCTCTGCCTCTCTCTCACGCTCTGCCTCTCTTCCACTCTCTCGCCCGTGCTCTCGCCCGCACTCTTGCCCGCTCTCTCGACTGCTCTCTCGCCTGCTCTCTGTCTCTCTCGCTCACTCTCTCGCTCGCTCGTTCTATCTCACTCGCTCATTCTTGCTCTCGCGCTCTGCCTCTCTCTCGCGCTCTGCCTTTCTGTCTCTCCCACGCTCTCGCTATCTCTCTCACTCTCTCTCTCGTTCACTGACTCGCTCTCTCACTCACTCTCTCACTTGCGCGCGTGCTTGCTCTCTCTTGCTCTCTCTGTCTCGCTCGCTCTCTCGCGCTCTGTCTCTCTCTGTCTCTCTCTGTCTCTCTCTGTCTCTCTCTGTCTCTCTCTGTCTCTCTCTGTCTCGCTCGCGCTCTTGCTCTCTCGCTCGCTCTCTCGCTCTCGCGCTCACTCTCTCTCACTTGCTCTATCGCTCGAACTCTCGCTCGATCTCTCGCTCTGCCTCTCTCTCTCACCCGCTCTTTTTGTCTCGCTTGCTCTCGCGCTCTGCCTCTCTCTCGCGCGCTCTGCCTCTCTCGCGCGCTCTGTCTCTCTCTCTCGCGCTCTTGCTGTCTCTCTCTCGCTGTCTCTCTCGCTCGCTCTCACTCGCTCTCTCACTTGCTCTTTCACTCGCTCGTGCGCTCGTTCTCGCTGTCTCTCTCACGCTCTCTGTCCCTCTCACGCTCTCTCTCTCGCGCTCTCCGTCTCTCTCGCGCTCTCCGTCTCTCTCGTGCTCTCTGTCTCTCTCACGCTCTCTGTCTCTCTCGCGCTCTGTCTCGCTCGCTCTCTCGCGCTCTCTCACTCTCGCTCTTTCGCTCGCTGTCTCTCTCTCTCGCTCGCTCTCTTGCTCTCTCTGTCTCTCTTGCGCTCTCTCTAGTGCTCTCTTGCTTGCTCTCTTGCTCGCGCTCTTGCTCTCTATTGCTCCCTCACGCTCTTGCTCTCTCTCTCTCGTTCGCTCTCTCGCTCTCTCTTGCTCTATTGCTTGAACTCTCGTTCGATCTCTTGCCCCGCCTCTCTCTCTCGTTCTCTCTCTCGCTCGCTCTCTCGCCTGCTCTCTGTCTCTCTCGCACGCTCTCGGCCGTTCTCTCGCCTGCTCTGTCTCTCTCGCTCGCTCTCTCGCGCTCTCACTATTTTTCGCTCGTTCCCTTACTCGCTCTCTGTCTCTCACTTGCTCTCTTGCTCTCTCTCGCGCTCTTGCTCACGCTCTTGCTCTCTCTCGCGCTCTTGCTCTCTCTCACTCGCTCGCGCGCTCTCTCTCGCTCTATTGCCTGCTCGCTCTCGCGCTCTGCTGCGCTCTTGCGCTCTGCCTCTCTCTCATGCTCTGCATCTCTCGCGCACTGTCTCGCTCTCTCTCGCTCTGCCTTGCTCTCTCGCGCTCTGCCTCGCTCTCTGCCTCTCTCGCGCTCTCGCTCGCTCTCGCTCGCCGTCTCGCTCGCTATCTTGCTCGCCCTCTCGCTCGCTCTCACTTGCGCGCGCACTCGCACTCTCTGTCTCGCTCGCACTCTCTGTCTCGCTCGCACTCTCTGTCTCGCTCGCACTCTCTGTCTCGCTCGCACTCTCTGTCTCGCTCGCACTGTCTGTCTCGCTCGCACTGTCTGTCTCGCTCGCACTCTCTGTCTCGCTTGCATTCTCTGTCTCACTTGCATTCTCTGTCTCAGTCGCTCTCTCGCTCTTTCTCTCTCGCTCACTCTCTGTCTCTCTCTGTCGCTCACTTTCTTGCTCTCTCTATCTCTCTTGCGCTCTCTCTAGTGCTCTCTTGCGCGCTCACTCGCTCTCTCACGCTCTGCCTCTCACTTTCTCTCGCTCTGCCTCTCTCTCTCTCGCACTCTGTCTCGCTCCCTCGCGATCTTGCTCTCTCTCTCGTTCACTTTATCGCTCTCTCTCGCTCTATCGCTTGAACTCTTGCTCTGCCTCTCTCTCTCGTTCTCTCCCTTGCTTGCTCTCTCACCCACTCTCTCGCCCGCTCTCTCTTGCCCGCTCTCTCTGTCTCTCTCGGACGCTCTCTCACCCGCTCTCTCTGTCCCTTTTGCTCGCTCTCTCGCGCTCTCTCACTCGCTCTCTGTCTCTCTCTGTCTCTGTCTCTCACTCGCTCTCTCTCACTCTCTCTAGCGCTCTCTTGCTCGCTCTCTCGCTCGTGCTCTTGCTCACGCTCTTGCTCTCTCGCGCTCTTGCTCTTTCTCTCGCTCGTTCTCGCTCACTCTCGCGCTCTGACTCTCTCTCATGCTCTGCCTCTCTCTCGCGCTCTGTCTCTCTCTCTCGCTCTGCCTCTCTCGCGTACTCTGGCTCTCTCGCTCTCTCTCTTGCACTCTGCCTCTCTCGCATGCTCTGTCTCTCTGGCGCTCTCGCTGTCTCTCTCACTCGCTCTCTCACATGCGCGCGCGCTCACTCTCTCTGTCTCTCTCGCGCTCTCTGTCTCGCTCTCTCGAGCTCTCTCACTCTCTCGCTCTTTCCCTCTCACTTGCTCTGTCTCTCTCTCGCTCTCTGTCTCTCTTGCGCTCTCTCTAGTGCTCTCTTGCTCGCTCGCTCTCTCGCTCACGCTCTTGCTCTCCATCACTCCCTCGTGCTCTTGCTCTCTCTCTCGTTTGCTCTCTCGCTCTCTCTCGCTCTATCGCTTGAACTCTCGCTCGATCTCTTGCCCTGCCTCTCTCTCTCGTTCTCTCTCTCGCTCGCTCTCTCTCTCTCTCGCACGCTCTCTCGCCCGCTCTCTCGCCTGCTCTCTGTCTCTCTCGCTCACTCTCTCGTGCTCTCTTTCTCGCTTGCTCTTTCTTGCTCGCTCTCTCACTCGCTCTCTGTCTCTCACTGTCTCTCACTTGCTCTCTTGCTCTCTCTTGCTCGCTCTTTATCTCTGTCTCTCTCTGTCTCGCTCTCTTGCTTTCTCTCTCTCTCGCGCTCTCCTGCTCGTGCTCTCGCTCTCGCTCTCTCTCTCGCTCTTGCGCTCGCTCTCTCTCACTCGGTCTATCGCTCTCGCTCTCTCTGTCTCTCTCGCTCTCTCTCTGTCTCTCACGCTCGCTCTCTTGCGCTCTCACTCTTTCTCGCTTGCTCTTTCTCGCTTGCTCTCTGTCTCTGTCTCTCTCTGTCTCTTGCTCTCTCCCACTCTCTTGCTCTCTCTCACTCTCTCTGTCTCTCTCTCGCGCTCTTGCTCTCTCTCTCGCTTGCTCTCTCGCTCGCGCTCTCTCTCTCGCTCTCTATCACTCGCTCTATCGCTCGAACTCTCGCTCGATCTCTCGCTCTGCCTCTCTCGGTCGCACTCTTGCCCGCTCTCTCGCTTGCTCTCACGTTCTGCCTCGGCTCTCGCGCTCTGCCTCGCTCTCACGCTCTGTCTCTCTCGCACGCTCACTCGCTCTCTCACTCTCTCACGTTCTGCCTCTCACTTGCTCTCGCTCTGCCTCTCTCTCTCTCGCACTCTGTCTCGCTCTCTTGCGCTGTCTCGCTCTCTTGCGCAGTCTCGCTCTCGCACGCTCTGTCTCGCTCGCTCGCGGTCTGTCTCTCTCGCTCTCTCTCACTCTCTCTCTCGCTCTCTCTCTCACTTGCTCTGTCTCACTCACTCTCTCACTCGCTCGCTCTCTCGTGCTCTCGCTCTCACGTGTTCTTGCTCTCTCGCACTCTCGCTCTGCCTCTCTCTCGCGCTCTGCCTCTCTCACGCTCTGCCTCTCTCCCGCTCTCTCGCCCGCGCTCTCGCCCGTTCTCTCGCCTGCTGTCTCTCTCGCTCTATCTCACTTGCTCGTTCTTGCTCTCGCGCTCTGCCTCTCTCTTGTGCTCTGCCTCTCTCTCGCACTCTGTCTCTCTCTCTCGTGCTCTGCCTCTCTCGCGTGCTCTGGCTCTCTCGCCTGCTCTGGCTCTCTCGCCTGCTCTCTCTGTCTCTCTCGCCCGCTCTCTCGCCCTCTGCCTCGCTCTCTCGCTCTCTGTCTCGCTCGCACTCTCTGTCTCGCTCGCACTCTCTGTCTCGCTTGCACTCTCTCTCGCTCGGACTCTCTCTCGCTCGGACTCTCTGTCTCGCTCGCTCTCTCATGCTCTCTCACTCTCTCGCTCTTGCTCTCTCACTCGCTCTCTGTCTCTCTCTCTCGCTCGCTCTCTTGCTCTCTCTCGCTCTCTCTGTCTCTCTCGCACTCTCTCTAGTGCTCTCTTGCTCACTCTCTCGCTCCCTCACGCTCTTGCTCTCCTCTCGTTTGCTCTGTTGGTCTCTCTTACTCTATCGCTTGAACTCTCGCTCGATCTCTTGCTCTGCCTCTCTCGTTCTCTCTCTCGCCCGCTCTCTCTGTCTCTCTCGCCTGCTCTCTCTGTCTCTCTCGCCCGCTCTCTCACCCTCTGCCTCGCTCTCTCTAGCGCTCTGCCTCGCTCGCTCGCGCTCTGCCTCGCTCGCTCGCGCTCTGCCTCGCTCGCTCGCGCTCTGCCTCGCTCGCTCGCGCTCTGCCTCGCTCGCTCGCGCTCTGCCTCGCTCGCTCGCGCTCTATCTCTCTCGTACTCTCTGTCTCTCTTGCACTCTCTCTCTCTCTCGCACTCTCTCGTACTCTCGCACTCTCTCTCTCGCACTCTCTCTCTCTCGCACTCTCTCTCGCTCTCGCACACTCTCTCTCGCACTCTCTCTCGCTCTCGCACACTCTCTCTCGCACTCTCTCTCTCTCGCACTCTCTCTCTCTCGCACTCTCTCTCTCTCTCGCACTCTCTCTCTCTCTCGCACTCTCTCTCTCTCTCGCACTCTCTCTCTCTCTCGCACTCTCTCTCTCTCTCGCACTCTCTCTCTCTCTCGCACTCTCTCTCTCTCTCGCACTCTCTCTCTCTCTCGCACTCTCTCTCTCTCGCACTCTCTCTCTCTCGCACTCTCTCTCTCTCGCACTCTCTCTCTCTCGCACTCTCTCTCTCTCGCACTCTCTCTCTCGCACTCTCTCTCTCTCGCACTCTCTCTCTCTCGCACTCTCTCTCTCTCGCACTCTCTCTCTCTCGCACTCTCTCTCTCGCACTCTCTCTCTCTCGCACTCTCTCACACTCTCGCTCTCTCACTCTCTCTCTCTCTCACACTCTCTCTCTCTCACACTCTCTCTCTCTCACACTCTCTCTCTCTCACACTCTCTCTCTCTCACACTCTCTCTCTCTCACACTCTCTCTCTCTCTCTATCGCACTCTCTGTCTCTCTCGCACTCTCTGTTTCTCGCACTCTCTCGCTCTTGCTCTCTCACTCGATCTCTGTCTCTCTCGCTCGCTCTCTTGCTCTCTCTTCCTCTGTCTCTCTTGCGCTCTCTCTAGTGCTCTCTTGCTCGCTCTTTCGCTCTCTCTCGCTCCCTCATGCTCTTGCTCTCTCGCTCTCTCTCACTCTATTGCTTGAACTCTCGCTCGATCTCTCGCTCTGCCTCTCTCGTTCTCTCTCTCGCTCTCTCGCCTGCTCTCTCTGTCTCTCTCACACGCTCTCTCGTCCATTCTCTTGCCCTCTGCCTTGCTCTCTCGCACTCTGCCTCGCTCTCTAGTGCTCTGCCTCACTCTCACACACACTGTCTCGCTCATGCTCTGTCTCGCTCACTCTCTCGCTCTCTCTCTCATGCTCTGTCTCTCTCACTCGCTCTCTCTCGCTCTCTCTCTCTCTTGCTCTGCCTCTCTCTCTCGCTCTGTCTCGCTCGCTCAATTGTTTGCTCACTCTCTCGCGCTCTCTCTTGCGCTCTCACTCTCATGCGCTCTCGCTCTCTCTCTCTAGCTAGCTCGCTCTCTCTCGCTCTGCCTCTCTCTCACGCTCTGTCTCTCTCTCATTCTCTCTCTCACCCGCTCTCTCTGTCTCTCTCTGTCTCTCTCGCTCGCTCGTTCTTGCTCGCTCGCTGTCACGCTCTGCCTCTCTCTCATGCTCTGCCTCTCTCACTCACTCTGTCTCTCTCTCGCGCGCTCTGCCTCTCTCGTGTGCTCTGTCTCTCTCGCTCGTGCTCTGGCTGTCTTGCTCACTCTCTCGCTCTCTCTCTCACGCTCTGTCTCTCGCTCACACTCTGTCTCTCTTGCTCGCTCTCTCGCTCCCTCTCTCGCTCTCTCTTGCTCTTGCTCTGCCTCTCTCACTCTGTCTCGCTCTCGCTCTCTCTCTCGCTCTCTCTTTCGCACTGCCTCTCACGCTGCCTCTCTCTCGCGCTCTGTCTCTCTCGCGCTGTCTCTCGCCCGCTCTCTCACCTGCCCTCGCCCGCTCTCTCGCCCACTCTCTCTGTCTCGCTCACTCTCGCGCTCTGCCTCTCCCTCGCGCACTCTGCCTCTCTCGCGAGCTCTGTCTCTGGCATTCTCACTGTCTCTCACTCTCACCCGCTCTCTCACTTGCGCGCGTGCTCTCTCTCTCGCGCTCTCTGTCTCTCTTGCACTCTCTGTCTCTCTCATGCTCTGTCTCGATCGCTCTCTCGTGCTCTCATTCTCTCGCTCTTTCTCTCTTGCTCGCTCTCTCACTCGCTTTGTCTCTGTCTCTCTCGCTCGCTCCCTTGCTCTCTCTGTCTCTCTTGTGCTCTCTCTAGTGCTCTCTTGCTCGCTCTCTCGCTCGTGCTCTTGCTCTCTATCGCTCCCTTGCGCTCTTGCTCTCTTTCTCGTTCGCTCTCTCACTCTCTCTTGCTCTATCGCTTGAACTCTCGCTCGATCTCTTGCCCAGCCTCTCTCTCTCGCTCGCTCTCTCGCCTGCTCTCTCTGTCTCTCTCGCACGCTCTCTCACCCGTTCTCTGTGTCTCTCGCTCGCTCATTCATGCTCTCTCACTCGCTCTGTCTCGCTCGCTCTCGCTCTCTCGCTCTGACTCTCTCATGCTCTGCTGCTCGCTCTGGCTCTCTCGTGCTGTCTTTCTCTCGTTCTCTCTCTCACCCGCTCTGTCTCTCTCGCTTGCTCTCTCTCGCGCGCTCTGCCTCTCTCGCGTGCTGTCTCTTGTGCTCTCGCTGTCTCTCTCTCGCTCTCTCTCACTTGCACACGCGCTCGCACTCTCTGTCTCGCTCGCACTCTCTGTCTCGCTCGCACTTTCTGTCTCGCTCGCACTGTCTCACTCTTGCTCTCTCTCTCTGTCTCTCTCTGTCTCGCTCTTGCTCTCTCACTCGCTCTCTGTCTCTCTCTCTCGCTCGCTCTCTTGCTCTCTCTCGCTCTCTCTGTCTCTCTTGCGCTCTCTCTCGTTCGCTCTCATGCTCTCTCTCACTCTATCGCTTGAACTCTCGCTCGATCTCTCGCTCTGCCTCTCTCGTTCTCTCTCACATGCTCTCTCGCCCATTCTCTCGCCCGCTCTCTCGCCCGCTCTCTCGCCCGCTTTCTCTGTCTCTCTCGCGCTTTCTCACTCTTTCTCGCTCGCTCTCTCACTCGCTCTCTTGCTCTCTCTCGCGCTCTCTTGCTCACGCTCTTTCTCTCTCGCTCTCATGCTCGCTCTCTCACTCACTCTATCGCTTGAACTCTCGCTTGATCTCTCGCTCTGCCTCTCTCTCGCCCGCTCTCTCGCCCGCTCTCTTGCCTGCTCTCTCTCGCTCGCTCTCTCGCTCATTCTCTCGCTCTCGCGCTCCCTCATTCTTTCTCGCTCACTCTTTCTCGCTCGCTCTCTGTCACTCTCTGTCACTCTCTGTCACTCTGACTCTCTCGCTCTCTCTTGCTCAATCTTGCTCTGTCTCTCTCGTGCTCTCTTGCTCGCTCTCTCGTTCGCTCTCTCGCTCGCGCTCTCTCGCTCTATCTCGCGCTCGCTCTCTCACGCTCGCTCTATCGCTCGAACTTTCGCTCGATCTCTCGCTCTGCCTCTCTCTTGTTCGCTCTCTCATTTGCACTCTTGTTTGCTCTCATGCTTGCTCTGTCTCCCGCTTTCTCGCCCGTTCTCTGTCTCACTCGCTCTCTCGCTCGCTCTCTTGCTCGCTCTCTCGCTCTCTCACTCACTCACTCGCTCCCTCACTCCCTCACTCCCTCACTCGCTCTCACGCGTGCGCTCACTCTCTGTCTCTCTCGTGCTCTGTCTCGCTCACTCTCGCACTCTCTCACTCTTTCTCGCTCGCTCTCTGTCACTCTCTGTCACTCTCTGTCACTCTGACTCTCTCGCTCTCTCTTGCTCAATCTTGCTCTGTCTCTCTCGTGCTCTCTTGCTCGCTCTCTCGTTCGCTCTCTCGCTCGCGCTCTCTCGCTCTATCTCGCGCTCGCTCTCTCACGCTCGCTCTATCGCTCGAACTTTCGCTCGATCTCTCGCTCTGCCTCTCTCTTGTTCGCTCTCTCGTTTGCACTCTTGTTTGCTCTCATGCTTGCTCTGTCTCCCGCTTTCTCGCCCGTTCTCTGTCTCACTCGCTCTCTCGCTCGCTCTCTTGCTCGCTCTCTCGCTCTCTCACTCACTCACTCGCTCCCTCACTCCCTCACTCCCTCACTCGCTCTCACGCGTGCGCTCACTCTCTGTCTCTCTCGTGCTCTGTCTCGCTCACTCTCGCACTCTCTCACTCTTTCTCGCTCGCTCTCTGTTTCTCTCTGTTTCTCTCTGTCTCCCTCTGTCTCTCGTTCGCTCTCTTGCACTCTCTCGCTCTCTGTCTCTCTCGCGCTCTCTCTTACTCGCGCTATCGTTCGCGCTCTCGCTCATGCTCCTGCTCTCTCTCTCTCTTGTGCTCTTGCTCTCTCTCGCGCTCTCCCTCGCTCTCTCGCTTGCTCTCTCTCTCCCGCTCCCGCTCTCTCTCTCTCGCTCTCTCTCTCTCGCTCTCTCTCTCTCGCTCTCTCTCTCTCGCTCTCTCTCTCTCTCGCTCTCTCTCTCTGCCTCTCTCTCTCTCTGCCTCTCTCTCTCGCTGTGCCTCTCTCTCTCGCTCTGTCTCGCTTGCTCTCTCGGTCGCTCTCTTGTATGCTTGCTCTCTCGCGCTCTCTCTCTCGCACTCTCGGTCTCATGCGCTCTCGCTCTCTCTCATGCTCTCGTTCTCTCTCTCGCGCTGCCTCTCTCTCGTGCTCTGCCTCACTCTCACACTCTGTCTCTCTCTCGCGCTCTCTCTTGCCCACTCTCTCGACCGCTCTCACGCTCTGCATCTCTCGCGCTCTGCCTCTCTCGCGCGGTCTGTCTCTCTCACTCGCGCTCTGCCTCTCTCGCTCACTCTCTCACTCTCTCTTGCTCTTGCTCCGCCTCTCTCTCTCACTCTGTCTCGCTCGCTCTCGCTCTCTCTCTCGCTCTGCTTCTCTCTCACGCTCTGTCTCTCTCTCGCCCGCTCTCTCGCCCACTCTCTGTCTCTCTCACTTGCTCGCTCTCGCGCTCCGCCTCTCTCTCGCGCGCTCTACCTCTCTCGCACTCTCACTGTCTCTCTCACTCTCTCGCTCACTCTCACTCGCTCTCTCACTTGCACACGCGCTCGGTCTCTCTGTCTCTCTCGCTCTCTCTGTCTCTCTCGCTCTCTCTGTCTCGCTCGCTCTCTCTGTCTCGCTCGCTCTCTCTGTCTCGCTCGCTCTCTCTGTCTCGCTCGCACTCTGTCTCGCTCGCACTCTCTGTCTTGCTTGCTCTCTCGCTCGCTCTCTGTCTCTCTCTCTCGCTTGCTCTCTTGCTCTCTCTCACTCTGTCTCTCTAGTGCTCTCTTGCTCGCTCTCTTGCTTGCACTCTCGTTCTCTCTCGCTCTCTCTCTCGTTTGCTCTCTCGCTCTCTCTCACTCTATCACTTGAACTCTTGCTCGATCTCTTGCCCAGCCTCTCTCTTTCTCTCACTCGCTCTCTCGCCTGCTCTGTCTCTCTTGCACGCTCTCTTGCCCGTTCTCTCGCCCGCTCTCTGTCTCTCTCGCTCGCTCTCTCATGCTCTCTCACTCTTTCTCACTCGCTCTCGCTCTCTCTCGCTCTGCCTCTCTCTCACACTCTGCTTCTCGCTCTGCCTCTCTCGCGCTCTGTCTCTCTCTCATTCTCTCTCTCACCCGCTCTCTCTCTCTCTCGCTTGCTCGCTCTCACGCTCCGTCTCTCTCTCTCGCGCGCTCTGCCTCTCTCGCGTGCTCTGCCTCTCTCGCGCTCTCGCTGTCTCTCTCGCTCGCTTTCTCACTCGCTTTCTCACTCGCTCTCTCACTCAATCTCTCACTTGCACACGCGCTCGCACTCTCTGTCTCGCTCGCACTCTCTGTCTCGCTCGCACTCTCTGTCTCGCTCGCACTCTCTGTCTCGCTCGCACTCTCTGTCTCGTTCGCGCTCTGACCCGCTCGCACTCTGTCTTGCTCGCTCTCTCACGCTCTCTCTCTGTCTCTCTCTGTCTCTCTCTCCTGCTCGCTCACTTGCTCTCTCTCACTCTCTGTCTCTCTTGCGCTCTCTCTAGTGCTCTCTTGCTCGCTCTCTCGCTCGCGCTCTCGCTCTCTCTCGCTCCCTCATGCTCTTGCTCTCTCTCTCGTTCTCTCTCTCACATGCTCCCTCGCCTGCTCTGTCTCTGTCGCTCACTCTCTCGCGCTCTCTCACTCTTTCTCGCTCGCTCTCTCACTCGCACTGTCTCTCACTTGCTCTCTTGCTGTCTCTAGCGCTCTCTTGCTCGCTCTCTCGCTCACGCTCTTGCTCACGCTCTTGCTCTCTCTCGCTCTCATGCTCACTCTCATGCTCGCTCTCTCTCACTCACTCTATCGCTTGAACTCTCGCTTGATCTCTCGCTCTGCCTCTCTCTCTCTCTCGCTCTCTTGCCTGCTCTCTTGCCTGCTCTCTCTGTCTCTTTCGCTCGCTCTCTCGCTCGTTCTCTCACTCTCGCAATCTGCCTCTCTCTCACGCTCTCTCATTCTTTCTCGCTCGCTCACTCTCTGTCACTCTCTGTCTCTGTGACTCTCTCTGACTCTCTTGCTCTCTCTGTCTCTGTCTGTCTCTCGCGCGCTCTCTTGCTCGTTCTCTTGTTCACGTTCTCGCTCACTCTATCGCTCGAACTCTCGCTCGATCTCTCACTCTGCCTCTCTCTCTCGTTCGCTCTCTCGTTCACTCTCGCGCCCGTTCTGTCTCGCTCTCTGTCTCGCTCTCTCGCTCTCTCACTCGCTCTCTCACTCGCTCTCTCACTCGCTCTCTCACTCGCTCTCTCACTCGCTCTCTCTGTCTCTCTCACGCTCTGTCTCTCTCGCGCTGTCTCGCTCACTCTCGCGCTCTCTCACTCTCGCTCGCTCTCTGTCTCTCTCTGTTTCTCTCTGTCTTCTCTGTCTCTCACTCGCTCTCTTGCACTCTCTCACTCTCTCTCGCGCTCTTGCTCACGCTCTTGCTCTCTCTCGCTCTCTTGTGCTCTTGCTCTCTCTCTCTCGCTCTCTCACTCGCTCTCTCTCTCTCTCTCGCTCTCTCTTGCTCTTGCTCTGCCTCTCTCTCTCGCTCTGTCTCGCTTGCTCTCTCACTCGCTCTCTTGTTTGCTCGCTTTCTCGCGCTCTCTCTCGCGCTCTCGGTCTCATGCGCTCTCGCTCTCTCTCACTATCCCGCTCTCTCTCTCGCTCTCTCTCTCTCTCGTGCTGCCTCCCTCACGCTCTCTCTCTCGTGCTCTCTCTTGCCCGCTCTCTCGCCCGCTCGCTCGCTCTCGCGCTCTGCCTCTCTCTCGCGCGCTCTGTCTCTCTCTCTCGGGCGCTCTGTCTCTCTCTCGCGTGCTCTGCCTCTCACTTGCGCTCTGCCTCTCTCACTCGCGCTCTGGCTCTCTCACTCACTCTCTCGCGCTCTGTCTCTCTTGCTCGCTCTCTCGCTCTCTCTTGCTCTTGCTCTGCCTCTCTCTCTGTCTCGCTCTGCTTCTCTCTCACGCTCTGCCTCTCGCTCTGTCTCTCTCTCGTTCTCTCTCTCGCCCGCTCTCTCGCCCGCTCTCTCTGTCTCTCTCGCGTGCTCGCTCTCGCGCTTCGCCTCTCTCTCGCACACTCTGCCTCTCTCACGTGCTCTGCCTCTCTCACGCTCTCGCTGTCTCTCTCACTCTCTCGCACGATCTCACTCGCTCTCTCTCGGTCTCTCACTTGCACACACGCTCGCTCTCTCGCTCTCTCGCACTCTGTCTCGCTCGCATTCTCTGTCTCGCTTGCTCTCTTGCTCTTGCTCTCTCGCTCGCTCTGTCTCTCACCCGCTCTCTCGCTTGCTCGCTATCACGCTCCGTCTCTCTCTCGTGTGCTCTGCCTCTCTCGCGCTCTTGCTGTCTCTCTCGCTCGCTTTCTCGCTCTCTCTCTCACTTGCACACGCGCTCGCTCTCTGTCTCGCTCGCACTCTGTCTCGCTCGCACTCTCTGTCTCGCTCGCACTCTCTGTCTCGCTCGCACTCTCTGTCCCGCTCGCACTCTCTGTCCCGCTCGCACTCTCTGTCCCGCTCGCACTCTCTGTCCCGCTCGCACTCTGTCTCGCTCGCACTCTGTCTCGCTCTCTCACTCTCTCGCTCTTGCTCTCTCTCTCTGCCTCTTTCTCTCGCTCTCTCTGTCTCTCTTGCGCTCTCTCTAGCGCTCTCTTGCTTGCTCTCTCGCTTGCGCTCTCGCTCTCTCTCACTCCGTCGCGCTCTTGCTCTCTCTCTCGTTCGCTCTCTCGCTCTCTCTCACTCTATCGCTTGAACTCTCGCTCGATCTCTCGCTCTGCCTCTCTCGTTCTCTCTCTCTCACATGCTCTCTCACCCATTCTCTCGCCTGCTCTCTCTCTCTCGCTCGCTCTCTCACGCTCTCTCACTCTTTCTCGCTCGCTCTCTCACTCGCTCTCTTTCTCTCTGTCTCTCACTTGCTCTCTTGCTCTCTCTCGCACTCTCTCTAGCGCTCTCTTGCTCGCTCTCTCGCTCACGCTCTTGCTCTCTCTCGCTCTCATGCTCGCTCTCTCTCACTCACTCTATTGCTTGAACTCTCGCTTGATCTCTCGCTCTGCCTCTCTCTCTCGCTCGCCCGCTCTCTCGCCCACTCTCTCTGTCGCTCGCTCTCTCGCTCGTTCTCTCGCTCTCGCAATCTGCCTCTCTCGTGCTCTCTCATTCTTTCTCGCTCGCTCTTTCTCGCTCGCTCGCTGTCACTCTCTGATTCTCTCTGACTCTCTTGCTCGCTCTCTCGTTTGCGCTCTCGTTCGCTCTCACACTCGCTCTCTCGCTCTGCTTCTCTCTCTCGTTCACTCTCTCGTTTGCTCTCGTGCCCGCTCTTGCGCCCGCTCTGTCTCTCTCTCTCGCTCGCTCTCTCACTCACTCTCTCTGTCTCTCTCGCTCGCTGTCTCTCTCGCACGCTGTCTCGCTCACTCTCGCGCTCTCTCACTCTCACTCTTTCTCGCTCACTCTCTCGCTCGCTCTCTGTCTCTCTCTGTTTCTCTCTGTCTCCCTCTGTCTCTCGCTCGCTCTCTTGCACTCTCTCGCGTGCTCTCTAGCGCTCTCTCTTGCTCACGCTCTCGCTCGCGCTCTCGCTCACGCTCTTGCTCTCTCTCGCTCTCTTGTGCTCTTGCTCTCTCTCACGCTCTCTCGCTCGCTCTCGCTCTCTCTTGCTCTTGCTCTGCCTCTCTCTCTTGCTCTGTCTCGCTTGATCTCTCGGTCGCTCTCTTTGCTCGCTCTCTCGTGCTCTCTCTCGCACTCTCGGTCTCATGCGCTCTCGCTCTCTCTCACACTCTCGCTCTCTCTCTCTCGTGCTGCCTCTCTCTTGCTCTGCCTCACTCTTGTGCTCTCTCTTGCCTGCTCTCTCGCACAGCCTCTCTCGCGCTCTGCCTCTCACGTGCTCTGCCTCTCTCACTCGCGCTCTGGCTCTCTCGCTCACTCTCTCGCGCTCTGTCTCTCTTGCTCGCTCTCTCGCTCTCTCTTGCTCTTGCTCTGCCTCCCTCGCTCTCGCTCTCTCTCTCGCTCTGCTTCTCTCTCACGCTCTGCCTCTCGCTCTGTCTCTCTCTCGCCCGCTCTCTTGCCTGCTCTCTCTGTCTCTCTCGCTTGCTCCCTCTCGCGCTCCGCCTCTCTCTCGCGTGCTCTGCCTCTCTCGCGTGCTCTGCCTCTCTCACGCTGTCGCTGTCTCTCTCGCTCGCTCTCACTCGTTCTCACTCGCTCTCTCACTTGCACACGCGCTCGCTCTCTGTCTCTCTCGCTCTCTCGCACTCTCTGTCTCTCTCGCTCTCTCTGTCTCTCTCGCTCTCTCTGTCTCTCTCGCACTCTCTGTCTCTCTCGCACTCTCTGTCTCTCTCGCACTCTCTGTCTCTCTCGCACTCTCTGTCTCTCTCGCTCTCTCTGTCTCTCTCGCTTGCTCGCTCTCGCGCTCCGCCTCTCTCTCGCGCACTCTGCCTCTCTCGTGTGCTCTGCCTCTCTCGTGTGCTCTGCCTCTCTCGTGCTTTCGCTGTCTCTCTCACTCTCTCGCTCAATCTCACTCGCTCTCACTCGCTCTCTCACTTGCACATGCGCTCGCTCTCTGTCTCTCTTGCTCTCTCTGTCTCTCTCGCTCTCTCTCTCACACTCTGTCTCGCTCGCACTCTCTGTCTCGCTCGCACTCTCTGTCTCGCTCGCACTCTCTGTCTCGCTCGCACTCTCTGTCTCGCTCGCACTCTCTGTCTCGCTCGCACTCTCTGTCTCGCTCGCACTCTCTGTCTCGCTCGCACTCTCTGTCTCACTCGCACTCTCTGTCTCGCTCGCACTCTCTGTCTCGCTCGCACTCTCTGTCTCGCTTGCTCTCTTGCTCTTGCTCTCTCGCTCGCTGTCTCTCTCTGTCTCTTTCTCTCGCTCTCTTGCTCTCTCTCACTCTGTCTCTCTTGCGCTCTCTCTAGTGCTCTCTTGCTCGCTCTCTCACCTGTGCTCTCGCTCTCTCTCGCTCCCGCGCGCGCTTTCTCTCTCTCTCGTTTGCTCTCTCGCTCTCTCACGCTCTATCGCTTGAACTCTCGCTCGATCTCTTGCCCAGCCTCTCTCTCTCGTTCTCTCTTGCTCTCTCTCTCGTTTGCTCTCTCGCT
Source organism: Carcharodon carcharias (assembly GCF_017639515.1). Classification (NCBI taxonomy): domain Eukaryota; kingdom Metazoa; phylum Chordata; class Chondrichthyes; order Lamniformes; family Lamnidae; genus Carcharodon; species Carcharodon carcharias. The sequence continues at coordinate 149,388,984 of NC_054476.1, read as the reverse complement.
CTCTCTCACTCTATTGCTTGAACTCTCGCTCGATCTCTTGCCCAGCCTCTCTCTCTCGTTCTCTCTCTCGCTCACTCTCTCGCCTGCTCTCTGTCTCTCTTGCACGCTCTCTCACCCGCTCTCTGTCTCTCTTGCTTGCTCTCTCACGCTCTCTCACTCTTTCTCACTCGCTCTGTCTCGCTCACTCTCGCTCTCTCTCGCTCTGCCTCTCTCTCATGCTCTGCTGCTCGCTCTGCCTCTCTCGCGCTCTGTCTCTCTCTCACCCGCTCTCTCTGTCTCTCTCGCTTGCTCGCTCTCACGCTCCGTCTCTCTCTCGTGTGCTCTGCATCTCTCGCGCTCTCGCTGTCTCTCTCGCTCGCTTTCTCGCTCGCTTTCTCGCTCGCTCTCTCACTCGCTCTCTCACTTGCACACGCGCTCGCACTCTCTGTCGCGCTCGCACTCTCTGTCTCGCTCGCACTCTCTGTCTCGCTCGCACTCTCTGTCTCGCTCGCACTCTCTGTCCCGCTCGCACTCTCTGTCCCGCTCGCACTCTGTCTCGCTCGCTCTCTCGCTCTCGCTCTCTCTCGCTCTGCCTCTCTCTCACGCTCTGCTGCTCACTCTGCCTCTCTCGCGCTCTGTCTCTCTCTCGTTCTCTCTCTCACCCGCTCTCTCTGTCTCTCTCGCTTGCTTGCTCTCATGCTCCGTCTCTCTCTCTCACGTGCTCTGCCTCTCTCGCGCTCTCGCTGTCTCTCTCGCTCGCTTTCTCGCTCGCTCTCTCGCTCGCTCTCTCACTTGCACACGCGCTCGCACTCTCTGTCTCGCTCGCACTCTCTGTCCCGCTCGCACTCTCTGTCCCGCTCGCACTCTGTCTCGCTCGCTCTCTCACTCTCTCGCTCTCTCTCGCTCTGCCTCTCTCTCACGCTCTGCTGCTCACTCTGCCTCTCTCGCGCTCTGTCTCTCTCTCGTTCTCTCTCTCACCCACTCTCTCTGTCTCTCTCGCTTGCTCGCTCTCATGCTCCGTCTCTCTCTCTCTCGCGTGCTCTGCCTCTCTCGCGCTCTCGCTGTCTCTCTCGCTCGCTTTCTCTCTCGCTCGCTCTCTCACTTGCACACGCGCTCGCACTCTCTGTCGCGCTCGCACTCTCTGTCTCGCTCGCACTCTCTGTCCCGCTCGCACTCTCTGTCCCGCTCGCACTCTCTGTCCCGCTCGCACTCTCTGTCCCGCTCGCACTCTCTGTCCCGCTCGCACTCTCTGTCTCGCTCGCACTCTCTGTCTCGCTCGCACTCTCTGTCTCGCCCGCACTCTCTGTCTCGCTCGCACTCTCTGTCCCGCTCGCACTCTCTGTCCCGCTCGCACTCTGTCTCGCTCGGTCTCTCGCTCTCTCGCTCTCGCTCTCTCTCGCTCTGCCTCTCTCTCACGCTCTGCTGCTCACTCTGCCTCTCTCGTGCTCTGTCTCTCTCTCGTTCTCTCTCTCACCCGCTCTCTCTGTCTCTCTCGCTTGCTTGCTCTCATGCTCCGTCTCTCTCTCTCACGTGCTCTGCCTCTCTCGCGCTCTCACTGTCTCTCTCGCTCGCTTTCTCGCTCGCTCTCTCGCTCGCTCTCTCACTTGCACACGCGCTCGCACTCTCTGTCTCGCTCGCACTCTCTGTCCCGCTCGCACTCTCTGTCCCGCTCGCACTCTCTGTCCCGCTCGCACTCTGTCTCGCTCGCTCTCTCACTCTCTCGCTCTCTCTCGCTCTGCCTCTCTCTCACGCTCTGCTGCTCACTCTGCCTCTCTCGCGCTCTGTCTCTCTCACGTTCTCTCTCTCACCCGCTCTCTCTGTCTCTCTCGCTTGCTCGCTCTCATGCTCCGTCTCTCTCTCTCTCACGTGCTCTGCCTCTCTCGCGCTCTCGCTGGCTCTCTTGCTGGCTCTCTCGCTCGCGCTCTCACTTGCACACGCGCTCGCACTCTCTGTCTCGCTCGCACTCTCTGTCTCGCTCACACTCTCTGTCCCGCTCGCACTCTCTGTCCCGCTCGCACTCTCTGTCCTGCTCGCACTCTGTCTCGCTCGCTCTCTCACACTTTCTCACTCTCTCACTCTTGCTCTCTCTCTGTCTCTCTCTCTCTCGCTCTCACTCTCTCTGTCTCTCTTGCACTCTCTCTAGTGCTCTCTTGCTTGCTCTCTCGCTCGCGCTCTTGCTCTCTCACTCCCTCGCGCTCTTGCCTCTCTCACTCTATCGCTTGAACTCTCGCTCGATCTCTCGCTCTGCCTCTCTCGTTCTCTCACACGCTCCCTCGCCCGTTCTCTCACTTGCTCTCTCGCCCGCTCTCTCGCCTGCTCTGTCTCTCTCGCTCGCTCTCTCACTCTTTCTCGCTCGCTCTCGCTCGCTCTCAGTCTCTCGCTGTCTCTCACTTGCTCTCTCTCGCGCTCTCTTGCTCGCTCTCTCGCTCATGCTCTTGCTCTCTCTCGCTCTCATGCTCGCTCTCATGCTCGCTCTCTCTCACTCACTCTATCGCTTGAACTCTCGCTTGATCTCTCACTCTGCCTCTCTCTCTCGCTCGCTCTCTCGCCCGCTCTCTTGCCTGCTCTCTGTCTCTTTCGCTCGCTCTCTCGCTCGTTCTCTCGCTCTCGCAATCTGCCTCTCTCTCGTGCTCTCTCATTCTTTCTCGCTCGCTCTTTCTCGCTCGCTCTCTGTCACTCTGTCTCTCTCTGTCTCTCTCTGATTCTCTCTGATTCTCTCTGATTCTCTCTGATTCTCTTGCTCTCTCTTGCTCTCTCTGTCTCTCTCGTGCTCTCTTGCTCGCTCTCTCTCTCGCTCGCGCTCTCTTGCTCGCTCTCGCGCTCGCTCTCTCACTCGCTCTATCGCTCGATCTCTCGCTCTGCCTCTCTCGTGCGCTCTCTCGTTCGCTCTCGCGCCCGTTCTCTCGCCCGCTCTCTCGCCCGCTCTCTCACCCGCTCTCGCGCTCGCTCTCTCACTTGCTCTCTCACTCGCTCTCTCTGTCTTGCTCTCTGTCTCTCTCGCTCTCTGTCTCTCCCGCTCTCTGTCTCTCCCGCTCTCTGTCTCTCCCGCTCTCTGTCTCTCCCGCTCTCTGTCTCTCCCGCTCTCTGTCTCTCCCGCTGTCTCTCTCTCGTGGTCTCGCTCACTCTCGCGCTCTCTCACACTTTCTCGCTCACTCTCTGTCTCTCTCTGTTTCTCTCTGTCTCTCGCTCGCTCTCTTGCACTTTCTCGCTCTCTCTCGCGCTCTCTCTAGCGCTCTCTCTTGCTCGTGCTCTCGCTCGCACTCTCGCTCATGCTCTTGCTCTCTCTCGCTCTCTTGTGCTCTTGCTCTCTCTCGCGCTCTCTCTTTCGCTCGCTCTCTCTCTTGCTCTCTCTCTCGCTCTCTCTCTCCCGCACTGTCTTTCCCGCTCTCTCTCCTGCTCTCTCTCTCTCGCTCTTGCTCTGTCTCTCTCACTCTCTCTCTCTCGCGCTCTCTGTCTCTCTCGCGCTCTCTGTCTCTCTCACGCTCTCTGTCTCTCTCACGCTCTCTGTCTCTCTCTCGCTCTCTCTGTCTCTCTCTCGCTCTCTCTGTCTCTCTCTCGCTCTCTCTGTCTCTCTCTCACTCTCTCTGTCTCTCTCTCGCACTCGGTCTCTCTCTTACTCGGTCTCTCTCGCACTCGGTCTCTCTCGCACTCGGTCTCTCTCGCACCCGGTCTCTCTCGCACCCGGTCTCTCTCGCACCCGGTCTCTCTCGCACCCGGTCTCTCTCGCACCCGGTCTCTCTCGCACCCGGTCTCTCTCGCACTCGGTCTCTCTCGCACTCGGTCTCTCTCGATCTCGGTCTCTCTCGCTCTCTCTGTCTCGCTCGCACTCTCTGTCTCGCTCGCTCTCTTGCTCTTGCTCTCTCGCTCGCTCTCTGTCTCTCTCTGTCTCTCTCTCTTGCTCGCTCTCTTGCTCTCTCTCACTCTGTCTCTCTTGCGCTCTCTCTAGTGCTCTTTTGCTCACTCTCTCGCTTGCGCTCTCACTCTCTCTCGCTCCCGCGCGCTCGTTCTCTTTCTCGTTTGCACTCTCGCTCTCTCTCGCTCTATCGCTTGAACTCTTGCTCAATCTCTTGCTCTGCCGCTCTCTTGCTCGCTCTCTCTGTCTCGCTCGCACTCTCTGTCTCGCTCGCACTCTCTGTCTCGCTCGCACTCTCTGTCTCGCTCGCATTCTCGCTCTTGCTCTCTCGCTTGCACTCTGTCTCTCTCTCGCTCACTCTCTTGCTCTCTCTCACTCTCTCTGTCTCTCTTGCGCTCTCTCTAGTGCTCTCTTGCTCGCTCTCTTGCTTGCGCACTTGCTCTATTGCTTGAACTCTCGCCCGCTCTCTCCTCTGCTCTCTCTGTCTCTCTCGCACGCTCTCTCGCCCGTTCTCTCACCCACTCTCTCACATGCTCTCTCGCCTGTTCTCTCTGTCTCTTGCTCTCTCGCGCTCTTTCACTCTTTCTCACTCGGTCTTTCTCGGTCACTCACTCGCTCTCTTGCTCTCGCTCGCGCTCTTGCTCTCTCTCTCACTTGCTCTCATGCTCACTCTCTCTCACTCGCTCTATCGTTTGAACTCTTGCTCGATCTCTCGCTCTGCCTCTCTCTCTCATTCTCTCTCTCGCTTTCTCTGTCTCGCTCGCTTTCTCTGTCTCGCTCGCTTTCTCTGTCTCGCTCGCACCCTCTGTCTCGCTCGCACCCTCTGTCTCGCTCGCACCCTCTGTCTCGCTCGCACCCTCTGTCTCGCTCGCACTCTCTGTCTCGCTCGCACTCTCTGTCTCACTCGCTCTCTTGCTCTTGCTCTCTCCCTCGCTCTCTGTCTCTCTCGCTCGCTCTCTTGATCTCTCTCACTCTCTCTGTCTCTCTTGCGCTCTCTCTAGTGCTCTCTTGCTCACTCTCTTGCTTGCGCTCTCGCTCTCTTTCGCTCCCGTGCGCTCTTGCTCTCTCTCTCGTTTGCTCTCTCGCTCTCTCTTGCTCTATCGCTTGAACTCTCGCCCGCTCTCTTGTCTGTTCTCTCTGTCTCTCTCGCTCTCGCGCTCTTTCACTCTTTCTCACTCGCTCACTCTCTCACTCGCTCTGTCTCTCTCTCTCACTCGCTCTCTCTCGCGCTCTCTCTAGCGCTCTGTTGCTCATTCTCTTGCTCTCTCTCGCTCCCGCGCGCTCTTGCTCTCTCTCTCGTTTGCTCTCTTGCTCTATCTCGCTCTATCGCTTGAACTCTTGCTCGATTTCTCGCCCTGCCTCTCTCTCTCATTCTCTCTCTCGCTCTCTCTGTCTCGCTCGCTCTCTCTGTCTCGCTCGCTCTCTCTGTCTCGTTCGCTCTCTCGCTCGCTCTCTCTGTCTCACTCACTCTCTCTGCCTCGCTCGCTCTCCCTGTCTCGCTCGCTCTCTCTGCCTTGCTCGCACTCTCTGTCTCGCTCGCACTCTCTGTCTCGCTCGCACTCTCTGTCTCGCTCGCACTCTCTGTCTCGCTAGCTCTCTTGCTCTTGCTCTCTCGCTCGCTCTCTGTCTCTCTTGCTCGCTCTCTTGCTCTCTCTCACTCTGTCTCTCTTGCGCTCTCTCTAGTGCTCTCTTGCTCGCTCTCTCGCTTGCGCTCTTGCTCTCTCTCACTCCCGTGCGCTCTTGCTCTCTCTCTCGTTTGCTCTCTCGCTCTCTCTCGCTCTATCGCTTGAACTCTCACCCACTCTCTCGCCTGCTCTTTCTGTCTCTCTCGCACGCTCTCTCGCCCGTTCTCTCGCCCACTCTCTCGCACGCTCTCTCGCCTGTTCTCTCTGTCTCTCTCGCTTGCTCTCTCGCGCTTTCACTGTTTCTCACTCGCTCTTTCTCGCTCACTCTCTCAGTCTCTCACTTGCTCTCTTGCTCTCTCTCACGCTCTCTCTAGCGCTCTCTTGCTCGCTCTCGCTTGCGCTCTTGCTCTCTCTCGCTCGCTCTCATGCTCGCTCTCTCTCACTCGCTCTATCGCTTGAACTCTCGCTTGATCTCTCACTCTGCCTCTCTCTCTCGCTCGCTCGCTTGCCTGCTCTATTACCTGCTCTCTGTCTCTTTCGCTCGCTCTCTCACACGCTCGTTCTCTCTTGCTCATTCTCTCGCTCTCGCACTCTGCCTCTCTCGTGCTCTCTCATTCTTTCTCGCTGGCTCTTTCTCACTCGCTCGCTCTCTGTCTCTCTGTCACTCTCTGTCTCTCTCTGACTCTTGCTCTCTCTTGCTCTCTTGCACTCTCTCTGTCTCTCTCGCGCTCTCTCTAGCGCTGTCTTGCTCGCTCTCTCGTTCGTGCTCTCGCTTGCTCTCTCTCGCTCTCCTGCTTGCGCTCTCTCGCGCTCACTCGCTCTATCGCTCAAACTCTTGCTCTGCCTCTCTCTTGTTTGCTCTCTCGCTCTGCCTCGCTCTCTCGCCCGCTCTCTCGCCCGCTCTCTCTGTCACTCTCTCTCGCTCTGTCTCTCTCGCTCGTTCTCTCGCTCGCACGCTCTGCCTCTCTCGCGCACTCTCACTGTCTCACTCGCTCTCTCGCTCACTCGTGCGCGCTCGCTCTCTCTCTCTCTCACTCTCTGTCTCTCTCGCTCGCTTTCTGTCTCTCTGTTTCTCTCTGTCTCCCTCTGTCTCTCGCTCGCTCTCTTGCACTCTCTCGCTCTCTGTCTCTCTCACGCTCTCTCTAGTGCTCTCTCTTGCTCGCTCTCTCGCTCGCGCTCACGCTCTTGCTCTCTCTCGCACTTGCTCTCTCGCTCGCTCTCTGTCTCCCTCTGTCTCTCGCTCGCTCTCTTGCACTCTCTCGCTCTCTCTGTCTCTCTCGCGCTCTCTCTAGCACTCTCTCTTGCTCGGTCTCTCACTCACACTCTTGCTCTCACTCACTCTCTTGTGCTCTTGCTCTCTCTCGCGCTCTCTCTCGCTCTCTCTCTCCCGCTCTCTCTCTCTTGCTCTTGCTCTGCCTCTCTCTCTCGCTCTCTCGTTTGCTCTCTCGGTCGCTCTCTTGTTTGCTCGCTCTCTCGCGTTCTCTCTCGCGCTCTTGGTCTCATGCGCTCTCGCTCTCTCTCTTGCTCTCTCTCGCTAGCTCATTCTCGCTCGCTCTCGTGCACTGCCTCTCTCGCGCGCTCTGTCTCTATCTCCCGTGCTCTGTCTCTCTGTTGCGCGCTCTGCCTCTCTCGCTCATGCTCTGGCTCTCTCGGTCTCTCTCTCACGCTCTGTCTCTCTTGCTCGCTCTCTCGCTCTCTCTTGCTCTTGCTCTGCCTCTCTCTCTCGCTCTGTCAAGCTCGCTCTCGCTATCTCTCTCTCGTTCTGCCACTCTCTCACACTCTGCCTCTCGATCTGTCTCTCTCTCGCCCGCTCTGTCTGCCTCTCTCTTGCGCGCTCTGCCTCTCTCGCTCTCCCTCTCTCGCTCTCGCACTGCCTCTCTCTCTCTCGCACTCTCTCTCTCGCTCTGCCTCGCTCTCGCTCTGCCTCTCTCTCTCTCTCGCTCTGCCTCTCTCGCTCTCCCGCTCTGCCTCTCTCACTCTCCCACTCTGCCTCTCTCGCTCGTGCTCTGCCTCTCTCTCTCGCGCTCCGCCTCTCTCTCTCGCGCTCTGCCTCTCTCACGCTCGCTCTGCCTCTCTCACGCTCGCTCTGCCTCTCTCACGCTCGCTCTGCCTCTCTCTCTCTCGCTCTGCCTCTCTCTCGCTCTGCCTCTCTCTCTCGCGCTCCACCTCTCTCTCGCGCTCCGCCTCTCTCTCTCGCGCTCCGCCTCTCTCTCTCGCGCTCCGCCTCTCTCTCGCGCTCCGCCTCTCTCTCTCGCGCTCCGTCTCCCTCTCGCGCGCTGTCTCCCGCTCGCTCTCTCTCGCTCTGCCTCTCTCTCTCGCTCTCACTCTGCCTTGCTCTCTCGCTCTCACTCTGCCTTGCTCTCTCGCTCGCACGCTCTCTCTCGCTCTCACTCTCTCTCGGTCTCGCTCTCTCGCTCCCGCTCTGCCTCTCTCTCTCGCACTGCCTCGCTCTCGCTCTCTCGCTCTGCCTCTGGCTCTTGCTCTCGCTCTGCCTCTCTCTCTCGCTCTCGCTCTGCCGGTCTCTCTCTTGCTCTGCCTCTCTCGCTCTCGCTCTGCTTCTCTCGCTCTCGCTTTCGCTCTCGCACTGCCTCTCTCTCTCTCGCTCTCGCACTGCCTCTCTCGCTCTCGCTCTGCCTCTCTCTGCCTCTCTCTCATGCTCCGCCTCTCTCTCTCGCGCTCCGCCTCTCTCTCTCGTGCTCCGCCTCTCTCTCGCGCTCCGCCTCTCTCTCGCACTCTCTCCCGCTCACGCTGTCTCGCCCGCCTGCTCACTCCCTCGGTCTGCCTCCCTCTCTCGCTCTGCCTCCCTCTCGCGCTCTGCCTCCCTCACGCTCTGTCTCTGTCTCTCTCGCGCTCTCGCTCGCTTTCTCGCTCACTATCTCTATCTCTGTCTCGCTCGCGCTCTCCGTCTCGCTCGCGCTCTCCGTCTCGCTCGCGCTCTCCGTCTCGCTCGCGCTCTCCGTCTCGCTCGCGCTCTCCGTCTCCCTCGCGCTCTCCGTCTCCCTCGCGCTCTCCATCTCCCTCGCGCTCTCCATCTCCCTCGCGCTCTGTCTCCCTCGCGCTCTGTCTCCCTCGGCTCTCTGTCTCCCTCGCGCTCTCTGTCTCCCTCGCGCTCTCTGTCTCCCTCGCGCTCTCTGTCTCCCTCGCGCTCTCTGTCTCTCTCACACTCTGTCTCTCTCGCACTCTCACTCGCTCTCTTACTCTCTCGCTCTTTCTCGCTCGCTCTGTCTCTCTTGCTCTCTCGCGCTCTCTCTAGCCCTCTTTCGGTCGCTCTCTCACGCTCTTGCTCGTGCTCGCTCTTGCGCTCGCTCTCTCTCGCTCTCGTGCATGCTCTCTCTCACTCGCTCTATCACTCCATCTCTCGCTCGATCTCTCGCTGGCTCTCTCGCCCATGCTCTCGCCCACGCACTCTCCCGCTCTGCCTCGCTCTCGCGCTCTGCCTCGCTTTCACGCTCTGCCTCTCTCTCATGCTCTGCCTCTCTCTCTCGCGTGCTAACTCGCTCTCTCACTCGCTCACTTGCTCACTTGCTCACGCTCTGCCTCTCTCGCTCACACTCTGTCTCTCTGTCGCTCACGCTCTCGTTCTCTTGCTCACTCTCTCGCTCTCTCGCTCACTCTCGCGCTCTGTCTCTCTCTCCTGCTCTGCCTCGTTCTCGCGCTCTGCCTCGCTCTCGCGCTCTGCCTCGCTCGCGCTCTGCTTCTGTCTCTCTTGCGCTCTGCTTCTGCCTCTCTTGCGCTCTCGCTTGCTCTCTTGCTCTCTTGTTCACTCTCTCGCACTCTTGTTCGCTCTCTCGCTCTCTCGTTCGCTCTCTCACTCTCTCGTTCACTCTCTCGCTCTCTCGTTCGCTCTCTCGCTCTGCCTCTCTCTCTCTCTCGCGCTCTGCCTCTCTCTCTCTCTCGCTCTCTTGCCCGGTCTCTCTCTCGCTCTGCCTCTCTCGCACTCTGACTCTGTCTCTCTCGCGCTCTCGCTTGCTCTCTCGTTCTGCCTCTCACTCTCTCGCTATCGCACTCTGCCTCTCGCTCACTCTCGCGCTCTGCCTCTCTCTCATACTCTGCCTCTCTCTTGCGTTCTGCCTCTCTCCTGCTTGCTCTTTCTCGCGCTCGCTCTCTCCCCTGCTCTCTCGCCCACTCTCTCTCGCGCTCTGCCTCTCTCTCTCGTGCTCTGCCTCTCTCTCTCGCGCTCTGCCTCTCTCTCTCGCGCTCTGCTTCTCTCCCGCTCGCTCTCTCTCCCTCTCGCTCTCTCACCTGCTCACTCTCACGTTCAGCCCCCCTCTCGCACTGTGCATCTCTCTCGTGCTCTGCCTCTCTCGCGCTCGCTCTCTCTCCCGCTCGCTCTCTCTCCCGCTCGCTCTCTCTCCCGCTCGCTCTCTCTCCCGCTCGCTCTCTCTCCCGCTCGCTCTCTCTCCCGCTCGCTCTCTCTCCCGCTCGCTCTCTGCCCTGCTCACTCTCTCACTCGCTCTGGCTCTCTCGCTCGCTCTGCCTCTCTCTCTCTCGCTGTCGCTCTGCCTCTCTCTCTCTCGCTGTTGCTCTGCATCTCTCTCTCACTCTCTCTCTCGCTCTGCCGCTCTTTCGCTCTTGCTCTGCCTCTCACGCTCTCGCTCTGCCTCTCTCTCGCTCTGCCTCACTCTCGCTCTGCCTCTCTCTCGCTCTCGTTCTGCCTCTCTCTCGCTCTGCCCCTCTCTCTCTCGCTCTGCCCCTCTCGATCTCGCTCTGCCTCTCTCGATCTTGCTCTGCCTCTCTCAATCTCGTTCTGCCTCTCTCGCTCTCTCTCTCTCGCTGTCGCTCTGCCGCTCTCTCTCGCTCTGCCGCTCTCTCTCTCTCTCTCTAGCTCTGCCACTCTCTCTTTCGCTCTGCCTCTCTCTCTCTCGCTCTGGCTCTCGCTCTGCCTTGCTCTCGCTCTGCCTCGCTCTCGCTCTGCCTCACTCTCACTCTCGCTCTGCCTCTCTTGCTCTCGCTCTGCCTCTCTCTCGCTCTGCCTCTCTCTCTCTCGCTCTGCCTCTCTCTCACTGCCTCTCTCTCTCGCGCTCGCGCTCGCTCTCTTGCTCGCTCTCTCGATTCCTCTCTCGCTGCCTCTCTCTCTCGCTGCATGTCTCTCTCTCGCACTCTGTCGCTCGCTCTCACTCTCTCGCTCTCTCTCGCTCTCTTTCTCGCTCTCTCTCTCGCTCTGCCTCTCGCTCTGCCTCTCGCTCTCTCTCATTCACTCTCGCTCTGCCTCACTCTCGCTCTCGCTCTGCCTCTCTTGCTCTCGCTCTGCCTCGCTCTCGCTCTGCCTCTCTTGCTCTCGCTCTTGCTCTGCCTCTCTCGCTCTCGCTCTGCCTCTCTCTCTCACGCTCTGCCTTTCTCTCTCGCCCTCTGCCTCTCTCTCTCGCGCTCTGCCTCTCTCTCTCATGCTCTGCCTCTGTCTCTCGCGCTCTGCCTCTGTCTCTCGCGCTCTGCCTCACTCCCGCTCGCTCTCTCTCCCTCTCGCTCTCTCGCCCGCTCGCTCTCGCCCGCTCACTCTTGCACTCAGCCCCCCTCTCGCACTGTGCCTCTCTCTCGTGCTCTGCCTCCCTCTTGCGCTCTGCCTCTCTCTTGTGCTCTCTCTCGCGTTCGCTCTCTCTCCTGCTCGCTCTCTCTCCCGCTCGCTCTCTGCCCTGCTCACTCTCTCGCTCGCTCTGGCTCTCTGGCTCTCTCGCTCGCTCTGCCTCTCTCTCTCGCTCTGCCTCTCTCTCTCTCGCTCTGCCTCTCTCTCACTGCCTCTCTCTCTCGCGCTCGCGCTCGCTCTCTTGCTCGCTCTCTCGATTCCTCTCTCGCTGCCTCTCTCTCTCGCTGCATGTCTCTCTCTCGCACTCTGTCGCTCGCTCTCACTCTCTCGCTCTCTCTCTCGCTCTCTCTCTCGCTCTGCCTCTCGCTCTGCCTCTCGCTCTGCCTCTCGCTCTGCCTCTCGCTCTGCCTCTCGCTCTCTCTCATTCACTCTCACTCTGCCTCACTGTCTTGCTCTGTCTCGTTCTCTCGCTCTCTCGCTATCTCTTACTCTCCATCTGCCTCTCACGCTCGCTCTCTCACTCCTCTCTCGCTCGCTCTCTCTCGCTCGGTCTCTCGCTCACTCTGCATCTCTCGCTCTGCCTCTCTCTCTCGCTCTCGCTCTCTCTTGCTGCCTCTCTCTCTCGCGCTCTCGCTCTCTCTTGCTCGCTCTCTTGATTCCTCTCTCGCTGCCTCTCTCTCTCGCTGCCTGTCTCTCTCTCGCACTCTGTCTCCCTCTTGCGCTGTCGCTCTGTCGCTCTCTCTCTCGCTCTCTCTCTCTGCCTTGTTCTGCCTCACTCTGTCTTGCTCTGTCTCGTTCTCTTGCTCTCTCTCTCGCTATCTCTTGCTCTCCATCTGCCTCTCACGCTCGCTCTCTCACTCCTCTCTCGCTCGCTCTCTCTCGCTCGCTCGCTCTGCCTCTCTCTCGCTCTGCCTCTCTCTCTCGCTCTGCCTCTCTCTCTCGCTCTGCCTCTCTCTCTCGCTCTCACTCTGCCTTGCTCTCTCGCTCTGCCTCTCTCTCTCTCGCACGCTTTCTCTCGCTCTCGCTCTGCCTCACGCTCTCTTTCGCTCTCTTTCGCTCTCTCTTTCTCTCCATCTGCCTCTCACGCTCGCTCTCTCGCTCTCGTTCTCTCGCTCGCTCTCGCACTCGCTCGGCCTCTCGCACTTGCTCTGCCTCTCTCGCTCGCTCCTCTCTCTCTCTCGCTCGCTCTGCCTCTCTCGCTCACCTCTCTCTCTCTCTCACTCCTCTCTCACTCGCTCTGCCTCTCTCACGCTCTGCCTCTCTCTTTCTCTGCCTCGCTCTCTCTCGCTCTGCCTCGCTCTCTCTCGCTCTGCCTCGCTCTCTCTGCCTCTCTCTCTCTCTCTCTGCCTCTCTCTCTCTCGCTCTGTCTCTCTCTCTCTCGCTCTGTCTCTCTCTCTCTCGCTCTGTCTCTCTCTCTCTCTCGCTCTGCCTCTCTCTCTCTCGCTCTGCCTCTCTCTCTCGCTCTACCTCTCTCTCTCTCGCTCTGCCTCTGCCTCTCTCCCGCTCTCTCTTGCTCTGCCTCTCTCTCTCTCACTCTGCCTCTCTCTCTCTCGCTCTGCCTCTCTCTCCCTCGCTCTGCCTCTCTCTCCCTCGCTCTGCCTCTCTCTCCCTCGCTCCGCCTCTCTCTCTCTTGCTCCGCCTCTCTCTCGCGCTCCGCCTCTCTCTCTCGCGCTCTGCCTCTCTCTCGCGCTCTCTCCCGCTCACTCTCTCCCCCGCTCTCGCTGTCTCGCCCGCCTGCTCGCTCTCTCGCTCTGCCTCCCTCTCGCTCTCTGCCTCCCTCTCACGCTCTGCCTCCCTCTCACGCTCTGCCTCCCTCTCGCGCTCTGCCTCCCTCACGCTCTGTCTCTGTCTCTCTCACGCTCTCGCTCGCTTTCTCGCTCGCTATCTCTATCTCTGTCTCGCTCCCGCTCTGTCTCGCTCACGCACTCTGTCTCGCTTGCACTCTCTGTCTCCCTCGCGCTCTCTGTCTCCCTCGCGCTCTCTGTCTCCCTCGCGCTCTCTGTCTCCCTCGCGCTCTCTGTCTCCTTCGCGCTCTCTGTCACCCTCGCGCTCTGTCTCTCTCGCACTCTCTGTCTCTCTCGCACTCTCGCTCGCTCTCTTACTCTCTCGCTCTTTCTCGTTCGCTCTGTCTCTCTTGCTCTCTCGCGCTCTCTCTAGCCCTCTTTCGGTCGCTCTCTCACGCTCTTGCTCGTGCTCACTCTTGCGCTCGCTCTCTCTTGCTCTCGTGCATGCTCTCTCTCGCTCTCTCTCGCTCGCTCTATCACTCCATCTCTCGCTCGATCTCTCGCCGGCTCTCTCGCCCATGCTCTCGCCCAAGCGCTCTCCCGGTCTGCCTCGCTCTCGCGCTCTGCCTCGCTCTCGCACTCTGCCTCGCTCTCGTGCTCTGCCTCGCTCTCATGCTCTGCCTCTCTCGCGCTCTCGCTTGCTCTCTTGCTCTCTCGTTCGCTCTCTCGCTCTCTTGTTCACTCTCTCGCTCTCTCGTTTGCTTTCTCTCTCTCTCGCTCTCTTGCCCGCTCTCTCTCTCTGCCTCTCTCGCACTCTGACCCTGCCTCTCTCGCGCTCTCTCGTTCTGCCTCTCTCTCTCTCTCGCACTCTGCCTCTCGCTCACTCTCGCGCTCTGCCTCTCTCTCGTACTCTCCCTCTCTCTCTCGCGCTCTGCCTCTCTCGCGCGTTCTGCCTCTCTCCTGCTTGCTCTCTCCCGCTTGCTCTCTCCCCCGCTCTCTCGCCCACTCTCTCTCGCGCTCTGCCACTCTCTCTCGCGCTCTGCCACTCTCTCTCGCGCTCTGCCACTCTCTCTCGCGCTCTGCCTCTCTCTCTCGCGCTCTGCTTCTCTCCCGCTCGCTCTCTCTCCCTCTCGCTCTTGCGCTCAGCCCCCCTCTCGCGCTCTGCCTCTCTTTCGTGATCTGTCTCTCTCCCGCTCGCTCTCTCTCCCGCTCGCTCTCTCTCCCGCTCGCTCTCTCTCCCGCTCGCTCTCTCTCCCGCTCGCTCTCTCTCCCGCTCGCTCTCTCTCCCACTCGCTCTCTCTCCCGCTCGCTCTCTCTCCCGTTCGCTCTCTCTCCCGTTCGCTCTCTCTCCCGTTCGCTCTCTCTCCCGTTCGCTCTCTGCCCTGCTCACTCTCTCACTCGCTCTGGCTCTCTCGCTCGCTCTGCCTCTCTCTCTCTCTCGCTCTGCCTCTCTCTCTCTCGCTGTCGCTCTGCCTCTCTCTCTCGCTCTGCCTCACTCTCGCTCTTGCTCTGCCTCTCTCTCGCTCTCGCTCTGCCTCTCTCTCTCTCGCTCTGCCTCTCTCTCGCTCTGCCTCTCTCTCTCTCGCTCTGCCTCTCTCTCGCTCTGCCTCTCTCTCGCTCTCGCTCTGCCTCTCTCTCGCTCTCGCTCTGCCTCTCTCTCGCTCTCGCTCTGCCTCTCTCTCGCTCTGCCTCTCTCTCGCTCTGCCTCTCTCTCGCTCTGCCTCTGCCTCTGGCTCTTGCTCTCGCTCTCGCTCTGCCTCTTTCTCTCGCTCTGCCCCTCTCGATCTCGCTCTGCCCCTCTCGATCTCGCTCTGCCCCTCTCGCACTCGCTCTCTCTCGCTCTGCCTCGCTCTCGCTCTGCCTCTCTCACGCTCTGCCTCTCTCTCTCACACTCTGCCTCTCTCTCGCTCTGCCTCTTTCTCTCACTCTGTCTCTCTCTCTCTCACTCTGTCTCTCTCTCTCTCCCGCTCTGTCTGTCTCTCTCACTTTCTCTCTGTCTGTCTCTCTCGCTCCCTCTCTCACTCTGCCTCGCTCCGCCTCTCTCTCTCTCGCTCCACCTCTCTCTCGCTCCGCGTTTCTCTCGCTCGGCCTCTCTCTCTCGCGCTCCGCCTCTCTCTCTCGTGCTCCGCCTCTCTCTCTCGTGCTCCGCCACTCCCTCTCGCGCTGCGCCGCTCTCTCCCGCTTGCTCTCTCCCGCTCGCTGTCTCGCGCTCTGCCTCCCTCTCGCACTCTGCCTCTCTCATGCTCTGTCTGTCTCTCTTGCACTCTTGCTCGCTTTCTCGCTCGCTCTCTGTCTCGCTCGCTCTCTGTCTTGTTCGCTCTCTGTCTAGCTCGCGCTCTCTGTCTCTCTCGAGCTCTGTCTCTCTCGAGCTCTCTGTCTCTCTCGAGCTCTCTGTCTCACTCGCGCTCTCTGCCTCTCTCGTGCTCTCTGCCTCTCTCGTGCTCTGTCTCTCTCACGCTCTCGCAGTTTCTCTCGCACTCTCGCTCGCTCTCTTACTCTCTCTCTGTCTCTTTCTGTCTCTCTCTCTCTCTCTCGCTCTCTCTCTGTTTCGCTCGTGCTCTCTGTCTCTCTCGCGCTGTGCCTCCCTCTCATGCTCTAACTCCCTCTCGCGCTCTGTCCCTCTCGCGCTCTTGCTCGCTCTCTCCCGCTCGTTCTCTCTCCTGCTCGCTCTCTCTCCTGCTCGCTCACTCTCCCGCTCGCTCACTCTCCCGCTCGCTCACTCTCCCGCTCGCTCACTCTCCCGCTCGCTCACTCTCCCGCTCACTCTCTGCCCTGCTCGCTCTCTCGCTCGCTCTCTGGCTCTCTGGCTCTCACGCTCGCTCTGCCTCTCTCTCTCGCTGTCGCTCTGCCTCTCTCTCTCTCGCTGTCGCTCTGCCTCTCTCGCTCTCTCTCTCGCTCTGCCTCTCTCTCGCTCTCGCTCTGCCCCTCTCTCTCTCACTCTGCCTCTCTCGCTCTCGCTCTGCCTCTCTCGCTCTCGCTCTGCCTCTCTCGCTCTCGCTCTGCCTCTCTCGCTCTCGCTCTGCCTCTCTCGCTCTCGCTCTGCCTCTCTCGCTCTCTCTCTCTCGCTGTCGCTCTGCCTCTCTCTCTCGCTTTCTCTCTCGCTCTGCCGCTCTCTCTCTCGCTCTAGCTCTGCCACTCTCTCTCTCGATCTGCCTCTCTCTCTCGCTCTCGCTCTGCCTCGCTCTCTCGCTCTGCTTCTCTCTTTCGCTCTTGCTCTGCCTCTCTCTCTCACTCGCTCTGCTTCTCTCTCTCTTGCTCTCACTCTGCCTCTCTCTCTCGCTCTCACTCTGCCTCTCTCGCTCTCACTCTGCCTCTCTCGCTCTCGCTCTGCCTCTTTTGCTCTCGCTCTCGCACTGCCTCTCTCTCTCTCTCACTCTCGCTCTGCCTCGCTCTCCCTCTGCCTCGCTCTCCCTCTGCCTCGCTCTCCCTCTGCCTCGCTCTCCCTCTGCCTCGCTCTCGCTCTCTCTCTCACGCTCTGTCTCTGTCTCTCTCGCGCTCTCGCTCGCTCTCTCTGTCTCGCTCGCGCTCTCTGTCTCTCTCTGCCTCTCTCGCGCTGTCTCTCTCATGCTCTCGCTGTTTCTCTCGTACTCTCGCTCACTTTCTTACTCTCTCTGTCTCTCTCTGTCTCGCTCTCTCGCTGTCTCGCTCACGCTCTCTGTCTCGCTCACGCTCTCTGTCTCGCTCACGCTCTCTGTCTCGCTCGCGTTCTCTGTCTCGCTCGCGCTCTCTGCCTCTCATGCTCTCTGCCTCTCTCGCGCTCTCTGCCTCTCTCGCGCTCTGTCTCTCTCACGCTCTCGCTGTTTCTCTCTTACTCTCGCTCGCTCTCTTACTCTCTCGCTCTCTCTCTGTCTCTCTGTATCTCTCGCGCTCTCTCTAGCCCTCTTTCGGTCGCTCTCTCGCACTCTTGCTCTCGCTCGCTCTCACGCTCGCTCTCTCTCGCTCTCGCGATCTCTCTCTCGCGATCGCTCTCTCTCGCGATCGCTCTCTCTCGCTCGCTCTATCGCTCGATCTCTCGCTGCCTCTCTCGCCCATGCTCTCGCCCACTCGCACGCTCTCTCGCCCGCTCTGCCTCGCTCTCGTGTTCTGCATCGCTCTCGCACTCTGCCTCACTCTCGCACTCTGCCTCTCTCGCGCTCTGCCTCTCTTGCGCTCTGCCTCTCTCACGCTCTGCCTCTCTCGCGCTCTGCCTCTCTCGCGCTCTGCCTCTGCCTTTCTCGCGCTCTGCCTCTGCCTCTCTCACGCTCTTGCGCTCTCACTCGCTCTCTCGCTCTCGCGCTCTGCCTCTCGCGCGCTCTCGCGCTCTGTCTCCCTCTCGCGCTCTGCCTCCCTCTCGAGCTCTGCCTCCCTCTCGCTCTCTCCCGCTCGCTCTCTCCCGCTCGCTCTCTCCCGCTCGCTCTCTCTCTCTCCCGCTCGCTCTGTCTCCTGCTCGCTCTCTGCCCTGCTCACTCTCTCGCCCGCTCTCTGGCTCTCTTGCTCGCTCTGCATCTCTCTCTCTCGTTGTTGCTCTGCCCCTCTCTCGCTCTCGCTCTGCCTCTCTCTCGCTCTCGCTCTGCCTCTCGCTCTCGCTCTGCCTTGCTCTCGCTCTCGCTCTGCCTTGCTCTCGCTCTCGCTCTCGCTCTGCCTCTGGCTCTCGCTCTGTCTCTCTCTCTCTCTCTCTCTCTCGCTCTTGCTCTGCCTCGCTCTCGCTCTCGCTCTCGCTCTCGCTCTGCTTCTGGCTCTGCCTCTGCCTCTGCCTCTGGCTCTGGCTCTGGCTCTCTCTCTCGCTCTGCCCCCTCGATCTCGCTCTGCCTCTATCGCTCTCGCACTGGCTCTCTCGCTTTCGCTCTGCATCTCTCGCTCTTTCTCGCTGTCGCTCTGCCTCTCTCTCTGTCGCTCTGCCTCTCTCTGTCTCTCACTCTGGCTCTGCCTCGCTCTGGCTCTGCCTCACTCTCACTCTGCCTCGCTCTGCCTCTCTTGCTCTCCCTCTCGCTCTGCCTCTCTCTCTTGCTCTCGCTCTGCCTCTCTTGCTCTCGCTCTCGCTGCCTCTCTCTCTCGTTCTCGCTCTGCCTCTCTCTCTCTCGCTCTCTCGCTCTCGAACTGCCTCTCTCTCGCTCTCTCTCTCGCTCTCGCTCTGCCTCGATCTCGCTCTGCCTCTCTCACGCCCTGCCTCTCTCACACTCTGCCTCACTCACACTCTGCCTCTCTCTCGCTCTGCTTCTCTCTCGCTCTGTCTCTCTCTCTCGCTCTGCCTCTCTCTCTCTTGCTCCACCTCTCTCTCGCTCCGCCTCTCTCTCGCTCCGCCTTTCTGTCTCTCGCTCGGTCTCTCTCTCTCGCGCTCCACCTCTCTCTCGCGCTCCACCTCTCTCTCTCGCGCTCCACCTCTCCCTCTCGCGCTCCACCTCTCTCTCTCGCGCTCCACCTCTCTCTCTCGCGCTCCACCTCTCTCTCTCTCCCGCTCTGTCTGTCTCTCTCGCTCTCTCTCTCTCGCTCTGCCTCTCTCTCTCTCACTCTGCCTCTCTCTCTCTCACTCTGCCTCTCTCTCTCTCACTCTGCCTCTCTCTCTCGCTTCACCTCTCTCTCTCTCGCTCTGCCTCTCTCTCGCTCCGCCTTTCTGTCTCTCTCTCGGCCTCTCTCGCGCTCCACCTCTCTCTCTCGCGCTCCACCTCTCTCTCTCTCTCCCGCTCTGTCTCTCCCGCTCTGTCTCTCTCGCTCTGCCTCTCTCGCTCTGCCTCTCTCTCTCTCGCTCTGCCTCTCTCTCTCTCGCTCTGCCTCTCTCTTTCTCGCTCTGCCTCTCTCTCTCGCTTCACCTCTCTCTCGCTCCGCCTTTCTGTCTCTCGCTCGGCCTCTCTCTCTCGCGCTCCACCTCTCTCTCTCGCGCTCCACCTCTCTCTCTCGCGCTCTGCCTCTCTCTCCCGCTTGCTCTCTCCCGCTCGCTCTCTCGCGCTCGCTCTCTCGCGCTCTGCCTCCCTCTCGCGCTCTGCCTCTCTCACGCTCTGCCTCTCTCACGCTCTGTCTCTGTCTCTCTCACACTCTCGCTCGCTTTCTCTCTCGCTGTCTCGCTTGCTCTCTCTGTCTCTCTCGCGCTCTCTGTCTCGTGCTCTCTCGGGCTCTCTGCCTCTCTCGCACTCTGTCTCTCACGCTCTCGCAGTTTCTCTCGCATTCTCGCTCGCTCTCTTACTCGCTCTCTGTCTCGTGCTCTGCCACTCTCGCGCTCTGCCTCCCTCTCGCGCTCTGCCTCCCTCTTGCGCTCTTGCTCGCTCTCTCCAGCTCGCTCTCTCTCCCGCTCGCCCACTCTCCTGCTCGCCCATTCTCCCGCTCGCTCTCTCTCCCGCTCGCTCACTCTCCCGCTCGCTCACTCTCCCGCTCGCTCTTTCTCCCGCTCGCTCTCTGCCCTGCTCGCTCTCTCACTCTGCCTCTCGCTCTCTCGCTCTCGCTCTGCCTTGCTCTCGCTCTGCCTCGCTCTCGCTCTGCTTCTCTCTTTCGCTCTCGCTTTGCCTCTCTCGTTCTCGCTCTGCCTCTCTCGCTCACGCTCTGCCCCTCTCGCTCTCGCTCTGCCTCTCGCTCTCGCTCTGCCTCGCTCTCGCTCTGCCTTGCTCTCGCTCTCGCTGTCTCTCTCTCTCGCTCTTGCTCTGCTTCTGCCTCTGGCTCTCGCTCTGCCTCTGCCTCTGCCTCTGCCTCTGCCTCTGCCTCTCTCTCTCGCTCTCGAACTGCCTCTCTCTCGCTCTCTCTCTCGCTCTCGCTCTGCCTCGATCTCGCTCTGCCTCTCTCATGCCCTGCCTCTCTCACACTCTGCCTCTCTCACACTCTGCCTCTCTCACACTCTGCCTCTCTCACACTCTGCCTCTCTCTCGCTCTGCTTCTCTCTGCTCTGCCTCTCTTTCTCTCGCTCTGTCTCTCTCTCTCGATCTGCCTCTCTCTCTCTTGCTCCACCTCTCTCTCTCACTCCGCCTCTCTCTCGCTCCGCCTTTCTGTCTCTCGCTCGGTCTCTCTCTCTCGCGCTCCACCTCTCTCTCGCGCTCCACCTCTCTCTCGCGCTCCACCTCTCTCTCGCGCTCCACCTCTCTCTCGCGCTCCACCTCTCTCTCTCGCGCTCCACCTCTCTCTCTCTCTCCCGCTCTGTCTGTCTCTCTCGCTCTCTCTCTCTCGCTCTGCCTCTCTCTCTCTCGCTCTGCCTCTCTCTTTCTCGCTCTGCCTCTCTCTCTCGCTTCACCTCTCTCTCTCTCGCTCTGCCTCTCTCTCGCTCCGCCTTTCTGTCTCTCGCTCGGCCTCTCTCGCGCTCCACCTCTCTCTCTCGCGCTCCACCTCTCTCGCGCTCCACCTCTCTCTCTCGCGCTCTGCCTCTCTCTCCCGCTCGCTCTCTCCCGCTCGCTCTCTCGCGCTCGCTCTCTCGCGCTCTGCCTCCCTCTCGCGCTCTGCCTCTCTCACGCTCTGTCGCTTTCTCTCTCGCTGTCTCGCTCGCTCTCTCTGTCTCTCGTGGCCTCTGTCTCTCTCGCGCTCTCTGTCTCGTGCTCTCTCGCGCTCTCTGCCTCTCTCGCGCTCTGTCTCTCACGCTCTCGCAGTTTCTCTCGCACTCTCGCTCGCTCTCTTACTCTCTCTCTGTCTCGCACTCTGCCTCCCTCTCGCGCTCTGCCTCCCTCTCGCGCTCTTGCTCGCTCTCTCCAGCTCACTCTCTCTCCTGCTCGCCCACTCTCCTGCTCGCCCATTCTCCCGCTCGCTCTCTCTCCCGCTCGCTCACTCTCCCGCTCGCTCACTCTCCCGCTCGCTCTCTCTCCCGCTCGCTCTCTGCCCTGCTCGCTCTCTCACTCGCTCTCTCGCTCGCTCTCTCGCTCGCTCTCTCACTCTGCCTCTCTCTCTCTCGCTCTCGCTCTGCCTTGCTCTCGCTCTGCCTCGCTCTCTCGCTCTGCTTCTCTCTTTCGCTCTCGCTTTGCCTCTCTCGCTCTCGCTCTGCCTCTCTCGCTCTCGCTCTGCCCCTCTCGCTCTCGCTCTGCCTCTCTCGCTCTCGCACTGCCTCTCTCTCTCACTCTCGCTCTGCCTCGCTCTCCCTCGCTCTCGCTCTCGCTCTGCCTCTCTTGCTCTCGCTCTGCCTCGCTCTCTCGCTCTGCTTCTTGCTTTCGCTCTTGCTCTGCCTCTCTCTCTCGCTCTCGCTCTGCCTCTCTCTCTCTCTCGCTCTCGCTCTCGCTCTGCCTCTCTCGCTCTCGCTCTGCCCCTCTCGCTCTCGCTCTGCCTCTCTCGCTCTCTCACTCTCGCACTGCCTCTCTCTCTCTCACTCTCGCTCTGCCTCTCTCATGCTCTGCCTCTCTCACGCTCTCTCTCTCACGCTCTCTCTCTCACGCTCTGTCTCTCTCTCTTGCGCTCTCGCTCGCTGTCTCGCTCGCTCTCTCTGCCTCTCTCGCGCTCTCTGCCTCTCTCGCGCTCTCTGCCTCTCTCGCGCTCTCTGCCTCTCTCGCGCTCTCTGCCTCTCTCGCGCTCTCTGCCTCTCTCGCGCTCTCTGCCTCTCTCGCGCTCTCTGCCTCTCTCGCACACTCTGCCTCTCTCGCGCTCTCTGCCTCTCTCGCGCTCTGTCTCTCTCACGCTCTGTCTCTCTCACGCTCTGTCTCTCTCACGCTCTCGCTGTTACTCTCGCACTCTCGCGCGCTCTCTTACTCTCTCGCTCTCTCTCTCTGTCTCTCTGTCTCTCTCTGTCTCTCGCTGTCTCGCTCGCTCTCTCTGTCTCTCTTGCGCTCTCTGTCTCTCTCGTGCTCTCTCGCGCTCTCTGCCTCTCTCCCGCTCCCTCTCTCCCGCTCCCTCTCGCGCTCTGCCTCCCTCTCGCGCTCTGTCTGTCTCGCGCTCTCGCTCGCTTTCTCGCTCGCTGTCTCGCGCTCGCTGTCTCTCGCGCTCACTGTCTCTCTTGCGCACTCTGTCTCTCTCGCGCTCTCTCTCTCATGGTCTCGCTGTTTCTCTCGCACTCTCGCTTGCTCTCTGTCTCTCTGTTTCTCTCTCTCTCGCTCTCTCACTCTCTTTCTGTCTCTCTCTGTCTCTGCCTCTCTCTGTCTCTGCCTCTCTCTGTCTCTGCCTCTCTCTGTCTCTGCCTCTCTCTCGCGCTCCACCTCTCTCTCCCGCTCCCTCTCTGCCGCTCCCTCTCGCGCTCTGCATTTCTCCCGCGTTCTGCCTCCCTCTTGCGCTCTCGCTCGCTTTCTCGCTCGCTGTCTCTCTTGCGCTCGCTGTTTCTCTCGCGATCTCTGTCTCTCTCGCGCTCACTGTCTCTCTCGCGCGCTGTCTCTCTCGCGCTCTCGCTGTTTCTCTCGCACTCTCGTTCGCTCTCTGTCTCTCGCTCTCTCACTCTCTCGCTCTCTCACTCTTTCACTTTCTCTGTCTCTCTCTAGCCCTCTTTCGGTCGCTTTCTCGCACTCTTACTCTCGCTCATGCTCGCTCTTGCGCTCGTTCTCTCTCGCTCTCGCACATGCTCTCTCTCGCTCTTGCTCTCTCGCTCTCGCTCTACCTCTCTCTCGCTCTCGCTCTGCCTCTCTCTCTCGTTCTCGCTCTCGCTCTGCTCTCTCTCGCTCTCGCTCTGCCTCTCTCTCTCGCTCTGCCCCTCTCTCTGCCTCGCTCTTGCTCTCGCTCTGCCTCTTGCTCTTGCTCTCGCTCTGCCTCTTGCTCTCGCTCTCGCTCTGCCACTCTCCCTCGCTCTGCCCCTCTCTCTCGCTCTGCCTCTCTCTCTCTCTCGCTCTGCCTCTCTCGCTCTCGCTCTGCCTCTCTCGCTCTCTCACTGTCGCTCTGCCTCTCTCTCTCTTTCTCTCTCGCTCTGCCTTTCTCTCTCTCTCGCTCTGCCTCTCTCTCTCTCGCTCTGCCTCTCTCTCTCTCGCTCTGCCTCTCTCTCTCTCGCTCTGCCTCTCTCTCTCTCTCGCCCTGCCTCTCTCTCTCACTCTCGCTCTGCCTCTCTCTCTCACTCTCGCTCTGCCTCTCTCTCTCACTCTCGCTCTGCCTCTCTCTCTCTCTCGCTCTGCCTCTCTCTCTCTCGCACTGCCTCTCTCTCTCGCTCTCGCTCTGCCTCTCTCTCACTCTCGCTCTACCTCTCTCTCTCGCTCTCGCTCTGCCTCTCGCTCTCTCGCTCTGCCTCTCTCTCTCGCACTCTGCCTCTCTCTCTCGCGCTCTTCCTCTCTCTCGCGCTCTGCCTCTCTCTCGCGCTCTGCCTCTCTCTCGCGCTCTGCCTCTCTCGGGCTCTGCCTCACTTGTGATCTGTCTCTGCCTCTCTCGCGCTCTTGCTCTCTCGCTCTCGCGCTGTCACTCGCTCTGCCTCTCACTCTCTCGCTCTCGCGCTCTGCCTCTCGCTCGCTCTCGCGCTCTGCCACTCTCGCGATCTGCCTCCCTCTCGCGATCTGCCTCGCTCTCTCGCTCTCGCTCTGCCCCTCTCGCACTCGCTCTGCCTCTCTCGCTCTCGCTCTGCCTCCCTCTCTCTCTCGCTCTAGCTCTGCCTCGCTCTCTCTCGCTGCCTCTCTCTCTCGCTCTCGCTCTGCCTCGCTCTTGCTCTGCCTCTCTCTCGCTCTGTCTCTCTCTCTCTCGCTCTGCCTCTCTCTCGCTCTCGCTCTGCCTCGCTCTTGCTCTGCCTCTCTCTCTCGCTCTGCCTCTCTCTCTCTCGCTCTGCCTCTCTCTCTCTCGCTCTGCCTCTCTCTCTCTCGCTCTGCCTCTCTCTCTCTCGCTCTGCCTCTCTCTCTCTCTCGCTCTGCCTCTCTCTCTCTCGCTCTGCCTCTCTCTCTCTTGCTCGCTCTGCCGCTCTCTCGCTCTGCCTCTCTCTCACTCTACCTCTCTCTCTCCCGCTCTGCCTCTCTCGCTGTCTCTCTCTCTCGCTCCGCCTCCCTCTCGCGCACTCTGCCTCTCTCTCGCTCTCCCTCTCTCTCTCTCGCTCTGCCTCTCTCTCTCTCTCGCCCTGCCTCTCTCTCTCACTCTCGCTCTGCCTCTCTCTCTCACTCTCGCTCTGCCTCTCTCTCTCACTCTCGCTCTGCTTCTCTCTCTCTCTCGCTCTGCCTCTCTCTCTCTCTCGCTCTGCCTCTCTCTCTCGCTCTCGCTCTGCCTCTCTCTCACTCTCGCTCTACCTCTCTCTCTCGCTCTCGCTCTGCCTCTCGCTCTCTCGCTCTGCCTCTCTCTCTCGCACTCTGCCTCTCTCTCTCGCGCTCTTCCTCTCTCTCGCGCTCTGCCTCTCTCTCGCACTCTGCCTCTCTCTCGCGCTCTGCCTCTCTCGGGCTCTGCCTCACTTGTGCTCTGTCTCTGCCTCTCTCACGCTCTTGCTCTCTCGCTCTCGCGCTGTCACTCGCTCTGCCTCTCACTCTCTCGCTCTCGCGCTCTGCCTCTCGCTCGCTCTCGCGCTCTGCCACTCTCGCGATCTGCCTCCCTCTCGCGATCTGCCTCGCTCTCTCGCTCTCGCTCTGCCCCTCTCGCACTCGCTCTGCCTCTCTCGCTCTCGCTCTGCCTCCCTCTCTCTCTCGCTCTAGCTCTGCCTCGCTCTCTCTCGCTGCCTCTCTCTCTCGCTCTCGCTCTGCCTCGCTCTTGCTCTGCCTCTCTCTCTCTCGCTCTGTCTCTCTCTCTCTTGCTCTGCCTCTCTCTCGCTCTCGCTCTGCCTCGCTCTTGCTCTGCCTCTCTCTCTCGCTCTGCCTCTCTCTCTCTCGCTCTGCCTCTCTCTCTCTCGCTCTGCCTCTCTCTCTCTCGCTCTGCCTCTCTCTCTCTCGCTCTGCCTCTCTCTCTCTCGCTCTGCCTCTCTCTCTCTCGCTCTGCCTCTCTCTCTCTCTCGCTCTACCTCTCTCTCTCTCGCTCTGCCTCTCTCTCTCTTGCTCGCTCTGCCGCTCTCTCGCTCTGCCTCTCTCTCACTCTACCTCTCTCTCTCCCGCTCTGCCTCTCTCGCTGTCTCTCTCTCTCGCTCCGCCTCCCTCTCGCGCACTCTGCCTCTCTCTCGCTCTCGCTCTGCCTCGCTCTCGCTCTGCCTCTGGCTCTCGCTCTCACTCTGCCTCTGGCTCTGGCTCTCGCTCTGCCTCTGGCTCTCGCTCTCGCTCTGCCTCTGCCTTTGGCTCTCGCTCTCGCTCTGCCTTTCTCTCGCTCTCGCTCTGCCTCTCTCTCTCGCTCTGCCTCTCTCGATCTCGCTCTGCCTCTCTCGATCTCGCTCTGCCTCTATCGCTCTTGCACTGCTTCTCTCGTTCTCGCTCTGCATCTCTCGCTCTTTCTCTCTCACTGTCACTCTGCCTCTCTCTCTCTCTCGCTCTGGCTCTCGCTCTGCCTCCCTCTGGCTCTGCCTCGCTCTCACTCTGCCTCACTCTGCCTCTCTTGCTCTCGCTCTCGCTCTGCCTCTCTCTCGCTCTCGCTCTGCCTCTCTTGCTCTCGCTCTCGCTGCCTCTCTCTCGCTCTCGCTCTGCCTCTCTCTCTCTGCCCCCTCTCTCGCTCTGCCCCTCTCTCTCTCGCTCTGCCTCTCGCGCTCTCGCTCTGCCTCTCGCGCTCTCGCTCTGCCTCTCTCGCTTTCGCTCTGCCTCTCTTGCTTTCGCTCTCTCGCTCTCGAACTGCCTCTCTCTCACTCTCTCTCTCGCTCTGCCTCTCTCTCGCTCTGCTTCTCTCTCGCTCTGCTTCTCTCTCGCGCTGCCTCTCTTTCTCTCGCTCTGTCTCTCTCTCTCGCTCTGCCTCTCTCTCGCTCTGCCTCTCTCTCGCTCTGCCCCTCTCTCGCTCTGCCTCTCTCGCTCTGCCTCTCTCGCTCTGCCTCTCTCTCTCTCCCGCTCTGTCTGTCTCTCTAGCTCTCTCTCTCTCGCTCTGCCTCTCTCTCTTTCGCTCCGCCTCTCTCTCGCTCCGCCTTTCTCTCTCTCGCTCGGCCTCTCTCTCTCGCGCTCCGCCTCTCTCTCTCGCGCTCCGCCTCTCTCTCTCGCGCTCCGCCTCTCTCTCTCACGCTCTGCCTCTCTCTCCTGCTCGCTCTCTCGCGCTCTGCCTCCCTCTCCCGCTCTGCCTCCCTCTCGCGCTCTGCCTCCCTCTCACGCTCTGCCTCCCTCTCACGCTCTGCCTCCCTCTCACGCTCTGCCTCCCTCCCACGCTCTGCCTCTCTCACGCTCTGCCTCTCTCACGCTCTGCCTCTCTCACGCTCTGCCTCTCTCACGCTCTGCCTCTGTCTCTCTCGCACTCTCGCTCGCTTTCTCTCTCGCTGTCTCGCTCGCTCTCTCTCGCGCTCTGTCTCTCTCACGCTCTCGCAGTTTCGCTCACACTCTCGCTCGCTCTCTTACTCTCTCTGTCTCTCTCTGTCTCGCGCTCTGCCCCCCTCTCGCGCTCTGCCTCCCTCTCGCGCTCTTGCTCGCTCTCTCCCGCTCACTCTCTCCAGCTCGCTCTCTTTCCCGCTCGCCCACTCTCCCACTCGCCCACTCTCCCGCTCGCTCACTCTCCCACTCGCTCACTCTCCCGCTCGCCCACTCTCCCGCTCGCTCACTCTCCCGCTCGCTCACTCTCCCACTCGCTCACTCTCCCGCTCGCCCACTCTCCCGCTCGCTCTCTCTCCCGCTCGCTCTCTCTCCCGCTCGCTCTCTCTCCCGCTCGCTCTCTGCCCTGCTCGCTCTCTCACTCGCTCTCTCACTCTGCCTTTCTCGCTCGCTGTCGCTCTGCCTCTCTCTCTCGCTGTCGCTCTGCCTCTCTCTCTCGCTCTGCCTCTATCGCTCTCGCACTGCTTCTCTCGCTCTCGCTCTGCATCTCTTGCTCTTTCTCTCTCGCTGTCGCTCTGCCTCTCTCTCTCTCTTGCTCTGGCTCTCGCTCTGCCTCCCTCTGGCTCTGCCTCGCTCTCACTCTGCCTTGCTCTGCCTCTCTTGCTCTCGCTCTCGCTCTGCCTCTCTCTCGCTCTCGCTCTGCCTCTCTTGCTCTCGCTCTCGCTGCCTCTCTCTCGCTCTCGCTCTGCCTCTCTCTCTCGCTCTGCCCCTCTCTCTCTCGCTCTGCCCCTCTCTCTCTCGCTCTGCCTCTCTCACTCTCGCTCTGCCTCTCTCACTCTCGCTCTGCCTCTCTCACTCTCGCTCTGCCTCTCTCGCTCTCACTCTGCCTCTCTCGCTTTCGCTCTCTCGCTCTCGAACTGCCTCTCTCTCACTCTCTCTCTCGCTCCCGCTCTGCCTCGCTCTCTCGCTCTGCTTCTCTCTTTTGCTCTTGCTCTGCCTCTCTCGCTCTCGCTCTCGCTCTGCCCCTCTCGCTCTCGCTCTGGCTCTCTTGCTCTCGATCTGCCTCTCTCGCTCTCGCTCTGCCTCTCTCGCTCTCGCTCTGCCTCTCTTGCTCTCTCACACTCGCACTGCCTCTCTCTCTCTCACTCTCGCTCTGCCTCTCTCGCTCTGCCTCGCTCTCGCTCTGCCTTGCTCTGCCTCTCTCACGCTCTGCCTCTCTCACGCTCTGTCTCTCTCTATTGCGCTCTCGCTTGCTGTCTCGCTCGCTCTCTCTGTCTCTCTTGCGCTCTCTGCCTCTCTCGTGCTCTCTGCCTCTCTCGCTCTCTGTCTCTCTCACGCTCTCGCTGTTTCTCTCGCACTCTCGCGCGCTCTCTTACTCTCTCGCTCTCTCTCTGTCTTTCTCTGTCTCGCTCTCTCTCTCTGTCTCTCACGTGCTCTCTCGCGCTCTCTGCCTCTCTCGCGCTCTGTCTCTCACGCTCTCGCAGTTTCTCTCGCACTCTCGCTCGCTCTCTTACTCTCTCTGTCTCGTGCTCTGCCACTCTCGCGCTCTGCCTCCCTCTCGTGCTCTGCCTCCCTCTCGCGCTCTTGCTCGCTCTCTCCAGCTCGCTCTCTCTCCTGCTCGCCCACTCTCCTGCTCGCTCACTCTCCCGCTAGCTCCCTCTCCCGCTCGCACTCTCTCCCGCACGCTCTCTCTCCCGCTCGCTCTCTGCCCTGCTCGCTCTCTCGCACTCTGCCTCCCACTCGCGCTCTTGCTTGCTCTCTCCAGCTCGCTCTCTCTACCGCTCGCTCTCTCTCCCGCTCGCCCACTCTCCCGCTCGCCCACTCTCCCGCTCGCCCACTCTCCCGCTCGCCCACTCTCCCGCTCGCTCACTCTCCCGCTCGCTCTCTCTCCCGCTCGCTCTCTGCCCTGCTCGCTCTCTCGCTCGCTCACTCTGCCTCTCTCTCTCTTGCTCTGCCTTGATCTCGCTCTGCCTCGCTCTCGCTCTGCCTCGCTCTCGCTCTGCCTCTCTCACGCTCTCTCTCATGCTCTGTCTCTGTCTCTCTCGCGCTCTCGCTCACGATATCTGTCTCGCTCGCGATCTCTGTCTCTCTCGCGCTCTCTCTCACGCTCTCGCTGTTTCTCTCGCACTCTCGCTCGCTCTCTTACTCTCTCTGTCTCTCTCTGTCTCGCTCGTGCTCCCTGTCTCACTCGCGCTCTCTGTCTCGCTCGCGCTCTCTGCCTCCCTCGTGCTTTCTGCCTCCCTCGCGCTCTCTGCCTCCCTCGCACTCACTGCCTCCCTCGCACTCACTGCCTCCCTCGCGCTCTCTGCCTCCCTCGCGCTCTCTGCCTCTCTCGCGCTCTCTCTGTCTCTCTGTATCTCTCGCGCTCTCTCTGTATCTCTCGCGCTCTCTCTAGCCCTCTTTCGGTCGCTCTCTCGCACTCTTGCTCTCGCTCGTGCTCGCTCTTGCGCTCGCTCTCGCGATTGCTCTCTCTCGCTCTCTCTCTCGCTCTTTCGCTCTCTCTCTCACTCTGCCTTGCTCTCGCTCCGCCTCGCTCTCGCTCCGCCTCGCTCTCGCTCTCTCGCTCTGCCTCTCACTCTGCCTCTCGCTCTCGCTCTGCCCCTCTCTTTTTCGCTCTGCCTCTCTCTCTCGTGCTCTGCCTCCCTCTCGCGCTCTGCCTCCCTCTCGCGCTCTGCCTCCCTCTCGCGCTCTGCCTCCCTCTCGCGCTCTTTCTCGCTCTCTCCAGCTCGCTCTCTCTCCCGCTCGCTCTCTCTCCCGCTCGCCCACTCTCCCGCTCGCCCACTCTCCCGCTCGCCCACTCTCCCGCTCGCCCACTCTCCCGGTCGCCCACTCTCCCGGTCGCTCTCTCTCCCGCTCGCTCTCTCTCCCGCTCGCTCTCTGCCCTGCTCACTCTCTCGCACTCTGCCTCCCACTCGCGCTCTTGCTTGCTCTCTCCCGCTCGCTCTCTCTCCCGCTCGCTCTCTCTCCCGCTCGCCCACTCTCCAGCTCGCCCACTCTCCCGCTCGCTCACTCTCCCGCTCGCTCACTCTCCCGCTCGCTCACTCTCCCGCTCGGTCTCTCTCCCGCTCGCTCTCTGCCCTGCTCGCTCTCTCGCTCGCTCTCTCACTCTGCCTCTCTCACTCTGCCTCTCTCTCTCGCTCTCGCTCTGCCTTGCTCTCGCTCTGCCTCGCTCTCGCTCTGCCTCTCTCACGCTCTCTCTCTCACGCTCTGTCTCTGTCTCTCTCGCGCTCTCGCTCGCGTTCTCTGTCTCGCTCGCGATCTCTGTCTCACGCTCTCGCTGTTTCTCTCGCACTCTCGCTCGCTCTCTTACTCTCTCTGTCTCTCTCTGTCTCGCTCGCGCTCTCTGCCTCTCTCGCGCTCTCTGCCTCTCTCGCGCTCTCTGCCTCTCTCGCGCTCTGTCTCTCTCACACTCTCGCTGTTTCTCTCGCACTCTCGCTCGCTCTCTTACTCTCTCGCTCTCTCTCTGTCTCTCTGTATCTCTCGCGCTCTCTCTAGCCCTCTTTCGGTCGCTCTCTCGCACTCTTGCTCTCGCTCGTGCTCGCTCTTGCGCTCGCTCTCTCTCGCTCTCACGATTGCTCTCTCTCGCTCTCTCTCTCGCTTTGCCGCTCTTTCGCTCTTGCTCTCTCTCTCACTCTGCCTTGCGCTCGCTCTCGCTCTGCCTCGCTCTCGCTCTCTCACTCTCGCTCTCCTGCTCTCGCTCTGCCTCTCACTCTGCCTCTCGCTCTCGCTCTGCCTCTCTCGCTCTGCCCCTCTCTCTCTCGCTCTGCCTCTCTCTCTCTCGCTCTGCCTCTCTCGCTCTCGCTCTCACTGTCGTTCTGCTCTCTTTCTCGCTTTCTCTCTCGCTCTGCCGCTCTCTCTCTCGCTCTAGCTCTGCCACTCTCTCGATCTGCCTCTCTCTCTCTCTCTCTCTCGCTCTGCCGCGCTCTCGCTCTCGCTCTGCCTCTCTTGCTCTCGCTCTGCCTCGCTCTCTCGCTCTGCTTCTCTCTTTCGCTTTTGCTCTGCCTCTCTCTCTCGCTCTCGCTCTGCCCCTCTCGCTCTGCCTCTCTCGCTCTCACGCTGTCGCACTGCCTCTCTCTCTCTCACTCTCGCTCTGCCTCGCTCTCGCTCTGCCTCGCTCTCGCTCTGCTTCGCTCTCGCTCTGCCTCTCTCACGCTCTGCCTCTCTCACGCTCTGCCTCTCTCACGCTCTGCCTCTCTCACGCTCTCTCTCTCACGCTCTTTCTCTCTCTCTTGTGCTCTCGCTTGCTGTCTAGCTCGCTCTCTCTGTCTCTCTCGCGCTCTCTGCCTCTCTCGCGCTCTGTCTCTCTCACGCTCTCGCTGTTTCTCTCGCACTCTCGTGCGCTCTCTTACTCTCTTGCTCTCTCTGTCTCTCTCTGTCTCTCGCTGTCTCGCTCGCTGTCTCTGTCTCTCTCGCGCTCTCTGCCTCTCTCGCGCTCTGCCTCCCTCTCGCGCTCTTGCTCGCTCTCTCCAGCTCGCTCTCCCACTCGCTCTCTCTCCCGCTCGCCCACTCTCCCGCTCGCCCACTCTCCCGCTCGCCCACTCTCCCGCTCGCCCACTCTCCCGCTCGCTCACTCTCCCGCTCGCTCACTCTCCTGCTCGCTCTCTCTCCCGCTCGCTCTCTGCCCTGCTCGCTCTCTCGCGCTCTGCCTCCCTCTCATGCTCTTGCTTGCTCTCTCCAGCTCGCACTCTCTCCCGCTC
This sequence comes from Carcharodon carcharias, assembly GCF_017639515.1. Lineage (NCBI taxonomy): Eukaryota > Metazoa > Chordata > Chondrichthyes > Lamniformes > Lamnidae > Carcharodon > Carcharodon carcharias. The sequence continues at coordinate 149,358,473 of NC_054476.1, read as the reverse complement.
GCTCTCTCTCCCGCTCGCCCACTCTCCCGCTCGCCCACTCTCCCGCTCGGTCTCTCTCCCGCTCGGTCTCTCTCCCGCTCGGTCTCTCTCCCGCTCGGTCTCTCTCCCGCTCGGTCTCTCTCCCGCTCGGTCTCTCTCCCGCTCGGTCTTTCTCCCGCTCGCTCTCTCTCCCGCTCGCTCTCTGCCCTGCTCGCTCTCTCGCGCTCTGCCTCCCTCTCGCGCTCTTGCTCGCTCTCTCCCGCTCGCTCTCTCTCCCGCTCGCTCTCTCTCCCGCTCGCTCTCTCTCCCGCTCGCTCTCTCTCCCGCTCGCTCTCTGCCCTGCTCGCTCTCTCACTCGCTCTCTCGCTCGGTCTCTCACTCTGCCTCTCTCTCTCTTGCTCCCGCTCTGCCTTGCTCTCGCTCTGCCTCGCTCTCGCTCTGCCTCTCTCACGCTCTCTCTCACGCTCTGTCTCTGTCTCTCTCGCGCTCTTTGTCTCTCTCGCGCTCTCTCACGCTCTCGCTGTTTCTCTCGCACTCTCGCTCGCTCTCTTTCTCTGTCTCTCTCTGTCTCGCTCTGTCTCGCTCGCGCTCTCTGCCTCTCTCGCGCTCTCTGCCTCTCTCGCGCTCCCTGCCTCTCTCGCGCTCCCTGCCTCTCTCGCGCTCCCTGCCTCTCTCGCGCTCTGTCTCTCTCACGCTCTCGCAGTTTCTCTCGCACTCTCGCTCGCTCTCTTACTCTCCTGCTCTCTCTCTGTCTCTCTGTATCTCTCGCGCTCTCTCTAGCCCTCTTTCGGTCGCTCTCTCGCACTCTTGCTCTCGCTCGTGCTCGCTCTTGCGCTCGCTCTCTCTCGCTCTCGCGATTGCTCTCCCTCGCTCTCTCGCTCTGCTGCTCTTTCGCTCTCGCTCTCTCTCTCACTCTGCCTTGCTCTCGCTCTCGGTCTGCCTCTCGCACTGCCACTCGCTCTCGCTCTGCCTCTCTCTCTCGCTCTGCCCCTCTCTCATTCGCTCTGCCCCTCTCTCTCTCGCTCTGCCCCTCTCTCTCTCGCTCTGCCTCTCTCGCTCTCTCTCTCGCTGTCATTCTGCCTCTCTCTCTCGCTTTCTCTCTCGCTCTGCCGCTCTCTCTCTCGCTCTAGCTCTGCCACTCTCTCGATCTGCCTCTCTCTCTCGCTCTGCCTCGCTCTCGCTCTGCTGCGCTCTCGCTCTCGCTCTGCCTCTCTTGCTCTCGCTCTGCCTCGCTCGCTCGCTCTGCTTCTCTCTTTTGCTCTTGCTCTGCCTCTCTCTCTCGCTCTCGCTCTGCCTCTCTCTCTCTCTCGCTCTCGCTCTGCCCCTCTCGCTGTCGCTCTGCCTCTCTCGCTCTCGCTCTCGCTCTGCCTCTCTCGCTCTCTCGCTCTTGCACTGCCTCTCTCTCTCACTCTCGCTCTGCCTCGCTCTCGCTCTGCCTCGCTCTCGCTCTGCCTCGCTCTCGCTCTCTCTCTCACGCTCTGTCTCTCTCTCTTGCGCTCTCGCTCGCTGTCTCACTCGCTCTCTCTGTCTCTCTCGCGCTCTCTGTCTCTCTCGTGCTCTCTCGCGCTCTCTGCCTCTCTCGCGCTCTGTCTCTCATGCTCTCGCAGTTTCTCTCGCACTCTCGCTCGCTCTCTTACACTCTCTCTGTCTTGTGCTCTGCCACTCTCGCGCTCTGCCTTTCTCTCGCGCTCTGCCTCCCTCTCGCGCTCCTGCTCGCTCTCTCCAGCTCGCTCTCTCTCCCGCTTGCTCTCTCTCCCGCTCGCCCACTCTCCCGCTCGCCCACTCTCCCGCTCGCTCACTCTCCCGCTCGCTCACTCTCCCGCTCGCTCTCTCTCCCGCTCGCCCTCTCTCCCGCTCGCTCTCTCTCCCGCTCGCCCTCTCTCCCGCTCGCTCTCTCTCCCGCTCGCTCTCTGCCCTGCTCGCTCTCTCACTCGCTCTCTCGCTCGGTCTCTCACTCTGCCTCTCTCTCTCTCGCTCTCGCTCTGCCTTGCTCTCGCTCTGCCTCGCTCTCGCTCTGCCTCTCTCACGCTCTCTCTCACGCTCTGTCTCTGTCTCTCTCGCGCTCTCTCACGCTCTCGCTGTTTCTCTCGCACTCTCGCTCACTCTCTTACTCTCTCTGTCTCTCTCTGTCTCGCTTTGTCTCGCTCGCGCTCTCTGCCTCTCTCGCGCTCTCTGCCTCTCTCGCGCTCCCTGCCTCTCTCGCGCTGTCTCTCTCACGCTCTCGCAGTTTCTCTCGCACTCTCGCTCGCTCTCTTACTCTCTCACTCTCTGTCTCTCTGTATCTCTCGCGCTCTCTCTAGCCCTCTTTCGGTCGCTTTCTCGCACTCTTGCTCTCGCTCGTGCTTGCTCTTGCGCTCGCTCTCTCTCGCTCTCGCGATTGCTCTCCCTTGCTCTCTCGCTCTGCTGCTCTTTCGCTCTCGCTCTCTCTCTCACTCTGCCTTGCTCTCGCTCTCGCTCTGCCTCTCGCTCTGCCACTCGCTCTCGCTCTGCCTCTCTCTCTCGCTCTGCCCCTCTCTCTCTCGCTCTGCCTCTCTCTCTCTCTCGCTCTGCCTCTCTCGCTCTGCGTCTCCCGCTCTGCCTCTCTCGCTCTCGCTCTGCCTCTCTCGCTCTCTCTCTCGCTGTCGTTCTGCCTCTCTCTCTCGCTTTCTCTCTCACTCTGCCGCTCTCTCTCTCGCTCTAGCTCTGCCACTCTCTCGATCTGCCTCTCTCTCTCGCTCTGCCTCGCTCTCGCTCTGCCTCGCTCGCTCGCTCTGCTTCTCTCTTTTGCTCTTGCTCTGCCTCTCTCTCTCGCTCTCGCTCTGCCTCTCTCTCTCTCTCTCTCGCTCTGCCTCTCTCGCTCTCGCTCTGCCCCTCTCGCTGTCGTTCTGCCTCTCTCGCTCTCTCGCTCTTGCACTGCCTCTCTCTCTCACTCTCGCTCTGCCTCGCTCTCGCTCTGCCTCGCTCTCGCTCTCGCTCTGCCTCGCTCTCGCTCTGCCTCGCTCTCGCTCTGCCTCACTCTCGCTCTGCCTCGCTCTCGCTCTCTCTCTCACGCTCTGTCTCTCTCTCTCGCGCTCTCTGCCTCTCTTGTGCTCTCTGCCTCTCTCGCGCTCTGTCTCTCTCATGCACTCGCTGTTTCTCTCGCACTCTCACGCGCTCTCTTACTCTCTCGCTCTCTCTCTGTCTCTCTCTGTCTCTCGCTGTCTCGCTCGCTCTCTCTGTCTCTCTCGCGCTCTCTGTCTCTCTCGTGCTCTCTCACGCTCTCTGCCTCTCTCGTGCTCTGTCTCTCACGCTCTCGCAGTTTCTCTCGCACTCTCGCTCGCTCTCTTACACTCTCTCTGTCTCGTGCTCTGCCACTCTCGCGCTCTGCCTCCCTCTCGCGCTCCTGCTCGCTCTCTCCAGCTCGCTCTCTCTCCCGCTCGCTCTCTCTCCCGCTCGCCCACTCTCCCGCTCGCCCACTCTCCCACTCGCTCTCTCTCCCGCTCGCTCTCTCTCCCGCTCGCTCACTCTCCCGCTCGCTCTCTGTCCTGCTCGCTCTCTCACGCTCTGCCTCCCTCTCGCGCTCTTGCTCGCTCTCTCCAGCTCGCTCTCTCTCCCGCTCGCTCTCTCTCCCGCTCGCCCACTCTCCCGCTCGCCCACTCTCCCGCTCGCCCACTCTCCCGCTCGCCCACTCTCCCGCTCGCCCACTCTCCCGCTCGCTCACTCTTCCGCTCGCTCACTCTCCCGCTCGCTCACTCTCCCGCTCGCTCTCTCTCCCACTCGCTCTCTGCCCTGCTCGCGCTCTCACTCTGCCTCTCTCTCTCTCGCTCTCGCTCTGCCTTGCTCTCGCTCTGCCTCGCTCTCGCTCTGCCTCTCTCACGCTCTCTCTCACGCTCTGTCTCTGTCTCTTTTGCGCTCTCGCTCGCGCTCTCTGCCTCTCTCGTGCTCTCTGCCTCTCTCGCGCTCTGTCTCTCTCACGCTCTCGCTGTTTCTCTCGCACACCCGCGCGCTCTCTTACTCTCTCGCTCTCTCTCTGTCTCTCTCTGTCTCTCTCTGTATCGCTCGCTCTGTCTCTCTCGTCCTCTCTCGCGCTCTCTGCCTCTCTTGCGCTCTGTCTCTCATGCTCTCGCAGTTTCTCTCGCACTCTCGCTCGCTCTCTTACTCTCTCTCTGTCTCGTGCTCTGCCACTCTCGCGCTCTGCCTCCCTCTCGTGCTCTGCCTCCCTTTCGCGCTCTTGCTTGCTCTCTCCAGCTCGCTCTCTCTCCCGCTCGCTCTCTCTCCCACTCGCCCACTCTCCCGCTCGCTTACTCTCCCGCTCGCTCTCTCCCGCTCGCTCTCTCACCCGCTCGTTCTCTGCCCTGCTCATTCGCTCTCTCTCTCGCACTCTGCCTCTCTCGCGCTCTGCCTCTCTCGCGCTCTGCCTCTCTCGCGCTCTGCCTCTCTCGCGCTCTGCCTCTGCCTCTTTGTCTCGCTGTCGCTCTGCCTATCTCTCTCTCGCTGTCGCTCTGCCTCTTGCTCTCTCTCTCGCTCTGCCGCTCTTTCGCTCTCGCTCTGCCTCTCTCGCTCTCGCTCTGCCTCGCTCTCGCTCTCGCTCTGCCTCGCTCTCGCTCTGCCTCTTGCTCTCACTCTCGCTCTGCCTATCTCTCTCTCTCTCGCTCTGCCTATCTCTCTCTCTCTCGCTCTGCCTATCTCTCTCTCTCTCGCTCTGCCTCTCTCTCTCGCTCTGCCTCTCTCTCTCGCTCTGCCTCTCTCTCTCTCGCTCTGCCTCTCTCGCTCTCGCTCTGCCTCTCTCGCTCTCGCACTGCCTCTCTCGCTCTCTCTCTGCCTCTCTCGCTCTCTCACTTTCTCGCTCTGCCACTCTCTCTCGCTCTAGGTCTGCCACTCTCTCGATCTGCCTCTCTCTCTCTCGCTCTCGCTCTGCCTCGCTCTCGCTCTGACTCGCTCTCGCTCTCGCTCTGCCTCTCTCTCTCTCTCGCTCTGCCTTTATCTCTCTCTTGCTCTGCCTCTCTCTCTCTCGATCTGCCTCTCTCTTGCTCTGCCTCTCTCTCGCGCTTTGCCTCACTCGCGCTCTGCCTCACTCGCGCTCTGCCTCACTCGCGCTCTGCCTCACTCGCGCTCTGCCTCTGCCTCTCTCGCGCTCTTGCGCTCTCACTTGCTCTCTCGCTGTCACTCGCTCTCTCGCTCTGCCTCTCACTCTCTCGCTCTCGCGCTCTGCCTCTCGCTCGCTCTCGCGCTCTGCCGCCCTCTCACACTCTGCCTCCCTCTCGCGATCTGCCTCCCCCTTCGCACTCACTCTGCCTCTCGTGCTCTCACTCTGCCTCTCCCTCTCGCACTCTCGCTCTGCCTCTCTCTCGCTCTCGCTCTGCCTCGCTCTCGCACTCGCTCTGCCTCGCTCTCGCACTCGCTCTGCCTCGCTCTCGCACTCGCTCTGCCTCGCTCTCGCACTCGCTCTGCCTCGCTCTCGCTCTGCCTCTCTCGCTCTGTCTCTCTCGCTCCGCCTCTCTCACTCACTCCGCCTCTCTCTCGCGCTCCGCCTCTCTCGCGCTCCGCCTCTCTCTCGCGCTCCGCCTCTCTCTCGCGCTCCGCCTCTCTCTCGCACTCCGCCTCTCTCTCGCACTCCGCCTCTCTCTCGCACTCCGCCTCTCTCGCACTCCGCCTCTCTCGCACTCCGCCTCTCTCGCACTCCGCCTCTCTCGCACTCCGCCTCTCTCGCACTCCGCCTCTCTATCTCGCGCTCCGCCTCTCTCTCTCTCGCTCCGCCTCTCTCTCTCCGCCTCTCTCGCGCTCCGCCTCTCTCTCACTCTGCCTCTCTCTCTCACGTTCCGCCTCTCTCTCTCGCTCTGCCTCTCTCTCTCTCGTTCTGCCTCGCTCGCTGTCGCTCTGTGTCTCTCTCTCGCTCCGCCTCTCTCTCTCTCGCGCGCTCCGCCTCTCTCTCGCGTGCTCCGCCTCTCTCTCACGCTCTGTCTCTCTCGCGCTCGCTGCTTCTCTCGCGATCTCTGTCTCTCTCGCGCTCACTCTCGCGCTCACTGTCTCTCGCGCGCTCTCTGTCTCTCTCGCGCTCTCTGTCTCTCTCGCGCTCTCTGTCTCTCTCGTGCTCTCGCTGTTTCTCTCGCACTCTCGCTCGCTCTCTGTCTCTCTCGTGCTCTCTCTAGCCCTCTTACGGTCGCTCTCTCGCACTCTTACTCTAGCTCGTGCTCGCTCTTGCGCTTGCTCTCTCTCGCTCTCGCACATGCTCTCTCTCTCGTTCTCGCTCTGGCTTTGCTCTCTCTCGCTCTCGCTCTGCCTCTCTCTCGCTCTGCCTCTCTCTCTCTCGCTCTGCCTCTCTCTCTCGCTCGCGCTCTCGCTCTGCCTCTCTCTCTCGCTCTCGCTCTGCCTCTCTCTCTCGCTCTCGCTCTGCCTCGCTCTCGCTCTGCCTCGCTCTCGCTCTGCCTCACTCTCGCTCTGCCTCGCTCTCGCTCTCTCTCTCACGCTCTGTCTCTCTCTCTCGCGCTCTCTGCCTCTCTTGTGCTCTCTGCCTCTCTCGCGCTCTGTCTCTCTCATGCTCTCGCTGTTTCTCTCGCACTCTCACGCGCTCTCTTACTCTCTCGCTCTCTCTCTGTCTCTCTCTGTCTCTCGCTGTCTCGCTCGCTCTCTCTGTCTCTCTCGCGCTCTCTGTCTCTCTCGTGCTCTCTCACGCTCTCTGCCTCTCTCGTGCTCTGTCTCTCACGCTCTCGCAGTTTCTCTCGCACTCTCGCTCGCTCTCTTACACTCTCTCTGTCTCGTGCTCTGCCACTCTCATTCGCTCTGCCCCCTCTCTCTCGCTCTGCCCCTCTCTCTCTCGCTCTGCCTCTCTCTCTCTCTCGCTCTGCCTCTCTCGCTCTGCGTCTCCCGCTCTGCCTCTCTCGCTCTCGCTCTGCCTCTCTCGCTCTCTCTCTCGCTGTCGTTCTGCCTCTCTCTCTCGCTTTCTCTCTCGCTCTGCCGCTCTCTCTCTCGCTCTAGCTCTGCCACTCTCTCGATCTGCCTCTCTCTCTCGCTCTGCCTCGCTCTCGCTCTGCCTCGCTCGCTCGCTCTGCTTCTCTCTTTTGCTCTCGTTCTGCCTCTCTCTCTCGCTCTCGCTCTGCCTCTCTCTCTCTCTCGCTCTGCCTCTCTCGCTCTCGCTCTGCCCCTCTCGCTGTCGTTCTGCCTCTCTCGCTCTCGCTCTCGCTCTGCCTCTCTCGCTCTCGCTCTTGCACTGCCTCTCTCTCTCACTCTCGCTCTGCCTCGCTCTCGCTCTGCCTCGCTCTCGCTCTCGCTCTGCCTCGCTCTCGCTCTGCCTCGCTCTCGCTCTGCCTCACTCTCGCTCTGCCTCGCTCTCGCTCTCTCTCTCACGCTCTGTCTCTCTCTCTCGCGCTCTCTGCCTCTCTTGTGCTCCCTGCCTCTCTCGCGCTCTGTCTCTCTCACGCTCTCGCAGTTTCTCTCGCACTCTCGCTCGCTCTCTTACTCTCTCACTCTCTCTCTGTCTCTCTGTATCTCTCGCGCTCTCTCTAGCCCTCTTTCGGTCGCTCTCTCGCACTCTTGCTCTCGCTCGTGCTCGCTCTTGCGCTCACTCTCTCTCGCTCTCGCGATTGCTCTCCCTCGCTCTCTCGCTCTGCTGCTCTTTCGCTCTCGCTCTCTCTCTCACTCTGCCTTGCTCTCGCTCTCGCTCTGCCTCTCGCACTGCCACTCGCTCTCGCTCTGCCTCTCTCTCTCGCTCTGCCCCTCTCTCATTCGCTCTGCCCCTCTCTCTCTCGCTCTGCCCCTCTCTCTCTCGCTCTGCCTCTCTCGCTCTCTCTCTCGCTGTCATTCTGCCTCTCTCTCTCGCTTTCTCTCTCGCTCTGCCGCTCTCTCTCTCGCTCTAGCTCTGCCACTCTCTCGATCTGCCTCTCTCTCTCGCTCTGCCTCGCTCTCGCTCTGCTGCGCTCTCGCTCTCGCTCTGCCTCTCTTGCTCTCGCTCTGCCTCGCTCGCTCGCTCTGCTTCTCTCTTTTGCTCTTGCTCTGCCTCTCTCTCTCGCTCTCGCTCTGCCTCTCTCTCTCTCTCGCTCTGCCTCTCTCGCTCTCGCTCTGCCCCTCTCGCTGTCGCTCTGCCTCTCTCGCTCTCGCTCTCGCTCTGCCTCTATCGCTCTCTCGCTCTTGCACTGCCTCTCTCTCTCACTCTCGCTCTGCCTCGCTCTCGCTCTGCCTCGCTCTCGCTCTCTCTCTCACGCTCTGTCTCTCTCTCTTGCGCTCTCGCTCGCTGTCTCACTCGCTCTCTCTGTCTCTCTCGCGCTCTCTGTCTCTCTCGTGCTCTCTCGCGCTCTCTGCCTCTCTCGCGCTCTGTCTCTCACGCTCTCGCAGTTTCTCTCGCACTCTCGCTCGCTCTCTTACACTCTCTCTGTCTTGTGCTCTGCCACTCTCGCGCTCTGCCTTTCTCTCGCGCTCTGCCTCCCTCTCGCGCTCCTGCTCGCTCTCTCCAGCTCGCTCTCTCTCCCGCTTGCTCTCTCTCCCGCTCGCCCACTCTCCCGCTCGCCCACTCTCCCGCTCGCTCACTCTCCCGCTCGCTCACTCTCCCGCTCGCTCTCTCTCCCGCTCGCCCTCTCTCCCGCTCGCTCTCTCTCCCGCTCGCCCTCTCTCCCGCTCGCTCTCTCTCCCGCTCGCTCTCTGCCCTGCTCGCTCTCTCACTCGCTCTCTCGCTCGGTCTCTCACTCTGCCTCTCTCTCTCTCGCTCTCGCTCTGCCTTGCTCTCGCTCTGCCTCGCTCTCGCTCTGCCTCTCTCACGCTCTCTCTCACGCTCTGTCTCTGTCTCTCTCGCGCTCTCTGTCTCTCTCGCGCTCTCTCACGCTCTCGCTGTTTCTCTCGCACTCTCGCTCACTCTCTTACTCTCTCTGTCTCTCTCTGTCTCGCTCTGTCTCGCTCGCGCTCTCTGCCTCTCTCACGCTCCCTGCCTCTCTCGCGCTGTCTCTCTCACGCTCTCGCAGTTTCTCTCGCACTCTCGCTCGCTCTCTTACTCTCTCACTCTCTGTCTCTCTGTATCTCTCGCGCTCTCTCTAGCCCTCTTTCGGTCGCTTTCTCGCACTCTTGCTCTTGCTCGTGCTTGCTCTTGCGCTCGCTCTCTCTCGCTCTCGCGATTGCTCTCCCTCGCTCTCTCGCTCTGCTGCTCTTTCGCTCTCGCTCTCTCTCTCACTCTGCCTTGCTCTCGCTCTCGCTCTGCCTCTCGCTCTGCCACTCGCTCTCGCTCTGCCTCTCTCTCTCGCTCTGCCCCTCTCTCATTCGCTCTGCCCCCTCTCTCTCGCTCTGCCCCTCTCTCTCTCGCTCTGCCTCTCTCTCTCTCTCGCTCTGCCTCTCTCGCTCTGCGTCTCCCGCTCTGCCTCTCTCGCTCTCGCTCTGCCTCTCTCGCTCTCTCTCTCGCTGTCGTTCTGCCTCTCTCTCTCGCTTTCTCTCTCACTCTGCCGCTCTCTCTCTCGCTCTCGCTCTGCCACTCTCTCGATCTGCCTCTCTCTCTCGCTCTGCCTCGCTCTCGCTCTGCCTCGCTCGCTCGCTCTGCTTCTCTCTTTTGCTCTTGCTCTGCCTCTCTCTCTCGCTCTCGCTCTGCCTCTCTCTCTCTCTCTCTCGCTCTGCCTCTCTCGCTCTCGCTCTGCCCCTCTCGCGCTCGCTCTGCCTCTCTCGCTCTCGCTCTCGCTCTGCCTCTCTCGCTCTCTCGCTCTCGCACTGCCTCTCTCTCTCACTCTCGCTCTGCCTCGCTCTCGCTCTGCCTCGCTCTCGCTCTCGCTCTGCCTCGCTCTCGCTCTGCCTCGCTCTCGCTCTGCCTCACTCTCGCTCTGCCTCGCTCTCGCTCTCTCTCTCACGCTCTGTCTCTCTCTCTCGCGCTCTCTGCCTCTCTTGTGCTCTCTGCCTCTCTCGCGCTCTGTCTCTCTCATGCACTCGCTGTTTCTCTCGCACTCTCGCGCGCTCTCTTACTCTCTCGCTCTCTCTCGGTCTCTCTCTGTCTCTCTCTGTCTCTCGCTGTCTCGCTCGCTCTCTCTGTCTCTCTCGCGCTCTCTGTCTCTCTCGTGCTCTCTCGCGCTCTCTGCCTCTCTCGCGCTCTGTCTCTCACGCTCTCGCAGTTTCTCTCGCACTCTCTTACTCTCTCTCTGTCTCGTGCTCTGCCACTCTCGCGCTCTGCCTCCCTCTCGCGCTCTTGCTCACTCTCTCCAGCTCGCTCTCTCTCCCGCTCGCTCTCTCTCCCGCTCGCCCACTCTCCCGCTCGCCCACTCTCCCACTCGCTCTCTCTCCCGCTCGCTCTCTCTCCCGCTCGCTCACTCTCCCGCTCGCTCTCTGTCCTGCTCGCTCTCTCACGCTCTGCCTCCCTCTCGCGCTCTTGCTCGCTCTCTCCAGCTCGCTCTCTCTCCCGCTCGCTCTCTCTCCCGCTCGCCCACTCTCCCGCTCGCCCACTCTCCCGCTCGCCCACTCTCCCGCTCGCTCACTCTTCCGCTCGCTCACTCTCCCGCTCGCTCACTCTCCCGCTCGCTCTCTCTCCCACTCGCTCTCTGCCCTGCTCGCGCTCTCACTCTGCCTCTCTCTCTCTCGCTCTCGCTCTGCCTTGCTCTCGCTCTGCCTCGCTCTCGCTCTGCCTCTCTCACGCTCTCTCTCACGCTCTGTCTCTGTCTCTTTTGCGCTCTCGCTCGCGCTCTCTGCCTCTCTCGTGCTCTCTGCCTCTCTCGCGCTCTGTCTCTCTCACGCTCTCGCTGTTTCTCTCGCACACCCGCGCGCTCTCTTACTCTCTCGCTCTCTCTCTGTCTCTCTCTGTCTCTCTCTGTATCGCTCGCTCTGTCTCTCTCGTGCTCTCTCGCGCTCTCTGCCTCTCTTGCGCTCTGTCTCTCATGCTCTCGCACTCTCGCTCGCTCTCTTACTCTCTCTCTGTCTCGTGCTCTGCCACTCTCGCGCTCTGCCTCCCTCTCGTGCTCTGCCTCCCTTTCGCGCTCTTGCTTGCTCTCTCCAGCTCGCTCTCTCTCCCGCTCGCTCTCTCTCCCACTCGCCCACTCTCCCGCTCGCTCACTCTCCCGCTCGCTCTCTCTCCCGCTCGCTCTCTCACCCGCTCGTTCTCTGCCCTGCTCATTCGCTCTCTCTCTCGCACTCTGCCTCTCTCGCGCTCTGCTTCTCTCGCGCTCTGCCTCTCTCGCGCTCTGCCTCTCTCGCGCTCTGCCTCTCTCGCGCTCTGCCTCTGCCTCTTTGTCTCGCTGTCGCTCTGCCTATCTCTCTCTCGCTGTCGCTCTGCCTCTTGCTCTCTCTCTCGCTCTGCCGCTCTTTCGCTCTCGCTCTGCCTCGCTCTCTCGCTCTGCCTCGCTCTCGCTCTCGCTCTGCCTCGCTCTCGCTCTCTCTCGCTCTCGCTCTGCCTCTCTCGCTCTTGCTCTGCCTCTCTCTCTCTCTCTCGCTCTGCCTCTCTCTCTTGCTCTGCCCCTCTCGCTCTCGCTCTGCCTCTCTCTCTCTCGCTCTGCCTCTCTCGCTCTCGCTCTGCCTCTCTCGCTCTCGCTCTGCCTCTCTCGCTCTCTCTCTGCCTCTCTCGCTCTCTCACTTTCTCGCTCTGCCACTCTCTCTCGCTCTAGGTCTGCCACTCTCTCGATCTGCCTCTCTCTCTCTCGCTCTCGCTCTGCCTCGCTCTCGCTCTGACTCGCTCTCGCTCTCGCTCTGCCTCTCTCTCTCTCTCGCTCTGCCTTTATCTCTCTCTTGCTCTGCCTCTCTCTCTCTCGATCTGCCTCTCTCTTGCTCTGCCTCTCTCTCGCGCTTTGCCTCACTCGCGCTCTGCCTCACTCGCGCTCTGCCTCACTCGCGCTCTGCCTCTGCCTCTCTCGCGCTCTTGCGCTCTCACTTGCTCTCTCGCTGTCACTCGCTCTCTCGCTCTCGCGCTCTGCCTCTCGCTCGCTCTTGCGCTCTGCCGCCCTCTCACACTCTGCCGCCCTCTCACACTCTGCCTCCCTCTCGCGATCTGCCTCCCCCTTCGCACTCACTCTGCCTCTCGTGCTCTCACTCTGCCTCTCCCTCTCGCACTCTCGCTCTGCCTCTCTCTCGCTCTCGCTCTGCCTCGCTCTCGCACTCGCTCTGCCTCGCTCTCGCACTCGCTCTGCCTCGCTCTCGCACTCGCTCTGCCTCGCTCTCGCACTCGCTCTGCCTCGCTCTCGCTCTGTCTCTCTCGCTCCGCCTCTCTCACTCACTCCGCCTCTCTCTCGCGCTCCGCCTCTCTCGCGCTCCGCCTCTCTCTCGCGCTCCGCCTCTCTCTCGCACTCCGCCTCTCTCGCACTCCGCCTCTCTCGCACTCCGCCTCTCTCGCACTCCGCCTCTCTCGCACTCCGCCTCTCTCACACTCCGCCTCTCTCGCACTCCGCCTCTCTCGCACTCCGCCTCTCTCGCACTCCGCCTCTCTATCTCACGCTCCGCCTCTCTCTCTCTCGCTCCGCCTCTCTCTCTCCGCCTCTCTTGCGCTCCGCCTCTCTCTCACTCTGCCTCTCTCTCTCACGCTCCGCCTCTCTCTCTCGCTCTGCCTCTCTCTCTCTCGTTCTGCCTCGCTCGCTGTCGCTCTGTGTCTCTCTCTCGCTCCGCCTCTCTCTCTCTCGCGCGCTCCGCCTCTCTCTCGCGTGCTCCGCCTCTCTCTCACGCTCTGTCTCTCTCGCGCTCGCTGCTTCTCTCGCGATCTCTGTCTCTCTCGCGCTCACTCTCGCGCTCACTGTCTCTCGCGCGCTCTCTGTCTCTCTCGCGCTCTCTGTCTCTCTCGCGCTCTCTGTCTCTCTCGTGCTCTCGCTGTTTCTCTCGCACTCTCGCTCGCTCTCTGTCTCTCTCGTGCTCTCTCTAGCCCTCTTACGGTCGCTCTCTCGCACTCTTACTCTAGCTCGTGCTCGCTCTTGCGCTTGCTCTCTCTCGCTCTCGCACATGCTCTCTCTCTCGTTCTCGCTCTGGCTTTGCTCTCTCTCGCTCTCGCTCTGCCTCTCTCTCGCTCTGCCTCTCTCTCTCTCGCTCTGCCTCTCTCTCTCGCTCGCGCTCTCGCTCTGCCTCTCTCTCTCGCTCTCACTCTGCCTCTCTCTCTCGCTCTCGCTCTGCCTCGCTCTCGCTCTGCCTCGCTCTCGCTCTGCCTCACTCTCGCTCTGCCTCGCTCTCGCTCTCTCTCTCACGCTCTGTCTCTCTCTCTCGCGCTCTCTGCCTCTCTTGTGCTCTCTGCCTCTCTCGCGCTCTGTCTCTCTCATGCTCTCGCTGTTTCTCTCGCACTCTCACGCGCTCTCTTACTCTCTCGCTCTCTCTCTGTCTCTGTCTCTCGCTGTCTCGCTCGCTCTCTCTGTCTCTCTCGCGCTCTCTGTCTCTCTCGTGCTCTCTCACGCTCTCTGCCTCTCTCGTGCTCTGTCTCTCACGCTCTCGCAGTTTCTCTCGCACTCTCGCTCGCTCTCTTACACTCTCTCTGTCTCGTGCTCTGCCACTCTCATTCGCTCTGCCCCCTCTCTCTCGCTCTGCCCCTCTCTCTCTCGCTCTGCCTCTCTCTCTCTCTCGCTCTGCCTCTCTCGCTCTGCGTCTCCCGCTCTGCCTCTCTCGCTCTCGCTCTGCCTCTCTCGCTCTCTCTCTCGCTGTCGTTCTGCCTCTCTCTCTCGCTTTCTCTCTCGCTCTGCCGCTCTCTCTCACGCTCTGTCTCTGTCTCTTTTGCGCTCTCGCTCACGCTCTCTGCCTCTCTCGTGCTCTCTGCCTCTCTCGCGCTCTGTCTCTCTCACGCTCTCGCTGTTTCTCTCGCACACCCGCGCGCTCTCTTACTCTCTCGCTCTCTCTCTGTCTCTCTCTGTCTCTCTCTGTATCGCTCGCTCTGTCTCTCTCGTGCTCTCTCGCGCTCTCTGCCTCTCTTGCGCTCTGTCTCTCATGCTCTCGCAGTTTCTCTCGCACTCTCGCTCGCTCTCTTACTCTCTCTCTGTCTCGTGCTCTGCCACTCTCGCGCTCTGCCTCCCTCTCGCGCTCTGCCTCCCTTTCGCGCTCTTGCTTGCTCTCTCCAGCTCGCTCTCTCTCCCGCTCGCTCTCTCTCCCACTCGCCCACTCTCCCGCTCGCTCACTCTCCCGCTCGCTCTCTCTCCCGCTCGCTCTCTCACCCGCTCGTTCTCTGCCCTGCTCATTCGCTCTCTCTCTCGCACTCTGCCTCTCTCGTGCTCTGCCTCTCTCGCGCTCTGCCTCTCTCGCGCTCTGCCTCTCTCGCGCTCTGCCTCTGCCTCTTTGTCTCGCTGTCGCTCTGCCTATCTCTCTCTCGCTGTCGCTCTGCCTCTTGCTCTCTCTCTCGCTCTGCCGCTCTTTCGCTCTCGCTCTGCCTCTCTCGCTCTCGCTCTGCCTCGCTCTCGCTCTCGCTCTGCCTCGCTCTCGCTCTCGCTCTGCCTCTCGCTCTCACTCTCGCTCTGCCTCTCTCTCTCTCTCTCGCTCTGCCTCTCTCTCTCTCTCTCGCTCTGCCTCTCTCTCTCGCTCTGCCTCTCTCTCTCTCGCTCTGCCTCTCTCGCTCTCGCTCTGCCTCTCTCGCTCTCGCACTGCCTCTCTCGCTCTCTCTCTGCCTCTCTCGCTCTCTCACTTTCTCGCTCTGCCACTCTCTCTCGCTCTAGGTCTGCCACTCTCTCGATCTGCCTCTCTCTCTCTCGCTCTCGCTCTGCCTCGCTCTCGCTCTGACTCGCTCTCGCTCTCGCTCTGCCTCTCTCTCTCTCTCGCTCTGCCTCTATCTCTCTCTTGCTCTGCCTCTCTCTCTCTCGATCTGCCTCTCTCTTGCTCTGCCTCTCTCTCGCGCTTTGCCTCACTCGCGCTCTGCCTCACTCGCGCTCTGCCTCACTCGCGCTCTGCCTCTGCCTCTCTCGCGCTCTTGCGCTCTCACTTGCTCTCTCGCTGTCACTCGCTCTCTCGCTCTGCCTCTCACTCTCTCGCTCTCGCGCTCTGCCTCTCGCTCGCTCTCGCGCTCTGCCGCCCTCTCACACTCTGCCTCCCTCTCGCGATCTGCCTCCCCCTTCGCACTCACTCTGCCTCTCGTGCTCTCACTCTGCCTCTCTCTCGCTCTCGCTCTGCCTCGCTCTCGCACTCGCTCTGCCTCGCTCTCGCACTCGCTCTGCCTCGCTCTCGCACTCGCTCTGCCTCGCTCTCGCTCTGCCTCTCTCGCTCTGTCTCTCTCGCTCCGCCTCTCTCACGCGCTCCGCCTCTCTCTCGCGCTCCGCCTCTCTCTCGCGCTCCGCCTCTCTCTCGCGCTCCGCCTCTCTCTCGCGCTCCGCCTCTCTCGCACTCCGCCTCTCTCGCACTCCGCCTCTCTCGCACTCCGCCTCTCTCGCACTCCGCCTCTCTCGCACTCCGCCTCTCTCGCACTCCGCCTCTCTATCTCGCGCTCCGCCTCTCTCTCTCTCGCTCCGCCTCTCTCTCTCCGCCTCTCTCGCGCTCCGCCTCTCTCTCACTCTGCCTCTCTCTCTCACGCTCCGCCTCTCTCTCTCGCTCTGCCTCTCTCTCTCTCGTTCTGCCTCGCTCGCTGTCGCTCTGTGTCTCTCTCTCGCTCCGCCTCTCTCTCTCTCGCGCGCTCCGCCTCTCTCTCGCGTGCTCCGCCTCTCTCTCACGCTCTGTCTCTCTCGCGCTCGCTGCTTCTCTCGCGATCTCTGTCTCTCTCGCGCTCACTCTCGCGCTCACTGTCTCTCGCGCGCTCTCTGTCTCTCTCGCGCTCTCTCTCTCTCTCGCGCTCTCTGTCTCTCTCGCGCTCTCGCTGTTTCTCTCGCACTCTCGCTCGCTCTCTGTCTCTCTCGTGCTCTCTCTAGCCCTCTTACGGTCGCTCTCTCGCACTCTTACTCTAGCTCGTGCTCGCTCTTGCGCTTGCTCTCTCTCGCTCTCGCACATGCTCTCTCTCTCGTTCTCGCTCTGGCTTTGCTCTCTCTCGCTCTCGCTCTGCCTCTCTCTCGCTCTGCCTCTCTCTCTCTCGCTCTGCCTCTCTCTCTCGCTCGCGCTCTCGCTCTGCCTCTCTCTCTCGCTCTCGCTCTGCCTCTCTCTCTCGCTCTCGCTCTGCCTCGCTCTCTCGCTCTCGCTCTGCCTCGCTCTCGCTCTGCCTCACTCTCGCTCTGCCTCACTCTCGCTCTGCCTCGCTCTCGCTCTCTCTCTCACGCTCTGTCTCTCTCTCTCGCGCTCTCTGCCTCTCTTGTGCTCTCTGCCTCTCTCGCGCTCTGTCTCTCTCATGCTCTCGCTGTTTCTCTCGCACTCTCACGCGCTCTCTTACTCTCTCGCTCTCTCTCTGTCTCTCTCTGTCTCTCGCTGTCTCGCTCGCTCTCTCTGTCTCTCTCGCGCTCTCTGTCTCTCTCGCGCTCTCTCACGCTCTCTGCCTCTCTCGTGCTCTGTCTCTCACGCTCTCGCAGTTTCTCTCGCACTCTCGCTCGCTCTCTTACACTCTCTCTGTCTCGTGCTCTGCCACTCTCGCGCTCTGCCTCCCTCTCGCGCTCCTGCTCGCTCTCTCCAGCTCGCTCTCTCTCCCGCTCGCTCTCTCTCCCGCTCGCCCACTCTCCTGCTCGCCCACTCTCCCGCTCGCTCTCTCTCCCGCTCGCTCTCTCTCCCGCTCGCTCTCTGTCCTGCTCGCTCTCTCACGCTCTGCCTCCCTCTCGCGCTCTTGCTCGCTCTCTCCAGCTCGCTCTCTCTCCCGCTCGCTCTCTCTCCCGCTCGCCCACTCTCCCGCTCGCCCACTCTCCCGCTCGCCCACTCTCCCGCTCGCCCACTCTCCCGCTCGCTCACTCTTCCGCTCGCTCACTCTCCCGCTCGCTCACTCTCCCGCTCGCTCTCTCTCCCACTCGCTCTCTGCCCTGCTCGCGCTCTCACTCTGCCTCTCTCTCTCTCGCTCTCGCTCTGCCTTGCTCTCGCTCTGCCTCGCTCTCGCTCTGCCTCTCTCACGCTCTCTCTCACGCTCTGTCTCTGTCTCTTTTGCGCTCTCGCTCGCGCTCTCTGCCTCTCTCGTGCTCTCTGCCTCTCTCGCGCTCTGTCTCTCTCACGCTCTCGCTGTTTCTCTCGCACACCCGCGCGCTCTCTTACTCTCTCGCTCTCTCTCTGTCTCTCTCTGTCTCTCTCTGTATCGCTCGCTCTGTCTCTCTCGTGCTCTCTCGCGCTCTCTGCCTCTCTTGCGCTCTGTCTCTCATGCTCTCGCAGTTTCTCTCGCACTCTCGCTCGCTCTCTTACTCTCTCTCTGTCTCGTGCTCTGCCACTCTCGCGCTCTGCCTCCCTCTCGCGCTCTGCCTCCCTTTCGCGCTCTTGCTTGCTCTCTCCAGCTCGCTCTCTCTCCCGCTCGCTCTCTCTCCCACTCGCCCACTCTCCCGCTCGCTCACTCTCCCGCTCGCTCTCTCTCCCGCTCGCTCTCTCACCCGCTCGTTCTCTGCCCTGCTCATTCGCTCTCTCGCACTCTGCCTCTCTCGCGCTCTGCCTCTCTCGCGCTCTGCCTCTCTCGCGCTCTGCCTCTCTCGCGCTCTGCCTCTCTCGCGCTCTGCCTCTGCCTCTTTGTCTCGCTGTCGCTCTGCCTATCTCTCTCTCGCTGTCGCTCTGCCTCTCTCTCTTGCTCTCTCTCTCGCTCTGCCGCTCTTTCGCTCTCGCTCTGCCTCTCATGCTCTCGCTCTGCCTCGCTCTCTCGCTCTCGCTCTGCCTCGCTCTCTCTCTCGCTCTGCCTCTCACTCTCTCGCTCTCGCGCTCTGCCTCTCGCTCGCTCTCGCGCTCTGCCGCCCTCTCACACTCTGCCTCCCTCTCGCGATCTGCCTCCCCCTTCGCACTCACTCTGCCTCTCGTGCTCTCACTCTGCCTCTCCCTCTCGCACTCTCGCTCTGCCTCTCTCTCGCTCTCGCTCTGCCTCGCTCTCGCACTCGCTCTGCCTCGCTCTCGCACTCGCTCTGCCTCGCTCTCGCACTCGCTCTGCCTCGCTCTCGCTCTGTCTCTCTCGCTCCGCCTCTCTCACTCACTCCGCCTCTCTCCCGCGCTCCGCCTCTCTCTCGCGCTCCGCCTCTCTCTCGCGCTCCGCCTCTCTCTCGCGCTCCGCCTCTCTCTCGCGCTCCGCCTCTCTCTCGCGCTCCGCCTCTCTCTCGCGCTCCGCCTCTCTCGCACTCCGCCTCTCTCGCACTCCGCCTCTCTCGCACTCCGCCTCTCTCGCACTCCGCCTCTCTCGCACTCCGCCTCTCTCGCACTCCGCCTCTCTCGCACTCCGCCTCTCTATCTCGCGCTCCGCCTCTCTCTCTCTCGCTCCGCCTCTCTCTCTCCGCCTCTCTCGCGCTCCGCCTCTCTCTCACTCTGCCTCTCTCTCTCACGCTCCACCTCTCTCTCTCGCTCTGCCTCTCTCTCTCTCGTTCTGACTCGCTCGCTGTCGCTGTGTCTCTCTCTCGCTCCGCCTCTCTCTCTCTCGCGCGCTCCGCCTCTCTCTCGCGTGCTCCGCCTCTCTCTCACGCTCTGTCTCTCTCGCGCTCGCTGCTTCTCTCGCGATCTCTGTCTCTCTCGCGCTCACTCTCGCGCTCACTGTCTCTCTCTCGCTCTCTGTCTCTCTCGCTCTCTCTGTCTCTCTCGCGCTCTCTGTCTCTCTCGTGCTCTCGCTGTTTCTCTCGCACTCTCGCTCGCTCTCTGTCTCTCTCGTGCTCTCTCTAGCCCTCTTACAGTCGCTCTCTCGCACTCTTACTCTAGCTCGTGCTCGCTCTTGTGCTTGCTCTCTCTCGCTCTCGCTCTGCCTCTCTCTCGCTCTGCCTCTCTCTCTCTCTCTGCCTCTCTCTCTCTCGCTCTGCCTCTCTCTCTCGCTCGCGCTCTCGCTCTGCCTCTCTCTCTCGCTCTCGCTCTGCCTCTCTCTCTTTCTCTCGCTCTGCCTCTCTCTCGCTCCGCCTCTCTCTCCACCTCTCTCTCTCTCACTCCGCCTCTCTCCCTCTCGTGCTCCGCCTTTCTCGTGCTCCGCCTCTCTCTCGCACTCCACCTCTCTCTCCCGCTCCCTCTCTCCCGCTCCCTCTCGCGCTCTGCCTCCCTCTCGTGCTCTGTCTGTCTCGCGCTCTCGCTCGCTTTCTCGCTCGCTGTCTCACGCTCGCTGTCTCTCGCGCTCACTGTCTCTCTTGCGCGCTCTGTCTCTCTCGTGCGCTCTCTCTCACGCTCTCTGTCTCTCGCGCTCTCTCTCTCGCGGTCTCGCTGTTTCTCTCGCACTCTCGCTTGCTCTCTCTCTCTCTGTTTCTCTCTCTCTCACTCTCTCACTCTCTCTCACTCTCTCTCACTCTCTCTGTCTCTCTCTGTCTCTCTCTGTCTCTCTCTGTCTCTCTCTGTCTCTGCCTCTCTCTCACGCTCCAGCTCTCTCTCCCGCTCCCTCTCGCGCTCTGCCTCCCTCTCGCGCTCTCGCTCGCTGTCTCTCTCGCGCTCGCTGTCTCTCTCGCGATCTCTGACTCTCGCGCTCACTGTCTCTCTCGCGCGCTCTCTCTCGCGCTCTCTCTCGCGCTCTCGCTGTTTCTCTCGCACTCTCGCTCGCTCTCTGTCTTTCGCTCTGACTCTCTCACTCTCTCACTCACTCTCTCACTCTGTCTCTCTCTGTCTCTCTCTAGCCCTCTTTCAGTCGCTTTCTCGCACTCTTACTCTCGCTCGTGTTCGCTCTTGCGCGCGCGCTCTCTCGCTCTCGCACATGCTCTCTCTCGCTCTTGCTCTCTCGCTCTCGCTCTACCTCTCTCTCGCTCTACCTCTCTCTCTCATTCTCGCTCTCGCTCTGCTCTCTCTCGCTCTCGCTCTGCCTCTCTCTCTCGCTCTGCCCCTCTCTTGCTCTCGCTCTGCCTCTTGCTCTCGCTCTCGCGCTGCCTCTCTCTCTTGCTCTCGCTCTGCCTCTCTCGCTCTCGCTCTGCCTCTCTCGCTCTCGCACTGCCTCTCTCGCTCTCGCTCTGCCTCTCTCGCTCTCGCTTTGCCTCTCTCGCTCTCGCTCTGCCTCTCTCACTCTCTCTCACTGTCGCTCTGCCTCTCTCTCTCTCTCTCGCTCTGCCACTGTCTCTCTTGCTCTGCCTCGCTCTCGCTCTGCCTCTCTCTCTCGCTCTGCCTCTCTCTCTCTCTCGCTCTGCCTCTCTCTCTCTCGCTCTGCCTCTCTCTCTCTCGCTCTGTCTCTCTCGCTCTGCCTCTCTCTCTCGCTCTGCCTCTCTCTCTCTCGCGCTCTGCCTCTCTCTCTCTCGCGCTCTGCCTCTCTCACGCTCTGGCTCTCTCTCGCGCTCTGCCTCACTTGTGCTCTTGCTCTCTCGCTCTCGCGCTGTCACTCACTCGCTCTCGCGCTCTGCCTCTCGCTCGCTCTCGCGCTCTGCCACTCTCTCGCTCTGCCACTCTCGCACTCTGCCACTCTCGAACTCTGCCGCCCTCTCGCACTGTCACTCGCTCTCGCGCTCTGCCTCTCGCTCGCTCTCGCGCTCTGCCACTCTCGCGCTCTGCCACTCTCGCGCTCTGCCACTCTCTCGCTCTGCCACTCTCTCGCTCTGCCACTCTCGCGCTCTGCCACTCTCGACCTCTGCCACCCTCTCGCGCTGTCACTCGCTCTCTCGCTCTGCCTCTCACTCTCGCGATCTGCCTCCCTCTCTCGCTCTCGCTCTGCCCCTCTCGCACTCGTTCTGCCTCTCTCGCTCTCGCTCTGCCTCCCTCTCTCTCCCGCTCTAGCTCTGCCTCGCTCTCGCGCTGCCTCTCTCTCTCTCTCGCTCTGTCTCTCTCTCACTCTGCCTCTCTCTCTCTCGCTCTGCCTCTCTCTCTCTCGCTCTGCCTCTCTCTCTCTCGCTCTGCCTCTCTCTCGCTCGCTCTGCCTCACTCTCTCGCTCTCGCTCTGCCTCGCTCTCGCGCTGCCTCTCTCTCTCTCTCGCTCTGTCTCTCTCTCGCTCTGCCTCTCTCTCTCTCGCTCTGCCTCTCTCTCTCTCGCTCTGCCTCTCTCTCGCTCGCTCTGCCTCACTCTCTCGCTCTCGCTCTGCCTCGCTCTCGCGCTGCCTCTCTCTCTCTCTCGCTCTGTCTCTCTCTCGCTCTGCCTCTCTCTCTCTCGCTCTGCCTCTCTCTCTCTCGCTCTGCCTCTCTCTCTCTTGCTCGCTCTGCCGCTTTCTCGCTCTGCCTCTCTCTCTCTCACTCTGCCTCTCTCTCTCTCGCTCTGCCTCTCTCTCTCGCTCTGCCTCTCTCTCTCTCTTGCTCTGCCTCTCTCTCTCGCTCTCCCTCTCTCTCTCGCTCTGCCTCTCTCTCTCTCGCGCTCTGCCTCTCTCGCTCTCGCGCTCTGCCTCTCTCGCTCTCTGCCTCTCTCTCGCGCTCTGCCTCACTTGTGCTCTTGCTCTCTCGCTCTCGCGCTGTCACTCACTCGCTCTCGCGCTCTGCCTCTCGCTCGCTCTCGCGCTCTGCCACTCTCTCGCTCTGCCACTCTCGCACTCTGCCTCTCTCGAATTCTGCCGCCCTCTCGCACTGTCACTCGCTCTCGCACTCTGCCTCTCGCTCGCTCTCGCGCTCTGCCACTCTCGCGCTCTGCCACTCTCGCGCTCTGCCACTCTCGCGTTCTGCCACTCTCTCGCTCTGCCACTCTCGCGCTCTGCCACCCTCTCGCGCTGTCACTCGCTCTCTCGCTCTGCCTCTCACTCTCGCGATCTGCCTCCCTCTCTCGCTCTCGCTCTGCCCCTCTCGCACTCGTTCTGCCTCTCTCGCTCTCGCTCTGCCTCCCTCTCTCTCTCGCTCTAGCTCTGCCTCGCACTCGCTCTGCCTCTCTCTCTCGCTCTCGCTCTGCCTCTCTCTCTCTCGCTCTGCCTCTCTCTCGCTCGCTCTGCCTCACTCTCTCGCTCTCGCTCTGCCTCGCTCTCGCGCTGCCTCTCTCTCTCTCTCGCTCTGCCTCTCTCGCTCTGCCTCTCTCTCTCTCGCTCTGCCTCTCTCTCTCTCGCTCTGCCTCTCTCCCGCTCTGTCTCTCTCTCTCGCTCCGCCTCCCTCTCGCGCACTCTGCCTCGCTCTCGCTCTGCCTCTCTCTCTCTCGCTCTCGCTCTGCCCCTCTCGCTCTCGCTCTGCCTCTCTCGCTCTCGCTCTGCCTCTCTCTCTCTCGCTCTGCCTCTCTCTCTCTCGCTCTGCTTCTCTCTCTCACTCTCGCCCTGCCTCTCTCTCTCTCTCGCTCTGCCT
Organism: Carcharodon carcharias; assembly: GCF_017639515.1. Taxonomy (NCBI): domain Eukaryota; kingdom Metazoa; phylum Chordata; class Chondrichthyes; order Lamniformes; family Lamnidae; genus Carcharodon; species Carcharodon carcharias. The sequence continues at coordinate 149,336,489 of NC_054476.1, read as the reverse complement.
CTCTCTCTCTCTTGCTCTGCCTCTCTCTCTCGCTCTGCCTCTCTCTCTCGCTCTGCCTCTCTCTCTCTCGCGCTCTGCCTCTCTCGCTCTCGCGCTCTGCCTCTCTCGCTCTCTGCCTCTCTCTCGCGCTCTGCCTCACTTGTGCTCTTGCTCTCTCGCTCTCACGCTGTCACTCACTCGCTCTCGCGCTCTGCCTCTCGCTCGCTCTCGCGCTCTGCCACTCTCTCGCTCTGCCACTCTCGCACTCTGCCACTCTCGAATTCTGCCGCCCTCTCGCACTGTCACTCGCTCTCGCACTCTGCCTCTCGCTCGCTCTCGCGCTCTGCCACTCTCGCGCTCTGCCACTCTCGCGCTCTGCCACTCTCGCGCTCTGCCTCTCTCGTGCTCTCTGCCTCTCTCGCGCTCTGTCTCTCTCACGCTCTCGCTGTTTCTCTCGCACACCCGCGCGCTCTCTTACTCTCTCGCTCTCTCTCTGTCTCTCTCTGTCTCTCTCTGTATCGCTCGCTCTGTCTCTCTCGTGCTCTCTCGCGCTCTCTGCCTCTCTTGCGCTCTGTCTCTCATGCTCTCGCAGTTTCTCTCGCACTCTCGCTCGCTCTCTTACTCTCTCTCTGTCTCGTGCTCTGCCACTCTCGCGCTCTGCCTCCCTCTCGCGCTCTGCCTCCCTTTCGCGCTCTTGCTTGCTCTCTCCAGCTCGCTCTCTCTCCCGCTCGCTCTCTCTCCCACTCGCCCACTCTCCCGCTCGCTCACTCTCCCGCTCGCTCTCTCTCCCGCTCGCTCTCTCACCCGCTCGTTCTCTGCCCTGCTCATTCGCTCTCTCTCTCGCACTCTGCCTCTCTCGCGCTCTGCCTCTCTCGCGCTCTGCCTCTCTCGCGCTCTGCCTCTCTCGCGCTCTGCCTCTCTCGCGCTCTGCCTCTGCCTCTTTGTCTCGCTGTCGCTCTGCCTATCTCTCTCTCGCTGTCGCTCTGCCTCTTGCTCTCTCTCTCGCTCTGCCGCTCTTTCGCTCTCGCTCTGCCTCTCTCGCTCTCGCTCTGCCTCGCTCTCGCTCTCGCTCTGCCTCGCTCTCGCTCTCGCTCTGCCTCGCTCTCGCTCTGCCTATCTCTCTCTCTCTCGCTCTGCCTATCTCTCTCTCTCTCGCTCTGCCTATCTCTCTCTCTCTCGCTCTGCCTCTCTCTCTCGCTCTGCCTCTCTCTCTCGCTCTGCCTCTCTCTCTCTCGCTCTGCCTCTCTCGCTCTCGCTCTGCCTCTCTCGCTCTCGCACTGCCTCTCTCGCTCTCTCTCTGCCTCTCTCGCTCTCTCACTTTCTCGCTCTGCCACTCTCTCTCGCTCTAGGTCTGCCACTCTCTCGATCTGCCTCTCTCTCTCTCGCTCTCGCTCTGCCTCGCTCTCGCTCTGACTCGCTCTCGCTCTGCCTCTCTCTCTCTCTCGCTCTGCCTCTATCTCTCTCTTGCTCTGCCTCTCTCTCTCTCGATCTGCCTCTCTCTTGCTCTGCCTCTCTCTCGCGCTTTGCCTCACTCGCGCTCTGCCTCACTCGCGCTCTGCCTCACTCGCGCTCTGCCTCTGCCTCTCTCGCGCTCTTGCGCTCTCACTTGCTCTCTCGCTGTCACTCGCTCTCTCGCTCTGCCTCTCACTCTCTCGCTCTCGCGCTCTGCCTCTCGCTCGCTCTCGCGCTCTGCCGCCCTCTCACACTCTGCCTCCCTCTCGCGATCTGCCTCCCCCTTCGCACTCACTCTGCCTCTCGTGCTCTCACTCTGCCTCTCTCTCGCTCTCGCTCTGCCTCGCTCTCGCACTCGCTCTGCCTCGCTCTCGCACTCGCTCTGCCTCGCTCTCGCACTCGCTCTGCCTCGCTCTCGCATTCGCTCTGCCTCGCTCTCGCACTCGCTCTGCCTCGCTCTCGCACTCGCTCTGCCTCGCTCTCGCTCTGCCTCTCTCGCTCTGTCTCTCTCGCTCCGCCTCTCTCACTCACTCCGCCTCTCTCTCGCGCTCCGCCTCTCTCTCGCGCTCTGCCTCTCTCTCGCGCTCCGCCTCTCTCTCGCGCTCCGCCTCTCTTGCACTCCGCCTCTCTCGCACTCCGCCTCTCTCGCACTCCGCCTCTCTCGCACTCCGCCTCTCTCGCACTCCGCCTCTCTCGCACTCCGCCTCTCTCGCACTCCGCCTCTCTCGCACTCCGCCTCTCTATCTCGCGCTCCGCCTCTCTCTCTCTCGCTCCGCCTCTCTCTCTCCGCCTCTCTCGCGCTCCGCCTCTCTCTCACTCTGCCTCTCTCTCTCACGCTCCGCCTCTCTCTCTCGCTCTGCCTCTCTCTCTCTCGTTCTGCCTCGCTCGCTGTCGCTCTGTGTCTCTCTCTCGCTCCGCCTCTCTCTCTCTCGCGCGCTCCGCCTCTCTCTCGCGTGCTCCGCCTCTCTCTCACGCTCTGTCTCTCTCGCGCTCGCTGCTTCTCTCGCGATCTCTGTCTCTCTCGCGCTCACTCTCGCGCTCACTGTCTCTCGCGCGCTCTCTGTCTCTCTCGCGCTCTCTGTCTCTCTCGCGCTCTCTGTCTCTCTCGTGCTCTCGCTGTTTCTCTCGCACTCTCGCTCGCTCTCTGTCTCTCTCGTGCTCTCTCTAGCCCTCTTACGGTCGCTCTCTCGCACTCTTACTCTAGCTCGTGCTCGCTCTTGCGCTTGCTCTCTCTCGCTCTCGCACATGCTCTCTCTCTCGTTCTCGCTCTGGCTTTGCTCTCTCTCGCTCTCGCTCTGCCTCTCTCTCGCTCTGCCTCTCTCTCTCTCGCTCTGCCTCTCTCTCTCGCTCGCGCTCTCGCTCTGCCTCTCTCTCTCGCTCTCGCTCTGCCTCTCTTTCTCGCTCTCGCTCTGCCTCGCTCTCTCGCTCTCACTCTGCCTCGCTCTCGCTCTGCCTCACTCTCGCTCTGCCTCACTCTCGCTCTGCCTCGCTCTCGCTCTCTCTCTCACGCTCTGTCTCTCTCTCTCGCGCTCTCTGCCTCTCTTGTGCTCTCTGCCTCTCTCGCGCTCTGTCTCTCTCATGCTCTCGCTGTTTCTCTCGCACTCTCACGCGCTCTCTTACTCTCTCGCTCTCTCTCTGTCTCTCTCTGTCTCTCGCTGTCTCGCTCGCTCTCTCTGTCTCTCTCGCGCTCTCTGTCTCTCTCGTGCTCTCTCACGCTCTCTGCCTCTCTCGTGCTCTGTCTCTCACGCTCTCGCAGTTTCTCTCGCACTCTCGCTCGCTCTCTTACACTCTCTCTGTCTCGTGCTCTGCCACTCTCATTCGCTCTGCCCCCTCTCTCTCGCTCTGCCCCTCTCTCTCTCGCTCTGCCTCTCTCTCTCTCTCGCTCTGCCTCTCTCGCTCTGCGTCTCCCGCTCTGCCTCTCTCGCTCTCGCTCTGCCTCTCTCGCTCTCTCTCTCGCTGTCGTTCTGCCTCTCTCTCTCGCTTTCTCTCTCGCTCTGCCGCTCTCTCTCTCGCTCTAGCTCTGCCACTCTCTCGATCTGCCTCTCTCTCTCGCTCTGCCTCGCTCTCGCTCTGCCTCGCTCGCTCGCTCTGCTTCTCTCTTTTGCTCTTGTTCTGCCTCTCTCTCTCGCTCTCGCTCTGCCTCTCTCTCTCTCTCGCTCTGCCTCTCTCGCTCTCGCTCTGCCCCTCTCGCTGTCGTTCTGCCTCTCTCGCTCTCGCTCTCGCTCTGCCTCTCTCGCTCTCTCGCTCTTGCACTGCCTCTCTCTCTCACTCTCGCTCTGCCTCGCTCTCGCTCTGCCTCGCTCTCGCTCTCGCTCTGCCTCGCTCTCGCTCTGCCTCGCTCTCGCTCTGCCTCACTCTCGCTCTGCCTCGCTCTCGCTCTCTCTCTCACGCTCTGTCTCTCTCTCTCGCGCTCTCTGCCTCTCTTGTGCTCTCTGCCTCTCTCGCGCTCTGTCTCTCTCATGCTCTCGCTGTTTCTCTCGCACTCTCACGTGCTCTCTTACTCTCTCGCTCTCTCTCTGTCTCTCTCTGTCTCTCGCTGTCTCGCTCGCTCTCTCTGTCTCTCTCGCGCTCTCTGTCTCTCTCGTGCTCTCTCACGCTCTCTGCCTCTCTCGTGCTCTGTCTCTCACGCTCTCGCAGTTTCTCTCGCACTCTCGCTCGCTCTCTTACACTCTCTGTCTCGTGCTCTGCCACTCTCGCGCTCTGCCTCCCTCTCGCGCTCCTGCTCGCTCTCTCCAGCTCGCTCTCTCTCCCGCTCGCTCTCTCTCCCGCTCGCCCACTCTCCCGCTCGCCCACTCTCCCGCTCGCTCTCTCTCCCGCTCGCTCTCTCTCCCGCTCGCTCTCTCTCCCGCTCGCTCTCTGTCCTGCTCGCTCTCTCACGCTCTGCCTCCCTCTCGCGCTCTTGCTCGCTCTCTCCAGCTCGCTCTCTCCCGCTCGCTCTCTCTCCCGCTCGCCCACTCTCCCGCTCGCCCACTCTCCCGCTCGCCCACTCTCCCGCTCGCTCACTCTTCCGCTCGCTCACTCTCCCGCTCGCTCACTCTCCCGCTCGCTCTCTCTCCCACTCGCTCTCTGCCCTGCTCGCGCTCTCACTCTGCCTCTCTCTCTCTCGCTCTCGCTCTGCCTTGCTCTCGCTCTGCCTCGCTCTCGCTCTGCCTCTCTCACGCTCTCTCTCACGCTCTGTCTCTGTCTCTTTTGCGCTCTCGCTCACGCTCTCTGCCTCTCTCGTGCTCTCTGCCTCTCTCGCGCTCTGTCTCTCTCACGCTCTCGCTGTTTCTCTCGCACACCCGCGCGCTCTCTTACTCTCTCGCTCTCTCTCTGTCTCTCTCTGTCTCTCTCTGTATCGCTCGCTCTGTCTCTCTCGTGCTCTCTCGCGCTCTCTGCCTCTCTTGCGCTCTGTCTCTCATGCTCTCGCAGTTTCTCTCGCACTCTCGCTCGCTCTCTTATTCTCTCTCTGTCTCGTGCTCTGCCACTCTCGCGCTCTGCCTCCCTCTCGCGCTCTGCCTCCCTTTCGCGCTCTTGCTTGCTCTCTCCAGCTCGCTCTCTCTCCCGCTCGCTCTCTCTCCCACTCGCCCACTCTCCCGCTCGCTCACTCTCCCGCTCGCTCTCTCTCCCGCTCGCTCTCTCACCCGCTCGTTCTCTGCCCTGCTCATTCGCTCTCTCTCTCGCACTCTGCCTCTCTCGCGCTCTGCCTCTCTCGCGCTCTGCCTCTCTCGCGCTCTGCCTCTCTCGCGCTCTGCCTCTGCCTCTCTCTCTCGCTGTCGCTCTGCCTATCTCTCTCTCGCTGTCGCTCTGCCTCTCTCTCTTGCTCTCTCTCTTGCTCTGCCGCTCTTTCGCTCTCGCTCTGCCTCTCTCGCTCTCGCTCTGCCTCGCTCTCGCTCTCGCTCTGCCTCGCTCTCGCTCTCGCTCTGCCTCTTGCTCTCACTCTCGCTCTGACTCTCTCTCTCTCTCTCGCTCTGCCTCTCGCTCTCTCTCTCGCTCTGCCTCTCTCTCTCGCTCTGCCTCTCTCTCTCGCTCTGCCTCTCTCTCTCTCGCTCTGCCTCTCTCGCTCTCGCTCTGCCTCTCTCGCTCTCGCACTGCCTCTCTCGCTCTCTCTCTGCCTCTCTCGCTCTCTCACTTTCTCGCTCTGCCACTCTCTCTCGCTCTAGGTCTGCCACTCTCTCGATCTGCCTCTCTCTCTCTCGCTCTCGCTCTGCCTCGCTCTCGCTCTGACTCGCTCTCGCTCTCGCTCTGCCTCTCTCTCTCTCTCGCTCTGCCTCTCTCTCTCTCTCGCTCTGCCTCTATCTCTCTCTTGCTCTGCCTCTCTCTCTCTCGATCTGCCTCTCTCTTGCTCTGCCTCTCTCTCGCGCTTTGCCTCACTCGCGCTCTGCCTCACTCGCGCTCTGCCTCACTCGCGCTCTGCCTCTGCCTCTCTCGCGCTCTTGCGCTCTCACTTGCTCTCTCGCTGTCACTCGCTCTCTCGCTCTGCCTCTCACTCTCTCGCTCTCGCGCTCTGCCTCTCGCTCGCTCTCGCGCTCTGCCGCCCTCTCACACTCTGCCTCCCTCTCGCGATCTGCCTCCCCCTTCGCACTCACTCTGCCTCTCGTGCTCTCACTCTGCCTCTCTCTCGCTCTCGCTCTGCCTCGCTCTCGCACTCGCTCTGCCTCGCTCTCGCTCTGCCTCTCTCGCTCTGTCTCTCTCGCTCCGCCTCTCTCACGCGCTCCGCCTCTCTCTCGCGCTCCGCCTCTCTCTCGCGCTCCGCCTCTCTCTCGCGCTCCGCCTCTCTCTCGCGCTCCGCCTCTCTTGCACTCCGCCTCTCTCGCACTCCGCCTCTCTCGCACTCCGCCTCTCTCGCACTCCGCCTCTCTCGCACTCCGCCTCTCTCGCACTCCGCCTCTCTATCTCGCGCTCCGCCTCTCTCTCTCTCGCTCCGCCTCTCTCTCTCCGCCTCTCTCGCGCTCCGCCTCTCTCTCACTCTGCCTCTCTCTCTCACGCTCCGCCTCTCTCTCTCGCTCTGCCTCTCTCTCTCTCGTTCTGCCTCGCTCGCTGTCGCTCTGTGTCTCTCTCTCGCTCCGCCTCTCTCTCTCTCGCGCGCTCCGCCTCTCTCTCGCGTGCTCCGCCTCTCTCTCACGCTCTGTCTCTCTCGCGCTCGCTGCCTCTCTCGCGATCTCTGTCTCTCTCGCGCTCACTCTCGCGCTCACTGTCTCTCGCGCGCTCTCTGTCTCTCTCGCGCTCTCTGTCTCTCTCGCGCTCTCTGTCTCTCTCGTGCTCTCGCTGTTTCTCTCGCACTCTCGCTCGCTCTCTGTCTCTCTCGTGCTCTCTCTAGCCCTCTTACGGTCGCTCTCTCGCACTCTTACTCTAGCTCGTGCTCGCTCTTGCGCTTGCTCACTCTCGCTCTCGCACATGCTCTCTCTCTCGTTCTCGCTCTGGCTTTGCTCTCTCTCGCTCTCGCTCTGCCTCTCTCTCGCTCTGCCTCTCTCTCTCTCGCTCTGCCTCTCTCTCTCGCTCGCGCTCTCGCTCTGCCTCTCTCTCTCGCTCTCGCTCTGCCTCTCTCTCTCGCTCTCGCTCTGCCTCGCTCTCTCGCTCTCGCTCTGCCTCGCTCTCGCTCTGCCTCGCTCTCGCTCTGCCTCACTCTCGCTCTGCCTCGCTCTCGCTCTGCCTCGCTCTCGCTCTGCCTCGCTCTCGCTCTGCCTCGCTCTCGCTCTGTCTCTCTCTCTCGCGCTCTCTGCCTCTCTTGTGCTCTCTGCCTCTCTCGCGCTCTGTCTCTCTCATGCTCTCGCTGTTTCTCTCGCACTCTCACGCGCTCTCTTACTCTCTCGCTCTCTCTCTGTCTCTCTCTGTCTCTCGCTGTCTCGCTCGCTCTCTCTGTCTCTCTCGCGCTCTCTGTCTCTCTCGTGCTCTCTGTCTCTCTCGTGCTCTCTCACGCTCTCTGCCTCTCTCGTGCTCTGTCTCTCACGCTCTCGCAGTTTCTCTCGCACTCTCGCTCGCTCTCTTACACTCTCTCTGTCTCGTGCTCTGCCACTCTCGCGCTCTGCCTCCCTCTCGCGCTCCTGCTCGCTCTCTCCAGCTCGCTCTCTCTCCCGCTCGCTCTCTCTCCCGCTCGCCCACTCTCCTGCTCGCCCACTCTCCCGCTCGCTCTCTCTCCCGCTCGCTCTCTCTCCCGCTCGCTCTCTGTCCTGCTCGCTCTCTCACGCTCTGCCTCCCTCTCGCGCTCTTGCTCGCTCTCTCCAGCTCGCTCTCTCTCCCGCTCGCTCTCTCTCCCGCTCGCCCACTCTCCCGCTCGCCCACTCTCCCGCTCGCCCACTCTCCCGCTCGCCCACTCTCCCGCTCGCTCACTCTTCCGCTCGCTCACTCTCCCGCTCGCTCACTCTCCCGCTCGCTCTCTCTCCCACTCGCTCTCTGCCCTGCTCGCGCTCTCACTCTGCCTCTCTCTCTCTCGCTCTCGCTCTGCCTTGCTCTCGCTCTGCCTCGCTCTCGCTCTGCCTCTCTCACGCTCTCTCTCACGCTCTGTCTCTGTCTCTTTTGCGCTCTCGCTCGCGCTCTCTGCCTCTCTCGTGCTCTCTGCCTCTCTCGCGCTCTGTCTCTCTCACGCTCTCGCTGTTTCTCTCGCACACCCGCGCGCTCTCTTACTCTCTCGCTCTCTCTCTGTCTCTCTCTGTCTCTCTCTGTATCGCTCGCTCTGTCTCTCTCGTGCTCTCTCGCGCTCTCTGCCTCTCTTGCGCTCTGTCTCTCATGCTCTCGCAGTTTCTCTCGCACTCTCGCTCGCTCTCTTACTCTCTCTCTGTCTCGTGCTCTGCCACTCTCGCGCTCTGCCTCCCTCTCGCGCTCTGCCTCCCTTTCGCGCTCTTGCTTGCTCTCTCCAGCTCGCTCTCTCTCCCGCTCGCTCTCTCTCCCACTCGCCCACTCTCCCGCTCGCTCACTCTCCCGCTCGCTCTCTCTCCCGCTCGCTCTCTCACCCGCTCGTTCTCTGCCCTGCTCATTCGCTCTCTCGCACTCTGCCTCTCTCGCGCTCTGCCTCTCTCGCGCTCTGCCTCTCTCGCGCTCTGCCTCTCTCGCGCTCTGCCTCTCTCGCGCTCTGCCTCTGCCTCTTTGTCTCGCTGTCGCTCTGCCTATCTCTCTCTCGCTGTCGCTCTGCCTCTTGCTCTCTCTCTCGCTCTGCCGCTCTTTCGCTCTCGCTCTGCCTCTCTCGCTCTCGCTCTGCCTCGCTCTCGCTCTCGCTCTGCCTCGCTCTCTCTCTCGCTCTGCCTCTCACTCTCTCGCTCTCGCGCTCTGCCTCTCGCTCGCTCTCGCGCTCTGCCGCCCTCTCACACTCTGCCTCCCTCTCGCGATCTGCCTCCCCCTTCGCACTCACTCTGCCTCTCGTGCTCTCACTCTGCCTCTCCCTCTCGCACTCTCGCTCTGCCTCTCTCTCACTCTCGCTCTGCCTCGCTCTCGCACTCGCTCAGCCTCGCTCTCGCACTCGCTCTGCCTCGCTCTCGCACTCGCTCTGCCTCGCTCTCGCTCTGCCTCTCTCGCTCTGTCTCTCTCGCTCCGCCTCTCTCACTCACTCCGCCTCTCTCCCGCGCTCCGCCTCTCTCTCGCGCTCCGCCTCTCTCTCGCGCTCCGCCTCTCTCTCGCGCTCCGCCTCTCTCTCGCGCTCCGCCTCTCTCTCGCGCTCCGTCTCTCTCTCGCGCTCCGCCTCTCTCGCACTCCGCCTCTCTCGCACTCCGCCTCTCTCGCACTCCGCCTCTCTCGCACTCCGCCTCTCTCGCACTCCGCCTCTCTATCTCGCGCTCCGCCTCTCTCTCTCTCGCTCCGCCTCTCTCTCTCCGCCTCTCTCGCGCTCCGCCTCTCTCTCACTCTGCCTCTCTCTCTCACGCTCCACCTCTCTCTCTCGCTCTGCCTCTCTCTCTCTCGTTCTGCCTCGCTCGCTGTCGCTGTGTCTCTCTCTCGCTCCGCCTCTCTCTCTCTCGCGCGCTCCGCCTCTCTCTCGCGTGCTCCGCCTCTCTCTCACGCTCTGTCTCTCTCGCGCTCGCTGCTTCTCTCGCGATCTCTGTCTCTCTCGCGCTCACTCTCGCGCTCACTGTCTCTCGCGCGCTCTCTGTCTCTCTCGCGCTCTCTGTCTCTCTCGCGCTCTCTGTCTCTCTCGTGCTCTCGCTGTTTCTCTCGCACTCTCGCTCGCTCTCTGTCTCTCTCGTGCTCTCTCTAGCCCTCTTACAGTCGCTCTCTCGCACTCTTACTCTAGCTCGTGCTCGCTCTTGTGCTTGCTCTCTCTCGCTCTCGCTCTGCCTCTCTCTCGCTCTGCCTCTCTCTCTCTCTGCCTCTCTCTCTCTCGCTCTGCCTCTCTCTCTCGCTCGCGCTCTCGCTCTGCCTCTCTCTCTCGCTCTCGCTCTGCCTCTCTCTCTTTCTCTCGCTCTGCCTCTCTCTCGCTCCGCCTCTCTCTCCACCTCTCTCTCTCTCACTCCGCCTCTCTCCCTCTCGTGCTCCGCCTTTCTCGTGCTCCGCCTCTCTCTCGCACTCCACCTCTCTCTCCCGCTCCCTCTCTCCCGCTCCCTCTCGCGCTCTGCCTCCCTCTCGTGCTCTGTCTGTCTCGCGCTCTCGCTCGCTTTCTCGCTCGCTGTCTCACGCTCGCTGTCTCTCGCGCTCACTGTCTCTCTTGCGCGCTCTGTCTCTCTCGTGCGCTCTCTCTCACGCTCTCTGTCTCTCGCGCTCTCTCACTCGCGGTCTCGCTGTTTCTCTCGCACTCTCGCTTGCTCTCTCTCTCTCTGTTTCTCTCTCTCTCACTCTCTCACTCTCTCTCACTCTCTCTCACTCTCTCTCACTCTCTCTCACTCTCTCTGTCTCTCTCTGTCTCTCTCTGTCTCTCTCTGTCTCTGCCTCTCTCTCACGCTCCAGCTCTCTCTCCCGCTCCCTCTCGCGCTCTGCCTCCCTCTCGCGCTCTCGCTCGCTGTCTCTCTCGCGCTCGCTGTCTCTCTCGCGATCTCTGACTCTCGCGCTCACTGTCTCTCTCGCGCGCTCTCTCTCGCGCTCTCTCTCGCGCTCTCGCTGTTTCTCTCGCACTCTCGCTCGCTCTCTGTCTTTCGCTCTGACTCTCTCACTCTCTCACTCACTCTCTCACTCTGTCTCTCTCTGTCTCTCTCTAGCCCTCTTTCAGTCGCTTTCTCGCACTCTTACTCTCGCTCGTGTTCGCTCTTGCGCGCGCGCTCTCTCGCTCTCGCACATGCTCTCTCTCGCTCTTGCTCTCTCGCTCTCGCTCTACCTCTCTCTCGCTCTACCTCTCTCTCTCATTCTCGCTCTCGCTCTGCTCTCTCTCGCTCTCGCTCTGCCTCTCTCTCTCGCTCTGCCCCTCTCTTGCTCTCGCTCTGCCTCTTGCTCTCGCTCTCGCGCTGCCTCTCTCTCTTGCTCTCGCTCTGCCTCTCTCGCTCTCGCTCTGCCTCTCTCGCTCTCGCACTGCCTCTCTCGCTCTCGCTCTGCCTCTCTCGCTCTCGCTCTGCCTCTCTCGCTCTCGCTTTGCCTCTCTCGCTCTCGCTCTGCCTCTCTCACTCTCTCTCACTGTCGCTCTGCCTCTCTCTCTCTCTCTCGCTCTGCCACTGTCTCTCTTGCTCTGCCTCGCTCTCGCTCTGCCTCTCTCTCTCGCTCTGCCTCTCTCTCTCTCTCGCTCTGCCTCTCTCTCTCTCTCGCTCTGCCTCTCTCTCTCTCGCTCTGCCTCTCTCTCTCGCTCTGCCTCTCTCTCTCGCTCTGCCTCTCTCTCTCGCTCTGCCTCTCTCTCTCTCGCGCTCTGCCTCTCACGCTCTGCCTCTCTCTCGCGCTCTGCCTCACTTGTGCTCTTGCTCTCTCGCTCTCGCGCTGTCACTCACTCGCTCTCGCGCTCTGCCTCTCGCTCGCTCTCGCGCTCTGCCACTCTCTCGCTCTGCCACTCTCGCACTCTGCCACTCTCGAACTCTGCCGCCCTCTCGCACTGTCACTCGCTCTCGCGCTCTGCCTCTCGCTCGCTCTCGCGCTCTGCCACTCTCGCGCTCTGCCACTCTCGCGCTCTGCCACTCTCTCGCTCTGCCACTCTCGCGCTCTGCCACTCTCGACCTCTGCCACCCTCTCGCGCTGTCACTCGCTCTCTCGCTCTGCCTCTCACTCTCGCGATCTGCCTCCCTCTCTCGCTCTCGCTCTGCCCCTCTCGCACTCGTTCTGCCTCTCTCGCTCTCGCTCTGCCTCCCTCTCTCTCTCGCTCTAGCTCTGCCTCGCTCTCGCGCTGCCTCTCTCTCTCTCTCGCTCTGTCTCTCTCTCACTCTGCCTCTCTCTCTCTCGCTCTGCCTCTCTCTCTCTCGCTCTGCCTCTCTCTCGCTCGCTCTGCCTCACTCTCTCGCTCTCGCTCTGCCTCGCTCTCGCGCTGCCTCTCTCTCTCTCTCGCTCTGTCTCTCTCTCGCTCTGCCTCTCTCTCTCTCGCTCTGCCTCTCTCTCTCTCGCTCTGCCTCTCTCTCGCTCGCTCTGCCTCACTCTCTCGCTCTCGCTCTGCCTCGCTCTCGCGCTGCCTCTCTCTCTCTCTCGCTCTGTCTCTCTCTCTCTCTCGCTCTGTCTCTCTCTCGCTCTGCCTCTCTCTCTCTCGCTCTGCCTCTCTCTCTCTCGCTCTGCCTCTCTCTCTCTTGCTCGCTCTGCCGCTTTCTCGCTCTGCCTCTCTCTCTCTCACTCTGCCTCTCTCTCTCTCGCTCTGCCTCTCTCTCTCGCTCTGCCTCTCTCTCTCTCTTGCTCTGCCTCTCTCTCTCGCTCTGCCTCTCTCTCTCGCTCTGCCTCTCTCTCTCTCGCGCTCTGCCTCTCTCGCTCTCGCGCTCTGCCTCTCTCGCTCTCTCCCTCTCTCTCGCGCTCTGCCTCACTTGTGCTCTTGCTCTCTCGCTCTCGCGCTGTCACTCACTCGCTCTCGCGCTCTGCCTCTCGCTCGCTCTCGCGCTCTGCCACTCTCTCGCTCTGCCACTCTCGCACTCTGCCACTCTCGAATTCTGCCGCCCTCTCGCACTGTCACTCGCTCTCGCACTCTGCCTCTCGCTCGCTCTCGCGCTCTGCCACTCTCGCGCTCTGCCACTCTCGCGCTCTGCCACTCTCGCGTTCTGCCACTCTCTCGCTCTGCCACTCTCGCGCTCTGCCACCCTCTCGCGCTGTCACTCGCTCTCTCGCTCTGCCTCTCACTCTCGCGATCTGCCTCCCTCTCTCGCTCTCGCTCTGCCCCTCTCGCACTCGTTCTGCCTCTCTCGCTCTCGCTCTGCCTCCCTCTCTCTCTCGCTCTAGCTCTGCCTCGCACTCGCTCTGCCTCTCTCTCTCGCTCTCGCTCTGCCTCTCTCTCTCTCGCTCTGCCTCTCTCTCGCTCGCTCTGCCTCACTCTCTCGCTCTCGCTCTGCCTCGCTCTCGCGCTGCCTCTCTCTCTCTCTCGCTCTGCCTCTCTCGCTCTGCCTCTCTCTCTCTCGCTCTGCCTCTCTCTCTCTCGCTCTGCCTCTCTCTCTCTCGCTCTGCCTCTCTCCCGCTCTGTCTCTCTCTCTCGCTCCGCCTCCCTCTCGCGCACTCTGCCTCGCTCTCGCTCTGCCTCTCTCTCTCTCGCTCTCGCTCTGCCCCTCTCGCTCTCGCTCTGCCTCTCTCGCTCTCGCTCTGCCTCTCTCTCTCTCGCTCTGCCTCTCTCTCTCTCGCTCTGCCTCTCTCTCTCTCGCTCTGCTTCTCTCTCTCACTCTCGCCCTGCCTCTCTCTCTCTCTCGCTCTGCCTCTCTCTCTCTTGCTCTGCCTCTCTCTCTCGCTCTGCCTCTCTCTCTCGCTCTGCCTCTCTCTCTCTCGCGCTCTGCCTCTCTCGCTCTCGCGCTCTGCCTCTCTCGCTCTCTGCCTCTCTCTCGCGCTCTGCCTCACTTGTGCTCTTGCTCTCTCGCTCTCACGCTGTCACTCACTCGCTCTCGCGCTCTGCCTCTCGCTCGCTCTCGCGCTCTGCCACTCTCTCGCTCTGCCACTCTCGCACTCTGCCACTCTCGAATTCTGCCGCCCTCTCGCACTGTCACTCGCTCTCGCACTCTGCCTCTCGCTCGCTCTCGCGCTCTGCCACTCTCGCGCTCTGCCACTCTCGCGCTCTGCCTCTCTCGTGCTCTCTTACTCTCTCGCTCTCTCTCTGTCTCTCTCTGTCTCTCTCTGTATCGCTCGCTCTGTCTCTCTCGTGCTCTCTCGCGCTCTCTGCCTCTCTTGCGCTCTGTCTCTCATGCTCTCGCAGTTTCTCTCGCACTCTCGCTCGCTCTCTTACTCTCTCTCTGTCTCGTGCTCTGCCACTCTCGCGCTCTGCCTCCCTCTCGCGCTCTGCCTCCCTTTCGCGCTCTTCCTTGCTCTCTCCAGCTCGCTCTCTCTCCCGCTTGCTCTCTCTCCCACTCGCCCACTCTCCCGCTCGCTCACTCTCCCGCTCGCTCTCTCTCCCGCTCGCTCTCTCACCCGCTCGTTCTCTGCCCTGCTCATTCGCTCTCTCTCTCGCACTCTGCCTCTCTCGCGCTCTGCCTCTCTCGCGCTCTGCCTCTCTCGCGCTCTGCCTCTCTCGCGCTCTGCCTCTGCCTCTTTGTCTCGCTGTCGCTCTGCCTATCTCTCTCTCGCTGTCGCTCTGCCTCTTGCTCTCTCTCTCGCTCTGCCGCTCTTTCGCTCTCGCTCTGCCTCTCTCGCTCTCGCTCTGCCTCGCTCTCGCTCTCGCTCTGCCTCGCTCTCGCTCTCGCTCTGCCTCTTGCTCTCACTCTCGCTCTGCCTATCTCTCTCTCTCTCGCTCTGCCTATCTCTCTCTCTCTCGCTCTGCCTCTCTCTCTCTCTCTGCCTCTCTCTCTCGCTCTGCCTCTCTCTCTCATTCCGCCTCTCTCGCTCTCGCTCTGCCTCTCTCGCTCTCGCTCTGCCTCTCTCGCTCTCTCTCTGCCTCTCTCGCTCTCTCACTTTCTCGCTCTGCCACTCTCTCTCGCTCTAGGTCTGCCACTCTCTCGATCTGCCTCTCTCTCTCTCGCTCTCGCTCTGCCTCGCTCTCGCTCTGACTCGCTCTCGCTCTCGCTCTGCCTCTCTCTCTCTCTCGCTCTGCCTCTATCTCTCTCTTGCTCTGCCTCTCTCTCTCTCGATCTGCCTCTCTCTTGCTCTGCCTCTCTCTCGCGCTTTGCCTCACTCGCGCTCTGCCTCACTCGCGCTCTGCCTCACTCGCGCTCTGCCTCTGCCTCTCTCGCGCTCTTGCGCTCTCACTTGCTCTCTCGCTGTCACTCGCTCTCTCGCTCTGCCTCTCACTCTCTCGCTCTCACACTCTGCCTCTCGCTCGCTCTCGTGCTCTACCTCCCTCTCGCACTCTGCCTCCCTCTTGCGCTCTGCCTCCCCCTTCGCACTCACTCTGCCTCTCGTGCTCTCACTCTGCCTCTCTCTCGCTCTCGCTCTGCCTCGCTCTCGCACTCGCTCTGCCTCGCTCTCGCACTCGCTCTGCCTCGCTCTCGCACTCGCTCTGCCTCGCTCTCGCATTCGCTCTGCCTCGCTCTCGCTCTGCCTCTCTCGCTCTGTCTCTCTCGCTCCGCCTCTCTCACTCACTCCGCCTCTCTCTCGCGCTCCGCCTCTCTCTCGCGCTCCGCCTCTCTCTCGCGCTCCGCCTCTCTCTCGCGCTCCGCCTCTCTCTCGCGCTCCGCCTCTCTCGCACTCCGCCTCTCTCGCACTCCGCCTCTCTCGCACTCCGCCTCTCTCGCACTCCGCCTCTCTCGCACTCCGCCTCTCTCGCACTCCGCCTCTCTATCTCGCGCTCCGCCTCTCTCTCTCTCGCTCCGCCTCTCTCTCTCCGCCTCTCTCGCGCTCCGCCTCTCTCTCACTCTGCCTCTCTCTCTCACGCTCCGTCTCTCTCTCTCGCTCTGCCTCTCTCTCTCTCGTTCTGCCTCGCTCGCTGTCGCTCTGTGTCTCTCTCTCGCTCCGCCTCTCTCTCTCGCGTGCTCCGCCTCTCTCTCACGCTCTGTCTCTCTCGCGCTCGCTGTCTCTCTCGCGATCTCTGTCTCTCTCGCGCTCACTCTCGCGCTCACTGTCTCTCTCGCGCTCACTGTCTCTCTCGCGCTCTCTGTCTCTCTCGCGCTCTCTGTCTCTCTCGCGCTCTCTGTCTCTCTCACGCTCTCGCTGTTTCTCTCGCACTCTCGCTCGCTCTCTGTCTCTCTCGTGCTCTCTCTAGCCCTCTTACGGTCGCTCTCTCGCACTCTTACTCTAGCTCGTGCTCGCTCTTGCGCTTGCTCTCTCTCGCTCTCGCACATGCTCTCTCTCTCGTTCTCGCTCTGGCTTTGCTCTCTCTCGCTCTCGCTCTGCCTCTCTCTCGCTCTGCCTCTCTCTCTCTCGCTCTGCCTCTCTCTCTCGCTCGCGCTCTCGCTCTGCCTCTCTCTCTCGCTCTCGCTCTGCCTCTCTTTCTCGCTCTCGCTCTGCCTCGCTCTCTCGCTCTCGCTCTGCCTCGCTCTCGCTCTGCCTCACTCTCGCTCTGCCTCACTCTCGCTCTGCCTCACTCTCGCTCTGCCTCGCTCTCGCTCTCTCTCTCACGCTCTGTCTCTCTCTCTCGCGCTCTCTGCCTCTCTTGTGCTCTCTGCCTCTCTCGCGCTCTGTCTCATGCTCTCGCTGTTTCTCTCGCACTCTCACGCGCTCTCTTACTCTCTCGCTCTCTCTCTGTCTCTCTCTGTCTCTCGCTGTCTCGCTCGCTCTCTCTGTCTCTCTCGCGCTCTCTGTCTCTCTCGTGCTCTCTCACGCTCTCTGCCTCTCTCGTGCTCTGTCTCTCACGCTCTCGCAGTTTCTCTCGCACTCTCGCTCGCTCTCTTACACTCTCTCTGTCTCGTGCTCTGCCACTCTCGCGCTCTGCCTCCCTCTCGCGCTCCTGCTCGCTCTCTCCAGCTCGCTCTCTCTCCCGCTCGCTCTCTCTCCCGCTCGCCCACTCTCCCGCTCGCCCACTCTCCCGCTCGCTCTCTCTCCCGCTCGCTCTCTCTCCCGCTCGCTCTCTCTCCCGCTCGCTCTCTGTCCTGCTCGCTCTCTCACGCTCTGCCTCCCTCTCGCGCTCTTGCTCGCTCTCTCCAGCTCGCTCTCTCTCCCGCTCGCTCTC
This sequence comes from Carcharodon carcharias, assembly GCF_017639515.1. NCBI lineage: Eukaryota > Metazoa > Chordata > Chondrichthyes > Lamniformes > Lamnidae > Carcharodon > Carcharodon carcharias. The sequence continues at coordinate 149,320,033 of NC_054476.1, read as the reverse complement.
TCTCCCGCTCGCCCACTCTCCCGCTCGCCCACTCTCCCGCTCGCCCACTCTCCCGCTCGCTCACTCTTCCGCTCGCTCACTCTCCCGCTCGCTCACTCTCCCGCTCGCTCTCTCTCCCACTCGCTCTCTGCCCTGCTCGCGCTCTCACTCTGCCTCTCTCTCTCTCGCTCTCGCTCTGCCTTGCTCTTGCTCTGCCTCGCTCTCGCTCTGCCTCTCTCACGCTCTCTCTCACGCTCTGTCTCTGTCTCTTTTGCGCTCTCGCTCGCGCTCTCTGCCTCTCTCGTGCTCTCTGCCTCTCTCGCGCTCTGTCTCTCTCACGCTCTCGCTGTTTCTCTCGCACACCCGCGCGCTCTCTTACTCTCTCGCTCTCTCTCTGTCTCTCTCTGTCTCTCTCTGTATCGCTCGCTCTGTCTCTCTCGTGCTCTCTCGCGCTCTCTGCCTCTCTTGCGCTCTGTCTCTCATGCTCTCGCAGTTTCTCTCGCACTCTCGCTCGCTCTCTTACTCTCTCTCTGTCTCGTGCTCTGCCACTCTCGCGCTCTGCCTCCCTCTCGCGCTCTGCCTCCCTTTCGCGCTCTTGCTTGCTCTCTCCAGCTCGCTCTCTCTCCCGCTCGCTCTCTCTCCCACTCGCCCACTCTCCCGCTCGCTCACTCTCCCGCTCGCTCTCTCTCCCGCTCGCTCTCTCACCCGCTCGTTCTCTGCCCTGCTCATTCGCTCTCTCGCACTCTGCCTCTCTCGCGCTCTGCCTCTCTCGCGCTCTGCCTCTCTCGCGCTCTGCCTCTCTCGCGCTCTGCCTCTGCCTCTTTGTCTTGCTGTCGCTCTGCCTATCTCTCTCTCGCTGTCGCTCTGCCTCTTGCTCTCTCTCTCGCTCTGCCGCTCTTTCGCTCTCGCTCTGCCTCTCTCGCTCTCGCTCTGCCTCGCTCTCGCTCTCGCTCTGCCTCGCTCTCTCTCTCGCTCTGCCTCTCACTCTCTCGCTCTCGCGCTCTGCCTCTCGCTCGCTCTCGCGCTCTGCCGCCCTCTCACACTCTGCCTCCCTCTCGCGATCTGCCTCCCCCTTCGCACTCACTCTGCCTCTCGTGCTCTCACTCTGCCTCTCCCTCTCGCACTCTCGCTCTGCCTCTCTCTCGCTCTCGCTCTGCCTCGCTCTCGCACTCGCTCTGCCTCGCTCTCGCACTCGCTCTGCCTCGCTCTCGCACTCGCTCTGCCTCGCTCTCGCTCTGCCTCTCTCGCTCTGTCTCTCTCGCTCCGCCTCTCTCACTCACTCCGCCTCTCTCTCGCGCTCCGCCTCTCTCTCGCGCTCCGCCTCTCTCTCGCGCTCCGCCTCTCTCTCGCGCTCCGCCTCTCTCTCGCGCTCCGCCTCTCTCTCGCGCTCCGCCTCTCTCGCACTCCGCCTCTCTCGCACTCCGCCTCTCTCGCACTCCGCCTCTCTCGCACTCCGCCTCTCTCGCACTCCGCCTCTCTATCTCGCGCTCCGCCTCTCTCTCTCTCGCTCCGCCTCTCTCTCTCCGCCTCTCTCGCGCTCCGCCTCTCTCTCACTCTGCCTCTCTCTCTCACGCTCCACCTCTCTCTCTCGCTCTGCCTCTCTCTCTCTCGTTCTGCCTCGCTCGCTGTCGCTGTGTCTCTCTCTCGCTCCGCCTCTCTCTCTCTCGCGCGCTCCGCCTCTCTCTCGCGTGCTCCGCCTCTCTCTCACGCTCTGTCTCTCTCGCGCTCGCTGATTCTCTCGCGATCTCTGTCTCTCTCGCGCTCACTCTCGCGCTCACTGTCTCTCGCGCGCTCTCTGTCTCTCTCGCGCTCTCTGTCTCTCTCGCGCTCTCTGTCTCTCTCGTGCTCTCGCTGTTTCTCTCGCACTCTCGCTCGCTCTCTGTCTCTCTCGTGCTCTCTCTAGCCCTCTTACAGTCGCTCTCTCGCACTCTTACTCTAGCTCGTGCTCGCTCTTGCGCTTGCTCTCTCTCGCTCTCGCTCTGCCTCTCTCTCGCTCTGCCTCTCTCTCTCTCTGCCTCTCTCTCTCTCGCTCTGCCTCTCTCTCTCGCTCGCGCTCTCGCTCTGCCTCTCTCTCTCGCTCTCGCTCTGCCTCTCTCTCTTTCTCTCGCTCTGCCTCTCTCTCTTTCTCTCGCTCTGCCTCTCTCTCGCTCCGCCTCTCTCTCCACCTCTCTCTCTCTCACTCCGCCTCTCTCCCTCTCGTGCTCCGCCTTTCTCGTGCTCCGCCTCTCTCTCGCACTCCACCTCTCTCTCCCGCTCCCTCTCTCCGCTCCCTCTCGCGCTCTGCCTCCCTCTCGTGCTCTGTCTGTCTCGCGCTCTCGCTCGCTTTCTCGCTCGCTGTCTCACGCTCGCTGTCTCTCGCGCTCACTGTCTCTCTGCGCGCTCTGTCTCTCTCGTGCGCTCTCTCTCACGCTCTCTGTCTCTCGCGCTCTCTCTCTCGCGGTCTCGCTGTTTCTCTCGCACTCTCGCTTGCTCTCTCTCTCTCTGTTTCTCTCTCTCTCACCTCTCCACTCTCTCTCACTCTCTCTCACTCTCTCTCACTCTCTCTCACTCTCTCTGTCTCTCTCTGTCTCTCTCTGTCTCTCTCTGTCTCTGCCTCTCTCTCACGCTCCAGCTCTCTCTCCCGCTCCCTCTCGCGCTCTGCCTCCCTCTCGCGCTCTCGCTCGCTGTCTCTCTCGCGCTCGCTGTCTCTCTCGCGATCTCTGACTCTCGCGCTCACTGTCTCTCTCGCGCGCTCTCTCTCGCGCTCTCTCTCGCGCTTTCGCTGTTCCTCTCGCACTCTCGCTCGCTCTCTGTCTTTCGCTCTGACTCTCTCACTCTCTCACTCACTCTCTCACTCTGTCTCTCTCTGTCTCTCTCTAGCCCTCTTTCAGTCGCTTTCTCGCACTCTTACTCTCGCTCGTGTTCGCTCTTGCGCGCGCGCTCTCTCGCTCTCGCACATGCTCTCTCTCGCTCTTGCTCTCTCGCTCTCGCTCTACCTCTCTCTCGCTCTACCTCTCTCTCTCATTCTCGCTCTCGCTCTGCTCTCTCTCGCTCTCGCTCTGCCTCTCTCTCTCGCTCTGCCCCTCTCTCTCTCTCTCTGCCTCGCTCTTGCTCTCGCTCTGCCTCTTGCTCTCGCTCTCGCGCTGCCTCTCTCTCTTGCTCTCGCTCTGCATCTCTCGCTCTCGCTCTGCCTCTCTCGCTCTCGCACTGCCTCTCTCGCTCTCGCTCTGCCTCTCTCGCTCTCGCTCTGCCTCTCTCGCTCTCGCTTTGCCTCTCTCGCTCTCGCTCTGCCTCTCTCACTCTCTCTCACTGTCGCTCTGCCTCTCTCTCTCTCTCTCGCTCTGCCACTGTCTCTCTTGCTCTGCCTCGCTCTCGCTCTGCCTCTCTCTCTCGCTCTGCCTCTCTCTCTCTCTCGCTCTGCCTCTCTCTCTCTCTCGCTCTGCCTCTCTCTCTCTCGCTCTGCCTCTCTCTCTCTCGCTCTGCCTCTCTCTCTCGCTCTGCCTCTCTCTCTCGCTCTGCCTCTCTCTCTCGCTCTGCCTCTCTCTCTCTCGCGCTCTGCCTCTCTCACGCTCTGCCTCTCTCTCGCGCTCTGCCTCACTTGTGCTCTTGCTCTCTCGCTCTCGCGCTGTCACTCACTCTCTCTCGCTCTGCCTCTCCTCACTCTCTCGCTCTGCTCCTCTCTCGCTCTTCCTTCTCGCTCTCTGCCTCTCTCTCTCTCGCTCTCCTCTGTCTCTCTCTCTCGCTCTGCCTCTCTGCTCTCTCTCCGCTCTGCCTCTCTCGCGCTCTGCCTCTCTCTCACTCTCGCTCTGCTCTCCGCTCTGCTCTCTCTCTCGCCTCTCTCTCGCTCTGCCCTCTTCGCTCTCTCTGCCTCTCTCTCTCCTGCTCTCGTCTCCTCTCCTCTCTCACTCCTCTCGCTCTCTCTCGCTCTCTCGCTCTGCCGTCTCTCTCTCGCTCTGCTCTGCCACTCTCTCTCTCGCTTCTGCCTCTCTCTCTCGCTCGCGCTCTGCCTCTCTCTCTCGCTCTCTCGCTCTGCCTCGCTCTCTCGCTCTGCCTCGCTCTCTCGCTCTGCCTCGCTCTCTCGCTCTGCCTCGCACTCTCTCGCTCTGCCTCTCTCTCTCTCGCTCTGCCTCTCTCTCGCTCGCTCTGCCTCACTCTCTCGCTCTCGCTCTGCCTCGCTCTCGCGCTGCCTCTCTCTCTCTCTCGCTCTGTCTCTCTCTCGCTCTGCCTCTCTCTCTCTCGCTCTGCCTCTCTCTCTCTCGCTCTGCCTCTCTCTCGCTCGCTCTGCCTCTCTCTCTCGCTCTCGCTCTGCCTCGCTCTCGCGCTGCCTCTCTCTCTCTCTCGCTCTGTCTCTCTCTCGCTCTGCCTCTCTCTCTCTCGCTCTGCCTCTCTCTCTCTCGCTCTGCCTCTCTCTCTCTTGCTCGCTCTGCCGCTTTCTCGCTCTGCCTCTCTCTCTCTCACTCTGCCTCTCTCTCTCTCGCTCTGCCTCTCTCTCTCTCGCTCTGCCTCTCTCTCTCTCGCTCTGCCTCTCTCCCGCTCTGTCTCTCTCTCTCGCTCCGCCTCCCTCTCGCGCACTCTGCCTCGCTCTCGCTCTGCCTCTCTCTCTCTCGCTCTCGCTCTGCCCCTCTCGCTCTCGCTCTGCCTCTCTCGCTCTCGCTCTGCCTCTCTCTCTCTCGCTCTGCCTCTCTCTCTCTCGCTCTGCCTCTCTCTCTCGCGCTCTGCTTCTCTCTCTCACTCTCGCCCTGCCTCTCTCTCTCTCTCGCTCTGCCTCTCTCTCTCTCTTGCTCTGCCTCTCTCTCTCGCTCTGCCTCTCTCTCTCGCTCTGCCTCTCTCTCTCGCTCTGCCTCTCTCTCTCTCGCGCTCTGCCTCTCTCGCTCTCGCGCTCTGCCTCTCACGCTCTCTGCCTCTCTCTCGCGCTCTGCCTCACTTGTGCTCTTGCTCTCTCGCTCTCGCGCTGTCACTCACTCGCTCTCGCGCTCTGCCTCTCGCTCGCTCTCGCGCTCTGCCACTCTCTCGCTCTGCCACTCTCGCACTCTGCCACTCTCGAATTCTGCCGCCCTCTCGCACTGTCACTCGCTCTCGCACTCTGCCTCTCGCTCGCTCTCGCGCTCTGCCACTCTCGCGCTCTGCCACTCTCGCGCTCTGCCACTCTCTCGCTCTGCCACTCTCGCGCTCTGCCACCCTCTCGCGCTGTCACTCGCTCTCTCGCTCTGCCTCTCACTCTCGCGATCTGCCTCCCTCTCTCGCTCTCGCTCTGCCCCTCTCGCACTCGTTCTGCCTCTCTCGCTCTCGCTCTGCCTCCCTCTCTCTCTCGCTCTAGCTCTGCCTTGCACTCGCTCTGCCTCTCTCTCTCGCTCTCGCTCTGCCTCTCTCTCTCTCGCTCTGCCTCTCTCTCGCTCGCTCTGCCTCACTCTCTCGCTCTCGCTCTGCCTCGCTCTCGCGCTGCCTCTCTCTCTCTCTCGCTCTGCCTCTCTCGCTCTGCCTCTCTCTCTCTCGCTCTGCCTCTCTCTCTCTCGCTCTGCCTCTCTCTCTCTCGCTCTGCCTCTCTCCCGCTCTGTCTCTCTCTCTCGCTCCGCCTCCCTCTCGCGCACTCTGCCTCGCTCTCGCTCTGCCTCTCTCTCTCTCGCTCTCGCTCTGCCCCTCTCGCTCTCGCTCTGCCTCTCTCGCTCTCGCTCTGCCTCCCTCTCTCTCGCTCTGCCTCTCTCTCTCTCGCTCTGCCTCTCTCTCTCTCGCTCTGCCTCTCTCTCTCTCGCTCTGCTTCTCTCTCTCACTCTCGCCCTGCCTCTCTCTCTCTCTCGCTCTGCCTCTCTCTCTCTCTTGCTCTGCCTCTCTCTCTCGCTCTGCCTCTCTCTCTCGCTCTGCCTCTCTCTCTCTCGCGCTCTGCCTCTCTCGCTCTCGCGCTCTGCCTCTCTCGCTCTCTGCCTCTCTCTCGCGCTCTGCCTCACTTGTGCTCTTGCTCTCTCGCTCTCGCGCTGTCACTCACTCGCTCTCGCGCTCTGCCTCTCGCTCGCTCTCGCGCTCTGCCACTCTCTCGCTCTGCCACTCTCGCACTCTGCCACTCTCGAATTCTGCCGCCCTCTCGCACTGTCACTCGCTCTCGCACTCTGCCTCTCGCTCGCTCTCGCGCTCTGCCACTCTCGCGCTCTGCCACTCTCGCGCTCTGCCTCTCTCGTGCTCTCTGCCTCTCTCGCGCTCTGTCTCTCTCACGCTCTCGCTGTTTCTCTCGCACACCCGCGCGCTCTCTTACTCTCTCGCTCTCTCTCTGTCTCTCTCTGTCTCTCTCTGTATCGCTCGCTCTGTCTCTCTCGTGCTCTCTCGCGCTCTCTGCCTCTCTTGCGCTCTGTCTCTCATGCTCTCGCAGTTTCTCTCGCACTCTCGCTCGCTCTCTTACTCTCTCTCTGTCTCGTGCTCTGCCACTCTCGCGCTCTGCCTCCCTCTCGCGCTCTGCCTCCCTTTCGCGCTCTAGCTTGCTCTCTCCAGCTCGCTCTCTCTCCCGCTCGCTCTCTCTCCCACTCGCCCACTCTCCCGCTCGCTCACTCTCCCGCTCGCTCTCTCTCCCGCTCGCTCTCTCACCCGCTCGTTCTCTGCCCTGCTCATTCGCTCTCTCTCTCGCACTCTGCCTCTCTCGCGCTCTGCCTCTCTCGCGCTCTGCCTCTCTCGCGCTCTGCCTCTCTCGCGCTCTGCCTCTGCCTCTTTGTCTCGCTGTCGCTCTGCCTATCTCTCTCTCGCTGTCGCTCTGCCTCTTGCTCTCTCTCTCGCTCTGCCGCTCTTTCGCTCTCGCTCTGCCTCTCTCGCTCTCGCTCTGCCTCGCTCTCGCTCTCGCTCTGCCTCGCTCTCGCTCTGCCTCTTGCTCTCACTCTCGCTCTGCCTATCTCTCTCTCTCTCGCTCTGCCTATCTCTCTCTCTCTCGCTCTGCCTCTCTCTCTCGCTCTGCCTCTCTCTCTCGCTCTGCCTCTCTCTCTCTCGCTCTGCCTCTCTCGCTCTCGCTCTGCCTCTCTCGGTCTCGCCCTGCCTCTCTCGCTCTCTCTCTGCCTCTCTCGCTCTCTCACTTTCTCGCTCTGCCACTCTCTCTCGCTCTAGGTCTGCCACTCTCTCGATCTGCCTCTCTCTCTCTCGCTCTCGCTCTGCCTCGCTCTCGCTCTGACTCGCTCTCGCTCTCGCTCTGCCTCTCTCTCTCTCTCGCTCTGCCTCTATCTCTCTCTTGCTCTGCCTCTCTCTCTCTCGATCTGCCTCTCTCTTGCTCTGCCTCTCTCTCGCGCTTTGCCTCACTCGCGCTCTGCCTCACTCGCACTCCGCCTCTCTATCTCGCGCTCCGCCTCTCTCTCTCTCGCTCCGCCTCTCTCTCTCCGCCTCTCTCGCGCTCCGCCTCTCTCTCACTCTCGCGCTGTCACTCACTCGCTCTCGCGCTCTGCCTCTCGCTCGCTCTCGCGCTCCGCCTCTCTCTCACTCTGCCTCTCTCTCTCACGCTCCACCTCTCTCTCTCGCTCTGCCTCTCTCTCTTTCGTTCTGCCTCGTTCGCTGTCGCTGTGTCTCTCTCTCGCTCCGCCTCTCTCTCTCTCGCGCGCTCCGCCTCTCTCTCGCGTGCTCCGCCTCTCTCTCACGCTCTGTCTCTCTCGCGCTCGCTGCTTCTCTCGCGATCTCTGTCTCTCTCGCGCTCACTCTCGCGCTCACTGTCTCTCGCGCGCTCTCTGTCTCTCTCGCGCTCTCTGTCTCTCTCGCGCTCTCTGTCTCTCTCGTGCTCTCGCTGTTTCTCTCGCACTCTCGCTCGCTCTCTGTCTCTCTCGTGCTCTCTCTAGCCCTCTTACAGTCGCTCTCTCGCACTCTTACTCTAGCTCGTGCTCGCTCTTGCGCTTGCTCTCTCTCGCTCTCGCTCTGCCTCTCTCTCGCTCTGCCTCTCTCTCTCTCTGCCTCTCTCTCTCTCGCTCTGCCTCTCTCTCTTGCTCGCGCTCTCGCTCTGCCTCTCTCTCTCGCTCTCGCTCTGCCTCTCTCTCTTTCTCTCGCTCTGCCTCTCTCTCGCTCCGCCTCTCTCTCCACCTCTCTCTCTCTCACTCCGCCTCTCTCCCTCTCGTGCTCCGCCTTTCTCGTGCTCCGCCTCTCTCTCGCACTCCACCTCTCTCTCCCGCTCCCTCTCTCCCGCTCCCTCTCGCGCTCTGCCTCCCTCTCGTGCTCTGTCTGTCTCGCGCTCTCGCTCGCTTTCTCGCTCGCTGTCTCACGCTCGCTGTCTCTCGCGCTCACTGTCTCTCTTGCGCGCTCTGTCTCTCTCGTGCGCTCTCTCTCACGCTCTCTGTCTCTCGCGCTCTCTCTCTCGCGGTCTCGCTGTTTCTCTCGCACTCTCGCTTGCTCTCTCTCTCTCTGTTTCTCTCTCTCTCACTCTCTCTCACTCTCTCTCACTCTCTCTCACTCTCTCTCACTCTCTCTCACTCTCTCTGTCTCTCTCTGTCTCTCTCTGTCTCTCTCTGTCTCTGCCTCTCTCTCACGCTCCAGCTCTCTCTCCCGCTCCCTCTCGCGCTCTGCCTCCCTCTCGCGCTCTCGCTCGCTGTCTCTCTCGCGCTCGCTGTCTCTCTCGCGATCTCTGACTCTCGCGCTCACTGTCTCTCTCGCGCGCTCTCTCTCGCGCTCTCGCTGTTTCTCTCGCACTCTCGCTCGCTCTCTGTCTTTCGCTCTGACTCTCTCACTCTCTCACTCACTCTCTCACTCTGTTTCTCTCTGTCTCTCTCTAGCCCTCTTTCAGTCGCTTTCTCGCACTCTTACTCTCGCTCGTGTTCGCTCTTGCGCGCGCGCTCTCTCGCTCTCGCACATGCTCTCTCTCGCTCTTGCTCTCTCGCTCTCGCTCTACCTCTCTCTCGCTCTACCTCTCTCTCTCATTCTCGCTCTCGCTCTGCTCTCTCTCGCTCTCGCTCTGCCTCTCTCTCTCGCTCTGCCCCTCTCTTGCTCTCGCTCTGCCTCTTGCTCTCGCTCTCGCGCTGACTCTCTCTCTTGCTCTCGCTCTGCCTCTCTCGCTCTCGCTCTGCCTCTCTCGCTCTCGCACTGCCTCTCTCGCTCTCGCTCTGCCTCTCTCGCTCTCGCTCTGCCTCTCTCGCTCTCGCTCTGCCTCTCTCGCTCTCGCTCTGCCTCTCTCGCTCTCTCTCACTGTCGCTCTGCCTCTCTCTCTCACTTTCTCTCTAGCTCTGCCTCGCTCTCGCTCTGCCCCTCTCTCGCTCTGCCTCTCTCTCTCTCTCGCTCTGCCTCTCTCTCTCTCTCGCTCTGCCTCTCTCTCTCTCGCTCTGCCTCTCTCTCTCGCTCTGCCTCTCTCTCTCGCTCTGCCTCTCTCTCTCGCTCTGCCTCTCTCTCTCTCGCGCTCTGCCTCTCTCTCTCGCGCTCTGCCTCTCTCACGCTCTGCCTCTCTCTCGCGCTCTGCCTCACTTGTGCTCTTGCTCTCTCGCTCTCGCGCTGTCACTCACTCGCTCTCGCGCTCTGCCTCTCGCTCGCTCTCGCGCTCTGCCACTCTCTCGCTCTGCCACTCTCGCACTCTGCCACTCTCGAACTCTGCCGCCCTCTCGCACTGTCACTCGCTCTCGCGCTCTGCCTCTCGCTCGCTCTCGCGCTCTGCCACTCTCGCGCTCTGCCACTCTCGCGCTCTGCCACTCTCGCGCTCTGCCACTCTCGCGCTCTGCCACTCTCTCGCTCTGCCACTCTCGCGCTCTGCCACTCTCGACCTCTGCCACCCTCTCGCGCTGTCACTCGCTCTCTCGCTCTGCCTCTCACTCTCGCGATCTGCCTCCCTCTCTCGCTCTCGCTCTGCCCCTCTCGCACTCGTTCTGCCTCTCTCGCTCTCGCTCTGCCTCCCTCTCTCTCTCGCTCTAGCTCTGCCTCGCTCTCGCTCTGCCTCTCTCTCTCTCTCGCTCTGTCTCTCTCTCGCTCTGCCTCTCTCTCTCTCGCTCTGCCTCTCTCTCTCTCGCTCTGCCTCTCTCTCGCTCGCTCTGCCTCACTCTCTCGCTCTCGCTCTGCCTCGCTCTCGCGCTGCCTCTCTCTCTCTCTCGCTCTGTCTCTCTCTCGCTCTGCCTCTCTCTCTCTCGCTCTGCCTCTCTCTCTCTCGCTCTGCCTCTCTCTCGCTCGCTCTGCCTCACTCTCTCGCTCTCGCTCTGCCTCGCTCTCGCGCTGCCTCTCTCTCTCTCTCGCTCTGTCTCTCTCTCGCTCTGCCTCTCACTCTCTCGCTCTGCCTCTCTCTCTCTCGCTCTGCCTCTCTCTCTCTTGCTCACTCTGCCGCTTTCTCGCTCTGCCTCTCTCTCTCTCACTCTGCCTCTCTCTCTCTCGCTCTGCCTCTCTCTCTCTCTGCCTCTCTCTCTCTCGCTCTGCCTCTCTCTCTCTCGCTCTGCCTCTCTCCCGCTCTGTCTCTCTCTCTCGCTCCGCCTCCCTCTCGCGCACTCTGCCTCGCTCTCGCTCTGCCTCTCTCTCTCTCGCTCTCGCTCTGCCCCTCTCGCTCTCGCTCTGCCTCTCTCGCTCTCGCTCTGCCTCTCTCGCTCTCGCTCTGCCTCTCTCTCTCTCGCTCTGCCTCTCTCTCTCTCGCTCTGCCTCTCTCTCTCACTCTCGCTCTGCCTCTCTCTCTCTCTCGCTCTGCCTCTCTCTCTCGCTCTGCCTCTCTCTCTCGCTCTGCCTCTCTCTCTCTCGCGCTCTGCCTCTCTCGCTCTCTGCCTCTCTCTCGCGCTCTGCCTCACTTGTGCTCTTGCTCTCTCGCTCTCGCGCTGTCACTCACTCGCTCTCGCGCTCTGCCTCTCGCTCGCTCTCGCGCTCTGCCACTCTCTCGCTCTGCCACTCTCGCACTCTGCCACTCTCGAATTCTGCCGCCCTCCTCGCACTGTCACTCGCTCTCGCACTCTGCCTCTCGCTCGCTCTCGCGCTCTGCCACTCTCGCGCTCTGCCACTCTCGCGCTCTGCCACTCTCGCGCTCTGCCACTCTCGCGCTCTGCCACTCTCTCGCTCTGCCACTCTCGTGCTCTGCCACCCTCTCGCGCTGTCACTCGCTCTCTCGCTCTGCCTCTCACTCTCGCGATCTGCCTCCCTCTCTCGCTCTCACTCTGCCCCTCTCGCACTCGTTCTGCCTCTCTCGCTCTCGCTCTGCCTCCCTCTCTCTCTCGCTCTAGCTCTGCCTCGCACTCGCTCTGCCTCTCTCTCTCGCTCTCGCTCTGCCTCTCTCTCTCTCGCTCTGCCTCTCTCTCGCTCGCTCTGCCTCACTCTCTCGCTCTCGCTCTGCCTCGCTCTCGCGCTGCCTCTCTCTCTCTCTCGCTCTGCCTCTCTCTCTCTCGCTCTGCCTCTCTCTCTCTCGCTCTGCCTCTCTCTCTCTCGCTCTGCCTCTCTCTCTCTCGCTCTGCCTCTCTCCCGCTCTGTCTCTCTCTCTCGCTCCGCCTCCCTCTCGCGCACTCTGCCTCGCTCTCGCTCTGCCTCTCTCTCTCTCGCTCTCGCTCTGCCCCTCTCGCTCTCGCTCTGCCTCTCTCGCTCTCGCTCTGCCTCTCTCGCTCTCGCTCTGCCTCTCTCTCTCTCGCTCTGCCTCTCTCTCTCTCGCTCTGCCTCTCTCTCTCTCGCTCTGCCTCTCTCTCTCACTCTCGTCCTGCCTCTCTCTCTCTCTCGCTCTGCCTCTCTCTCTCTCTTGCTCTGCCTCTCTCTCTCGCTCTGCCTCTCTCTCTCGCTCTGCCTCTCTCTCTCTCTGCCTCTCTCTCGCGCTCTGCCTCACTTGTGCTCTTGCTCTCTCGCTCTCGCGCTGTCACTCACTCGCTCTCGCGCTCTGCCTCTCGCTCGCTCTCGCGCTCTGCCACTCTCTCGCTCTGCCACTCTCGCACTCTGCCACTCTCGAATTCTGCCGCCCTCTCGCACTGTCACTCGCTCTCGCACTCTGCCTCTCGCTCGCTCTCGCGCTCTGCCACTCTCGCGCTCTGCCACTCTCGCGCTCTGCCACTCTCGCGCTCTGCCACTCTCGCGCTCTGCCACCCTCTCGCGCTCTGCCACCCTCTCGCGCTGTCACTCGCTGTCTCGCTCTGCCTCTCACTCTCGCGATCTGCCTCCCTCTCTCGCTCTCGCTCTGCCCCTCTCGCACTCGTTCTGCCTCTCTCGCTCTCGCTCTGCCTCCCTCTCTCTCTCGCTCTAGCTCTGCCTCGCACTCGCTCTGCCTCTCTCTCTCGCTCTCGCTCTGCCTCTCTCTCTCTCGCTCTGCCTCTCTCTCGCTCGCTCTGCCTCTCTCTCGCTCGCTCTGCCTCACTCTCTCGCTCTCGCTCTGCCTCGCTCTCGCGCTGCCTCTCTCTCTCTCTCGCTCTGCCTCTCTCGCTCTGCCTCTCTCTCTCTCGCTCTGCCTCTCTCTCTCTCGCTCTGCCTCTCTCTCTCTTGTTCGCTCTGCCGCTCTCTCGCTCTGCCTCTCTCTCGCTCTGCCTCTCTCTCTCGCTCTGCCTCTCTCTCTCTCGCTCTGCCTCTCTCTCTCTCGCTCTGCCTCTCTCTCTCTCGCTCTGCCTCTCTCTCTCTCGCTCTGCCTCTCTCTCTCTCACTCTGCCTCTCTCTCTCTCTCACTCTGCCTCTCTCTCTCTCTCACTCTGCCTCTCTCTCTCGCTCTGACTCTCTCGCTCTCGCTCTGCCTCTCTCTCTCGCTCTGCCTCTCTCTCTCTCTCCCTCGCTCTGCCTCTCTCTCTCTCGCTCTGCCTCTCTCTCTCTCGCTCTGCCTCTCTCTCACTCTCGCTCTGCCTCTCTCTCACTCTCGCTCTGCCTCTCTCTCGCTCTCGTTCTGCCTCTCTCGCTCTCGCTCTGCCTCTCTCTCTCGCTCTGCCTCTCTCTCTCGCTCTGCCTCTCTCTCTCGCTCTCGCTCTGCCTCCCTCTCTCGCTCTCGCTCTGCCTCTCTCTCGCTCACGCTCTGCCTCTCTCTCTCGCTCTCGCTCTGCCTCCCTCTCTCGCTCTCGCTCTGCCTCTCTCTCTCTCGCTCTGCCTCTCTCTCTCGCTCTCGCTCTGCCTCCCTCTCTCGCTCTCGTACTGCCTCTCTCTCTCGCTCTCACTCTGCCTCGCTCTCGCTCTCACTCTGCCTCGCTCTCACCCTGCCTCGTTCTCGCTCTCGCTCTGCCTCGCTCTCGCTCTGCCTCTCTCACTCTTGCTCTGCCTCTCTCGCTCTCGCTCTGCCTCTCTCGCTTTCGCTCTCTCGCTCTCGAACTGCCTCTCTCTCTCGCTCTGCCTCGCTCTCGCTCTGCCTCTCTCACACCCTGCCTCTCTCTCACACTCTGTCTCTCTCTCGCTCTGCTTCTCTCTCGCTCTGCCTCTCTTTCTCTCACTCTGTCTCTCCCTCTCGCTCTGCCTCTCTCTCTCTCCCGCTCTGTCTGTCTCTCTCGCTCTCTCTCTCTCGCTCCGCCTCTCTCTTTCTTGCTCCGACTCTCTCTCTCGCGCTCCGCCTCTCTCTCTCTCGCGCTCCGCCTCTCTCTCTCGCGCTCCGCCTCTCTCTCTCGCGCTCTGCCTCTCTCTCCTGCTCGCTCTCTGCCACTTGCTCTCTTGCGCTCTGCCTCCTTCTCGTGCTCTGCCTCCCTCTCATGCTCTGCCTCCCTCTCACGCTCTGCCTCTCTCACGCTCTGCCTCTGTCTCTCTTGCACTCTCGCTCGCTTTCTCTTTCGCTGTCTCGCTCGCTGTCTCGCTCGCTCTCTCTGTCTCTCTCGCGCTCTGTCTCTCTCATGCTCTCGCAGTTTCTCTCGCACTCTCGCTCGCTCTCTTACTCTCTCTGTCTCTCTCTGTCTCGCACTCTGCCCCTCTCGCACTCTGCCTCCCTCTCGCGCTCTGCCTCCCTCTCACGCTCTTGCTCGCTCTCTCACGCTCACTCTCTCCAGCTCGCTCTCTCTCCCGCTCGCCCACTCTCACGCTCGCTCACTCTCCCGCTCGCTCACTCTCCCGCTCGCTCATTCTCCCGCTCGCTCACTCTCCCGTTCGCTCTCTCTCCCGCTTGCTCTCTCTCTCGCTCGCTCTCTCACTCGCTCTCTCACTCTGCCTCTCTCTCTCGCTGTCGCTCTGCCTCTCGCTCTCTCGCTCTGCCGCTCTTTCGTTCTCGCGCTCTCTCTCACTCTGCCTTGCTCTCGCTCTCGCTCTGCCTCGCTCTCGCTCTGCCTCGCTCTCGCTCTGCCTCGCTCTCGCTCTGCCTCGCTCTCGCTCTGCCTCGCTCTCGCTCTGCCTCTCGCTCGATCTGCCTCGCTCTCGCTCTCTTGCTCTCGTTCTGCCTCTCGCTCTCGCTCTGCCTCGCTCTCGCTCTGCCTCGCTCTCGCTCTGCCTCGCTCTCGCTCTGCCTCGCTCTCGCTCTCTCATTCTCGCTCTCGTGCTCTCGCTCTGCCTCTCACTCTGCCTCTCGCTTGCTCTGCCCCTCTCTCTCTCGCTCGGCCTCTCTCTCTCTCGCTCTGCCTCTCTCGCTCTCGCTCTGCCTCTCTCGCTCTCGCTCTGCCTCTCTCGCTCTCTCTCACTGTCGTTCTGCCTCGCTCTCTCACTTTCTCTCTCGCTCTGCCGCTCTCTCTCTCGCTCTAGCTCTGCCACTCTCTCGATCTGCCTCTCTCTCTCTCTCTCGCTCTCGCTCTGCCGCGCTCTCGCTCTTGCTCTGACTCTCTTGCTCTCGCTCTGCCTCGCTCTCTCGCTCTGCTTCTCTCTTTCGCTTTTGCTCTGCCTCTCTCTCTCACTCTCGCTCTGCCCCTCTCGCTCTCGCTCTGCCCCTCTCGCTCTCGCTCTGCCTCTCTCGCTCTCACGCTGTCGCACTGCCTCTCTCTCTCTCACTCTCGCTCTGCCTCGCTCTCGCTCTGCCTCTCTCTCGCTCTGCCTCGCTCTCGCTCTGCCTCTCTCACGCTCTGCCTCTCTCACGCTCTGCCTCTCTCACGCTCTCTCTCACGCTCTGTCTCTCTCTCTTGCGCTCTCGCTTGCTGTCTCGCTCGCTCTCTCTGTCTCTCACGTGCTCTCTGCCTCTCTCGCGCTCTGTCTCTCTCACGCTCTCGCTATTTCTCTCGCACTCTCGCGCGCTCTCTTACTCTCTCGCTCTCTCTGTCTCTCTCTGTCTCTCGCTGTCTCGCTCGCTCTCTCTGTCTCTCTCGCGCTCTCTGTCTCTCTCGCGCTCTCTGTCTCTCTCGCGCTCTCTGTCTCTCTCGCGCTCTCTGTCTCTCTCATGCTCTCTCGCGCTCTCTGCCTCTCTCGCGCTCTCTGCCTCTCTCGCGCTCTCTGCC